>NC_057862.1:265957917-267318750 GCF_019393635.1 Dromiciops gliroides | reverse complement strand
CATATTTTACCACACCCACAAAAAAAAATGACTGATAAAATCAATAAACTATTAGTCAATCTGGTTGAAATGAAAGCAGAAAATCAAATTGACAAAATAGCAAATGAGCAAGGTAAAATCACAACAAAATTAGAAGAAATATACAGGATAATCAGAATCTATTAACAAAGCTGAGAACACAAAATATATGTGAATATCTTCAAAAAAATAAAGTACATAAATTAATAAAATACGAAATAAAGATCTTAAACAATTCTATCTGTAATGGAACTACTAAAAAAATGTCTATTCCTAAGAAAGGAGAATTCTATCAAACCTTAAAGGACAAGTAGTACCAATGCTACACAGATTATTCTCAGAAATTAAAAAAGAAAGAACCCTCCCACATTTTCTTATGAAACAAAAATAGTTCTAATATCTAGACAAGCATAGCAGGACAAAATAAAGTGCTCATTTATACTATAAAAACTCACAAAACAACCTTACAAAGTATAGGTATAAAGGGACCTTTTTAAATATAAAAATTTCCATATAAAATGAAAAACACATCATATGCAACAAGGATATAATAGAACTATTCTCAATAAATATGTAAGTAAAGCAAGGATGCCCACTCTCCTTACTGTAATTTCATATAGCTCTGGAAATGTTGCTAGCAATAAGAGAAGATAAAGAAATTAAAGGCATAAATGTAAGTAATAGTTGATAGGACTATCTCTCTGATCATTTACTAAGAACATTCTAGGGGATTAGCAAAGATACTAATTGAGGAAATAAATAGCTTCAACAGTAGCAAGCTACAAAACAAAGCCTCAATAATCAGTATTTCTACATAAAAATAACAAAATCACAAAGCCACTAATAGAAAGGGACATCTCATTACAAATGACTACAAAATGTATAAAATATATGGGGATTAATTTGCCATAGCATATAAAATATTTGTATAGATACAATTATGAAGTATTCCTTAAAGAAATAAAGATCAACTTCTATTTTCTAGGTCATTTGAGTTTCCAATAAGAAATTTCACATTTCCTTCTATTTTTAAATTTTTGTTTTATCATATCTTGATGTCTCACAGAGTGCTTGGTTTCTACTTATTCAGTTTTAATTTTTAAAGAATTATTTTCTGGGGCAGTTAGGTTGCGCAGTGGATAGAGTACCAGCCCTGGATACAGGAGGACCTGAGTTCAAATCCAGCCTCAGACACTTAATACTTACTAGCTGTGTGACCCTGGGCAAGTCACTTAACCCCAATTGCCAAAAAAAAAAAAAAGAAAGAATTATTTTCTTCCATGAGCTTTTTTACTCCCTTTTCCATTTGGCTAATTCTGTTTTTTCAGGAGTTATTTTCCTTGGTAAATTTTTGTATATCTTTCCCATGCTATTGACTTTTTTTTCATGATTCTCTTGCATTAATCTCATTTATTTTCCCAATTTTTCTTCTCTAATTTGCTTTTTAAAATACTTTTTAAAGTCTTTCAGACATTCTTTCTGGGTCTGAGACCAAATTATGTTTTTCTTTGAAATTTCAAAGCCATTATGGCACTATTTTCCTTCTCTATTATGAGATACAGTAAAAACCTGTTAAAAGTAGTGGAGTTTTCTCAGTTAGAGAAAAGCATGCCCATATAAGGAACTGCTAGGCAATACTATCTAGTAAACTAGGTCAACTCAAGAATTTGAGAAATGTACGTTTCTCAGGATTAGAGGTAAAACTGGTAAAAACCACCTTGAGCTAACTCTTGTCAGCATTCTAGTAAAAGTAGGTAAAAGTTCAACCCTTGTTACTGCTGCACTTGCTTAATAAGCATTAATATTAACTTCTCCTCCCATGCCTAAAATCCCCACCCCATTTTTGATCATGGGTTGTGTGGTAAAAATTATTTGTGGTAAAGATTAATATCAAAAGTTTTAGCTGAATCATTTGAGAGGGACCACACCTGGCCCACTCTGAGATTGCGTATGCTACTGAGCAGCTTTTGAAGGCCCTCCCCTTTTGGGGAGGAAAACTTGAGGAACTTCTGGAACACCAACTCTAAAGTAAGGCGGAACAGAAGTTCACTCTCTCTGGCTATTGACTTAGCCATGGTGTACATGGGGAGTTCAGGCTGGTGGTATATGGGGACCTGGCAGAGCACTGTTTCATGCTCTGTTTGGGGCGACTGCTGAGTTGCTGCAGACTGACTGGATTGGTGAGTTAATGACGGAAAACCCTAAGCTTAGTGTTAAGACTATCTATATGTATTTCTACTTCCTTATTTCCTTAATTGGTTTCACCTTTGTGGTCTAATTAATTCCCAAGCAATAAAACCTGATCCTTTATGAACTAAAGCTCAGAGGCTCCTTTTCTTATTAGCCTGGGAGGTGTATGTATATATATATATACACATATACATACATACACCTGGGAGGTGTGTGTGTGTGTGTGTATATGTGTATATAAATAAAAGGGAAAGTATAAAAGGGGGAGATTAATGCTCCATATATCCAATTTTGACTTTCACAGTTTCATGAAGGTATATGTGGATGGGAGGGGTAACATATCAAGGAGAATTTAGTTAGAAGTCTTTCAGGAAGATTGTGAACCTATAAGCCTAGAAACCTATAGTGACTCAGGGGAAGGATTTACCGAGTCAGGGCTCAGGATAAATACAAACTGCTCACCGGCACTCACTGATTGGTTTTGCTGTGGGTGCCCATTCTCATGAGAATGCAATAAAGGCTTTTGTCATACCACAATTGTCTCTGAAAGAACTTATTTTGAGAAGGTGGTCTGCACCTGTTTCTCACATCTATGTTTATGCCTGATCCTCCCTAACTTTCTGCAATTAAAATTTTTTTTTGTCTTTTTGCTCATTTTATACCTTTCTTTTTGTGACTTGATGTTTTTGTGAAAGAGTTGGGTTCTAGTCCTGCACTATCCCAAGTTTTGTTTTGTTTTTGTTTTTGTTTTTTCCTGGGGCTTTTGAGTCTTACTGCTGACTTTCACTGGGCTTCAGGGCTTTGCTGCATGCTTTCTCTGGAGGGCAGGCTTCTCTTCTGGCTGGTACTGGGGAGTAGAGCCTTCCTTTTGGCCTCCCCTGGAAGTGGGGTTTAGCTGCTGACTTGTGCCAGGTTTGGGGCCTTGCTGATGGCTTACTTTATAGTATCAGAGTCTTTGTGGTGGCTGGTCCTGAAGGAAGGATCTTGTTGCTGATCTGCCCAGGGGTGGTGCCCTGCTGCTGGGTTGCTATGGTAACAGGACCCTAGTAGGCCCTGGAGCAGTTTTATTGCAGATCTGCCCAAGGGTTGGGGCCCCCTGCTACTGGGTTACTATGGAAAGAGAGTCTCTCTTGTGACAGGCCCCAAGGGTGGGATCTCACCATTGGCCAGCCTCAGGGTGGGGCTTCACTACAGGTTAGCAGTGGAGGTAAGGTCTCCCTGGTGATTTGTGCTGGGAGTGGGGTCCTTGAGATGGGGTTGCACTTTGCAGCTCAGGCTGTTCATTTGTCTAAGGGACTGCAGGTTTGCAGTAGGGCAGGTTCTTGTTGGTGGATTGCCCCAGGCTTAGAGCCATGCTGCAGGCCCCCCTGCTGTGATGCTGACTGTTGCTGCAGCTGCTACTACTCTCAGACCTTGCTCCCCACCCACCCCAGGAAGACAGAATGTTCTTGTCGTGCTGATAAGCTGCTTCCCTGCTTCTGGACTAATTCTGAAGCAGTTTTCTAGTTGTTTGGAGGGGAAATCTGGAAGGGTTTCAGAGGGTTCCTTCCTCACTCTGCCATCTTGGCTCCATCATAACATTTGAATGCTAAGAGCATGAAAACTTGAAATGTCTATATAATTTATAGGGGAAAAAAGAGGACAATAACAAACTTTATTTTTAACTGCCATCCCATTATTAATATAAATAATACTCAATAGCATGTAATAATTATTCACTAATCCTATTACAAAATCACTTGATTTAGCTTAATAAAATTCAAAGTATGCTTTAAAATGTTTCCAATCTGGGGCAACTAAGTGGCACAGTAGATAAAGCACCGGCCCTGGATTCCGGAGGACCTGAGCTCGAATCTGACCTCAGACAATTCACACTTACTAGCTGTGTGACCCTGGGCAAGTCACTTAACTCTCATTGCCCCACCACCCCCAAAAAAATTTTCAATCCAAACAAACTCAGTATTCCCATCTGATTGGAAATAGCTCAAATAACAAAATTGCTGGTCATTGTTAGAAACTTTTTTGCTTTCAACACCAGTGTGGTGGGGCAGCTAGGTGGCGCAGTGGATAGAGCACCGGCCCTGGAGTCAGGAGTACCTGAGTTCAAATGTGGCCTCAGACACTTAACACTTACTAGCTGTGTGACCCTGGGTAAAGTCACTTAACCCCAATTGCCTCACTAAAAAAATACAAACAAAAAACAAAACAAAAAAAACAACACCAGTGGGAAAAATTATACCAAAAGAAGTTTTTTTAATAGTTTATTTAAAATATTTTCAAAAATATCAACTTTCAAAAAAAAATCAACTCTCATTATAAACTCCTAGAGTATGTGTTAGCCTTACAGCATTATACTATAGGTAAAATTCATTTACCATGAGCGCTTGCTTGTTGACTTCTTTGGGAGATCTGATAAACTTCTTTTGTTCCCTCTCTCAGTTCCTTATCTTAGTAGTGTGGATGATTGGTTAAGGTTCTCCCTGTGCACAATTTGGCTCCAGCATGCATTCATAAAATACAGCATTCCTGGGAATGTTTGATTAATCCATTTCATTAGTTCCACTTTATCTGGATCACAGAATGCTCTCAATTATGATAGCTCTGCCATCATTCATGGCCAGAACTTATAACTAGATAGATGAGCATTAATACTAGAATACCTCATAATTTTCAACCTTTTGGTGTGTGGAGATGGATCAACTTAAAAAGTAAATCCTTATAGTCACTGCTGCATAAGCCAAATGACACAAACACACACAGTTGTGATGTTCCTTCATTCTCACGGTTCTGGATGCCAAACATTCAAACATAATAAAATGTATAATGTTGTAGACTGTTCCAGACTTCAGTACAATTGTGCATTTTCTCTTATTTTCCATGGACTATATATTTATAGGATTAATGAGATTCTGAAGAGTAACAACAATAGCCACTATCACCATAATGGAAAGAACAAACATACACATAAAAAAGTAAAGTATGTGAGATCCTTTCAAGTTTATTAAAGGGTAGGAGACCAAAAACTTCTTTGCATATGTTATGGGAGTATTATGGGCCCTGGTTACCCCAGAAGTTATCTGGGGAGGTCAAGGAAATTTTTCCTTGAAACCCCAGGAGTTTTCCCTTGAGATCAAGGAAGCTTCTCCTTGAGCTCAGCCAAAGGACAGACACACCCAAAAGAGATAAGCAGCACTTTATTGAACTGAGCAAGCCAGAGGACCACCACCCTGCATTCCAGTCCTCCTCACCCCTTCAATGAGGTAATCCTGTCAGTCAGGGCTGCACCAGGAGAGGACAAAGAAACTGCCCACCAGCAGATTGCTTGGACCCACCAGGATGGAGTTAACGCCCATCACCAGATTGCCCACGACCCATCATCAAACTACCCAACTCACCACCAGACTACTTCCAACCTATCACCCAATAAGGGAAATTTTACCCACAGCATCTTAGCCCTATAAAAGGGCACTCCCCAAGCTAGTCAGGGAGGAAAGTATTTTTTTAAACCTTCCTCCCGGCTGGTTTCTCTTGTACCCTAATAAACCTGTTCTTTTATTCCTAAATAGGATTTGCTCAAGAGTGTAATTCTTTACAGAGGAATCCTAAGGCCCCAAGTGCTTTCCCCTCCCCACTCCCATCACATAGATACAGATTTGCATCAACATCTTTTGTTCCTCTATACTTCAATTTTGGCTTCAGAAATTTAAATATGTGTTCATCTGATTTTAGATTAAGAAACTGCTTAATAAATTTATTGAGAAAACTTGTCTAACAGCACCAGGACAAGTTTCCTGGACCTATTAAGGAAGCCTCCAGTTTTCAGATTTTCCTGACATTTTCTTACTATTGTTATGGGGGAAATGGGGTATGGGATTTGGGTTAGGGGTAGGGGTTCTTAGGAATTCCTCTTTAAAGAATTATACCCTCTTGCACACAAAAGCAGTTAGAATAAGATGGTAGTTTATTCAGAGGAGGGGAGGGGAAGGGGAGGGGAGGGGAAGGGAAGGGAAACCAAGAGAAATCCTTGGACTTCTCTTGGGGAGAAAGGCACAAAGCATGTGGCTCTGAGGTACCAGTCTTCTCGAGCAGGAGACCAGCAGGTACTTTTATAGGGACTGATGGGGGTGTAACCATCTGCCTGTGGAAAGTTCCTTTAGTGAGGGAGGACCATCCCCCACTGGTGGTGGCTAGAGGAATTAGGTGAGGGGTGGCTGCCAATCTCTCTAGCCATCTCTCTTTTCAGGACACTAAGGCCACAGCCACACCCAAAGTTATCCCCCCAGGTGTAAGGGAGATCAGAATGAAGGGTGGAGGTCCTGAAGTTAGCTCAGTCCAATTTGGTTCTGCTTATCTCTCTAGGTGTATCTGTCCTCTGGTTTAATTTCTCAAGAAGAAGATTCCTCAGTGTGCCCCAGAGAACTTCTGGGGGACTTTGGGTCCACAACACTATTAATACTGAGAGGTTAAAAGTTATAAACAATGACCCAGAATCATGAAACTAAAGAACTGAAAGACATGGACCAAGAGTAAATTTGCCATCTGTATAACATACCCTCTGCTTTTCATGCAGTCCAGTATAATAAAATTAATGCTTGCATCAGAATCACAAATTGATTAAAGTGCCTTGTCGCACTAAAGAGAAATGTAGAGAAAAACACTGCAAGAGGAGTCAGAATTTCACAAAGAGACTGTAAGTGTGGTCTGAGTAAACAGGTAATTGCTGCTCACTGAACTGCGAAGTAGGGCATCACTCAGTTCTCTCTCAAAGGAATGGTTAATTCTACTCTTATGATAACTGTTTGGGACAAACAGTCTCAGTTTACCCAAATAACGCGAGGAGACCACTAAGTCAAGCAAAGACAGATTTATTACATTCTCATGAGAACAGGCAACCTCAATACCAGTATTTTTATAGGAATGTTGAGGGGGGGAGAAGTCCCCACATGCACGGGGTGAGCTCACAATCTAATATCCAATCCTGTCTCACCCAGGATTTGTGCTTAGCTCATGATCAATGTATAGCTACTTTGTGTATGTGTTCCAGGAAGAAGGGGGAAAGGAGGGGGAACAAGGTCAAACCGAGGGAAGAGGGCAGTAAGTAGCAATACCAGCTGCTGATAACTTAGCAATGTCGAAAAGAGAGAGTCAGGAAACATCTTTCTATCTGGTCACAATTAATTCATGACAAGGACTGGGCAAATGGAAGAAGAAAGTTTCTATGGTCCTCATCTTTCTCTGTCTTCTCATCTTGCCTTTCTTTGACTTGCCTTTTAGCTCCTTAAAGTGGTGCACCATTTCCAGGCTGCACTGTCCCAAGCTTCAGAAGTCCCAGGTGGTATGATTTAAGGAGGATCAGGCTCTTCACTTGCCTGGCCTGTTCCCTGGTCCATAGATGATACCAGACCAACTTGCTAATCAACCAGCTTTGTGTGTTGTGGTTGTCAGCTCTGACAAACCTGTGCCCCTCTCCCACCTGAGCCACTGCTACTCAGGCCTACCTCATGGTTCTCAGCAGAGGTATAAAATCCAAGTTCTGCTTCAGCACCAGCATAGACCCCTGTAGTCTCCCCCCTGCCCAGGGCTCAGCCCTCTCACCAGACTGTGAGCTTAGTTCCAGACAACACTGGCACTTCAGCTGATTCGGAGGCTCTGGGGGTCTCCTTCTCTGGTGAGGCCTTCCTGGGACTGGATCTGTGTCAGGGTGACTGTGGGGTTGGGCTTGACTCCTGTATCAGCACAGCAGCTCCCTCCTTCTGACCTTCCAAGCTGTTTTTGGTTAGAAGATGATTTCAGCACATTCTTCTGTAGAACTGCTACTTTTTACTGCTACTTTTTTGTTTGTTTGTTTTGGGTTTTTTGCAGGGCAATAAGGGTTAAGTGACTTGCCCAGGGTCACACAGCTAGTAAGTGTCAAGTGTCTGAGGCCGGATTTGAACTCAGGTCCTCCTGAATCCAGGGCTGGTGCTCTATCCACTGAGCCACCTAGCTACCCCATTTACTGTTACTTTTTAAATCTTTTGTAGTAAAATAGTTTAAAATCAGGAATTATTTGTAATATGTAAAAGTTTCAAAGGAAAACCTTTTTAAGTCTCTAACCATTGAACTGCACAGCTTTTGGCTTTGATTTAATTAACTCTGGTAAAGTGGGTCACACCCTGTCTACATTAAGGCTTGCTGGCCCAACTGCTGCTGAATCCTTATTTGCTAAGTTTCTAAGGTATGGGCATACTTCTCAGCTCTTTAGAGAAACAGACTCAAGAAATTTTAAACAGCTGGGAAACTCACCATGTTATCAAATGTACTATGTGAATTTATGGATAATAGTTTTTTCTTTTAAAGTGCTAAGAGGTTAAAGGCCTTAGGAAGGCCTTAGAAAGTTCTGTGTACAGAGTAAAGCACATCCAACTGAATTAAGAACACCTGATTGGTAATTTTTAAAGTTTTTTAAATTCCTAATATTGTTGTAAGGTATTATGTTTCTAAATTTCCTTATAATTTATAAATTGCTGAACAATTGTATCAGCTATGGTGGAAAAGCAATTTCTTAATTTTTTAATAAAAGATTTTTTTCTGTTAAAATGGAAAATCTGGGGCAGCTAGGTGGCACAGTAGATAAAGCACCAGCCCTGGATTCAGGAGTACCTGAGTTCAAATCCGGCCTCAGACACTTAACACTTACTAGCTGTGTGACCCTGTGCAAGTCACTTAACCCCAATTCCCTCACTAAAAAAAAAAAAAAAGGAAAATCTGTGAGTGAGATTTTCCCCATCCCTTAGTTATAAGAGATTTACTATAGTTTTAAGTGCTTTAATTAAAATAATATTCAATATATTAACAAAAAATAATTGTGCTTCATATAGATTGCATAAGGTTAGTAGGTCAAGTCCTTTTTCCATGTTTCTCAATTTTCCTATGACATAGTGTAGTACATCTTGTGATATCCGCCCTAGGAAATGTCACAGGGTCTGTAGGTGGTCAGTAATACTGTTCACGCCGCTTTACACTGGCCTAACAATGATCCACCCTATTGATATCATAGTGCTGATCCCTTGTTATTACTCAAGACTATGTCCTAATTTTAGATAATGCCCCCCCCCCCTATATAAACCTATGTAGTTTGTACTTCTGGGTCTTTCAGGCCCAAAGCCTGGATGACCGGTTTCGTTGAGGGACTGGCCCTCTCTCAATAAACCTATTTGCTTCAGCCTGGAAACTTTGTTATTTTCATTCTTCTGTCGGACTTAAAATTTTTTCTGCGACAATTTGGTGACCCCGACGTGATCCTGCAGTAATTCTGTTACTCTGGTTCCTCTTCTCCAACTTGGGACTTCACTTAGGAGCGCTCCAGAAAAGGGCCTTTTGCCCTAAGTCCTTTCTTGAGGGAGAGAAATCTGGGCACAGATTCTCGCAGGTTCAACCTTCCAGGCTGGTGAGTATCTGCAAGCTGCAGATTGTGATATTCATTTTATTATTTAGTGCCTTCTGATTCTAAATTAATTTTAATTGGATTTTTTTTTTTTAAAAAGGCTGTAATTCATTCTCTGCTTGCCCACAATTTCACTTGTACAGGAACTTCTGCTTTTTTCACTGTGCACTGGAAGGAGAGGAAGTTCTCTGTGAAACCGCACAGCATTTAATTTTTAGACTTGGGTGGGAAAGATATAAATCCTGTGAATGTGTCGGTAAGATTGTGTTTGAAAGGTGTATGTATGTGTTTGAGAGGTGTGTGTGAGGTGTGTGTATGAGACGTGCCCTGGGCACGAAGCAAGTGCGGAGTCCCGAGTACGCGGTTCCGATATCCCGCGAGGGACTCGGCCGGAAAACGGACGAAGCGAAAGGTTGTGTGTCTGAGCCAATAGTCTATCTCGTGATTACTGCATACGGCCCAGTGGATTGGTTTGCTCCTGGACGACTACTCAGGGGTCCTTATGCCAAGCAGAATCCGCAAGGTCTCCTCCGGGGACGCGAGTAGACTGGCGTGTGTCTGTACATGTTTGTCTGTCTTCCCTGCCCTTGTGTGCGTGTGTGGGACTAAAATTTAAAATTGGGCTGAGGAAGGTGTTCAGAGGACCGGGTCTTTTTAATAAAGACCTTGGATCTATGGTAGCATAGGCTACCAGACTGATCAGGTCCGTGAGTACCGTGAGTAGGTACAGAGGGCCGGGTCTTCTAGTGAAGACCTTGGATCCATGGTGGCATAGGCTGCCAGAGTGATCAGGTCCGTGAAAAGGTGTCTTAGGAGGGCTTTGGATCAGGGTTAGCCCAGGCTAACCAGTGTGCACATAGGGTGATCAAGCCCGTCCACCAGAGGGTAGGAGGACTCGTATCTGGTCCTTTTTGCCTAGTTCGAGCCAGGTCAGTCTTCCACCTCTGGTGTACACCATGGGAACTAGGCTGAGTAGAACACCTATTCCTAAAGATTCTCCATTGGAAAAGTTTTTGGAAATGTGGGACAGAGAAATGATTACAGCCAAAGAAATTGATAGGGAAACTGCTATTAAATATTGTTTTAATTGGAGCAAACATTTTAAGAATTTTTGGCCAAAATATGGAACTTTTGATCTCTATATTTTAGATAAGATAAAAAAGTTTTAGAAAACCAGGAAAAGTGGGATCAGCTAAAATATCTAGTTCATTGGAAATTGTTCTCCACTATGATTTCTGAGGAGAGCAAGCAAAAAGAGAGTGAGCCCACTGCACTCTATCCTGTAGTCAGTGCACCATCAGCTCCTCCTTCTTATTTTGACCCTGTAGAAGGAGTGAAGGATAGGATGAGCGAGGAGAAAAAGCATGTTCCAATATCCCAACATGCCTCAGTTTCTGCTTTTCCCTTGATAGAAAAGCCTCAGTTAAATGCTCAGGGAAATTTGCTATATATTAGAGAACATCACCCTTTCAGACCTTCTGATTTAGCTATGTGGAGGCAAACTACTCCTTGCTTTGATGATGATCCCATAGCAGTTATAGATCAGTTTAAATCTATTTTTCGTGGGCATAATCCTACCTGGACAGATGTACAAGACATGATGGATGTCCTGTTGTCAGAGGGAGAAAAGAGAGGAATTATAGAGATAACCAATCGTGTGGTAGTAGGTCCAGGAGGAGGGGGAACATGGCCCATGCAAGATCCTGGATGGGATCCTAATATTCCAGCAGATATGAACCAACTAAAAGATGCTAGAAATAACCTAATTAGAGGAATGGAACTTTTCTCAGAAAGACCAGAGAACTATAGTAAGTTCCAAGAGACAGTTCAAGAAAAGGATGAGACTCCTATGAGGTTTTATGAAAGACTGTGTAAGAGTGCTAGAAGATTTGCTAGACTTGACCCTATAAACCCTAGGGATGCTAGAATGATAAATGCTGCTTTTGTTAATCAGTCTCTTCCAAATATTACTGAGTATTTTCTGAAATACTGTCCTGGATGGCATGAAAAGAATATCGGGGAACTGAAAGCAATTGCTCAATATGTGTTTGAGGGAAAAGACAAGAGAGATGATGGACAAGACAGTAGGGAAAAATCTAGTCAAAAATCTAAAGCTGTTCTTGCCACCATCCAGCAAGTACCTATAGGGAAACAGAACAGAAGGTTCTGTTGTTTCTATTGTGGAAGGATGGGGCATATGCAGAAAGATTGCCTTAAAAGGAACAGGAATTATCAAGAAAGGTATAAATTTGAAAATAATCAGGGAATGAGTACAAAATTAAGACAAGGAGTAAATCAGGCAAATACAGGAAACTGGACTCCTGTACAAAAAGCTTCGGCATGACGGTTTGCGGGGGAGGTAGAGGATGTGGATAATGCAGATTCCACTAAGATCATGGCCCCTGCTTTGACCATTCATGCCTCTCCCTTACCGCATGTTGATTTGTATGTTGAAGGTGTAAAATGTTCTTGTTTAATTGATACTGGTGCCTCTATTTCAGTGTTAAAATTTGTTCCCAAAGATAAAGGAACTATTATCAAAAAGATGCCTGTGGTGGGTGTAGAGGGGCACAGCCAACTAGCTCCTCTTCTGTCTCCCCTTGAAGTTACTATTGGTCCTATTTCAGTAATGCATTCATTTTTGTGGATTCCCCAATCTCCTATTAATCTTTTGGGTAGAGATTTATTGTGTAAATTGAAAGTTGTTATTAATTGTATGCCAGATAATACATTGACTGTTGATATGCCTGATGAAAATGTGTTAACCCCAGTGTTTATTGATGTATTAAGTGACTGTTATGGTGAGGAATTGTCTGCTTTGATGGTATCCCAATCTAATGATTTTTCTATTCCAGACACCTTGCCTGAAAAGGTGTGGGCAAAATCCTCCACTGATGTAGGACTGTTGAAATCAGCAGTTCCTATCTCTATTGCTACAAAAGGAGGGAAACCACCATCTGTACCACAATATCCACTTTCAAAGGAGGCAATCATTGGTATTACTCCCATAATTGACTCCCTTATTGAACAAGGAATTATTATTCCATGTAGGTCAGAAGCAAATACTCCAATTCTTCCAGTGAAGAAGCCAAAGCCTGGTCCTGACGGTAAGCCTATTTATCGCTTTGTTCAGGATCTTAGAGCAATTAATGCTTATGTTGTTGCTCTTCACCCTGTTGTGCCTAACCCAGCCACTATTGTGACTGTTATTCCCTGTGATGCCACTTGTTTTTCAGTATTTGATTTATGTGCTGCCTTCCATTCCATTCCTATAAGTCCTGAATCCCAATATCTGTTTGCATTTACCTGGATAAACCAACAGTACACATGGACTAGATTACCACAAGGTTTTATAAACTCTCCAACCATATTCTCTCAGATTTTGCAGAAAGACTTATCAACCATCACTTTTAAAGGTTCTACTTTGATCCAGTATGTGGATGATTTACTTCTAGCTTCTCCTAATCAAGAAATTTGCTACTATGACAGTTGCCATTTGGTTCAGGAATTGTTTCCTGATCTCCAAGTCAAAGGTACAGTGGTGTAAGGAGAAAGTAGAATATTTGGGGTTCGTTTTGTCACCAGGAAAAAGAACTATTTCTCCAAAGAGGATGCAAGCCCTGCAAAACTTATCAGTCCCCAAGACCAAGAAGCAGGTACGTGCTATATTGGGGGCTGCTGGTTATTGCCATTCGTGGATTCCTTCTTTTGGAGAGATTGTGAAACCCCTTACTGCTCTCACTAAAGCTTCTGTTCCTGAGCCTTTGCAGTTGGAGGAACAACATCTAGTGGCTTTGAGGGAGCTTGCAAAAGCAATTATGACTTCCCCTGCTCTTGGATTGCCGGACTATTCAAAACCTTTTACTCTCTATGTGTATGAAAGGAAGGGGGTAGCTTCCGGGGTACTGACCCAAACTTTTGCCTTTTCCCAACGTCCAGTGGCTTACTTCTCTGCGCAATTAGACCCAGTTGCGGCAGGTGCTCCACCCTGTTTGAGGGCTGTAGCAGCTGCAGCTTTACTGGTGGAAAAATCGGCAGAGTTCGTTTTGGGAAATCCATTGGTTGTTCAGTGCTCTCATGAAGTGGAAGCTTTGCTCTTGCGTCATTGAACGCAGGCTTTCTCAGACCAGAGATTTGCCAGGTATGAAGTGACTTTATTAGGGAATGAAAATATCACTATTAAAAGATGTAACACCTTGAATCCTTCCACCCTGCTACCTGATCTTCCTTTATCAGGGGAACCCTTACATGACTGTGAAACTGTGGTTGACATGATAGAAAAACCTCGCCAAGACCTCACAGATGTTCCTCTTGAAAATCCTGAGTTAGTCTTATATACTGATGGCTCTTCATTCATGCAGAACGGACAGAGATTCACTGGAGCTGCTGTGGTTACTGACTATGATGTTTTGTGGTCAGCTTCACTCTCACCAACTTTGAGTGCGCAAGCAGCTGAACTTATTGCCCTGACAAAAGCCTGTCACTTGGCAAGGGGAAAGAGTGCTAATATCTATTCTGATTCCCGCTATGCTATTGGAATATGTCTTGCAACAGGTATGTTATGGAAGCACAGAGGCTTCTTAACTTCTTCAGGAAAAGAGATTGCCCACTCTGAATTGATCAGAGATTTGCTGGAAGCTATACAGCTACCTAAGACTCTAGCTATAATTCATTGTTCTGCCCATAAAAAAGGAACTGATCCAGTGACTCAAGGAAATGCCAGAGCTGACGCTGCTGCAAAGACAGCAAGCAGCTATCAAGGGTCCTGTTTATGTGATGCCACTTCAAGCCTCTGGGACTGGAGATGCTGATGATGATGCTGGGAGTAAAACTCAGTGGCCAGACCTTATTTATGATGACAAGGAAGTGGACACCTGGAAACAACGGTATAATGCTAAACAGATATCTGGAATTTGGGTAAGTGAGGAAGGCAAGCCTTTTCTTCCAAGGAAATGTTATCACCAGGCCTGTCTAGCAGTTCATGCTGGAGGTCATTATGGTGCACAGGCAATCACAGACACAATTAGGCGAGCATGGGTGGCTCCTGGGATTACCTCAGTGGCTTCTCGTATTACATTAGGTTGTGTTGAATGTTTGGCTTTTAATCAGCATGCCTTTAAAAAGGTTGCATATGGTGGTCGCCCTCTAGCATATCTTCCATTTGAATCTTTACAAGTTGACTTTATACAATTACCAAAGGTTGGGCATTTGAAATACTGTTTGGTACTTATTGATAAATTGACAAGATGGGTGGAAGCTTTTCCTGCTTCCAAAGCTGATGCAGTTTTTGTGCCTAAAATAATTACAGGTCTTGTTACCCTGTTGAATCAGGACCCAAGGTACTCTGTATATTTTTCTACATATCTCTGGACTTCTATACTTCTAACTGGATTGATTCTGTTGGCATTTTTGGGTTTGTTGACGTTTTGGTATAGATTTTTATTGCAAGTTTTTCAAAGGGTAGAATTTCAGTTACTTCTTTTTCAATATGTATTGTGTAACTTCCCTTTTCTGGTTGCTGGATTGACCCCTATTTCTTTTCCTGTTCTTAATTGTACTGTGTCATTGCCAGCAGTTTATGAGTGTGATTTATCTTTTTGTTCATTTGTTTTTCCATGTGTTACTGGTACTCTCAAATATTGTAGGCATTCCCCTGATGATATCAGATATTATTCTTGTAATTCCCCCACTGTACCTAACATACATCTTCTGAATTCTCATACGTGCTTGCTCTATTATGGTGTGCTGCACTGCCCTTCTTTGAAGGGTGGGGGAGATTTCGGTACAGAGTTTCCTCTTTTTACAGTTAGGACAAATCTTTCTGAAAAAGGCATCCCAGTGGTTTTAGGTAGAAGGAATGTGAGTTCTGTTTTGGAGTGCCTTCTCATTTCGGAGGTTGATTTTCAGTGTTCTCCATCATTGTGCCCTGATCATAGTTTGTTTGGTTGCCAGGCTCCTATTGAATGTTGGTTTAATAAACAGATGTTCTACTGCAATGATATCCAACATTCTTCTTTGAATAGGTGGATGCTTTCTGTTAGAAAGTTTCTTGGGTGTTCTGGCACTTTTATTGGCTTTGATTGTTCATATATAGTGGTTGCCTATTCTACTTCTGTTTTGAAAAGTGTTGAGCTAGTTTTGACAATTCATGACCTGGTCCCTCATGAGGGAGAACCTCTTGGAGGTGTCTTTCCATTTAAGTCACCTGAGGAAACACCTAGTATAGCAATTCCTTCTTTCTATATTTCACTGACATCATGTGTTCCTTTGCTACTTTTTGTGGATCCGTCCCAAGGAGGGATAAATATGATAGAGTTTACTGAGGAGTTTATTGAGATTACTACAGAGTTTATTGAGATTACTACCAAGATTAATTTACAACATACTTCTCATGCCCTTTATCAGTTACAGGCTGAACTTGATTCTGTTTCTCATATGGTGATGGAAAATAGATTGGCATTAGATATTTTGACTGCTGCACAAGGTGGAGCTTGTGCTATCATAAATCAATCCTGTTGTTCTTATGTAAATTATTCAGGAGATATTATCAATGATGTTGAAGAATTACAAAAAATATTGAATAGTACCTTGGAAATAGCTCAGCATACTCATGTCCACCAGAGTACTATTTCCTGGTGGGATCCTTCTTCTTGGTTTTCATGGATAGCTTCATGGTTTAACATCAAAGGTTTATGGCAAGTTATTTTGAAATGGATTTTGATTATTTTGGGAATTCTTATTTTTTTTGAAAATATTTGTGCATTGCTGTGTTTCTTAATTTTCTAAATTTTTTAGGAGGTTCTGAGTATTCTCACTCTCTTATCTTGATTAAGTGCAAATCCTTGCTTTTATATATGATATTTGGACTCTTTTAGTATTGCCACTTCAGGGACCATAAAGGAATCATCCCCTGAGAAGACAGGATCCTTTGAAGCAGGCTTTGCTTCTACTGCCTTCAGTGATCCAGAATCTGCACCTGATGGACCTTCTACTTCCTCAGATGTTGTTGTGTGTGCCGTGAAGAACGAATGCAGAGTGTGCAAGCAAGAAACCAGTCGAAGAGTATCTGGAATAGTGTGCTGTCATAATTGTTATGTCTTTTATAGAGAAGTTATGATATCAGCTCAAGTGAGGGGATGTATAACCAATTATCCTTGCCACACTTATGGTAGATGTGAGGATTTGAATTTATTACGTGGGTGCAGATCTTGTAGATATAAAAAATGTGTTCAGGTTGGCTTACGATTGAAACCTAACACTCTTTTAATACATCAATATAAACTTAGGAGTGATTATGGTCCTCCATGCAGAAAGTGTTCTAATCCTTCATTCTATGGCCCTATTGATTCTCCTTGTTGTCCTCGCTGCTATTTCTCTAGTGCTGAGTTTTAGTATTTTTATATATGTTTGTAACTTTAGATTAACTTAAATCAATGTTCCCTTATTAACATTATTAACATTAATATTATGTTTGTAAATTTTGCGCCTCAGTAGGGGAGTGCCCCCTCTGGAATTTTGCGCCTCAGTAGGGGAGTGCCCCCTCTGGAATTTTGCGTCGCCCATAGAGGACTGCCCTCTATGCATTGAATTGTATCCATCTTTTAGATTGTTAATGATCCAAAGGACAAATTTTAGTATTTGTCTTTGGATCAAAGGAGGGATAATGTGAGTGACATTTTCCCCATCCCTTAGTTATAAGAGATTTACTATAGTTTTAAGTGCTTTAATTAAAATAATATTCAATATATTAACAAAAAATAATTGTGCTTCATATAGATTGCATAAGGTTAGTAGGTCAAGTCCTTTTTCCATGTTTCTCAATTTTCCTATGACATAGTGTAGTACATCTTGTGATATCCGCCCTAGGAAATGTCACAGGGTCTGTAGGTGGTCAGTAATATTGTTCACGCCGCTTTACACTGGCCTACTGTTCATGCCGCTTTACACTGGCCTAACAATGATCCACCCTATTGATATCATAGTGCTGATCCCTTGTTATTACTCAAGACTATGTCCTAATTTTAGATAATGCCCCCCCGGGGTATATAAACCTATGTAGTTTGTACTTCTGGGTCTTTCAGGCCCAAAGCCTGGATGACCAGTTTTGTTGAGGGACTGGCCTTCTCTTAATAAACCTATTTGCTTCAGCCTGGAAACTTTGTTATTTTCATTCTTCTGTCGGACTTAAAATTTTTTCTGCGACAAATCTGAGTTTCCTCAATAGTTAAATGCATATGAGGCTCTGATTATTGGAACTTACTAGTTAAGACATTATGGGAGTGGGGCAGCTAGGTGGTGCAATGGATAGAGTACCGGCCCGGGAGTCAGGAGGACTTAAGTTCAAATCCTGCCTCAGACACTTGACACTTACTAGCTGTGTGACCCTGGGCAAGTCACTTAACCCCAATTGCCTCACCCCCTCCCCCAAAAAAAAGACATTATGGGAGTGTTAATTAATATTATTCTGAGTCTGACTACCAGGGTTTTTTGGCTTGTGTTTGGTCAATATTACAGTACTCTTGAACTAGTGAATAGCAGGTGGTGGACTGCCATGGGAAAGGCTGGGAGAATGACACTTTGGCAAGGTCTGAGGTAGGATTCTCCTGACATCCCACCTAGCTGACTGTGAGCCTGACTCACTACAACTGGCTGTCTGCTGAATTTCTGCCTAGAATGAAGTTCTGGGAGCTTGGTCCTTCTTCTTTTTTTTTTTTTTTTTGGTGAGGCAATTGTGGTTAAGTGACTTGCCCAGGGTCACACAGCTAGTAAGTGTTAAGTGTCTGAGGCCGGATTTGAACTCAGGTACCCCTGAATCCAGGGCTGGTGCTCTTTCTACTGCACCACCTAGCTGCCCCTGTCTCTCTTCTTTTGTGGTAAATTCCTATAATCATGTCATTTGATCAGCTGGAATATAATATTGGATATTAGGTTGGTACGGCAAATGAGTTACTATAGTGAGATGCAGCCTTTTATATTCTAACAACTAAAGTGTATAAGAATATGGCTTTGTCATATGTCTGCTGTTAGTTATGCATTTTAAAACTGAATCAGAAAAACCTTAAGAACAACTTATTTGACATGTACTCTTGTCACCTTAAGTCCTTTTGATTTGGGGGTTTCTTTAACCTCTTGTTAAAGTGTGTTCCATCCAGGCTCAAGGCTTCAACATCATGGCAGCTACAGCAAGTGCCTATACATCTCCTCCTACTCTCTGGACCTCACATCTCCTCTCATTCTCCAGACCAGGCCCTTTCCCCTTCACTGTGATTTTTTCGACCCTAGTAAGCTTGAAGCAGTTACAGATTCTTCATCTTCACCCTTTTTCCTTACATATAGAGAAGTGGAAAATGTTATGGGGTTAGGAAACTGGCTAGCTAAAATAAAGGACATGGATCTAGGGTAACTCTCCTTGAGAAAACAGACATAGGGGACAGATAATTCCAGAAGTCAGGACCTCCTCCCCTCATTCCAGTTTCCCCCACACCCCCAAAGGGAATTTTCCACAGTCAAGCGATCACCCCATTTATCCCTCCACCATCCATCCTCTATTTAAAAAAAAAAAAAAAGCTTTTGTCTTTCTCGTGTTTGAGGAGAAGGTATCTCAGAGATGCCTTTCTCCTACTCAAAAGAACCATGTGTCTCTGTGCTATCTCCCCTTGAGAGAAGGTTGACTTCTGTCTCAGTTCCTTTCTCCAGCACCCAAATAGATTTTTTATTCTAATTGGATTTGTGTGCCAGAGGGTATAATTCTTTAAAGAGGAATACCAAAAGACCCCAAACCAACCATTTCCCCCACGGCAGGAACCTACAATGTTACTTGAAACTGGAGTAGCTATTTTAGGGAGAATTGCCCTGGAAGGTAACCATTGGGACCTATACTCATAGTATACTAATAAATACTAGTAAAAATACTAGTAAAAAATACTAGTAAAAATCACATTATGTAGGTAAGAAAATTAAAAGTCAAGAAAAGAAATAAATTTGTTAATAGAAGTAGAGTTATAAAAGAATTGAGATTAAAAAAACCCCCAAGCCCCAAGATCCAGATGAAGACAATTGATCTTTTGATCTTTCTGCATGAACTGATGTGTCAAAGGCAACAAATAAATATTAGCCACAGAAATTGAGTTTTCTACTAAGGAGAACCTAAAGGCATTAAAATGTGGCTCTGAATAGATTTAGAGCATAGAACAAGCCCTGGGTTTGTTTAAATACACGTAAGCAAGGAAAGATATACTTTATTCATTACTATATCATATCTGTAGTCTTCTGCATCTGTTTCCTGCTACACATTTGGTAACAATTTATTTTAAATAGTTATCAGATGGATGCAATAGCAACATTCAATTTACCCCTTATAAAGATAGCTGCATGAATTTATCCTTCTCAATATTTTCTCTTGTTCCCTTAGGAAAATGTCAGTTATTTAACTTCAAATTAACACATTAAATAAAGGCATCGTTCTTCCAAATTATATCTGATCTTTCCTAACAGTTTCTGTTGGAATTAATTGACTGAAATTCCTTTCCCTTTTGATGAGAAATTCACATTTTTATAAGGAAGAAATTATTTTTATTTACCTTCTTGACTTTCTCCTAGGTTTCTTTGGTTTCTATTATAGTTTGAATATTTTGCATTTATGTTGAACTTAATTTGGAAAAATGTCACAAGTATATTTTCCTCATATTACTGACTCTCTGAACCAAGATGAGAGACATAGTTTTTACTTATCAAGCTAAAAAACCCAACAGTTTACAACCTGTTGTTTATGTAATTCCAGCTATCACTCACTCACCACATAAAATTCTCAGAAACAATCATTTTTAACACCAAGACAGTATAGGAAATTTGTGATGATTTTACATGTTGACATTTTATATATTAGGAAGCTCTATCCATAGAGCAAGATACATGATGGGTTGGCTTGTTTGAAATAATAAGACCATTTGAGAGTAAATTGATTAATTCTCCCAAAAAGTTATCATATCATTAACAACAATTAACTATAAAAGTTAGGAACAACCAAAGTCCTGGAATAAACTCCTAGATGGAAAAACATGGTTTGCTTAAGAGCTCAAGTAGATAGCTTGCTGTGAATAAATAAATTATTCATGGCATGAAGTGTAACACATTAGGCACTAATGTTCAGGAGTAGCTAAATTAGCATATGTCTTACCCTTCTTAAAGGAAAAAGGTTCATTTCAAACTTCTGTTTAGTTGGTTGGTTTTTGTTTGTTTATTTATTGATGGACCAACACAAGACAGATTCTGTCCTCAGATAAATTAATTCATTTCTGTCCCTCTGAAAATTCAAAGATTGATCAAGAATACCCTGAATTCAGGGTGGGGGAGTCCTATGGTAAATATGAAGCATTTTTATTTAACCTTTTTCTTAATCTAATTTTTCCATTTCTTGTGATTTCCTTTTTTTTTTTTTTCACCAATCACTTTTTTCTATGGTCTATTGCTTGTCACCCTAAACCCCTAGTGACATCTACTGGTTAATCACTTGTGGCTGGGCTGAATTTGACTTTCTTGCTCCACAAATTTTTGAAAGTCAAAACAAAAATTTAACAAATGCATGCCTTGCATTGAAAATGTAGCCACTAAGGGCAAATAATGTGGCTATTATACTGGGTAGTTTGGTGTGATTTAGGAGCATTACTTTTAATTTGTAGGGAGATTTTCTTGAAATGTTCCAAATGTAGCATTCAAATATTTTACATATTTTGTGTTTCCAATTTATTAAAAAATCCAGGGGCGGCTAGGTGGCGCAGTGGATAAAGCACCAGCCCTGGATTCAGGAGTAGCTGAGTTTAAATCCGGCCTCAGACACTTGACACTTACTAGCTGTGTGACCCTGGGCAAGTCACTTAACCCCCATTGCCCCTCAAAAAAAAATCCAATGTACATCTTATATAATGAACACATTATTAAGCTTTAAGAAATGTCCACGTTAATCACTCAAGAAATGCCAGCTTTCCTATCAGTCTTTATCAGGCTGTACTAATACTCCAAAGGTTTCAATGTGGCATTAGCTGAAGACAATAAAGACCCAAAGGAAATTCATTGTTTTAAGTTACTGATTTCAATCTTAGAAAGTGATGAATCGGGGCAGCTAGGTGGAGCAGTGGATAAAGCACTGGCCTTGGATTCAGGAGGACCTGAGTTCAAATCCAGCCTCAGACACTTGATACTTCCTAGCTGTGTGACCCTGGGCAAGTCACTTAACCCTCATTGCCCTGCAAAAAAAAAAAAGAAAGAAGAAAGTGATTAATCAAAGTTTTTCGGTTCAAGGCACCTGTCACTTCACAAGAATTTGTATCTAGTCTAGGTAATCTCCTTTTACTCTACTACCAGGGTGGGAAATCATGTTCACAAATATTTAACCATTGATTATTTTGGTATAGTAGATTTTGATGATGTTTCTCTTTTAAAAAGCAAAACTTTTTCTTGTTAGAAAGTCCAAGTTCCAAGATGGCAGAGGAAAGGCTGTGACTTGCCTAAGCTCTCCCCAAGACCTCTCCAAAAACCTTCAAATAATGCCATAAGATAATTCCTAGAGCAGCAGAATCCACAAAAGGATAGGGTGAAATATTTTTCCAGCCAAACACAACATAAAAGGTCGGCAGGAAAGGTCTGTTATACTGGGATGAGAGTGGAATAAAACCCAGCACAGGCTGAGCCAGCACAGCCATAGCCACAGCAAACCAAGAGCAGACCTCGGAGCCTCTGAATCAACAACTGCTTCTAGAAACTCAGCCACAGATGGTAAGGGAGTCAAACAATTGACCAGAAGGAGATTACAGGGGTCTCTTTGCTAGTACTGTGGCAGGACTCTGTTGTTTTGCCCATGATCCAGGTCACAGTTTTGGGTAATGGTCCCAGGTGGAGGAGGATCACAAGCACACAAGAGCTTGCAGCCACAGTGGAGCAGGATTCTGTTCATAGTTCCAGGACAGAAAAGAAGGCCTGTGCTTGCTTACAGACTAGAGCACAGGCCAGGAGAGTGGTGAACAAGCCTCTCCTCAAATCCTACCACCTTGGAAAAACTAGACTTACAAATTCCTAGAACTATCACTGAAAACAGTTGCTCAAACCCCCTGAAGCTTGGGACAGTGTGCCCTCCACCCTGGAAGCAGTGCCCCACTTTCACAAAGAGTTAAAAATCAAGAAATAAGCTGGGAAAATGAGCAAACAGAAAAAAAAAATTGCTAACCCTAGAAAGTTTCTATAGTGACAAGGAAGATCAAAATACACTCTCAGAAGAAGATAACAAAATCAAAGCTCCTACATCCAAAGCTTCCAAGAAAAATATGAATTGGTCTCAGGCCATAGAAAGGCTAAAAAAGGACTTTGAAAATAAAGTAAGAGGGTTAGAGAAAAAATTGAAAGAGAAATGAGAGTGATGCAAGAAAATCATGAAAAGAAAGTGAACAGCTTGGTAAAGGAGACACAAAAAATGCTGAAGAAAATAACACCTTAAAAAAACAGACTGGGCCAAATGGTAAAAGAGGTACAAAAATCCAGTAAGGAAAAGAATGCCTTGAAAAGCTGAACTGGCCAAATAGAAAAGGAGGTACAAAAGGCTTTCTGAAGAAACTAATTCCTTAAAAATTATGATTGAGCAAATGGAAGCTAATGACTTTATGAGAAATCAAGAAATAATAAAGCAAAACCAAAAGAATGAAAAAATAGAAGGCAATGTGAAATATCTCATTGGAAAAACAACTAACTTGGAAAATACATCGAGGAGAGATACTTTGAAAATTCTTGGACTACCTGAAAGCCATGATCAAAAAATGAGCCTAGACAGCATCTTCCAAGAAATTGTTAGGGGAAAATTGCGCTGATAATTCTAGAAGCAGAAGGTAAAATAGAAATTGAAAGGATCCACCAATCACCTCCTGAAAGAGATCCCAAAATGAAAACTCCCAGGAATATTAAAGCCAAATTGCAGAGCTCCCAGGTCAATGAGAAAATATTGCAAGCAGCCAGAAAGAAACAATTCGAGTATTGTGGAGCCATAGTTAGGATAACACAAGATTTAGCAGCTTCTACATTGAAGGGCATTCGTAGGGCTTGGAATATGATATTCCAGAAGGCAAAGGAACTGGGATTACAACCAAGAATCACCTACCCAGCAAAACTCAGTATAATCGTTCAGGGGGAAAATGGGAACTCAATGAAAGAGGACTTTCAGGCATTCTTGATGAAAAGACATGAGCTGAATAGAAAATTTGACTTTCAAATACAAGACTCAAGAGAAGCATAAAAAGGTAAACAGGAGAAAGAAATAAGGGATATTAAAAGGTTAAACTGTTACAATTCCTACATGGGAAGATGATAATTTTAACTCTAAACTTTCTCATTATAAGGGAAGCTGAATGGAGTATATTTAGACAGAGTGCACAGGTGTGAGTTAAATATGAAGGGATAATATCTTTTTTTTCTTTTTCTTTTTTTTTTTTTAGTGAGGCAATTGGGGTTAAGTGACTTGCCCAGGGTCTGAGGCCGAATTTGAACTCAGGTACTCCTGACTCCAAGGCCGGTGCTCTATCCACTGCGCCACCTAGCTGCCCCAGGATAATATCTTTTAAAAAATAAACTTGAGGGATTAGAGGAATGCACTAGGAGAAAGGGAAAGGAAGAGGTGGAATGGGGTAAATTATTTCACATAAACAAGAAAAAGCTTATATAGTGGAGGGGAAGATGGAGGAGGTGCTGGGGAGTGAGTGAACCTTCCTCTCATCAGAATTGGCTCAGAGGAAATATCATGCATACTCAGATGGGTATAGTAATCTATCTTACCCTGCAGGAAATAGGAGGGTAAGGGAATAAGGGGGGAGGGGTAATAGAAAGAAGGGCAGGTTGGGGGAGGGGCGGTCAGAAGCAAAACACTTTTGAGGAGGGACAGGGTGAAAGAAGGTAGAAAATAGAGTAAATGTCATGGGGAGGGAATACAATGGAGAGAAATACAGTTAGCAATAGTAACTGTGAAAAAATGAGAAGCAAGTTTGTGATAGGCCTCATTTTTCAAACACATAGAGAACTGATTCAAATTTTTTAAAATAAGAGCCATTCCAAAATCGATAGATGATCAAAAGAATCAAAGCTACCTATAGCCATATAAAAAAAAATGTTATAACTCACCATCAATTGGAGAGATACAGGTCAAAACAATTCTGGGGTACTAGCTCATACCTATTAGATTGCATAATAGGACAGCAGAGGAAAGTGACAAATGTTGTAGGGGATATGGGGAAAATGAGACATTAATACACTCTTGGTAAAGTTGTAAACTGATTCAAACATTCTGTAGAGCAATTTGGCACTGTGGCCAAAGGGCTATAAAACCATGCATACTCTTTGACCTAGTAATACCACCACTAGGTTGGTATCCAAAAAAAAAGATAAAAAACAAAAAGTTGGATTTGAAATTAAGGAGATGCCCATCACTTGGGGAGTGGCTGAAAAAATTGTGGAATGAGATTATGATATAGCACTATTGTGATATAGGAAATGATGAGCAGAATGCTATCAGAAGAACCTGGAAAGACTTACCTGAGCTGATGCAAAGTGAAATGTACTGTAACAACAAAATTTTAAGATGATCAGCTATAAATGACTTAGCTATTTTCAGCAATAAACTGATCCAAGACAACTCTGAAGAACTTATGAAAAATGTAATCCATCTCCAGAGAAAGAACTGATGGTGTCTGAATACAGATTGAAGCATAATTATTTTTAGTTCCTTTTTTAAAAGTTTTTTGGTCTGTTTTCTTTCACAACCGTCTGACTACTATGGAAATGTTTTGCATGACTACAAACGTATAACTTATATTGAATTGCTTGCATTCTTAATGGGTAGTGGGGAGGGAAGGAAGAAGAGAATTTGGGACACAGTTTTGAAAATCAATGTTAAAAATTGTTTTTACATATAATTTGGGGAAAAAATAAAATTCTAAATAAAATTTTTTAAAAAAAGAAAGTCCAAGTTCCAATAAAAAAACCAATGACAATAAATATTTAAGTTCAATCCATTCTTAGAAAATCTTTATACTCTTCATTTGAAGAAGAAATATTAGAAAAATTATCCATACATATATGCATATTTGGATCTATGGAATGTCCCTAAGGATTTATACCAATAAACGTGTGTAGAATAAAAAATGTTGGACTCCATCAAACTTATTCTCTGTTCTAAAAGCCAAGATTTCATTTTAGCATGACCATAGAAGAGGAGTGATACTTTTATGATTTCTTGGTGTTTAATAGAAGGAATGTTTTTATTTGAATTCAGATTTCATTTGGTTTATGGGAAGGATTTGGTAACATGTTCATATCAGTATTGCACTTATCCCAAATTTCCTGCTATGTTGGAAGAACACATGTTGAAACTCACCATTTGTTAAATGGAAAAGATTCAGTATACCAGAAGGTTCTGTTATAAACATCATGATTTTTCTGCAATTTACAAAATATTCTATTTTTATTAAACAATAAACCATTGATTGAACCAAGATTTCAGTTTTAGGTCTCTACTATTTGAGAAGATGAACATAATAGATGGTAATAATAGGTGAAAAGTTCAAGAAGTTAATAAAAATTATTTAAATTTTTTTTAGAGCATAGGCTTAAGGATTATTGTTATGCCTTGCCTTCTTTCTTGTGGAAACACTTCTTGGAACGATAAATGCTCTTCAGGTGGCAATCTTTTGAGATTGTTGGTACAAGTAGCATTTCTTCATTTTATAGATGAGGAAACTGAGGCTAGGTGACAAGGTTGCTCTTATTTAATGACTGATTCAGCCACGTACTGAATCAGAAGGCCTCTGCTTAAACAAATCTTTATGAATTTTAGAAGGAAAGATTTTTGGTAAAATGGAAAAACTTAATTTTGTTTTAAAATTTCTGATTTTCCATCAGAACCTGGGAAATTATATGAACTAATTTCCTGATGTATCATTTATTGCCTTTTATCAGTTTTGTCCTACATGATAATATTCTGCTTTATCACTTCCTTCTAGTAACCCTTTTAGGACCTCACCCTTCATTTATTTTGCTCATTCTTCTGTTTCATTAGAAATGATTTAATTTCAAATTAATTTAATTTCATTATAACTGCATGTGATAGGATAGGACATGTACTAAAGTAGTCCTTACTCTCTGATATGTGAGAATACTAGCTTATTCCCATGACTATATTAAGATATCAATTATGGGGGGCAGCTAGGTGGCACAGTGGATAAAGCACTGGCCCTGGATTCAGGAGGACCTGAGTTCAAATCTCACCTCAGACACTTGACACTGTAATGATTGGAATTACACCACCTGCTGGAGAGCTACTATAGGAAAGCTCCACCATGAGGAGAAGGCATCTGAGGGCAAGCCATGTGGTCAGTTCCTTGGTGTCAGGAAGTTATGTTTGCTCATGGGTACTATCTATCAAAGCTACCAGCCAATCAACTTGAGGAGCCTCCCATTTCTGGGAGGAGGACATGAAGTAGGAAGCAGACGCTGGCGGAGGGGTTCTTCCTTTTTTGGTTCCTGACCTCGCCATGGCAGGTCGGATGATGGGGTCTCTTAGAAATAGTTAGGTCTTTACCTTTCTCTCTGATCCTAATGCTCTTTAATAAATACTTAAACACTTAAATATTCTTGCTAAAGCTTAAAATTTATTGGCAACCACTCATTAGATTTTAGATAGTATAGCTAGAATTTTAACCCCTTACAACACTCACTAGCTGTGTGACCCTAGGCAAGTCACTTAACCCTTATTGCCCCCAAAAAAGGAAAAAAAGATATCAATTATGAAGTCAAAAGATATGAGACTTGTATGAATTGATGTATAGTGAAGTGAGCAGAACCAAGAGAACATTGTGCACAGTGATAGCAATATTGTTTGATGAAAAACTGTGAATGACAACTATTCTCAGCAATACGGTGATACAATCCCCAAAGGACTAATGATGATTAAATATACTATCCACCTCCAAAGAAAGGACTGATATTGATTGAAACCAGACTGAAGCATACTATTTTTCACTCTTTCATTTTTTCTTTTATTCAAGTTTTCTTGTATAAAATGACTAATATGCTAATGTTTTACATAAGTTCACATATATAACTCACATTTAATTGCTTACTGCCTCAGGGAAGAGGGAGGGGAAGGAGGGGAGGAGGGATAAAATTTGGAACTCAAAACTTTAGATAAAAATGTTTATTATTTGAAAAAAAAAGAATACAGAGTCTAAGCTGCAGTAAGCATAAATACCTGTAGCAATCTGAAGCTTCTTGAGCAGAATGAAAATGGGGACTAGAGAAACCTCCACATGAGAACCTTGAAAACACAGAGCTCCAATTAAGGATACGTTGTCAACAAAGGCTACAAATCCTATTTGTCTCTAATAGGAGATCATTCTAATCATACACAGAACTTTTCTGTATTTCTTAGAAGGATAGTTGGAGAAGTCAATTTTGGACTGCTCTGAATTCAAGCTTCACTTAGGCCTTCAAGATGCTGCTTTTTGGTTCAAAGCTATGCAACAATCTGATAAATGAATCTTATTTGGAATGAATCCAAAACACTTTTAAATTTCCCTGAAATATACATAAGTTTTTTTTTTATGAAGAAAAATGTGTTTAGGGCAAAGTTAATTTGTGGCTTTACTAAGTTCCAAATGTTTTTTGGGGAAAATAACTTTGAGATGTGCCAAATCACAAGTGCTTTGGGGCTCATATGTCCCAGATCTTCACTTGAGAATACTTTTTACACAACTATTTTCCCCAGGCAATTCTGCATAGGAAATGTATAATTGTCTTCTCCATAAATAAAAAGTATCTCTAAACAGCATATATTTCATGCCTCCATTAGAAAGCAAAAAGGGAACTTAAACGCAAGTCTTTTGGGCCTTGGTCTTCTCTATAGGACCACCACACAATGAGGTAATAAGTTGTCAAATTCTGACCTACATGGGACCCTTTCCGTTCAAATAAACAATTCTGATTTTCTTGTAAGGTTATACTTCACCATGAGCCCTTGAAACAATAACAATGTGGTAACCAGTCACATAATTTCTTAGTAAAATGTAAATAAACAGAATAAGCAATGAACATTACTGTGTTCTAGTCCCAAGCATAATATAAAGTATTACTTTTCTTCCTGAATAGTAGAGTAACTCAACTTGTCTGATGGAACACCTGTGGTAGGAAGAATAAGACAACTGAATTAAATTATATCAGAAGTTACAACATTCTCATTACATTTGTAAACTAAATATTTGTCCTTTCTTCAATGTAACATACTTGGAAATGCCTATAAAATAAATCAAATATTTGTTTCTAATGGAAAGATGGGGTTTGGGTAAAGTTTCCATTCAGTACACTCAGAACAGTCAGTATTTTGCAAATCTTTTCCAGACAGAGTTGTTTCTGGAGCAGAATTGGGTTCTTTCCATCTGTAGACTTGCTCACTAGCTGATGTGAGAAGTATTAGAACTTTCTTTCAATTTTAGGAAGTATGAAAGAAGACCATTCTTTGAGGTTTGTAGAATCTAATATTTAAGTCTACTTCATTTAGCTGTTAGAATTATCTTATGAATGTCAAACCATTTTTAAAGAAAGGTCTCTGTGTCATGGTATCTTTCATAGAACTCCCACAGTGGTAATGAGACAAAATCTCTTATAGGCCAGTGCATACAGGAAGTTTAAAGGTAATAAAGGGGTAATATAGGGGAAGGAAGGGGAGTCATCAGTGATGCATGTTAACTTGGAAGATGGTCTCTTGCAAATTGTCCCAAGGGTCTGTGCTTGATGTTATTATTTTTAATATTTCTATCAGTTACTTACATAAAAGTATAGATTTTTATGTATCATATTTGTAGATATGATAGGCTGTCTGACTAAAATAAAAAAGCTAAGCTATCTAACACATTGAATGACAGAATCAGGATCTAGGAAGATTTGGACAGACTGAAATATGGGACAGTTCTTAAAGAGATATAGAGATTCTGATGGGCCACAAACTTGATATGCATCAAGAGGATAAATTAGCCTTAAGAAATTAATTAAGATATTAAGAAAGTCAGTGTCTTGGTCTAGGAAGGGGAGAAACCACACTGTACTCTGATTCTTGTCACATATATGAAATATATTCAGTTCTGGGTGCCACAATTTAGAAATGGCATTAATAACCCAGAGTTTATCCAGAATCTTCATAAGAGTATCCAGGCAGGCTTTGAAATGTCATAGTAGTTTAAGGAATTGGGGGGTTTAGAACAAGAATCTAGAGCTGGAAGTGACTTCAGAGGTCAACTAGTACTAACCTTCCATTTACAAATGAAGATACTGGAGACTGTGAAGTTAAAAACATACATAAATAATATGTATTAAAGACAGGGCAGCTAAATGGTGCAGTGGATAGAGTGCTGGGTGTGGAGTCAGGAAGACTCATTTTACCAAGTTCAAATCTGGTCTCAGATTAGACAACAGGGTCTATGATCCTGGGCAAATCACTTAATCCTGTTTGTCTCAGTCTTCTTATTGGTATATTGATCTGGAGAAGAAAATGGCAAACAACTCCAGTATCTTTGCCAAGAAAAAATGAAATGTGGTCATGAAGAATGGAAACTGAAGAACAAAAGAAAATTTAAAGAGAGAATTTGAATCCATGTCCTTTGACTCAAGAGTTAATGCTTTTTCCACTGTACCATGCTATTTAGAATGGAGAAGAGAAGAGGTATAAAGGATATAATAGCTATCTTCAAGTTCTTAAAGAGTTCATATAAAGAAGTGAGATTAGATTTCTATTGAACCCAAAATGACAGTAGTAGGGACAATTGGTAGAAGTTTCAAATAAGCAAATTTAGACTTCAATTTCTAAAACTTAGAGTTAATCTAAAATGCAATGTGCTGCTTTGAAAGGTAGTAGGATCAGGGCAACTAGGTAGCACAGTGGATAAAGCACTGGCCCTGGATTCAGAAGAACCTGAGTTCAAATCTAGCCTCAGCCACTTACTAACTGTGTGACCCTGCGCAGGTAACATTACCCTCATTGCCCCACAAATCAAAAAAAAAAAGTAGTAGGTTCTTCCTAACTGAAAATTTTAAAGCAAAGGTTGGATGACTTTGTTAGGTATGTTAATCAATTAATCCAGCTCCTAGAGGTGATGAAATCAGATGGTACTGAGGACACAAGCCATGATTTCCGTCTTGGGAACAAGGATCACCTCTTTCTCATATCCAGTCAAAAGTCATGAAGGAATTTCAATATTTAATAATTCCTTTATTTTTTTGTTTTTAATGTATAATACCAAAGCAGCATACACAGTATATATAGGAAATTAATTTATATTATGTGTGAAAAATCAAGTCTCATAAGGAGCAAAAAATGAAGAAAAAATAATTTTCAAAAAGTTATTAAAACATAGTGAAGATATAGATGAGTTTGAAAGTTTGTAGTAGGGAGGATAAGAAAACTGACCAAAACTGGTCTTGATTTTCTCATTAAAGGAATAGGTGAAAATATCTGAGAATGAAACCCAAATGTCTCATGGTAATTGCGTGGTGTTTTTATAAATTTTTCCATTGTTATAAATTATATTTGTTTCTATAAAACACCAATAAAATAAAATAATAAAAAATAAAACAACAGTGCTCTCATTTTGGGACAGATCTCCCTCAGACCAATTCGGATATGCATGAAATACCTAACATTTAACCAAAAGGAAGTTTACTTAACAGTAGCATAGAAAGAATAGTCAGCAAGGCTGCAGCACTCATTCAGGTAGGTACAGCCTTCCCCCACTCCAAATCTCCAGATAGAAATTCATCTGGTCAGTAGTGTGTATTTACTTACATGGCAGTAGATCCATAAGGTCTGAAGAATCCCAGCTCCTCGTGGCCTGGGCTTTTTATGCCTTAGGCTCCTGGGAAACCACATACATTTCTTGAGTCCCAGTTTCCTAGAGCAGTCAAATGTGAAGGATGACTGTTGCTTTTTAGGGAAAAAAACAGTCCAGGTTATATGGTAGGGTTATTAGAAACCAAAATCCAACAATGCATTATTTACAAGAAACCTACTTGAAATGAAAAGATACACACAGTGTTAAATAATGTGCTGAAGGAGGATTTAGTATGCTTCTGCTAAGGTTAAAAAAAAAGGAGGCTAGCAACCATGATAATAACACAAAAACAAAAATAAACATAATTAAAATAAATAATCAGGGAAACTATATATTATTATAAAATGCACCATGGACAACAAATTAAAATCAGTACTGAACACAAATGGCATAACATCCAAAGTCTTGATGGAAAATATGGTAGTAGATGTTGTTCTTATCACACTTCTTCATGATTTATTTTTGGTAAGATTTGATTCTTTATATAAGGTAACAATGTAAGATAAAAACACTTCAGATAACTTAGAATTTCAGTCTAATATTATGGAGTTATATTAGTGAGTAAGGGGTTGATCCTTCAGTAAGAAAGACCTGGTTTGATTTCCAGTCTCTAAAGGCAGAATAGACACCTGCAAGTGATTACTTAACCTCCCAGTGCCTCAGATAACTATAACCTTTAAATTATAGAAAGTTGCTATTGTGCATTAGTGGAAGCAGTTTCTGTATAAAAGAATCTCCTAGAATGATGAAACTATTAAACAGATTGCCCTTTTCCTGTATATCATTTCTCCCACCACCACCACCACCACCACCACAAAAAAATCTAAATGAATTTAGAAGTAGCTTTTATGACTTGATAGCAGTCTTATGTGGACAATGGGAAATTAAAAATCTAATTGCCAACTTCCCTTGTTTTGGTTACTGTGATGTTATTGATATATTCTCTACCCTTATACTATAGGAAAAAATACTTATAGCTTAGATTGTGACTCACGTCTAAGGTCTCCCCAAAATGGGGAAAATGAAAGGATTTCAACGTACAGGAAAAATCAGATAAGAGATAGGTATTTATTTCCTATACACAGAAAAGGATCTCTTACATAGACAGAAAGACTCAAAAAATGGTTTGATTAACTTATGAGTGCTGTTATACTCAGAAAACATTGACAGAAACTTAAATAATCCGTGGTAAAATTACTATTATACTCTACTAGAAGATTACTAATCTTAAACATTGGAACATAAAGTAATTTGCAGAATTACTATAAGTTTCAAACAAGAGATTCAGGATGTGGAGATCATCTTGAACTCATAAAGCTGTTCCCATCTCTGAATCATTGTTCATTCAACTAGGACATGTAAAGAAACATTCAACAGAAGAGTTATTCAGAGGCCCAGTCTCAAACTTGACTAGCTGAGACCATGTGCTCTAGCAAGATAATCACATGGTCTCAGTCTCGTTTTCTTTCACCTTTCCTTGAGACCTCACAGTGTCTCTCTGGGAAACCACATGGCTCTTTTGGGAGATTTTCTCCTGCTTGCACTAACTGGCATGCTGAAGCTCTCTTTCTGCTTTCTCTACCATGTGGCCAGAGACCAAGAGACATTAGGGAGACATGTGGTCAATACTTTACTTGTATAATATTGATATATTAATAATATGCTTACCCAAAACTGGTGCCCATAGTAATTATTTTAAACAACACACAAGAAACATTCTTAAAATGGAAATACACATACAGTTAAATAAGGGACTGAAGCAGAACTTACTATGTTTCTGCTAAAGTAAAAAAAAAACAACTTTTTTAAAAAGAGGCAGGTGTAGCAACCATGATCTCAGACAAAATAAAAGTAGACATAATTAAAAGAAATAATCAGGGAAGGTACATTTTGCTATAAAAAGGTAGCATAGACAACAAATTAAAATCAGTACTGAACATATATGCACTGTAATGATTGGAATGATGCCACCTACTGGAGACTTGCTGTGGGAAAACTCCACCATGAGGAAATGCCTCAGAGGCATTGTGGCTTTTCCTTGGCGTCAGGAAATGACGTTTGCTCATGGGTGCTGTCTATCAAGGCTACCAGCCAATCAACTTGAGGAGCCTCCTATTTTCTTGGAGGAGACAGGAAGGAGGAGAGGGAGCCTGCGTGGAGAGCTCTTGGGCTTTTTGGGTTCCTGACTTGATGGTGGTGGCGGCAGAGGACTTAACAGGAAATTTGAGGAAAGATAGGAATGCCAGGCTGTTGGAATTCTGTTCTCAATCTTTTTCTTTCTATTTTCCAATAAACCCTTAAAAACCTAAACTCGTTTTATCAGTGATTTTAGTCAGTTTCCCCCAAAACTGGGGGAACAGATTAGAATCCACATTTAGAATCTTAAATTACACAGAGGTATCTGCAATTCAATCAAGCCAGATCACCACACTGGGAGGTGAAGTCTTTCTTAATGTCTTCTCAGTTATCTTAGGCATAGCATCCAAAGTCTTCATGGAAAAGCTAAATGAGTTAAAGGTAGAAATAGTAAAACTAGGCTAAAGAATAGCTTCAGTTTATCCCTCTCTTACCTAGATAAGTCTAATCATAAAATAAGCACAAAAAAGTTAAGGAGATGAATGGATTTCTGGAAAAGTTAAATATGATAGACCTCAAGAATACTGAATGGGAATAAAAAGGAGCTTCCCTAATCTCAGAAGTACATAGTACCTTCAAAAAAAATTAACTATGAATTAGGACATGAAAACTTCACAAACAAATATGAAAAAGCAGAAATACTAAATGCACCTTAGTCTGAGCACAATGCAAAAAAAATACATTCAATAAAGAGTCTTTGAAGGATAAATTAAAAATTAATTGAAGGGGGCAGCTAGGTGGCACAGTGGATAAAGCACCAGTCCTGGATTCAGGAGGACCTGAGTTCAAATCTGACCTCAGACACTTAACACTTACTAGCTGTGTGACCCTGGGCAAGTGACTTAACCCTCATTGCCCCACAATAAAAAAAAAAAGAGAAGAAAAATTAATTGGAAACTAAATAAACTAATCCTAATTTGGGATGAAGGAACAAATTGTAGAAACAATCTATAATTTCATTAAATATAATTACAACAATTTGTGGGAGGCAACCAAAACAGTATGTAGAATGAAATTTTATATCTCTAAATGTTCGCTTTAATAAAAAAACAAAGGGGGCAGCTAGGTGGTGCAGTAGATAAAGCACCGGCCCTGGATTCAGGAGTACCTGAGTTCAAATCCCTCCTCAGACACTTGACACTTACTAGCTGTGTGACCCTGGGCAAGTCACTTAACCCCCATTGTTCCGCAAAAAATTAAATTAAACTAAATTAAAAAACAAAGAGCAATTCAATGAATTAGTCATGTAATTAAGAAAATTAAAAAAACAATAAATTTAAAATTCCAGATTTGGCAATAAGATAGAAATCTAAAAAGTAAAGAAACTAAAAGATTTTTTAAAAAACTACTGAAATAAAAAATGAAACTATGAACTAGTTCTATGAAGGGAAATTGATGTCATTTGGCCAATTTGATTTTTTTTTTCATTTTGAAATATTTTTATTTAAAGTTTTGAATACCAAATTCTATCCTTCTTTCTTTCTTCCTCCTCCTCCCTCCCTGAGCTGGTAAGGAATCAGATATAAGTTATAAAATTTTTCATAGAAGTAATTTTGTACAAGAAGATTTGAACAAAAAGAAAGAAAGCAAAAATAGCACGCTTCAGTTTGTATTCAAACAATATCAGTTCTTTCTCTGGAGGTGGATAGTATTAGTCCTTTGGGATTGTCTTGGGTCATTGTATTGCTGAAAATAGCTGAGTCATTCACAGTTCTTCATCAAAGAATATTGTTGTTACTGTGTACAATGTTCTAGGTCTGTTCCCTTCACTTTGCATCAGTTCATGTAAGTCTTTCCCGGTTTTTCTGAAATCATCCTGCTTGTCACTTCTTATAAATGTGGTAAAAAGTACGCCAGTTTTTGAAGGACCACCCTTTCGGGGAGGAGATCAATGGCCGTGCATGGGCTACACATGCCAGTCCGGCTGCTAAGCACTCCACTTCCAGGCTTAAAAGGCAAGGAGAGAATGGACGTGGATGCTTTTTTTCGGCTCTCCTTGTTCGCTGGCTGAAGTTTGACTCAGCCCAGCTCGCCGTAACAGCACGTGCTTGACACGGCTCTCCCCCCCAAAAGTGGCCTTGGGTCTTTTGGTGAGTTTTATACAGAATATAGAGTAAGCTTGGACTTAAGACTATTTGTTTTGTACTTCTACTTTCCTATCCCTCTAATCAACATCACCTTGTAATTTCCAAACAATAAAAGCTCAAACTAGAGACCAGAGGCTTCTTCCATTTACTAGTCTGGGAGATAAATATGGGAAACAGTTAAAAGGGGAGGTTAATGCTCTAGTATCCAATTTTAAATCTCACATAGCATAATAGTATTCCATTCCAATCATATACCACATCTTATTTAGCCATCCCCCAATTGATGGTCATTCCTTTGATTTCCAATTCTTAGTCATCACAAACAGATCTACTCTAAATATTTTTGTATGAATAGGTCCATTTTCCTTTTTTTTTTTTTATGTTTTTGGGATGGTTAATTTGATTTTTAAAAAGAAAGCCAAACTTGTTGTTCAATTGTTTCAGTAATACCTTACTCTTCCTGACTCCATTTGGGGTTTTCTTAGCAAAGATAGTGGAATGCTATTTCCTTCTCCAGCTCATTTACTATGACCAGGTGGTATTTATAACAGGAATGTAGAGTTGTTTCAATATTAGGAAAACTATAGGTATATTGACCATGTCAGTATCATAATCAACTATATCATAACAAAAATAAACCTTGATTATATCAATAGATACAGAAAAAGCTTTTGACAAAATACCCATTCCTATTAAAAACATTAGAAAACATAAGAATAAATGGAGCTTTTCTGTATATATGTATACATATATCAGTATACAATGTGTATACAATATGTATCTATGTATGTAATATGTATGTGTGTGTTATGTATATGTATGTGTATGTGTATAAAATCAAGACTAAGCATTATATGTAATAGGGACAAACTAGAAGCCTTCATAATAAGATGCCCCAAATCACTATTATTATACAGTATTGTACTAGAAATTCTAGGTATAGCAATAACAAAGGAAAAAGAAATCAAAGGAATAAGAATAGGCAATAAGAAACAAAACTATCTTTATTTTCTTTTTCTTTTTTTTTGCAGATGATATGATGGTATACTTTGAGAACTCTAGAGAGTCAACTGAAAAACAAATGGAAATAATTAACAACTTTACCGGTGTTGCAGGATACAAAATAAACTCACACAAATCATGAGCATTTCTATATATTATCAAGAAGTAGGAAGGAAGGAAGGAGGAAGAAGTATAAATAGAAGTTCTACTGAATATAATTGAAGACTGTATAAAATACTTTGTAGTCTACCTGCAAAGACACACAGAACTATATGAAAATACTTATAATGTGCTATTTTCTCAAAAACAAAAGAAGAAGAAAAAGAAAAAACTAAACTAGAAAAAAACTTGTTTGTGGGTAGGCCAAACCAATATAATAAAAATGAATATTCTACCTAAATTTGTTTATTTATTCAGTGCCATACCAATCAAATTACCAAAAGAATTACTTTATAGAAATTGAAAAACAATTTAAAAAAATCATTTGGATCAACAACTCAGGAATACCAAAGGAATAAATTTTTAAAATGTGAAAAAGGGTCTTGCAATATCAAATCTTAAATAATACTACAAAGCTATAATCATCAAAATAATTTGGAATTAGATAAGAAATAGAGTGGTTGATCAATGCACTAGTTATACATGTAACAAGCAGAAGCAAATGAGCACAGTAACTCAGTGTTTGATAAACTCAAAGATCCTAGCCATTAGACCAAGAATTCACTATTTAACAAAAATTCCTTGTAAAACAAAAAAGTAGTCTAGCACAAACCAACATTTACCATATACCAAAAAAAAAGCTCAAAATGTGAACACAATTTAGTTGTAAAAGGTGATTATAATTGGCAAATTTTTTATGAGAGCATACAAAAAATTACCTACCAAATCTATGAATAGTGGGAGAATAATCCCAAACATGAGATGGAGGTTGATGGGAGGTGAAAGGGATAATTTTGAATATATAAAATTAAAAAGGTTTTGAAGAAACAAAATAAATGCAGCTAAAATTAGAAGAAAGGGAGGAGGGGGCAGCTAGGTGGCACAGTGGATAAAGCACTGGCCCTGGATTCAGGAGGACCTGAGTTCAAATCCGGCCTCAGACACTCGACACTTACTAGCTGTGTGACCCTGGGCAAGTCACTTAACCCTCATTGCCCCGCAAGAAGAAGAAGAAGAGGAGGAGGAGGAGGAAATGGGAAAGAAATTTACAGTGTTTCTCTGAAAAAAGTTTAATTTCTCATATATGCAGCTGAGCCAAATTTATAAGAATAAGAGTGATTCTCTAATTGACAAAGGGTCAAGCAGTTTTCAGAGGAATGAAATCAAAGCTATTTATAGTCATATGAAAAAAGTCCTCCAAGTTACTATTAGAGAAATCTAATTAAAACAACTCTGAGGTACTACCTCATACCCATCAGATTAGCTAAAATGACAGAAAAAGAAAATAACAAATAATGGAGGGAATATAGAAAAATAGGCATACTAATGCACTGTGAATAGAACCTACTCCAACTATTCTGGATAGCAATTTGGAACTATACCCCCCAAAGCCATAAAATTGTGCATACCTTTTGATCTAGCAATACCATTACAAGGCCTAAACCCCAAAGAGATGAAAGAAAAAGGACACGTGTACAAAAATATTTGTAGCAGCTTTTTTCGTTGTGGCAAAAAAAAAAAATGGAAATTGAACTAAGCAATATACCATAACAGTATATGAATATGATGGAATAGTATTGTGCTAAATGATGAAGGGGATGGTTTCAGAATAACCTGGAAAGACATGATAACTGATTTTGAGAATTAGAACACCAAGTAGTAATTGGAACCATTCTTTAAAAATTTTTATTTTTAATTTATGGAATAAAAAAAGCATTTCCTTAACATACCACAATAAAAAAAGGTGATTGTATATGAAACTAAAAATCTATGTACAACTCACTATTCCTTTCAAATAAATAACAAAATTATTATTTAAATTTCTTTTTTACTTCCCTCCCTCCTGCCCTAGAGGTGGTTTTCATTAGACAAAATAGATAAGACAGATAGATATTTCTTTTACTGATGATTTTATATAAATGTCTTTTTATCAATTTAAGGAAAAATCCATTTATACCAATATTTTCAAGTGTTTTTTAATAAAAAAGAGTATTGCACTTTATCAAAAGCTTTTTCTACATCTATTCTTGGCTAATGAAGCAATATGTCCTACATGACTTTATATTTATAATGAGTATTGTATTCCTTGCCTTCTTTGGGGGAAACGTGAAGGGAGAGCAAGAATTTGGAACTGAAAAAGGTTTTTTTTTAATTAAAAAAAGAAATGCTGACATTTGGGGCAAGTAAGGCTAAGAATAAGAAAGACCTTTCGGGGCAATGAAGGGAACCTATCTGAAGCAGTAATATTTTGGTGAGGTTTTTTCCTGTTACTAAATTTTACTTATCCAACTAATAGAAGTCAAAAACATCCTCTTTGTTGATCACAATCATTAGGTCAGATTTGTTCTTTGTTCTTTAATTTATTGGAGAATGGATTTTGATGTGCACCTGTGTGTATCTGTAAGTTGTGTATAAATCCTGGAAAGAAATTATCAGAGAAAATTGATATAATTGTCTGATAAACTTGATATTGTTATGGGCCCAGAGCATCCCAGAAGTTCTCTGGGGTACATCAAAACACCTTCTCCTTGAGAAACTAAACCAAAAGACAGACACACCTAAAGAGATAAGTGGAACCTTGCTCCAGGACCATCACCCTTCATTCAAGTCTCCTCCACCCCTGGGGAAATAAGATTAGGTGTGGCTGCTGCCTTTGTGTGGTGAGGAGAGAGATCTGCAGCTACCCCTCACCCAACTCCTCCAGTCACCACCAGTGGAGGATGGTCCTCCCTCACTAAGGGAACTTTCCAGTCAGATGGTCACCCCCCTCAGTCCTCTATAAAAGTACCTGCCTAGATGGCAGAGAGGAAGCAGCAAGCTGCCTGAGCTCTCCTTCTGTTCCCTCAAAATGAACATTAATCTCTGGACAGATTCTGAAACTACAGCACTTGCAAAGAGACAGAGAGACACAGTCCTCCAACCAGAGATAATTTAGAAGACTTCAGGAAAAGGTCGGTCTGACTCGGGCAAAAGGGAGGCCCAGAGCAGGGCAACAACCCAGCGCTGAGGGGGTCAGGGCAAGTCAGCAGGAGCTGCGGGCCGCAGCCTAACAACTGAGGCCCATGGAACCTGGTTCAAAAATCTGGTGGCCAAGAAGGACAATGGAAAAACCTACCTGCACCGGCCAAGAGGGCCGCGAACCGGTCAGGCAGGATCAGACGCCGAGATCAGGCACCTGGCTGGCGGAGCGCAATCAGACAGGAAGTGCAGGGCTGGGGATCTCCACACACCATAAAGGCCTCAGAGTAAAAAGTCAGTCACACAGCACCTATACCCCTGCACAAGAAGCCCAAAACAGGGACCCTGGTGCCCCCAGAGCAGACCTCAACTTAAAAAATAAATAAATAAGCTGCGATAATGAGTAAGAAGCAAAAAAGAGCCCTCTCCATTGAGAGCTTCTGTATCAATAGGGAAGAAGCCAACACAAACTCAGATGAGGACAATAGCCTCAAATTGCCTATCTGTGAAGCCTCATGAGGGAAGGTGAATTGGTCGCAAGAACAAAAAGCCTTCCTGGAAGAGCTCAAAAAGGATTTCAAAAATCAATTGAGAGAGGTAGAAGAAAAAATGGGGAGAGAAATGAAAGCAAAACATGAAAACTATGAAAAAAGAATCAGCAGCTTGGAAAAGGAAGCACATAATTTCACTGCAGAAAACAATGCCTTAAAAAATTCATTTGGTCAAATGGAAAAAAAAAAGGTGCATAATCTCATTGAAGAAAACACTGCCTTAAAAAATTCACTTGGCCAAATGGAAAAAAAGGTGCATAATCTCACTGAAGAAAACAATGCCTTAAAAATTAAAGTGGGACAGTTGGAAGATAAGGAATCCATGAGACACCGGGAATTAGTCAAGCAGAATCAAAAGAATGAAAAAATAGAAGAAAATGTGAAATACCTCATTGGAAAGACAACTGATCTGGAAAACAGATCCAGGAGAGATAATTTGAGAATCATTGGACTGCCTGAAAGCCATGACTGGAAAAAGAATCTAGACACCATATTCCAGGAAATTATTAAGGAGAACTGCCCTGATATCATAGAATCAGAGGATAAAATCATCATTGAAAGAATCCACTGATCACCTCCTGAAAGAGACCCCAAAAGGAAAATTCCAAGGAATATTGTAGCCAAATTCCAGAATTATCAGGTGAAGGAGAAAATACTCCAAGCAGCCAGAAAGAAGCAATTTAAATATCATGGAGCCACAGTCAGGATTGCTCAGGACCTGGCAGCTTCAACATTAAAGGACTACAAGGCTTGGAATATGATATTCCGGAAGGCAAAGGAGCTTGGATTGCAGCCAAGAATCTATTACCCAGCAAAAATGTTCATTTTCTTTCAGGGGAAAAGAAGAAAATTTAATGACATTGGGGACTTTCAATCTTTCCTGGTGAAAAGACCAGAACTGAATAGAAAATTCAATCTCAACATACAAGACTCAAGAGAAGTTTAAAAAGGTAAACAGAGGGGGGAAAAAAAGGTTACCCTATTAGGTTAAACTGTTTATATCCCTACACAGGAAAATAATACTCATAACTCTTAAGAACTGTAAATGTATTTGGGCAGAGAGAAGGACTTTACATAGAGGGTATAAATATAAATTGTCTTTGATGTGATGATACAAAAAAGAATTAAGGGGTTAAAAAGGGAGTCTATGGGGAGGAGAGGAAAGGGGAGGTGGAATGGGATGAATTATATCATATGAAGAGGTGGAAAAAAAAAACCTATTACAATAGAGGGAAAGAAAGGAGGGGGGAACATTGTTTCAACCCTACACTCATTAGATTTGATTCAAAGAGGGAATAACATATATGTTCACTGGGATAAAGAAACTTAACTCATTCTTTAGGGAAGCAAAAGGGGAAGGGAAAGGGGAGGGGGACTGATAGAAGGGAGGACAAAAGCAAGGGAGAAAAGGGTAAAGAAAAGAGAGGGGGGTGATAAAAAGGGAGGGCAGATTGGGGGAGGCAGGGGTAAGAAGTAAAACATCAGTGAGGAGGAATAGGGTGAAAGAAGGGGGGGAAAGTACAAAGGGGGTAAATAGAATGGAGAGGAATAGACAGTCAGTAATAATAACTGTGAATGTGAATGGGATGAACTCTGCTATAAAACCGAAGCGAATTGCAGAGTGGATTAAAAACCAGAATCCTACAATATGCTGTTTACAAGAAACACATTTAAGCAGAGAGATACACACAGAGTAAAGGTAAAAGGCTGGAGCAGAATATATTATGCCTCAGCTAAAGTCAAAAAAGCAGGGGTAGCAATCCTTATCTCAGACAAAGCTCAGAATAAAATAGATCTCATTAAAAGAGATAAGGAAGGAAATTACATCTTGCTTAAAGGTACTATACATAAAGAAGTAATATCAATATTAAATATGTATGCGCCAAGTGGTATAGCATCCAAATTCTTAGAGGAGAAGTTAAATGAGTTACAAGAGAAATTACACAGTAATACTATACTAGTGGGAGATCTGAATCTCCCCCTGTCAGAATTAGATAAATCTAGCCAAAAAATAAATAAGAAAGAAGTGAAAGAGGTGAATAGATTACTAGAAAAGTTAGACATGATAGATGTCTGGAGAAAATTGAATGGGGATAGAAAGGAATATACCTTTTTCTCAGCAGTACATGGCACATTTTCAAAAATTGACCATGTATTAGGGCACAAAAACATCATAGTCAAATGTAGAAAGGCAGAAATAGTAAATGCATCCTTTTCAGATCATGATGCAATAAAAATGACATGTAAGAAAGAGCCAGGGAAAAGTAGAATGAAAATCAACTGGAAACTAAATAATTTCATTCTAAAGAATGAATGGGCCAAACAAGAAATCATAGAAACAAGCAATAACTATATTCAAGAGAATGACAATAATGAGACAACATACCAAAATCTATGGGATACAGCCAAAGCAATGCTTAGGGGAAAATTTATAGCTCTAAATGCTTACATGAACAAAAAAGAGAAAGAGGAGATTAATGAATTGGGCATGCAACTTAAAAAGCTAGAAAAAGAACAAATTAGAAATCCCCAATTAGACACTAAATTAGAGATCCTGAAAATTAAAGGAGAAATTAATAAGATTGAAAGCAAAAAAACTATAGAATTAATCAATAAAACTAAGAGCTGGTTTTATGAAAAAAAAACCAATAAAATAGATAAAATATTGGTTAATTTGATTAAAAAAAAGAAAGAAGAAAAACAAATTACCAGTATCAAAAATGAAAAGGGTGGTGTTACCACCAATGAAGTGGAAATTAAAGCAATAATTAGGAAATATTTTGCCCAACTGTATGCCAATAAATTTGACAATCTAAATGAAATGGATGAATATTTACAAAGATACAAACTGCCCAGGTTAACTGAAGAGGAAATAAAATCCTTAAATAAACCCATATTAGAAAAAGAAATTGAACAAGCTATTAATGAACTCCCTAAGAAAAAATCCCCAGGGCCAGATGGGTTTACGGGTGAATTTTACCAAACATTTAAAGAACAATTAATTCCAATATTATACAAATTATTTGGAAAAATAGGTGAAGAAGGAGTTCTACCAAAATCGTTTTATGACACAAATATGGTGGTGATACCAAAACCAGGCAAAGCAAAAACAGAGAAAGAAAATTATAGACCAATCTCCCTAATGAATATTGATGCTAAAATCTTAAATAAGATGTTAGCAAGGAGATTACAGCAAGTGATCACCAGGATAATACACTATGACCAGGTGGGATTTATACCAGGAATGCAGGGCTGGTTCAACATTAGGAAAACTATTAACATAATCAACCACATCAATAAGAAAACCAACCAAAATCATATGATTATCTCAATAGATGCAGAGAAAGCTTTTGACAAAGTACAGCACCCATTCCTAATAAAAACACTAGAGAGTTTAGGAATAGGGGGAGCTTTCCTTAGAATAATAAACAGTATCTACCTAAAGCCATCAGCAAGTATTATATGCAATGGAGATAAATTAGAGGCCTTCCCAATAAGATCAGGGGTGAAACAAGGATGTCCATTATCACCCCTATTATTTAATATTGTTCTAGAAATGTTAGCTTTAGCAATCAGCCTCTTTCAAAAACAAAACAGGATTATTAATGAGAACAAGTTTAAAATACTATCTGAATCACACAAGTGAGATTAATAGAACTAGAAACCATGTATAAACAGTGTATAAATATCTGGGGTAAAAAGGCCCTAGTCACCCAAACCTGCCTCCAGCCCAGCTAGCTCCAAAGAGCTTTACCTAAAAAAAACCAAACAAACAAACAAAAAAAACCCACACCTGAAACCTGCAACTTTAAGGAGAATCCTCTTGCAGTCTCTTCTGTTTTTGTCCAAAGGTCAAACACCAGCAGTTCCCCTAAAATGTCTGCCTTCCTTCCCCATTTCCCTCAGAACACTCTCTAACTAACTGCCTTTTTTTTTCTTCTTCTCCCTCTAACTGAATCTCAACTGTATCTCTAACTGTAACTCCCACAGGAAGGGGAGGGGGCAGTTCTTAGCCATGCTCAGTCTCTAATTGGCTCAGCACACCCACATGAGCTGTCCCCATTATAATCTGGCCAGACCCATGTGGGCATGGGGAAGCTATTAGAGAAGGCTTTAGCTACATAGTTTCAATAAATGTTCCCTGTGGTCAGAGTTCCTCTTGTTTGTTCAATTATCTCTCAAAGTATACGCCCATCCTCTCTTAAGCTTTTAAGCTTACATTTTTTTCATTCTGACCATAATAAAGCAAAGATAGGGCTTATGAATACCCCAAATCACAATTAATTCCTTACAGTATAAAACCATATTATTTTATACTTCTATTTATCAGTTTTTTCTTTGGAGATAGAAAGCCCTTTGCAGTTGATTTAGGCATTTGTAATACTCAAAGTAACTTATTTGTTCCCAGTTGTTCTTTGATGAATATTGCTGTTACTTTACCCAATGTCCTTTTAGTTCAGTAATAGCAATATTGTTAAGATGACCAACTGTAAAGGATTTAACTACCCTGACAATAAGACAACAATCCAAAATAATTCCAAAGGGCTCCTGATGAAAAATACTATCTGCCTCCAGAAGAACTGATGGACTCTGAGTGCAGATGGAATTATGCCTTTATTTTTCACTGACTTTTTTTTTTGCAAGATAGCCAATATGAAAATATGTTTTCCATGACTTCACATGTATAATTGATGTCATATTGCTTACCTTCTCAATGGGTGGGGGAAGAACTAGAGAAAAGGAAAGAATTTGGAATTCAAAATTTAAAAATATGAATGTCAAAATAAATAGTCATTTTTAAAAAGAAAAGAATTATAGTTCTCCAAGAAGAATTCAAATCAAATAATCTGAATGTCATAATGCATCAGCTAATACAAGAAAACTGTCTTGAACTACTTAAACATAAAATGAGGTGGCAATTAAAAGAATCTATAGATTTCTTCCATTTGAAAAAAACAAGACTATAAACTTGAAGACAGATAATAGTTAGAAGTCAAAAATTCAGTTTAGAAACATGTTCTGCAAGTGATCAGAAGAAAGATTTTCAAATTTGAAAGAAAAAAATTTTGAATAATATTAGATTATTCTTCATCCACAGGAAAATGAAAGACAGAGTAGAATAATGTATTCAGAAGGGCATTGGAGCTCAAAATGCAGTGAAAGGACTTATGAATGTTCAATAATAAAGAGGTGTTTGAAATATTATTTTAAAAGAAAACCAAACCAGACCTGAAGAGATTATTTGTTTTTCAAACACCACAGACAACAGAAATGGAAGGATGAATGAATGCTAGGACAGCAATAGCAACAGTGATAGCAGAGAGACCAGTAAGAAACTTTTTTCTAAATGTACACAAGAAGGGTAAAGGCAGAAGTCAGGAGAAAGAACCAGGAGAACATTGTACATAGTAACCAATAGTGTAATGATGATCAACTGTGAAAGACTCTGATTAAGACAATGCTCAAAGATAACTTCAAAGGACTCATGATGAAAAATGGTACTCCTCTCCAGAGAGAATACTGATGAGTGCTGAGTGCTATTTGAAGCATACTTTTTTCACTTTATGCTTTTTGCTTTTTATTGAGTTTATTTTGCAACATGGATTAAAATGAAAATATATTTTGCATGATGTATAGTTAATATCAATTACTTGTCTCCTCAATAGGTGGTAAAGGGATGAGAGGGAGTGAGGAAAGGAGGGAGAGAATTTAGAACTCAAAACATTTTTAAAAGAATGTTAAAAATGAATTATTTAAAAATAAATGTCACAAGTAAAATTCAACAAATATAGATTGAGACAAGTTTTCTCCAATCAAGATAATAGTTTATTAGCAGGGCAGCTACCTATTAAGAAAACAGGTCAGGGCAGCTAGATGGCGCAGTGGATAGAGCACTGGCCCTGGATTCAGGAGTACCTGAGTTCAAATCCGGCCTCAGACACTTAACACTTACTAGCTATGTGACCCTGGGCAAGTCACTTAACCCCAACTGCCTTACTAAAAAAAAAAAAAGAAGAAGAAAACAGGTCAGTGATTTCTTCGGTTTAGGCTATGATCCCGAGCGAAGGACAATTCTGCTTTTATAGTTTTGGGGGGGAGTACAAAACAAAGAACAGAACAGGGTAGGTGAGGAAATAATACAATTGGTTATAGGGTTGGTGACATCATGGGATTGAGGATAATATGATGGCAGAGACACGGTGAACAATATTATTGGTTGAAAGTTGGAAGTGAGGGGCTAACAACCACCTCCTCCTTCCCTCCTGTGACTAAGAAAAATTCATTGTTTGAGTCTACCCACAAGATTAGAGATAGTGAAACAGATTTCTTTGAATAGCAAACCAAACATCCTTGAAGGACAACTTGGTGGTGTAAAGATACTAGAACAGATACTCTTTTGTTCACCCAGATCCCTCAAGGGTAATATATTTCCTTGAGGCAAGAATAGAACAATGACTAGCAGGAGAACTGGATTTCTAAATTTAACTCATTACGGGCCAGCTGAATTTCTACACAAAATTTAGAGACAATGACTTACATAGTTAGAAGACAAAATCAATTATTTGTAAATAGGATTGCTCTTCCCTCTTCTGCAGACAGACCTGACAGAAATTTAAAATGGTTCAAGGTCTGACATATTGCCAAAAGTTGCCCTACAATAAAGCTTCCAACAAAACTCAGCTGTCATGAACCCCAGGTAACAGAATTGTTTACCTTTATACCAAGAAAGTTGGAAAAGCACCAAAATCATCCTGCGGTGTGGGCCCAGGAAGACTTTGAGGTGTTCATGCAGTGAGACCTAAAGTTCTTATGAAACTATCAAAGACCAAAAAGCATGTCAGCAGGGCTCATGGTGGCTCCATGTGTGCTAAATGTGTCCATGACAGGATCAAGTGTGCTTTCCTGATTAAGGAGCAGAAAATTGTTGTGAAGGTGTTGAAGGCACAGGCACAGTCAAAAAAATAAATAAAAAGGATATATTTTTGAATTAAAAAATTGTAAATAGGATAAAAAAAAAGAATCAATTTAATCTTCTAAATAAACCACATTTATAATAGCACTCTAGGATTTGCTGTTTACTTTCCTCATGTTAACCTTGTGACACAGGTACTACAAATCTCATTATCCCCATTTTACATATGAGGAATACTGAGATTCTCAGAGATTAAGTGATTATTAAGTATCTAACATATGATTGAAATCTGAGTCTCCTAACCTCAAATCCAGAATTCTATTATTCCACACTGTAATTCTCAGTTCCTCCTTCCTAAAATGGATAATCAATAGTCAATAAATATTTATTAGGAGCCTACTATGAGCCAGGCATATGCTAAGAGCTAGGGATACAAATATAAAAAGAGAGAGAATCCTTACCCTAAAGGAGCTTACAGTGTAATGGAGGAAGACAGCACACAGAAGGCTGAAACCAGAAAGACGTGAGGAAAGTATTCAATGAGGAGACATGGTGGAGAAAATCAGAAAAGTCTGAGTAGTGAATTCAGATGAGAAATGAGATGTCTGAGTTAAGTTCCCTCCTTAAATGGAGCTTTTGGCATTCAAAAAGACAGGCCTGGGGGCAGCTGGGGGAGTGGGGAGGGCAGCTAGATGGTGCAGAGAATAAAGCACCGGCCCTGGGTTCAGGAGGACCTGAGTTCAAATCCAGCCTCAGACACTTGACACTTACATTTAACTCTCACTGCCCCCACAAAAAAGACAGGCCTAAGCCTGAATAGAGTCTCATGAGACCTTATCTACATGTAAAACAATGTCTATTTTTATGGGACTATGTGACAAAAAGACAGTATGCATAGAAGGAAGATGGGAGGAAGAGATAGAGGGGAGTATATAATGAGCCCTGGTCAAGTTGATGGCTAGCAATGAGGGGAGGGTGACTCCAGTGGTTTTCCAAGAAGAGGGGGAAGGAATTGAAATGAGAGGAGGAAAGTGATATCCTTATTTTGGTGGTGGGAGGGAGGTCCCACTGCTGAATGTTTTTTGGGGTAAAAGTAATGTTCTATCAAGGGAGATGGGGAACTTGTGCTGGGTGTTGTCTGTAGGGATTTGGTCCTTAGACCATTATTATTAGCCTTGAGAAAGGTGGAGTCAACAGTGCCTAGAGGAATAGGAGATCAACCCAGAGAAGCAAAAAAACAATAACATTTTCAAAAAAAACATTCTCTGTATTCAAGCAAAACATATTGATTTCAAAGACAAAAAGTCTAGAGATATTATGGATATTACAGATTATGTCTCCCAGAAGAGCACAAGTTGAAAAAAACCTAAACACATTGGATAGAGCACCAGCCCTGGATTCAGGAAGACCTGAGTTCAAATCTGACCTCAGACACTTGACACTTACTAGCTGTGGGACCCTGGGCAAGTCACTTAACCCCAATTGCCTCACCAAAAAAAAGAAAGAAAGAAAGAAAGAAAAAACCTAAACACTATAATGCAAGAAATAATATAAGAAAACTGCTCAGAACTATTCAATACAGAAAACAAAGTGCCAATTGAAAGAATCACCTGCAGAGACTGGCATTTTTGGAAATAAGAAACAATTGAAAAGAGGAATGAGGGGCAAGCTCTACAAGGCAATGGAAAAAAACTGTTTAGAAGGAAGAATCTAGAATAGCTACCTCAGAAGTTTTTACTCCATGAGGAATTCAGAGAGTAGTGAGGTTATAGATAAGTATAGAGACTATGAACCAGAGAATGAGGGTCTAGAGTAGACAGAAAGGGAGAATGGATAATGAAGAGCATGATGGAGAGAAAACCTCTCCAGCAAAAAATGCAAAAATTAAAGCTTAAAAATTAATGAAAAGGACAGGCTAATAGGGAAGAAAGGGAAAACTACTTGACTAATTAAAAGGGGGGATTAAATAATCAAATAAAAACATGAAAGAAAAAGAAATAAGCAAAATCCCAACAAGAAATATATAAAAAAAAGAAAGGGGAAAGAGTTGGGAGGAGGGCAAAGAGGACTATTGGGAATACAGCCACCTTTTAAAAATGGGATTAGAGGCAGCTAGGTGGCATAGTGGATAAAGTAGTGACCCAGATTCAGGAGGACCTGAGTTCAAATCCAGCCTCAGACACTTGACACGTACTAGCTATGTGACCCTGGGCAAGTCACTTAACCCTCATTGCCTCCCCAAAAAAGGAGAGGTTTAAATAACTGAAATAACAGTGGAAAAGGGGGGAAATCAAAACTTGAAAAATATAAAAAACATATGGAGGAAAATATAAAGCCAACTCTCCTAATTTTAAGTGAGAATGGATTAAGCAATCCAATAAAATGAAAAAAGTGACAAACTGGATAAAAAAATAAAAGCCCAAACATACAGAATAAAAATGAAGGACTGGAAAAAGGTTAATATGCATTGGATGAATCCAGAAAATCAGGAATTCCAATCATGTTTTCAAACAAAGCAAAAACAAACATTCAAAAAATAAAAACAAAGAAACTACATTGTGCTGAAAAGACAACAAATCAATATCATTATGCTACTCTCTCAATGCCCATAGGTTTCTTGCTATCTTTTTGTATAGTCCTATGTTGGATGAATGGACTCACACTATGAATATTTTTTACCACTATTCAGTCAAGTAACCTCATTAAATCTTTTTGGATTATATGTTGGTAAATTAGGTTCATCTATTTCATACCATTGTCTTAATCAAAAGTCCCTCTCTATTGCTCTTTGTGTGATAGACACATAATGTTAATAATTAAAATCTCTTATGTTTCATGGCTTTCAGCATCATAGATTCACTGGAGAAATATTAATGTTAAGAACCCTAAAAATTCCTTCAGCAAATAACCTCAAATCATTCACTCTTCCTCTATTCTTTACTCCTAAACTGATTCTCCATCATCACCATGACCTCTAATCCCTATAGCCTTTAGTATGTCCTTAGGTCATCATCCCCACTTTATCAATCTTTATTATTAGTTTATTATTCAATTAATATTTCTTAAATGTGTACTACATGCCAGGCATCATGCTAAGTTCTGTAAATCCAAAAAGAGGGGGAAAAAAAATTTCCTGTCTTGAAGGAGCTCACAAATCTAATGAACAAACAAAACAAATATGTACAAACAAGATATATACAGGATAAAAGGAAAATAAGTAACAGAGGGAAGACATAGAATAAAGTGGGTTTGGGGAAAACTTCCCATAGGAGATAAGATTTTAGTTGTGATTTGAAGAAAACCAGGGAAGCCAGTAGGTGGAAATAAGGAGGAAGGGCCTTCCAGGCATTAGGAAGAGCCAGAGAAAATGCCTGGAGACAAGAGATGGAACAGCCAGAACATCAGTGTCACTAGATCAAAGAATAAGTGCGGAGGGAAAAGATGTGAAAAGACTGGAAAGATAAGAGGAGGCTAAGTTATGAGGGGCTTTTAAAGCCAAATCAAGAATTTGTATTTGTTCCTGGAGACAATACCAAACCAATGGAGTTTATTGAGTGACGTGATCAGACCTGTACATTAGGAAAATCACTTTGGAAGTTCAATGGAGGATGAATTAGAGTGAAGAGAGACTTGAGTAAGGCTATTGAAATAGTCCAAGGATGGCATGATTAGGGCCTGTATTCAGGTGATAGCAGTAACACAGAAGAGAAATCATTTTATTCAAGAGATATAGCAAAGGTGAATTCAACAGACCTTGGCAACAGATTGAATATGGAAGGCAGGAGAGGGGTAAAAAATAGTAAGTTGAGAATGACAGCTAATTTATGACCCTTAGGGAGTAGAAGGGTGTTTTTGTTCTTAATAATAATAGGGAAGTTAGGAAAGAGGGTAGGATTTAGGGGGAAAGATAATGAATTTGATTTTGTCTATTGTATTGTTTATCCAGTTCAAGGTTTCTGAAAGGCAGTTGGGCATGCAAAATTGGAAATCAGCAGAGAGGTTATGGCAGGATATGTAGACTTCAGAATCATCAGCAGAGAGATAGCAATTCAATACAGGGAAGCTGATGAGATCACTAAGTGAAATGATAAAGAGGAGGAGGAAATGAGATCAGATGTCCTAAGAGAACCCTGTGGGAGACCTAATTAATAGTTACTAATAGGGGCAGCTAGGTGGCGCAGTGGATAGAGCACTGGCCCTGGAGTCAGGAGTGCCTGAGTTCGGATCTGGCCTCGGACACTTAAACACTGAGTAGCTATGTGACCCTCGGCAAGTCACTTGGCCCCAATTGCCTCACTAAAAAAAAAAAAAAAAGTTACTAATAATTAATAAGTTCCACTCTATATTGTCCACATTCCTGAATCTCTTGCCACCTTGGAATATCATCCTCATTCAATGCTTTGCCAAATCCAAACACTGAATTACTCTCAACATGTGCCCCTTCTGCTTCTACTCCTTTGCTGTTGAAATCTCAAATTCCAACTTGACTGTCCACAACAAATTTGGTATCTACTGGTCCCTTGCAAGGCCATCATCATCATCATCATCATCATCTTCCTCCTCTTCCTCCCAGTTTTGAACCTTTAATGCGGAAAAAAATATATAACAGCGATCATACTGATGGATGAAATTTGGAGTCAAATTGATTGTGAGTCGTCCCAAAAGAATTACAAGACTCAGTGACTCAGTTTCCCAAGTTTTATTGCAATACTGTGACGGACCACAGGGAGAGAACCGGAAGAGTGGAAAGGTATCTCTCCAATAGTGAAAGAAAAGACAGTTATATTTATAGTATGCATAAATTGATTATCAGTCTCATTATAATAATCTCCACCTTGGGGAGGTACAAAGGAGGGCCTGTCCTACTCATTATAATATTCTCCACCTTAGGGAGGTATAGGGGAGGACTTATCCTAATTTGGAGTTCCTGGGGTCCTAAGCCAACCCCTGAGGTGGGCACCTTTTTCTATGGAAGTGTGGTTTTGGGGTTTACATGTCATAAGGTGAATCTGGGGACAAATTTGACCTTTTCTGCGCATGTCTTTCTGTTTCCCATGGCTAGTTTCAAAACACCTTCATTTTCCATTTATTCCTAGTCTGAGTTTCTATAGCCTGTCAATTTTGTCATTGTTATATTACCTGCCCCTTTTATGTTCCCGTTATGGGTACTGATTTCTATGGGTATGAGAACTTAGTATCCTGACTTGTAAGTTATCCATTACCTGGGGTCTGAATCCCTTTTAGAGCTTATATCTAAATTAGAGCTTGGGTCTTAGGTTTTTCTATTAACCCTTTTTTGCCTCCTATATCATTCCCCCCTTTTCATATGCCCCGGGAAAAAGGACGACGATCAATTCTTCTGTATCTACTTCCTGCTAAGTGGAGGTGAAGTATGGGCCCACAGTGGGGTTTGTGAATTGAGGGAGATCTAGGAACCAGATTTACAAATGCAAGGACCACAACACAAAATACATGATTTACAAACAGATCAAGGGACAACAGGGACTCCAATACAGAATAAATCTAAGAGTTCCATGAAAAAATGGACAAAGCAAACAGTTGTGAACAGTTTCAGCCATCCAGGTAATCTCTATATGTCAGCTCAACCTTCAGGAGGTGTTCTGAACCATATAGACTCTGCCTCAGGCCAGGACCACATTTGCCAGAGAATATGAACATTCTTCCAATTCCTATAACCCTAGTGCAATAGAATTAGAAACGTATTCTATTACCAATGTTAAATTTGTAAGCATAACCTCATGTTTGCTTACCCAACAAAAGGAATAGTGAGGGCAATAGTTTTCTGGACCCACCAAAGAAAATTATCCCATGTTCCTCTTCTAACTTTAATATGAGAAGAGGCAGTACCATTCTTACTCAGAGATCCAAATAGCCCAAGATAACATATGGGTTTAAGTAGTTGGTAGTTAACACTAAAGACTTATAATCTCCTCCTTGGTATAGGAAGGGGAAATACCTCTGGGACACAATAGAGTGCAAGGGGACCAGGACTAAGGTGGACCGGTGAATGGATCTGGCAACTAATCTAGCAGCAAGGTCTGCTCTGTGATTCCCTTGTACTATGGAGTTGGTAGCTTGGTGTCCTTGGCAACAACATAACAGAGATCTGACTGGGCAGATTTATGATAAAACCTAAAATGCATTACTATGTTCCCTAGTTACCATCCTCCCTCTCATCTACAATGAGGTGGAATTTCACTTTCTTCTAAACCAGAAAAATACCCTGTTAATTTAACCTTATCATAATACCATGTAAGCATTAGCAGGCAGATGGCAAACCTGAATATTAATATACCTTTTTGTTTGACATAAAAAGTGACCACACATTTAAACTGAAAATAGTAAGATCTTACATACTTGCATTGTGCTCATTTCTTCTACTGACTACTTGCTCTGATTATAGAAATCTGCTATAAAAGAAAAAGCAGGGATATGATTATAAGGCCAGGATAAAACATCCTTAGGTCTGTTTGATTTCACGTAAAAGTTACATAATAGCCAATTCAGGGATAGCCAGGTGGGGAAACATTACCTGTTCAGTAGGAACTCAATGAGCCAAAAGGAGCCTACCTCAGATTGAGTCTGAAATTGTCCTCTTGGCTTTTCCCCAGATACCTCCACCTGTAAGCAGCACATTCCCTCTTGTGTCATTAATTTGTGGCATTCTCTCCAGTACTTGGATTACTGGCTTAGCCATCCAAACAATTATACCTGAATTCAAAACTCAAAACAATATAAATTACTGTCCCAAAATATTTTATCTTAAATAGCAAACCTCTACTCTCATGAAATTGCAATGAGCAAAAAAAGATTTACCAGGACACACACACATGTTGCTTGGTTTTTCCTTCCTTCTTCTCAGGTTTAAACTTTATCCTGGTGTAAAGATCAATCATTAGAAATTACTTCTATACAATAAGCAGCTTTATAAATCCTCAACAAAACCATTCCTTGTAACAAGCTCTTTTCTGGCAAGTTTACAAATGTTTAAAAGTCTTGAAGTCCTTTTTCTGTAAAATGATTTACCAGCTTCCAATGCTGTCTTAGAGGAAACAACAACTATACCTGTTTTTGTTTAAAACCATCAATTACTTTGTTTCCAATAATTTTAACACTCATACACCAATTTAAAAGTAACTTTAAAGCTTTAACAGTCTTTTAGTTTTCCAATAAACTCAATTACTCTTTGGTTTCTTCCAGAATTCACAAACCTTGAAATGGCAGGTGAGCACTTAAAGTGGCAGTACACCTTAAATATATTCCCTCCCTTTTTTTTTTTCAAAATTCCAAATTCTTTACACTGTCAGTACAAAACAACACAGTTTTCTTTCTATCTGCTTTTACCAATTATTTAAAATACTCTGGACAGTTTCTTAAGATTTTCAAAACATTCTCACCCACCACTCCACTCTGGTGCTGCTGTGTAGCCAGCCAGCCAGCTGGCTGGGAGTGGGGAGGGGGGGAGAAAGCAGCAGTGCAACCACAAGTCACACTTGACTAGCTTTGAAACTTTTACACACTACAAATAGTTCCTGATTTTTTTTTTTTAGTGAGGCAATTGGGGTTAAGTGACTTGCCCAGGGTCACACAGCTAGTAAGTGTTAAGTGTCTGAGGCCGGATTTGAACTCAGGTATTCCTGAATCCAGGGCCGGTGCTCTATCCACTGCACCACCTAGCTGCCCCAAATAGTTCCTGATTTTTAACCATTCCACTACAAAAGATTTGAAAGTAGCAGCATTTTCAAACCAGCTTTTATAATGTTCGTCTAAGGCTATGAATGCCTAGCAAAGAAGTTACATCCCAATTCCAAATTCAAACTCTTAAATAGACATACACCTGTAAAGATATCCAGAAGCCAGAGACTTCCCTTCCCCCTATATTCAGAGCCTGGCCATCGCTCCAAAAGGCTATGGGGGTACAACCAAAAATTCCCCACAGATTGTACAACATAATTACAACATTTGACAGACACAAAGACATGAGACAACAAGCAGACTAGCAGCTGCATACAGACAAGCAAACAAACAGCCATAAAATATTAACTTCTTCCTGATCAGCCCACTCTGGTAGGGGCTAATCAGGAGGTCTGTTACCTTAAATCTTTCCCTTGCAAATAAGTCATTCCTTTTCACCCATGTCCAATTTTTTTCCCTTTTTTCCATACTTGTAAGGATACACCTGAGGGGTCATGCAGAATGTCTTCTCTCCCTGTCCCTTTAAGGTGGGTTAGGCTAATACTGCACCTGAGAAAAATCCTACCTCAGACCTTGGGGGCCCACCCAATGCGACTGAGGTTTCTGAGCCAAATGAGGGGGTTGCTGTGGCCAGACAGCATTGCAATAAAACATCACCAGTTTTCTTTTTCAGGTCAGTGCTTTCAGACTTGTCCCAATTTATACCTTAATTCTCCTTCTCTCTTTTCCTAATTTGTCAAAATGCACCCCAAACTACCCTAACTTCCTGACCTATCCGTAACCTCCCGGAGGTTACCAACACTACACCTGTGTCCGCGTGGGTGTCCATTAATTAACTGCAAAGAACCCAATCCAGGGCATCCCCCAGATTTCTGGGTCTTGCCAACAGGGCAATTCCCTTTTTCCCTTCTCAGAAAAAAGGCAAAATCCCTCAGGATAAATCACTTGATCCTAGATCAACAAGAAATACCCCCGCTCCATTTGACAAGCTGGCCGGACTCCCAAATGAGCCAAAACCGAAGTGTAGGAGTTAAAGGCAGACCCCAAATTTACCTTAACAAGATCTCACCCCACTGCTTTCAAAAAAGGAAAAAAGAGTTTGAGTCTGGTTGGGAGCCAGATGATGTAGGCAGAATTTGGGGTCTTAGGTTTTTCTATTAACCCTTTTTTGCCTCCTACATCAATACCATCCCCCAGGGCTCTGTGTGGTCTGGGGACAAGAGGTGGATGGGCTGGGTGGATGAGAACTCAGCCTGGATGATGGGGGGTGCGGGGCATTGGAGCTCCAAGGCCTGGGATGTGGCCTCTTCATCACTCAGCATCATGTTGGGGGTCCCTCAGTTGATGGGGAAGAGGCGTCCGGATTCTGGACACTGCAGGGTGCCCTCAACCACCTCTATCTCTAACAAGACATAGTGTACCTTCCTCTGAAACTCTTCACACCTCTGACAGCTACCAGGACAGCTCAGACAGGTGTCCCAGGCACTCAGCCATTTCCACCAGCACTGTCCACTCCATCTTGGGGATCATGCACGTCACAAAGTTCGAGTTGAAGTCCACAGAGCTCACACAGATCTAGGTGGCCTAGATATGCAGCAGGAAGCGCTGGGACCCCACCCCATGCACGTGGGAGCTCAGCAAGTTGTAGGTCATCAGCTTCAACCCGGTCTGTGTGTGCACCCACACCAGAACCAGAACCAGAACCAGAACTGGAACCAGGTTCCTTTTAATCTTCTCTAACTGATCCTCAATCTAACTCCCCATAGTGGCTGATCTAAACTTTATCTACTCTTCTCAAGCCTTACTTCTTAACTTCTTTGTAACATTTGACACTCTTTCCTCCTGAATATTCTCTATTTTCTGGATTTTTGATATTTTGTAACACTATTGTAACTCTTAGCTACCCTCATATCTGGCTGATTTCTTCTTCTCAGTCTCTTTTCCTGGATTGAGGCTGTGATCCATGTCCCATGTCTAACTGTGACTATATCCCAAGGCTCAATACTGGGTTCTCTTTGCTTCTTTCTATATACTTATCACTTGATAACATCATTAGTTCTCATGGATTTAATTATTGTCTCTATACAAAAGACTCTGGGATCCACTTCTCTCCTCAGCTCCAGTTACCAACTGCCTACTGGATATTTTGAAATTCATGTCCTATAGATATGCCAAATTAATATGTCAAGACTTTGGATCTCATTATCCCCCAAAACCAACCTCTTTTCCAAACTTCCCAATTTCTGTCAAGAGTAGCACAAACCTTCCAGTTACCCATCTTCTCAATCTGGGATTTACCCTTGAATCCTCACTCTATCTCACCCTTCATAACCAATCAATGCCATATCTTGTGTCTACCTCCACAAAATTTCTTGCATCCATCTCCTTCCCTCCACTGACAGGGCCACCACCCTAAAATAGACCTCATTACTACCCACCTGAACTGTTACAATAGCTTTCTTGAGATTTTCCTCCTTCAAATCCCTCCCCTTTCCATACCACTAACAAAAATATGTTCTAATGCACAGAATTTCAATAAATGCCACTGGTTCATTATTGACTATAGAATCAAATATAAATTCCTCCATTTGGCATTTAAAGTTCTTCACAACTAGGTCCCAACCCACCTTTCCAACTTTATAATATTTTTTTCCTGAGGTCTAGCTGAACTGATCTTGTTGTTTCTCCCAGATGACCCTCTCTCTCATCACCATTCCTTTTCACTAGTTGTTTTCACAAGCCTATAACACAATCTCACCACAACAACCATCACCTCTTAGAATGCCTTTTTTCCTCAGTTCAAATGCTACATTCCTGATCTCCCCAGTTCTTAGTACCTTCCCTGTTAAAATTAGTGTGCATTTATTTTTTATATTATGTTCCATATGAGAAACACAGAATTTTCAGTTTGTGTGTGTGTGTGTGTTTTCTTTTGTTCTCTTTCTTCTTTTACAACATGACTAATACATAAATGTTTTGCATGATTGCACATATATAATCTATATCAAATTGCTTACCATCCTAGGGATGGGGGAGGCAACAAAAGGAGGGAGAAAATTTGGAACTCAATTTTTTTTTTTAAATACGGAACGCTTCACGAATTTGCGTGTCATCCTTGCGCAGGGGCCATGCTAATCTTCTCTGTATCATTCCAATTTTAATATATGTGCTGCCGAAGTGAGCATGGAACTCAATTTTTAAAATAAATGTTAAAATTTTTCTTTGTGTATAAAATAATTAGTAAAAACAAAATTGTTAAAAAATAAAAAACTATTTTTAAAAAGAGAACCTTTCAAAATATATGCTGTTGATGACTCTCCTATACATCTGATCATGCTACCCAAAACAAAATGGAAAGGAGCATAGCATAGCAGCCCTGTTGCTCCATTCTTTTGTTTATAATTCATTTAAAGCATTCCTCAGTAGCTATAAGAACCTAAACCTAATATTTTCCAGGCAATATAAGTTGTAAATTCTCCTCTTGTAATGTAGATCACCAGTAAGACTAAGTTAAATAGAAACCTCCCAATTCATTTGTTACATCATGATTGACACAGAAAATACTCAGCCAGGTACTCAAGGTGGAGAGAGAGTTTATTACGTGCAGGCCCACAGGGGATCAGACCTCCAACAATGGGCTCCAAGTCTTGTAGCCCACTTGGTTATATACAAAAAGAGTAGACATGTTACCAGCAAGATACAGACAAGTGTATCAAACAAGGATGAGGACAGTGATTTCCTTACAAAGAATGCATAGTGGTATAGTCATCATTACATGAAAGCAAGATACATACAAATGTATCAAACAAGGAACAGGAAAGCAAGACACATACAAATGTAGCTATAGCTGGAACACAGCAAGCCAGGGCCCATCTGAGACAGACAAGTCCAGAGGCTACATGTTATTTTCCACATCACATGAAGTATGTTGTTTGTTCAATAGGATGGTTCTAATAAAGTATTTCAAACACCAAATAATTGCAAAATCATGCTTTGATTTAAAAATAAATTTAACCAATTGCCATAATTATATCATAGAATAATGCATATTTAAATACATGCCTTGCCTTGTGGATCCTAAATCCTTCCAGACACACTACTCCAAAGAAATAAGTATCTTGTCCTCTGGTAATTTTTTTTTCTTGTGTAAGCTCAGTAGTTAGTATTCATTGAAAGCGAGGTAATGCAGTGGATAAAGCAATGGCCCTGAAGTCAGGAAGATTTGAGTTCAAATCCATCCTCAGTCACTTACTTGCTGTGTGACTCTGGACACTTCCACTATATTTCCTTCAGTTTCCTCAATTGTACTCTCTCAGAGAGTGGTTATGAGAATCAAATGAGATAATATTTGTAAAGCACTTAGCATAATGCTGGGCATGTAGGAGTCACTATATAAATGCTTATTCCCTTCCTTTCCCCACCCCACTTTCATTGAAAGATGAATAAAGCTTAGTCCAAAGCTTCCAAGAAAAATATGAGTTTGTCTCAGGCCATAGAAGGACTTAAAAAGGACTTTGAAAATAAAGTAAGAGAGTTAGAGGAAAAAATGGAAAGAGAAATGAGAGTGTTGCAAGAAAATCTCAGAGTGGGGAGTCAACAGGTTGGTTAAGGAGCCACACAAAAAAAAATTTTGGGGGGCAGCTAGGTGGCACAGTGGATAAAGCACCAGCCCTGGATTCAGGAGTACCTGAGTTCAAATCTGGCCTCAGACACTTAACACTTATTAGCTGTGTGACTCTGGGAGAGTCACTTAACGCCAATTGCCATACCAAAAAAAAAAAAAGTGGGTGAATGACAAAAAAAATTCTTAAATAACATCTTAAAAACAGACTGTGCCAAATGGTAAAAGAAGTACAAAAAGCCAATGAGGAAAAGAATGCCTTGAAAAGCTGAATTGGCCAAATGGAAAAGGAGGTAGAAAAGCTCTCTGGAGAAAATAACTCCTTAAAAATTAGGACTGAGCAAATGAAAGCTAATGATTTAATGAAAAATCAAGAAACAATAAAGCAAAAGCAAATGAAAAACAGAAGGCAACGTGAAATATCTCACTGGAAAAACAACTGACTTAGAAAATACATCCAGGAGAGATAATTTGAAAATTATTGGACTATCTGAAAGCCATGATCAAAAAAAAAAAAAGAGCCTAGACAGCATCTTCCAAGAAATTGTCTGGGGAAATTGCCCTGATATTCTAGAACCAGAAGGTAAAATAGAAATTGAAAGAGCCTACCCATCACCTCCTGATAGAGATCCCAAAATGAAAACTCCCAGGAATATTATAGCCAAATTCCAGAGCAGAGAAAATATTGCAAGCAGCCAGAAAGAAACAGTTCAAGTATTGTGGAGCAACAATCAGGATAACACAAGATTTAGTAGCTTCTACGTTAAAGGATTATATATAGGGGTGGATAAAGCACCGGCCCTGGATTCAGGAGGACCTGAGTTCAAATCCAGTCTCAGACACTTGACACTTACTAGCTGTGTGATTCTGGGCAAGTCACTTAACCCTCATTGCCTCAACAAAAAAAAAAACAAAAAAACAAACAAAAAAAAAGGATTATAGGTCTTAGAATATGATATTCCACAGGGCAAAGGAACTGGGATTACAACCAAGAATCACCTACCCAGCAAAACTCAGTATAATCCTTCAGGGGAAAAATGGGAACTCAATGAAAGAGAAGACTTTCAGACATTCTTGATGAAAAGATCTGAGCTAAATAGAAAATTTGACTTTCAAATACAAGACTCATGAGAAGGATAAAAAGGTAAACAGGAAAAAGAAATCATAAGGGATATTAAAAGGTTAAACTATTTACATTCCTACATGGTGTGAGATTTAAAATTGGATATTAGATCATAAATCTCCCCTACTTAACTTTTCCCTAATTTATCTCCCAGACTAGTAAATGGAAGAAGCTTCTGGTTTTCTAGATAAAGCCTTTATTATATGATAGTCACAAGGTGATGTTGATTAGAAGGATAGGAAAATAGAAATACAATACAAATCGTCTTAAATCTAGGCTTAGTCTATATTCCTTATAAAAACTCACCAAACCGAAAAGGCCACCTTTGGAGAGAGAGAGACCGTCTGTGCCACGCCGTCAGGAGTCCCGCCAAGCAGGCAAAAGGCTTACTCTCGTTCTCTCCACCCCGGAAGTCAAAAACCCGGCAGGCAGTCTGACATGCGCAGCAGGCGGACTGTACCCAGCAGGCAGACTGACATGCGCAGCAGGCGGACTGTTCATCTCCTCCCCAAAAGGGTGGTCCTTGAAAAACTGGCGTCTTTCAGTTATCCTAACCGACTGTTAAAAAAACTTTCATATTTTACCACAATGGGAAGATGATATTTGTAACTCACAAGAACTTTCTCATTATTAGGGCAGGTGGGTGGTGTGTAAATTGAATATGAAGGGATATCTTTAAGAATAAAATTAAGGGGTGAGAGAGGAATGCACTGGGAGAAAGGAAAAGGAAAAGGTGGAATGGGGTAAATTATCTCACATAAAAGAAGCAAGAAAAAGCTTATACAGTGGAAGGGAATATGGGGGAGGTGAAGAGTAAGTGAACCTGACTCTAACCAGAATTGGTTCAAAGAGGTGTTGCAAAAATTTCTAAGTATGATGAAGGAAAGAAACAACAAAGTCTCCAAGGTGAAGAAAATAGGTTTATTGAGAGAGGTCGGTCTCACAATAAATCTGGTCTCAAGCAGGGATAGGTCCTGAGAGACCCTGCGGCTTAGAATCCAGGGGTATTTATACCTCTCCGGGGCTTACAAATTCTAGACAAACTTCTCTCAAATTTGAAATCATTGGTTGATTAGCCAAAATTTGCTCTCTAGCCACTAGCTTTGTCATTAGCGGAGAATACCACGATCTGCAGACTATGATGTAATAGATGTTGGCTAGAAGCTACAGATGATGGCTAGAGATGGTTTCTAGCAAGACTTGATGATCATACAGCATTTCTAATTATCCAACATTTGCTGATCATCCAACATTGCGATTAGCTCTATTATTCACTTAATCTACAAATAAAATATCTAGATATAGAAATCACAATTTTTAGTTAATATGCTGATTATTATCATAATTAAGGGGTGGGGAAAATCTCATTCACAGAGGGAATAACATACACACTCAACTGGGTATAGAAATCTATCTTACCCTGCAGGAAAGTAGGAGGGGAAGGGGAAAAGGGTGTGTGTGTGTGTGTGTGTGTGTGTGTGTGTGTGTGTGTGTGTGTGTGTGTGTGTGATAGCAGGGAGAGCAGTCAGAAGCAAGACACTTTTGAGGAGAGACAGGGTGAAAGGAAATAGAGAATAAAGATCACATGGAGGGAATGAGATGGAGGGAAATACAGTTAGCAATAACAACTGTGAAAAAATTTGGAAGCAAGTTTGTCTGATAAAGGCCTCATTTCTCAAATATATATAGAACTGAGTCAAATTTATTAAAATAGAAGCCATTTCTCAATTGATATATGATCAAAAAGATATGAACAGTTTTCAGATACAGTAATCAAAGCTATCTATAGTCATATAAAAAATACTCTAACTCACTATGGATTAGAAAAATGCAAGTCAAACAATTCTGCAGTACTAGCTCATACCTATGGGACTGGATAATAGGACAGCAGAGGAAAATGACAAATGTTGTAGGAGATATGGGGTAAATGAGGCATTAATGCACTGTTGGTAGAGTTGTAAACTTATTCAAACATTCTGTACAGCAATTTGGAACTATGGCCAAAGTGCTATAAAACTATGTATACTCTTTGACCTAGTAATACTACTACTAGATCAATATCCAAAAAGAAATAACAAATATTTATGGCAGCTCTTTTCTGGTGCAAAGAATTTGAAATTGAGGGAATGTCTATCAATTGGAAAATGGTTGAACAAATTGTGGGATGTGATTCTGATGGAACACTATTGTGCTGTAAGAAATGATGAGCAGGATACTCTCAGAAAAACCTGGAAAGACTTACATAAGCTGATGCAAAATGAAATGAACTGTATATAAAGTAATAGCAATATTGTAAGATGAACAGCTGCGAATGACTTTTCTATTCTCAGCAATACAATTATCCAAGACTACTCTAAAGGACTTATGATGAAAATGTGATCCCTCTCCAGAGAAAGAACCAATGGTGTCTGAATATAGATTGAAGCATATTTTAGCTTATTTTTCTTGAGGGTTTTTGTCTGTTTTCTTTCACAAGATGACTAATATACACAAGTATAACTTATATTGAATAGCTTGCCTTCTCAAGGGGGTGAGGGAGGGAGGGAGGAAGGAAGAGAATTTTGAGCACAAAGTTTTTTAAATGGACATTAAAAGTTGTTTTTACATGTAATTGTGGAAGAATAAAATTCTAAATAACTGAAAAAAAGAATAAGAATTAGGCAGATGGATGCTAATGACTCAATGAGACAACAGGAAGAAGTAAAGTAAAATCAAAAGAATATAAAAGTAGAAGAAAATATAAAATGCCTCTTCAGAAAAACAACAGACCTGGAAAATAGATCCAGGTGAGACAATTTAAAAATAATCGGACTACCTGAGGGCCATGATAAAAAAAAAAAAGAACCTAGACAGCATACTTCATGACATTATCAAGGAAAAATTGCTCCAATGTCTTAGATCCAGAGGAAAAAATAGTCATTGAAAGAATCCACCAATCACCTCCTGAAAGAGAACCCAAAAGGAAAACTCCAGGGAATATCATTGCCAAATTCCAAAATTATCAGGTAAAGGAGAAAATACCACTAAGCAGCCAGAAAGAAACAATTTACTTAACAAGGAACAATGATCAGGATTAGACAGGACCTGGTAGTCTCAACATTAAAATATCAGAGGTTTGGGAATATGATATTCTAGAAGGCAAAGGTACTTGGATTGCAACCAAGAATGTACCACCCCATAAAATTAAACATAATTTTTCAAGGGAAACAATAGGAATTCAACAAAATAGGGAACTTTAAAACTTTCTTAATGAAAAGCCCAGAACTGAACAGAAAATTCAAGCTAAAAATACAAGACTCAAGAGACGCATAAAAAGGTAAAAGGGGGGGATAAAAACATGTTATTCAATAAGATTAAAATGTTCATATCCCTATAACTCTTGAGAACTGTATCTCTATTAAAGCAGATAGGAGGAGTACACATAGACAGAGGGTGGGGGTATATGTTGATTTTGATGTGATGATATAAAAAAAACTTAAGGGGTGACAAAAAGGATTATACTGGGAGAAGAGGAAAGGGAGAGCAGAATGGGGTAAATCATATCACATGAGGAAGCACAAAAGACCTTTTACAATAGAGGGAAATAAGGAAGGAGTGAGCATTGTTTCAACTTTACTCTCATCTGATTTGACTCAAAGAAGGAATAACATACACACTCATTTGGGTATATAATTTTATCTTACCCTATAGGGAAGTAAGAGTGGAGAGGGGAAAGAAACAGGTGGGGTGCTTATAGAAGGGAGGGGAAAACCAGGAGGCAAAAGGGGAAAGAAAAGGGAGGTAGGGCTGAGAGGAGGACAAAACTAGGTGGCAAAAGGGGAAAGGGCAAAAGGAAGGTGGTGCTGATAGAAGAGAAGGTAGACTGAGGGAGGTGGTGGTCAGAAGCAAAACACTGGTGAGAAGGGACAAGGGAAAAGGAGAGAGAAAAATATAAACAAGGGGGAAAATATACAGTTAGTAATCATAACTGTGCATATATGATACAGAAGAAATTAAATTAGTTACAAGAAGAAATAGACTACAAAACTGTATTGGTGGGGGACCTCAACCTCTCAGACCTCTCAGAACTAGATAAATCTAACCACAAATATAAATAAGCAAGAAGTTAAGGAGGTGAATAGAATTTTAGAAAAATTAAGTATGATAGACCTCTGGAGAAAAATTAATGGGGATAAAAAGGAATATGCCTTTTTTCTCAGTGATATATGGCACCCACACAAAAATTGACCATGTATTAGGGCATAAAAACCTCATGGTCAAATGCAGAAAGGCAAAAATAGTAAATGCAACTTTTCCAGATAAAATTATGTGTAATAAAGGGTGTAAGGAATTAATTGTGATTTGTAGTTTTTAACAACCCCATCTTTGCTTCATCATGGTCAGACAGAAAAGATGCAAGCTCTAAAAGCCTAAGAGAAGATGGGTGTGTACTTTAAGAGATTATGGAACAAACAACACAAAGAACATTTATTGAATCAAAGTTTCAAACTAAAGTACCTAACCCCCACCTAGGAGTTCCCCCATATCCACATGGGCCTGGCCAAATTATAATGGGGACAGCCTAGGGGGTATGTTATACCAATTGGAGACTCAGCATTGCTATAGAATCACCCTGCCTGTGAGAGAGGCAGGAAGGGGGAGAGAGGTCTCACAGAGAGAGACGGTGTAGGAAGAGGGAGAGAGGAGCTGGTGTTTTTGATCTTCAAACCTAACCAGGAGACACTGCAAAGCTGATTCTCCTTGGAACTATAGATCCCAGGGGGTGGTGAGTTTATGTTGCTTCCAGTGAGGGTAGCTGAGGAAGCAGAGCTTACTCGAGGTATCTGGGGCCTTTTCACCTTAAAGATTTAGAGTCTAACTATCTCTATCCCCTTTCTCATGGTCCCCAGCTTTATTAACTCCATTTGTGTTGTAAATTTCATTATCATTAATAAAACCTGATTTGTTTGTGAAAAAGAGGCTGTTAATATCCTTTCTTATTAGTCTCGGAGACATAACTGGAAAAGACTCAGTTTGGAGAAGGGGAAACTCTGGACCTAGAGGTCCCCCATTATTTTCCAAACCCCAATATTATGGCAAGCTGCCCAATTAACTCCCCATACTAAATTTGGCCTGTACAAGGGCCATGGAAAGATAGACCAAAACTTAATTGGAAACCAAATAATCTCATCCTAAAGAATGAGTGGGTCAAACAAGAAATCATAGAAACAATTTATTACAAGTGTTTCTGATAAAGGTCTCATTTCTAAAATAAGTGAATGAAATATATAAGAATACAAGTCATTCCTCAATTGAGAAGTGGTCAAAGGATACGAATATGAAATTTTCAGATGAAGAAATCAAAACTATCTCTTACCATATGAAAAAATATTCTAAATCAATATTGATTAGAGAAATGCAAATTAAAACTACTCTGAGGTACTACCTCACACCAATCCAATTGGCTAAAGGGAAATGATAAATGTTGGAGATGTGGGAAAATTGGAACACTGATGCACTGTTGGTGGAGCAATTTAGAACCATGCCCAAAGGGTTATAGAACTGTGCATACCCTTTGATCCGGCAATACCACTGCTAGGTTTATATCCCAAAGACATCCCAAAAATAAGAAAAAAAAACCTATTTGTATAGGTTGGGAGGGTGGAAGAAAAATTTGGAACTCAAAATTGTACAGGGAGCAGCTAGGTGGCACAGTGGATAAAGCACCGGCCCTGGATTCAGGAGGACCTGAGTTCAAATCCGGACTCAGACACTTGACATTTACTAGCTGTGTGACCCTGGGCAAGTCACTTAACCTCCATTGCCCCACAAAAACAAAAAACAAAACAAAAAATCTTTACAAAAATGAAGAATGTTTAAAACTATCTTTACATGTAATGGAAAAAAATTAAATAAAATACTATTGAGCAGGAAAAAATCTTCCTACGTTTTTCTTTCCCACAAAAAGAAAGGAACATACTAGAAAGATATAGAATTTGTGGTGTTTAGAGTCAAAATATTGAGATTTGAATTTTTAGGTCTTCCAATTACTTCTTTGTGTGACTTTGGAGAATTCACTTAACCTTTCTTTGCCTCGATTTCCTTTAGCTATATAATAAGGACATTGTTCTAGATGACATTAATTTATTTTCTAATTCCTATGGTGTTGTGTTAAGACCAAATACCACTCTCAGACCTGAGCTTCAGATCTACCAAGTCCCATTTTCCCTTCAAGCATCCATTAAAGGGCTCTACTTAGTGAGTAAATTAGTGAAGGAATAAGGCCTTATCCCAATTTAATAGATTATTTACTTTTATTTTCTTTTGCTCATCATTCCTTCATATCTGGCAGGAACATAAGTACATATTATGCAATATGGGAATATTTCTATAATCATTTTGTAAGTAAAATTGGTTCATATTGTGAGAGTTGGAATGACACCCCCTGCTGGGAGGAACATTGTGAGCTCTGGCCTGAGGGCAAGCCATGTGGCTTTAGTGTCCAGAAGTGACCTTTTCTGGGATTTCAAAGGTCAGCTCAGTGTCCAGAAGTTACTTCTGTAGAGCCACCTGTTATACTTGTCCATCAGAGCTGCCAACCAATTAGCTTGGGGCTATGTGTGTGGACAGCCTTGTTTCTGGTTTCGCAGGAGGTTTCAGGAAGAAGCCCTGGAGGAGAGCTCTCTTGCACCCAGGACCTTGTGTGAAGTGGAGCAGAGATGCTGGCTCCCTTAGATAGATAGATGAATGAATCTTGGCCTCTTTCTCTCTGATCACTAGATTCTAATGCACCTTAATAAAATGCTTAAAAGTCTAAACTCTTGCTAAAGCTTCTAATTTGGGGCAACCATTCATTAGATTTTAGACATTCCAGCTAGAATTTTAGCCCCTTACAATATCAGTGTATCCAGTTTTGGTTTGTACATCTGCATTCTTACTCAGACTTTGATCTCCTTGGTAAAGCTGTACAAAAACTAAGAAGAAAAATACCCCTATTTTTCCTATATAGCATTCTTTTTTCTACTCCTTCAACTTGAGTTTGTACATAATTTAAGTTCCCAGAAGATGTCTGCTAGGGTCCACAATCCTAAAACCAAAGTTCATGAGCCCTTTTAAGTGTACTTCCAATAAATAATCAGCTAGTAGTCACAATTAGCTCTTTTTTTCCTTTTAAGAATTCTTTTTTTTGCAGGCAATGGGGGTTAAGTGACTTGCCCAGGTTCACACAGCTAGTAAGTGTCAAGTGTCTGAGGGCTGGTGCTTTAACCACTGAGCCATCTAGCTGCCCCAGAATTCTTCTTAAATAAATATAATATCTTTAATGGTTCACCCTTTTCCCTTCTTTCTTTAAAATAATAAATATTTTTATTTATAGTTTTGAGTTTCAAATTTTGGCCTTCCTTGCCTCCCTCCCCTACCCACTCCCTGAGAAAGCAAGCAATCATATATGCATTATACATTTGCAATTATGTAAAACATTACCATATTAGTCATTTTGTACAAGAAAACTTAAATAGAAAAAATTGAAAGAAATAAAGTGATGTAACAATTGGAATGACGCCACCTAAACTCAGTCTAAACTCTTGCTAAAGTTTATAATTTATTGGCGACCACTCATTAGATATTTTAGAAAGACTAGCTAGAATTTTAGGCCCTTACAGATGGTGACCACAAAGAGGAAAGCTGAATCTCTGTCTTCTGATCTTCTGGTTGGGTAAGATTTCCCCTACCCTGTCCTCTTAAGTTGGAAAGTACTGCTAAGTATCGGCTGTTTTCGCTTTAAATTTTCAAATAGTTCTTTTAAACTCCCTAAGTACACTGTTCCTGATTCTAGTCTGTTTAACCAAACAAATGGACAATGAGATCATGTTAGTGCTTTGTTTTTGCAGATTTTCTATTTTTATTTTTATTGTTGTTAGAAGAGACAGCAAGGTGCTCACACAAGGGAATATAAATATTCCCCCCTCTCCCAACCATGCCTTTTCAGAGAAACCTCTGACTCCTGCAGCTTTTCCAAATTCTAACACTAATTGTTGCTCTAATTTTGCATGCCTGGAGGCAACGGCCCAGCCTCTAAAAGCCTTTAATTCCCTAGAAGTGAGGGAAAGAGAACCCAGGCTTGAGTTTGAAACCAAGCCTGATTCAAATTGCCCTTCCCCTCCTTCCAGGACCCTACCTCCTCCCCCTCCTCTGGTGACACGTCCTACTCCTCCACTCTCCTCAGAGCATGCGCAGCTTTCTCTACCTACATTTGCAGCTTCTACTCAGTTACCAGAGCAGTCAGGCTCTTCCCCAGCCTGGCTGTGATTCTGACTCGACCTGCTATGGTTCTCCCAAACCAACCTTAGAAAACCCTTTAAATTCCAGATATGCTTGTTTTATTCATAATTTTGTTAACCTGCTTTTGTCTTTAATTAATAACCTTATAAAGCATTTGTATTATGAAAGGACCGACAGACAATATAAAGGGGTAAAAAAACAAGAGACACTAAAGCTGAATAAAGATGCACAAGACAAGCCTCATCATCATTGTTCAAGACTCTGCTTCTTTTGCCACGGAATAGTACATATTTTACAGAAATGTAGAAGTAAACAGCAAGGTATTAATGAGTATTGGGGACTTTAGATATCAGAATCAAAAGTGTTCTAAATTCACTCAGAGAATTAATGTCAGTTCAGAGGTTACATAGGATTTCTATGCTATTACATCCACATTTTTAACAGTATGGGTTTATTTTCATAGAAATTTTCATACTTTTGAGATTGTGTTTTATACTTAGCTTAAAAAAGGAGAATATTTTTAAAAGCTTTTTATAGTAATGTGATCAAGTTTATATTTTGTAATACTCTTATTAATGTTAAGTTCATATTCATTTAATATGGTTTAATATTATCAGTCATTTACATTCATTTGATTTCCCTAGTTTGAATTTCATTGTCTTTTATTCTTCCATGTGTATTTTGTTGTATTTGTTTATCTCTATTTTAAAACAATGCAAAATGGTTTTGATTTCATAATACAAGGTTAATTCTGGGAGTATTGTGCTCCCATATTCTGAGTTGTTTGATTTTGTTATTTTTTTTTCTCTCAACTGATTACTTGATTGAACTCTATAATGCATTTCCCTGGCAAATTGGTTGCCATGGCAAGTGTAAATTCATTCTAGAAGTATTATTTTTGATAATCATATTCAAAAAAAAGAGGGAAACATTTGTAAAAGTTTTCTTTTCTCAAAAAAAAAGTTTTCTTTAAGATTATGTTGTGTGTGTGTGTGTGTGTGTGTGTGTGTGTGTGTGTTTTGCGGGGGTATGGGGGTTAAGTGACTTGCCCAGGGTCACACAGCTAGTAAGTGTCAAGTGTCTGAGGCCAGATTTGAATTCAGGTACTCCTGAATCCAGGGCTGGTCCTTTATCCACTGTGCCACCTAGCTTCCCCAATTGTGTTGTGTTTTAACTTGTATTTAAATATGTTCTGATTTTTTTACAAAAGTAATTGTATACTTGGTTTTTAAAAAAAAGAGGTATTATTTGAGCAACAAACATTTATTTTATTTTCCAGTTATATGTAAGGGTAGTTTTCAACATTCATTTTCATAAGATTTAGAGTTCCAAATTTTTCTCCCTCCCTCCCTCCCTTTCCTCCCCCCTCCACAAGATTGCAACCAGGTTATATATGTATAATCCACAAGTGTTCTTTTTATAAGTTCTTTCTATAGGGGTACATAGCAAGCTTCCTCATTAGTTCCTTGGGATTGTTTTGGATCATTGCACTGCTGAGAGTAATTAAGTCATTCACAATACTGCTGTCACTATGCACAATGTCCTACCAGCTCTGCTCACTTCACTATACATCAATGTTCATTAGTATTTCCAGGTTTTGGGGGAATCATCCTGTTTGTCATTTCCTGTAGCACAAGACCATTCCACTACAATCATATAGCACAGCTTTTTCCATCATTCCTCAATTGATGGACATTCCCTTGATTCTCAATTCTTAGCCTCCACCAAGAGTTGCTATAAATATTTTTGTACAATTTCCCCCCCTTTTCTCTTTTTCATGATTACTATTGTTAACTGTTTCCCTTCCATCCTATTCCCTTCCCCATGATATTTATTCTATTATCCATCTTCTTTCATCCTATCACTCTTCAAAAGGGATTTGCTTCTATCTGTTCCCTCCCCCACTCTGCCCTTCCTTCTTTTGCCCCTCTCTCTTTATCCCCTTCCCCTCCTATTTTCCTGCAGGGTTAGAGAGATTACTCCACCCAATTGAGTGTGTACATTATTCCCTCCTTGAGCCAATTCTAATGAGATTGAGGTCTTTGAGCTAATTCTGATGAGTATTAGGCTCATTTACTGCCCAGATTAAACAGATTACTCCACCCAGTTGGGTGTGTGTGTTAGTCCCTCTTTGAGGCAGCTCTAATGAGTTTAAGGTCTTTGAGCCTTTTCTGATGAGTGTAAAATTCATTTACTGCCCTGCTCCTCTCCCATTTCTTCCCCCACTCCATAAGCCTTTTCCTGTTTCTTTCATGTAGGATTTCACTTCTGCCCTTCCCCCTCCACCAGTGAATTCCCTTCACCCCTCAATTTTACACCCCTTCTGAGAACCAGGAGGTAGGCTTGAGTAGCAGTGACCCAGGTGGGGGAGGGGCACAGCCTCATCAGAGCTAACAACCACAACACACAAAGCTAGTTGATTAGCAAGTTGGTCTGGGGTCCTCTAAGGACCAGGGAACAGGCCAGGCAAGTGAAGAACCTGATCCTCCTTAGATCATACCACCTGGGACTTCTTAAGCTTGGGATACTGCAGCCTGGAAACAGTTCCCCACTTTAAGGAGATTAAAGTCAAGTAAAAGAAAGGCAAGATGAGCAGACAGAGAAAGGTGAGGACCATAGAAAGTTTCTTCAGTAACAAGGAAGACCAAGGGGTACCCTCAGAGGAAGATGTCAACATCAGGGCCCCTATATCTAAAGCTTCCAAGAAAAATATGAATTAGTCTCAGGCCATAGAGGTGCTCTAAAAGGACTTTGAAGATAAAGTTAAAGAGATAAAGGAAAAAATGGAAAGAGATATGAGGGTGATGCAGGAAAGACATGAGAAAAAAGTCAACAGCTTGAAAAGTCAAATTGGCCAAATGGAAAAGGATGATGAAAATAATTGCCTAAGAATTAGGATTGAACAAATGGAAGCCAGTGACTTTATGAGAAACCAAGACACAATAAAGCAAATCCAAATGAATAAAAAAATAGAGGGCAATGTGAAATATCTTCTGGGGAAAACTGCTGACCTGGAAAATAGGTCCAGGAGAGATCATTTGAAAATTATTGGTCTACCTGAAAACCATGATCAAGGAAAGAGCTTAGACACCATCTTCCAAGATATCCTCAGGGAAAATTGCCCTGAAATTCTAGAAGGAGAAGCTAAAATAGAAATTGAAAGAATCCACCGATCACCTCCAGAAAGAGATCCCAAAAGGAAAACTCCTAGGAATATTATAGACAAATTCCAGAGCTCTCAGGTCAAGGGGAAAATATTGCAAGCTGCCAAAAAGAAAGAATTCAAGTACTGTGGAGCCCCAGTCAGGATAGCACAAGATCTAGCAGCTTCTACATTAAAGGACTGGAGGGCATGGAATATGATATTCCAAAGGGCAAAGGAAATGGGATTACAACCAAGAATCACCTACCCAGCAAAACTCAGCATTATCTTTCAGCAGAAAAAATGGAACTTTAATGAAAAAGAAGACTTTCATATATTTGTGATGAAAAGACCTGAACTGAATGACAAATTTGACTTTCAAATACAAGACCCTAGAGAACCATAAAAAATTGGAGCTGGGGGACATATCTGGGGTCATACAGTGGGCGACTGTCTTGTGTCTGAGGCTGGGTTTTGGCTGGGATCCCCTGGGTCCAGGTGTGGTGCTTTGTCCACTGTGTCACTTAGCTAGGTATTATTTGAAATTATTGCATAATTGTATATTATATTCTGAGTCAAGATACATTCATATTTTTGCAATCATTACTATACTCAATTTTTTAATCCATATGAGACTTGGATTATGGGAACTTATCATTTAAGACATTAATTGCCTTCATTCTGAGTTATCAGATGCCAGTTGGCCAAGATGCCAGCCAATAGAAAGAGGAATACATGCAAGAGCAGACACTGAACTGTCACATGAGCAGAGACATGCATGAAGTCAAGGTAAGGCCAAGGGACCAGCTTTTGACAAACGTTGAGGTTGGTTTCTCGTGGTTTAATTTTTTTCCCCACAATATTGTACAGATGGCTAGAAGTTTTCATCCCATCCATCTCATTCTACACCTGGCTTCTATGCCCCCTCCTATATGCCTGATGCCATGGATGTCTCAATCCCATGCATCTGATTAAGTCTGACTCAGTTTCCTCCAATATGTTTGGTGGCATGGACATATATCCCATCAACCTATTTTAAGCCTAGCATACTGCATGAGCAGTATATATTGCTCAAGTGTGGGAATGCTCATATCCCATCATTTCTCTGTTCTTTTATGGTAACCCCCATAATTATCTCAGGTGTCATGATAAATACAGTGTTGGATTTGGCCTTGACATCTGTTATCAATTATATTAGATTTTTAAATTTCTCATAATGGCATGAGGATAATTAGGCCAATGATGCAAAAAGTGATGAAACAAAGATAAAAATTATTTTTTAAAATTAGTATCGCAACAATTGTCTTCTCAATTTACCCTCCACAAGGGGGGACTTTAGTAATATTAAGTTTTAGAGAATGTTTCAATTTTTGTTTTATTATATGTTTCATGTGTAACAACTAAGATTCTGAATTCCCTTAGATATGTTTTTTTTTTATTTTATTTTATTTTGATGAGGCAATTGGGGTTAAGTGACTTGCCCAGGGTCACACAACTAGTAAGTGTCTGATGCCGGATCTGAACTCAAGTCCTCCTGAATCCAGGGCTGGTGCTTATCCACTGCGCCATCTAGCTGCCCCCTTAGATATGTTTTTAAGAACTCTCATTGTTTGATTTGATTATTGACAAACCTATTTTAAAGTTGTGTTAAACTCAATTTTGTAGGAAATTTTCCTGTCTGATTACCAGCATCCACACATCAACCCCTGAAGAGACTTCCATTCCATGACTACACCCAGAGGACATCCCAAGAATCATCTGACTTTGAAAGACTTTACATGAATAGTTTTGTTTTGTTATTACCATTTGTAATATGTATTCTCTGCAGAGGCCCTCCCTCTGCAGGCCCATGTCAAAGCGCCAGTTCATGAGGTACCGCCCCTCTGGACAAAATTTCCCCTTTCTCCCTTTTCTATATTTTTTGTTAGTATAGGGTATTATATTCTGTTATTTTTGACTGTTTCATCAAGGAAACACCCTGTGTTTCTTGACAAAAAAAGGGGGACTGTAACAATTGGAATGACGCCACCTGCTGGATATTTACTGTAGAAAAGCTCTGCCATAAGGAGAAGGCCTCTGAGGGCAAGGCCATGCAGCTTTTCTTTGGCGTCAGGAAGTGACGTTTGCTTGTGAGAGGAAGAGGAGGCGAGACTGGTGCTCTCGCTCTCTTTCATCTGGACTCTCAAAGAGAGTAGAGCTAAAATGTGCTCTCCCTTTGATAGATAGATGAATCTAGGCCTCTTTCTCTCCACCAAATTTTTATTCTCCTTAAGAAATGCTTAAAAGTCTAAACTCTTGCTAAAGCTTATAATTTATTGGCGACCACTCATTAGATATTTTAGACAGACTAGCTAGAATTTTAGCCCCTTACAGTGAAAAAAGAATACTTCAGTATACATTCAATCAATATCAGTTCTTTTTTTGGAGGTGGATATTATGCTTCATCATTTGTCCTTTGAGGTGGTCTTGGATCATTGTATTACTGAGAATACTTAAGTCATTTGCAGTTCTTTATCAAACAATATTGATTTCACTGTGTACAATGTTCTCCTGGCTCTGCTCACTTCATACAAGTCTATCCAGGCCTTTCTGAAATCATCCTACTTGCCATTTCTTAGACCACAATAATATTCCTTCACCATCATATACCACAGCTTGTTTAGCCATTCCCCAATTGATGTCCATTCCTTTGATTTCCAATTCTTAGTCACTACAAAAAGAGCTGCTATCAATATTTTTGTACAATTAGGTCTTTTTCTCTTTGTAGGGGGGTGGGGAGATGTCTTTGGGATATAAATCCAGAAGTGGTATTGTTGAATAAAAGGGTATACATAGTTCTATAGTCCTTTGGGCATAGTTCCAAATTGGTCTCTAGAATGGCTGGATCTTTTCACAACTCCACCAACAGTGGATTAGCATCCCAGTTATCCAACATCTAATATTTTCCTTTTTTGTTATATTTCCCACTCTGATAGGTGTGAGGTAATACATCAGAGTTGTTTTACACAATTAGCTCTTAACAAAAGCATTTATAAACATGATATTTTATATATATTTGTATATATATAATATGTTAAGAACAGTTGCTATGAAACATTTCTCCCCTAAACTTTGGGTGCCTTCTTCCAAAATTGTACATGATATCCATGGGAAGAGTGTACTTATTCTTAGAATACAATGGTAATGAAAAACATAAGGCCTGGAAGACCTTTCTCAAAGTCCTCATCCAACTCCTCATTGAATGGATCATCACTATTGGGTAGTTTGTTCCTTTGGAATTCCAAGATTTGCTCTTTACCATAGTCTGACTCCCTTCTCTGCTTCCAGGTTACGCTCCTTGAAACTATCTCCTCCCTCTGATTACTCTCTGATTAACTTTTATGAAGTAATTTTACTTCAAAGGTGTAAGAACAACCTAGGGACATAGTCCCTGACACTCAGGGCATAAAACCACACACATACCACCTCAGTCTCTGGAAAGGGGAGGAGATCAGTTACACAGCTTAATTTAGATCCTATAGTCCCACTTAATTTAGACTACTACAGTTCTGAAATACTCCCACCAAGTTCCAAGTCCAAAGCCTCCCTTGGGCTTAAGTCCCATGTACCCTGGCTTCTCAGAGCTTCCATACTGGGGTGGGAATATATCTGATTCACAATCCTACCTACAAGGCTGCCATGGCTTAAGTTGGACTCTGAGGACTCTACCACCTCTACCTAGAATTAAAAAAAAAAAAAAAGATAGATAAAAGAAACCAGAACAAAGCCCCAAGCCTGTTTCTCAAGGCCACATGGGCCTAAAAGGGGTTGGGATTGGGGGGAGGGGGGGCAGAGTGTAATGTAGTCCTTCCTTTCACCCACTTCAAATAATAATTGCCATTCTATGAGTGTACAGGACCTTTACCCTATTTGGACACAGATGGTGAGAGAACACAAAGTCTAGGTCTCCTGACCAGCCAAGTAATTAATGGATTGGGCTTTCTTCATCCTTTCAGCTGTAGCATCTTTTAGGCAACACAGTAATGTTGCAGCCTGTTCCAGCTCCATGACCAATGGAAAGTGGCTATTTCCCAACCATGTGATGGCGAAACACAGAATGTCTCCTCTGGTAACCAGGTCCCTGATTTCTCCCACATGGGTTCCCTCCATGCCAGGTGATACTGTTTGTTAAGTATCATTTAATCCTTAAAAAATTATGTATCATTTTGTATAACAAATAGTTCCTCAGTCTTTTTAAAGGAAAAAAAAATCCACATTCTATAAGGAGCCTTCCCCAATCCCTCTTAATTCCAGTACCTTCCCTCTGCTAATTAACTTCTATTTATCCCATAGATAGCTTGTTTTGTATATCTGTTTGCATGTTGTCTTTCTTTTAAAGGAAAAAAAAATTATGTATTACTTTAAAGTGAGAAAAAATTAAAAGAACATTTTAAAGTGTTTTTTTCTTTACTTATGGGCTGTGGAGAGGAAAAAATGCTATTTCAAAAATATATTATGTTACTAAAATGGAAACTTTTTTTCTCTTTCTGGTATGGGTTTTCTAGATAATAATCTTCAAGAACCCCAAGCCAGGACTCCAGCACTAACCCCCTTATTCAGTAAGCAAATGAAACAACAAACTTCTGAGGCTTCCATTACAAGAACTGTATTCTAATCACATATATATTTTGAATTTATTGTGGAACATGGTATAAAATGAGATGTGGGAAACTTATACAATATTGAAAGTGTTGACATATGTGGGGAATAATCCTAATTTTTGTCAGACTGATGCCCAGTCAACCTAGAAGTTATTATCAAATAAGGAGCTCTTTCCTAACTAATTTGTTATTTCAGGTTTATCAGATATGAGGTTATTGAGTGCCAATATTTGATTCTCTATTGATTATTCATCTCTTCCATTGATCTGTTCTTTTTCATATTGAAGCATTACCAAATTATTTTTATGACTACATTGTATAATATAGTTTGAGATCTGAAAAATAATTTCCCATTATATTTTAGATATTTTATTTCTTTATATTAATTTTCCTATTATTTTATCAAGTTCTTTAAAATACTCTTCATTTTATTGATATGACATTAAAATAATAAATTTGGGCAGTATTTTCTTATTATGTTGGCTTAGCTCAGCCATAAGAAGTGAATATTTCAATTATTCTTTATTTCTTTAAGTATAACTTTGTAATTGAATCTATATAAGTGTGGGGTGCACTTTGGTAGATTTATACTTTTTCTATTATTTTGAGTAGGATTTCTCTATTATTGTCTTTTTGTTATTTCATTATTATGTTTATTATTTTGTTATTATTATTCAAAAATCCTATTTATGCTTTGAGATTTATTTTTTAGACTATAAATTTGCTAATGCTAACAGTTGTCTCAATTTGTATAGATATAAATCTTTGTGGTTCCTTTATTTATCATTTTTTATTGAGTTATGATCTATAAAGTATGTTTTTACAGTTTCTGCCTTTTTACATTTATTGGTCAATTTTATAGTAAAAGTTCCATATGACATTTAGAAATATGCATATTGTTTATGAATCCAATTTAAATGATCTTATAAGTTTTTGAGCTCTAGTTTCTATAGCATTGTATTCACTTCTATTGCTTATTTATTTATCTTTCTGTTTAATATGTCTAAATCTAAAAGAGGAACATTAACATCTCTTACTATTATTTTGCTATTATCTATATCTTCTTGTAATTCAGTAAATGTAACATTCATATTGGTTTGTTTTTATGGTTTCTTTTATAATAATTAAATTTATTCATATATTCAAAAAGTCCACTGAAATGACAAGGAACTTTCAAATTAGCTGAGAAGAGCAAGCAAAGAATTATGTGAAAATATCCAAGAAATAAAAACAAATTAGAAAAATGAGTGTATTTAGAAAGGACAGTTATTCTCTATAACAGTAAATTGTCTGGAAAAAAAAGAGAATGATAGAAATGTAATGCAAAAATTAGTAACTTTCTATGGTCAGCATTTTTTTTCTGTTTGCTCATTTCCTCAGCCTATTTCTTAATTTTTAACTCTTTGTTCAAGTGGGGCACTGATTCCAGGGTGGAGTATAACCTTCAGGGAGCATTGTATAGCTATTTTCAGAGATATTTCTAGGATTTTGGAAGTTTTTAGCTCTTCCAAGGAGGTATGTTTACTACTCTCCTGGCCTGTGCTCTAATCTGTAACTGAAAGCATGCTTTTCTGCCCTGTAACTATGAACAGAATCTTGTTCCACTGTGGCTACAAGCTTTGATGTGCTTATGCTCTTCCCTGGCCTAGGACTGCCACCCAAGATTGTCAGTTGGATCTGAATATGGGCAAGACAACAGAGTCCTGTCTCAGTGCTAGCAAAAAGATCGCTGTAATCTGCTTCTGGCCAATTTTTTTACTCCCTTGCCATCTGTGGGCTAAGAGTTCCAGAAGCAGTTGCTGCTGCTGCTGATTCAGAGGCTCCCAAGGCCTGCTCCTGGTTTGCTGGGACTAGGGCTCAGTCTACACTAGCACAGCCTGCACTGAACTGTGTTGCACTCTTATCCTGGTATGACACACCTCCCCTACCATGCATCTAAGTTGTCTTTGGCTGGAAAAGTATTTCACCCTGTCCTTTTGTGGGTTCTGCTGCTCCAGAGATGGTCTTATGGGATTATTTGAAGGTATTTGGAGGGGTGTTGGGGAAAGCTCAGACAAATCACTGCCTTTCCTCCACCATCCCAACTGTGGCATGTAAAACTATATGTGGTCACCTTATTTCTGTCCCAAGTGTAGGGAAAAATTAACTGGGGTTTCTAATATAGTTGTAACTTATAAATCAGAAGTGTTAGCACCAATTCTGGATCATTTATTAAAGCATACCGAGTATTAGTATAAAGAGAACACCTGGCTCAGAAAGTTAAGAAGCCTTCTAGCCTAGAAGAAAAATAGAGCTCAGCCTGTCCTGCTTCTTCCTCCAAGTCCTCTGTCACCAAGAGCTTCTGAGAGAGTCTAACTCCAAGTAACTTCATGTGGAAGCTTTGTCTAGGTCCAGAGGAGAGGTGGTCCTTACACACTGCTTCAAGCTAATTGGCTAGCATCAACCAAATCCATTGCTTCACTTGTTGAGGTCAGAGTTCACACCCTCTAAGAACACACCCTCTTGAGGGTCAGGCAGGTGTAGTTTTAATTGAATTATCTTTAAGTGAGTTAATCAACTAAATCAATCAATCCAATCAACCTTAATCCAATCAACCCCCCCCCCCAGAGGGGGCCTTTGGGCATTCCCAAAACCCTATTATTTTCTCACACACACCCCACCCTCCTTTGGAATTAAGTTTTTAAAAGAAAAGCCAGGTGCACTGAAAAAAGATGTTGATGGTTTTACAATAAGATTAGGAGAGATCAGAAATAGTCTCCATAGTGATTCTATCTTCTGGCCACATATTCCTCTCTCCTAATAAATCTTTTTATTTTACAATATTCATGATGAGCCTCCAATTCTTTAGGTAAACTAGCTTCTCAATCCAGGTCACAAGTCTCCCCCCACATTTTGGTGCTGAAACCCAGGAATGACAGGTAAAAAGGGGGCTACTCATTTGGCCCTTGGATTCCCTGGGTGGGGTGTGCACTGTGCTCTCAACTCTGTCAGTAGCCTCAATTGTGTTGGTTGGGCCCCCACAGTCTGAGGTCAGACTCTACATCCACATCTTCATTTCTCTAGAGTCAGGAGACATCCTGACTTGAGTAACACTCTTCAGGTTTTCATTGGCACCCATTTGGATGCAAATGGGGTATTTCTTGGTGGGGTCTAGCCCAACCCACCATAGGGGACAAGGAGAAAGCATTACCCACTCCCCTTGGGGGTATCCTTTAAAAATGAGAGGAAATGAACTTAGGCAAAAAGAAGAAAGTGATTTTCTATTGTAACAACAGGAGAGAGGAGAATTGAAGTTATACAGGTCACCTGATCAGTCTCTACAACACCTAGAGTAGGCTCTGGTAAGGTAGACTGGAAGAAGTAACCTTCACTATCTCACAATTGTTGGTAGACTGACTACAGGATGGCTTTACATTGTGAACTTCTCAGAGTTTGAATTTGGCATTGGAATGTAAATTCTCTGCTAGGCGTTCATAGCCTTAAATGAACATAGTAAAAGGGGGGGGAGGGGTTAAGTAATTAATATTGGCAAAAGCTCTCTTTTTTATCATAAAAGTATTTTATTATTTTCCAGTGACATGTAAAGATATTTTTCAACATTTGTTTTCATTAGATTTTTAGTTTCAATTTTTCTCCCTCTCTCCCTTCCCTCCCCACTCCCCAAGACATAAAGCAATCTGATATAGGTTATATATTTCTGCATTAGTCATCTTGTGAAAGAAGAATCAGAACACAAGGGAAAAACTTCAAAATTCAGAATCCACAGTTCTTTTTTCTGGATGTGGAAAACATTTTCTATCATGAATTTTTTGGAATTGTCTTGAATCATTGAACTGCTGTGAAGAGACAAGTCTTTCAGAGTTGACCATCACAAAATGTTGCTGTTACTGTGCACAATGTTCCCCTGGTTCTGCTCCCTTCACTCAGCATCAGTCAATTTAAGACTTTCCAGGTTTTTCTGAAATCTGCCTGCTCATCATTTCTTACAGCACAAAATAGTATTCCATTATATTCATATACCACTACTTGTTCAGCCATTCCCCAATTGATGGGCATTCCCTCGATTTCCAATTCTTTGCCACAACAAAGAGAGCTGATATAAATATTTTTGTATATGTGGGTCCCTTTCCCTTTTCTAATCCACTCTTCTATCTGCTTCCATATTATAGGAGCATTCATCCCATTCACATCTACAGTTATGATTACTAACTCTGTATTTTCCTGCATCCTATTTTTTCCTTGTTTGTATTTTTCTCTTTATTTTCCCCTGTACCTTCTCACTAGTGTTTTGTTTCTGGCCTTCAGTCTACCCTCCCTTTCCTTTTCCCTTTTCTATGATCTCTTTGGGATATAGACCTAGTAATGGTATTAGTGGGTCAAAGGGTATGCCCTTTGCATATAGTCCCAAATTGCTCTCCAGAATGGTTGGATCAGTTCACAGCTCCACCAACAATGCATTAGTTAGTGTCCCAATTTTTCCACAGCTTCTCCAACATTTATTATTTTCCTTTTTTTGTCATATTAGCCAATCTGATAGGTGTGAGGTAGTACCTCAGAGTTGTTTTAATTTGCAGTTATCTAATGAATAGTGATTTAGAGCATTTTTTCATGTGGTAATAGATAGCTTTGATTTCTTCATCTGAAAACTGCCTGTTCATATCCTTTGACCATTTCTCAATTGGGGACAAAAGCTCTCTTAATTTGTAAATTAACCCTTCTAATCCTATAAGGTTGAGCTTCAAGACAACTAAAAGGGTGAGATATTATATAAAATCTTAAACATCTCCTTGTGCTATTCAAATTGAGAATTATTTCACTCCTGTAAAACATGCCACTCCCTGTCAGCATTAAGAGGGCTGCACATTTTAACCCCAACTTTTTCCGTGTAAAGTATAGAGCAAAGGCACATACAACTAAACTAAGAACACCCGATTGGTAATTAATCTGTTTTGTTCAAGTTTTTAAAATTCCTAATATTGTTTTAAGGTACTATACTTAAAATGTATAGATATGTGATGGGGAAAATAGGGTAGGGGGTTTGGAGTAAGGACTCTTAGAAATTCCTCTTTAAAGAATTACACCCTCTTGCACACAAATCCAATAGAATAAGATAATAGTTTATCTAGGGGCTGGGGAAGGGAAACCAAGAGAGAAATCCTTGGACCTCTTTTCATGGGGAGAAGGCATGGCACAGAGTGTGGCTCTGAGATACCAATCTCCTTGAGCAGGAGATAGATACTTTTATAGAGGACTGATGGGGGTGATCATCTGACTGTGGAAAGTTCCCCTATTGGGGGAGGACTATCCCACACTGGTGGTGGCTGGAGGAAGTTTGGTGAGAGGTGGCTCTGCATCTCTCAAGCCATCTCTCTGCTCCTCATGCCACAAAGGCAGCAGTCACACCTAATCTTATCTCCCCAAGGGGTGGGGGAGACTAGTTAGGTGTGTTTGTCCTTTGGTTTAGTTTCTCAAGGAGAAATTTCTTTTGATTTACCTCAGAAAACTTCTGGAGTATCCAGGGCCATTCAAATGAGGTACTCAGGCCCATAACAGAAGGAAGGAGGAATAAAAATTGGAACCCAAAACTAGAAATAAAAATGTTCATTACTTTAAAAAAAATTCTTTAAAAATTTTTTTTAAAAAAGAAATATGCTTATGGGTTTTGGGGGGGCAAATTTCTTAACCTTTTGTGATGTATGGCCTTGTGAAAGGTAATTTTGGTCAGAAAACTTTTGACTCTCCAAATTTCCTCCAGGAAAAAAAAAGATAGAACACTGCCTCAGAATAGCAAAAATAAATACAGGGTGAAGCAGATGTCCTCCTAAGACAATTTGGAAAAAACCCAGGAAAGACCTCTCCAGGAGCAGAGGTTTGACCTGAGTGAAGTACAAGCACCTCTGGTCTGACTGTAGAATCAACAACAAGCCCTGGAGGCAGCTGGGTTGAGAGGCAGCCTGAGCATTAAAAACTTTTATCTCATGATGTGGGAGGACAGTTGAGTAGGAGAAGATTGAAAGACTTTCCACTGTTTAGGGATGCCAAGCATAGCTGTGCTGGCCAGATGTGTCCCAGGTTGGGCTATAACAGCACAGAGATAGAGCTAGCACACACCTGGTAAGTTCAGTAGTGAGGGGTGGGTAACCTTTGGACTATGGGCACCTGCAGGAGAGCAGAGTCCCTGGTTTCAGTTCCAGGACAGAAAGGACAGCTATTGTTTGCAGCCACCAGAGAGACCACAAGGAACAAGATCATTTGTGGGACAGTGTGGATGAGGGTCTAGCTATGACTTAGGAGAGCCCAAGTTTGGGCCTGGAAACAGACCTCAGAAAAAACAAAACAAAAAATAAATTAAAATTTCTAAACAACAAAACAAAAAAAAATTTTAATAAAAATTAAAATTAAAATGAGCAAGCAAAGGAGATAGAACTTAAAAAGCCCCTCCTTTTTCAATAAGAAACATCAAATGGCCCCAAGCACAAAAAGAGTTCTTGGAAGAACTTTAAAAGAACTTTAAAAACCAAATAAGGGGGGCAGTTAAGCACTGGCCCTGGAGTCAGGAGGGCCTGAGTTCAAATCCGGCCTCAGACACTTAACACTTACTAGCTGTGTGACCCTAGGCAAGGCACTTAACCCCAATTGCCTCACCAAAAAACAAACAAAAAAAACCCCACCAAATAAGGGAAATTGAGGAAAAATGGGGTGGGGGGAGTAAAAGCATCTAAGAAAATTATGAAAAGAAAGTCAACTAATTTGAAATAGAGAACCAAAAACTTAAGGAAGAATACAATTCCTTGAAAACTAGAATTCAGCAATGGGAAGATAATGATATTCTAAGACAATAAGAAATCATAAAACAAAACCAAAAGGATGAAAAAATAGAAGAGAAAATGAAACATCTCCTCAGAAAGACAACTGATCTAGAGAACAGATCAAGGAGAATATAAGAATAAAGGGACTACCTAAAAATTATGGTAAAAAAAAAGAATCTTAATGCAATATTATAAGAAATTATCAAGGAAATTTGCTCTGGAGTTCTAGAACTCTTGGCAATGCAAAAATAGAAAAAAATTCACCAATCACCACCTGAAAGAGATCCCAGAAGAAATATCTACAGGAATATAATGGCCAAGTTTCAAAGCTCCCAAGTTAAGGACAAAATATTGCAAGTAGTAAGAAAAAAATTAAATATCATGGAACTACGTACAACAAGTATTACACAAAACCTAATAGCTACTGTGTTGAATGACCATAGGTTTTGGAATATTATATTCTGTAGAGCAAAAGAGCTGGGGTTATAGCCAAGAGTAACTTACCCAACAAAGTTAAGTATAATCCTGAATGGGGGAAAAAATGGACATTCAATGAATTGAAATACTTTCAGGTTTTTGTGATTTAAAAAAAACAAAAATTAAGGTAAAATTCAACATATAACATCTAGGAGAAATATAAGGTAAACATTGAAGACTCATAAAGGATTCAATAAGGACAGTGTTTGCTTCTTATATGTTAAAATATTAGTAGTACTCTTATGACCATCATTCATTTTTATTTGGGTAGTTCTATCAGAACTTTCTATCAGGAAGGCTTTGGCTGACCTGAGTATGTTAGAGTGATTCTTAAAAAAATAAAACTGTAGGTGAGATAAAAAGGAGTAATTATCTCATACAAATGAGGTACAAAAGGAAAAATTGATACAGAGGAAGCTAAGGGGAGTGAGGAGGTAGTAATGGAACCTAACTCATCAGAAATGGGTTAAAAGGGGATGGGGAGGGGAAAGAGATAAGGGAGTAACTCTTAGAGGGGTGGGTAGGGAAAGGAATAGGAGGACAAGGAATCAGGTAGAAGTAAAGCAGAAGAGTGAAGAGGGATAGGGCAAATAGGATGAGAAGGATAGTGAGGGAAAATCGGAAGAAGGAAAATACACAACAAGTAATTGTAGCTTAGAATGTGACTGGGATGGATTTACCCAAAAAATGGAAACAGTTTGAATTCAACAAAATGTTGCTTTCATGAAAGATTATAAAAATGAGAGATATACACAAAGATAAAATAAAGGGCAGGAGTAGAATTTATGTAAAAAAAAAAGCAGGGATAGTAATCATGATGTCAGGCAAAGTTAAAATAGATTTCATCAAAAGAGAAAAATAGAGAAACTATATTATGTGTTAGCAATAATATTCGATATTGTTTTAGACCATTTAAAATAACTAGACAGTATAAAATAACTGAGCATATATCTGTCAAAACAAACACAGAAACTATTCAAAGATATACATAAAACACTTTATTCAAATAAACTCAGATGCAAATATTTGAAGTAATATTGTTCATGGGGAGGTAAAGTCAATATACTTTTTTTAAATGATGATTTTACATAACTAATCTACTGACTCAATGTCATCTCACTTAAATTACTAAAAAATTACTTTTACTGAGTTAGAAAAAAATATCAAAGTTCATTTGGAAGGACAAAAGGTCAGGAACTTCAAAGAAACCAGGAAAAAAGATGTAAAGGAAAAAGTTTCAGGAGTACCAGACCTTAAACTATATTATAAGGTGAGAGCATTATTGAAGTGTAAAATGGATAATTTTGATTATTTTAAGTTAAATTTTCCTTGCATAAATAAAACCTATAAAGTCAAGAATAGAAGGAATGCAGAAAATTGTGGGAAACATTCATGGACAATCTCTCAGATAGGATGTGATTGGGTTAGAATATTGCTGTGGTGTAGGAGATGATGAGCTAATTGAACTTGTGAAGGAAGATGCTTATCCATCTTCAGAGAAACAGATGATGAGTGGAAATAAGCATATGTGTGTATGAGTGTATATGTGTATGTGTATAGGTATCTCTGTATAAGTATATCTGCACTTAAGTGCAGCCTTCTTGGAGGGAAGAAAGGGAAAAATAATAAAGTACACAGCAAAGAACAAAAGAAAACCAACAAGGAAGCAAAAAAAAAAATCTGGGCAGATTTGAAAACAATGTGTAGTATTTATTATATAGGTTTTCTTGAAATAGAAATGTATTGTTTTATATTGAATCCTCTCCTATTTTCTGCTGTGTACACGGCAACTTTTTTTCTGTTCTCATTTTGTATTAAAGTTTAAAATTTTTAAAAATTACAAGAAAAAGAAAAAGAAAGATAATGTTACAGAATTCATTCTCAATTTTGGCAAACCTTTTCATCCAGGGTTGTCCTGGAAACAGGTTTTACTGGTTTGTGAGAGCCTATTGTTAAATTTTCAGTCTAAGCATTTATACCTTGGAAATTGACAAATGCACAGGTGAGAGCTTGACTTATTGTTTTGCTGGCTGTCTAGGTTTTTTTAAAGTAATGAAGAAATTTTTAATAATGTAGATTAACCTTAAAAGTGTGCCATGCATTTTTAGAGTACCATTTAAACATTTACCAACCCCTGTTTTTATCCCTCCTCAAAACTCTCACAGCTCTTCTGCTCCACAACATCTCAGTGGAAAATGTTACCTCATATGTTATTGAAAAAATTGAGGTACTTCACAAAGATATCTTTTTTCTCCCTTTCTCCTCATCTCAAATCACTAAGATGCCTTCTGAGGAAGTGGCCTTATTGAGGCCATTTCATCCTGATGTAGGAGGCAAAAAGGAGTTAATAGAAAAACCTAAAACCCAAGCTTTAATTCAGATCTTAGCTCCAAAAGGGAGTCAGACCCTAGTTAATGGATAACTTACAAGTCAGGATGCTAGGTTATCATACCCACAGTGATCAGTACCCATAATGGGACCATAAAGGGTCAGGTTATATAACAATAAGACACAAGACAGGGTATAGAAATTCTAATGAAAAATGAAGATGTTTTGAAATTAAGCATGGGAATCAGAAAGAGACATGCACAGAAAAGGCCAAATTTGTCCCCAGATTCACCTTATGACCTGTAAATCCCAAAAACACACCTCCACTGAAAAAGGCACCTGCCTCAAGGGTTGGCTTAGGAACCCAGGAACTCCAAATTAGGATAAGCCCTCCCCTGTACCTCCCCAAGGTGGAGAATATGATAATGAATAGGACAGGCCCTCCCCTGTACCTCCCTAAGGTGGAGATTATTATAATGAAACTGATAATCAATTTATCCATTCTATAAATATAACTGTCTTTCCTTTCTTTATTCGAGATATACCTTTCCACTATTCTGGTTCTCTCCCTGTGGCCATCCATGGTATTGCAATAAAACTTGGGAAACTGAGTCACTGAGTCTTATAATTTTTGGGGGGATGACTCACAATCAATTTGACCCTAAATTCCATCCCAGATCACTGCCATCATCTCCAGAAGATAGCCCCCTCTAATATCCCACTCTCTCACATATCTTCAATCTCTCGCTTTCTAATGTCATTGTCTCCCCTAGCCTCAAAATTTTCTCTCTACATCCATCCATCCCTATGTCTCTTCTCCTTTTTTTTGGCTAAACTCCTTGACAAGGCTAACTGCCTCTACTTCCTTTCCTTCACTCACTTCTTAGGTCTCTGGTTTGGCTTCCAACCTCATCATTCAACTGAAACTGCTTTCTCCTGTCAAAACTTGACAAAGTGCCAGTGCCATGAATAACTCAGTCCAGTCAGGATGCACAATGCACAATTTTTATTGTAAAGGTAGGTATAGATGTCTAAGGCCAGGGATGGTGTTGGGCAAGACTAATGGAAGCTGTCTTCCAGGAGCTGTCTGTATGAGATGATTATGGATTTGAGTCAGATTAAACTCTGAGGATGGGGTCTGGAAGATACCCAGCCCCGCCCCAGTATAGTTAGTTTAAAAGTTTATTGCTTGTCAAATTCTCACTGTCTCCTTTAAGTTCTATTGCCTAGTGACAGTATTTTTACTTCTGCTCAGTCTCCCCACTTGTCAGCTACATATTAGTTTTGTCTGCAATCTATCATGTGTCAGAACCTCAGTCCCTGTTGAGTGGGTCAGGAAGTTTGCCCACCAATTCAATACTCGGGACTCAAGAAGAAAGGACAGGGTTCGGCACAGGATGCAGCAATTAAGTTGAGACCAGATGTTAAGTGACATGTCTCTTTTTCTCAGAGCAGAATCCCCTTGACCCTAGGGTCCCAACAATGGATTATTCTTTTATTCTTTATTCTATTTCTTTGATTTCCCAACATAGCCAAAGATAAATTTTAACCCTGTCATCCTTCTAAAATTAACACGACTACAAAACAATGCTGAAGCACCTGAGTGACTCTTCCTGTTATTCAAGTTGAATATCTTTAGAGATAGGGGCCGGGAGAGGAGAGTCAGTGGGAGCTGTGAGATCTGAAATATCTGACTGTCACTCCCCCGTTCCCTCTTCCTTCAGTTTGACCTTGTTCCCCCTCCCCTTTTCCCCCTTGTTCCTGGAACACGTATGCATGTCTCCATACGTTGATCATGAGCTAAACACGCACCCTGGGTGAGACAGGATTGGATGTTAGATTGTGAGCTCGCCCTAGTGTGCGTGGGGACTTCCCCTCTGACCAACATTCCTAAAAAAGGTCAAGGCATGTATTAGCAATTGCAACTCAGTCATTGAGTTTGCCCATTCCCATGGGAATGTAATAAATCTGTCTCTACTTGACTTGGTGGTCTCCTCGAATTATTTGGGTAAACTGAGGCAGTTTGCCCCAAACATGTCTATGTTAACATGGGTACAGGATCACTCCATTAAGGCTACTGGATCATGGTTACCTTGTGCTCCCACAATCCACTAGCAAATCACCCTTAGTGATCAAGGTGGCTAGTCTGCTCTGACTAAGGTTGGCTGATCAGTGGACAAAACCTTGAGGCTTTTTATACAGTTTTTAAAAGCGTGTAGTTGTACTTAAGAGGAGAGGCAGGAGCTTTATCTGGGGCACACACAGAGTATGAGCTCAGACAGTGTCTTAGGGCCTTTAAGCTTATCTATATTAAATTTATGCCCAGATGGTAACCAGTAGGAGTAACTATGACTATGCTAACATATGTTTCTTCTTAAATTTTAAAAATATTTGGTTTTTAGCAGTTATTTTCTAAGGTCAGCCTCAGGGACCAACCTTGGGTCTCCTCTTCACTCCTAATTTTTTTTTTTTTTTTTGCGGGGCAATGGGGGTTAAGTGACTTGCCCAGGGTCACACAGCTAGTAAGTGTCAAGTGTCTGAGGCCGGATTTGAACTCAGGTACTCCTGAATCCAGGGCCGGTGCTTTATCCACTGCGCCACCTAGCCGCCCCCTACTCCTAATTTTTAAAAATTTTATTTTTAGGGGCAGCTAGGTGGTGCAGTGGATAAAGCACCGGCCCTGGATTCAGGAGTACCTGAGTTCAAATCCGGCCTCAGACACTTAATACTTACTAGCTGTGTGACCCTGGGCAAGTCACTTAACCCCAATTGCCTCACTAAAAAAATAAAATAAAATAATTTTATTTTTGCTTGAGGTACTGAGGAAGGGGTACATGCCTTTCAGTTACATTCACATGTAATATGGTAGCTTTAGGAAGCCCCATAGATTTCACACTCCAAAGTTATAAATGATGTCTTAATTTCCAAATCAAATGACCTTTCATCATTCCTCATTCTTCTTGACTGTCTTTACAACTTTTGACACTGACAATCACCCTCTACTCCTTAATATTCTTTTCTCTCTAAGTTTTAGTAATATTATTATTTCCGGGTTCTCCTCCTATCTGTCTGAACACTCCTCAGTTTCCTTTGCTGGAGAAAAAGGAGAATGGATACTTTGTTTCAGCTCCTTCTTTTGTTTTCCTCTATCAGGGAATCAGCTGCAGGGATAACTCACCAAACAAACAGAGGACAATCCCTATCTGATGTCTACAATTGAACTGACTTTGCAAAAGTAAATCATTTCTATCCTCCCCCAGCTTTAGAACTCTGCAATTGACAAGTACTCTAAATAACCACCCCCTTTATTATGCTCTCATTAGCTATGGTTCTAATAATTCACTGGCCTGCTGTTTAAATCTCTCCAACAACACCTAAATATTTGATATAAAAAGATACTTACCTCTCACTTAACTCTATGAAGTTTGGCTTCCAACTTCATCATTCAACTGAAACTGAAAACTTGAAATGAAGTACCAGTGCCATGAATAACTTGGTCCATTCAGACCTAGGGCCAGGGATGGTGTTGGGCAAGACTAATGGAAGCTGTCTATGTTAACATGGGTACAGGATCACTCCATTAAGGCTATGGGATTGTGGTTACCTTTTGGTACATTATAATTACCCACAATCTGCTTATGATATTTATCATAGACTAAACTAATAAAAGCAAAATAATGTGTTATAAGTATAACTCATTTTGACCACTGCTTTTTGAAATTTCCTGATGAGAATTAATGACATTTAAACAAATGGCCACATTTTCTATAAGCACCTCATTTTTCTTGAGACTCATCTATTATCTGACTGAAATAGGTCATAGCTCATCAGCTGAATTCATTTTGACAAAGAAGCCTCGTGATGAGGTGTCATCAGTCTGGTGTCAGAACCAAAAGTATTTCTGACACTAATGTGATGGGAGGAAAGTAACCTTTTGCTACTCAGGACAGTGATCACTGAACTACAAAAATAGAACCTTAAATCGTCCTCCATTTAGGGAAGCAGCTATTCATTGCTAAAATGAAAGCAGGGCTCAGCTAGGTTTGTAGTTAGAATAAAACTCAATATTTTGATATTGTTAGGCATATCGACTCTAGTTATACAAAGATAAATCACCACAAAAAATATTTTGACCTAATAGCTAATAAGCCTATTAATGTTTTTGTTACTTAAAACCAAACCAAGCAAATTTAAAAAAAAAAAACTTTTCTCCCTTGAGTATTGAGTTTAAATACTTGAATCCCAGTAGTTAATAAATTGTACCTCTTCCTGAAGAGATAGGGATGAGTGTTGTGATTTTTTTTTAATCGAAGTATAAAAAAAAAATCTATTTTTATCTATAAGTTTAAGATATTTGGACCAAAAGATTTTCTACATAAATAACTACTTTAATTTTCATTAACTATTAAATAATTCATAATTAATTGATTGATCCATTTTAATTAACTATTTTAATATTCATAAAAATTATGTTTCAAAATATTAACAAGGATGGTTCTATGTATCTGTAAATAGTTTGAATAACTAAAGTAGACTATTGGTAAAGCTTGTCACCACAGTGCTCAATGTTTATCCTTTTTGTGGATAAAATAGTTGTTTTTATTAATTTAAAAATCATTCTTAGCTGAAAAGAAGGTGGTAATTTTTCCAAACTTTGTTATTCAACTAGTGCGGCATTGTTTCTGACTGGATAAAGGGTAAATCAATTCCCTGGGATGTATTTAACTTTATTAATCAGTTAGCAAACCAAACAAATTTTTTAAAAAAACAAAACTTTTCTCCCTTGAGTATTGAGTTTAAGTTCTTAAGTCACAGTATAGTCATTTCCTTTATTCTAGGAATTCTAGTTGAATTTCTGCTTATCCCTACCATAGCAAGGATATTCAAAGCATATAGTAGCAATGTTAACTTCAGTAATCACAGACCCTCTGGTCTCCATTTGGAAATGCATCTAGTCAGTATGTCATGGTGTGATGATTGATGTGGTCTCAGGTCATTCACCATGTCTAAAGGACTCAGAATGCTACCTGGCCAAGGGAATTTTTATTCCTTTGTGTAAATAGGAAATCACATCAATTGAGCCAGAGGCCAAATAGAAACAACTGCTAGGAAAAGACAACCTGACCCTTGCTCCATACCCCAGGCCAGTCAAGCCCTGGCTTTGTCATCTTTAAAGGAAGCAGAGAACTCTGGTCCTGTCAAGTATGCAATGTTTGAAATTCATTAACCCACCACCTATGAAAAGGAGTTGGGAGGGGTGGGATTTTTTTCATATTTCTTCTTTGAAGTTAATTATGTTTATCATAATTGAACAAGTTCTTTTTTATTAGTCACTGTAGTAGAGAAATGCATTTTAATTTTATTCTTTTGTGGGTCTTGTTCTTACCATTTATATTTTTGTAGTCATTGTATACGTTGTTCGGGAGGGATGGCTCAGATTATTTTCCTCTATCTTTTGTCATACCTCTGAAATCCTTTTGTTGGTTAAGATTTCATCTCTTAACTATAGCTATAAAAGGTGTTCAATATTCAGGTCATATACTAATTTTTAATTTATTGTGGAATATTATTTAATATATTGATATAAGCCTAATTTCTGCCAGTCTTCTTTCCAGTTTTCCTAGCAATTCTTATCAAATAGAGGGTTCTTTCCTAAATAATTTGTGTTTTCAGTTTTATTGAACACTGGGTTATTGAGTTTCATTATGTCTGGTCCTTCCTTTTCTAGTCTTTTCCATTGATCAACCCTTCTTTCTTTTAAATAGGACCAAATTATTTTGAAGATTACTGCTTTATAATATAGTTTGATGTGTGAAAGTATATTCCCCTATCATTACTATCATTACTACCCTTGATATTCTCAATGTTTTGTTCTCAAAATTTTATATTATTTTATCTAGCTCTGTAAAGTGTCTCTTTGATAGTTTGATTGGTAAAGCATTAAAACTGTAACTTAGCTTTGATAGTATTATCATTTTTGTTATATTGGCACAGCCTAATCATGAGTGTTGAATATTCCTACAACCATGTTTTTTTGTCTAATTATCTCATTTTCCCCTCTGCACTAAATAAAATCCTTCTTCCTCCTCCATTCCACTTCTTGTGCTTGTTAGATAACTTATTTCTGTACATTTTTCTTCCTTCTTAGATTTTTTTTTTATGTTTTCAGTCATATATTCCTTATATTCTCCTATTGCTCACTTTCTGGATCCTTTCTCTTTTTGTTTTTTGTTTTTTGCGGGGCAATGAGGGTTAAGTGACTTGCCCAGGGTCACACAGCTAGTAAGTGCCAAGTGTCTGAGGCCAGATATGAACTCGGGTCCTCCTAAATCCAGGGCCTGTACTTTATCCACTGCACCTCCTAGCTACCTGGTGGATCCCCCAAGGGCTCAACCTCAAAGCTGTTTCAGCTTCCTGCCATCCTGGAGAACTGATCTTTTGGGGTTGGCCCAATCCCTGCTCAGAGTGACTTTTGGGGGTACAGAACTGGCCCCAGCTAGATTGTAGTCCCCTTTTTATTGGGTCTTGTGGAGCCACTACACACACACACACACACACAAAGAAATTCCTTGTAGTTCCTTCTATCCATTAATAGTCTAGGTGAGAACTGCTGTAGCACAGTATTTTTGTTGCTCCAGGAAAAAAAAAAAAGATTCCACTTTCCTTTAAGAGCATTGGGAGCTAATGACAAAGTGGGCGCTGAGTGAAAATTAGCTTTCTCTGCTCTTAGTTCATCAAATTGTTACCTCTTTAGAATTTTGGGTGTCTTTGCCTAGGGAAGCCACTGCAGTTACTTTACCTCTTATACAAATTCTTATTTTGCAGAATTTTTAGAGGTCATGAGGATGAAATAAAATGTCTAGCGCTCCATCCTGTTGGTTCACATTAATGTGAAATAAGGACAAAGGAAGAAAGGGGAGCTCTTAGTGAATAGATATATTTTTCAGTGAAATATGAGGTAAAGTCCTCAATCAAAAGGAGGAACACCATGAGAAGCTTCAACAGAAATGAAAAGATTTGGAACAGCCACTGCAGAGAGTAGAATAGTGAATTAATAAGGGAGGAATGGAATGTTTGCCTTGCAGTTCAGTTTAGATAACATAAATCTGTTTTATAAAAATAATTTAGCAAACCCATTCTTTATAAAAAGTACAAAGATAAATTGTTGCAAAGATGCCCTTTAACAAAATGTAATTTCCCTATTTATCTCTATTGATTAGGTCTAGTTTTGCTTTTGCTTTGTTTGAGATCATAAATCCTAGCTTGACCTTTTTTGCTTCACCTGAAGTACAATAAAGTCTACTCCAACCTGTTATTTTAACTCTGTGTGTTTGTATCTTTCTGTTTCAAGCATGATTCTTGTAAATCACATATTGTTGGATTCTAGTTTCTAATGCATTCTGCTATCCTATACTATTCTATAGTTGTGTTCATCCCTTTTATATTTACAGTTATGTTCATTTCTCTACATACTGTTTTCTTGTATTGTGTTTACTTGTTTTTCTTGTTCTCTTTCTCCCCCACCTTCTCTTTAAGAATGTATTTTGTTTCTGACTCCCTCTTAATCTACCCTTCTTCTTATACATCCTTTTCTCGTAACTCTTTTCCTTCCCTTTCCTTTCTTGGAAAAGATATAATTCTTTACCCAACTTTATGTATATGTGTATTCTTTTATCCTTTAACTAGTTCATACAAGTGAGATTCCGGTGGCTGTTACTCTCCCTTCCTCCCCACACCTTGTATAAACTCCTTTTTATGCATTCCATTTATGTGAGAATTTTCCCAATTGTTTCTCTTTCTTTCCCAGGTCCCCAGTTCATTCCTCTTCCCAACATACACTGTTTTGTTTTGTTTTGGTTTTTTTGAGATTATCCAAACATAACAGAATCACACCCAAACCATCATGGGATGTGGTCATTTGGGGGAATTAATGAATATGCTGCAATTTAAACACAATCCACAACTCTCTTTAAAAGTAAAAATTAATCTCTTTAACACCTAGCTAAATTATTCACTGTTGAAGCTAATTTGAAGTAAAATTCATCAGTCCTCCCTCTTGTTGAAAATGTTTCAAGTTCCACATAGTGTCCATGAGGTGGCAGAAGTGTGCTTTGTTTTAGCCTATAGAGGATTCCCTACCAATACTCTTAACAATTTTTTGAGTTTGTATAGGAAATTTTTGTATAGGTAGACAGACCCACACAAAATAAGCATTTCTAGGCCATGCAAGATAGCAGATACATACTTGGTTGTATATAACACAACCTCAAAAGACAGAGGAAAAATTACTCCCAGAAAATAGAAAATTTTAAAGAAAAAGTACCCTTTGAAACATTGAAAGAGAATCATTATTTTCTAATTAAAAACTTTCATTACTCTGCCCATCTAATACTCATATTTACCCTAAAACAGACTCTGTAATTACTGTTTTTCTGCCTCCCATGAGAATTATTTGTTGTTTGTTTTTTTTTTTAGTGAGGCAATTGGGGTTAAGTGACTTGCCCAGGGTCACACAGCTAGTAAGTGTTAAGTTTCTGAGACCAGATTTGAACTCAGGTCCTCCTGACTCTAGGGCCAGTGCTCTATCCACTGAGTCACCTAGCTGCCCCTAATCTTTTTTTTTTTTTTTTTGGTGAGGCAATTGGGGTTAAGTGACTTGCCCAGGGTCACACAGCTAGTAAGTGTCAAGGGTCTGAGGCCGGATTTGAACTCAGGTACTCCTGAATCCAGGGCCAGTGCTCTATCCACTGCACCACCTAGATGCCCCCCATGAGAATTATTAATGTTATCCATTACAGGTTAGATGATTAAGTTTACAAAAGCTCTTGAGTCTCTCAGTTTCCTGTCCTACAAATGTAAAATATTAAAGTGAGAGTAAACTCCAGTCTTTTCAGGATTTTCTGGCTGTATTTACCTATGCCAAGTAGAAAATGAGCTTTCCCATAAGTCAAGCTTTGTCTTTTTACCTTTTCTCTGTCCACTCATCTACAAGAGAGAATAGGAGAAATTTGGTATTAAAAAAACCAACCATGATTCCAGAGAACTAATGATGAAACATGTTACCCGTCTCTCTCTCTCTCTCTCTCTCTCTTTTTTTTTTGTGGGGCAATGGGGGTTAAGTGACTTGCCCAGAGTCACACAGCTAGTAAGTGTTAAGTGTCTGAGGCCAGATTTGAACTCAGGCACTCCTGAATCCAGGGCCAGTGCTTTATCCACTGCGCCACCTAGCTGCCCCTACTATGCATATTTATTAACAGTGTTGGGGTTTTTTCCATTAAGTTCTCAAAGAGGGCAGAATTGGAGTAGAAGGATGAAATGACATATTTTTGCTGACTGGAAAAAATATATAGTTTAAATTTAAAAAGAAGGAGATAAAGGAGCCTAAGAAGGAAATCCAAGAAAGCTGTTTTCTGTGCTTTAGATGAAATAGCTTCTATTCCCTATCCAGAGAGCATTTTAATTTAATTTAATTTAATAAGACAAAATTGTTCATTTTCACTACCATCTTCTAGATGTTTCCTACCTCAGTCTTCGTTGCCCAATGATTTGACACCATGACAATTATTGCCAAGTTTAGGCAAGGTTATCCTACCATGAATTTGTGCTATGTGCCATGTTTCCATTTTTTTCTTTTAGAATTACATATGTCCCTATATTCTGAAGCCTAGCTAAGAAACTGAGGTGGTGGACCACAACTGTGGTTGTAGAGAGTCTGCTAGTCTGCAATTTGCATCCAAGTTGCTTCAGCTCTTGAGATGCAGGAAAATGTTGCTGTTATTTCCCAGCATGGAATTTGTACCAGGAAAGTTCTGGGCAGATGGAGAAAAGTAGGAAAACTCAATAGTTTTCTAACTCTTCCACAATGCAGCTTCATTGTTTTTCAGTTGTCTACTCTCCAACCACTGGGCACACCAATAGTTAAACATAAATGAAAAATTATAGTCCAAAGTCAGATACAAATGTAAAGACAGATTGTACCCTATTCTAAATGGACTGTTTCCTTCTGTCAGCATAAATAATAAAGAGATGATAGTAATGAGGAAAGTAGAAATAAAATCATTTACAGAAGAGAAAAATACTATTGGAAGATTATATGAACCTATGATGGATCTCCAAGAAATACTGTGTTCTAAACGTCAGACAAGCACTTTCCTCCAGAAATTTAAACTTAAAATGGAAAAATAGGTCGTTTCCACTGTTGTCCTCTAGATGTCTCTCCTACTCAAGGTCAATGTGAAGGAAGATTTATCTTGTTTTGTTTTTGGTTTTTTGTGGGGCAATGAGGGTTAAGTGACTTGCCCCAGGTCACACAGCTAGCTAATGTCAAGTGTCTGGGGCTGGATTTGAACTCGGGTCCTCCTGAATCCAGGGCCGGTGCTTTATCTACTGTGCTACCTAGCTGCCCAGAAGATTTATCTTTATAAGATAGTTATAAAGGATTTTTGGATAAAGGAATAAAATGGCTGTGTGGAATTCTGGTCCTTGGGGTAAACTCCCCAAAGTCATTTCTGCTTTTCACAGCTTCTTATCTTATTCTATGTACTATGTGTAGCCTATGTATAAACAAAGTGTTCAGTAGTTAGGACTTTTCTATATAACAATTATAAGAAGCAAGTATAAAAATGTCATCCTCATTGTCATATAGTATGATACTCTCTATAATAGCATTCACACCCTACAGTATTTACTATTGTCTATTGAAGTGTCCAATTCTGAAAGTTATACAAAGCTGTTCACATTAAGACAGTCTACATGAATAGTAATAAAAGTTGAAGCAGACATGCAATTTGTAAACTCCTCATATGAAACCTAATGTCCCCTCAGTAAATAAATAAAAGTAGTGACTTTGGTTATTTCAGTTCTCCAGAAAGACTGACAAACAAATCATGTTCGGAATTGTGTTGTTATGGATAGAGACAGAATGTATCATATAGTTTTGAATATAATGCTACTAATATAATTGTTGTGGGAATGTCTATTGACAGATCCCAGCCAGTTGTAGAAAAGTCACAAGAGCCTGAGACAAACCATAAAAAGTGTGACAACAGCCACCCACTCCACCCAATAGGACCGCAATTCATTGGTGCAACAATATCACAATGGGTCATTTCAGCCTGAAGGAATTATCTGCAAATCACATTTCTGAGAGAAAAAGCATTAGAGAGCTCATGTTTGGATTCATCTACTGAGGAACTCAGCCCTCTTCAATATCTAGTGGCTAGATATCACTTTTGCCAGAAAGTTCTGTATTTATTTCTGGGTCAGTTTCCTATGCACTGGTCCAAAGAAATTCGGTCTTTTATTACAGATGCCCAAGAGGCAGCATGGAATAGTGATTAGAAAATCAGAGTCTGCCTCTGACACAAATTAGTTATGTGACCTGAGGCAAGTCATTCTCAATGCCCCAGAAAGCCCTCTAATACTCTAAATTGCAGTACAGGTACTGATTGGTAGAACATATTTCCTCATCAAGGATTCTGTCTATCAATGAAACCACATTTAATCCAAAAATTTTTAAATTACACATTCCCAAGAAAGCAGTACCCCTCAAAGGTCATTATTTATATGTACCCATGTGGTGACAAGTCCAGAGTTATTCATATTGCTGGGATTCAGGAAATGCTGATGAGAATTGACCTTAGGCTCCATAGATTTATGCCTGAGAGTATTTTCTGAGGTTTCATAGACGTCTGGTCAGCAGAGAGATCAGTTAGGGAAGATACAATATATGTTATTTTACAAATGAGGATACTGAGGCCCAGGGAGGTCAGGTGACTTGTCCAAGGTAGGATCACAGAGACAGACATGGAAGGAACCATAGAGGCCATCTGGTCTAACTCCCTCATTTTACAGATAAGGAAACTGGGTCTCAAAGAAATTAAATGATTTTTGTCCAGAATCATACAGCTAGTAAGTATCCATGAAATGATTCAAACCCACATCTTCACTCCTCCAAGTTCATTTCTCTATGTATTGCCCTCCATAGTAAGCAGCAAAGCTCAGAATTGAATTTAGGTCCTCTGATTCCCAAATCGAATACATGCTGCCTCCCAAGCCCTCAACTAGCATTAGAAACCACAACCTAATATTTTTAAACTCAATTGAAAGGAACAAAATCTCAGCCAGCTGAATGTTCTGGCTGGTTATCACAGTTAACTAAAATTGGACTATTGAAAGGTCTTTTTAAAGAGTGAGAAGCAAACCACCAAAAAGAAAGTTGATACCAAGGGTTAATTTTTTTTAATGTCTTAATATCCAAGGACTTAGTACAGATTCTCCTACATGTTTTGTGATACTAAATAATGACAGTTAATATTCATAAGAATCACAATGAAGCACAAAATAATTAATTATTAAATCCCAATTACAATACCTTTTCATAGCATTTTTTTTTGTTGTTAGTGAGGCAATTGGGGTTAAGTGACTTGCCCAGGGTCACACAGCTAGTAAGTGTTAAGTGTCTGAGGCCGGATTTGAACTCAGGTACTCCTGACTCCAGGGCCGGTGCTCTATGCACTGCGCCACCTAGCTGCCCCTTTTCATAGCATTTTTAAACTGCTTTCACAAACTTTTATTTGGTCTTCACAACACTCCTGTGAAATTAAACAACACAAATTGTTGTTATGCTATCTTGAAGTTAAAGGTTCATTAAATGACTCCCTCAAGTTTCTGTAGTGAATTGTTCTTCTAGTTCAACCTGTCTACAATATTTTCCATGAACAACTGATAAAAACAGGTATCTCTGTCTTATGCTCTGTAATATTAGAAAAATACTTTGTGAAAGCATCTGTCATAAAATCATATAAGATTTAAACATATGTGTGGGAGACAGATAGTTTGAGAGGAATCTATTTGGTACATTCTGTTCTACTGAGCCAAAAGCCTTTTTGAAATGAATAGACAATAGAAACAATGGGATTTTATATTTTCTCCATCTCTCACACAGTCATATGACTGCAAATGTTGTCTGATGTAGAAAATCATGTGTGCATAGCCAGTGAGGCTTGCTTGCAGAATCTTAAGCATAACCTTACTGACATGTTAAATGAATGCAATTGTTCAGTTATTTGAACATTACCCTTCTTTAGTATTGGGACATACAATGATCTTTTCCAATCCAGTAGCCTCTGTTATGTTTTCCAAATTCGCTAGCATACTAAGTATAGTATTTTAACAGCATCATCTTTTAGGGGTTTATATAGCTCAATTGGAACTAAGGCCCACCTGACTTCATTATCCAGTACGTCCAACTCTAGATCAATAACCATACCATCATGGTTATCAGTGATGTTATGATCTTTCTTGTATAGTTCTTTTGTGTATTCTTCCCACCTCTTCTGCTTCTGTTAGGTACCGTAACAGAATTATTTTATAAGACAAATGTAGCCCTAGTAACTAAACCAGGAAAAGACAAAACACAGAAAGAAAACAATATGTCAATATCATTCATGAATATTGACGCAGAAATTTTAAACAAAATTCTAATGAACAGACAACAGAGATTTATACAAAAAAACCCCATTTCATGATCAAGTAGGATATTTACCAGGAATGCATTGATGATTCAATACAAGGAAAGCAATCCATCAAAACATTCAAAATGACATGATTATCTCAAGTAGTTTGACAAAGCACAACACTCTTTTAGGCTAAAACCTCTACAAAGTTTAAACAAAAACAAAAAGGGACCTTTTTAAAATACCATCAAAATCATCTATCTAAAACCAAAAGCAAGCACTATATGTAATGAGGGTACAATAGAATCCTTTCCAGGGGCAGCAAGGTGGCACAGTGAATAAAGTACAGGCCCTGGATTCAGGAGGACCTGAGTTCAAATCCAGCCTCAGACACTTGACACTTACTAGCTGTGTGACTCTGGGCAAGTCACTTAATCCTCATTGCCCCACCCAAAAAACAAAAACACCCAAACAAACAAAATCAATAGGATCCTTTGCAATAAATGCAAGAATGATACAAGAATGCCCATTCTTCTTACTATTATTTGATATTGTTCTGGATATGCTAGCAATAACAATAGATGAGAAAGAAATTAAAGGAATAAATATAAGGAGGAAACAAAACAATCCCTGGTTGCTGATGGTATGATGATTTACTTGAAAAATTCTAGGGCATCAGCAAAGATACTAGTTGAAAAAATTAATTGCTTCAACAAAGTTGAAGGCTACAAAATAAATCCCCCCAAATCAACTGCATAATATATAATATTATTCTTTGTAATAAAAACAAAACACAGGAGCAGCTAGGTGAAGCAGTGGATAAAGCACTGGCCCTGGATTCAGGAGGACCTGAGTTCAAAGCCAGCCTCAGACACTTGACACTAGCTGTGTGACCCTGGGCAAGTCACTTAACCCTCATTGCCCAGCAAAACAAAACAAAATGAATACAAAAAGCAATAATAGAAAGGGAAATCTGATTCCATATAACAACAAAATACATTAAATATCTGGGAATCAACTTCCTAAAGCACACAAAAGACTTGCATAGATTCAATTATAATGTGCTCCTTAAAAAACTATTTGAAATGGAGATTTCATTTAGGTTCACTTTTGTGTGTGTTCTGTTGTGTTTCAAAATGAAGTGGGCAGGAGCAAGAGAACATTGAACACAATAACAGCATTAGAGGTAAAGTACCTCTGGCACTACCAGATTCTAACCTATGAGGTAAGCTATAGAAATAGAGAGGAGGGGGGGAATCAGAATTTACAAATAATAGTAACTATGGAGAAAATGAAAACTACAGAAATATAAGAATAGTTATTCTGTTATATCTGGCAAGGGTTCTGTGCTAATTTTGAGAGAAGAGGACCATGATAAATACTGATAAATGTGGAAACTTTCAAAGTATACTGAATTACCATTTAAATTTTAATGCAATTTAGAAATCTTTCAAAACCAAGCACTTTTAAAATTTCCGAGCTTATTATGTTCTAACCACAATTCTGAAAAGGCCTAAAAACTAAAGTTAATCTTTAGCATTAGTTAATCATCAACATAAACACAGTTTTGCTTTAAATTGAGAATACAAAATAATGTATCATGTGTTTGAAGGTTACAGATTAATTAGGAAAAATCTCTGCTTTCTAACAAGTGATGGGGTCAAGACAAGCAAAAAGAGTATTAATATATGTGTAATAGGTGTTGGATTAGAGTATATCTCATAAAAAGCAGTAAGTCTGAGCCTTGGCCACTCATAGGGAAACCACTCAATAATAAAGGCCTCAGTGTTTTGGAATGATAGAACAATTCTCCTAACCAGATACTGAGCAGGTGGAGGTACTGAATGTATCTTTAAAATGGAGTGACTTGTTCATACTCTCTTTTCTCTTCCCTTCTGCCCAATATATCAGAAGTCTTCCAATCTCTCTCTGCATACATAGGGGGAGGAGAAATAGTGTAAAGTTGCTATCTAGCTATACTGTCTAAAAATCTAATGAGTGGTCACCAATAAATTAGAAGCTTTAGCAAGAGTTTTAGACTTTTAAGCATTTATTAAGGTGCATAAGAATTTGGTGAAGAAAGAGAAAGAGGCCTAGATGCCTACATCTATCTATCTCAGGGAGCATGCATTTTTGCTCCACCCTCCACAAGAGTCTGGACAAAAAAGAGAGAATCTTGCCCCTTCTTCGTCCCATAAGCCTCCTGTCTAAACCAGAAACATCAAACTTCACTTCCTGACGGCAAATAACTGACCTCCCAAGCCATATGGCTTGCCCTCAGACACCTTCTCCTCATGGCGGCGCTTTCCTAAAGTAACTCTCCAGCAGGTGGCGTCACTCCAATTGTTACAGTCCCCTCTGTGCTTCAAGTGAAGAAACACGGTTTCCTCACATGAAGCAATAACATCACAGATGCTTATGACTAACTAAGTAAAGGGAATGAAAAGAGAGAAAAAGAAATTGAGTGACACATTGACAAAGGCTAAAGGGGGCAATCCCCTATTAGAAGGTGGACATCACAAGCAGAAAAACTAGAGGGGGCGTACCCCTTTAGTAAGTGGACATTATAAACAGTGTATACAGTGTGGAAAAGAAAGATAGGGAAATATCCATTTAAGTCTTTGGAAGTCTTTTCTCGGATGATTCTTGGGATGTCCTCTGGGTGTAGTCATGGAATGGAAGTCTCTTCAGGGGTTGATATGTGGATGCTGGTAATCAGACAGGAAAATTTCCTACAAAATTGAGCTTAACACAACTTTAAAATAGGTTTGTCAATAATCAAATCGAACAATGAGAGTTCTCAGAAACATGTCTAAGGGAATTCAGAATCTTAGTTTTTACACATGAAACATATAATAAAACAAAAATTGAAACATCCTCCAAAACTTAATGTTATTATACTCCCCTAAAACTTAATATTACTACAGTCCCCCCTGTGGAGGGTAAATTGAGAAGACAATTATGATATAAATTTTTTTAAAATAATTTTTTATCTTTGTTTCATTACTTTTTGCATCATTGGCCTAATTACCCTCATGCCATTATAAGAAATTTTAAAATCTAATATAATTGGTAACAGATGTCAAGGCCAAATCCAACACTGTATTTATCATGACACCTGAGATAATTATGGGGGTTACCATAAAAGAACAGAGAAATGATGGGATATGAGCATTCCCACACTTGAGCATGCAGTATGCCAGGCTTAAAATAGGTGGATAGGATATACGTCCATGCCACCAAACATATTGGAGGAAACTGAGTCAGACTTAATCAGATGCATGGGATTGAGACATCCATGGCATCAGGCATATAGGAGGGGGCATAGAAGCCAAGTGTAGAATGAGATATATGGGATGAAAACTTCCAGCCATCTGTACAATATTGTGGGGAAAAAATTAAACCAAGAGAAACAAACTTCAACATTTGTCAATAGCTGTTCTCTCAGCCGTACCTTGACTTCATGCATATCTCCCCTCATGTGACAGTTCAGTGTCTGCTCTTGCATGTGAATCAGATCATGTGAATCTTGTGATCAGATGGCATCCTGGCCAACTGGCCTCTGATAACTCAGAATGAAAGCAATTAATGCCTTAAATGATAACTTCCCATAATACAAGTCTCATATGGATTTAAAAATTGAGGATAATAATGATCACAAAAATGTGAATGTACCTTGACTCAGAATATAATATACAATTATGTAATAATTCCAAATAATACCATTTTTTTACTAAGTATACAATTACTTTTGTGAAAAATAAGAACATATTTAAATACAAGTTAAAACCTAACACAATCTTAAAAGAATAAAAATCTTTACAAAAATAAGCCCATGTTATTGAATTCAAAATGTAGTTTCAATAGCATAAAAGAAACCCTTATGTAATATTTAAACTGACTCTTTTTAATTAAAATTTTTATATCTAAAATACGCAAATAGCATATTATTATATTATACAATATATCCCTATTTATGGCAATAATAAATTAGATTACATAAATATGAGAAAAGAAAAAAGAAAACTTTTGCAAATGTTACCCTCTTTTTAAAAAATATGCTTATCAAAAATAATACTTCTCTAATCAATTTACACTTGCCATGGCAACCAATTTGCCAGGGAAATGCTTTATAGAGTTTGATCAAATAATCAGTTGGAAAAAAAAACAATTTAGAATATAGGAGCACAATACTCCCAGAATTAACATTGTATTATGAAATCAAAACCATCTTGCATTGTTTCAAAAATAGAGATAAATAAATAAAATAAAATACATTTGGAAGAATAAAAGACAATGATATTCAAACTGGGAAAATCTAAATGAATATGAACTTAATATTAATAAGAGTAGTACAAAATACAAATTTGATCACATGAATATAAAAAGCTTTTCCAAGCATTCCCCCTTTTTTTAAACTAAGTATAAAACACAATCTCAAAAGCATGAAAACCCCTATGAAAATAAACCCATTCTGTTAATTTCAAAATGTAGGTGTAATAGCACAGAAATCCTATCTAACCTCTAAACTGACATTATTTCTCTGAGTGAAGTTAGAACACTTCTGATTCTGATATCTAAAATCCCCAACACTCATATCAATACCTTGATGTTTACTTCTACATTTCTGCAAAATATGTACTGTAATGATTGGAATGATGCCACCTACTGGAGACTTACTATAGGAAAGCTCCACCATGAGGAGAATGCCTCAGAGGGCAAGGCCATGTGGCTTTTCCTTGGCGTCAGGAAGTGACGTTTGCTTATGGGTGCTGTCTATCAAGGCTACCAGCCAATCAACTTGAGGAGCCTCCTATTTTCTGGGAGAGGACAGGAAGGAGAAAAGAGGACCTGCTCAGAGAGTTCTCTCTCTTTTTGATTCCTGACTTGATGGTGGTGGTGATGGCAGAGGACTTCACAGGAAATTTGAGGAAAGATAGGAATGCCAGGCTGTTGGAATTTTGTTCTCAATCTTTCTTTCTGTCTTTCAATAAACCCTTAAAAACCTAAACTCGTTTTATCAATGATTTTAGTCAGTTTCCCCCAAAACTGGGGGAACAGATTAGAACCCACATTTAGAATCTTAAATTACACAGTACCCCTCCATGGCAAAAGAAGCAGAACCTTGAAATATGAGGATGAGGATTGCCTTGTACAATTTTATTCAGCTTAAGTTGCTCTTGTTTATTTTCTCTGTTGGTTCTTTCATAATACAAATGCTTTATAAGGTTACTAATTAAAGACAAAAGCAGATTAACAAAATTATGAACAAAATGAACATATCTGGAATTTAAAGGGTTTTCTAAGGTATGTTTGGGAGAACCACAGCAGGTCAAGTCAGAATCACAGCTTAGCGGAGGTAGGGCTAAGGCTGACTGCTCCAGCAATTGAGTAGAGGCTGCAAATGCAGGTAGAGAAAGCTGTGCATGCTCAAGATCAGGACCTGAGGAGGGTGGATTAGATCTCTGGACTTCCCTGGTGGGAGGATCAAGGGACATGGCCATGGGAGGAGTAGGAAGTGGCGCTAGAGGAGGGGGAAGGGTCCCGAGAGGGGATGGGGGCAGTTCTACGTCTCCCACATGGTGCACAGTGGGGAAATCAGGCTTGGTTTTGAACTCAGGCCTAGGTTCCCCTTCTAGAGGCCGGGTCGTTGTCTCCAGGCATGCAAAAGGAGAGAAACACTTAGTGTTAGAATTTGGAAAAGCTGCCTTCTCCTATGTAAATTCCTGAATAAGCTTTCTGGCTTTATTCCACAGGTCCCAATAAATGAAATCTTTGGGGAACTCAAAGTGCAAGATTATTTACAAATTTTTCACTGTTAAGTAGTCAAAAGATCCATTCTCTAACCATTTGTTTTCCAGTAAGCTAGAATATTTTTTATGCCACATAAAATAGTTTGATAAGCCTTGCTTTTGTCATGCCTGGCTGAATTGGTAGCTCGTAAGAGTCCCATGCTGCAATTATTTTCTCAAGGGGGAAGTCCCGAATGATATAAAATGTACTATCTTCCATCCCCTTTCTGTAATTCGCCAATTTCTTAGTGTTCTTAATTTCTATAGTATCATCAGTCCCCTTTTTGTAAATCAAAAATCTCCTCACTATAACACAAAGGAAAGTAAGAAAAAAAAGAAAAATATAACATTTGAATTAAAAAGGACTGAACTTAAACACGAAGTCAATCTTGACCTGGTTGAAAAGCCAGGAGAAGAGGCTTAGAAGGGTAAAATTTAGAAGACTTTTTTGGTCCCACAGACCCTGGTCCATTTTGTAAAAGGGAGCAAGACTTGAAAATAGGAGTCTAAGAGTACTTAAGAGTTAAAGTATATACTTAACCTAGGTGCTTAGCTTTTAAGAGAAACCCAATTTAAAGAGACAGGCACATGTGGAAATAGGGGGAAAATTTTCTTACCAAACTGGAAGATCAGAAGATAGAGGTTCAGGTTTCCTCTTTGTGGTCAACCATCTGTAAAGTTGCTATCTAGCTATACTATCTAAAAATCTAATGAGTGGTCACCAATAAATTAGAAGCTTTAGCAAGAGTTTTAGACGTTCAAGCATTTATTATGGAGCATAAGAATTTGGTGAAGAAAGAGAAAGAGGCCTAGATGCCTACATCTATCTATCTCAGGGAGCATGCATTTTTGCTCCACTCTACACAAGAGTCCAGACGAAAAAGAGAGAATCTTGCCCCTTCATCCCATAAGCCTCCTGTCTAAACTGGAAACATCAAACGTCACTTCCTGATGCCAAAGAACTGACCTCCCAAGCCAAATAGCTTGCCCTTAGATGCCTTCTCCTCATGGCAGAGCTTTCCTATAGTAACTCTCCAGCAGGTTGCATCACTCCAATTGTTACAGTAATGTACTTCTACCACCTGGAAAAAATGGTGAATTTTGAGTTGTTATTATTGTTACAGTCTTTTTCAGTCATGTCCAACTCTTTGTGACCCCTTTGGTACGTTAAGGGGAGATTGTTCTTGGACAAGAGTGGTTTGCCATTTCCTTCTCATTTTACTGATTAGCAAAATGAAGCAAATAGAGTGCCAAAATTAGTGACTTGCCCTGGGTTACACAGCTAATAAGTGTCTGAGTCAGAATTTGGTCTTCCTGACTCCAGCCTGGCACTCTATCCACTGTGCCACCTAAGTACATGTATAAGTTTAGGTAAGTCTGTGTCTGGGCTTTGGTCACTTGGCTGTTGGTTCTGCTTTATTTCTTTCCTTAGTATGAATGACTGAACAGTGAATGATCCCAAGATAAATATGTCTACTCTTAGAGGAAATCTTATGAGTTCAAGAAGTCTAGAGACCCTGGTACCATCAGAGCTGACTGGTAAGAAGGAAAATTCCTGCATCAAAGTGTAGCAAACCTTGTGGGGCCACTCCCCAACTGGGCACTTGCCCTTACAGGTTGAGATCATCATAGGGTAGCTTAATATTCTCTCTCAGAATTCTAGGAATAACTGTGTGGGCTGAGTTTCTAGTTGTATGCACCTAAGTCCTCATCAGCATGTTCCCCATCAGTTAGACTGTTTGATTTAATTGTGCAAAGGAATTTGCTAAAGAGGCATAGTAAAAAAGAAAAAAGTTGGTACAAATGACCACAGAACTAGAGACACACTCTCTTTTTTGTACAAATAATTACCATGTGAGAGTGAGCCCAAATTTAAAGTACAAGGGGTAGAGAATACATATGGAATAGGTGTAACTTCTACTCCTAACCCGACATTCTTTTTGCCCTCATGGAAACCTCATGAAGTTCCCCATAGGCTCTGAGTCTTGCTTAGTGCCCTTTTAGAATCTATGACCTGTGAGGTCAGGTTTTCTAAAGCACATTCCTTGGGTGATTATCATTCTACACCCACTACTGCCACTATCCAGCTTCAGTCACTGTTGTAACTCAAAGATCTCCTGAATTCACAAGGTCATTTACTGAAAAAATCAACTTCAAAGTTGCTACTTGGTCACATACTCAAGTCAATACAAAAAAATTGAGTGTTACCATCTGCCTCTAGGGTGGGATAGATTGGAGACAGGACAGCCATCCTTCCTAGACCTGCTTGGAGGAGTCAACTCAAAGAGGCCTTTTTCACCCAAAGCCACAAAGGAAAGAAAGCAATTGTAAGAACTGATTTGGGCACCCCCATCTTTGGCTGAAGTTGGAAAGCCTCAGGCGCTCACCTCAAACGGCTCCCTGTCCCCCCAGGCAAGAAAGCCTCGTGCACCATGCCCTGCTCAGTGGGGATATGCCCCGGGTTCCTCTGCCCAGTAGGGTTAAGCACGGAAAACCTTGCACCCCACCCGGCTCCTGCTTCATGACCCAGCCGGCCTTGGGTGCTGCCAATGAATTAACTTGGGGGGTGCATGGTCACAGCCCAGCCCGAGGTAAACGGGAGAAAGGAAGGGTTTTAAAAGGAGGCAAGCTAGAGTGAAGGAGTACGTAGAAGACACAGGAGAAAGGAGGGGCACGGTCAGTAGAAGAAGATCGGGAGGAGACTCAGGGATGCTACAGAGAAAGAAGGACCAAGAGAGGACTGACTGAGAAGGGGGACGCTATGGTAGATGAGTGAGGGCAAGGCCAGTGTAGAAATATTTTGTTAACTAGGGCTAATTTTGGGGGGACTGATCTATGGAAGACTAATCTGGGGACTTTTGACTATTCGGCTATCTGACTGCTATTAACTTAGCATGGGCCGTTTATAAAGTTCCACCACACTGCTCCCAAATTGATAAGCACAGGATTAAGAAGGCTCTTAACTAAATAATCAAAGCAGAGTTTATTTATGAGATACTATTTAAAATTAAGAATCCAGGGCGGAGCCAAGATGGCGGAGGAGAGGCTGTGACTCCCACAAGCTCCAGATAAACCCGTCCATTCACACCCAAATAATGCGGTAAAAATCAAAACCCAGAACAGCCTAATGCACATAAGAACAGAGTGAGACTATTTCTCCACAAAAGAGGGCAATTCTGATCACCTACTGATCAGGCTGAACAGCTCAGTGCACGGTCCGGACTCAGCCAGGCACACTGCTTCCAGGGCATGTCAGAGTCTTCAGCACCAGCAGCTTCTGAGGCTCCGATCATGGACTGGTAAGGGGGTTCGGAGGTAGGCCGGGGTGAAGTGGAGGCAGTATCTACTGGAGTTGGGGCAAAGCGCCCTGGTTCAGAACCAGTGGGCTGAATCAAGTGGTAGTGGCCCAGTGGGGGAGGGGTAAAAGCACGCCAAGCTTCCGACCATAGAGAATCAGAGTTCAATCAGACTTCTGTTTCCCGGTCAAAGAGAAAGCGGCTGTGATTACTCACAAGCCAGGCAGGCTGAGAAGAAGCCCAATCACCCCCTGGGCCACACTGTAGCACGAACAGTATGTCCTGGAAGCAGTGCTACACTTTAAGGAGTAAAAAGCCAAGAAATAGTAAGCCAGGATGAGTAGGCAGAGAAAGCAGAAGACCATCGAAAACTTCTTTGGGGGAAAGGTATACCACAATACATCCAGACCCTGGAGAAGCATAAAAAGATAAACAGGAAAAAGACTTCATGAGGGATATTAAAAGATCAAACTATTTATATTCCTGCATGGGAAGATAATACTTCAAACTCATAAGAACTATCTCAGTAAGGATTTAACAGAGGACACAGGTCTGAACTAAATACGAAGGGATGTTATGTTTTGTTCTTTGTGGGGTGTCTTATGTCTGGGGCTGGATTTGGGCTTGGGGCCTCGTGGGTGCAGGGCTGGTGCATTGTCCACTGTGGCACCTAACTAGGCATAATGTCATAATGACATCCTTAAAATAGGGTTGAGGTGTAGGAGAAATAGACTGGGGGAGGGGGAAGGGGAGAGATGGTCTGGGGAGAGGTTGTTCACATGAAGGAAACAAGAAAAAAGCTTATGGAGGGCAGGGGAAGAGGGGGAAGGAATTGGGGAGTGAATGAACCTTAATATCACCAGAATTGACTCAAAGAAGGACTAACATACATACTCAAGTGGGTATAGTAATATATTTTTGCCCTGAGGAAGGGGAGGGTGATAAGGGGGGGCAGAGAGAGAGGGGAAGGAGGGAAGGACAGATTGGGGGAGAGAGCAGTAAAAAGCAAAACACTTTCGAGGAAGGTAAAGATGTTCTGCATAACGGCACAAGTATGACATATTGAATTGCTTGATTTCATAGGGAGGGTTGAGGAGAGAGGGAGGTTGGAACATAGAATTAGATCAAAGACCTTAAACTCATCAGAGTTGGCTCTTGGAGGGAATAATTCACACCCAGTTGGGAGGAGTAATCTATTTAACCCTACAGGAAAGTATGAGGGGAAGAGGATAAGGAAGGAAGGGTGGAAAAAAAAAGGAAGTGCAGAGTAGGGGAGGGGACAGTCAGAAGTAAAACACTTTTGAGGAGTTTAAAAGAAGATAGAAAATAGAGTAAATGTCATGGGAAGGGAATAGGATGGAGGGAAATAGTTATGATGATTGAATATAATGGCAAAACATATGGTACCTACTTTGCTGGGCTAATATGAAGAAAATTCTTTGTCAAGTTTAAGGTACTTTATTTAGGTTATAATGAACAGGATACTATCAGAAAAACCTGGAAAGACCTACATGAACTGAAGCAGAGTGAAATTGTACTGTATACAAAATAACAGCAATAGTGGGGGATGATCTGCTGGGAAGCATGTGGTTATTTTCAGCAAGGCAATGGTCTAATATAACCCTGAAGGACTTATGAAAATGGCAACCCATCTACAGAGAAAGAAATGATAGTATCTGAAAATAGATGGAAACACTTTTTTTTTCTTTTCTTTTCTTTTTCTTTTTTTTTGGTGAGGCAGTTGGGGTTGGGTGGCTCGCCCGGGGTAGGGTGGCTGGTGGGTGTTGGGTGTCTGAGGCCAGATTTGGGCTCGGGTGCTCCTGGTTCCAGGGCCAGTGCTCTGTCCACTGTGCCACCTAGATGCCCCTGGAAACACATTTTAATTTTTTTTTTCTCTTTGACAATTCCTCAGTCTAAAGTTTTGGGAGTTTTTTAGACTATTTTCTCTCACAACCTAGCTAATATGGGAATGTTTTCCATGACTACTCATGTATAATTTATTTTGAAATGCTTGAGTTCTAGTGGGTGGGGAGTGGGAATGGAGGAGGAAGAGAAGTTGGAACACAATTTTTTTTTTAAATTGATGTTAAAATTTGTTTTTACATATATTTTGGAAAATAAAATTCTATTCAATTAAAAAATAATTAAGAATACAGGGAAATAAAATGTACAACCTGACTGCTTTCCTGCAGTCTCTTTCCACTGCATCTCTTTCCCACCTGCTGCACTTTGATCTTCTTGAATACAATAAAGGCCTTAGCCCCAAGAGGCCTTAGGGCACTCAGGTCCTTTATTCTAACTCCTTTTAATCTTCACTTTCTCCAACCTGTACCCTGTGCTGACCGCTTCTGTGCTCTCCGCTGCCTCCTGTTCAGTCTGTCTTCTGCTGCCTTTGCTCCTAGTCCTGCGTTGCTGTTCGTCTCGTTCCCTGCCCCCCCCCTGCCCCCGCACCCTGTCTCCTTGTCCAAACCTCTTCTCAGCCTCTCTCGTCCGTCCTTGTCCAACCAAACCCCCTGCTATCTAACTCCCAGGTCTATATATACCTTTTCTTCTCTCCACTCAAATCTCAGAGCTTCCTGCACCCCCACAGACCAAGCTAATCTGCCAGTCAGGGCTGGGGCTGGGGCTAGGGGGGGATGCTCCAGCATCACGTGCCTCACCAGAGCCAGGCCTGGACAAGCCCAGTATCTCTCGGATCCCTCCGCTCAGGTCGGAGGGAGCTGGGGCTTTTTCCCCCCAGCTGTCTGACCTGGCGTCTTGTACAGCCCACGGGGCTTTTTGACTCAGCTGAAGCTGAGGAGGAGGGGAAGAGACCCTGAGGGCCTAAGGCTTTCTAATCTCAGCCTAAAAGTAGGGTCCCCAAATCAAAATAAATTTCCACATCAGAGAAAGGACCGAGACAGGGAGTGAAGGTGGTGGCAGCAGCCAGCCAGCCACACCCACAGGCGAGAGACGAGGGAGGAGATTTCACTCAGCAGGGAGAAAGTTAAACATAGTCAGGCCATATTATCTTACTTCTCTTCTATTCTTATTTCTTAATTGGTTCACCTCAATAAACCCTGTTTTTGTGTAATTGAAAAGAGGCTTCCTAATCTTTTTCTTATCAGTTTGGGAGAAGCAGTTGGGGAAGGGCAGGCCCTTATAGGTTGGGGGGCTTAATGAACCTGGGGGATTTTTTAAACCCCCAGGCAGACAGGCCCTTACAGATTAGCTTAGGCAGTTAATAGCCCCACAGAGAGCTAGCCAGCTAGCTAGCTAAAATTTTACAGAAATTTTACAGCCACTAGGAGTACTAACCTGGTAAATTTTAAAAAAACCCACTGACTGCCTCCCTTAATTTCAAAAGCCTCTCAAGCCTTAGCATTTTTTCTTGTTGTTTTTTGCTGATCTAAGAGGAAAAAAAGGCCAGTCCATTTTAAACTGTGCCATGACTGAATATTTTTTTTTACCTCTTGCCTTTTTTTGTTGGGGTGTTCTGAGACCACATAATGTCTATTTTCCCCACTGAGTCCATGGTTAATATTACTGGGAGTATTTTGACTAATTTTGAGCCTTATTATGGTAATATAATAATAGCTCTAGTGGTTATAATTTTTCTTCTCTCCATTACTAGTATTCTAGCATGGTATTTTCTCATACAATGCTGGAGAGAGGGAAAGGATTGTAGCCATAGTGGGCCATGTGTTCAGAGGGACACAGCTCCCTCTGCTAGAAATGACCTAAGTTCAAAAACAGATTTTGACCAGTCTTTTGTGTGTGTGTGTGTGTGTGTGTGTGTGTGTGTGTGTGTGTGTGTGTGTGTTTTTAAGAGGCAATCGGGGTTAAGGGCCTTGCCCAGGGTCACACAGCTAGTAAATAAATGTTAAGTGTCTGAGGCCGGATTTGAACTCAGGTACTCCTGACTCCAGGGCCCGTTCTCTATCCATTGCACCACCTGGCTGCCCCTTGACCAGTCTTTAAAATCAGGTCAGTAAAAGCACCCCATGCAGAATGCTATGAAATATACCCACAGAAGCATTCTAGCACCAGCGCTTTCAGCTCAGGCATTTAAAAGTCAGTACAAAACCCCTAAAATGTGTCAATACTGTGAGAGACAAGGACACTTGTTGAGAGAATGTAGAATTAGAAAGCAGGAACTTAGGCAAGTAATGACTGAGAGTCTTAAAGAACTTTTCAGGGGAAATAGGAATAATCATGGAAACTTTTACCAAAGAGGAAACAACTAAGGCAATTACAGGCCTTATTACAAGCAGAATCAAAATAGATATAGATCTTTTCAGGGGGATACAGAGAGGTGGAGTCAAAATAGTTATAGGACTTTTCAGAGAGATATAAAGGAGAAAAATGAGAAGTCATAGACCCTAACAGAGAGAAGGACAGAATCAGAATCAGGGTAACTCTAGAATCCCTTAGAGAGAGACACAGACAGTAATGATGGTGTACAGGGGAGGAATGGACAGTAGACACCGAAAGTTTTATTTTTCCAGATCCTGAATATATAAACCCTCTTATACCAATCCATTCTCCTCCCCAGAGTAACGAACCCCATGTAACCCTCAAAGTTGGGGACACATATTATGACTGTTTATGCAATGCTACTGGGTCTTTAAATATGGTAGGAGTCTCAAGTAAAGCCCAAAGAGTGACAGAATTAACTAAGAAGCAGCTAAGGGCCATTCTGGGAGCCACTGGGTATTGCAGAAAATGGATACCCTCTTTTGCTGAAATTACTAAGTCTTGTAGCTTTAATCAAAAATTCTGTCCAAGTATCTTTCCAGCTGGATTCCCAGCATCTTTCAGCTACAACAGAACTGAAGCAGTCATTAGCACCATGTTCCAGTAGTCTGACCCTCATGTTCCCCCGCAGCCCCAGTCCACTGGTGTTGCTACTCCTGCTTCTGCTTGGCCCCTTTTCAGTTCTCACCATCTCCTTCCATCTGCACCATTTGTAGGCGAAGAACTTCTCCACCAAGAGCATATGACTCTAACTTCTAGAAAGGGTTATTGAACCTTATTGCTTGATTTGTAAGGCAATTAATGAACATATTGAGTCTTGATGATGTTTTAGTTCCTTTTGATAAATTGTTTATCGCTTCAAGTATCTGTTATTGTCATTGTACTAGATAGAGAATTCATGAACAAGATGATGTGGTTTACTTGTCTACTGAAGATTTTGTAATAATGTTTAATATTATCAGCTATGTATATTCATTTATCATTTATATGTCATTGTGACTATGTATACTCTGGATATGGTTTGGGATTATTATATATATTACAAGTATGTCCTAAGTTATGCAGCATAACACGCATTTTTACCATCATATTGTCTTTGGTGAAATTAATATGAGATTTATGAACTATGGAAACTTACCATTTCAGAGACTAATTGCTCTTACACTGAGCTTGACAGAGATGGTTCAACTCCATAATGCAGGCCCTGGAGAGAATATATGTACAGGAGGAGAGACAGGTAAGATGCCCTGATGTGGCTGAGAAAACAGCCAAATACATTCAGGAAGTCCATGGTTTGCTGATGATAGAGGCTATGAAGAGTACAATTGCTGGACATAGTCCAGTTTCTTCCTCTCTCACTCCAAAAATTGGCCTGGTGTCATGGAAGCTCCAGCACATGCACCTGGTTTAACTTAACTTGGTTTTTTTCATTCAGTCTGGTGGCATGGTTAGAATCCATCCACCTGAGGCCTAGCATAATTACTGGATGTCTATGGAACCACAAGATATGGTATGGTAACCTTACCGTAACATTTTTGGGTGTCATCACGGACACATTACTAAATTTGGCCTTGATCCAGACATATAGTGGTAAAAAGTGTTATTGATACCACAACTGTCTCAACTCTGTATTGCATATGGGTATAAGTACGCTCAAAAAGGGGAATGCAATATGCTGTATGTATCAAGTTTAAAGTTGTTCTATATGAGTTATATTTTGAAGAACTTTCATTGTTTAATTTGAATGTTTTGACAATGCTATACTAAAGATTAGTGAAAATCCAGCAGTTCAATAGCTAAAGAAATAAGAGTCCAGAGACAACCAGAATCCAGACCAGAGTCCAGTCTTCCTGATGGCATGTTAACATTCCTTCAAAGACAAGATTTCAAGTACTTTAAATGGACATTTTTGTTTCTTCCTTTATACACCATCTGTAACATGTATTTTCTGCAGAGGCCTTCTCTCTGTCGACATTGTCAAAGCGCGAGTCCATGAGGAATTGCCCCTCTGGACAAAATTTTCCTTTCTTATTTTCCTATATTGTTATTAGCATATCGTTTGTTAGCCTAAGTTATGATATTCTGTTATTTTACTGCTTCATCAAGGAAACACTCTGTGTTTCTTGTTGAAGCAAAGGGGGGAATGTAAGAACTGATTTGGGGACCCCTGTCTTTGGCTGAAGTTGGAAAGCTTCAGAAGCTCACCTCAGATGGCTCCCTTGCCCCCCCCCCAGGCAAGAAAGCCTCATGTGCCACACCACACTCAGAGTGGGGATATACCCCGGGTTCCTCTGCCCAGCGGGAATAAGCACAGAAAACTTCGTGCCTGCCCGGCTCCCTCTGCTCAATGGGCATGCCCAACACAGGGGCTTTATGCCCCAGCCAGCCTTGGGTGCTGCCAATGAATTAGCTTGGGGGTGTAGGCATCAGCCGGCCTGTGGTTCCTGAGAAAGAAAGGTTTTATATTCAGGAGCAGGGGGGGTAGTGAGGAGGTAGTGAAGATGGAGTAAAGGAGGACTGAGAAAGGAGACTTAGGGGAATGCTACGGAGACAAGGGGGAAGCTGACAGTGAGGGAAAGGACTAAGAAAGGAGACGGGGAACAACAGAGCTACGGAGAGTTCACAGTGGCAAGCGAGAGATGCACAGGGAGATAGGAAGCAGTTAAGGTTTTAGGTTGTATATATTTCTTTTCTAAGTTTATTCCATGTCAATAAACCCCGTTTGTTGTTAAATTGAAAGAGACTTTTTAATCTTGTTTTCATTCAGTCTGAGAGGAGCAGTGGGGGAAGGAGTAGGCCCCTTCAGATTGACTAGGCAGTAGGCAGCTAAAAGCCTACAGATAGCCAGCCAACCAGGGGTTTTCTCAGAAAGTTTTCAGATATAATTTTTCAGATTAGCAAGCCAGATAGCTAGTTGTAATTTCTCAGATCAAACAGTTATAAAATTTAACACAATGAAAGTAGTCTTTTGGGTTTTTTTTTTTACTTTTATTTACACAATCAGTATTGGTTCTACAACCCTTAAATGATTAGTTTTAGCTCTGTTCTTGCCAATTAGAAGAGACATTATTACCAAAAATAGGAGTCCCTCAGTCACACATGCTCAGTATAGATAGGACCACTTCCTCTCTTTACCTAAAATGTGTTAGGTAAAGGTTTTATTCTTCCCTGAAAAGCACCAAAGCTGTGCCCCAGACTTGATTGACTTTACTTACCTATTGAGTCTCTCCCAAATCTCTCATAGTCAATCTCTCCTTTTCACTCCCATTCCCATTCCTGCTACTTTAGTTCAGACACTGAATATCTCCCACCTAGATTACTATTGCAATACCCTCCTAATAATTTTCCTGCCTAATAACTTTCCTGCTCTAATATATTATATACCATATTGTCAAAGTAAATATCAAAACTAAAATTTGAAAAGGTGATATTTAGCATAATTTAGAAAACAGTCGGCAAAGTCTGTGATGTGGGGCAGAATTGTGATATACAAATCACTTCAATGGCATTTCCAATAAAATGGGGTCAGTCCCTGCTTGAACTCCTCTAGTGACAGGTAACTCAGCTCAACTCATTTTTGGACAACTTTAGTTATTAGAAAGTTGTTTTTATGTAGAGTTAAAGTCTACTCCCCACACCTCAGTTGGGTCTTACTTCTTCCTCAAGACATAACAATCCTTTTTTTTCCATATGTCAGACCTTTAAATATCTGAAGACAATGAGTCAACAACTAAGTATTCTCTTAATCAAGCTAAACATTCCCGTTTCTTTCAACTATATTTATGTGACATGGTTTTGAGGCATCATTTTACAATTGTTCTAATTTGTCAATGTCCCTTCCAAAATATAATACCCAGAACAAAGCACAATGCTCCAGATGGAGTCTGACCATTACTAAATATACTAGCATTATCACTTCACCAATTCTGGTTTTTATTCCACTAATGCTATCTAAGATCTCATTAGCTTTTCTAGGCAGCTATTGCCATGTACTATTGGTTAACACCGAAAACCCTAAAGTCAACTAAAAATCTAAGGTCTTTCTTACGTGACATACTGTCAAGTTTTAGCTTTTCTACTCTGTATTTTTAATATTTCACTTTTTTTCTGTTCCAAATTCTCTCCAAGTTCTCACCTTCCCCTCTCTCACTCATTGAGAGAAAGCAAGAATAACAAAACTGTTATAAATATGTACAGTCAAGCAAAACAAATCTCCACATTAGCCCCCCCCCCCCCCCCCCCCCCGGCTTTAGCATTCAAAGCTCTTCATAACCTAGTTCCTTCCTACCTTTCCAGTCTTCTTACACACATTCTTCAATTCAGTGATTCTTCCACAAAGAAGACACTCCATCTCTTGGATCTGGGCATTTTCTCTGGCAGTTTCTCATAAAGTTGGAATGCTCTCCCTCCTCATCCCTGCCTCCTGGATTCCCCAACTTTCTTTAAGTCCCAACTAAAATTGCTTCTTCTACAGGAAGCTTTTCCCAACTCCTCTTAATTCTAAAATTCTGTTCAGTTCATTTCTTTTTTTGTTTATTTTTGGGTTAGATTTATCTGAGTGTAAGGGGCATATTGAGGCCCCCTATTATTATAGGTTATTTGGTTTATATGTGTTTTGTATTAATATTAATTCATCGTAATTTCCCTGCTTTATCTCTTTTAATTAGATCTAGTTTTGCTTTTACTTTGTCTGAGATCACAATTCCTTCCCTACTTTTTTTTTTTTTTGCTTCAGCTGAAGCATGATAGATTTTGCTCCAGACCCTTATTTTAACTGCATGCATAACTTTCTGTTTTAAGTATGTTTCTTGTAAACAACATACAGTTGAATTCTGGTTTCTACTCTATTTTACTATCCTATTTTGTTTTATGGGTGAGTTAATTTCCTTTCAAATTCACAGTTATGATTGCTAATTGTTTCCACATTATTCTCTTTTACTTTTCCTTCTCTTTTTCCTCACTCTTTCTTTCAATGTTTTACTTCTACTCTGTCCCTTAAAAAATATCCTTCTTACTCCCTCCTTTTCTGTCAGTCCCTTTCTCTCCAGTTTCCTCAATGGGTGAAATGGGGTTCTGTGCATGTGTATATGTGGATTCTTCCTCCTTTGATCAATTTATATAATATTGTTTAGAATTCTTTTTATTTATCCCATTTGTGAGATAATTTTCCCCATTCTTCCTCTCCCTTCCCCCATCTCCTGGTGTATTCCTCTTCCCTAACTTTTACATTATTTTTTTAAGATCCATAAAATATAATAGAATTATGTTTGGGCCCTCTAATTATACTCCTTCCAACCTTCTATGACCCCTTATGATAATAGATTTCTAAAGAGCTACCTCCCCATATAAGAATATAAATAGTTTATCATTGTTTAGTCCTTTACAGTTGTTTATGTTTTATCTTTTCCCCCCCTTCTCTACCCTATGTTTGTATATCCAATTTTCTACTCAGCTTTGGTTTCTTCATCAGGAATTCTTGGAAGTTTTTTATTTTGTTAATGGGCCATTCCACCCTTCCCCCACCATGGTATTATATACCATTTTTCTGGATAAGCATATTCTTTAAGATTAGATTTTTTGGGGGCAGCTAGGTGGCACAGTTGATAGAGCACCAGCACTGGATTCAGGAGGACCTGAGTTCAAATCCAGCCTTAGACACTTAACAATTACTAGCTGTGTGTCCCTAGACAAGTCACTTAACCCCAATTGCCTCACCAAAAAAAAAAAAAGATTAGATTTTTTTTGACTTCTGGAATATCATATTCCAAGTGCCCCAAATCTTTATATAGTTGTTATTGTTGTTGAGTTATTTTTCAGTTGTATCAAACTCTTTGTGACACCATTTGGGGTTTCTTAGCAAAGCTACTGGAGCAGTTTGCTATTTCCCTCTACAGCTCATTTTTCCTGATGAGAAAACTGAGGAAACCAGGGTTAAGTGATTTTCCTGAGGTCCCACAGCTAGTAAGTGTCTGAAGCTGGATTTGAATGCAGATCATCTTGACTACAGGCTGAGCGTTCTATCCACTGAGCCACCTAGCTACCCAGTAGTAGTGGTTGCTAAATCTTGTGCCATCTAGACTGTGGTTCCTTGGTACATGAATTCTTTCTTTCTGGTGACTTCCAGTATTTTTTCTTTGACCCAGGAGTTCTGGATTGTGACTACAAAATTCCTGGGAACTCTTGTTTTTAGGTTTCTTTGAGGAAGAGACAAGTGAATTCTTTACATTTCTATTTTGCCTTTTGATTTCAAGAAATCTGGAAAGAATGTGTCTAGGCTCTTTTTTTCATAGTTTTCAGGTAGTCCAATGGTTGTATCTCCTCAATTTGTTTTGTATATCAGTTGTCTCTGCTATGATATGTATGTGAGATCACATATTCTTTTTTTCTTCATTCTTTTGACTTTGTATAGTCTTTTATGATATTTTATGGAGTAATTAACTTCTATTTCATCAATTCTAATTTTAAAGGATGGTTTTGTGTGTGTGTCTATAAAATTTTGTACCTCTTGTTCCAAAATTCTAATTCTCTTTTCAACTTTTTCTTTCCTAGAACTTTTTTCTTTTCCTATTTTTTCCTCTACTGTTTTCATTTGTTTTTTCTTTGACCTTTTTAATTAAAAAAAAATGTCTTAAGTTTTGATTTCCAAATTCTATCCCTCTTTCCCTCTTCCCCAAGAAAGCCAAGAGAGCCAGCATGAGAGATAGAGACCATGTGGTCCCTGAGAGCCCCCAACATGGCTACCTGTCCAGGTTTTTTATCCCTTCTGATTTGGGGGTGGGGGGGGCAATGTGGGTTAAGTGACTTGCCCTGGGTCACACAGCTAGTGAGTGTCAAGTGTCTGAGGCAGGATTTGAACTCAGGTATTCCTAAATCCAGAGCCAGTGCTTTATCCACTGTGCCACCTAGCTGCCCCTATTCCTTCTGATAAGAGTTGGGTTATTATACCTCAAACAAATCTAATTGGTTAGCATTATCCAAATCTATTGGTTGACATGACTTGAAGGTGGTCTATATTATAATGAACTCTAGAGATAACTTCAGGGAAAGAAATGCAAAACCCTTCACTCAAGTTGTTTAGGGCAAAGTCCATTATTTAGGTATGGTTTAGTCCTTCAGCACTTTGACAAAAGAATCTGTCTTCAATTCCTTTTGTTACCTTGGGTTTGTCCCAAATGAGATTTGATGAAATCTCTCAAGGACATTGGACTTTCTGGAATAGGGGTGGAGAAAGAAGTGATCCCTGGGTCCACCAAGAAATAGATTATTAATAATTTTTTTCTCAGCCTGGAAAGACTTGTATGAACTGATGTTTATTGAAGTGAGCAGAACCAGGAGAATGTTGTGCACAGTGACAGCAATATTTTTTGATGCAGAACTGTGAATGACTTGACTATTCTCTCTATCTCTTTTTTTTTTTTGTGAGGCAATTGGGGTTAAGTGACTTGCCCAGGGTCACACAGCTAGTAAGTGTTAAGGATCTGAGGTCGAATTTGAACTCAGGTCCTCCTGAATCCAGGGTCGGTGCTCTATACACTGTGCCACCTAGCTGCCCCATGACTTAACTATTCTCAATCTAAAACAATCTCAAAGGATTAGTCATGAAGCATACTATCCACCTCCAAAGACAGTACTAATATTGATTGAACACAGACTGAAGCATGCTATTTTTTACTTTCTTTTTTCTTTTATTCATGTTTTATTATACAAAATTACTAATATGGTCATATTTTACATAATTGCATGTTTATAACTTAAATCTGATTGTTTACCACCTCAGGGAGGAGGGAGGGAGGGAAAGAAGGAGGGATATGATTTAAAACTCAAAACTTTACCCCTTAAAAAAAAAAGGCTCAACCTGCAAAATTCCTTAGGGCCAGCTAGGCAACACAGTGGATAGAGCACTGGCCCTGGAATTAGAAGGATTTGAGTTCAAATCCAGTTTCAGACACTTGACACTTTACTAGCTGTGTGACCCTGAGCAAGTCACTTAATCCCAATTGCCTCACCAAAAAACAAAACAAAACAAAAAAACCTCAAAACTTTAAATAAAAATGTTTATTATTAAAAATAATATTTTTCTCACATTGTTCATCTTCATGCATATTTCCCACAACACTCAGTACAGTACCTTGTACATAGTATATACTCAATAAATGTTGAGTTGAATTTAATGGAGCTGGAAAATTGTAGAACTCAAGTGAGAATCTTAAGAGTTGGAAATGCCCTTAAGTGATCTAGTTTGGATGTGCTCATCATTACCAACGAATATTGAATATCCATTGTATGTAAGACTGCACTAAATTCTGAAGACAAAGACTGAATTAGAGATACCTTGGACCATTTAGTCCAATTCATATCTGAATAGGGATTTCCTCTGCAAAATACCAGGGAGCTCTGGGCCCTCTTCTTCTCCCTCTATACTAATTCACTTGGTGATCTCATCAGCTCCAACAAATTTAATCATCATCTCTATTGCTGATGATTTTCAATCTACCCATAGCACTTTAAACTTCCTGCTAAACCTGCCAAACCTCCAGTCTTACATATCTACTTTCCAGACATCTCAAACTGGATATTCGGTAGAAATCTTAAACTCAACATATCCAAAACAAAACTCTATCTTTCCACCTAAATCCTCCCATTTTCCAAACGTCCTTATTACTGTTGAGGGCACCACCATCTTTCTAATTCCTCAGGTTCACAATCTAGATGTCATCCTCAGCTCCTATCTCTCATATCCCATATCCAATCTGCTTCCAAGGCAACATCTCTCTAATACACCCCCTTCTTTCCTCTGACACTACTGTCTTGGTTTGAGCCCTCACCACCTCATCCCTGGACTACAAGAAATTGCTGATAGATGTACCTGCTACAAGTCTCTCTTTATACTCTAATCCATTCTCTGTTCAGCTTCCAAAGTGATTTTCCTAAAGTGCAGCTCCAACCATGACAACCCCCTCACTCCTTCAGTCAATAAACTCTTGTGGCACCCCATCACCTCTAGGATCAAATACAAAATCCTCTGTTTACAGTTCAAAGCCCTTCATAACCAAGCACCCCCCCCCCATCTTTTCTTTTCTTTTTCTTTTTTTTGCAGGGCAATGAGGGTTAAGTGACTTGCCCAGGGTCATACAGCTAGTGAGGTCAGATTTGAATTCAGGTTCTCCTGAATCCAGGGCTGGTGCTTTATCCACTGCACCCCCTAGCTGCTCCCCAAGCTCCCCATCTTTTCAGTCTTTTTACACTTTAACCCTGGTCAATTGGCAATTTAATTGAGGTACAGCATCCACCTGAACAGAGGGAATGGAGGCACAGTTCAAGTGCAAAATCCAGAAGTGTTTATTGGTGAGTACAGCAGAACCTAATCTGACTGCTTCAAAAATTGGGGGTTTAGAAAGTGGTTTAAGGGGCAGCTAGGTGGCACCACCCCTGGATTCAGGAGGACCTGAGTTCAAATCTGAACTCAGACACTTTATACTTACTAGCTATGTGACCCTAGACAAGTCACTTAACCCCAATTGCCTCACACACAAAAAAATAGTATAAAAGTAAATAGTAGAAAGTGTTTTTATATGGTTTTACAAAAAAAGGGAGGCAGGAGAATAGGAGGAATACAGAATACCAGAACCAGGATGTTTGTGCAAGCTCTCTCCATTTGGGGTCTGTTATGAACCAGTTTGAGCCTACCCTGTGGTTGCTGGCATAGCAGAGGTGTTCTGGGTTCACCAAAAAGGATCACTGGTATATAATACTCCAGTAACACTCATTCCACCTCCTAATTGGCTGATTTTGATTCCCGGTTTATTTCAGCCTCTCCTGGATAATAAGGGAGCTCCCACAAACCATTTCTACATCCCCCTCCCACTCAAAGTACTCTTTAATCCAATGACACCGGCTTCTTTGTTCCACAAACTTGTCACTCCTCTTGGCTTTTGGAAGTCCACTATGCCTGCAATGCTCTTCTTCATCTTCATTTCTGGCTTCCCTGACTTCCTTCTAATGCCAACTAAAATCCTCTCTTCCACCAGGAGCCTTTCCCAACCCCACCGAATTTTAGTGTCTTCCCTCTTTTATTCATTTCCTATTTATGCTGTAAATAGCTTGTTTGAACTTGTTTTGCTTGTTGTCTCCTCCATTAGGCTGAGAGCTCCTCAAGTGCAGGATTATCTTTCTCCTTTCTTTGTATCACCACTGCATAGCACTGTGCTTGGTATATAGTGGGCACTTAATAATGCTCTTTGACTGACATCCCTGGCAAGTGGTCATTCAGCCTACACTTTTATACCAACATGATCAGGAACTCACAAAGCTGTCCACTTTTAGACATTCTGTACTGTGAGTGAGATTTTCCCCACCCCTTAGTTATAAGAGATTTAAAGTGATTTAATTATGATAATAATCAGCATATTAACTAAAATTATATTTATTATATTTAGATATCTTATTTTAATTGTATTAGTAGATTGTCTCTCTCCTTACTACTTAATAATGTCAGATGATACTTTCCAATGTCAAGCATTAAGTAATATCACAAGATACAATATACTGCAATACTATATTTTAGAAACCACGAGTATTATGCTTGACTCAAGGGGGTCATGCAGCTCACCAGTGATATGCTTGATTAGAAGGGGTCATGCAGCAGAATTATGACTCTGTTGCCACAAGAAGGATGATATGAGTACTGGAAAATGCTGACATTTGTCATGTAGGCAGTTTTGATATTTCCTAAGAAGATGCTTTAATTTTAGATACTTTTAATTAGTATTGTACAGAAGCATTCAAGCTCTGGAGGGGTATAAAAATCCGTTGATTTTGTAACTCAAGATCTTTCAGGTCCAACCCCTGAATGACCGGCTTTATTGTGAGGCCTTCTTTCAATAAATTTATTTTCTATGGCTTGGAGACTTTGTTGTTTCTGTTCCTCCGTGGGACATAGAAATTTTCCCAACAGTACTTAAAGAGGTTGTTATCTTAATTGGGAGAGATAGCATACATACATTAAAAATAAATAACTTCGAAAGGCAATATGTTGAAGGAATTATGAAACAAATGGTGAAAAGGACTAGTTTTAAATCTGGTTTTGGAAATGAAGTGAATTCTAAGGGCAGGGAGAGAGAACAGCAGAGCCAAGTTAAAAAGATTCAGGTAGAGTGTCCTCGTGTGGGAAGTGGGTATGCAATCTATCTCTAGAAACAGGAATCAAATGGTTTGTTCCTTACAAGGCCAATCTTATTTCATCCTGAGCCACAGCGAGCTAACAAAGTTCAGTTCTTTCTGCAATACCGCTTCCTTCACCATTTAGGATAAAGGTCTCTGAGGGGGCAGGGAGAAGAGTGAAGGAAACAAGGCCTTGGTGACGAGGAGAAAGGAAGATAGGGTGGCGTTGGTAGTCATGGCGACTAATCAGGCCAGGGGAGGACTAGACCCAGCAAAACCGAGCCCGCCCGCCCCGCAAGTAGAGGCGGAGCTTCTGGAGCCTTCGGTGGGGGCGGGAGCCTTGTTAGAGCACCTCCTCCACGACGTGGTCTGCGTGATAATGGGGCGTCGGATGGAAACGTGGCCTCTGCTGCCTCCGCCGCTGCGGGGCTCGGAGAAACGGAGCTGTTTGTGTATTTTGGACTAGGATTTCAGAATTTTAAAATTCCTGGTGGGAAGGGCGTTGGTGTTAGCTTTGAATGTGTCAGGGGAGCGTTGGGAGTCGGGGCGTAGTGTAAGGTGAGAAAGACGACAGTCGGCACCATGAATTATTCTGGCCAAGGGTCCCCACTGAGCCCGGAGCCTAACGGCCGGGGCGGCGGAAGCGCATGGGAATTGAGTTCCGAAGCGGTTTATAGTAGTGTATGCTGCTACGAGCACCTTTCCGGAGGGAACCCGACGGATGCCGAGGTGACCTTGGCCCTGCTGGGCGGGGATCCGGGGCTGCCCCTGGCGCAGGGCTTGGAAGAGCATAGCCATCACTTGACTCTGGACTCCTGCCTCAGCGATGAGACCTACGACTTCAGTTCGGCAGAGTCGGGCTCCTCCCTGCGCTACTACAGCGAGGGCGACAGCTGCGGCGGCGGTGGTGGCGGCGGCGGCGGCGGCAGTTCCTCTTCCCTGCTGATTCCCCAGCCGACTCAGCAGTCGTCTCTGCACTCGTCGATCTCCGGCGGTGCGGTGGCGGCGACTGCGGGTCCGGGAGAGAGGAAGCGAACCCGCTCGGGCTGCTCAGCTTCCCGGCATCGTTATGAAGTGGTGGCGGAGTTGGGCCCGGAAGAAGTCCGCTGGTTTTACAAGGAAGATAAGAAGACCTGGAAGCCCTTCATTGGCTATGACTCTCTCCGCATTGAGCTCGCCTTCCGGAACCTGATTCAGGTCACTGACAACAGGCCGCGGGCCCTGCGAGGGGAGCCCGCCCCAGCCTCGAGCTCTGGGGAGGAGGACGAGGACAGCGCCTGTGGCTACTGCCGGAGCGCGGTCCTGAGCGAGCCTGAGCTGGAGGAGCTGATCCGCATCGAGCCGGTGTGCGTCCGAGGCGGCCTCTACGAGGTTGATGTCGCCCAGGGAGAGTGCTACCCGGTCTACTGGAATCGTGAGTTCGGGTGCAGGGGAAAGGGAAAGGGGAAAGGGGCGCAATCATTATTTCCAGTCTAACAGGCGTGTATTAAAAAGGTTCGAGCCTCTGAGGATACAGTAACAAAAGGATTTCTACTTATCTTCCCAATCATTCCAACCAGATAAAAGTAGAGGGCGCTGCTTATGCTTTGAAGGGAAAGACTGTGGAACAGGGATATTAAGTTTTAACTTTGATTCCCTTGTGAGGAGAAAAGATAGAAGTGCAGGTTTTATTATCAAGATACCAGGATAAGGTGTGTTTTCTCTATGTGGGAAGGAAAGGCCGATGAAAAAAGACCCTGCTAAGATATAACGACACCTGTGTACCTATTCTCCTTAGCTTCTCACTTGGGGGTAATAATGTTTAACAGATTTTACCATCAACACGTTTAATTCTTTGATCTTGACTGCTTTTTCTGCTTGATCTGATTTGGTCTTATTACTTTGTTTTTGAGGAGCAGTGGGGGTTAAGTGACTTACCCAGGGTCACACAGCTAGTAAGTGTCAAGTGTCTGAGGTCGGATTTGAACTCAGTTCCTCCTGAATCCGGGGCCGGTGCTTTATCCACTGCGCCACCTAGCCGCCCCTTATTACTTTGAATAACAGTGATTTAGCAATATGTTTTAGAGAGTGGGAGGATTTCAGAGATGTGTAAGATGCTCTTCAGCAATAGTGTATTCTAAGAAAGTAAATTTGTGGTGTTGGGTAATTCAATTTAATATACTTTTATTAAGGGCCTTATGTGTGCCAGGCGATATGTAAGCACCAGAGATACAAAGGGGCAAGAGACAGTCTTTGCAGCTCAAGGATCTTACAATCTAATGGGAGAGACAACATGCAAACCTACATAAAGAAAGCTATTCAGGATAAATGTGAAATAATTAAAAAAGAGAATTGAGAAGGGCTAGTGAAGGCTTCCAACACAGTGGGTGAGTAGTCAAGAGTTGAGGAGGATGAGCATCCCAGAATAGCTAAAGAAAATGTCTAGACGGAGGTCTTGTTCCAGTTTTAGGAAAATCACTTTAGTTGCTCAATGGAGAATGAATTGAAGTGGAGAGAGACTTGAGGCAGGTGGACCCACGAACAGACTTGCAGTAATCAAGGCATAAGCTGACGAGGGCTTGGACTAGAGTGGTAGTAGTGTCAGATAAGAGAAGGGGGCAGATTGGAGAAGAGATGTTGCAAAGGTGAAATCAACAGGTGTTAGCAACAGCTTGAATAGAGGGTTGAGAGATATCCAGGATGACTCTTAGGTTGTGAGTCTGGGACTCTAGCAGGATGTTATTACCATCTATAGTATAAGTATAGAGACGGTGATTGGGGTGGGGAAGAATTTAGAGGGAAAGAATGAGTTCTACTTTGGATATATTGAGTTAAGAGTCTACAGGACATCAGTTTGAAATGTCTGAAAGGCAGTTGGAGATTTGAAATTACAGAAGAAAAGATTGGGGCAAAAAGGTAATTTGAAAATCATCAGCAATTAAATCTATGGAAGTTGATGAGATTACCAAGTGAAGTAGTATAGAGGGAGAAGAGAAAAGTACCCAGGATTTAGGACCTATAGGGACACCTGGGGTTAGAGGACACGATCTGGAAGAGGAATTCAGCAAAGGAGACAAAAAGGAGTCAAATAGTCAAAGGAGAAAACCCAGGGGAGAATGGGGTCCTGAAAACCTAGGAGAGAACTAGGATTGAGAAAAGGCCATTAGATTTAACAATTAGGAGATCATGAGTAACTTTGGAGGGAGCAGTGTCAGAATGATAAGATCAGAATTTAAGAGTGAGAAGGCAAATTTTAAGAGTTTAAGAAGAGAGTGAATGGAGAGTATGTCTTTTTTGAGGAGTTCTGCTACAAAGGGAAGAGAAATAGATGCATATGTTAGGGATGGAAGGATCAAGTGAGGTTTTTTAAAGGATGTAGGAGACATGGGCGTGTTTGTGTATACAGTAGGAAATAAACTAATGGAGAGGGAGAAATTGAAAATAATTGGAAGAGTGGGAATATGTTAGAATAAATAAGTTGCTTCCCATTGCATTGGAAATAAAGGGGGGGGAATGTGTGTGTATATGTGTGTAAGTGTATACACACACACACACACACACACACACACACACACACCAATTTTCAAGCAAGTATATTCCAACAAGTTTGGGGAATTGATTTTTTAACACCCTAAAAATTGCATTGCTTAGATAACAAACCTTCTGTCTTTTGAGTTTTTTTCTTAGCACAATGTCTGGCACATAGTAGGTGCTTAATAAATATTTATTGATTGATTGACTTGTGAGTATGCTTGCTCCACTCCAGCTGATCTAACTGCCTTTATTTTTTCTTTGTTGTCATTTCTACTACTCTCATACTGTATATTAGGATGTACTCTGTATAATGGGATGTTAGATTCCATATGTGTTGGCCACATAATTGATGGGAAATGTGAAAAATGATTGTTTGTGACTATTGTCTTAGGGAAATTCACATCTTCCCCCCTTCTTACTATGCTTTACTTTTTTTCTGAGGAGTTTGGACTTCATTCCTGCACCATATCACACCTAGGTGGAAGCTGTGCTGTTCAGCTTAGGTGGGGTCTATGTTCTTTGAATAGATGATCTTATATAGAAATATTTTCCCTAATACAGGGGACCCGCAGTCCTTCATTTCAGTGTAATCCACCTCCAATTATGCTAACCAATTAGATTTGATTGCTGTTTAATGAACCACTTCTTGTCCAAAAGGCATAAAAACCTGAAGTAGCTATGGGGTCTGATGAGAGAATAAGGAGGCCATTTTTGTCAATCTCTTACCAGTCATGATTAATGATAATATACCCAGAATTTTGTCTCTCATAATTTTTTTTATTCACCACAAGAGAATGGTTGTTTGGGTAATCTCATTTTCCGCTATTTTGTCTCTTGTCCTCCTTCCTTTATCATCCTTAAATATTCCCAGGATGGTTGGAGTTTTAGCATAATTGGATATCTTGCCAAGCTTGATGGTTTTTTCCCCCTTTCTACCTCTTACTGTGTATAAAGCAATACTGTTTATAATTTTCCATGATCATAATCAGTTTATTTCTAAGTGTTGTCCTTGGCTGTCATATTTTGTCATTTGGAAGGAAGATATATTTAAAACTGTTCTGAGAAATGGTAATAGTCTATCTATGGTCTATTCTTTTTTCCATTCTGAATTTGAGGATCAGCAGATTGTTTAAGTAAATCAGGTTGGAGTTATAATTGTACACCATTCTTTTTCCCCATTTTTATTCTAATTTGATACTAAATTTGATCTTTGTTTTAACAGTATGATGGTCTGGTATACAGAACTGATTAGAAAATAACTCATATGTGTAGGCAGTCATGTTAATGTATCTTTGGGGGGGGTTGTGTGTTTTTTTGGGGAAGTAGTATTCCATATTTGTCATATCTGAGTCACAGTGGATAAAGTGCCTGGCCAGGAGTCGGGAAGACCTGAGTTCAAATTTGTACTCAGTCATTTACTTATGTGACCCTTTAACCCTGTTTGCCTCAGTTTCCTCGATGGGAAAAATGAGCTGGAGCAGGAAATGGTAAACCATTCCAATAGCTTTGCCAAGAAAACCCCAGATGGGGTCATGTGGAGTTGGACAAGCCTGAAATGACTCAGCAACAATAACATATCAAATGCCTCCAGACTTTAAGAAAGTTAATCAAGGAAATCACATAACCAATCCAACTGGATCCACTACAGATTTCTTATCTAGTTTTATATAGGCTTTTGCCTAAGCTAGACAATCTACACTGCTTTTTTGTTTCTCCTCCTACCTGTCTAACCTCTCCTGAGTATCCTTTGCTAGTTTATCTTGAAGGAAACAAAAAGAGGAAACCCAGAGAGAAGATAATGTCCCAGAGGAGAAGAGGGTAGTCAACTATGTCAAATGCAGCAGAAAGGTAAAACAGGATGAGAGCCAAGAAAAGAACAGTAGATTTGGCTATTTAGAGATCATTGATAACTTGCAGTTTCAATTGAGTTACTAGTGAATTTACTCCGTTGGTTACCTCTAATTTATCTGGTATATATCTTTTATACATAGTTGTTTTCATGTTGTCACCCCTATTAAACTGAGCTCCTTGAAAGCAGGCACTATTTTTTTGCCTTTCTTTGTGTCCCAAGTGCTTAGTACATTCCTTGGTGCATTGAAGAAGCTTAATAAATTGTTTGCTGGCTGTCATATTGCAAGGGGTTTAATTAGAATTTCTATGCATATGACCCCTAAAATCTATATATCTATCTCCCTACCCCCCACTCCATTCTTTTCTCCTGACATCTCCTGGGTGTCCTAAAGGAATTCCAAATGGAGTGTGTCTAGAACTCAAGTATCTTCCCACCCATCCCACTCCTGAATTGGCCTTGAGGGCACCAGCCATCTTAGTCCATGTTTACAACCTTTGTCTTTAATCCATAGTCCCTTCATACTCACACTTCATTTATATCCAGTCACATCTTTTGCCCTATGAAATCCTTTGCATCTGTTTGTTGTTGTCAGGCATGTCCAACTTTTCTTGACCCATTTGGAATTTTCTTGGCAAAGATAGCTGGAATGGGTTTACCGTTTCTTTCTTGAGCTCATTTTACAGATGAAGAAACTGAGGCAAGGAGGGTTAAGGGGACTGAGCCATAGTCACACAGCTAGTAAAGTCGGAAGCCAGATGTGAATCAGAAAGGTGAGTCTTCCTGACTCCAGCCCAGCATTCTACCAACTGGGCCACCTGGCTCCTTGTATTTTTTCCCTTTTCTCCATTTACACAGCCACTTATTCTAGTTAAGACCCTTCTTATCTCCTGCCTGGATTTTTGAATTTTCCTTCTAATTGGTTTTTCCTGTCTCAAGTCCTCTCCTCTAGTCTCCAGTCCATACAACTGCCAAGGTGATTTTATTTAGAGGGCTTATCGTGTCAAAAACTGGAATGCTCCCCTATTGCCCTCAGATCAAACATAAGCTTCTTTGTTTAGCTCTTTTTGGGGTGGGTGGGGGGGAGGGAAGTCAGGTTAAGTGACTTGCCAGGGTCACACAGCTAGTAAGTGTCAAGTGTCCTGAGTCAGATTTGAACTTGGGTCCTCCAGAAACGAAAGCTGGTGCTTTTATCCACTGTGCCACCTAGCTGTTCCCCCCTCCCCCTAGCTGCCCCGTATTAGCTCTTTTAGCCCTTTACAACCTGACCCCAGTATACCCTTTCAACTATAGTTAGAAATTACTTCCCATTCCCACACTCCATGGTCTAGCTAAATTGTCCTTGTTCCTCACACAGGATATGGCCTCCATCTCTATGCTTTATACCCGGAATGTTTCTCTCCTCTCACCTTCACCTCTTAGAACTCCTTGTTTGTTTCAAAACTCTGAATAAGCAACCTTATATGTGAAAGTCTGTAATGATTGGAATGACACCACCTGCTGGAGACTTACTGTAGGAGGGCTCCACCATGAGTAGAAAGGCACCTGAAGGCAAGACATGTGGCTTTTCTTTGGTGTCAGGAAGTGACATTTGCTTGTGGGAGGAAGAGGGGGCGAGGCTGGTTGCTCTCACTCTCTTTTGCCAGGATTCTCATGGAGAGCAGAGCAGAACTGTAGCTTCCCGAGATAGATAGATGAATCTAGGCCTTTCTCTTTCTCTTCACCAAATTCTTATTCCCCATAATAAATGCTTAAAAGTTTAAACTCTTGCTAAAGCTTATAATTTATTTAGCGACCACTCATTAGATATTTTAGACAGACTAACTAGAATTTTAGCCCCTTACAAGTCTATATTGACCCTAATCTTCACCACCTAGATGTCACCCATCCCCCAAAATTTGCTTTGGCTTTATTTGTATAGATCTTGTGTATACATTTATTTCTGAACATTTTATCCCTTCTGAGATAATATCCCTTGAAAGCAGGGACAGTTTCATTTTTGTCTCTATATTCCAATTGCCTAAAACAAGGCTCTTAATAAATATTTGTTAATTGGTAGTCATAATATGAGGCATCTCTGTTGTCTATACAGGTTTTTGGGGTTTTGTTCCTTGAGCTATCATTTACAACTTTTTTTGGTCATGTTTTCCTAAGCTCACTTTTACATGGAAGTCCCCAAATTTCAAATAATGCTGATTTAATTTTCAGCTTCTTATGGGGTTTTTCATAGAATTTCTCTACCTCTTCATCCTCTAAAATATGTAGTGCACAAGTTGCAATTAAGTTCCTTTGTGGCTATCCTTATTCAAGTACTTGTCATTAATAGTGCAATATAATATACTAAGCACCACATGAAATATTTCTTTTTGCCTTTAAGGCCATTTTTTCATTAGCTACAACCTCCTCTTCCTGGTTTCATTCCACGAGAAAGTCAATATTTATCTTATTCAGTTCTTCTAAGAGTATGGAAGTGGTCACCAGACTAGGGTCCCACATATAAAGCATCCTCAGTTAAGTATAGGCTATATAACCAGTACAAAGGCACAGATAGTGTTAGAGGTAGGATTTGAACCTACTACTTGGAGTCAAGAAGACTCCAAGACTCCGAAGCCCAGCATTCCGCTACAACCACATTGCTGTTCATATAGAAAGTATATTTTTAGTAGTCAATAAATGTTCATTAAGTGCCTGCTATGTGCAGGGCACCGTTCTAAGCAGTAAGAATACAAATATGATAAAGTTTCCTGTCTTCTCAAGAGGTTTTCAATTTAATGGGGAAAGATGCATACAAAAGGAAGCTGAAAATGGAGAAGTGGGATAGAGAGTGGGAAGAAGGGGAAAGTTGAGGGGAAGAAGCCATAGGATTATGGGGAAATTGGAATAGGAGGTAGAGTAGGAGGGAAGGTACCTATGCCAGGTGAAGATACAGGGCTAGTGGGATACTTGCATTATTTTAGGTTCACGTGTGGACTGGCAGCTTACGATTTATTTACCCAGCCTGTTAGTCTTCTTTATTCTACATATTGGGAAACATTGGTTTAGATAAATTGGTTTCTGATAGCTCTACAAGGAATTACTGCAAGAAACTTTGTCTTTAAACTTTTGAGTCTGATGAGGAAAGAAAACCATATTTTCCCCAAAATGATCCTTTGTGCCATTATCAGAGTGTTGATGTGGAAGTACTAAAAATTTGAGCCAAAATGACTTTTGTTTTGTGTCAAGTTTGCAGTATTCAGCTCCTTAAGGATAGCTGAGGTGATGAAGGAAGGCAAAGCTTTAGAGCTCAGCTATCCAATCAGATTATAGTGTAAAATATTGGATAGGTAAAATGGCACAATTATATAGAATCTGGAATATGAGGAGTTATTTGGCAATGAAGGCAAAAAAAAAGCCATAGTAAAACTCTTTTAATTGCATAGACAAAATCGGATAAAAGGGACCGAAGAGGGATACAATAGGAGTTTTGTTTCCACCTTGTTAAATTTAGTGGTTGCAAGTGTAACATAAACTTGTGTAAGATTATAGGAAGTTTCCCCAGTTTATCATAAAAGTATTTTTTCTTTGTGTATTGAAATTTTCACCAATAAAAATTTTAAATATAAACCAGTTTAGACAACCACCCTATTACTGAAGGTAGAGCTAATTTATGGCCTATTCTGGCCCCTACCATAATCAAGTGGTCAGCTCTTCAAGTACTAAGGCAGGGTATTCTGTTTGTTTTTTAATCTAGGATACAAGAATTTGGATGGAAAAAAAATTGCATCTTTAATTTCATTAACCTCTAACCTGAAATTTAGCATTTTCATCAATATACATGAAAGACAACCACAGTATTCTGAGAAGGGGTCTATAAATTGCAAGGGCTCATGACATAGAAAAGGTAAAGAATCCCCTGAGACAAGGAGTGTTACTTCTCTGTGCTGTGATTGGGGGAGAGGGGAGGGGGGGAGAAAGCATGGTAGTGTTTGGGGATCCTCAGCAAATCATTCAATCTTTAGTGGCAACATCCTAAAATACTGTAAGATGGGGTGTTTTTCCATGAGAATATATGTCATAATTGTCCCACTCATGCTGCTTTTATTTTCCTGTGTATTACCTTTCTTTATGACTCTATGCTTATGTATGTATGTATGTATCTGTAATTGTGTTGGTCTCTGTTTCACCTTCATTTTCTCCTAAAATCTCATCATTCAAATGTTCTCTCCCGAGTTACTACTGATCTTTTATTTGACAAATTTGATGGCCTTTTTTTCAGTCCTCATTCTTCTTGACTTTTCTATTCAATTTGACACTAGTGAATACCTTCCCCTCTATACTCTTATCTCTAGATAATTGTGATTCTATTCTGCCTGGTTCTCTTTATTCTCTGACTTTACCTTTTCAGTTGTCTTTATTAGATTATCATCCTTGTCATACTATCAACTGTGTATACCCCAAGACTCTCCTCTTCTTGGATCTCCATATGTAGTCCCAATTTTTCCCCTAAGCTCTGATTCTCTATCAACAACTGGGGACTAGACATCTCACCCCTCTTCCCAAACTTGTCTCTGTCAAGTCTTCTAGTTTGTAACCATGGGATTATTTTTCACTTCTCCAAGGCCACGTAAACATACATGCATATACAACATGTACATATATGTATGTTGCCAAATCTTGGTATCTTTCTTCCTCCATATCTCGTGCATCCATCCCCTTCTCTCTATTCAAACAGCCACCTCCTTAGTTTAGGGCTTCATTATCTTTCTCACAGGACTATTGCAACAATTTCCTACTTGGGTCCTGTCCCAAACCTCTACCCCTTCCCATCTGTCCTCAACAAATGCAGATCTGGCTTTCTTTAAAGCCTTTCCCAATCTGACCTCATCTTATCTTTCCAACCTTGTTGCACATACTCCCCTAACTGCATTCTATAGACTGGCCTTCTTTCAGTTTTCACCCCAATCTTCCAGCTCCTATCTCTGTGTCTATGTACTGGCTATCCTCATACCTGAAATGTGCTCTCTTGTCTCTTCTACCTTAGAATCCCTCATGTCCTTCAATGTGCAGCTTGAGCACAACCTTTTTCACAAGCATTTCTTGATTCCCATTCTTCTCCCAATTGTTAATATTCTCTCTCCCTAAAACTACCTTGTATTTATTTTTCTATGAATACTTTATATGGTACCTCACCCAACAAAATAGAACCTGACTGCTTGATTCTTTTTGTTTGCTTGTTGTTTCCCCCATTTGATTATGGTTTCCTTGAAAGCAGGTTCTGTCTCTTGCTTCTTTTTATTTCTCCAGTGCTTAGAATAGTGCCTGATACATAGGTGCTTAAAAAAATGCTTATTGACCAACTGTGTTTTTCTTATACACTATACTCCATCTCCCAACTGTTTTCACTGGCTGTTTCCATATCTGAAACACTCTTTCCTTATCTCTTCCTCCTAGCTTTCTTGCCTGCCTTCAAGTCTCAGCTAAAGTCCTCTTCAAGAAACCTATCCCAGTCCCCCTTAATTTTTGTACCATTCTATTTTATGTTGGTTTGTTTTGCCTTTGTATCCCCAGCATTTGACACATTGCCTAGCATGCATATTCAAAAGAGCTCTACGCCGTCTGTAAAATTGGGATAGGAAAGAGCACCTACCTCCAGAGTTGTTGAGAGGATGCTAAAGATATTTGTTAAACAATTACCACAGGGCATGGCACGTAATAGGCAGTATAAAAATTTAAGCTTATGGTGGTAGTATTAGCAGCAGGAGCAGGAGCAGGAGCAGCTGCCTCAGCAACTTGTAGCATTTAGTTTGTATCCTCAGCTCAGCATCTCCATAAGTACAGTGCATAGCACATAATATAGATGCTTGATAAAGACTTGTTGATTGAGTTGACCTGGAACCTACAGGGCATCTAGTTCAATCTGGTCCTGAATAAGAATCTTTTTTTAATAATACTGCTGACACATGGTTTATCTGGATAGTACTTAAAAACCTCCACTGAAAGGGAAACTTAGTGTATTCTGACATATCCCATTACACTGTTAGGGCTTTTCCTTATATCAAGAATAAATAGCCCACCTCCGCAGTGCCTGCCTTTTGCTTCTAGTTCTGTCTGGGCCAATAGAAGAGTAATAGACATATAGAAGACCTAGGTATGAGTTATGGTTGTGCTAATTACTTAGTATGTAACCTTAGGGGGAAATTACTTTCTCTCTCAAGGACATAGTTTTACCATCTCTAAAATAAGCGGTTTGGATTAAATAATTACTTAGGTCCCTCACAACTTTCCAGTAGAAAGTGCTGCATTGCCATCAAAGGATTTGAGTTCATATACTGTCTCTAGTACTACTAACTGAGTGTCCTTAGACAAGTGGCTGAACTTCTCTTGGCCTAGTTTCCTCATCTGTGAAATGAACAGGTTAGATAAAATGACCTCCATTATTCCTTCCAGTTCATTGCTCCAACTTGTACTTATTGAAGTTTGTTTTTGACCTTAAGTGTTAAGACTTTATTTATCCCTATTAAATTTCATCTTTATAGATTCATTCTACTGTTTTATATTTTTCAGGATGTTTTGGATCTTGTTTCTGTCATCTGATCTATATACCTTTATCTACATTGTTGATTAAAACACACACACACACACACACACACACACACACAATGATAAAATGCACAGGGCAAAACAAAAGTTCCTTAGAGCAAAGCTCTTAAACTGTGGGTCTCTGCCCCATATGGGACTGCGTGACAGAATGTGGAGGTTGTGAAAAATTTAGAAACAGTAAAAGGTTATGTATACCTTTTATGTAACCCATATACTAGGGATTGAATAAAAATTTCTCAAGCAAACGGGTTGGAGTGAAAAAGTTTAAGAAGCCTTACCCTAGAGTACTGCAGACCTTGTCTTCTAAGCTGACATTGAAACATTATAGTGACTTTTGGTGCCAAGATGGAGGAGTGAGAAAGGAACCCTCTGGAGCTCTCCCAAATTTCCCTCCAAAACAATAGAAAATTTCCTCTGAGTTGTTCCAGTAACAGGGAGGCAACTGTACTAGCCTGTCCTGAAAGGTCTGTTTTACCTGGGTGGGAGGGAAAAGTGAGGTCCAAGAGCAGCAGCAGCAGCTTCTGGACTCACAGCAGAGTGCCTGAAGCAGGGCTTGAGCCTAGGGCAATCCACCAGTGAGGCTCTACCCTCCTGCAAACCAGCAGGCCCCCTAGGCAAGTGAGCAGTCTGAATAGCAGGTTGTCCTTGCTGGCCATCCCAGCCCCAGTGAAAACAACCAGGAAAGTTTTGACTCCACTGCTGACCAGTAGTGAAGCCCTGACCAAGGCTGAGCAAACAGTAGGTTCCTGCCCCTGGGGCCTACCAGCAGAGAGATTCTTTTTCCATAGCAAACTAGCAGCAGGAGCTCCAGTCCTCAGGCAGATCTACAACAAAATTACTCCTCCAGGGCCTGCTAACAAAGAGGCCCTGTTAACAGAGCAACCCAATAGCAGGGTACCACCCCTGGGGCAGACCAGCAACAAGATCCCTTCTCTAGGACCAGCCACCACAAAGACTCTGTTAACAGCAGTACGACACCACCCCTGGAGAAGGCCAGCTCACATCTGGGGAAGCCAAAAGGGAGGAACAACCCTCCAATACCAGTCAGAAGGGAAGCTTACTCTACAGAGAAAGCAAGCAGTGAAGCCCAGGGAAAGCCACCAGTAAGACCCAGAGCCTCAGCACAAAAACTTGTGACAGTGCAGGAATAGAGCCCAGTTCTCCCATAAAAACACAAAGTCACAATAAAGGCATAAAATGAGCCCAAAAAGCCCCCAAAAGCTTGACTATAGAAAGTTGCTATGGTGATACGGAAAATCAAGGCTTAAACTTTGAGGAGGACAATAATAACAAAATAACTATAGGTGAAGCTTCAAAGAAAAATGTAAGTCGGTCTTTGATCCAAAAAGAATTTCTGGAAGAACTTTAAAAAGCAAATTAGAGAAATAGAAGAAAATTTGGGAAAAGAAATGAAAGTAATGCAAGAGAACCATGAAAAAAGAGTCAATAGCATGGGAAAAGAGATACAAAAATTTTCAGAGGAAAATAGCTCCCTAAAAGACAAAATTAAACAAATGGAAAAGGAAGTACAAAAGGTTACTGAAGAAAATAATTCTATAAAAATTAAAAGTGAATAAATGGAAACTCAGACATCAAGATAAGATAAAACAAAATCAAAAAAGTAAAAAAAAAAAGTAAAATTTCTCATTGGAAAAACAACTGACCTAGAAAATAGATCCAGGAGAGATAATGTAAGAATTATTGGACTGTCTAAAAGCCATGATCAAAAAAAAAGGGGGTGGGGCCTGGACAATATTATGAAAGAAGACTGCGCTGCTCTATTAGAACCAGAGGGCAAATAGAAATTGAAAGAATCCATTGATCACCACCTGAAAGAGATCCCAAAATGAAAACTCCAGGAACTTCATAGCCAGATTTCAAAGCTTACAGATCAAGGAGAAAGTACTGCAAGCAGCCAAAAGTGAAACATTCAAATACTGTGAAGCTCGCAGTCAGAATTACACAGGATTTGGCAGCTTCCACATTAAAGAATCACAGTGCTTGGAATATAATATACTGGAAGACAAAGGGTTAGGATACAACCAAGAATCATCTATCCAGCAAAATGTATATAATCTTTCAGTGGAAAAATTGATATTTAATGAAATAGAGGACTTTCAAGCATTTCTGATTAAAAAGCCATAGTTGAATAAAAAATTTGACCTCCAAATAAAAGACTCAGGGGAAACATAAAAAGGTAAAAAAGAAGCAAAAATCTTTACATGTAATGGAAAAAAAATAAAATACTTTATTAATTAAAATTTTTTTTTTAAAAAGAAATGGAAAAAAAAGAAGCAAAAAAGAAAACGTAATAAATTTCAATAAGGTTAAACTTTATATTTCGAGGTGACAAGCTAATATTTGTAAATCTTCATATAAGAGCAGTTAGAAGGAGTGTATATAGACAGAGGGTGTGGTTATAAAGGTGACATTGGTAGGACAACATCCCACAAAATAAAATAAAGGATTAAGAAAGAAATTGCATGGAAGAAGGAGGGGGAAATTGAATGGGGTAAATTGTCCCACAAAAAAGAGGCATGAAAGAACTATAATAATGGAAGGGAAGATGGGGGTGGGGTGGAGTGGACAAAGATTAAACCTCACTCTCATTAAGGTTGGCTCAAAGAGCCAACTCATACATACTCAGTTGGGTATAGAAATCTATTTTACCCTATAAGGTAGTAAAAGAGGGACAGGGATAATAAAAGGAGGTGGGAGACTGATACAAGGGAGAGGGACTATTGGGGAAGTAAAGCACTTGTGAGTAGGGAAAGGGTAAGGGGATAACAGTGGGAGATAAACAGGCAAAAAAATAGCATGGAGGGGAAATAAACAGTTATAAACTATAAGTATGAATGGGATGAACTCATCCAATAACAGAAGTGGATTGGGACAGCTAGGTGGCGCAGTGGATAGAGCACCCAACCCTGGATTCAGGAGGACTGAGTTCAAATCCAGCCTCAGACACTTGACACTTACTAGCTGTGTGACCCTGGGCAAATTACTTAACCTCAGTTGCCTCACCAAAAACAAACAAACAACAGAAGTGGATAGCAGAATGAATTAAAAACCAAAATACTACAATATGTTGTTTACAAGAAACACATTTGAAGCAGAGACAATGTAAATGCCTGGAACAGCTGAAGCAAAGTAAGCTAGCAGTTATGATTTCAGGCAAAGGAAAAGCAAAAATAGATCTAGTTAAGAGACAAAAAAGGAAACTATATCTTGTTCAAAGGTACCATAGACAATGAAGTCATATGTATGAACCAAATGGTATAGTATCTAAATTTTTGAAGAAGTTAAATGAGTTACAGGAGGAAATAGATACTAGTGAGGGACCTTAACCTTCCTCTCTCAGAACTGGAAAAATGTAACCAAAAAATAGACAGGAAAGAAGTTAAACGCAATGAATAAAATTCTGGAAGTTAGATGTGATAGATCTCTGGAGACAACGTGGAATGGGAATATAAAGGAATATACCCTCTTCTCAGCAGTACACAAAAATGGACCATGTATTAGGGCAATAAAAACCTCACACCAGATGCAGAAAAGCAGACATAATAAACACATCCTTTTGGGTCATAATGCAATGAAAATTACATTTCAGTAGTGGACAATTGAAAGAGAAATTAAAAATCAATTGGAAATAAATAATTTGATCTCTAAAAAACAAGTGAGTCAAAGAATAAATCATAGAAACAATGATTTCATTAAAGAAAATGACAGTGGTGAGACATCATATCAAAATTTATGGGATGCAGTCAAAGTGGTACTTAGGGGGGAAAACTTATTTCCTTAAGCTGTTATATTATATTAATAAAATTGAGAAAAAGCAGATCAATGAATTGGGCATGCAACTAAAAAAAACTAGAAAATGAACAAATTTAAAACCCCCAGTTAAATCCTGTATGTAAATGTAAATCCTGAAATTCAAAGGTGAGATTAATAAAATTGAAAGTAGAAAACCATTGAATTAATGAATAAAGCTAGAAGCTGGTTTTATGGGGGAAAAAAACAATAAAATAGATAAAACATTGGTTAATTTGATCAAAAAGAAAAGAAAGAAAGCCAAATTAATAGTATCAAAAATGAAAGGGGTCTTCATGCAAATCACAACTTCCATATTACCCATTCTAGGCTCTCTACTTTAGATGGTTTCTTCCACTGCTTTGTAGAGCTTGTCATGGATTCCCCCTTTCCATGTATCTCCTTCTAGAACCAATATCAGTTATTGCAGGGGCCATAGTAGACATTGCCCTATGGACCCCTCTGAAATCTCCTCACTGGGTTCATGCTCTCCCCATTCTCCAGGTACCCACAGGTAGACTTTGAAAGCCCAAATCCTGTAGACTACACCTTCCACAAGGTGCCTATCTTTTTTCATAGACTATCTCTTATCACCATAGGGAGTATTCTTTAGTGGAACCACCTCCCACCACTACCAAAGTAAGGTCTCCTTCCTTTTCTTCACTTTTCAGTCTTTTCTTCTTACCTACTTGTAGGATCTCTTTTTGAGACCACAGGGATCACCTTCCCCTCACTGCTAGCCCTTTAATTTGACCCCCAGAATACCATACATTCCTCTACCCTCTTGCTCTTCTTCCCCACTTTCATGTGCCCTCCCATGTTGTAATGCAGTCCCATTAAAAAAACAAAACAAAAAACATTGATTTCTTCTAGGCAAGGTGTCATCAGATTCTGTTCATAAATCCCTCTCTTCAGTGTTAACCTCCACTACTTCTGCCTTCACCTCAGTATCCTTTTGTATATTTAGGAAAAAAAGGTCTCTTAGCTGAACTTTGCTATATTCTGTCTCTGTTTCTGTCTGTGACTGATGTATTCACTCTCCTGCATATCTGTTGTTTGGTGTGTGGGAGAAGTAAATAATCTCTTCAGTTCTGTTTTTCTTTCTAAAAATGTTTCACATACCTCTCTATCATTGAATGTTCCTCTTCTTTTGTACATCGTTAAGCTCAGATTTGCAGGCTGTATCACCCAGGCTGTATCTTGCACTCTATTAATCATCTGAACATGTGGTTCTATTCCCTCCTACTACTGGGTGCAGAATAGTCTTAATGTTATTTGAATTTCCTTTCCTTTGGATTTGAAGGTCTTTCTCCTGATTGCTTTGGAGAACCTGTGTGTGTGTATTTTCTGAATTGAATTGTTAATCACTATGTGTTTTGTAGTTTGCAGCCTTGTATTTATTTATTTGTTTGTTTATTTCTTGAGGAGATCTATGAATTCTTTCAGTTGGTATTTCATTTTCTATGTTCAGAAGTTCTGGGCAGTTCTCTTGTATCATTTCTTGCCTTATATTGTTAAGGGTTTTTGTCTTGTGTTTCTTTCATAGACTTGTTTGTGTGTATCCTGTCTTGGAGTTCAAAAAGTTTAGTTTGGATAGTGGCCATATTTTCTTTTACATCACTGGTTTTTGTTTCTCTTTTTCTAGATCTTCCCAACTGTATATTTGCATAAACAACATATTTTAAATTTTTTGTCTTGGTGAGATGGTAATATTTGTTTTCCTTTTTTTTTAACCTTTTCATTTTACCTGTTTGCTCTTTTTCTTCCTCTGATCCCCAGCCCCAAGGTGATTTCCTTGGGAGCTAGATCTTGGGAGCCTCTCTGCCTCCTCGCATGCTAGACAATCCGTGGTTCACCGTCCTGGATCTCTGTCCCAAGTGAATTTTGGGTGGCCTTAGTTGGGCCCCCAAACTAGCCTCAGCTGGATACTGAACTTTTACCTGCAGATTTAGTGGAATGCTACTCTTTCCCTTTGTTCCTTAGTTCTCTGCTCTTATACTAGCAGCTGAGCTAGTGCTTCTGGGTTGTTCACACTGTCATTGGCAATTCAGAACTTTGTAGGACTAGTACTTTGGGACCATAGCAGCCTTTTCCTTTTGAAGGTCTGCCCCTATGTTGTCTGTTGCAGCAGAGCAAACTAATCTTTTATCAGCTATAATCATTAGGATGAGAAATAACTGTGATTTATAGTTTGAACATAGTGCCAGGGAAACTCCTGTGTTAGTTAACCTTAGAAGTGTAACTAAATCATTATAAAGTATGTGTCTTCAGTAATGTAAAGTACTGATTGAGACATCATGGAAAGCATAAAGTTAGTACATAGTGACCTGTAAAATGCTGTCTTGCATGAATCAGCTTCTAGAGGAAAATTATTGCATCATACATGAATGGAGAAAACTATAAATACTGTGAATTTTGTATCTTGGAGGTCTCAGACTGTAATGGGTGGACTGTAGCTCCTACCTGGACCCACCTTTGTTTCTCATATTTTCATCAGAGAGCTTTTGTACCTCCTTTTCCATTTGACCAATTTGACTTTTCAAGCTGTTGACTTTTTTCTCATGTCTTTCCTGTATCACCCTCATTTCTCTTTCCATTTTTTCCTCTACCTCTCTAACTTTATCTTCAAAGTCTTTTTTGAGCACCTCAATGGCCTGAGACCAATTCATATTTTTCTTGGAAGCTTTAGATATAGGGGCCCTGACATTGACATCTTTCTCTGAGGGTGTACCTTGATCTTCCTTTTCACTGAAGAAACTTTCTATGGTCTTCACCTTTCTCTGTCTGCTCATCTTGCCTTTCTTTTACTAGACTTTTAGCTCCTTAAAGTGGGGCACTGTTTCCAGGCTGCAGTATCCCAAGCTTAAGAAGTCCCAGGTGGTATGATTTAGGGAGGATCAGGTTCTTCACTTGCCTGGCCTGTTCCCTGGTCCTTAGATGACCCCAGACCAACTTGCTAATCAACCAGCTTTGTGTGTTATGGTTGTTAACTCCGATGAGCTTGTGCCCTTCCCCCCACCTGGGCCACTGCTACTCAAGCCTGCCTCCTGGTTCCCAGCAGGGGTGTAAAATCCAAGTTCTGCCTTAGCACCAGCATAGACCCCTGTAGTCTCCCCCCTGCCCAGGGCTCAGGCCTCTCACCAGACTGTGAGCTTAGTTCCAGATGACACTGGTGCTTCAGCTGATTCGGAGGCTCTGGGGGGTCTGCTTTTCTGGTGAGGCCTTCCTGGGACTGGATCTGTGTCAGGGTGACTGTGGGGTTGGGCTTGACTCCTGCTGTATCAGCACAGTAGCTCCCTCCTTCTGACCTTCCAAGCTGTTCTTGGTTAGAAGATGATTTCAGCACATTCTTCTGTGAGTTTTGCTGCTCCAGGCATTTTCCTGTGGCGTTATTTGGATGTTTTTTGGAGTGATCATGTCATGAGTTCGAGAGCTCACTGCCTTTCCTCTGCCCTGGAAGTCCTGTTTCTCTTAATAAAGGTTGGTTTCTTTGCCCAGAGAGGCTTCCCAGTGTCATTTTTATAGATTGGCACCCCTATTTTAGGAAAATCTCCCACAGGGCTTAACAGATCCTTATTTAATTGCTTGTACTGTATATGTATTATCTTTTTTTTTTTAATTAATAAAGTATTTTTTTTCCCATTACATGTAAAGATAGTTCTCAACTTTTGTTTATACAAGCTTTCCAATTTCAGATTTTTCTCCTTCCCTCACCCCTCTCCTAGACAGCAGGTAATCTGATATACGTTACATATATACACACACACGTATATGTATTATCTTAATGTGTTGTTTTGATGAGAATTTTTGTTAATACTTCTGTTATTCTTTAACTATTCAAACCCTAAATTGGTTAAAAGGAATAGCTGGGTCAACTTCTTTTCTCTTTCTTAATTCTTTGTAATTCTCTTTCTTAATACTTTATACATTAAGAAACTTTTTAGATTAGTTGTTTAAGCTATAGATAGATTAGAAATTTTTTTCTACCTAGAAACATTTAGGTTAGTTACTTGAGCAATAAGCATTTTAAAAATAATTATTAACTCTATTCTCTTTTCTTCTTGGGTGATTTGTGATCACAGTGATCAACTTTTTGTTCTGTTGTGGTTGCAGGATGTCTGAGGAAACTGAACCTATCATCTCTTTCTTCTATTTGCATGTTAGAGAATTGCTTGGACTAGCTATATCCAAGCCATAGATTTATTAGAATTAGTAAGTTTTCTTCTCAAGTAATGAGTGAACTTTCTCCTCAATGCATTAAAAATAAGGAAGCTACATTTAACTCTCCTCTACACTCCAAAACTACATAACTAAGACAGGAAACAATGACTGGGGAAAGACAGCCAACCTGGGGGGACTGCCTATCACTTCCCTTTGTATACAATATCCAGATCCACAAATTTGAGGGAAATATGGACCCTAAACTTCCTACAAATGAGGATACACTAGTTCAATCAAAAGAAGCTCTGAATAGAATTTTAGCAAGTTTCTGGAAATAAGCAAAAAAAAAAAAAGCCCTTGAATCAGTTCTAAGACCGTCTCTGCAAAGGAACTATGAGTGAGATTTTCCCCATCCCTTAGTTATAAGAGATTCACCATAGTTATGAGTGATTGGATTAAGATAATAATCAATATATTAACTAAAAATTGTGATTTATTTTATATAGATTATATAAGGTCAAAAGGTTAAGTCTTTCCTCATATTTCCTAATTTTCCAATGTCAAGCATTAGGTAATATCACAAGATCTAGTAGTCAGCAATGCTATATTTTAATAATCACGAGTGACATACTTTTCTATAAAGAGTTCACGCTGCTGACCAGTGGCCTAACAATGACCCACCCTATTGTTATCATAATGCTGTCATATTTTCTAAGAATATGTTTTAATTTTAGAAGCACAACTAATGATATAATGCTGTACAAGTATAACTTTGGAAGGGTATATAAAGCCATGGATTGTGTAATTCTGGGTCTTTCAGGTCCAACGCCTGGATGACCGGCTTTATTGGGAGGTTAAAACCCTCTCAATAAACCTATTTGCTTTGTTGGGGGACTAACCCTCTCTCAATAAACCTATTTGCTTCAGCCTGGAAACTTTGTTGTTTTCGTTCTTCTGTCGGCCTTAAAAATTTTCCCGACAGAACTAAAAGTTATGTAGGACTTGACCCTGCTAACCCGAAGGATGCCAAAATCATTAATACAGCTTTTGTAAATCAGACATTCTCAGAAATCAAAGAGTTTTTCATGAATAATTGCCCTGGGTGGCATGAGAGAAATATTAGTGATACAGCCAAACTACTTTACTCTTATTGATCATTCTCAGCCTTTTTCAGTTTTCCATCAGTGAATCTGTCCAATACCTGTTTGCATTCACTTGGAAGGGAACTCGACACAGCCTGAATGAAGACAAAGAAAGAACTCCAAACCATACTTGGAGTTAAAAGTTAATGTGGACAACATATTCCATCCTTTGGTGAGATTGTTAAACCCTTAACTGCTCTAACTAAAGACTCTATTCCAGAACTTCTCTCTGCTGTCTGAACATCTGGTGGCAGCTTTAAAGCTCTCTCTTCTTGGCACCAACTCTGAGTCTTCCAGATTAAAATAAGCCTTCTTCCTCCGTGATCTAAAGGGTGTGATATCTCAAGTGTTTGTCCATTATCTCAGACCATCCCTTTAGCCCATTGTCTATGACACCTGATACCTGTCAGCTAGCTGCTATTTACTCAGGAGTACCTCCATGCCCTCGAGTCATAGCAGCTGCTGTATTCTCTTAGAAGATAATCTTTATGGTCTGATTCTTGGCTTCTAGCACATGAGATAATAAACTTCCACTTGTTAGACGTTAGAAAATGTTACTTATCAAGAAACAGTGACAACTGTGAGAAAGAAGTGAAGTCCCCTGAGAAGTGCAGTGCAAAACAGGCATCTGGGGTACAGATGGAACTAGGATGAATCACTGAAACTGGTAAGCTATTAAGAGATTTTACCATTAAACTTGCCCCCCCCTTTTTTTTTTAAAGTGAGGCATTTGGGGCTAAGTGACTTGCCCAGGGTCACACAGCTAGTAAGTGTTAAGTGTCTGAGGCCGGATTTGAACTCAGGTACTCCTGAATCCAGGACCAGTGCTTTATCCACTGTGCCACCTAGCTGCCCCACTTTTTTTTTTTTAACTTGCCTTTTAACTCACAAAGAGGGGCATTTGAGTAATGAACACAATCAACTGAATATGGGGACAGAGGGGGAAGGCGTCTTCTTATAGCCAATCTATATATATTTCGTGATGCTTAAAAAATCTGTGATGTCTAAAATCTAATGTGTGGTCACCTTAAATTAGAAACTCATAGCACCAGTCTTTGGGCTTTAAGTATTTATTAAAGTATATTAGGAGTTATTAAAGAGAAACACGTGGGGAAAGAAAGAGATCTCTACTCTGTCTACTCTGCCTGCCCCTGTCTCCACCAGTGGATTCCTGAATGAAAAGGGTGCTCCTCTGTACATTCCAGTGGAAGTTTTCTGCAGGACCGGAAGAGGGGTGGTCCCCACACACAGCTCCTAGCTGACTGGCTGGTCCATTGATTGACATGACTTACAGGTGGTCTATGAATAGATGTATTCCACCTAGCTGCCTCCAGACTCAATCTTTTTTTTTTTTTTTTTTTTGGGTGAGGCAATTAGGTTAAGTGACTTGCCCAGGGTCACACAGCCAGTAGGTGATCAGACTCAATCTTAACTAAGATTTATTTCCATTTTGGTGTTAAACTGTACAACCACACCCTATTTCACACCCAAAATTCAGGCCAGGTTGAAAGGGAGCTTAAAACTGATTGGGAGATTTACCTGGGTCAAGAGGTGAATTAGGGGAATCTATCTAAAATTTTATATATATCTATCAAAATTTAACTATATCTACTTAAATTTTTGTATCTAAAAATTTTAACTACTAAATTTATTGATTAGAATATCATCATATTTGTAAATTTAAAATCTGAAATTTTAAAGAATTATGAATTTGAAGAGACAGTTTGCATATGTATCACCCTTTGATAAATTTAAATGAAATGAAATTTGAATTATGTACTGTACAAATTTGAAAATTTGATAATTTTGAAATTGAAATTAATTGAATTTTATGTAAAATTTGAAATCATTGCTTTTTAAAATTTAAAGAAATTTGAATGTACAATTGAAATACTTTTGGGAGGGGGGCAGGGCAATGAGGGTTAAATGACTTGCCCAGGGTCACACAGCTAGTAAGTGTCAAGTATCTGAGGTCGAATTTGAACTCAGGTCCTCCTGAATCCAGGGCCAGTGCTTTTTCTACTCTGCCACCTAGCTGCCCCTGAAATACTTTTTGAAATGCTTTAGAAAGCTAGCTTGGAAGAGAATATAACCCATTGAATATTTATTAATTTTTTTCAATAATCTCACTATCTTTTAGTAGCCCAGTTCCTAAGCTACTAAATTTATTTTAAGCAAATGACATCAGTGTAGTCACTTTAATAACTCAATAGCAAAATAACCTCTGTCAGCATTTTGTAATATCTGAGAAATTTCACATAGCAGTATATTTTTAAATCATCCTTGTTATTATCTTGGATATATTATTTAGCCCCAAACAACTACAATGTAGTTTACAAATTCTCAGCTCCATCAATTTTTGATTCACTTGTGGCAATAACTAAACTTCGTTTTTCTTACACTAGGAAAGGTTAAGTGACTTGGCAGAATCACACAACCGAGAATGGTTCTTTATTTTGATTCATTTTTGCTTTATTTTCATTCTTTTTCCTTTTCATGACTTTAAATGTACTACTTTTGCACTTATTTTGAAATTATTGTGTTTATTTTTAGCTGCATGTTCACTTCATTTGACTACAGTTTATGTTCAGAGAAATAAATTTCTTTTTCTTTTCTTTTTCCTTTCTTTCTTTTTTTTTTGTGGGGTAATGAGGGTTAAGTGACTTGCCCAAGGTCACACAGCTAGTAAGTGTCAAATGTCTGAGGCCAGATTTGAACTCAGGTCCTCCTGAATCTAGGGCTGGTGCTTTATCCACTACGCTACCTAGCAGCCCCCAGAAATAAGTTTCTTTAGCTGGTTTAGTTTCATACTACAAATGTTCATGTACTGAATTGTTATTATAATTTTGTTTAATACTTATCCTTCATGTATTCCTATTGCTTATATTTCCCTAGTGATTCAACACTGAGAAGTAGTTACCATCCTTCAGATACTCATTCAACAACTGCTAAAAATTCATCTTTATTGGGGCAGTTAGGTGGCACAGTGGATAAAGCACCAGCCCTGGATTCAGGAAGACCTGAATTCAAATGACCTCAGACACTGGAAACTTACTAGTTATGTGACCTTGGGCAAGTTGGGTTAACCCTCATTTCCCTGTTTTAAAAAAATCATCTTAATTTTTTAACATTTTATTCATATCAATACTATATGTTGATTTTTCTCTTAGGTTTGTCTGAAGGAAATTAGAATCATAATTACTGTCAAAGTATCTAAGTTGCTTTTTAAAAAATTAGCCTTTAATGACTATAATAATTGCCTTTCGTAACATCTACATTTAATCTTGATATTATTCCATTATCTATTGCACCTTTGAGCATAAAAGTTTCCTTATTTTTCTCTTTTGAACAATTTAATTTTACTATTGTCTCACCTGAGATTATCGTTAATCCTTTAATTGAATCACCCTAGAAACAAATCAAATCCTTTTACTTTTCTAATGAACCTGACCACTTGTTTCCTGTTGATGACCCATCTTCCATCTAATCCTCATGTTCCAGCATCTTAGCTCATTCAGAATCACCTGAGCTATAAGCCACCCATCCATTTTTTCAGAAGAAAACTTTATGTAATCTTGTACCTCTGTAGGGAATTGCAGTTTTGTGTCACCTATAGAGAATTGCCCTCTATAGAACTGTATGCTATGCTTAGCCTGTAATGGATCCAATTCTCAATAAATTGAGAAAATGATTTAAAGGGGGATTTGAAAGAAAAAAGATCAGTAATCAATGACTTGAGTGCTTTGCTCTGTATTACCATGCTAATCTTTTATCAGCTGTAATCATTAGGATAAGAAATAACTGTAATTTACAGTTTGAACATAGTCCCAGGGAAATTCCTTAGAAGTGTAACTAAATCATTATAAAGTATCTTAAGTATGTGACCATAATAATGATACCTATATATTAATCTTTATGTAAAATGATTAAAACAAGAAAGTCCTGTAAAGGGTTGATTGAGACATCATGGAAAGTACAAAGTTAGGACATAGTGACCTATAAAATGCAGTCTTGCATGAATTAGCTTCTAGAGGACATTGTTGCACCATACATGAATGGAGAAACCTATAAATTTTGTATCTTAGGGGTCTCAGACTGTACTGGGTTAACTGTAGGGCCCGCCTTTGTTTCTCTTAAAGGTTGGTTTATTTGCCCAGAGAGGCTTCCTGGTTTCTTTTTCATATGAGGTTTTGTTTTGTATTCTTGGTCAGCTAGTGCAGCCTTGCTTCCAATAGTATGGGAAATGGAGAAAGGGTGCTGAATAAATCTCAGGTTTAATAAGCATCAGTTCATGGTGTGGGTTTTTTTTTTCTTCTCAACCTTTTTTAGATTCTGGGTATCCATGGAGAGAGCTGAAATTGCTTTATCTTTGGTGTACAGTTTCTGTTTTTGAGAGGTTTGAAAGGTGTAGGATTAGAGAAAATGTCTAATCTTCCATCCTGTTGCTCACATGGCCCAAATCTCTTTGGAGATTTTCAAGTAGAGTTTGGATCACCATTTATTAGGCGTGTTATAATGGGTATTCATTTTACATATGAGTTTGTCTAAATGGCTTTTGAGACCACTTTCAGCTTTAAATCTTTGACTATAAATAGTGATTTGGCCTTCCCTTGTTGAAGAACTTTTGATTGCAACCTTTGCTGACAGATGGTATTGGTTCAAAAAATTCAAAACTGATTATTTTTAAAAATTAAGTCGTTATTTTATTGTCATAGCAAGAAAGACAAATCCCCTATTACAATAATAAAAAAAACCAAAATTTCTCTTTTGGCCATGTCTTAAAAAATGTTTCAGTTTCAACACCTGTGAGGAGGCACATAGCATGTTTCATCATGAGTCCTCAGGAATTGTGACCAGTTTTTGCGTTCATCATCATTCCTTGTCTTTCTGTTTTGTTTTGATCCATCTTTGATCAAAATCCATCTTCTCACTCTGTCACCCTCCCCTCATGGAGAAGACAAGAATAAACAAAAAGCATTACAATGAGGTAGTAATCCAAAACAAATTTCTACTTTTGCTCCAGAAAATTTTTTTTTTTGTTATTCTGTATTGTGAATTCTTAGTAGCATGTTTCATCATTATTTATCTTGGTCATTAAGCTGATAAGAGTTCAGCACAATAGTGTTTCATTATATTTATATACCATAACTTGCTAATCCATTCCCCAACTTATGGACACCTCCTCAGATTCCTATTCTTTGCCACTTCAAAAAGATATAAATATTTTTTGTATATCCTTAGAAATTTGTTTTGCTTCGGGGTGATCTTTTTCATGACTTACCTTTCCTCTAATTCCCCTACCCCCTCTCTCCTCTCCCTCTTATTTCACTGTTGAGTGAAATGAATGTATTTCTGAACCCAATTCTGTGTGTATGTATGCATGTGTAGCGTCAGCTGCTCCTCCCTACCCCTTCCTTTTTTTTTTTTAATTTAAAATTTTATTTATTTATTTATTTTTGCTGGGCAATTGGGGTTGTGACTTGCCCAGGGTCACACAGCTAGTAAGTGTTAAGTATCTGAGGCCGGATTTGAACTCAGGTCCTCCTGAATTCAGGGCCGGTGCTCTATCCACTGCGTCACCTAGCTGCCCTCTTCATTTTTGTTTGTATAAATATCTATTTGTCCTCCCTCGTTATGTGTGATAATTTACCCTCCCCTTCCTTCCCCTCTTCCTCTCTGTTTCCCTTCTTAGGATCATTAAGATATAACAGAACCAGGCCTTATCTAATTGTATACCTTCTGTGAACCCTGGTGATGAAACGAATCAGAAGGGATATATGTATCATCTCATATTTATGTGTATGCAGTTCATCCTTTATTCGTCCTTCATTATTGTTTATTCATATGTATTTACCTTTTTGTGTTTCTCTTCACTTCTTTTTTTTTTTTTTTTTGTAGGGCAATTGGGGTTAAGTGACTTGCCCAGGATCACACAGCTAGCAAGTGTTAAGTGTCTGAGGTCGGATTTGAACTCAGGTACTCCTGAATCCAGGGCCAGTGCTTTATCCACTGTGCCACCTAGCTGCCCCTTCTCTTCACTTCAGTGTTTGCATTTAAGAGTTTCTCCATAGCTCCAGCCTTTTTATTAGAAATGCTTGGGGGGCAGCTAGGTGGCTCAGTGGATAGAGCACTGGCCCTGGATTCAGGAGGACCTGATTTCAAATCCGCCAGCAGACATTTGACACTTACTAGCTGTGTGACCCTGGGCAAGTCACTTAACCCCAACTGCCTCACCAAAAAAAAAAAAAAAAAAAAGAAATGCTTGGAAGAGCTCTGTTTCATTAAAGGTCCATTTTCCTGGGTAACATTATTTACAGTTTTGCTGGGTAAGTTATTCTTGGCTCTTACCCTTTGCCTTCTGGAATATCACATTCAAAATTGTCTACTCCTTTATAGTAATGCCTGCTAAATTGGGTGTGATCCTGACTGACCCTTCAGTACTTAAATTCTTTCTTTCTGATTGTTTGCATTATTTTTACTTTGATCTGGAAGCTCTGATTTTTTTTTTTTGCAGGGTCACACAGCTTTTAGTTAAGTGTCAAGTGTCTGAGGCTGGATTTGAACTCAGGTCCTCCTAAATCCAAGGCCAGTGCTTTATTCACTGCGCCACCTAGCCACCCCCAACTCTGAATTTTTTACTGTGATATTTCCTAGGAATTTTCATTATGGGGTATCTTTCAGGCAGTAACTGTTGGGTTCAATTTGCCTTCTGTTTCTAAAATAACTGAGCAATTTTCTTTTAAGATTTCTTGAAATATGATATCTAGGCCCTTTTTTTGGTCATGTGTTCAGATGCTTCTTAAATTTTTTTCTCTTTCATCTATTTTCCAGCTCAGTTGTTTTTGCTATTAAATGCCTTCCATTTTCTGCTGGTTTTTTCAGCCTTTTAACTTTGTTTTAATATGTCTTGTATCATAGAGTTATTGGTTTCTATTTAGTCTTTTTGAATTTTTAGGGAGTTTGTTGCTTGGGCAACTTTTCATGCCTGTTTGTCCCATGTTGTTAATTCTCTTTCCAATTCTTTTGTTCATAGCAGTCATTTCTTTTCCAATTTCTTCCTGAGGTGCTCTTATTCCATTTATAAAAACATTTTTTACCTTTAGAAAAAAAACCAAAAAAAACTTTTGTTTCATCTCTTCCAGGAAATTCTAGTTTAGTTTGATCCCAGGTTCTCTTTTTCTCTGAGGAAATATTTGTTGATGTTTTGGAGTCATTCTCATCTTACAGACATGTCTTGAGCATCTCTGTTTCTGTAATTGCTCATTATGGTGGGGTTCTTTTTTTGTTGTTTACCCTTTCTTCCAGCCCACTTCCTGACTTCAGACTTGAGACTGGGCACTTTTGTAAGAAAGGTGTGTGGTGGTCCTTTTACTGCTTACTTGGCATTTTAATTGTTGTATTATTCCAGGATCTCATATATGCTGTGGACCTTCAGTCTTTCAGTGCTCTCAAAGTTGTCTGATCTTTGGCCAAATTTCAGCCTCCTTGGTCTGAATTCTGTAAATTCCTGACTAGGGTTTGGGTGTGAGCAAGAGTAGGCTACTTCTAACTCTGCCCTTATCCACCAGCTAGAAAGCTCTGTTGGCTCATTTAGAGTGGCCAAATTGTGGGTAACCCTTGGGTTTGGTATTCTTTTTGCCTTGTATATTCTTCTGCAGACAGGGCTAGACTTTGAAAGTGAGACACTCTGCTTTGGACATGAAGTCTGAGCCATGCTGCCACTGCTCCTGCTTCTGCTGTTACTGGCTTCCATACTTCTTATTTCTCCATATACCTCCCAGGGCCTTCCTACCCACCAAAGCCACTGCCCTTCTCACTTCATCACTCACTTGAATCTGTGACCCAGGGTTTATACATAGGGAATGACAAAGCTGCCATTTGGTACCCCATCGTAGTGCCCCCCCAGTGTAGTGCCTCAGTGTGAATCTGGGAGTATCCCTGTATAGGTCTTAGATCTCCTCTTGTCCTGGTATCCAGCTTTTCTCTGGGCATTCACGTAATCCAAATGCTGGGTGCTCCTGGCCCAACCCAATTTCTAGGATATGGAGATCTGCTTGCCTGCCTGCCTGCCTGCCTGCCTGCCTGCCTACCTATGTTGAGCTTGGATAAACTTTGACTCTTTCTGGATTTCTCCATCAGATCTCAGGCTAGTACATTCCTCCCCCTCCCCCCCCTTTAGCATTTAATTTTTTTCCCCAATTACACGCAAAAATAATTTTCATTACCGGTCTTCAAAATTTCAAGTTACAAATTCCCTCCCTCTCATTGAGAAGGCAAACAACTTGATATAGATTATATATGCGTAGCCATGCAAAACACATTTCTACACTAGTTATGCTGTAAAAGAAAACAAGCCACTCTCCGCAAAAAAAAAAAAGGTATGCTTTGATCTTTATTCACACTCCATCAGTTCTTTCTCTGGGGATGGATAATGTTTTTTTGTCTTAAGTCCTTCAGAGTTGTCTTAAATCACTGTGTTCACAATTGATCATCTTACAATATTGCTGTTACTGTGTACAATGTTCTTTTGGTTCTACTGTTTCACTTTGCATCAGTTCATTGTGGTAAAAATTATTTGTGGTAAAAAATTATTGGAGTTTTAGCTGACTCATTTGGGAGGGGCCACACCTGGCCCACCCTAAAGTTACTATGCTACTGAGGTCAGAAGGAGAACTCTCCATAGGCAGTTTTGAAGGACCCCCCCTTTTGGGGGAGGGAGATTGAATGCTTGTTAAGAGGAGGCAAAGAGCCGTTTCCAGAACACATGCGCTCGGCTGTACTCTCTCTCTTCTCGGTTTCCTGGTGATGCAAGATAGCTAGCAGACTTTCCAGGTTTTGGTGAGTGAACACAGAAAACCCTGCATTCCTTTGAATTAGCTCAATTGGAAACAATCTGGGGATTGTATAGATTTTAGGTTAGAGTTGAGAGGATTTATCTGTATTTCTTTTTCCCTATTTCCTTATCTTTGATTTTTTGTTAATTTCACCTTTGTTGTTTAATTCCCAAGTAATAAAATCTGATCCTTTTGTGGGAAAGAAGCTGTAAGGCTCCTTTCTTATTGGCCTGGGAGAAATATCTAAAAGGGCAGTTCAGAGGGGAAGGAGCTTTGAATCTAAAGGTCCCTCATATTTCCGGGACCCCAATATTTTGGCTAGTCACCCAATTAACGCTCCATATATTAAATATCAGCCCTCACATCATGTAAGTCTTTCCAGGTTTTCCTGAAATTATCCTGTTTGTTATTTTTTATAGCACAGTGGTATTTCTGTTGCACTTTCTAAATGTTAGGAAGAGTTTGTGGAGATGCCCAATTATTTTATATTGGCCACAGTTATTTTAAATGGAATTTCTCTTTCTGTATGTTGTTGTTGGACTTTATTGGTATTATATAGAAATGCTGATGATTTCTGTGGGTTTATTTTGTGTCCTGCAACTTTGCTAAAGTTGTTAATCGTTTGAAAAGCTTTTTAGTTGATTCTCTAGGATTTTCTAAGTATAAGATCTGCAAAGAGTGATACTTTTATTTCCTCATTACCTATTCTAATTCCTTTCATTTCTTTTTTTCTCCTATTGCTATAGCTAACATTTCGAGTACAGTATTAAATAATAAAGATGATAATGGGCATCCTTGCTTCACCCCTGATCGTATTGGGAAGGCTTTTAGCTTATCCCCTTTACAGATAATGCCTGCTGATGGTTTTAGATAAATAGTACTTATTATTTTTGTCAGATAGTGAGTTCTTATCCTAGAGACTAGAGTCTTTGGGTTTATCAAAAAGTAGATTACTATAGTCATTTTCTACTGTGTTTCCTGTGCCTAACCTATTTCACTGATCAACCACTCTATTTCTTATCCAGTATCAAATAGTTTTGTAGTATAGTTTTAGATTTGATATGGCTAGCCCACCTTCCTGTGCATTTTTTTTTTCATTAGTTCCCTTGATGTTCTTGACCTTTTGTTCTTCCTGATGAATTTTGTTATTATTTTTTCTAGCTCTATAAAATAATGTTAGGTAGTTTTATTAGTATGGAACTGAATAAATAAATTAATTTAGGTAGAACTGTCATTTTTATTATATTAGCTTGGCCTATCCATGAGCAAGTGATATTTTACCAATTTCCTTGATAATTTCTTGAAAAATTATGTCCCCCTCTTTTTTTTTTTATCATGGCTTTCAGGTAGTCCAGTAATTCTTAAATTATCTCTTGGCAATCTGTTTTCCAGGGGAGTTGTTTATCCAATGAGATAGTTCTCAATTTCTTTTACTTTTTCATTCTTTTCATTTTGTTTGTTTCTTGATGTCTCATAAAATTCACTTGCCCAGTTCTAATTTTTAAGGAATTATTTTCTTCAGTGAGCTTTTGTATCTCCTTTTCAATTTGTCCAATTCTGCTCTTTAAGAAATTCTTCTCTTCATTGGATTTTTGTCTTTTTACCTTTTCTGTTTTTTAAGGTGTTAATTTTCCGCAGTATTTTTTTGTGCTTCCTTTACCAACTGTTGACTCTTTTTTCATGATTTTCTTGCATTACTCTTATTTCTTCATCCCAATTTTTCATCTATCTCTTTTACTTGATTTTAAAAATCATTTTTGAGATCTTACATGGCCTGAGGCCAATTCATATTTTTCTTTGAGCCTTTGGATGTAGGAGTTTTAATTATTGGCCCTGTCACCAGTAACTTTCTGTAGTCGGGATTTTTTTCTGCTCTTTGCTTTTTTCCCAGCCTATTTCTCAACTTTTAACTATACTAAAGTGGGGCTCTGCTTCTGGAATGGAGGGAGCACTATCTTGAGCTTCCAGTCTTTTATGTAGCTGTTTTCAGAATTAATTCTGGGGATCTATAAGTTTTTGGCTCTTCCAAGGTGGTATAATCTAGGGAGAGGTGTGTTTACTAATTTCCTATACTGTGCACGGGTCTGTGAGCAACCACAGTCACTCTTTTCCAACCTGGAACTGTGACCAGATACATGTTCCCTTGCAGTTGCAAGCTCTAGTGTGCTAGTGCTCCTCCTTACCCTGTGATTGAGGTCCAGGATTGCAACCCAGCTCCACATATAGGCAATGCAAGAGTCCTGCCCCTGGTGCTAGCAAAGGGACCCCTGTAAATCTCCTTTTGACCAGTTGTCCAACCCCCTTAACTTCTGTGGTCTTAGAGGTCCAGAAATAGCCACTGCTGCCATTGATTCAGTTGCTCCAAGGCCTGCTTTCCAGTTTGCTGGGGCCAGGTCTGCAATGCTATGGCCTGTCCTGGACCGAGCTCCACTCTTATTCTGATGCAATAGACCTTTCCTGCCAACCTTCTAAGTTGTTTTGGGCGGCTGGAAAATCGTTTCACTCCATCTTTTTTGTGGGTTATTCGGCTCTAGAATTTGTTTAAAGTCATTATTTAAAGGTATTTATAGGGATTTCCCTTTACGCTGTTACCTTGGCTCCGTCATCCCTGAAATAACCCTTAAGCTTGTCCTTCTTAGCTGAAGATATAACAATTGGAATTGTGTTTAAATTTACATCAAGGGTTCTTTTAAAGGTAAAGGAAAAGGTGCTTGACTATAAGAGTTGTAGCACTAGAATAGTTACAGAGAGGTATTATGGAATCTACAGAGAGCAAGTAAGTGGCCAGGAGCCAAAGAATTATACCAGGCAATCTCTTCTGGTTTTATCTGCTCTGATACTTAACTTGCTATATGACCATTGGCAAGTCCCTTAATCTCTCTCAATCTCAATTCCCTCATTTAAAAAATGGGGATGATAATATTTGTATTACCTGACTCATAGGATTGTATTGAGGAAAGCAGTATGTAAATCTTTAAGCGTTATAGGAAGACTATTGCTATGATTCACTTCATTCCCTTTGAGCTTTCTTTGTGGCACCCTAGAGCCGTGTTTGTGCTGATTTTCTATTGGTTACAGAGAACTATTGTACTTATATTAATTTTCCTTTTAGCCCTGGTGTTTTTAGTTAGGAACAATGGTAGCAGAGGAGTTATAAGTAGATCTGGATCCTGATATTATAAAGTCTGTACTTGTTAAATGGGGAAAAGCAAAAGGTGATTAAAAGGTTTACATTTAGAATTTACATTCATTAATGTAGAGGTTTAGATTTGGGAGCTTTGGTTTGGGTCTCCAATCTGAGTTCATCTTATCTCCCTTAAAAAGTTGTAGATACCTATAGTTCCTTTGCTGCCAAGTATCCCAACAATCCCTTAAAGAACTGAGAAAAATAATAAAATATTTAGAATATAGAGAATCATTAGGGTAAGAATAGAGGACTTAGTTCCTTTTCAGCAGAGGCAGGGGACTAGGACAAAAGACATTATACTGTGTTTGTTAAATGTTCTGTAAGGCAAGCTCTCTTATCTCTAAAAGTGAACCTGATTGATATCTTTTTTTTTTTTTGGTGAGGCAATTGGGGTTAAGTGACTTGCCCAGGGTCACACAGCTAGTAAATGTCAAGTGTCTGAGGCCAGATTTGAACCCAGGTCCTCCTGAATCCAGGGCCGGTGCTCTATCCACTGCACCACCTAGCTGCCCCGATTGATATCTTTTTTTTTTCTTTTTTTTTTTAGTGAGGCAATTGGGGTTAAGTGACTTGCCCAGGGTCACACACCTAGTAAGTATCAAGTGTCTGAGGCTGAATTTGAACTCAGGTACTCCTGACTCCAGGGCCGGTGCTCTATCCACTGCGCCACCCAGCTGCCCCTGATATCTTTATTAAGACACAAGGAATTTGTTATGGAAGCTGCTGCTACTTGTTGAAGGGAAAGGAAAGGTTCATATGGTTGTGGGGAGGATCATTTAAGGAAAGCATTTTATTAATTTTTTGAATGTGAAATAGGGAAAATATATAATATAGGGAAGAAAATATATAGTATAGGGAAGAAATATAGTATTTAAAGATATTAGTTGCTTCCATGCTAAGACCTGAAAGCTCCAAAAGCATAATGGGCAAGTATGCTGTTGCTGAAATTATGTAGGATAGTGCTGATTCAATTACCAAGGGCACAGTGACCCTAGGTAGGTCATTTAACTTCTCAGTGCCAGTCTACATTGGTAGAACTAGTTCCTCACCAAGAGTTCCCCATGCTATTGTAATTATAGGTCCAGTGAAGTACATGGTGTTGAAAGTGTACATATTGTTCTAGATTAAAATATCTGCTTGGAACCTTAAACTTTTTTAAAAGTTATTTTGATGTCCATGGATTCTAAACATGTATTTGATGTATAGGAATAACACATTAAATTGTAGTTACTTTGTTTATTCTTACTAAGAAGTAGAATGCTAAAATGATATATTCTTTGATTTATTATGTTTCTAGAAAGTGACAAAATACCAGTAATGCGTGGACAGTGGTTCATTGATGGTACTTGGCAGCCACTAGAAGAGGAAGAAAGCAATTTAATTGAACAAGAACACCTTAAGTGTTTTAAGGGTCAACAGATGCAAGAAAATTTTGATATTGAAATGTCAAGACCCATAGATGGCAAAGATGGTAAGACCAATTCAGTTTCTTTACCTATAACATATGTTCTGTGATCCAAATAAAATCATGAAATGAGGGTTTAGCATGTTCTATTATAACCACTTTGTGATTTAGGAGACATAGTATTTATTTTTATAATAATTTCTTATTTAAATATATTTTCTTATTTGCTACAAACTGCTGTGAATTAAAATTTAAACTTACTACTTATATAATAATGGAATTTCTATAACATATTGCAATATGAAATTTGATATAATATGGGCCTTGTTTTAGTACTTTTATCAAGGAGAATTTTTAGTAGAAATACAGAAGGACCTTATTACAGCACAGTATAATCTATCTAATGGCATTATATAGGTTTGGTTTTCTTTTCCTTCAACTGAGCAGGCTTTTTACTCTACTAGTATAGAATATGGTAGACAACTTTTTAATAATCGAAATAGTTTTATTACTTCTATTGAGCTAACTTAATATTTGAATATGTTTGCAAAGTAGAGTGTTTATAATATGATAAGAATTTGTAACATTTGATAACTATTTTGTAACCCAGATTATCATAGCTTGGATAAAAATTTTGGTAATTTAGCAAAATACAACTCTTTCTTTATATTAGTGTTTAAAATACTTCTATTCTATCATTACTGCAGGCAGTGGAATCAGCTATGCTGGTAAGTATACAAGAACAGGTAGATTTAGTATCTTGTAGATTTCTTTAATATTGTTTTCTTGAAGTGTTTCTTCATCCATGCTTGCCTTTCTTTGGGAGGTTCCCTTATAAAACCTACACTGTAAATATAAAATATACTCATACCAATAAAATATCTCTCAAAAATCAACAAAAAGCCCCAGTATATTGGTCAAGCAAAAATTAACCTTGTAATTGGGTTATTAAAATTAATAATTAAAATCAGTGACACTCAAATATTAAAACCACAGTTGGTTTTGACTTGTTTTCCTTGCCCCAAAGCTGTTCTAAGAATCATCCCTTGTGTGTGTGCTTGCCTCGGTATGTGAGGGTATAAGTGTGTGCCTACGGGGTCAAGAGGGGGAAGGAAAGTAGCTTGATCTACAATTTAATGTTAAACACCATTACTACCAACTTCATAGTAGTTTTTCTGTAACTATATAGAAGTTGATTTTTGTCATATTTTAGCTTCATTGGTTAGCTAATGTATTGCATTTGCCTTATTTTCATTTATCTTAAGTTAGAGTTGAAGAAAAGTAATTTATACCCTCTGGAGTTTCTGCTTACTCCATATTGGCAGTGTTATGATTGCAATATTAAGTTTTGAGAATTAAGTGGAAGATTGATGTACCTTTGTTTCAATGTGGGGGGAATATAGGTTAAATCTCAGTAAATGCTATTACAAGGATGAGTTCTTTGTGTAGCAGCCATTTCTGTGTTCCAGCAGATGGGCCATAAAAATAATGCTTTATTGACCTGGATACAGCTTGTCATATGCCATTATCTTCTACAATAAACACTTTTCTTTGGTACTGCTTAATTGTAGTCAATCTGGAATTATAAAAGCCAACTTTTTTTCTTTTTGATGTTTTATTAATATATTTTATTCTATAATAATTTTCCAAAACTCCTCTCCAAAATAATTTTCTTAATGAAATAAAAACCTGTTAGGTAAAGCCCCCTGAAACAGAGATCCCATCGTTTCTCTACCAAGAAGAAAGAAAAATATTCAGCATCAGTTGTCTGTAATCAATATTGATAATTTTATCATTTCTGGTTTTTTGTAGTGTTGTCTTCACTGAATGTATGTCAATTTTTATTCATTTAAACAATATATTATCAACACTCAAGCCACCCAACAAAATAACACAAAATTCAAAAAGATCCAGGAACTTAGAGGAGGAAAGGGATAAGCCTGAAAGCATATATTACCTTCTTTTTTCTCCTCTGTTGAAATCCTTTTTTTTTTTTAACTTGGTAATTCATTATAAGAAGGGTGGATATCAGCTTTCTTTTATTTTTAGTTCTTTCAAATTAGGAATGTGAACATTATAATATATCTCAGTTATAGCCACCAGTGTTTAAAAAGTTAACCCAAACTTAATCACACTTAGAACTTTAAAAAATTTGTTAGTCTTTTGATTATTGTGCTGATTACCTCTAGGCATTTGAATTTTCATTTTTCATTAGTTTGGGCAAAGTCAAACTTTTATTTCCTTCATTGAGAGTCCAATATAGTTTCACTTTAACATGGCAATAAATGATCCCTTTAAATGCATTACAACTGATTTATTTGCCTTTACAACTTTAGAACATTTTAACTAAACAGTTACCTGCTTTAAGAGAGAAAGTATTTGTGGCTTTAAACATTTATTAGATCTCAAAATTCAAATTGACCCTGTTTGGCATCACCATCTGTTGCTTTTGTTTTCTATGGTAACATTGCCTGCCCCAAGTGCATGAATTTCCCATCAATACTATATATATAATATGTAGTATATATTGAATTTAAAGATATATAGTATACAGTGACTATGTTCTTTGTACACTTTCTGGAGTAAAAAACATTTTCTGCCTAAGTTTTTTTTTAAATTTGTAATCCATATTGAAGGCGAAATGAAACTATTTATGTCTATGATTAAGATATAACCGTTGCTTTTATAAAAAGCATCTGAGTATCTAGTGTGTTAAACATGGAGAGAGGGATGAAGTTGACAAAAGAAATAATAGACAATTCATACATACGTGAATTAGCTTCAGAAAATTTTGAAACAACGTGAATGTAAAATAATATAGAATAAACTGAATACATAATTTATGAGTCAGCATCATATAATAGAAAGAGTACTAGATTTGAAAGTCAGAAAACCTAGGTTCAAATCCCAGTTCTTATTCTCAGTGGTGTAACGATTAGAATGATGCCACCTGCTGGAGAGCTACTGTAGGAAAGCTCCGCCATGAGGAGAAGGTGTCTGAGGGCAAGCCATGTGGTCAAGGTCTTTGGTGTCAGGAAGTGATGTTTGCTCGTGGGTACTGTCAAGCAAGGCTACCAGCTAATCAACTTGAGGAGCCTCCCATTTCTGGGAGGAGGACACGAAGTAGGAAGCAGATGCGGGCGGAGGGGTTATTTCTCTTTTGGTTCCTGACCTCGCCATGGCGGGTCAGATGATAAGGGTCTCTTAGAAATAGTTAGATTTTTACCTTTCTCTCTGATCCTAATGCTCTTTAATAAATACTTAAACACTTAAATACTCTTGCTAAAGCTTATAATTTATTGACAACCACTTGTTAGATTTTAGATAGTATAGCTAAAATTTTAGACTTTCCACTGGCTGTCATCTTTGGCAAGTCATTTGATATATATGAGCCTCATATTTCTCATCAGTGAAATTGGTATAGTAATATTTGTACTATCTACCTCAGGATTGTTGTGAGGAAAGTACTTTGTAAACTGTATGTGAACTATTTTAAACTTTCTCTCTCTTTCCCTCCCTCCCTCTCTCCCTCCCTCCCTTTCTCTCTGAAGGGATATGAAATAAAGAGTAGTCGTGGTGGAATTGAATTAAAATCAGTGAAGTTTTCTGGAAGCAGCCTTAGAGACATTTTATTATGTTTTCTTTTTTGGCAGTCTGTATAAGTATCTCAGAACCAGTTGTCACTCTGTCAGATGGGTATAATAATACTTATACCACATTCCTCAGAGGACTGTTCTGAGAAAAATACTTTGTTAACTGTAGTAAAGCACTATTTGAGTAAGCTTTTTTTTTTAAATCCTGAAGAGAGATATGATAAAAAGAGTAATCATAGTAGAATGTTTTTAAATGAAAGTGGTTTACTGGAGAGATCTTAGTGACATTTTTGTTTGTTCTCTGTCAGTCTAAAAAAGTATCTCAAAATCTGTTGTCAAGAGTCTATCTGGTGATCCTTCTATTCAAAATGTCTTATTAGGTGCTATGAGTGTGTATGTGTATATGTACACATATATACATATACATGTATATGTAGCTTTAAATATCTATATAGATTTGCATGCATACACACATAAATAAATGCATAGTTCCTTTCCTCAGATATCTTGAAATAAAATACTATCATTTATGTTTCCTTTAGGCCTTTTCTCTGCTTTGGTTATTCAGGTTCACTTTTGCCCCCAAAGAAATTAGATTCTCTGCCCCCACTCCCACCCCCAATTACCACAGATTTTCTTAATAGTTTCAGGGTAGAGTGAGCAATATGAAGAGTGCATTCATGAAGGAATTAATTGAATAAAAGTAAAACTTGCATTCATATTTAAATAAGATGCTTCATTAAATATAATTCTCTATGAAAGGGAATAGTATTTGATTTGTTTTCATTTTTTGTTATCAAGACCAGAAAATGTTTACTTAGATTTCATGTAAATAAAAACCTAGAAATATGGAGAAATATTTTCTTACTGTCTTGAGGCCTTTGTGATAAAGTAATTAATATATGCTTAATATTTAAGTATTTCAATGATTCATTATTTCATCAAGGTAAACATTCCCTTCTACCAATAAAATCTGAACCCCTTTCTGTTTTATCATCTTTGTGAGTGTTTATTACTAGAAAACCTCATGACCTGGTGGCCAAGCTTTTGGTAGCAAACCTCTCTGATTGTAGTTACACTAGTCTTTTATTACCAAGTAATCAGTCTTTCCAGCTGTCAGATATTATGGTCCATTGATATAGTCTTTAAGGACTTAGAGTAACCTCTGCATCATGATGAGGAATGTAAAAAATAGATGGCTAATTGGAATGATTACTTTCCTCCTTCATCCACGTTCTGATTATTATTACAGGTTCTTGATGTTTTATTCTGTAAGAAATATGTCTCTTCATACCCACTTTTCTAGGTATATGTAATTCTTTTCATGCCAGTTTTCTCTTTCTCATACATGAGAGTGTTGAATCTAGGAACAGGTAAAGGGTTTTTTTTTGTTTGTTTGTTTGTTATGTTTTTTATTTTCACCTCTGAGACCAGGGCTTAACTTGTTCATAATAAGTGGCAGGCTTAAAACGAACAAATTTGCTGTATCTAGTGGTTGGAGTAAGTTAGGTTGTTGGTTTGAAGTGGGAAAGGAGAGGGAGGGGAATTCTTTTTTTTTTTTTAGTGAGGCAATTGGGGGTTAAGTGACTTGCCCAGGGTCACACAACTAGTAAGTGTTAAGTGTCTGAGGCTGGATTTGAATTCGGGTCCTCCTGAATCCAGGACTGGTGCTCTATCCACTGTGCCACCTAGCTGCCCCAGAGGGAGGGGAATTCTTTTGATCAAATAACTGGTACTTTTTTAGTGTCCTCTTTTCCTTTGCTTTGCTTTGCTTTACTTTACAAGAGATAAACTCCTGAAACAGGAGTTGGGAAAACTTGATTTTAGCCATACCACCTTAGACTGCTGAAAGCAGCTTTGTAGAAATCCTGAAACATACTGTGGCTTGCTAATGGCTGTCTTCTAAATGAAAGATAATTATTGTAGATATTTTAAATGAAAGCCTGTTTTACTTTTAGTTCACAAAAAATTACAGAGTTTTAGAGATTGAAGAGATTTTGACAGCTTTTAATCTAACCTATAGCTGAAAAAGTACCCATCAAGGGGTTATACAACTTCTTGAAGAACTCTAGTGAGAGGGAGCTACATTTCAAGGCAGTCCCTTTTACTTTTTAATTGTTCTAATTCCTAAGAAGTTTTCCCTGACATAAAAACAAAATTTTCCTCTCTGCATCTTGTTTCTATTTCTGGCCTTGCCCATAATATCCCTGGTGTCACCCCCAAGGCTTTTCCTAGGTCAAACATGCCCAGTTACTTCAATTAGTTCTAGTATGGCATGGTGCCAAGACTCTTCACTATTCTTATTGCTCTTCTTTGGACTCTCTTCCACTTATCAAGGTCCTTCCAAAAGAAGGGCCTAGAATGAAAGATAGTGTGATATTATGCTAAAGGTGGTCTTACCAGGTGACAGGAGGAATATCACCTTTTTAATCTGAGAAGCTGAGCCTCTTTTAAGGCAATTCAAAATTTTATGTCTTTTGGCTAATCATGCCACTGACTCATGTTGTGCTTGGGGTACATTAAAACACACAAGTCTCTTTCCAACAAACTTTCCAACAAACTCTTTCCAACAGTCTAACCAAACCTCCACATATTGTATTTGTGAAATTAATATTTTGAAACCAAGGACCTACATTTATCCCTTACTACATTTTATCTTAATATCTTTAGTCCAGTATTCTAGCTTGTCAAGATTTTTTTCGGTCATGTCATTCTCTGTGTTAGCCATCCATTCCAGGTTTATGTCAACTGTCTGCAATATGACAAGCATACTTTTATTCAAATAATTGATAAAAAAATTCAACCACATATGGTTAAGACTAGGTAGAGGGGCAGCTCAGTGGCGCAGTGGCTAAAGCACCGGCGCTGAATTCAGAAGAACCTGAGTTCAAATTCAGTCTCAGACACTAGACACTTACTAGCTGTATGACCCTGGGCAAGTCACTTAACCCCCATTGCCCAGCCCCCCTTCCTCCCCCAAAAAAAGACTAGGTAGAAATCTGTCAAGTTTACACTAAATCATTAATGACTTCTCTTTTGACTCTAGTTGAAAAGCCTAAATATTTAGCCTTCATCTTTCCATCTTTTCCATAAGAACATTATGAGATAGCTTGTTAAATGCTTTGCTAAAATCTAAGTGGCCTAATGTATACAGTATTCTCCCCCAGATTACCGGTTTAGTATCATTGACCAAAAAGGAAAGGAAGAAAGTTAGTCTGTGCTAGCCCATTCTCAGCAAATCCATGTTGACTATGATCACTGCTCTTCCCCCTTTTAAAAAAGATAATCATTAAGTATTTCTTCAATCATACATTCTAGAATTATCCCAGGATTCAAAGTCAAACTTACTGAATTAAAATTATTTCTTTTAAACAATTTATATTGATTTCCCTTTTTGGTTTGAATGCAAAACATTTTTCTCTACAGGCATTTATACTATTACAGTGGAGGGAAGGGGAAAATTCATGAGCTAATTATTTAGAATGAAATTATCCTAAATGAAGCACTCTAACCATAATGAAGGTATGAGGGAAGTAAAACAAATAATTTTGAAGTGAAATTTGGAGTGGGAAGGAACAACACGAAATGGCTCCAATACTGAATATTTAGAAAATTGTTGAAATTTATAAAGTATATGTGCTTAATATATCTTCTTCCACTCTCCCTGCTAACTTGGACTCCCCACCAAAACCATATGTTTGAAAAGGCCAGGGGCTAAGAGAGGATAGGATATGAAATATTTGCTTTTGGTTTGTTTGTTTGTTTAATTAATCACCATGGCTGTGCAGGCATACTGAAAATTAGTTTTTGTTATATTTTTGTTAGTTACATTATCTGGATATTTCCCATTAGTTTTCTTAAAATAAATAATGAAAATTAAAATGTGGATGTAGTACTGTTTGTAGATTGAAATTTTTTTTAGTTGCGTATTTTCAGGTTTGCCTTGGAGAGACTTAAATTTGATCTACCTTGACCACTTATCAAATTTTTTCAATGGATTTTTTTAAAGATAGCAACTTATTGACAATAGCCCAGTCATAAGTGATAGATCTTTCTCAATAACTGACCAGAAGGCACATGAAAGAAGAAACATTTTTAATGGTAAAACTTAATTTCACTTGCATGTTTTCTCTTCCCTATTGTGATCAGTGTTATTCTTGTATTATTAATGCATTATTTTTAGCATTTAGCATTTTTAGCATTTTTGTCATGGCTTTTAGCTTTCGTGCTTCTTCAAAATACTGTAGTTAGTTATCTTAGGCTTCATAAGTTTCTACTTCTTTTTAATGACCAAAAAGTTTGAGTAAAATTCAAGAATATATTTTATATGTATAATATTGCACAATAGAATACTATCAGTTTTCTTTTTTTTTTTTGAGCTGTATTTAACTTTTCTTTAATGTTACTTTTAGATAGAAGGGAGTAAGGTTAAAAATCTAACACCTAAACACAAATGTAAATTAAATTCTACATACTCTATATAGTTCATTAACTGAATATGTCAGAAGTTACATAAGGTCAGACTTCAAATGAATTTTAAAATATTTATCTTTTGGTAATTATGTCCAAAAAAACTTTATTAATGGTTGCCTTTAAGGTTTATTTACTGTTTACCAAATATGATGCATCTTTTTGTTGTTTGATTCATGTTTATATGATGTCATTCTTGCCAACATCTTTCATTATGGTAATGATTACATAGTTTGCAGTTTTGTTTTCCATTCTTTCTTATATCCTTTTGCTTATGTAATTGAAATACATAAAAATCTTTGAACAACTTAACTAGTCTTGTGACAAATAAGACTGTCCTTATCTACCATAGAAGGGCTCCCATAGAAGTACTTCAGTCATGCAAAGGTCATCCTAACAAAATGCACCTAGAAGCATCTTACTTTTCTTAGTAAAGCTTTTCTTCATATGTTAAAAATGTACCTGTTGAATTTATAACTTGTTCATCAGCTTTCTACTGGATCATTTATACATATTTGGTAAATGTAAATAACCTTAGTGGGTGGGAAAACATTTAAATCTCTTACAAGAGAATTTTGAACTATACATGAACAAAAAATGACATTCTTTTGTATATGTTATACAAAGCTTCCAAATGCAATAGTCACATGGTTGTTTCTGGCTAAAGATTTTAGATTCCATGTTTACTTTTTGTTTTCTCAATGAAAGCAGATGATATATTTGATAAACATTATGAAGATGTTCTTTTACTTATATAATTATAATTAGATATTATATAAATTAAGCATTTAAATAATGTTTGTCCAATATAACTCATCATTTCTGTCGCCACTACAACAAAAAGACAAAATTAACACCCTCGTTTAAAATTTACTTTGAAGCTCAGTGTTTTTACTTTCTTAGTTGTCTACCACCTCCCTCCCTTCTCCCTCCCTTTGTTCAAATGGAGAGGATATAAGGAGAGTACAGATGCTGCATGTCTTAAACGAAAGCGTTCCCAAGGTACAGTAATTGTAGTTTGTTGCTTTTTTCCTCCATGTAGTTATATTCCTGGCTTTTGGCATTCAGTTGTTTGTTTTGGTAAAGTATGAAAGATTTGTTGATTTGCTTTTTAGGCAAGTAATGTGTGTTTAAATTGTTAGGAACTAGTAGGTGTCGTGTCCTTTATGATTTTTTTAAATCTATAGTTAATTACCTGTAGAAATATTCTCATACATTTGTAAATAAGATGTATGTGATCTAATAAGGGTTAACAGAGTGTTGAAGTTATTGAGACATTTGGGTCAAAGCTACCTAAAGAGAAGCCAATTTTCATCATCCCCCTAACAGTGCTAAACATATCGTTCTTGCATTTTCAAAATTGTAAGTATCAAAATATTTGCTACTAGAGACATTTTGTGGAAACATTTTGATTAGATTAGAAAGTAATTTATGTATTTCGTTTGTTAAATCATTTTCTAAATGATTTTAAAACAAAACTTTTAGAACAAAATATTTGAAAGTTTTCCTTTATATACAGAAATCTCAGTTTGTCTACCTATACTTTTCTTACAAATAAAAATATTCCTAATACAGTTGTTTATGTTAATTTAAATTTTGTCTCATGCACATTGTTAATAATAGCATCATTCGACAAATTTTGTAAGGCAAATGGAAGAAACTGACTTCCACATATGAATTTTATTTTTAAAAATTCATCTGTAACAGGCATACCTAAGGATCTTGTGTTTCCCCAGGAATTCTTTGGAATGTGACATACTAAAAATAAAGACTTTTCTGGTAGCAAATATTGATTCAGGTTGTCTCTTTAAGACTCAGATTGTCTCTTTAAAGCTACTTAATGAACAAGAAATCAACTTTTAAGTCTTAATTGTTTTTGGTTTTTGTTTTTGTTTTTTGGAGACTGGGTCTCCAAATAAGCTAGAAGTGCATTGGCCACTACTGGGCCCAATACCACTGTGGATCAACATGTGAACTTTGACCTACTATGTTTTCAACCTTGGCCAGTTTGTTCCTCCATAGTCTGTCCGCTCTGAATCTCACCATGTTGATGCCAGACTTAATGTAGACACTAGATTGGTTTCAGCATACTGCAGCTCTTAACTGTTGAGCTCATTTAATCCACCAGCTTCAATGGCAGGAATTACAGTTGTGAACTACCATGTCTGGTCATATATTTTTTCTATTGGAAATTCCATTCATAAGACACTGAAGAGCTTAGCCCTGCCACCAAAAAAAAAAAAAAAATCTGCGTGGCAAGTCATTTAACCTCTTTCTGCCTTTGTTTCCTTCTCTATAAAATTGAATTATATACTGCTTCACAAGAATTTTGTGAGAGAAAAAAAGTGTTACCTAGATTAGGTATAAAGAGATCGCAAATACATGGGCACTGCTCCCCTTGGTTACCCCAAAGTATGCAGATTTTTCCTGCTAACATGTCTGAGAATGGAAAATTTTTTAGTCATTCAGAAGATAAGAACTGTAAAATTGCTAAGTGGTAGTATTGTTATAGTCAGTATCTGGAGTTATATGGTGTTTCTTTAGTGCTTATATTGAGCCCTGATGTGGTAAAATAAAGCAATATTTCTTGTGTTTTTCCCCCTATAACAAATATTTAGGTAAATTTAAAATTCTTTGTTCAGTCAAACGTAAATGTTTTTGATGGGACAAGAATTAACATCTGAATTAAATTAAACATCTAAAAATCAGTCTGCCAGAAAGTCACTTTTTTGCTGATAAATAGTAAAAAGAGGGGCAGCTAGGTGGTGCAGGGGATAGAGCACCGGCCCAGGAGTCAGGAGTACCTGAGTTCAAATCCGGCCTCAAACATTTAACACTTACTAGCTGTGTGACCCTGGGCAAGTCACTTAACCCCAATCGCCTCACTAAAAAAAAAAAATAGTAAAAAGAACAAAAATGTTTTGATTTTACTTATTTTTTTTTAAACTTACCTTGTTAGAGGGATCAGACTGGTAGTTAGAGACCAGTGAATCATTGGTACTCATCTCTCAGACTGATAGCTACCTAAAAATGGCTTGTTGAAATATATTTTAATTACTTAATTAACTGCCTCCCAAAAATAGAATTAACTTTCTTCAGTTAGAGAATACAACCTAATAACAAAAAAGTTCCTAAATGTGTAATTCCAATAGGGTAAAACTGTTCTAAATCTGAAATTCAAATCAAAACCTTGCCTTTTCTGGTTATTGTACCACATTTTTTCTTGTCCCATTTTTACTGTATCTACTAAGACAGAAGCTTAAATTACAGAAGAAAATCTATAACATACATTAAAATCCAAGAATAAATTATAAAGATCAAGTTATCATGCCATTAACTTGAATCTTTGCAGGCCTAAGATACGACAATAAAAATGAGATGGGAAGAAATATATGGTACATTGCCTTTGGATTCCCTGAAGGTTAAGAACTTTAAATAATTAACTAATTATTTGTTTATTTGTTTATTTGTTTATTTATTTATTTGTTTGTTTGCTGGGCAATGGGGGTTAAGTTCAGGGTCACACAGCTAAAAAGTGTCAAGGCTGGATTTGAACTCAGGTCCTCCCGAATCCAGGACCAGTGCCTTATCCATTGTACCACCTAGCTGCCCCAGGTTAAGAATTTTATATTTACATAATCAAAGGGGTGAAATTCAGAGAGTGATCCAATTAAATGATGTATCCAATAGTCACCCATTCGGAATACGTGCTAATGAGACAAAATCTTGAGTTTTATGAACTTTTTATTATTTTCCATATAAATATAGTTTATCCTAGTAGGCTTAATGTAAAGGTTGTTCTTTTTCTTTGCAACAGCTATTCATAGTTTCAAGTTGAGTCGCAACCACGTGGACTGGCATAGTGTGGATGAGGTATATCTTTACAGTGATGCAACAACATCTAAAATTGCAAGAACAGTTACACAAAAGCTGGGTTTTTCTAAAGGTAATAGATTTTTTTTCCACTCAACAAATGGAGAGTGTTGTTTTTCCCATTCTTAGAAAACATTTAATGAAGAATTCACATTTTTCATTTATGATAGAGTACTAATATTTATAATTGTTTTCATCCTGTTTTGTTTATTAGTGATTTAGCTGACCTGCAACATAATCTAATATTAAATATTTAAAGAAATATAGCTGAACTAATAACTTTAATACTTTTTTAAATGGTCAAAAGATAATTTTTGTAGAGCTATATGTGGAAACAATATTGTTGGCAAAAGCAGAAAGTTAAATTTTTTTACAATTCATTTAAGAGGTCATTCTTCACAACAATCCTTTCAGGTATGTACTGTAAATATCCCATTTTTTGTGTGAGGAAACAGGTTCAGGGAGGTAAAAAAAAATTCTAAGTAAGTTGAATATGTGCATAGATTTTGCACATGAATCAAGGTACCCAAATTTTAAAAAATTAAATTTGTCCCTCACTGAAATTTTATTCGAGTCAGGTTGTAGTTTTTGTTAAAATTTTCAAACATATGTGAAAAATGTCACCTGTTATAGGTTAAAATATTGAACTTAAGAGTCATGACTTTTCCACAGCTTCAAGTAGTGGGACCAGACTCCATCGAGGCTATGTAGAAGAAGCTACCTTAGAAGACAAGCCTTCACAGACAACTCATATTGTGTTTGTTGTGCATGGCATTGGGCAGAAAATGGACCAAGGAAGAATAATAAAAAATACAGCCATGTGAGTTTTTATGCACATATATCATAATTTCTGTGGTATTCTAAATCTATACCTGATCTCTTAGACTCAAGAGCTATTCAGATATTAATAGAGAGTGTTCCTTCTTGTTTCAAGGTTCTTCAGTACCAATTATGAAAAACAGCTACCTTTGATTCTTAAGGTGATGGAAGGCAGGCAGGGAGGGGCTGTACTTTTATTCTGATTATTAAAGGTAAAACATAAGGCCTAAGACGAAAATAGATTTTAAAAATCAAAGCCTAGAGTCTTTCTTACTGTTTAGGCTGGTATAAATTGAGATGGTAATGAAGGTTTTTTAACTGTAAGAATCAGAAGATTTTTTTCAATCACTATTAAGTTGTATCTAGCTAATTCATTGAAATGTTATAATGGAACTATAATCTCATTGATCTAATTATTTCCTCCACTTCTGTATATCAGAATCATGCCTTCTTATCTTACTAGATTCTTGTTCTCCCTTCCAAAGATCCTTCACAGAGGAATCCACTCAGTATTCTGGAGTCCTTCCTTATAAAGTCTTTTTATATTTCTTGGTACCAGTTCAGCACTCTGGTTGTCCACATGGTATCCTTCTCTCTTGACCTTTTCTATTCATACATTATCGTCTATCCCTTATGCTACCTCTTGTACATAGATCATTTTTGGATTTATGTTGCAGCCAACTTTGTCCTGCACCATACCTATTGTTTATGTTGGAACTTACTTTGTCCTGTCTTACACTTTCCCTCAAATGTCAATTCTGGGGATGATGACTACTTGCCAGTATCCTAGGAAGAATATGTAATGTTATGTTGTGGGGGGGGGGGGGAAGTAAATTTTTTTTTACAATGCTAGAATTAATGTCTAGAGTAAAAATTATTTATTATAACTCCATTTTGAGTTGCCTTTTGCATAATTTTATTACAGAGGAGGAGAGGAAGCATATCCTAAATTCTAATTGTCTTTACATGCTACCCTTATGCCACATATTATTCATTTTAGAGATTTTAAAGCTGTAATTTTGTGTAATAGTGAATGAATTTTGTATGTGTATTCATGCCAAAAGTCTATACATTTTGCCATAGTAATTTTAGGGTAGCATTGATGTCCAACTCTTATTGGTCATCCACTGAAACTTTTTTCAAGAAGGCGACTGAAGTTTTGGGGATGAACATCAAGTTCTTGTCTAGACACCATCTCCATGCCTCCTTTAAGATTTTGGCTTTGGTTTAGATGGTTTGACTTTCGTTTGGAAAGTTTTGAATAGGCAAATTTTTGTTGTGTAATACAGTATGCTATTTATATATTTTGTGTTGGAACAGTCTTTTGAATGTTATACATTAAGAGCATATAGACAAGTGAATAGGACTTGGAATTTTACTCCTAAAATCTAATCTTTTGGCTGTTTTTTATTAACACAACAACCTGTTTTGTCCACCAATTTTTATCTGAAATGAAACTTGAATTTTAGCTCGTTGATGGACTTTTGAAATCATCTGGACTATCCCTTTCACTTTGAGGATAGAACTGAGGACCAGAGAGGTTAAATAATTTGACCTAGATAATAAGATTTAGATATTGATAGAATCCTCATCTTTTGGACCCAGAAAAATTAAATTACTTAGCCAGACTTTTCTAGCTAATTTTGACTGACCTGGGGCTAGAATTTACGTCTTTTCATTCCTAGTGCATTTATCTCTCAACATTATTTTTATTTGTAGCCTTATGTCTAAAAATAATTTCTGCATAATCCCAATATAGATAATTCACAAGAAATTACATGAATGACAATAGTGCCTCTAAGAAAATTCTGAATTTAAGGTTAATTAGTAGGTATTATATTGAATTACATATGTTGTTCAGTCGTTTTCAGTTGTGTCTGACTCTTTGTGACCCCATTTGGGGTTTTCTTGGCAAAGACACTGGAATGGTTTGCCATTTCTTTCTTCAGCTCATTTTACAGATGAGGAAACTGAAGCAAATAGGGATTAAAGTGATTTGCCCTGAGTTACACAGTGTCTGAAGCCAGATTTGAACCCAGGTAGAACACTCTTCCAGACTTCAGACTTGACACTCTATCCACTGTACCACCTACCTGCTCCAATTATAGATGAACATTCCATAAAATCAAAGAATGAAATGGTTATTCTCTCTGGTTTAAACTCTAGTAACTTTAATACTAATATGACAATAAGATAGTAATATCTTATTGCCTTAAGTAAAGGGAAATTTTACTTGTGGATGTGAAAGATCAATTGTGATTTTTAAGAATAAAAATTAGATAAATTCTTGCTTTTAGTACCTTCCCAATCATTGTAACTAAATATTGCTTGCTACTTATTCCCAGTTGATTATTATATAGCATTTGTTTTTACTGTGTTTAGAATAAAAAAGTTAAAAACTTAATATATAGCTATATGCTTTGTCACACTCTGGTTGGACAGTGTGTTAAGTGAGGGTGATAAGGAAATATTGCTGCTTGGGTGATTTGATTTGGAAGATAAAGAATATGCAAATGATGAAGCAACAGAACTAATATTCATATATTAGGTTCATGCTACTAAATATTATGGAAGATAAACAGAAAAATGAGCACTTTCACGTTTATTAAATGGAGGAGATGTTGAGCGATTTTCCTTTTCCTTATTTTTTCTCTTTTCTTAAATTTAAATATATAGGATCATAGAACTAGAGTTCATCTTGTTAAATTATATTACAAATGAGGGAAACTGAGATCCAGGGGGGTTAAATGACTTGCCCAAGGCTGTACTATGAGTGTCAAAAGTAGGAATTTGAACCCAGGTCCTCCTAACTTTAGATACAGTACTATCCTATCTCCCTTTTTTTGGGGGGGGGGGTGAGGCATTTGGGGTTAAGTGACTTGCCCGGGGTCACACAGCTAGTAAATGTTAAGTGTCTGAGGCCAGATTTGAACCCAGGTACTCCTGACTCCAGGGCTGGTGCTCTATCTACTGCGCCACCTAGCTGCCCCACTCACTCTACTTTATTCTAATAAAATATATCCATTTCTTATTAAGAAGTAGTTTCTTGGGGCAGCTAGGTGGCTCAGTGGATAGAGCACCGGCCCTGGATTCAGGAGGACCTGAGTTTAAATCCGGCCTCATACACTTGACACTTACTAGCTGTGTGACCTCAGGCAAGTCACTTAGCCCCAACTGCCTCACCAAAAGGAAAAAAAAAAGGTAGTCTATTGCTATACTTATAGATAACTGAAAATTATTGCCCAGAAGTATAGGAATAGGTAGACTGTGTTATTTTGCTGAACTATCTCTGAAGTAGAAACATAAAAGATTTTTTAATTTCTCCTCTCGGCCGCATAGATTCTAAATAGTATTCCTTGGGTTGTGCTAACTAAAAAAAATAATAGGTAAGTATATTATCTTTAACTCCTTCTACCCTTTATCATTTCCCCAAAAGACTTTGTCATTTTTAAAACGCCATAGATTTCCTCTTATATAATTCAGTCTGAAAGTGGCGAAATGTATGGCATTTTACATGTTTACATTTTTTTTGTCTGAAGTCTTTACAATATACTGTTAAACTCATTTCAAATATACTTTGCCTAATTAAAATTTATTTAATTACCTAATTAAAATTTATTTTAAATATTAAAGATGAATTTTCATTACTATTATAAAATTCATTTAATATCATTTTATGTAATTGAAATCTAATGTGTATTTTTCTCCTTCATTACTGAGGTTTTTATAGCTTTGCAAGACATGTATAACAAGCATTGTTAACATTTTTAAATCATCATAAAAGGAATTATCAGAATAATACATGATTTGTCATTTTAATTTTTGTTTCTACCATAGTTCTAGTTTCATTTTTAATGGTCTATTGTTTGTATGTATATAGAGACATATATTTGTGTTCTGTTTTCTTTTATGATTTTAGTCTAGGGCAACAAGCTAAAATTACCATAGCTTAACCAGCTGAAAACAAACACAACGACTTCTGGGGAATTTTGTCTGTGTGTGCGTGTGTGTGTGTGTGTCTGTGTCTGTGTCTGTGTGTCTGTGTATGTGTGTACATATACCTACAGATATAGAAGTATATATCTAAAAATCATATACCCAAAGAGCAAAGCACAATCACAGACCTTTAGGTGCAATACTGAAATTAAAGGTCTGAAACATTATAAAACAGTTAAAAAAAAAAAACCAATTCATTACATGAACTCTCAATCATCCTCCCCTATCCAGTTCCCTAACAGTTCTACTTTGGGGAGAGTTTGGATTCAAGCATAGTGCTTTCATGTAAAAAGTTTCCATGCAAATTGTTTTATATTTATGTACTTTTATTACATCTAGATAATCTATTATATAGATAGATATATTTATATCTAGTCATCTACATATGTAAAAATATCTAGTAGTCTACAGTAATAAACTTAAATATTGATTAATTTTTAAGTTGTCATATATTATTTTTTCATTATTTTGAGATTACTTTTTTATTCTGCTTTGATTTGACTGTGATCCAAAGGAAGACAATTGTTTTTTAACTTTAAAAATTAATAATCATTTGTTTTCTTCTTCCTTCCACTTCTCCCCAGCCTACTGAAAAACAAAACAAAATCCTTGTAACAAATTTGCATGATTAAGCAAAACAAGTCCTACATTTCCATAACCTAAAAATGTCTCATTCTACATACTGTATCCATCACCTCTCTCTCAGAAGATGGGTAGTATACTTCAAAACTGGTACTCTGAAATTGTGATTAGTTATTACTCGGATTGGAATTCTTAAGTCTTTTACAATTATTTGCCCTTACCTGCTATTGTTATTATATAAATTGTTCTCCTACTTACTTAATTCTGCATTATTTCATTCAAGTTATAACCTGAAATTGTCCATTTCATCCTTTCTTATGGTATAACAGTATTTTGTTATTCAAATACCATATATTGTTCAGCCATTCCCCAGTTGATGGACAACTAATGTATCTTAGTTTCTAATTTTTAATCATATTTAGAAAAAGTACTTGTATAACACTTAAAAGGTTTTTAAAGCACCTTACAAATATCTTATTTACTCCTTAAGACAACCCTTTCAGGTTATTCCCATTTTACAAAAAGAACTACGATAAATATTCCTCCCCCCCCCCACCCCTTTACATATGGATCTTTTTCTTCTCTCTTTGATCTCTTTGGTATATAAGCCTAATAGTGGTATCACAGAGTCAGAGATAAGTACAGTTTAGTAATTCTGAAGTATAGTTCCAAACTGCTTTCCAGAGTAATGATACTAATTCACAGTGTATCCCCCAATAAAAGGCCGAACTCAAGGTCTTCCATCAGTCACTTACATCTGTACTAGTACAAGGCATTTTCCATTTCCTTCTGTCAGTCCAGTTTACCAAATGGAATATAGAGAGCCTCCAGTGCAAAGAAGAGCAACCCTCTCTTCAATTTCAGGTCATCTGCTGCCCCTGTCCTTTTAGGATAGGTGCCTTCCACTCAGTGATAAACATTCTCACACCTGGTCATACCCTTCCTATCCCAATGACTCTGGACTTCTGTAGATCATCATCCAAACCCCTTACCATGTGATTCAAGTCCTCATTCTCATCCCTTTCACCCCAAAGTTTCATCCTAACTCTACCCAGTCCTTCCATTGTGTCCTTTGGAATGCCTATTCCTTAGGCAACAAACTTCCCTTCATCTTAAATCTAGTCCTCTCTTACTCCTTCTATCTACTACCTCTTACTGAACCCTAGCTTCCCCTTAATGACAGACTCCCTGGCCACCCTTTTCAGTACTTCACTCATTCTCCATGGCTCACTGGTCAAGGCAGGGGAGTTGGAATACTCCTTGTTCCCTATTGCCACTTCCAGGTCCTCCCTTTTCACTCTCTTCATTTGAAATTCATGCTATTCATATCTACCACCCAATCAAAATCCTGGTAGCTATTGTCTACAGACTCCTCACCCCTCAGTTTAGGCCATTCCCCTTCCCTGCTCAGTGAATTTTATACCTGACTTAACAATTTTCCTCTCCTCCCCAATTCCTGCCTTCATACTAGAGGACTTCAACATACATATTGATTTTCCCCTCATATATTCAGTTCTTCAGCCTACTCACCTTCCATGACCTACTCCTCCACCATAACCACACAACAATGATAATACTCTTGATCTTGCCATTACCCACAAATGTACCACCTCTGTATTCAAGATTTATGAAATCTCCTTATCTAACCATTATTGACTTTTCACCTCTCCCTCTGCATTCTTTTACATAACTCTACTCTTTGTCTACACCATGACCTCCATTTCCTTGATCCCTCACTTCTCGCCCAGGCCAACTTCCTTGTACTGACTACTCCTATTCTCCCCAACTTGACTCTTCAATGAACCAATTCAAATCAACACTGTTCTCCTCTTTTCAATTCCCCCCCACCCCTATCATCATATCACTGATTACTCCCAGTCAAGCCTCACCTTTGGATCCTACCCATCACCTTCACTTCAGTGAAGATGGAGAAAAATCATGTAGCAAGTTTATGTTACATAACCTCACTTGGGCCTTTACCGCTGCTAGGCAGTCCTACTATACTTACTATGCTCACTGTCCCACTCTCCATAAAAGCCCTTCCAAACTTTTTTATCCTTCTTCAAACTTCCTATTCCTTCCCTTCTCCCCACTCTCTTAGCTGAGAACTTTGCCTCATATTTTACAGAAAAAAAATTGAGGCATTTACTGTGAATTCCCATTTCTCTCCTCTTCCTCATGTATCATTCATGTGCCTTCTGCCACTGTCTCTTCTTTCACCCCTTTCTCACATGATGAAGTGGCTTTTTTCCTTACCAAGTCCAACCCCACTACTTGTTCAAGTAATCATAAGATTTTGAGTTCCTTATTTTTCTCCTTCCCCATCCTCCTCCCCAAGACAGCAAGCAATCTGATATAGCCACTAGAGTGATTTTCCCAAAGTACAGTCCAATGACCTACCCACCTCCCCTAGCCACCGCTCAGCAAATTCCAGTGGAGCCTGGAGGAACAAATACAAAATGCTCAGTTTGGCATTTGAAGACTTTCATAATCTAGCTCTTTTCTGCCTTTTTCAGTCTTCTTGCATCTTATTCTGTATTCATTTGTTCAGTCGGGTCCAACTCTTTGTTTTGTTTTGTTGTTTTGTGGGACAATGGAGGTTAAGTGACTTAACCAGGGTCACATAGCTAGTGTCAAGTGTCTGAAGCTGGATTTGAACTCAGGTCCTCCTAAATCCAGGGCCAGTGCTTTATCCACTGCATCACCTAGCTGCTCCACTGTCCAACTCTTTGGGACCATAATATACCAGGCCTTTCTGTTCTCCATGGAGTTTTCTTGGCAAAGATGCTTCCTTCTCCAGTGGATCACCATTATGACCTGTCTGTCTTTGGTGACCCTAAATGGCATAGCTCATAGTTTCACTGAGTTATACAAGTCCCTCCACCATAAGAAGGTGTGATTCAATCAAGGTTCAAATCACAACAATCAGGGGCAGCCTGGTGGCACAGTGGATAAAGCACCAACCCTGGATTCAGGAGGACCTGAGTTCAAATCCAGCCTCAAACACTTGGCACTTACTAGCTGTGTGACCCTAGGAAATTCACTTAACCCTCATTGCCATTCAAAAACAAAAAAAACAAATCACAGCAACCCAGGAGAGTTTTTTAGACCTTATTCCCCCTACATTATACTCTTCCATCCAGTGATACTGACTTCCTGACTAATCCACCAAGACACTCTATCTTACCTCCAGGCATTTTCTCTGGTTGTCCCCCATGCCTGGAACACTATCTTTCCTCCATTCTGAGTACTGGCCTTCTTTTTTCCCCTCAAGTCTCAATAAAATCCTACTTTCTGTCTTCCCCATTAAGTGTTAGCTTTTTGAGGGCTGGGATTATCTTTTTCCTCTTGTTGTGTTTCCAGTGCTTAGCATAGTGCCTGGCACATAGTAGGTGATTAATAAATGTTTATTGATTTTTGGACTGAGTTGTTGAGTTCCATTGTTTCTGATTGTCTCTGTTTCATTGAAACTTCTCTCTTCCCCCTTCCTCTTTTTTACCACTACCAAATGGTTTTGTTGACTGCTGTTTTATTTTATTTTATTTTAATTTTTTGTGGGACAATGAAAGGTAAGTGACTTGCCCATTGGTCACACAGCTAGTAAGAGTCAAGTGTCTGCGCTGGATTTTGAACTCAGGTTTTCCTGAAATCCAGGGCCAGTGCTTTTTCCACTGCCACCATCTAGCTTCCCCCCCGACTGCTGTTTTATAATATAGTTTGAGTCTGCAAGTCTACATTCCATATTGTCTTACCACTTTTCATCATTTCTCTTGGATAATCTAGATCTTCCTGTTCTCCTAAACAAATTTTGATAGATTGGTATAAGCATTAAAACTGTAAATTTAGTAAGTGTCATTTTTATTTTATTGGCAATGAGCACTGAATATTCCTTTAGCTATTAAGTTGTTCCTCATTTTTAAAGAGCATTTTGTGATTAAATCTGCATATATATTTTATATGCTTTTGTATATATAAATCTGAATATTTTGTAGCTTTTTGAGTACTTCTTAGATTTTTTTACTCATAGAGAAATGCTATTGATTTTTGAGGGTTTATTTTGTTACCTGCAATTTTGCTGAAACTTTTGTTTCAATTAGAATTTTCTGATTCCCTAGGATTTTTTAAAATAAGCCATCATGTCAGCTGTAAGTAAGAGATAGTTTGTCTTCTTTACCTAATTTTTATGCCTTCATGAAATTTCTTAATCTTATCTTATTGCTGTTAGTAGCATTTCCAGACTTATATCAAATAACAGTAGGGAGAGTGGGCATTTTGGTTATAGATAGATGCCTTTTTATGATTTTTTAAAAGCTCTTTCTATGCCTATACTTTATAGAGTTTTTAAGCATAATGAATCTTCTGCTTTCTTAAAGACCTTTCTGTAGCTATCGTGGTAATCATGTGAGTTTTGGTTGTTTCGGTTTTTTATATAGTCAATTATCATAATTGGTTTTTTTATGTTGAACTATTCTTGCATCCTGGTTATAACTCTAGGCCTTGATAAATAATTTCTTGAAAAAATTGCTGTAGGGGGCAGCTAGGTGGCACAGTAGATAAAGCACTGGCCCTGGATTCAAGAGGACCTGAGTTCAAATGCGGCCTCAGGCGCTTGACACTTACTAGCTGTGTGACCCTGGGCAAGCCACTTTAACTTTCATTGTCCCACCCCACCCCCAAAAAAAAGATTGCAGTAGTCTTTTAGACAGGATTATATTTTACTTTTTAAAAACTGAGACAGTAGGACTATATTTGTCTCATAAAATAGGAATCTGCCAGAATACTTTTTCTTGATTTTTCAGAGTAATTTGTGTACTATAGGTACTGATTATTTCTTAGAAGTTGTGAATCCATGAGGACCAGGATTTTTTTTTTTTCTTTGATAATTCATTTATAGTTAGGTCCAAATTAGTGTGAATAATCAATCTGGTGGAATGCTCCCATTATTTGAATTCAGTCTGTTTGTTTCCATTGCTCTTTGGACCATTTTACCATGTTATACATAATTATAACTTTGAATAGTGCAATTTCAAATATGTGCAACTACTCCAGGGGATTGAATTATTTGCACTAGTCAGAACTTCACTGTAGTTCAATTTCCTTTTCTGAGTCTATTATTCAAGATTTCTATTTGATCTTTTATTACTTTAGGTATTTTATGTTTTTTAAAAGTATTCCATTTATATTCTGTTCTAAGTTCTGCTAGCAGGGTAACTGTTCGTGATGTGTTCCTGATCATGCTTTTTAATCTTGTTTTTTGTGATTTCACCTTTTTCAATTTCCTGTTAATTCTTAACTCTTTTTTAATCAGATTGGTTAAGGTTATCTATTTTGTTATATTTTTCAAGAACTAGAATTAACTCTATCAGCTTTTTATTTCCATATCCATTTATTCTCATTTTTTTTAGCATTTTCCCTTTTGCATTTATCTTGTTTGATTATTTTGTTTGATTTGATAATTTTTTGTAATGTATGTTCAGAAAAACTGTATATTCAGTTCATTATATTCTTCTATTATATTTTGCAGCATATATTTTTAGGGAGATAATTTTCCCCTGATGATACTTTAGATGTACTCCTATAAATATGATTTCATCATTATTATTTTTCTCCACATTATTTCTTCTGTGATTTACCCTTTGAAACTACTAGTATCCATTTTTTTTATTTTTTCCATTAAATTTATCCAAAGTGAAGAGAGGAACATTTAAAATCTATTATTTCTAATACTGCCTATATCTTCTTGTATTAAAGTTATTTTTCCTTTATGAATTTAGTTGCTTAAGGTGTCTTGGACATGTAAGATTATATTGATATTGGTTTGTTATCTATCTCCTTTCAATATAATGTAGTATCTTGGTTTATTCCGCTATTTAAGGCAACTAGATGGCACAGTGGATAAAGTGCTGGACCTGGAATTAGGAAGACCTGAGTTAAAATCTAACCTAATCTAGCCACTTAGTAGGCTGGGTTACCCTAGGCAAGTAACTTAAAGCCTATTTGCCTCACTTTCCTCACCTGTAAAAATGGGGATAATAATAGCACCTACTTCACAAGGTGGTTGCAAGGATTAAAAAATAATTATGTACTTTTTTTCTTTTTTTTTTTCTTAAGTGAGGCATTTGGGGTTAAGTGATTTGCCCAGGGTCACACAGCTAGTAAGTGTTTAAGTGTCTGAGTCCGGATTTTGAACTCAGGTACTCCTGACTCCAGGGCCGGTGCCTATCACTGCGCCACTTAGCGGCACCATAATGTACTTTTATTATTATTTTTTATACTTAGGTACTGAATTTTTGTTTTTGCTCTGATACCATGCCTACAATTCTTGCTTTTTAAAAAATTTACCTGATGCATAGTAAATTTTGTTCTAGCCTCTCATTTTCATTCTGTATATGTCTTTGGTTTTTAAATATTTTTCTTGCAAGCAACAGATATGGGTTTGTGTGTGTGTGTGTGTGTTCATGAATTGGGATTTTACCTACTTCCTTCCCCTTTTACTTAAGTACTTAAAAAGCCTTCCCCTTCAACAGCTTTATTTTTATCTTTTTTTCCTTTTTCTAAAAAGGATTTCTTTCCCTCAATCTCTTCATTAATTTACTTCCATTCTCTCTGTTATAGAGTTTTATTCTTTGATTTATTTATTTCATCTTTAGTGTCTGTTATTCCTCATGGAGTTAAAACTGCTAATCTCTGTAATTCGAATTTCTTCTTTAAATCAGTTTCTGTGGTATTACCTTGGGGATGCTGCCCCTTCTCTCCCTTTTTTTCTGTTTTACTTCACTCTTTGAAGTATAAATTCCTTCAAGAGATAGAGATGATAACAAATATTTTGTGATGGTTGGACTTTTCCAGGATCCATGATTATGCAGTCTATTACTTTCCTCACCTTCCCTATGATCATTTTTTTCTTCTTTTCTTCTATGATCATTTTTTTTTTCTTATTTGCCATGAAATCTCCTGAGTTAATGCCCTACCAACCTAGGTGATCTTAGTTGCCCACAGGAGCTCTGATTCCTTTCAACACAAAATGCTACCCCAGAAGTGGTCTTTCTAAGCCCTTAATTCCTATTGATTTTATCTATTCTAAGGACCCCATCTCCCATAATAGAATATAATTCCCCCATTGAAGTGTTCTTCAGTGGGTCTTCCTCCCACCAAAAAAACTGAGACCTCTCCCTTTCTTTTTCCCTTTTCCAGTTCCTCTCGTTGCCACTTTACCCACTTTCTTCTTCCTGAAAGACAAGAGGAACTGTTTTCCTGTTATTGTATATCATTGACTTCATTAGGGTACATCAGACCTTACTCTGTATTTTGTTTCTCCCTTTTTAAGCACCCTCCCATTCCTTATTGTACCCAAAAAAAAGAAAGAAAAGAAAAGAAATTCATCTGTAGATGGAGTCTTGTGAGGCTTAGTCCATGGTATTCCAGGTCTGTTCTTCCACTATAATTTCCATTTTAGGTTCTGCTTTCACCCTTGTCTCCTTGTGTACTTTTTGAAATAAAAATGACCCCTGGTTGTTGGGTTTTTCCCACCTCATGTGTCCTTTCTAGGTTTTTTCTCTTTTTTTCTAGGATAATTGTCTTATTTCGTTAGTTATTGTATTTGTTTGCCTTTATATTGTCTGAGATATTTGCAAAGCATATTATGCATATCTTTTTCCACATTTCTCTTTGTATCAGCTCAAGTAAGTCCAGGTTTTTCAGAAAGCATCCTGCTCATCATTTCTTATAGCACAATAGCATTCCATCTAGTCACACACCCTACTTGTTCAGCCATTCCCCAATTGATAGGCATCCCTCAATTTTCAATTCTTTGCCACTAGAAAAGAGCTGCTATAAATATTTTTATACGCTATAGTTCCTCTTCCTTTTTCTTTTTTGTCTTTTTGGATACAGACCTAGTAGTGTATTGCTAGGTCAAAAGAATATATGTGGTTTTATAGCCCTTTGGGCATAGTTCCAAATTGCTCTACAGAATGGTTGAATCAGTTTACAACTCCACTAACAGTGCATTAATGTCTCATTTTTCCCAAATTCCCTCCAATATTTGTCATTTTCCTCTTCTGTCCTATTAGCCAATTTAATAAATATGAGGTAGTAACCCAGAATTGTTTTGATTTGCATCTCTCCAATCAATAGTGAGTTAGAGCGTTTTGTTCACATGGCTATAAATTTAACCTTTTAAAATCCCTTATGATTTCCTAATTACTTTTGGGGGGGAGGGGGTTGGGGCAATGAGGGTTAAGTGACTTGCCCAGGGTCACACAGCTAGTGTCAGTCCTATTTACTTTTTTATGCTTTTCTTGAGTCTTATATTTGAAAGTCAGATTTTCTATTCAGCTTTGGTCTTTTCATCAATAATGGCCTGAAAGACCTCTCTTTTGTTGAATGCCCATTTTCCCCCTTAGTTTTGCTAGGATGGTGATTGTTGATTGTGGCAAAGATTGGCAAAGATTCAAAAAACAAAAATGTTAATTTTTGAAGATATATTCAGAGGACAGGCAGATTAATGAATGTCATTTTAGAATGTACCCAAAAGTCATTAAAATGTACATATATCCTACTGCTCTTGGCCCAGAAGTATCAAAGACAGGGAATGGACTGATTTTGTACAAAAATATCTATAGTAACATGTTTTGTTGTAACTGAGAACTAGAAACAAAGTAAATGCCTATCATTTGGGGGGAGGCTGAACAAATTGTGGTATGCAAATATAATAGAATACTGTTATGCACCTAGAAATGTCAAACTGAGAAAACCTAGGAAAACTTGTATGAACTGATGCGTAGTGAAATGAGCAAAAAAAGGAAAATAACTTATACAATGCTTAGAGCACCATAAGGTCAAATAATAACTGTGAAAAACTTTAAGAACTTAAGTCACTATGACCTTGAAGTGACCTGAGGTTGATCTTGAATCCCTTTATCACTTTTCATCTCATGACTTCATTGACACATTTCTTACCTTTCTTCTTTTATACTATCAGCCTACCCCACACTGGGCTATAATAGTATTACCCAGTACCAGTAATGTAATCAAAAAAGTTTTCAAACCACATTCCTCTTCTTGAAGCGTATAAGGAGATAGGTGAAGAGGGACAGCATTCTAGGCATGGAAGACAACCAGTTATATGACACAAAAACATGCCATGTATGCTAAACACCAAGAAGGCCATTGTCACTGAATTATAGAGTTCATCACTTGCATAACATTTTTTCTAGGTGGCATAGTAGATAAAGCACTGGCCCTGGAGTCAGGAAGACTTGGGTTTAAATGTCACCTCAGAAACTTACTAGCTGTGTGACTCTGGGCAAGTCACTTAATCCAGGGCCATCTCCAGTCATCCTGATGTATATCTTGTCAATGGACCCAGAAGGCTCTGGAGGAGAGAGTGAGGTTGGTGACCTTGCACAGCCCTCCCTCACTTAAATCCAAGTTCAGTGCAAGTCATGACATCACCCCAACGTCATGGTCCTCTTACAGAATGAAGGAAAAACAAGAGTACATGGAGGAAGGGAGTAAAGTGTAAGAAGATTGAAAGAGGTAAGGAGACCAATCTAAGTATGAGGTGTGGTAGCTGTGTGAGTGAAGTTTCTCGAAACAAGATGTTTTGAAGATAAAAGCTTGTGTGGCTTTTCACCCAGTGCTCCTCTATGCCTGAAATGTACTCTGTCTTTCAACGTGTCCTGTCTTCAAAATCAGCCCAACTGCTACTTCTTACAAGAAGCCTGTCTTGACTCCTCCAATTGCTGGTTCTTCCCCTCTTCCTCTAAAATTACTTTGTATTTGTTGTAACCTACAAGAAGCATCATGATTTGGTAGAGTTAATAAAATGCTTGTTAAATTAATTCTAATAAATGCTTCTTTTGGGGTGGGGCAGGACAATGAGGGTTAAGTGACTTGCCCAGAGTCACACAGCTAGTAAGTGTCAAGTGTCTGAGACTGGATTTGAACTCAGGTCCTCCTGAATCCAGGGCCAGTGCTTTATCCACTACACCACCTAGCTGCCCATAAATGCTGCTTCTTGTTGTTGTTGTTGTTGTTGTTGTTGTTGTTGTTGTTGTTGTTGAGGCAATTGGGGTTAAGTGACTTACCCAGGGTCACACAGCTAGCAAGTGTCAAGTGTCTGAGGCCGGATTTGAACTCAGGTCCTCCTGACTCCAGGGCTGGTGCTCTATCCACTGTGCCATCTGGCTGCCCTCATAAGTGCTTCTTAAATGAACAGAGGAATGACTACGAAATGCCAGGAAGATTACACCTGAAAGACTTCATGAGGAGATGATTTTTTACTAGAGTTTTGAAGAAGAGAAAAACAGTTCAGGTAAAAGAGAATAGTTGAATTAGATCAGTGATAGGTGATAACAATTTATGAATAGAATAGTGAACATTCCTTAGATTGGAGCACAGATTTAATGGGACATAACTGAAAATACCAATTAGCAAACACTTTTTAAACAAGAGGTTGTTTATAACACTGGGTATTAGAGAAGTAATGTATGAGATGGACACTATCCTCATTGCTGTCTAGGTAAGAAATAAAATGGACATAAGTAATTTGGAGAACAGTTGAGTACTAAGTTTTATGGTATTCACTTTAAGTACATTTAATATTTAGAGAAGACAGTTGAATCAAAGCTTTATGAATAAAAGTAGAATTTGAAGGATGAATAATAGTATTTTGAAAGCATTCCAGGTATAGAGAACAACACAAGCAAAAACATAAGATAGGTGTGTATAAATATGTCAATAAGAATAGGTAAAGCAAGAAATGTAATTTCATAGTTTTAAAGTCCAAAGTTGGGTGCTTTTATATAATTGCAAGTAAAATTATAGGAAGAAATTGACAGAACTGTATTACATAGAGCAGTGAAACAACATACCAGAATTCTGGAGATACAATTGAATAGCTCTTGAGAAAATTTATCTTAAAAATTCTATAATTGATAATAGTAAAAGAGAATAAATTAAATGTAAGTTAAGAACACTAGAAAATAAGTAAGCCTAAAATAAATACAAAAAGAAATCTCAACTACAGGAGAAATATCAAAACTTTAAAGTATTAGACTAATAGAACTGATAAAATTTATTAAGAACTAGTTTCTTAAAAAGATGAACAAACTCCACAAAACATTTGCTAAACTGGTCAAGAAAGAAGAAAGGAAAAATCAAATTGCTGAAATAAAAAAATGAAAAAATAAGTAAAATAAGACATAAAAAGAATGACCAGAAACTACTTACAGTTATGTTCTCAAACATAACTTAAACTTTATTTATAACTTTTAACTTAAATTAATTTAATTAAAGCACAGAGGGTATCTCGTTGGGGCAAAAAACACAGAAAGTTGCAAAAAGGGTATAGAGGCTAACAGCATAGAGACAAGGGATCACCCTGGTTATAAAGGCAGGTAGTCTGAGCCAGCAAGGGGCATGAGTCACTTACATAAATTGGAGCTGGGAGCACTCATACAGCATGGACCTTTAGAAGATGAGAGAGTGCTTGGGGTAGGAGTGGGGCAGGGGTTGAAGTTTCTATTTTTTTCATGTTTCTGGGAAAAACAGATTAACTCTTATCCAAATCATTCAGAGTTGTCAGTAAAACTTTAACATCTTCTCAAGATCTCAAAATTATCAACACCATTTGGCGTTCTGTTGGTCTTACTATGGATGTCTAGAATTTATCTGAGATTTATATATCATAGGACCAAAAGGCCCTGACAGCAGTGCCTAGATGTTTTCTATTGATTCAACATATGTTAGGATGTGAATTTTGGTTAATATGTGATACAGTTCATAAATTATGTTCCTTTGATCTTTGGGATGGTTTGTACGTGACTTCTAGGTTCACCTTTGCTGTCTTATTTCCTGCTATTCCCTTTATACTGGCTACTTAAAAACTTAATTACTATACTGACTAAAAGGGGAAGGGAGTAGTCAGGGGGATCAGAACAAGATACAAAAATACAAAATAACTAAAGATTGATAAAATAAAAATTTTAAATCTTAATTCAAGCTCAGAAGAATAAATAAGCTATACATGAACAGTCCAAGGAGAGAGAACCTCCAGTTCAAATGTATTTACAAGTGAATTCTGTCAGAAATTAAAGAATAGTTAATACCTATGTTGTAAAAATTGTTGCCCCCAAAAAAGAGAGAAACCATTCTACCAAACAGCTTCTACAAAAATATGGGCCTGGCATCCAAACCAGAAAGGAAGAGATCTATAGAACAATCTCACTGATTAATAACTATTTTAAGGTAAAATTCTCACCAGAAGCCTATGGCATATCCAGAAAATAATTCACTATAACCAAGTGATGATACAAGAATAGTTCAATATTAAGACATTTTCTATGATTATATGAATAACTAAGCTAACAAAAGCTGTAAGATTATTTCAAAAGATACATAAAAAGTCTTTAACAAAATATAGTGCTCATTCATATTTATATGCCTTAAAAAGAGGCATAGGCCTAGAAAGGACATTTTTATGTGGTAAAAGAATTAGTTTTTATTGGAAGACCACTAGAACCTTTTCCGTAGGAAAAAGGTAAAAGCAAGGTATCTGACAAAAGCATGAAATTCAAATTATAAACATTGGCAAAGAGGAAACAAAATTGTCCCTGTTTGTAGATGAATTAGAGAAGAAATTAAGAAAATAGCTTTAGGTGGCAGAATACAAATATTTTTACAGGATCACTCAACAAACATTTTTTAAGCACTTTTTTACTGGCTGAGTGCTGTCCTAGGTGCTGTAGATAAAAGACAGAACTTAAGGAGTCCTTGCTCTCAAGGAATTTATATTCTGTCAAGGAACACAGCTATCTGGGGGCACTAGAAGACAGGGACATAATGAAAAGCATCATGTAAAAAAGTGGTGCTTGAGCTGAATTTTGAAGTAGTCAAGGTGTTCTGAGAGGTGGGTAAAGTGCTCTTTACCTTTTACCTTGGTTGAAGCACAAGCAACAGCCAATGCTCTTGAGAGCCCAAAAATAAAATAAAGTTAGAAAGCCAGTTTGGCTGATCCATAAAATGAAGGAAGAAGAGCCCAGACTATATTCATAACTCTGCTATTTCTCTGTGAGGAGAGTACCTTCATCTTCCCTCCTCCTTCTTCCTGTTATGCATTATCTTTCCCCATTAAAATATAAGTTCCTTGGGGGCAGCTAGATGGCTCAGTGGATAAAGCACCGGCCCTGGATTCAGGAGTACCTGAGTTCAAATCCGGCCTCAAACACTTAACACTTACTAGCTGTGTGACCCTGGGCAAGTCACTTAACCCCCAGTACCCCGCAAAAACAAACAAAAAAAAAAACCCAACCAAACAAAAAAATATAAGTTCCTTGAGAGTAGGTACAATTTTTATTTCTGCTTGTATTTGTGTTCCCAGCCCTAGCATAATGCCTGGCAAATAGCCTTAATAAATTCTTATTGTTAACTTTAAATGACAAACAAAAGGCATTCACATTTGATAAATAGAGATGATAGGAAGCTGTTGGGATTTATTGAGTAAGTAGATGATATAGCACAGGTCTGACCAGGTCGTGTTCTGTTCTTCCCCCATGCCCATCCGGTTCCCCTTATTCAGTAAACTACTGAAGCTCCCTATTATCTCCCAAGATTAAATACAAAATACCCTATTTTTCTTAAACCCTTCATAACTGATATTGATTGAACACAGACTGAAGCATACTATTTTTCACTTTAATTTTTTTCCTTTTATTGAAGTTTTCTTTTACAAAATGACCAGTATGGTAATGTTTTACTTAATTGCACATGTATAACCTATATCTGATTGCTTGCTGCCTCAGGGAGGGAGATGGGGAAGGGAGTTAAGGAGGGATAGAATTTGGAACTCAACTTTAAATAAAAATGTTTATTATTTATAAAAGACTAAAAATACCCCTTCTTAATTTGGCACTTGCCTGCTTTTTCAATCTTCTATCACTTTAATCTCCATGTCCTCTACAATCAAGTGACACTGGCCTTACAAAATAATCCATTTTTTAATTTATTGCATTTTTACTGGCTCTCTTCCATGTTTTACCCTTACCTCCTGGGTTCCCTGACTTCCTTCAGGACTCAGTTCAAATCTTACCTCCGATTCCGTTAACTAATGCTAAGATTACCTTTCGTCTATCTACCATGTCTATATTTTGTATGTACATAATTGTTTGCATATTTGAAGGCAGTGATTATTTTTGCTTTCTTTGCGACACCAGTGCTTAGGACAGTGCCTTGAATGATATTGTTTAGGAAATTGCTTGTTGAATGACTTACTATTATATAGAGTTACTTTAGCAACTTTATGGATGCTGGATTAGAGAGGAGGGAGAAATTTGAGGCAGGGAAACTAATTAGGAAGGTATTGCAGTAGTCCAGATAGAGTCATCTGAGCCTGAACTAATGAGAGAACAGAGATTGAATGTGACAAATGTTGTGTGGAGGTAGAAACAAGATTTGGCAATTTACTGAATATGTAAGATGAAAGGGGAGGAATCAACAAGGACTCAGAGGTCTCATCTATTATTGAATTAACTAGAAGGATGGTGTTGTCCTTAACAGTAATAGAGGGGGCAGCTAGGTGGCACAGTGGATAAAGCACCGGCCCTGGATTCAAGAGGACCTGAGTTCAAATTTGGCCTCAGACACTTGACACTTACTAGCTGTGTGACCCTAGGCAAGTCACTTAACCCTCATTGCCCTGCCAAAAAAAGAGTAATCGAGAAATTAGGATGGAGGGTTGTGTTTATTTCTGCAAAGAACTCCCTGTGAGGAAATGGTTTCTGCCAGTGAAGATCAAATGATCTTACAGGAATTGTTCAGACAATATGTATTTGTAAGTAACAGAACTTGGACCTAAGTCTTCCTGATTCTGAGGCCAACTCTTGAGAGTACAAAATAAATCTACAAAAATCATTAGCATTTCTAACACAGTATTAACAAAAAAGAAAAAAAAAGATAAATTCCATTTTTTTTTTAACTAAAAAGGAAGATGTGGGAGTTAACCAATCAAGACAAAACACATAAACAAGAAAGAGAAGTAGTTGTAAACAGCAACTCAATATTTGATAAACCCCAAAATATAAATTTTGGGGGAAAAACTTCCCTTTTTAGAAGAACAGCTAGAGAAACAGTTAAAAGAGGAACCTTATACCAAGTACCACACGAGTGCTTAATGGATAGGCAATCTGAATGTAAAATGTCATATCATTTCAAAGGTAGAAGATAACTAGTTCAGAACAGTATAGCTAGAGGAAAAATTTTTTGACAGAAAAGACTTGTGAAAAATAAAATCAACATTTTTGATTATATAAAATTAAAAACATCTTACACAAACTATATCAATGGCAGAATTAGAAATTACATATATGGGGGAAAAAACATTTGTGTGGAATATCACCCATAAAAAGCTGATACTGAAATTTATGGGAAATTGAAAGAAATGCATACTGCCAATAGTCATTCCTTAGTAGAGAAATGGTCAAAGGAAATGAATTTTTTTGAAAAGTAGGATTTTAAACTATAAATGATCATATGAAAGCATCCTTCAAAAATAGTAAGAAAAATGCAAATTAAAGTAACTCCAGGGTTTCACCTTAAAGCATATCAGTTGGCAAAGATGATGAAAGATGACTGTTGGTATTGGTAGCCTATAGGAAGAAGATAGAAGATTTGGTGGAGCTCTGAGCTGATCTAGCCACTCTTCATTTCATTTTGGAATTAAGCAAGACCATTAAATTTAACTGTCAATACCCTTTGACTCAGCAACCTTATTATTTTGCTAATTACTATTCCTAAGAAAATCCAAGAAGTCAATATGTGGTTATACCAGTTATATGTACTCTTTGTAGTAAATCTGAAAACAAGAAGAGTACCCTGTCAATTGGGAAATAGCTGCTATAGTATATGTAAATGACAATCATAGGGAATCAAATTTGAGGAAATAAGCAGAATCAAAAGAACCCAATTTATCACAATGTAAATGGTAAAATTACTAAAAGGAAGTTGACCTGGGCAATTGAAAAATTATTAATAGTCCCAGCAAATAGATAGTGGTAAATATATATTCTCCCTCATAGCAAAGATGGAAAACTACCAGGACAGAATATTGTATACATTGTTACATTCATTTACCCTGTCTTTGTTTTTCATTGTTTTGTGTTATCATATGGGAACTTTCAGTCTAGAGGGTACAGCAGGTTGAAATTGTTGTGGGGAAAATGGGGTAGGGGGTTTGGGGTCCTTAGGAATTCCTCTTTAAAGAATTATACCATCTTGCACACAAAAGCAATTAGAGTAAGATAGTAGTTTATTTAGGGGCAAGGGAAGGGAAGGGAAACCATGAAAGAAATCCTTGGACTTCTCATGGCGAAAAAGGCATGGCACAGAGCATAGCTCTGAGATACCAATCTCCTCAAGCAGGAGGCAGGTAAATACTTTTATAGAGGACTGATGGGAGTGATCATCTGACTGTGGAAAGTTCCTTTAGTGAGGGAGGACCATCCCCCACTGGTGGTGGCTGGAGGAGTTGGGTGAGGGGTGGCTACAGATCTCTCAAGCCATCTTCTCAGGACACAAAGGCAGCAGCAGCCACACCTAATCTTATCTCCCCAGTGTTGAGGGAGACTAGAATGAAGAGTGGAGGTCCCAGAGCTAGCTCAGTCCTGATCTGGTTCCACTTATCTCTTTAGGTGTATCTGTCCTTTGGATTAGCTTCTCAAGAAGAAGGTTCTTTGATGTGCCCCAGAGAACTTCTGGGATGCTCTGGACCTATAACAAAATGATTTTGAGATAAAGCTGAAAGGCATTATTAAAACATATTCTTTTTTAAGAGCAGCCTTGGGGCTCAGAAATCACAAGGGGAATAAGTAGTAAAGCTGGTATTTAAAACCAGATCCTTTGACTCTAAATTCAGTGTTCTTTCTATTATAGTATGCTGCCTCTAACTTGAGAATACAAAAAATATTCCCATGTACAGGGCAACCCTACATTTGGAAAGGAATGTCACTGTTAATGGAAGCTCTTATTCAGTAAAAATTCCTATAGGGCAAGTATTGTTTCATTTCTGTCTTTATGTGCCCAGTTCTTATCACAATGCCTGGCAAGTACTAGATATTTAATAAATGTTTGCTTGCCTACATAATTGATTTTTCCAATGCAATAAGTAAGCTAAATGTACACTTGCAGAATTTTTAGAATAAATCATCTCTGATTAAATTTGTCCTCTTTCCACATTAGGCATTGAATCATTTTTTCCATTGCTTTAATCAAAATATATTAATCCCTGAAATTTAATTAAATCACATTTAATTCAGGAAGCATTTTGCCTTAGTCATTTTATATAGTTTATGTATATTGCAGTTTTCCCACACAACCTATAAAAGAGTTATTAAAATGGAAAACCTATCCACATGTTTTTACATATGTTCATTAAAATTACATGTTAAAGTATTCTACAACATGTGACTGCGTGAAACTTCAGCACTGCTGCTACTTAAAACATTAGTACTACAGTTTCAGGACGTCTGTAGCTTTCCTTTTTAGAAGTAACCACATTGAACCATACCAGTTTCGTAACATCATATAGCAGTAATTTATGTATGTTTGAAGTATTGTGTCAAGTGTAAATGGGTACCACCTCTTTAAAATTATGATTAATAACCACAAAATTAATGTACCCCTTACATCAAGCTTCCTACTTAGTGACAGAAAACATTTATAGATACTATTGAGAACTTGGTTGTGCCATTTCTTTTGAATTTATTTTAGCCCTAGGAAAATTTGTATAAGCCACATGTAAAAGACCTAGGCTCATAGGATCATTGCTTTAGTATTGGAAGGGACCCTGGAGTTCATCGGGGAAAATTAGAACTTCTATTTCTGTATTTTTTTTATCTAAAAGCAAAAGAAACTAAGCTTTAACTATCTTTAATAAGTAGCCCTGGTGCCCTCATTTTGTATGTTATAAGGTCATGTATCACAATATCTGAAAGTTGGAAATGTCAGAGTTGAGGGATTGAACTCTCAAATTGTTCATTTGCTTTTAGCTTATTACAAAGCACTACAAGTTATATGTGCAGAATTAAATTAATTTAAAGATTATGAAATAGGCAAGTAGCCTAAAAAGATTGCTATAAAGAGAGCACACATTAAAAATAATTCTAATAGTGTCAACACAAGCAAACCAACCAGAAAATGACAGAGATAATAGTTCTACTTCTACAGTACAGAACTCTGCATTAGCCACATTATGATGCAAAAACAATACTGGAATAAACAGATCTGACAAGAAGTCAGCCCAAAATATTCATTTATCAAGATTACTTGAAAAATGGATTTACATCTATTCTTATTAATGAATTTCACCCTAATTACATGCTCTGCCTTCAGATAATAGCTAATGTGGTAGTATGAAGCCTTCATGATTAGTAAGACATTTAAAAACTACTTTTGTTGCCAGATGTCCCTTGCCAGAATTCTCATATAATTTTTAAACTTTAAACAGAATTTTCCAGCATGTTTAAAAGTGTTCCAGATAATTACAGTGGGTTTTGTAGTCATTTGTTGAAAAATACAACCATTTCACATTAGTCTGCAAATTCAATTTACTGACATAAGAGAAAATATAAATATACTAGCTGAATTTCAACAAAAACCTTTGAATAGATGCAGCCACTGATGTACTTCTTCCATTCGGATATGCTTAACTTTGTGAGATATCTTTTCTGTCAATGACAGTCACTAAAACCAAATATTGAAATACAATCTGAACATAGAATCAGGACTTTGAATTCATGTATTTCAAAGTTTTCTAAACCAACAGTTTTGAAAATAATGAAACTTTCAATCACAAATAATATTATTTTGTGAGCTAAAATACTTGTACTATTAAAAAGCAAAATAAAAATTATTTAAATTTTTTATATCATCTTCTTTAATTTCTATTTTGCATGATGGTCAAGCTGTCCATGGTACATAATTCATAAATATGCATATATTAAGGGTACTCAACAGTTGTTAATAATAAAAGAAAATAAACATAATAATAATATATAGCCTTCCATGTCTGTAATTATTAGACTTACTCATTTTGTTCTTTAATTTTAACATTATAGTAACTTTTCACCACAAATAATCTAGGGATTTAGATAGATAAGCCCTTAAGATGCACCTATTTTTGGTATATATCAAAAAGCTATGGCATAGTCCCAAGCATTTTTCTTTCTGGAACTTCAAAGGTGGGACCAATCTTTCAGAAGTATTGTGGAGATGTAGTCAAGTGCCTTGTGTAGAATTGGAATAAAAATACAATTTAGATGTCTAAACATAAATATAACATAGAACTTAATAGTTATTCATGTAAAATTTTAAGTCTTTGAAGGAGAGAAATACATTGTTGCTAAAATCTAGGTCCCATTGGCAATATTGCCAATTCAAATTTATTCTTAACCCAAGTTGCAAAATTTCCTCTGTGGGTTCCATTTACAATTTAAAACTAGTATTTGTTACTAAAATGTGATGATTATAAAGTTAAACAAATATATTTATAGAAATTTGCATATAATGTGTTTTCATTAAATCACTATATTCTTATCTCCCCTTCGCCTCTGCCCACTCTTAGTATTTATGATTTGGTGATCCTGATTTCCTGATATATTTTTCTCCAGTGGTCATTGAGCATTAATGACTTTTTAAATTAATAAAATTACTTTTATTACCCAAATAAATTAAGAATATGGTGCTGACATGTGGAATATAGCACAAAACAAAACACCATAGTCTTAAAATACTAAAATGGTTTTAGGAGGTTGTGAGGAATTAAAAATATGTATTTGATTTAGAGTATTTTAAGGAGATTATAATGTCCAGCCTGCACTATTAACACAACAAAATCTTGTTTTTCTAAGATTCCTGAAATGTGATCATGAAAGTAACATTTCATTTATAAAGATAATGCTTCTGACCATCTTAGTGATTCCAAAATTAAATATTGGTCAGTGTCTATGAAAAACTTACAAATGATGTGGAAGGATTTGATGTATTATTCATAAACAATTTCCTTCAAATATAGCTGTGTAAATGTGAATTGAAGATTAGCTAATAGGAAATCTTCTTCACCCATCATCATTTTGGCCAAAGGTGGTTTTAGTAATCTGCAAAAAACCTTCCAAACAGGAATAGAATCCTCTCCACGGCTTGGTCCCCTGGGAACTCAGTATTCCATGATGTGAAGGTTCCAATTTACCTTGATTATACCCCATTGCTTCTGAAAAGAAAGAAGAGCTCTGCGGATTCATGAGATGAGATTGACTTTAATGGCCCTAAACTTCTCCAGGCTTTGGGTGAATTTTGTCAAAACAACCATGCATCTTTAAAAATCAGCAAAGGTTAGTAAATTTATTGATCAAAAGAAGGCAGCAGTATGTGAAGACTGGCATCTCAGTTCTACAAGGACTGACATTATTTTCATTAAAGGCATTTGAATCTTGTATTTGTATTGTTTTTTGGTGTTTGACCATCACTATTGTGAAATCTTTTTTCTCTGTCCATAAGATATTTAGGAAGGAAATTAAGCTCTCTTACTTTGTTGTCCTAATATTAAATAGGGTATACATATCTGAGATTTGTGCTTTGTTTACAGTTCTCTGAGACAAAAAGTTGAATAAAACATATCCAAAACATGTTAGCATTTTTGAAGTCTTTATACAGTTATGTTTCATGACATTACCATACATGGGAAAGGTCATGACTATCTTTTAGAGCAGGAGTTCTTAACCTCTGATCCATGGGTACATTTCAGGGGGTCTATGAACTTGGATAGGAAAACAAAATTGCATCTCTATTTTCACAGACCTATAAATGGAACTTTGCACTTCTTTTGATCTATGAATTTTAAAAAGAACATTTTGTGGAGTCTGTTGCCTTTGCCAAACTGCCAGAATGGCCCATAACATAAAAAAAAGGTTAAGAACCTCTGTTTTAGAGGGGGGAAAAGCTTGCTTAAGATATGGTTCTGGAGAATATCTCTGATTTCTAGAAATATTTAATGCATTTACTTTCCTTTGTTTTGCTTTAATTTAACCAAGCTTTCATATACTTTTAAAATGTGTTAAGTGGCTTAAGAACATTTTACAGAAATGCTTACCTAGCTTACCAGTCTGTTTTTTCCTGCATTATCATCTCTATTATTTAAAAGATGGAAGGTTGTAGAAGTAGAAATTATAAGTGATTTTGTTTAGTGAGTATTTTTAAGTGAAGAAAGTGTTTCATTTCATTGTTTATGGAGTACTTGTACCTGTAAGATGCATGTATGTATGTGTATTTTCATATGTGTATAGACATTATATATACTTCTGGTTTCCCCTTCTCCCTGTGGAATTCTTAGAAGATAGTTCCATTATTTCTTCCTTTTCAGGCCACTCATTTAGAGCCATTCCATTGAAGAGAACTAAAGAAGTGTATTTAGCAACAAATAATCACAGCAGAATTCCAAGTGTAAGAATCCTGATTTAGAAATGCCAACTTTGTTCTTATCCCAACTCTGACTCTTAAGGAGTATAGCCTTGGGCAAATCTTTTAACATTTCTGGGCCTTGGTTTCTTCATCTCTAAAGTAACAAATTTTAACTACATCACCTCTAAAGTTTTCTTACATTTTTCAAATTCTTTCCTTTTCCAAATTAAGGATTTAGCATGTGTTACATAGCGACATATAAGTTTCATGAGCAGTAAGATATACTGCATTATTGTTTATACATGGCAATATAAGCTATTAAACAACTCTATTAGCCACAAGATAACATTTAAATTTTTATCTTCTTTACCAGGTGAAAATTATATTTTTATATGAATATATACAACTTATATGATATATAATGTGTTATTTTGTCTCATTTATAGACATAGAATTAATGATGTTTTCTCAACCATCACTGTAGTTTCCAATTATGAAGACCCAAAGCTTTGAAAATAATAAGATGTGTTGTGGATTAGACATATTTTTAGTATATATTTATGCCTGTTTATCTTATGTGACCATATCAGAAATTATTATAATTGCCATATAGTTTGTGGAATAAGATCAGTTTATTAGAAAGAAAGGTGTGAGTATACACAGTACTAATGATTTTATTCATTGAAATGGAACCCCAATTGTGCTTCAAAGAAAGGTAAATGAAACCAATAATTATATTACTTCCAAATTCAAGGTTGTTGTGTGTTATGTGTGTGTGTGTTTAACATGTTGTCGTATCACAATAAAATATGAAAGTATAACTTTCATGAATAATTGAGAAAAAATTATTTGAAAATCTTAACATTTAATAGTAGGAATCAGTTCCAAGTTTCTTTTCTTCAAGCATCCTACTTTTGAGTACTGGTGTTTATCTTCTTTCATTATGTACTCATACTTTTTAAGAATAAAATCTTTGAAAACACAGCAACTGTTAATCTTGAATACAAATAAGGGAATAATTAATTTACTTGGACATATGCTCATTTTCTTTAAGGTAGCAAACATTGGGTGACTAAATTATCAATGAAATCTAATTGAATACCTTTTCAAATAACTTTTAGAAGTAAGATACAAAAAAAACCTTTGGGCAGCAATCACAAATAAATGGGTTTGGAAATTGGTGCTGAGTAATAATGAGCAACTAAAGTAACTAAAATTTAATTAATAGCTTAATGACATATTTTGAAGGAAATATAAATTTGCTGTGTTTTAATGTTCCATTTGTAACTTAACCTCATGAGTTCCTTTTTCTTAATAGGATGAGAGATGCTGCAAGAAAAATAGAAGAAAAGCACTTTTCTAATCACGCAACACATGTTGAATTTCTGCCTGTTGAGTGGAGATCAAAACTTGCTCTTGATGGAGGTACATTCAGTCTGTTGCCTTCAAGAACCAATTTAGGTGTATCTGCTCTCTGATTTTCCTACCTGGAAATGAATGAGGTCTCCTTCCTTGAATCTCTCAAAGTACTTTTCAACCTCTACATTGCTTTGATCATATTCAAAACATATTCTGGTTATTTGTGAACATGTTTTATTTTACCTGAAAGATTATAATCTCCTTGAGGACAGGGTCTGTGGAGCTTTTTTGCATTTTATTTATGTACACGTATTTATTACCTTCCATTCCCCACCAATTGAACAATAAAAATTAAAAATAAAACTTATAACTAATATGTATAGCTCAGCAATAGACATTGCCCAAAAATTTAGGCAATGGACATGTCCAAAACTATGTCTTATTCAATTTCTCTGGCAGAAAGTAGATTGCATGTTTCATTTTCAGTCATCTGGCTAAGGACTTGATCAGAGTTCTACAACCTTTCAGAGTTGGTTTTTTTTTATAATGATATTATTATGTAAATTGTTCTTCCAGTTTTGTTTAGTTTGTTGCATTAATTCACAGGCTATAAGTGCATGGAGAGTATGGACTATTTATCGAGAACAAATGAGGGAAAGACCACCACTTGGATAAGGAGGGCAAGAAAAATTTCATGGAGGAAAATCATTTGAAATGAGTGTTGAAGGATGGGTAGTATTTTAGTAGGCAGGGTATGTCTTCCCATTTTCCCCTGAAACTGTTTCATTATTTTTCTTATATTTTGTTATATTCCTGTACTGTAATTTGTTTAGCCATTCCCCAGTAGTGGTTGTACTTTAGTTTCTAGTTTTGAGCTACTAGTACAAAAAGAGCTGCTATAAATATTTTTGTACATATAGATCCTTTGGTCTAGTAGTGGTATAGCTGGGTCAAAGGATAAGAACAATTTAGTGATTTGCGGGGGAGGGTGCGGTGTGGTTCAGAATTGCTTTCCAAAAGTCTATAGATTTTAGTTAATCTTTTGAATCTCTTAATACCTAGCATTGCCATTTTCACCATATTGTGCTGAAGAAATGCTTGAATTGAATTGAACCCAGGAGCTGAATAATATTAAACCAAGCATATTTTTTGTTTGTTTTTTAAATAGAAGATAGGAAGGGGGTGGAATTTGAGTTGAGATTTAATGAATGGATAAAAATCAAGGAAGTTGAAGCGATGACCTTTGAAGCATAGAGAATATAAGCAAAAAAAGGGAAAATAATTTGAGGATGATAGAACAGTTTATCTGGTAGGTCACTGATGTGGAAGTTAAGTTCTGTTTTCCCCATTGATGAAGAAATATTTCTTCACATTACCATACCACTGTGATGGTCTTTGGTGGCAGTTAGAGAGAAGTGTGGCCATATAACATTTTCAGTCACAGACAAATAAGTTTATAGCGATAATTTGTATTTATGCGACCAAGTGTGATTGGGACCAGACAGTGGTTCTAGAAATGGTTTATCATAATTAAACACTTTTTTGAGTATAGTTCTAGATGTGACAATCTAAATTTTAATATTATATAGCAGTGTGCCCTCTTCTTAGATCATTGGTCCCAGGAACCATGGCAATATCTATTTCCTTGCAAAATGCAGTGAATTCACTATCACGAGACTTGATGAAGTTAAACTGTCTTATATTCCTAAAATAAGAACATAATAACATGTTAACTTCCTAAGAACTTTATCATTATTAGTTTACATAGACAGAGGGCATGAATGTGAGTCTATGATGTTGAAATGATCTCCAAAAAAAAAATAAAGGGGGGAGAAAGGGGAAGGGAGAGGTATAATGGGGAAGTTTTTCTCATATAAAAGAGGTAGACATGGAAGAGCTTTTACAGTAAAGGGGAAAATGGGGCTGGGGGGCAATGCGTTTGAACTCTCTTCAGAATTGTTTTAATGAGGGAAGAATACATATATATTTATTCAATCGTGTATAGAAATGCAACTTAGCCAGTAGGGAAATGAGAGGGGAAGAGGAAAGAAAGGGAAGGAATGTTGAATGTCAGATTAAGGGGAGGCAGTGATTAGAAGCAAAATAGGCTTTTTTTTACATGACAATTTTATTACATATTTAAAAGGAATAGCAAGTTGTATATAATAGATTTGCAGTTTCATGTACAATTATCCTTTATTCTACTATGTTATGGAAATGCTTCTCTTATTTCTTTTTTTTTTTTTTTTTTTAGTGAGGCAATTGGGGTTAAGTGACTTGCCCAGGGTCACACAACTAGTAAGTGTTAAGTGTCTGAGGCCGGATTTGAACTCAGGTACTCCTGACTCCAGGGCCGGTGCTCCATTCACTGCGCCACCTAGCTGCCCCCAGAATCTTAACATATAATTACTCTTTTGCTCTCAGCAGGCTAAGGGACTGAGGAAGAAGGGTACTTACATTTTATCTTGGTTCTGCTCTGACTCTTCAACATCTATGTCCTCTACCTAGGCAGGCCAGGGCTTTGGCTCCTCATCTTGTCTGTGATTATCTTTTCCAATTCACAACCTCTTCTTGCAGCTCCAACCAAGCTAACTAAGATCTTTCAACTTCTGCAACTCATAAGGTCACCTCCAAGACTGGATTTTATCTTGAGATGGATGCTTAGTCCCCCTAAATCCAGGAAAGAAAAGCACAAAACAGAAGAGGCAGCCAAGACTTTGAATCCTCAGGCTTACCTATTCAGGACATATGCTTTAGCTGCCATGTACTCTTGGTTGTTGGGTAGCCAAGGAAGAGAAAAGGGTAAGTTGTCCAGGAAGACTCAGGTGCCACCTGGAGGATCAAAAGAAGAGAACCAGATAAAGAATCATGCCCTTTTTATAGTCCCACTGAGTCATTATCTCTTCCTGTTCAGTGGCCAATGGTTTCTTCATGCTCAGATCACTCTAAGGACCTAAGTAACACACATAGTTGATAGAAAAGAGCCAGAGAATTTCTGCACATGTTGTTTTCAAGCCGTGGTTTGCCTTCTATTTTAGAACAGAGGGTCAGAGGATTTTAATTTGAGTCTCAACCTAATCACCAAATAACCATTTGTATGATCAAAGATGAGTGACTTTGCTTCAGTTTCTTCATCTGTAAAATGAGGATAGCTATATTTGCATTTTCTATATAAAAGAAAGTTATAAACAGAAAGAGTTCAAGAAAGGACTTTCATCTGGAAAGTGACTAGGAAAGTCTTGATTGGATGATATCACCTGAGTTCAGCCTTGAAAAAGGGAAGGACCTCAAAAGATTAAGATGTGGGGTTGTGATGGGAAAAAGATAGAAGTCATTCTAGAAATAATGTACATGATGAGTAAGAAACTGGGAATGAATGATTAACAGTCTGAAGAATAGTCCAATAAGCTGGAGAGTTGTGTGAGATGAAGATGAAAGATAAAGGTGGAGTAGATTATGAAGGGCTTGAATAACAAGATTAGGAAATATGTGATTGGAGCTTTATAAATCAGGAAAATTGTGGCAAATTCACAGTGGTACATTAGAAATGTTATTTGATTAGCAGGGTTGATGGAGGAGGCTAAAAAGGGTTAACAACCTAAGATCTGAGTTCATAGCAATAGTAGCTAAAAAGCATTAACAGAGAAACTAAGGTTTGAGATCTTATCAACAATACAGTAACCATACGGTTTGAGTCCCTATCAACCAACACTATCAACAGAAGCTTAAACGGTAGCCAGGGACCATAAACCATTAATAGCCATTAACGTTCTTAGATGACAGGAAATAGAAACTGCACCTAGGAACCAGATCTTAAATCAAAGAGATATCCTAAACAGAGAGATCCTTGACAAGTTTAAACATGTCTTTAGAAATGTGTGCAGAAGGACCAAATGTGTCCTTAAAGTTTACCTTATGACGTTTAAACCCCCAAAACCCGCCCCTGGGGAAAAACATACCTATCTTGGAGGATGTCTTAGTGATGGATGAAGCTAAAAGGGTTAACAGATAACCTAAGACTTGATCAATAATAGCTAAAAGGGTTAATAAAGAAACTTATGGTTTGTGGGTTGTTGGTTTTTTACATCATTTTTTTTAAACTTTGTGTTCATCAGTTCTTTCTCTGTAGATGGACTGCAATTTTCATAAGTTCTTCAGAGTTATATTGGATCATTGCCTTGCTGAAAATAACCACGTGCTTCCCAGCAGATCATCTTACACTAATGCTCTTATTTTGTATAAGTGCATTTCTCTCTGCATCAGTTCATGTGGGTCTTTCCAGGTTTTTCTGATAGCATCCTGTTCATCATAATTTTTATATAGTACCTTGAACTTGACAGAGAATTTTCTTCACAATAGCCCAGCAGAGTAGGTACCATATGTTTTGCCATTGTAGTCAATCATCATAACTATTTCCCTGCATCCCATTCTCTTCCAATGATATTTACTCTATTGTCTATGTTATTTTGCCCTATTCCTCCTCAAAAATGTTTTGCTACTGTAATGATTGGAATGACGCCACCTGCTGGAGACTTACTGTAGGAAAGCTCCACCATGAGGAGAAGGCCTCTGAGGACAAGGCCATGCAGCTTTTCTTTGGCATCAGGAAGTAATGTTTGCTCGTGGGTACTGTCTGTCAAGGCTACCAGCCAATCAACTTGAGGAGCCTCCCATTTCTGGGAGGAGGACACAAAGTAGGAAGCAGACGCTGGTGGAGGGGCTCGCTCTCTTTTGCTGATTCCTGACCTCGCCATGGTGGGTCAGATGATAGGGTCTCTTAGAAATAGTTAGATTTTTACCTTTCTCTCTGATCCTAATGTCCTTTAATAAATACTTAAACTCTTAAATACTCTTTGATTTTGGGGGTTTTTTTTGCAGGGCAATGAGGGTTAAGTGACTTGCCTAGGGTCACACAGCTAGTTAAGTGTCAAGTGTCTGAGGCCGGATTTGAACTTAGGGAGTCCTGAATCCAGGGCTGGTGCTTTATCCACTGCACCACCTAGCTGCCCCCAAATATTCTTGCTAAAGCGTATAATGTATTGGTGATCACTCATTAGATTTTAGATGGTATAGCTAGAATTTTAGCCCCTTACACTACTGACTTCCCCCTCCCCCGCTCTACCCTCCCGTCATTCACCCTTCCCTCCTTATCCTCTTCCCCTCCTACTTTCCTGTAGGGTTGAAAAGATTACTCTTCCCAATTGGGTGGGTGGGTGTGTGTGTTATTCCCTCCTTGAGCCCACTCTGATAAGGTTAAGATCTTTGAACTAATTCTGTTTTCTAATTTTTTCTTCCTCCCTCCCTCCTCAACTCTCCCTATGAAATCAAGCAATTCAATATATATCATACATGTGGTGTTATGCAGTACATCTTCACCTTCCTCAAAAGTGTTTTGCTTTTAACAGCTCCCTCCCCCACACTTCCCTTCCTTTTTTCCCCTCTTCTCCCCACCACCCCCATCTCCTTTTCCTCCCACTTTTCCTCAGGGCAAAAATATATTACTATACCCACTTGAGTACATATGTTATTCCCTCTGAGCCAATTCTGATGATAGTGAGCTTCACTTACTTCCCCATTCCTTCCCCCTCTTCCCCTCCATAAGCTTTTTTCTTGCTTTCTTCATGGGAGCTACCCCTCCCCTTCCCCTTCCCCCAGTCTATTCCTCCTACCCCTCAACCCTATTTTAAAGATGTCATCATGGGTTAGCTAGGTGGCACAATGGACAAAAAGCACCAGCCCTGGGCCCAGGAGGCCCAGAGTCCAAATCCGGCCCCAGACACTAGACAACCCACCCTGTTTGCTCCACAAAGAACAAGGATACACAAAAAATAAATGCTTTACAAATACCATCACTTCATATTCAGTTCAGACCTGTGTCCTCTGTGTATTCCTTACTGAAAAAAAGTTCTTATGAGTTGAAAGTATTATTTTCTCATGTATGACTAAACAGTTTAACCTTTTAATGTCCCTCATGATTTCTTTTCCCTGTTTACCTTTTTATAATTCTCCAGGGTCTTGTATTTGAAAGTCAAATTTTCTATTCAGTTCAGGTCTTTTCATCACTAATGCCTGAAAGTCCTCTTTTTCATTGAAGTCCCATTTTTTTCCTCTGAAAGATCATACTCAGTTTTGCTGGGTACATGATTTTTGGCTGTAGTCCCTGTTCCTTTGCCCTCTGGAATATAATATTCCATGCCCTCCAGTTCTTTAATATAGATGCTGCTAGATCTTGCTTTATCCTTATTGGAGCTCCACAGTATTTGAATTCCTTTTTTCTAGCTGCTTGCAATATTTTCTCCTTGACCTGGGAGTTCTAGAATTTGGCTATAATATTTCTGGAGATTTTCCTTTTGGAATCTCTTTCAGGTGATTGGTTGATTCTTTCAATTTCTATTTTACCTTCTGCTTCTAGAATATCAGGGCAGTTTTCCCTGACAATCTCTTGGAGGATGGTGTCTAAGCTCTTGTTTTGGTCATGGTTTTCAGGTAGTCCAATGATTTTCAAATTATCTCTCTTGGATTTATTTTCCAAGTCAGCTGTTTTCCCAAGGAGCTATTTCACATTGCCCTCTATTTTTATTCAATTGGATTTGCTTTACTGTGTCTTGGTTTCTCATAAGGTCACTAGCTTCCATTTGTTCAATCCTAATTCTTAGGCAATTATTTTCATCAGACAGTTTTTTTTATCTCCTTTTCTGTTTGACTTTTCAAACTGTTGACTTTTTTCTCATGACTTTCCTACATCATTCTCATTTCTCTTTCCATTCTTTACTCCCTCTTTCTACATCTTCCTTTTATCTCTCCTACTTTCTCTTCAAAGTCCCTTTTGAGAGCTTCCATGGCCTGAGATCTTACAAGTTCATATTTTTCTTGGAAGCTTTAGATATAGGGGCCCTGTGGTTGATTTCCTCTTCTGAGGGTGTACCTTGATCTTCCTTTTCAGTGAAGAAACTTTCTATAGTTCTGAACTTTCTTTGCTTGTTCATCTTTTACTTGACTTTAAACTCTCCACTGGGGGGCCCTGCTTTTCAGTTCCACTACTGTTCCCACCTTCAGAGGGTCCCAGGTGTTTTGGTTTGAGGGAGGGCAGGTTTTATTCTCACCTGGCCTGTTCTCTGGTCCGAAGATAAACTCAAGCCTACTTACTAAACAACCAACCAGCAAAGCTTTCTGTTGTGTGGTTCTTAGCTTTGAAGAGCCTGTTCCCCTCGCCCACCTGGGCCTTGCCACTCAGGATTTCTTCCTGTTTCCCTGCTGGGGTGGGACAGCCAAATTCCTCCCTAGGTCCCACTAATGCCCCTGCACTTTCCCCCCTGGCCAGCCGTTCAGCCCTCTCACCCAACCACATGCTCAGTTCCAGAAGATGCTGATGCTGTAGCTGATTCAGAGGCTCTGGGGTAAATTCCTCACATACGCTGTGCCTGGGGTCTCTGTCGGCACGATCGCGGGGTTAGACTTTACTCGTAACCCAGCAAAGCCCCCTGTAATCTATCTATAGCTCAAAAATAATCTCAGCCCTTTTTTGGTTTTTGTTTTTGTTTCTTTTGTGAGGCATTTGGGGTTAAGTGACTTGCCCAGGGTCACACAGCTAGTAAGTGTTAAGTGTCTAAGGTCAGATTTGAACTCAGGTCCTCCTGAATCCAGGGCTGGTGCTCTATCCACTGCGCCACCTAGCTGCCCCCTCAGCCTGTATTTTTGTGGGGTTTTCTGCTCCAGGGGTTCTTTTATTGCTGTTTTGGGGGTAATTGTTTCAGGAGCTCTGTGCACTTAATGTCTTTCCTCCACCATCTTGGCTCCACCCCCCAAAATAGACTTTTATGGGGAGCAGGAAGAAAAAAGATCAAAATGGGATGGAGGGGAATACACAGTCATGCGCTCACCTGTAAAATGGAAGTAGATAGCAGAATGGATTAGAAACCAGAATCCAACAATATGCTTACAAGAGACACACTTGAAACTGAAAGACACAGAGTTCAAACAAAGGGCTGGAGCAGCATCTAATGGTTCAGGTAAATTTTTTAAACAGTGGTAATCATGGCTGACTGTTACATGGTTGGGTATATGGTGGCTACATTTGAGCATTGTTAGCCAGGCTGGCAGTGCATGGTATACCCAGCAGGGCTTGGCCGCCAGCCCCTCTGGCTATGGGCCCCTCGCTGAGCTGACAGACTGGTCCTCTCCAGATGGTAGATGTCCTCCCCCAGTGAAAGGGCAACTCCAGTGGAAAGCATAGAGGGAAAAGTTTGCGAGAAGAGTCATGCTGCTATCCCAGGAAATGGATGTAGGATTGAAGATGTGGGAGCAAAAGCAGCAGGAAAAAAGGCAGGAGGAAGAAAAGAAACTGCAAAATTTGCCCAAGCCCAAAGAGGCTTTAATGAAGGGCCCATGAATCAATAAAGCAAACCTTCTCCTCCAAAAAAAATAAGTGGTAATCACCATCTCAGACAAAACAAAAGCAAAAAGAGACCTAATTAAAAGGGATAAGCAGGAAAAGTACATTTTGCTAAAACATACCATAGAATGAAGTGATATCAGAAAAATTTTACAGCAAGTTTCCCTGTTAAAGGCCTCATCTCTACCATGTATAGAACTGAATCAGATTTATAGAAACAAGAGCCATTCTCAGTAGGTAAATGGTCAAAGGATATAAACAGGCAATTTTCAGAAGCAATCAAAGCTATCTATAGTCATGAAAAAAATGCTTCAAATCACTATAAGGTAAATTAAGATAACTCTGAGGTATCATTCACACATCAGAAATGACAAATGCTAGAGGGGATGAGGGAAAATTGGTACAATAATAAATTATTGGTGGAGTAGTGAACTAGTCCAGCTGTTCCAATTTTAAACTATGCCCCCAAAGGACTATAAAACTATGTATATCCTAAACCCAGCAATATCAACTAGGTCTGTATCCCAAAGAGATCCTAAAAAATGTAAAAGAACCCACATGTACAAAAATATTTATAGCAGCTCTTTTTGTGGTGGCAAGGAATTGGAAATTGAGGGGATGCCCATCCATTGGGGAATGGCTGAACCAGTTGTAGTATGTAAATGTAATGGAGTACTATTATGCTATAAGAAATTATGAGCAGGCAGATTTCAGAAAAATTTGGAAACACTCAGATGAACTGATGCTGACTGAAGTGAGCAGAATCAGGAGAACATTGTACATAGTAACACCAGCATTGTGTGATGATGAACTGATATACAGCTTTTCTCAGCAATACAATGATTCAAGACAGTTCCAAAAGACTCACGATGGAAAATGCTCTCCACATCCAGAAAAAGAACTGTGGAATCTGACTGCAGATTGAAACATACTGTTTTCCCTTTTTTTTTTTTTAATTTTTTCTTGTAGTTTTTTCCCCTTCTTTTCCTGATTTTTCTTTCACAACATAACAACATGTGAAAATATGTTTAACACGATTGTACATATATAACCTATATCAGATTGCTTGCTTTCTTGGAGAGGGAAGGAAGGGAGGGAGAAAAATTTGGAACTCAAAATCTTACAAAAATAAATTTTGAAAACTATCTTTACATATAATAGGAAAAAATAAAATACTAAATTAAAAGGAAAAGGACTTAAAAGAATTGGAAATAGATGGGCTGCTTGTCAGTTTAGGAATGATTGAACAGTTTGTGGCAAATGATTGTGCTATGGGAATTGATGAGAGGGTTGGTTTCAGAAACACATGGAAAGACCTAGATTGTTGTGTACAGTAACAGCAATTGTAATGATGATCAACTATAAAAGGCTTTTCTACTCTGATCAATACATTCATCCAAGATAATTCCAAAGGGCTCATGATGAAAAAATGCTATCCATCTCCAGGGAGAGAACTGAAGAACTCTGAGTGCAAATTGGAGTATATCTTTCTCACATTATTTTTCTTGCCTCTAAAAATATGGTGAATATGGAAATATTTTGTATGATTTCACATGTATGATTGACATTTCCCTTTCCTACTTTGTGGTTGAGGAAGGGTTGGAAAGGAGTTAGAGAATTTGGAACTCAATTTAAAAATTAAAAAAAAATTTTTTAAATAATGAATCAAAAATTTGCCCCGTGAAAGTCAGCAGAAGCAAGAGATACAAATCAGAGTCAAAGAAGGTACTGGCATTCCCACAAATTTGATCAGAGCCCTAACACAACATCCCATTTTGGGAAATAAGGTTGGAAGAATGAGTAAACAAACAAAAATATTCCCACATAAGGTGCCAATGCTAATCCAAGACACAAACCCAGAAGAAAAGAACAATTCTAAAACATCTCTAAGCAAAACCTCAAAGAAATTAATTCCTGAAAGAAATTATTGAAGCAAGAGGGTTTTGTTGTTGTTGTTGTTATTTAAATTATTGCAATTATAAAAGGGGTAGGATCACTGGGTCAAATTGGATAGAAAGATAGAAGAAAGAAATCCTCAACTCTTAATTTTGTTTTTGTTCTCTCTGCCAAGGATAATGATCTTTGGGTTAGAAAGGACAGACTGAAAATGCCAAATGGGGAGTTGAATCCCAAAATAATTAATGAACCTAAGAAGAAAGCACTTTAGTTCAAGTCATTAAGAACAGATTCACTGCATCCCAAGATACTGGCAAATAAATAAGCCAGTCTTGGTGATCTTTAAAAGACCAGAGACAACAAGAGAAATTCTGCAGGCCTAGAAAAGGGGAGGTGGTGTTTCAGTTTTCAAAAATGAGAAGAGAATTGTATCTGCAAACTGTAATGAGCTGGTCTTTGATTCCTGGCAAATTCAAGAATATTATTAAAGGGATTGTAATCAGCATTTAGAAAAAGGAAGTAGTAGATCAGAATAATGCTTTATATAGTTTACCTAAGGAGACTTTCAGCATTTGAAATAGTTTTTAATAACTTTGTGGACAAAGATGGATGAGATGGAGAGAGATGTAGGGCTGGGTCATAGATAGAATTAGGTGGATTTGGAACCAATTCAATGGCTAAATCCAAAGTATTGTTATTAAGGGGTCAGTATCAACATTGAGAGAGATCTCTAGAAATATGTGTTTGCCCCTTTTGACATGTAACATTTTTCTTACAGTGGCCTGGCACATAGTAGATGCTTAATAAATGCTTGTTAATTCATTGATTATTCTTTACCTGGAATAAAGCAGCTTACTTATCGCATTTGCAGATGACTCGAAGCTGAGAGGAATAGTCAACATGTTAGTGGCATGAATCACCATGCTCTTGAATCTAATAATTTAATGGGGATAGTTATAAATTCCTGGGCAGCTAGGTGGCACAGTTGATAGAGTTCTTGCCTGGAGTCAAGAAGACTCATCTTCCTGAGTTCAAATCTGGCCTCAGACTCTGGGCCAAACAACTGTATAACTCTGGGCAAGTCACTTATGCCTATTTGCCTCCGTTTCCTCATCTGTAAAATGGGTTAGAGAAGTAAATGCAAACCACTCTGTATCTTTGCCAAGAAATCCCCAAATAGGGTCATGAAGTATAGTACACTACTGACACAACTGAACAATGACATATGAGTTCAATACATATGGGTTCAATAAATCATCTTAACAGATACAAAATGAGAAAAAGATATGGTCAAATCATTAAAGGTTCATCTTCATCAGTGTAATTAGGGGGAAGCTACAAGCTCAAGTCAGGAGAATGATTTAGCACCTGAAAAAATTAATGCATTAATAGAGACCCCATGTCCAGAACAAGTGAAGGAATAATTCCACTTATAATAGATTGTTTTGTCACATGTCTAGATTTTTATGTTTGGTCCTAGGTAACATTTTAGCAAAATATGACAAGCTGATGTATGCTTAGAGTAGGGTGACTAAAATGGGGAAGCCCTCAAGATCATCACAAATAAGTATTGGTTGAAGGAACTAGACATGTTTAACTTAGAAAAAAATAAAGAGGGGGACTTCAGAAGTGGATGAGATATCTTAGAGGTCACCTCGTCTAATCTCATATTACAGATGAAGAAACAGGGGCCCAAAGTCGTTAACTGACTTCCTTAAAGTAATAAGTAGCAGAGCTTGGATATGATAAATAACCAAGTTCTCTGACTCAAATGAGCAACAAGATGATTATCTGGACATTTTCTTCAACCCCATTTTCTCCAATACCTCACAAACTTCCCGAAAATAGAAATTATGTGCCAAAGATAAAGCAACTACAGCTCTTTTCAAGGACACCTAGAATCCAAAGGAATTTTTTCAATCCCTCAAACCCAGGAACTGATACTCATTGACTTTTAGCTCACTCAGCACCCCTTCCCCACCTCTCACACAACCAGCAGCAAAGCTGAACTAGCACATCCAAGTATACAACTTAGACTTCAATCAAAAACCAACCCTACACCCCAGTTCCTCCTCCCATTTTCCAGTACTGTGAGGTTCTTGGCTCTAAGCTGAGGAAATTTGCTCAGATCTCAGCTTGGCCACAACCCTTCAAGAATAAAAACCTGCTGTGACTGCAGCCCAGAAGCACCAGCATCAGAAAGCTCTGAACAGGTGATGCCAGAGGAAAAACTGAGCTGTCAGTGCTGGGCCGAAGAACTGAGGAAAAGGAATCAACAGGTCACAAGGACAGGATAGCATGGAATTGGGGGACTGTGCAGCATTCCATCAAGCCTGAGTGAAAGCACAGCACTCAAGTGGGGCCTGCTCTGACCACCCAAAAGTCAGCTGGGGCAGAGACCTAGGCTGGTGAACCATGAATTAAGTATGACTAAATTAGGGAGAGTGGAGGTTGAGATGCTTTGAGATCCAGCCACCTCAAAAAACATCAGAGGGAAGAGAGTCAGAAAGTAAGTGATATGAAAAATAAGAAAGGAAAAAAAGACTTAAAGTACCAAAGAATTTAGGAAGAAGAAAACAAAGACCTTGACCATAAACAGATAAATCAACAGGAAAAACAGTAACAATGGAAAGAAGTATGGCCTCCAGATCTAATAAATGAATACAGGCCTTTGAATAAATATGACAAAATAAAGGAAAATAGTCCAACAGTTGATGAGATTAAGGACCTGGTAGCATTGGAGGAGAACTTGTTTCCACAATATATGTTCCTGAGTGATTTAAAAGAAAAATGAGAATTATTAGAGCAGAATTTGTGTACTGCACAGCAAAAATAATTAGCAGACCAGAGCAATTTGAAGCTGCAATGGCAAACCTCACCAAAGAAATAGAACAGTAGGTTGAGAATGCAAATACACAAAAGTGAAGGACGACCTAGAAGAAGAGAAGCAAAAAAAAATAACTTTAAAATAAAATATTTTCCCTATGCAAGCAAAACAAAGATTTCAATGACAGCATGCAAACAGACAACCTAATGAGTATAGGATCTCCCAGAAGAACATGCTTAGGCAAAAACTCAACATCATCATGAAGGAAATAATATAAAAGAACTGCCCAGAACCTTTAAACATAGAAAATAAAATTCCAATCAAAAGAATTCACAAATCTCCATCAGACAAAAACCCAGGGCTGAGAACTCCAAGACACATAGTTCAATTTAACAATTCAATTCTGAAAGTAGAAGTTCTACAAGCCGTCAATAGAAAAACTTTAAAATAAAAAGGAAAGGAAATTTGAATGCTGGAAGACTGTTTCACAAGAAGGGAATGGAATAATGGGTTCCAAAGAGCAATGAAGTTCAGGATGCAGCCTGGGGTGACCTATCCTGCAAATCTGACCTTAAGCATACAGGAAAAAAGATGGACATTCAATAATAAAACAGTTTGAAACATTTTTAGAAAGAAAACCAGAACCAAAGAAATTACTTGTTTCTTGAACACTCCAAACAGCAGAAATGGAAGAATGAATTAGATACATTGAGCAAGGACAAGTAAGGGCCTTCTTTTCAAGTGTGTACAAGGAGATGTACAGGCCAAATTTAGTATGGGAAGTTAATTGGGTGGCTTGCCATAATATTGGGGTTCAGAAAATAATGGGGGACCTCTAGGTCCAGACTTTCCCCTTCTCCAAACTGCCTCCTTTCCAGTTATGTCTCCCAGACTAATAAGAAAGGAGATTAACAGCCTCTTTTTCACAAACAAATCAGGTTTTATTAATGGTAACAAAATTTCAACACAAGTGGAGTTAATAAAGCTAGGGACAGTGAGAAAGGGGATAGAGAAAGTTAGAATCTAATCTCTAGGGTAAAAAGGCCCCAGGTACCTCGAGTAAACTCTACTTCTTCAGGTACTCAGAACAACTTGGGTCTGGCAAAAACTAACTCAAACACTAAACTTGTTTCCAGCTCAGCTGGCTTAATGAGTCAGCCTCACTGGAAGGAACACAAACTCCACCACCTGGAAACTGCAGTTCTAAAGAGAATTAGCTTCACACTGTCTCCTGGTTAGATCCGAAGTTAAAAAACACACCAGTTCTCTCAAAACTAGCTAATAGGGGAATTTTTCCATGACTACTCATGTATAACTTATTTTGAATTGCTTGAGTTCTTATGGGTTGGGGGTGCGAATGGAGGGGGGAAGAGAAATTGGAACACAAAGTTTTTTAAAAATTGATGTTAAAATTTTGTTTTTACATATATTTTGGAAAATAAAATTATCTCTAAAAAAAACACGCCAGTTCCTCTCTCAACCTTCCTCCTCTGTCCCTGAGAGTCCTCTCCCCCTTCCTGCTGAGTCTCCAATTGGTTTAACATACCCCTTGGGCTGTTCCCATTATAATTTGGCCAGGCCCATGTGGGCGTGGGGAAACTTCAGATGGGGTTTAGGTACTTAGTTTTGATACTTTGATTCAATAAATGTTCTTTGTGGTGTTTGTTCTATAATCTCTTAAAGTACACGCCCATCTTCTCTGAGGCTTTTAAAGCTTGCATCTTTTCTGTCTGACCATGATGAAGCAAAGATGGAGTTATGAAAACTCCAAATCACAATTAATTCCTTACAGAGACAAAGTGGAGGGAAAAATCTGATAGAGACAGAAAAGGGATTATGGACAGAACCTGGTGGCAACCTCCCTATGGGTCTACATTACAATATGGGGAAGGATAAAAAAGAAGGGGTTGGGGAACCAAGGAAAAAGTGTGTTATAATACCCTTCTAGTATTTAAAGACTACAATGGGAAGAAGAATTAAACGTTCTTTTTGGCCACAGAAGTTGCAACTAGGAGTAACAGATCAAAGGTGCAGAGGAGTTATTTGGGAAATAGACCCCCATAGAGGTCTTCAGGTGAAGGCTGGATAATCAGTTATTTTGAGAAGGTACCCTCATTCAGGTATGGGTTGAACTGAGCAGCCTCTGAGGTCCATTCAAATTGGTGATTCTGTAGTGTCAAGGAAACTAATTAAGAGATTATTACAATACTCCAAGGGAAAGGGGCTGAAGACAGGAATTAACTAGGGTTTTGATAGTTTATATATGGAATGTATATGAGAGGTCAAGAAGATGTAATCAACAGAATCTGTCAAAGACTGTTTCTTCCTTTCCCACACAGCATCATTGCTGCTTGAAGACTTTCCTGATCTTTCCAGTTGTTAATGCCTTACATTTTAAACTACCTAATTTTTAACTATTCTAAATATATTTGTATTTATTCACTTTATGGCTTTGAGATATATAGATATAAATAGATACAGATATATTTGTGTCTCCCAATTAGAATATGTTTCTTGCTAAGTAGTGATTATTTCAGTTTTTGAACGTTTTTCTCCAGTGTCTAGCACAGTACATGGTACATAGTAGACACTCAGTACTTACTGATTGAAGACATAAAGATGGAATGCACAAAATGAGACAGAAAAAAGGCTGGGAGAGGGTAGGTTGAAATCAAGTTATAAAGGACTTTAAATGCCAAACAGTGAAGAATTCTATTTTATCATAGATGCATTTGGGCACCACTAGAACTAATTAAGCAGAGAAGTGACATGGCCAGACCTTTCTTTAGGACTGTTCACTTTGACATTTGTTGTATGTTAGAGGCTTGGGCCAGGAGAACTAATCAGAAGGCTGTTGCAGTACAAAAATGAGGTGATATGGATTTAAACAAAGGAGGTGGCCTTGTGAGTAAAATGTTGTCTACCTTGATGGAATAGAAGTTCTTTGAGTGCTGGGTATATAAATGCTTATTAATAAGTATTTGTTGTTTAATTGATATAAGAAATTGTAGGCATAGGATTGGCACAATTTGGCCATTGGATTTGGGGAGGGTGGTGAAAGTGAGGAAGAATCAAGAATGAACCTTGGTAATTAGGAGAACACTGGTGAAGACATCCACTATTAACAGAAACAGGAGTTTGTAAGAGGGATGGGTTTTGGGGAAAAGATTATATAATGAGTTCTGTTTTGGACCTGTTAGGTTAGAAATGCCTATGGACTATTCAGTTTGAAATATATAATGAACAATTTGTGATATGGGACTGAAGTTCATGAGAGACCAGGACTGGATTGGTATGTCTGAGAGTCACCTGAAAGGAGGTGATTATTGATTTCATGGGAGTAAATTAGAACCCTAAAGGAGAAAATGTTTAAAAACAAAAGAAGAGAGTCCAGAGCAAAACAACTGCTGCTTATTTGAACACAAAGCAATATGTATTAGATTTGATTGCCATTGATATAGTCCTAAGCAATGCCCATGAATATCGGAGTCCAAAGTAAAAAGTACAGGAAATAAAAATAAGGAAAGAAGAGCGATGAGGAAAAAAGTATGTATATGGTGAAGAGTAGCGTACCATCTGCATTTATCCAAGTTGCCACTTACTTTACTTTTTTTTTTTTTTTGGTGGAGCAATGGGGTTAAGTGACTTGCCCAGGGTCACACAGCTAGCAAGTGTCTGAGGCCAGATTTGAACTCAGGCCCTCCTGAATCCAAGGCCAGTGCTTTATCCACTGTACCACCTAACTGCCCCCAAGTTGCCACTTAATAATACCCAAAGCAGTGAACTGCCTACCTCCACTCTATGTGCCTACCAAATACCAAAGCAAAAGCCAGAGTAATTCACTGACTGGTTAGGTTTTTCTAATAGTGTTTGATTTATGACAGTATTCTTTAACTGTGTGGTTTTGTTTTAACGACATACATGTTTTATTTCTATATATTAAGGTTTTTGAATGTTTAACTTGGTCTTTATCTTTATTTACAGACACTGTTGATTCTATTACTCCTGATAAAGTACGAGGCTTAAGGGATATGTTGAACAGCAGTGCAATGGACATAATGTATTATACTAGTCCACTTTATAGAGATGAAGTAAGTATTTTGATATATTGTTCTTTGCTGTTACCGAATAGTGACAAACCATTATTGAGAATTTTAATGCAGGTTTAACACTTAAAAGAGAGGGATTCACCTATTAATAAGTTACCCTTAATGTGGTGATGCACTTTATCCTTTACCTTAGAATCCATATTTTTCAAGTACTCTCAGCTTGTTCTGTATATAAATCTCTCTTGAAAAATAAGGAACTAAAGAAAAAAATCAGAGGGTTATGAATTTAGAACTGAATGGGGTCTTGGAGACCATTTAATCTAACACCCTCATTTTATAGTTGAGGAAATTGAGGTATCAGAGGCAAAATTTGAACCCAGATCTTCCTACCTTACAAAGTTCTAGCACTGACTATGATGCCACTAGTTGCTCTTATAATCTAATTGTATCTCTAATTAGAATTGAAAAATATGGTCTTGAGTATTTGAAACCTGACCTCCATCTTTATACATAGCATTCTTTTTTTGTTTGTTTTTGGGTTTTTGTGAGGCAATTGGGGTTAAGTGACTTGCCCAGGGTCACACAGCTAGTAAATGTCAAGTGTCTGAGGTCAGATTTGAACTCAGGTCCTTCTGAATCCAAGGCTGGTGCTTTATCCATTGCGCCACCTAGCTGCCCCTTTCCCCAAACTGAAAAAATATATTTATTCAGAGAGGAGGGAGAAGACCAAGAATGTTGCTTCTTTGTGCTATTTACTGACTTTGGAAAGCAATTTTAATCTCTTTGGGCTTCATTTCCTTAATCTATAAAATATGAAGATTGTTCTATACAATCCCTAAAGTCCCTTCTGTTGCAAAAATTTCTAAGTCGCAGGGTTAGATGAAGAAAAACCAAAGTCTCCAAGCTGAAGAAAATAGGTTTATTGAGAGAGGTCTCCTGTCTCACAATAAAGCTGGTCTCCGGTCTAGGACCCGTCTTTGGGTCCTAGAACAGAACCAGAATCTGGTATTTATATGACATACAAGGCTTAAGAGTATGTATACAAAAAGAGTCCCCAAGAGGTTAAAGCAGCATAAATACTATTAATTATAGTATTGTCTTCTCATCTATTGATTCCCCATATCACCATTGCTAGGCTACATAACCTCATAACTTCACATTGTGGCAGTAGGAAACTCACCCAGAAAATTTAGAGGAGGCCATCTTGGGCCTAGTTATTACACATTTATGCCACTTGTAAGTCATTTGGTCAACTTTGCAGATTGTTATCAGGGTTTTGCTTTTACTTCTTATTCTACCAGTACTGATTGGTCCAGAGCATTCCAGTGTAGCTATTTTGGGAGCTCTGACCTTGACCCTGATTGGTCCATCCTAACCACAGACTTTAGGAGAATGCTTAATGTATGAAAAGACAAAGTAGTTACAATCTATTCCATATGAGAGCATTTACAGTCTATCCTGTGTGAGAGGAAAGACTGATTCAAGCCTTTACAATCTGTAACTGTAAAGAAGTTATATATCTATCTAAAAGGTGGGGTATATCTCACTTCCAAACTCCAAATATTATGATCTTAAATCTTACAATTTTTTTGTTTTGTTAAATGCTTGTTTGTTTGAGGGGTTTTCTCCCCTTTTTTGGCCACTTAATTACAACTAAACAGAGAAACTAAAAGGAGATAAAGTTCAGTATAGTCAGCCAAACTACATGTAAGTAAAATTAAGTTCCTAGTTTAAGTGAACTCCATAGAACCTCTTAGTTAATTTTATTTAATACAGAGGTTCTCAATCTTTTTTGTGTCACGGACCTCTTTGACAATCTGGTAAAGCCTGTGAACTCCTTTTTAGAATGTATTTTACTGATCTATAAAATGAAGGAATCGCACTAAATCTCTTCTAGTTTTAAAATCTATAAAACCATGAAAGTATCTAATCTATATTGTTGCTACTTTTTCTGTTGATATGAAGCCTCTTTAAAAACTGCCTAAAAATAGTACAATGACTAATGATAGTATATGTCACAAGATATATTTTTTCTTTTCAAACCTTAAAATGCTTTATAAATATGAGTTGTTAACTATTATTAATATGCCTCTATGGTATACTGCCCCTTTCATGAGAGAAAGAAAAATTCAATACTTCTGGGGCTTGGGGGCTCCTTTTTTTTTACCTATCCAGCAGTAACATAGATGTCACTTAATTCTAATCAAGTTTTTTGTCTAATTATTAAAAACTGGTCAAAAATAAAAGTACTAACATCCTTAAACTTCAGCTCCATATCCAAAAGAAATTAAAATATTTAAGGCAACTTTGGTTTGTACATTTGTAATTGCATAAATCATACTTTAAAATTAATATAAGCATGATTTTATATATAAAGTAATAAATTATTATCTCAGGTAAGAGAGCAGAATCTACAAAATGTAAGTTAGTGAGCTCACCTTTAACTCCTAGGAATTTCCTAGAGCATTTTAATAAAGAATGATTAGTGAGCATTTTCAAGAAAGAGAGAGAGAGAGAGAAGAAAACACTGATCCTTTATAGACCATCATGACTACATTAAGAACATATAACAATAATCTATACCTTTTGTTTGGATAGGGTTACCAGACAATTCAAAGGAATACTGTAAATATATTTCCATAGATTTTAGCAAAGAATTTCAGTTTCTCATAACTGTTACTAGGGACAAGATGTGGGGTGGACAATAATATATTTCAGTGGATTTGGAGTTAGAAAACATGGATACAAGCTTTACTTAGAAAACTTCCTAGCTATGTGACCCTGGGAAGCTATTTAACCTCTTAGTCACAGTTCAGTTCCTGGGACTTAATAAATGTCTTAGACATTTTTGTATCTGTTGAAGGAAATCCCACCCTGGTGAAATTTCATTGGTGAAATGGAATAAATTGATGAACATCCAGAGCATTGGTGCTCATGGCATATAAGGATTGGTAGAAGGAACTAAGGTTATTTAGCTTTGAAAAGATTTAAGGAGAATATAATTGTCTTTAATTTTGTGAAAGGATTTGACTTTGCTGAAGTCAAATCAGCAAGTATTATAAAGTACTTGCTAGGAACTGTGAATAACACCCCCCCCCCAAAAAAAAAAGGCAAAAAGCAGCCTCTGCTCTCAAGCTTGCAGTGTAATAAGGGATAAACATTTTTATATGCCACCTCCTACATGACAGGCATTGTGCTGAGCACTTTACAGATCTCTTATTTGATCTCCACCACAACTCAAGAGCTAAGTTAAGGAGATGCTGTTATTATCCCCATTTTACATTTGAAGAAACTTAGGCAGAGGTTAAATGATATGCCCAGAGTCCAGGTTCATACAGCTGGTATCTGAGGTCAAATTTGAGCTCTATATTTGAGGAATAGCAGAGAGGCCAGTGTCACTGGATCACAAAGTCTGTTGAGGAGCATAAGTTGTAAGAATCTTGGAAAAGCGAGAAAGGGACACGTTTCAAGAAGAGCTTCAAATCCTGAAGGAGATGTGTTCAATTGGAAGATCACTTTGATAACTGAGTGGAATGTGGACTAGAGTGAGGAGAGATTTTAGGCAGGTAAACTAGCTAGCAAGCTATTTGAGTACAGAAAGATTTTATTTTTTGCCCAATGTTGCAAAAATAGAATTTGACATAATATGGCAATAGATTGGATATGGGATGTTGAATGAAGGATTGAAGATGGTACCTAGGTTTCAAGCCTGGGTGATTTTACTAATGGTAGTGCCCTTGGCAACAATAAATAATTTGGAAGAGGGAAGGGTTTTGGGGGGAAATGAATTCAGTTTTGGACATTTTGAATTTCAGATATTTGTGGGATATCTAGTTCAAGAAGTTAAATAAATAGGCATCGCATCAGGACTGTGGTTCAGAAGAGAGGTTGGACAAATAGATCTAAGATTCACTGAAGCACTGCTAGGTCATGAGATCAGCAGATGAATCAGTATAAGGGAAAAGAGGAAAAGTACCTAGGACAGAGCCTTGGCGGTCACCCCTGGGTCTATGACCCAGATAAAAATTAAGCAAAGGAAACTGAAGAGTGGTCAGATAGATAGGAGGAAAACCCGGAAAAGAGCAGTGTCATGAAAACCTTGAGAGAAAAGGAGAAGAGGGTGATCAATAGTGTCAAAGGCTACAGAGAGGTCAAGAAAGATGAGAAGTGAAAATAGACCATTAGAATTGGAGATTAAGAAAGCATTGGTCATTTGAGAGAGAGAGCAGTTCCACTTGAATGATTTCAGAAGCCAGACTGCCAGTCTGCAGAGTTGGAAAGAGAGTTAGAGGCATTAATTATAAACATTCTTTTCACTTTAGTGACAAAAGAGATAAGAACTGTAGGAAGATAGGTAGTGATAGGTAGTGGATCAATTTTTTTTTTTTTTAGGATACAGGAAATATGGAATGTTTTCAGGCAGTAGGGAAGCAGCTAGGAGACAAAGAGACTGAAGACAAACAAGGGCATCAGGATGATAGAAGGGACAATTTGCTGGAGCAGTGGGATGAAAATCCTGAAAAATGGATTAGACATTTTGCTTGATCCCAGGATTAATAGGTGGAAGCTGCTTGCACTTTGGTTTAATATAAGGAAAAACATCCTAACCTACAGCTATCCAGAAGTGGAATGGGCTTTCTTGGGAGGTAGGCAGTTCCGCCTTCCTGGGGGACTTCTGAGAAATGCTAGATGACCATTTATCTATGTATGTTGTAGAAACAGTTGTTGTTTAAGTATGTATGAGTTGAAATAGATGCCCTCTCGGTGTCTTTAACTCTTAGATTCTATATTTTATATTTCTAAAGTAAGAGACTGACTTAAAAAGTAAATTTTTAAGGAAGTGAAATGAGGAAAAACTTACTACTCTCTCCTTTCACAAATGGCTGCAAATCTCTAGAAATGTTTCCTTTCTGTAATATTAACAACTCACATTTTATATAGTACTTTCAAGTATGCACAGTACTTACATCACAACAACCTGTGAAGTAAATACTGTAAGAATTATCTTTCCTATTAGCTCTAGTATGCTACCTTGCTTGGGGTCACACAGTATACATCAAAGCCAGGATTTGAACCCTTGTCTCCAGCACTCTTGTTACTATACCATATTGCCTTTCAGGCAGTTAGGAAACATTTATTCAACACCAGCTTTGTGCCAGGCACTGTGCTAAACTCTGGGCTTACAAAATGAGACCAAAGATAATCCCTGACCTCAAGCAACTCATGGAGGGAGTAGGGAGGGAGACACGCAAATAAAATCATTAAAAGAGGGAAGACACCTGAATTAAGAGGGCTTAGGAAAGTTTTCCTGTAGAAGATGGAATTTTAGCTGGGACTTGAACAAAGCAGAGGAAGCGAGGAGGAAGGAGAGCATTCCAGACGTGAGAGACAGCCAGGGAAAATACCTGGAGCCAAGAGATGAAGTGTCTTGTCTGTAGAACAACATTAAGTGATGGACTATATTCTTCTCACCAATGCAATGGTACAGAAGAGTTCCAGGGAACTCATGATAGAAGAGGATCTCCAAATCCAAGAAGAAAAAAAAAGAACTGTGGAGTATAGATGCTGATTGAACCATACTATTTCTTTTGTTTTGGGTGCTGTTGTTTTTTTTTTCTATTTTGAGGTTTTTGCATCACTGCTCTGATTTTTTCTCTTGTAACAGGATTAATGCAGAAATAGGATTAATGTTGTTATGTGTACATATATATATGTGTATGTATATATCTATCTATCTATATGTATATGATATATAGATATAACCTATATCAGATTACCTGCTGTCTAGGGGAGGGGAGAGGGAGGGGAGGGAGGGAGAAAAATCTGAAATTGTAAAGCTTGTATAAACAAAAGTTGAGAACTATCTTTACATGTAACGGAAAAAATAAAATACCTTATATGTAAAAAAAAAAAAAGAACAACATTAAGGAGGTCACTGTCACTGGATCGAAGAGGATTTGCTGGGGAGGGGGCAGTTAGGTGTAAGGTGACTGATGTGGGAGCAAAGCAGAGTAAATTTATGAAGGGCTTTGAATACCAAACAGAAGATTTTGTATTTGGTCCTGTAGACAGTAGGTAGCTGTTGGTGTCTGAATAAGGGTTTGACATGACGTCAGACCTACATTTGAAGATCATTTTGGCAGCTGAGTGGGAGATGAATTGGAGTGGGGAATTTGTGTGTTGTCTCATTAGATTGTGAGCTCCTCAAGAGTAGGGATTGTCTTTTTGCCTTTCTTGTATCCCCAGGAATTACTACAAGCATTTAATAAATGCTTATTGACAGACTGACTTTACCCCCATTGGGAGATCTAATCCAAGTGACCAGAGCCATCACAGGCTGGGAGAGTCCTAGATAATAGAAGTAAGATGGGGAGATGTGATCTTGGCATCTTGAAATGGAATTTTGAATACATATTCTCCTTAGAAATGTTTTTATGCATATGGATAGGTTCTATAGTAGTTTTACAGTAGTTATATTGTGTTTCTTTGGGGAAAATGCATAAAATATAACCTAGAATAAGTTGCCTTGATTGATGAAGGGTAACAAAGAAAAGAAATCAGTGAAATTAATTAGTGGTTTGTTTTTTAATTGCTAGCTTAAATAAAAAGGGTTTTTTTTCCTTATTACTAGACCTATCAGGAACTTCCTCTTACCAATGTAGAATAGCACATGCTCTTGCAAATTATAGTTACATGGGATATTTAGCTAACTGCTCGTTCAGTTACCCTCATTATTATCCCTCTTTCTAGTCTTCAATTTCCTCCCAATTACTACTTGCTTCTTTTACAAACACGCCTAAGTCTTCCTTACTAAAGAGTACCCTGATAACTGTTATGCTATATTTCTACTCCCTTTCTCAGCTGAACTTTTTGAAATAGCCATCTGCAATAGGGGCCTCCACAGCTTCTCCCTTTGCAGTCTGGATTCCAAACTCATCACTTAACTGGAACTTCTTTCTCCAAAGTTGCAGGAGATCTCTTAATTGCCACATCTGATAGTCTTTTTATTAATCTTTCCTCTGAATTTTTGCGACATCATCTCATGCTTTTCTTCCTGACTATTTCTCAATCTCTTTTGCTGGATGATTATTCATATCATGCCCACTAATTGGTTGTATATCCCAAGGTTCTACTTTCTTACTCTTGCCATTCTCTTTCCTATCTTTGGTTCCCTGATGCTCAGGTCCAGAGCTGGGCTATTTTCCATATGTCTTTATATAATTTTCCTCAGACATAACAGTCTTACTTGTATTCTAGTATTCCATTATTTTACTATATCACACTGGCTAATCATTCCTCTATGGGTGGGACTTTTTTGCAAAGACATATAATGATACTATGGAAAACTTCTAATATTTTTTCCAGTTTTCACATTTCTCTACCTATCTGCTTCATTTGACACCATTTTATTCTCCAGATTGTTCTCTCTATTCTGGAATTTTGTGACCTTACTCTCTCCCAATTGTCTTCCTGCCTATCTGATCAATCCTTTTCAGTCTCCTTTGCTGTTTCATCATCCATATCCCGCTCCCCATCTGTGAGTGTTATCAGAGGTTTTTTCCTAGGCTTTTTTTTCTTCCCCCTATATACTCTTTTGGTAACCTCATCAGCTCCCATGGATTTAGTTATCATTTCTATGCATTTAATTCACATGCATTCCCTTGAACTTCGGTTGCACATTATCTTTTGCCATTTGAACATTTCAAACTTGTTGACCTGGAAACATCTCAACGTGCCCAAAACAAAACATATTATCTTTACTTCCAGACATCTTCTCTCTCCCTGCCGCCTTTTTCTTACTTTTCTTAAAGGTGCCACTATTATTCCAGTCCTCCCAGATTTGTAACCTTGACATTATTTCTTTTTTATTATTATTATTATTTTTTTTTTTTTAGTGAGGCAATTGGGGTTAAGTGACTTGCCCAGGGTCACACAGCTAGTAAGTGTTAAGTGTCTGAGGCTGGATTTGAACTCAGGTACTCCTGACTCCAGGACCGGTGCTCTATCCACTGCACCACCTAGCTGCCCCCTTGACATTATTTCCAACTTCTTATTCTCTTTCACTCTAACACACTCCTAACTTGGCACATTTTACTATTTCAACCTCTATAGTATATTTTGTGTCCTACCCCTAAGTACAGATCTGACCTCTCCTCTACTCATTCAACTCCTGTAGCTTCCTGTTACCTCTAGGATCAAATATAAACACCTCAGCTAAGAATCAGAAGTCAGAAAGGGATGCTCATCAATTGGGGAATGGCTAAACAAGTTGTAATATATGGTTGTAATGGAATATTATTGTGCTATAAGAAATGACAAGCAGGATGATTTCAGAAAGACCTAGAAAGACTTATATGAACTAATGTATAGTGAAATAAGCAGAATCAGGAGAATGTTGTGCACAATAACAGCAATATTGTTCAGTGAATGACTTAACTACTCTCAGCAATACAATGATCCAAGACAATCCCAGAGGACTAATGAGGAAGCATACTATCCACCTCCAAAGAAAGCACTGGTATTGATTGAACATAGACTGAAGCATGCTGTTTTTCACTTTCTTTCATTTTTTTTTTGTATTCAAGTCTTTTTATACAAAATGACTAATATGGTAATGATTTACATAATTGTACATGTATAGCCTGTATCTGATTGCTTACCACCTTAAGGAGGGGAAGAGGGATAGAATTTGGAATTCAACACTTTTTTTAAAATGTTACTAAAATGGGGCAGCTAGGTGGTGCAGTGGATAAAGCACCAGCCCTAGAATCAGAAGGACCTGAGTTCAAACCCAGACTCAGACACTTGGCTCTTACTAGCTGTGTGACCCTGGGCAAGTCACTTAACCCCAATTGCCTCACCAAAAAAAAAATTTTACTAAAATAAAAAATATATAAACACCTCTGTTTCCATTTAAAGTACTTCGTAATATGGCCCCACCCTATCCCTCCATTTTTATTGTAGATTACTCTCTACTCTCATATCACATGATGTCCCCAGACTGGATTTTTTCCTATTCCTCTATACATGAGATTCTGTCTCCTATTCCTATGCCTTTACATTGACCATTTTCTATGCCTGGAATGCTTTTCTTTTTTTATCGTTACTTAATAATCTATTTTATTTTGGTGTTTTTTTTTTCACTTGAGAAATACTGTGTAATCTAAAGGAAGAAAGAAATAAATTGATATCACACTGTCTTATTTTTAAGTGCATCATAGACTACTCAGTCTTTCATTATAAATCTGTCATGAACAAAAAATGAAGGGTCTGAGTAGTAAATTAGAAGGAATATGAGAGGTGTTATATTGTAGCTATATTTCCTACTGTGCCAAGGAACGCCTTGTGGAAGGATTTCAAAGCTAGTAAGGACCTTTGAAAGACAAGATATCAAAAGTAGTTTCCCCCCTATTTAAAGTGAACTCATTTGATGTTTGTGAGATAGCGACACTGGCTAACTTTCTATTTTTCTGTTCTTTCTTTAATAATAATGCTGGAATGCTCTTCTTACTCACCCCCATGTCATATAATTCTTTTCCTTGAAGATGCAGCTCAAGTACTACCTTCTACATGTAATTTTTCCTGATCCCCTCAAATTCTAGTACCCTCCTTCTCAAGCTATCTTCTGTTTGACTACTTTGTATTTACTAATATTTATTCTATGTGTTCGTTTATTTGTACTTGTTTACCCATTAAAATGTAATCTCCTTGCCTTGGGATTATTTCATTCATTTTATTTGTGTATCCAGTGCCTGATATATAGTAAAGGTACTTATTCCTTGTTTGTTTATTGATAAGTATGTACCACCAGTGTTCTACAGAAAGATTCAATGCTTTTGCAGTTTTACCAGTAATAAATACATTTACACATATTCATACTACAGTTTTACCAGTATGGATTTTTGTTGTTTCTAATTATTTTTTCCAACTTGGTGGATATGATAGGGTAATCAAAATATGAGAGTTTCAGCAAAATTCATTTTAGAAGAAGAAAAAGAACATCTCTCTGCATCTAAACTGCCCAGTGACCAGGAAGAAGTCCCAGAGTCAATGATAATTGATAGAGTTGTAGAGATAATTCTCCTTTTCTGTTGTATTATTTTGTAGAAAGAGAGATAAGTGTTATTAAAATCATTTGTAATGTATGCACAATCCTAAAATAAGTCAGAAATTAAATTTTCCCTTCCTGGAAAGTTTATTGGCATGTAAACTTAGGTGGCCTCAGATTCAGGAAACTCTGAGATAGTCACTTATCAATTAACTCTTTAAGACAGTAAGTTAGAAGTTACTGATCTATATTAGGAGAGGAATTTCCTTTCTTGTGAGTTTTCAAGAACAGCGGGGGGCTGGGGGGGGAGATGGAATACAAGCAGAAAGTCAGTTCCTCTGTGATAAGGGCATAATCTCAGAAGTCCATTGCTTTCAAAATAGGATTTGGGGAGAAAAAAACAACAGCACCTTACCCTAATTAAATATTACAGAAGTTGTGAGGGAAAGTTTTATTACCACAGAGATTAATGAAGCATTTGTACACGTAAATATTTTTTGCACTTTTCCATGAATGAAAGTAGAGTTCTGCCAACTATGAAGTGTTTCCTCTACTAACTTCATATATGAAAATTTTAAAAACGCTTATTAGTTAGACCAGCCCTCCATTATGACTACATTAAGAGCTTCCTCTCCTGTCACACCATGGCATGGAGTTGACTTTGAAATCTTGAAGGCTATGCCAGTATAATTCAAGGTCTGGCAGATCTACCATAAAAATCTTCAAGTATAAGAGTCAGACTATATATGTTAGCTCAGCTAAGTTCAGATGGGCTGGTTGCTGGGTGAATTTTTTTATATAGGAACTCTTGAAAACCATGTAGAAAGACAACTCAAATAGAAACAGAGAAAACGACAAAATAACATTTTCTTTGCTGTATTTTTACTTATTTTGCTAAACATTTTCTAATTACATTTTTTTTGTGGGGCAATGAGGGTTAAATGACTTGCCCAGGGTCACACAGCTAGTAAGTGTCAAGTGTCTGACGATGGATTTGAACTCAGGTCTTCCTGAATCCAGGGCCAGTGCTTTATCCACTGTGCCACCTAGCTGCCCCCCAATTAAATTTTTTTTTTTTTGGTGAGGCAATTGCCCAGGGTCACACAGCTAGTAAGTGTCTGAAGTCGGATTTGAACTCAGGTACTCCTGAATCCAGGGCCGGTGCTTATCCACTGCGCCATCTAGCTGCCCCCCCCCATTACATTTTAATCTGGTTCAAGCACACTGGGGAGTTTGACATTTTCCATATGAAGAAGTGGACAAAATCATAGATCCTTGGGGGCAGCTAGGTGGCGCAGTGGATAAAGCACTGGCCCTGGATTCAGGAGTACCTGAGTTCAAATCCGGCCTCAGACATTTGACACTTACTAGTTGTGTGACCTTGGGCAAGTCACTTAACCCCCATTGCCCCACAAAAAAGAAAAAAACAAAACAAAACAAAAATCATAGATCCTCAACATATGGATGGTGAAAAGGAATAGTATATCTAAGAATTTAATCTTTCAAGTTTTTTTTTAAATCTACTTTTCAGAAATAATATACAATTTTCCCCCCTCATTTTTATGCTCCCAAACCTTAAGTAGCCTAAACCAAAACCAAAACCAAAACCAATAGGTTTTTGCATGATATCAGTGTTTTCAAAAACTCAAAAAGTAACTCAATTTAGATGTATTACTTTTAACACTGTGGTTTTTTAACTACAGCCTTTTTTAAAACTTTTTTGTTGTATATTTTAAGCTTCTTCAATATCCTTGAAGGCAAGGATGATTTCATTTTTGTCTTTGTATTTTCATTATAGCACCTTGCACATAATAGGCATTTAGTAAATATTTGAATTGAAATTGGAATTAAAGTTTCAGGGGGAAAAATTATAATTAGGGATACATATAAGAGTTTTCCTTCTGACAGTAAATAAAAACAATGTGGAATTATTACTGGAATATAGATAAAATTATTTTGAAAAGCTGTAATACTCCAGATAGCCTGATTATGATTTCTAAGTTTTATTATCTTCCTTTGCATTAAAGAATATCAGCTTTGATACCACAGTGTAAAGCATGATATCATTTTAATTGGCTTTATAATGGTATTTTGTTTTCTTTTTATTTTATTTATTTATTTTTTTTTTGGTGAGGTAATTGGGGTTAAGTGACTTGCCCAGGGTCACACAGCTAGTAAGAGCCAAGTGTCTGAGGCCGGATTTGAACTCGGGTCCTCCCAAATCCAGGGCCGGTGCTCTATCCACTGTGCCACCTAGTTGCCCCCTCTTTTTAATTTTTAAAATTGAATTTATGTTGGAGATAATTGTCATTAGTCTCATGTGTTTGGATGGCATTATGTTCTTGATGTTTGTTCGTTATTTTCTTATTACAAAGAAGATTAAAAACAAAAATTAAAATCAGTGTTAAAACTAACATAGGATTTCTTTCTTATTTCAAACAGCTAGTTAAAGGCCTTCAACAGGAGCTGAATCGATTATATTCACTTTTCTGTTCTCGGAATCCAGACTTTGAAGAAAAGGGGGGTAAAGTCTCAATAGTGTCACATTCTTTAGGATGTGTAATCACCTATGACATAATGACTGGCTGGAATCCTGTTCGACTTTATGAACAGCTGATGCAGAAGGAAAGTGAGCTACCTGATGAACGATGGATGAGCTATGAAGAACGGCATCTCCTGAATGAATTCTATCTAACTAAGCAGCGGTAAAGTAATAATAATAATAGCATTTCTTTAGAACCTGCTAAAGCACTCATTGAAGAGTAGCTATTCTCTTTGAGGAATTTTTTTCCAAAAATTACTCAACTTGAAATTGGCATTGTAAAGATAATTACAATTAAATTTTACGTATATAAAATATCAATTTCTTTATGTTTATAATAAATTCATTTGTCATCACCCTACTTTTTCTTCCTTGGTTTTTACCTTAATGTTTTACTGAGTTAGTTTCTAGTTTCTATGTAGGAACTTTAATGGCATAGGTTTTAAATTTGAAACCTTTTAATGAAAATATGAGTGTTTAAGGAGTGTTTAGAGTAGTACTTCTTAAACTTTTTCCACTAGTGACTTCATTTTGCCCCAAGAAATTTTTACACAACCCCAGATATATAGGTATATAAAATAGGTATACATAACCTTTTACTGTTGCCAATTTTTTTTGCTACCCTCACATTCGGTTATGCAACTTCATATGGAGTTGTGATGCATAGTTTAAGAAGCTAGAATTTAGAAACAATAAATTTTTAAGTTAAGAAATTATATAGAGTAGTAAGACCAAATCTTGTTCATGAATTATAAACAAATGTATCATATTACATTTGTGAAGGTTTTAAAATGTATGTCATATAAAATTTCATAGGTTGAAAGAAATAGAAGAAAGATTGCAAGGATTGAAGACATCAACTATAACACAAACACCTGCCTTAAAATTTAAGGTATGTAAAGAAATATAAAATTTGTATTGTTCATTTTAGTGTGGTTTTTTAAATATCATTTCACATGTAACAAAATTAGAGCTGAGAATATATAGTCAGTTCTACTTCAACTCAGTTATTTATGGCAAAGTCACTCATCTTGGGTTCTGTTAATGCTAATGCTTCGGGGTTATTTATGCCCACCATCATCATATGTTCTGAAGGACTACAAACTAATCTTTTTTTTTCATTCAATAAACATTTTTTAGAGTACCTCCTATATGCCATTGTGTTAGGTATATTGGGTGGAAAGGAATAAAAAAATTATAAGACACTGTTGTACCTGTATAGATTTACCTAAGGTAGATATAACTTCCCTCCACAAAGTCCTGCTATGGAACCCTCTGAATGTGGGGATAACCTTGGATTTTCCATATCCTGGAACTTCCCTCAACTTGACTTTATCCTTATTCCCCTTGCTAAGTTCTTTCTGAAACCTCCATCTTTGAGAGGGGCCTAGGCTGACCATCCTTCATTCCCCTCTTCGCTCTGCTTCTTACTCTGAACTTGATCACCATGTCTTTACAGGTGCTATTCTCCCTCTTCCTGTGCCTAGCACAGGAAGCAGGTTGCCTGCCTTAAATTTCTACAAAACTGAAAATGTTACAAGTATGAGCCAGGCAGTAAACCATCCACTTTCTGAGGACCACTTGAAATAAAGAAGGAAGGGGCAGAAGATCACATCGTTTTTAGATCATGTCTAATTTTTTTTTTTTGCGGGGCAATGGGGGTTAAGTGACTTGCCCGGGGTCACACAGCTAGTAAGTGTCAAGTGTCTGAGGCTAGATTTGAACTCAGGTATTCCTGAATCCAGGGCCAGTGCTTTATCCACTGCGCCGCCTAGCTGCCCCTAGATCATGTTTAAACGTGAATTCTGAATGTGATATCTGTGACCAGTAACCAACAAATGGACATACCACTGAAGGAACTGAATCTTAACAGTCTTGACATTCTCTCTTTAAATGAAGCCAGAACAAAACCAAAGAAACAAACAAAAAGAACTAGCAGCTAGAGATGATCCACAATTCATTCTCAGAGAGAGAAATAAAGGAGTTGGCAGAGTTGATTTTATTGTGTAATGCAGAAGTACTTGCCAAAAGGCCACTGTCAGATAATACAACAATATATCGATTGCAGAGAATGAAGAGGTTTTTGTTTTATGAAAAGTCTGATAATGACCTGCCAAATTTATCAACATAGACTTTAATAGTAGATAGCTTGAATACAAAAATGAGACATATTTTAGAGGATGTGGATCAACTAAAAAGAGAGACCCAAAACTTAGAGATTAATCAATTTCACATCTTTATGTGGTAAATACTTTTTTGAGAAGAGAAGCATTGGACATGACAAGCACTGACGGCTGAGCACTGGACAATGACAATGCTATTGCATTACCTAAAAAAATAAAATTTATACATATTAACTGATACTGATAGAATCATTCCTAAATTAGTTTTCTGTATGTAGTCAGACTACCAACTTGTTAGAACAAAAATAAAAATTAATACAAAGATAGAAGAATAAAAATGAGAAAAATATATCCCCTGGAACTGAAACAATTCAAACCTAACCTAATCAGAACAGTTGGTATATTCAAATGGATCTGTAACCTCATCAGTTTGGTAGTTCCAGGAATGAAGATTCAACCTTCATTCCTTCCCATCTTATGTGACTTTCTTCCTCCCCTAAATTTATTAGAGAAATTCTTCCCCAACATCCTGGAGGCCTTGTTACTTTCTCCTGATATTGTAAGGCTATCAGTGAAACACTCTACATATCAACCTACCATCCTATCTTCTGTGCCTATCATATTTTCCTGATTACATCTTTTACTCCTTTTCTTTAAAAATTCTTCATTGGTTCGATGGTATAGTCTGCTCACCCCACACACCCCCACATACCTCCCCATTGTTCTCTGTATGATACTTGTTTCCAGTTCCTCAGATACTATTTTGTTTCAGTGATAGAATGTTCATATTAAACTGATGGTTTCTGTGGTAAAAACCAATTTCAAAAAAGCTTGGTGGGAAAAGCCATATAAAGGCAGTTAAAGATGAAATGGAAGGAAAATAACAAACAACAAAAGCAGAAAAGATCTGAAAGATTTATATGATAAAGTTTTTTTATTATACAAGAAGAGTATAGCCATCTCACTTGGACTCAATATCCAAAAGTTATCAAAGATGAGAAAAACAGGCGGATTAGACCAAATATATGAGAGGCCTCTGGTGGAATTGACACCATAGTGAGGGCATTGAGGAATAGATTTACAAAGTATCTGAATGGAAGATATCAAAGAAATGTTGGAAAAAATCTTAGACTTTGTGAATACAGAAAAAAAAGAACCAAGAAAATAGCAGCAACTACTGACCTATTCTTCTATTTTCCCATCTTAATAATTTTCTATTAGTAGAAGTAGCCTTTTGCAAATTATATTCCACAGTGGACCATATCTTTACAATCCCATAATTGTCTAAAAGATCTAATGAAGACTGGATCCTGCTGTGCTTATTATTTATTTGTTCATTATAGAAAAGCATTTGATTCAGTGGAGCAAAATGTTGCCTAAAAACTTTCTTCCAACAAAGTATCTCCCATTCTACACCAAAATCATTTTAAATTATATAAAAACAAAGGCAGCCTCTTCTAGCTACCCAATGAGTATAAATATCAAGTGAGGGGCAGCTAGATGGCTCAGTGGATAAAGCACAGGCCCTGGATTCAGGAGTACCTGGGTTCAAATCTGGCCTCAGACACTTAACACTTACTAGCTGTGTGACCTTGGGCAAGTCATAACCCCAATTGCCTCACCACCACCAACAACAACAACAAAAATATCAAGTGAGGCATGTAGGAGATGTGTATTCACCTCAGGTAGATGTTTCCCGTTGTCATAGAGGAATTCCAGTGCATAAAATTGAAAAGGAATTTCCTGTTAATAAGGTCCACTAGACGGGGCAGCTAGGTGGAGGGGGCAGCTAGGTGGCACAGTGGATAGAGCACTGGCCCTGGAGTCAGGAGTACCTGAGTTCAAATCCGGCCTCAGACACTTAACACTTACTAGCTGTGTGACCCTGGGCAAGTCACTTAACCCCAATTGCCTCACTAAAAAAAAAAAATAAGGTCCACTAGATGCTCTTGTTTGCAGATAACATTTTACTTATTACATCAAGGTCCAAAACATTGCAGAACTTCCTTGACAAAATCTATAACCATGCAAAAGAATTTAACCATTCACATGGGAAAAAAACAAGTGGTTAAAGAAGACATGTTTTCCATCAGTTGGATGGACAGACATTTGTGTGTAAGAGGTGGGGCTTAAATCTAGTTCTCCCTAACTTCAAGTCTGTCTCTCTCTCCACTGTGTGACTACTCTTATTTTTTATGAGTTCATACACAGATACATGTACCATAAATGATTTATGTAACTAAATCAAATTGAACTAAATTTTACAAGTGTAGGAAAATTACAAGTAAAAGAAGAAAGACTAAACTATCCAAAAGAGAATACTATTCATCTCGGCTCTCTAAGTATATACCCCATTATTTCAAACTTGGGCTGTAATTTTTTCCCCAAAATCTGGTTTATAAAAACCTGAGAACAACTTAGAATTCTTGTTATTCTCCATGTCCTTTTTTTGGCAGGGGCAGGCAATGGGGGTTAAGCGACTTGCCCAGAGTCACACAGCTAGTAAGTGTCAAGTGTCTGAGGCCAGATTTGAACTCAGGTACTCCTGAATCCAGGGCCGGTGCTTTAACCACTGCGCCATCTAGCTGCCCCCTTCTCCATGTCCTTTTAAAGGAAAACAGTGCATCTTTATATTCAGCATAAAATAGCTTTAAGTAACACAAAGGCCCCAAAATCCTACAATAATTCTATACCAATGACACTTAGACCTAAGCATGAAATAGTATGTAATAGTATATAAGCCACTCATAGGAAAGTTATTTTACTATTCTAATGGAGTGACCATTTTTTCATAGCATTCTAGTAACTTAGGATTTAGAAATAGAAAGAGTCTTTGAGAGCACATTGTCAACTTCCTCAGTTTACATAGATGAAGAAGCTATGGTCAAGATTGGACAAGTCACTTAACCTAAATTTCACAAGTTATCAGTAGCAGAAGTATGGATTCAGACTCAGGTCCTCTTGATTCCAAACCCTTGTTCTTTTCATTACATCCAAACCCTTGTTCTTTCCATTACATCATGTTGCCACCCTCTACTCAACATCTTCTTGTCAATCAATGCTCAATCGTGGATGCCTCCTCATTCTTATTTGAGCATCACTATTACCATACACTCAGAAGCTTCCCTGGGGGTAAAATCTTTTTGATACCTGCATAGAAGCAGTCCCCCAGAAGCAGGTTTTTTCATGTACATAGGCTGACACAAAACCTCTCCACTGTAACTTGCTCTTATCTGCTCATTTATGGACATTTGCATGTAAGGGATAATATGCTCTTGACTAATGAGTTAGAATGGCCTATGCATCATGCCTGCTTCTTTTTTATCCTTTCAAGCCCTCCTTGGAATAAGGGAGGTATTCTTCCCCAAAAGTTATATATTATAGCTCCCCAAGGGCTAGTCATCCAACTGAGTTGGTCTTCAGCTCACTCTCCTGAAGCACATAGAAAAATCACCTGTACATGAAATTAGGAGCTCTCCCATCAACTTTATACTTGTTTGTGTAATAAATGATGTATAGCTTACATGTCATTATCACATGTTATTAATTTCTTACAATAATCCTGTGAGATAGAACAAGATCATTCTCATTTTACAGCTCTGGAAACTAGAATTCAGACAAGTTAAATAACAAGCTAAGTTCATATGACTAGTAAGTGGTAGAACTGGATAAAACCTATGTCTTTGGACTTATAGTCCAATTTGTTTTCTGCTGTGCTATCAAAAATTATATGTGAGGGGCAGCTAGGTGGCACAGGAGATAGAGCACTGACCCTGGAGTCAGGAGGACCTGAGTTCAAATCCGGCCTCTAACACTTTTGACACTTACTAGCTGTGTGACCCGGGGCAAGTCACTTAACCCCAATTGCCTTACCCCCCCCCCAAAAAAAAGTTAGATCTTTCAAAGGACTCCTGTGATATATCCTTTAATTTAAAAAGAATTTCTAATTTGATTTGGGGGGGGGTATATCAAGTTTTTTTGCAGAATTTGCTAAAAGGTATCTATGGTCATATGAAAAAATGCTCTAAATCACTATTGATTAGAGAGGTGCAAATTAAAATAACTCTGAGGTACCACCTGACACCTGTCAGATTGGCTGATATGACAAAAAAGGAAAATGTTAGGTGTGGGAGAAACTGTGGAAAATATGAAACACTAATGCATTGTTGGTGGAGCTGTGAACTGATCCAACCATTCTGGAGAGCAATTTGGAACTATGCCCAAAGGGCTGTGAGGCTATGCATACCCTTTGACCCAGCAATGCCACTATTAGGTCTTTTTCCCAAGGAGATCATGGTGGGGGGAAAAAGACCCATATGTACAAAAATATAACTGCTCTTTTTGTGGTGGCAAGGAATTTGAGATTGAGGGGATGCCCATCAATTGGGGAATGGCTGAACAAGTTGTGGTATATGAATGTAATGGAATACTATTGTGCTATAAGAAACAATGAGCAGACTGACTTCAGAGAAACTTGGAAGGACTTACGTGAACTGATGCTGAGTGAGATGAGCAGAACCAGGGAAACATTGTACATAGTATCAACAATATTGTGTGTTGATCAACTGTGATAGACTTGGCTCTTCTCAGCAATACTATGGTCCAGGATAGTTCCAAAGGACTCATGATGGAAAATGCTCTCCAAATCCAGTAAAAGAAAAAAAAAGAACTGTAAAATCTAGATGCAGAATGAACCATACTATCTCTATTTTTTTGTTGTTTTCTTTTTTGAGGTTTTTCCTTTTTTCTCTGATTCTTCTAGCACAGCATGACTAATGAAGAAATATGTTTAATGTGATTGTACATATATAACCTATATCAGGTTGCTTGCTGTCTTGGGAAGGGAGGGGAGGGAGGGAGAAAAAATTGAAACTAGAAATCTTACAAAAACAAATGTTGCAAACTATCTCTACATGTAACTGGAAAATAATAAAATACTTTTATGGAAAAAAAGAATTTGCTAAAAGATACATGTGTAATTTACTAAAAAGCATATACAGAAATAAACTTCATGAACTTCATACTTCTTTGCTATGAACATTAGCTGAGAAATCTTGTTCTCAGCAGCAGAAATCTCCATGCTAGTTATAGCTCCCAAAGAGGTTATAAACAGGAAGAAAGAAAGCACATTTGTGGTATCACAGACCTACAAAGTCGATGCCTATGCTTTGGCAAATGGCTAAATAAACTGTTGTGTATACATTTAATGGAATATTACTGTCTGGTTAAAAATGATGAATGAAGAATTCAGAGTAACATGGAAAAATTTTAATAAACTGACAAAGAATCAGTTAAGCAGGAATCTAAACAACAATATCACAACAATGGAAGTGAAAAGGAAAAAAAACAGGCAAAAAGAAACTGAATGCTATGTAATTTTAATAACCAAAATTAGGACATAGAAGAACTGAGAAAATGCATTGTTCTGTCTTCCATCCAGAAGTGATGAACCATGAGAGTGGAATATTACATATATTGTCTGGTTTAGTTGATGTGTAGGTTGTTTTTCCTGAAGTTTTTCCTCCCCTTTTTTATTCTTTGATTCAAGGCATGGCTTACTGGGTAGAAGAATGGGATATGGTATGCTTAAAAATTAAGATTAATGTGGAAACAATATATAGGGACAATTTTAATGAAAAACACTATAACAGAATCTCAATGTGGTGGGCTACTCAGATTCCACAATATACAGAAAGATTTTTTTTAACTCTTCTTTTGGAATACTACTCTTTAGTGTTAATGAAGAAAGCAATGAACATGGAATCAGAAGATATGGGTTAGAGTTCTAGCCCTGACACACACAAGCTTTATGTAAGTCAGTAAATCACAGAATTTGAGAGTTGGAAGGAATGTCAGCACCTCATCGATTCTGACCAGTCCACACAAAAGGAATCCTCATTATAAGATACCTGCTAGCCTTTGCTCAAAGATCTCCATGGAGTGAGAACTACCTCTCAAGTCAGGTCATCACACTTTTAAAAAACTTTAATTGTTAGAAATTTTTCCTGATATCAAGTCTAAATTTGACTCTTTGCAACTTCTAATTATTGCTCCAGGCATTCTGGCATTCTAGGGCCAAATAGATCAAGTCTAGCTCCTATTCCTCATGACAGACCTGAAGACAGCTATCAGGTCTCCTATCTTATCTTCTCCAGGGTAAACATGATTAGTCCCTTAAATCAATTCTCACATGTCATGGACTTAAAAGCCTTCACCATCCTGATTCTCTTCCTTTGGACACTTTCCAGTTTATCAGTATCCCTAATCCATGGTAGCAGAACTGAAACCATATTCCAAGATAAAGCACAAAGAAGGAAGAATACAGTGACAGTCAGTCTCCTATTCTGGAAGCTGTGCTTCTCTACTCCTTAATGCAGCTGAAGATTACATTAGCCTTTTTAGCTACTACCTCACATTGCTGGTTCATATTGAGCTTATAGTCCACTAAAACTTCCAGATCTTTTTAAGAATAATTGCTGTTGGGGGCAGCTAGGTGTCACAGTGGATAAAGCACCGGCCCTGGATTCAGGAAGACCTGAGTTCAAATCTGGCCTCAGACACTTGACAGTTACTAGCTGTGTGACCTGGGCAAGTCACTTAACCCTCATTGCCCTGCCAAAAAAAAAAAAAAAAAGAATAATTGCTGTTTAGGGGCAGCTAGGTGGCGTGGTGGACAAAGTACCAGCTTTGGATTCAGGAGGACCTGAGTTCAAATCTGGCCTCAGACACTTGACACTTACTAGCTGTGTGACTCTGGGCAAGTCACTTAACTTCCATTGCCCTACAAAAACAAAAACCAAACAAACAAAAAGAATAATTGCTGTTTGTATATGCCTACTCTTATACTTACAAAGTTAATTTTTTTGAGCCCAATTACAAGATGACTCTGTTATATTTCATTTTATTAGATTCAGGCCAATGCACTAGTCTGTCAGGATCATTTTGAATCCTGTTTCTGCTATGCAGTGTGTTAGCTATCTTTCCCAGCTTGGTATCATCTACAAGTTTATAGCATCTATGCCTTTATCTAAGTCACTGATAAGTAGTCCACTAGGCACCTCCAGCCACCGTGACATTGAGCGATTCACTCTGACCATCCAACCAGTTCTGAATCCATTTGATTGTATTATTATCTAATCCATATTATCTGGTATGAAATAGTATGAAATATCAGAAAGTTTGTGAAAAACTAGGCCCTCGTAGTTTTCCTCATCTCTATTAAAAAATGTCTGGCATGATCTGGCTTAATGAAGTCATGCCCTGGCTCTTTATAATCACTGCTTTTCTTTCTAGGTATTTAACAACTATGTCTTATAATGTTTCATTCTAGAAATTTTCTGGAAAATTCTCTTCTTTTTTTGAAAATTAAGACACTGCCCTTTCCTAATCTTATAGTATTTTCAGTTTTCAGTAATATTACTGATATCATTGATAGTAGCTCAGCAGTTTTATCTGCTAGATTGGCTTTTTTTTCCAACAACCCAAGGATATAGTTCATCTGGACCTTATGACTTGAATTTATGAAAGAAAGCTTGCTTTATCTTGGGTATCAACTCCCTTTTAAGTCATTTTTGATCTGTCATTTCATTGTAAAGATCATTCTCTGTTGCAGAGAAAACAAAATTATATTTGAGGGACATTTTCAATTATCAAGTTATCATGTTCCTATTTACCCCAATAAAGGTATTTTTCCTTCCTTGATCTTCTCTTAATATAATACTTTTTTTAAATTTAAAAATAAAATTTTTTTGTTGCCCTTAGCATTTCTGGACAGCCTCAGCTTATTCTTTTTTTTTTTTTTAGTGAGGCAATTGGGGTTAAGTGACTTGCCCAGGGTCACACAGCTAGTAAGTGTTAAGTGTCTGAGGTCAGATTTGAACTCAGGTACTCCTTACTCCAGGGCCAGTGCTCTATCCACTGCGCCACCTAGCTGCCCCAGCCTCAGCTTATTCCGCACTTTACTATTCTTCACACATTTTTTATAGAACCATACATACTAGGCCATTACTTGCCCATACTTCCATTTTTTTTTTATCTCAGTTTTGAAAACTCAGTGAGTTCCCAGTGCATCCATATTGGTCTTTTCAAATAAATCCTATTTTTCCTCCTCATTGAAACTTTCCCATTGTGTCTTCAGATGTTCATTCTTGAGCTCCCATCACTCCTGGGTTGATTTTACCCTGAAGCATTTTAGTGTACCTATATTTCTTCTCAGCTTTTTGAAGTCAGCTTTAGCAAAATCTCAGTTGCAAATCAGAGTACCCAAATTTCTTCTCCATTTCTGTCTCAAACTCAAGGATGGAACAGTTCCATCCCTCAAACTTTCCATCTTCTTCACTATTTAGCAAAAAGTTCCTTCCTATTAGTAGGAATCAGATCCAAAATACAATTTCCCCTTACTAATTTCTCTTCCTTTGGAAGGATGAAGTATCACTCCCAGATAAATTACTAGCTGCTTTGGTTTGGCAGAAACTCCCAAATACCTGGATAATTGCAGTCCTCCATCATGTACCTCTGTGCTAGGCTTAAAGGTTTTTTCCTAAAATTCTTAGATATCTCCTCTTTCAGTCCACATGCTCTACAGTATATTACAATGGCAGAGTCATTTCTGTTTCTCCTTCCTTTTGCCTTCTTTAAAATATTCTTGTCATATTTCAGAATTTTCTTGTGTGAGTATATCTTTTTTGTTTGGTTTGGTGTTTTTTTTAGTGAGGCAATTGGGTTTAAGTGACTTGCCCAGGGTCACACAGCTAGTAAGTGTTAAGTGTCTGAGGCCAGATTTGAACTCAGGTACTCCTGACTCCAGGGCCAGTGCTCTATCTACTGCACCACCTAGCTGCCCCGAGTATATCTTTTTAATATACAATACTATCTTCTTTTTCCCCATGCACACTTCTCTTTTGCTTATCCTGTTTGTTTTAAATAAGGTACACCCAACTAGAGCCATAATCCAGTCATAGATTTCATTCCACCAAGTCTCAGTGATACTTATGCAGTGAAATTTACCTTCTCCAATTCCTCGTTCATTGCCTAAACTCTGTACATTTCCATTTCAACATTTGATGCAATGGGTTTCTCTCCTTGTATTTCTTTGTGCCATGACTACTTTCTTATTCCTTCTTTCTGTCTAATCCATGGAATCTAACTTGGGGGTTAGACATAAGCAATCACTCATCCTTTTTAGTTTAAAACTTTTAAAATTAGATTTGCAAGATACCTAGCAAATATTTCCAGTGTATTCCATCTCTGACTAGAAATCTGTCAGTACTGTATTATGAGAAATGATCCAAAACCCATTCTCAAATACTTCCCAAATCAATTTTTCTCTTATGTAGCCTTTGTTGTTGTTGTTTGTCCTTCATTCTCAAAGAGGACCATAACATCAGGATGGTGTCATGACTTACAGTGAATTGGATTTAAGTGAGGGAGGGCAGTACAAGGTCACCAACCTCACTTTCTCACCCAGAGCCATTTAAGTCCAGTGGCAAGATATACATCAGGACAATTGGAGATGGCTCCGGATGTTTTAAGGCAATTGGGGTTAAGTGACTTGCCCAGGATCACACAGTTAGTAAGTGTCTGAGGTAACATTTGAACTCAGGTCCTCCCAACTTCAGGGCCAGTGCTTTATCCACTGTGCCACCTAGCTGCCCCTTGTAGCCTTTACTTTCAAAAAGCAACCAACAGTGAAGAAAACACAACATGTACCCTCGGGATTTTTACTTTCTTGTCTAAGGATTATGATTCTTGGTTTTCTTCTGGAAATGTCATTTGTGCCCATGGAAATCACTAAAAATGGGTAGTTGTCATCCATTTGGAAATTTCTCTATAATGTCTTAGGTGATTGTTGTCAAGTCATTTTTTAGTTGTGTCTTACCCTTTGTGACCCCATTTAGGGTTTTCTTGGCAAAGATATTGAAGTGGTTTGTCATTTCCTTTTCCAGCTCATTTTACAGATGAGGAAATTTGAGGCAGACAGGATGAAGTGACTTGCCCAGGGTCATCCAGTTACGAAGTGTCTAGATCCGAATTTGAACTCAGGTCTTTCTGACTCCAGACTCGGCACTCTATCTACTATACCACTTGGCTACCTATATCTTATTACATGCCCCCAAAGACAACAGAACTCTATTGTTTGGGGGTTAAGGTCCTGCAATCAGGAAACTTTAAGTTCAAATCCCATCTCAGACACTTAATTACAAGTTATGTGACCCTGGGTAAGTCTTTTTTTTGGCGGGCGCAGGGGGGGGGGTGCAGGGAGGAAACAATGAGGGTTAAGTGACTTGCCCCCAGGGTCACACAGCTAGTAAGTGTCAAGTGTCTGAGGGTGGATTTGAGCTCAAGTCCTCCTGAATCCGGGCTTGTGCTTTATCCACTGTGCCACCTAGCTGTCCCCAGACAAATCATTTAACCTCTGTCGTAATTGCTTCATCTGTAAAGTGGGAATAATAATTGCACCTACCCCCCAGGGTTGTTGTGACTATCAAATAATACTATATAACACTTTGCAAACTTTAAAGTACTGTAACTATTATTATTTTGTCATTGTTATTCTCTCTGTATCCCTGAGCAGGGAATCATGAATTACTACTACTACTACATTTCTCCTCTGTTCTGAACCTTACTAGATGATCTCTCCCTGGATAACTGTATCATGTTTGAAAGACAAGTGACTTCCCCCTCAGAGCATCCCATTTCCTCTTAATGAAGAACTTCAAATTTATTTTTTTTTTCAATTATCAAGCATTTTTTCCTTCCTCCCTTAAAAGAAATTGTGTGTGGGCAATCCATTAGAAGAGTGGAGTAGCCCTCATAGTCAATAAAAGGGTGAGAAAAGCAGTGATTAGGATATGATCTCAAAAATGACAGAATGGTAGCTATTCAAATCCACAGAAAACCATTCAACATCACAATAATACATGTCTATTCACTAACCACTGATGTAAAATAGGCCAAAGCTGATAAATTCTATGAAGACCTAGGACATACAGAAAAAAACACCAAAAAGCAATGTCACGTTCATCATAGGGAACTGGAATGTGAAAGAAGGAAATCGAAAGATAATTGGAATAACAGGCAAGTTTGGCCTTGAAGTATAAGGTGAAACAGGGCAGAGACTAAGAGTTTTGTCAAGAGAACTTGCTGGTCATAGCAGACACTCTTCTTCAACAACCTAAAAAAATTACTCTACACATGGACATCTCCAGATAATCAGTATAGAAATCGGATTGATAATATACTTTTCAGGCAAAGGTGAAGCTCTATACTGTCAGTTAAAGCAAAACCTGGAACTGTCTGTGGCTTAGATCATTGAAGAAAGTAGGGAAAACCATCAAACCGTATAGGTATGACCTAAGTAACATCCCTTATATGAAGTAAAAGTGATGAATGGAGGCAGCTAGGTGGCGCAGTGGATAGAGCACCGGCCCTGGAGTCAGGAGGACCTGAGTTCAAATCCGGCCTCAGACACTTGACACTTACTAACTGTGTGACCCTGGGCAAGTCACTTAACCCCAATTGCCTCACCAAAAAAAAAAAGATGAATAGATTTAAGAGATTAGATGTGGTAGATATAGAGCCTAAAGAACTATAGATAAAATACTTTTAAGATTGGGGGAGGGGTAGAACTATGGACAAAAGTTTGCATTGTTATATAGGAGGCAATAACAAAAAGCGTGCCAAAGAAAAAGAAGAGCAAGAAATCAAAATTATTGTCTGTTGAGACTTTACAAATAGCTGAGGAAAGAAGGAAAGCAAAAAGGAAAGATATAGCCAACTGAATGCGGAATTCCAGAGAATAGCAAGGAGGGAGGTTTTCTTAAATGAGCAATGCAGAGAAATAGAAGAAAACAATACAAGAGATCTCCTCAAGAAAGTTAGAGCTATTAAATATCAGAGATGAACTGATGCGGAGCATAATACTTCCTACCAGAAAACAGCATGTTTAAAATGCACATGAATATCTTACCCAGTGCCATTAATTGATTTCACAAAAATACAACTTCAGTTGAACCATTGTTGCTGGGGGCAGTTGGACTACTAAGACTGTATATGAGGAGGGCAGAATTGTTTGGTGGCATCAGAGGGTTCCTTGACATTTTCTTCTGCCAGGCAGCAGAATTGAGAGAAGGGAAACCAGGGGGAAGGAGAAGTCTGGCTCAGATCAAAGCATTTAATAACATTCAGGAAGGAAACATGCAGTGAAGAACTAACACAATCATCTGTATCCTGATTTAAAATCTATTTTGGTAAGAAATTTTAGATCCTTGGGTAACATTTCTCAGTATCATTTATGTTAAGTGCTTTACATTTCCCTTTGCCACTTAATAGTCTAAAAGAACACAGGCGTTTTCTTAGTACTATTATTGAGATGGGGGGATCTCTAGAAATTGGCTGAAGGATGTCCTACCAAGACTTACTTTAGGGGAAAATTTGGTTATAATTTATTAACGGTATTTTTGTTCATTGAAACTGGTTAGAGCAGCTTCATATATAGACTGTGTTTTAGTCTTGAAGGTGGCTTTTAAAAAATAATATACTAAAAAAATAAAAATAAAAAATATATACTTATCAATTTTTTTTTTTAGTGAGGCAACTGGGGTTAAGTGACTTGCCCAGGGTCACACAGCTAGTAAGTGTTAAGTGTCTGAAGCCAGATTTGAACTCAGGGACTCCTGACTCCAGGGCCGCTGCTCTACCCACTGCGCCACCTAGCTGCCCTCGTTTCTTAATAGTATTTTTTTCCAAGTTACACGTAAGGGTAGTTTTCAACTTTTTTTAATTTTTCAACATTAGTTTTTATAAGATTTTGAGTTCCAAATTTTTCTCCCTTCTCTCTCCCCTCCCCAAGACAGAAAGCAATCTGATATAGGCTATGTATAGACAGTCACATTAAACATATTTCTACATTAGTCATGTCGTGAAAGAAGAATCAGAACAAGACGGAAAAACCTAAAAAAAAAGTAGAAATAGTATGTTTCAGTCTGCAGTCAGATCCCACAGTTCTTTTGTCTGGATGTGGAGGCCATTTTCCATCATGAATCCTTTGGAATTGTCTTGGATCACTGTATTGCTGAGAAGAGCTAAGTCTCTCACAGCTGATCATCACACAGTGTTGTTGTTACTGTGTACAGTGTTCTCCTGCTTCTGCTCATTTCGCTCAGCATCAGTCACTTAAGCCTTTCCAGTTCTTCATTTACTCTTTATTCATTTCTATGAGCCCTTGTACAACTCTTTGCTATTGAGTCTTCTGTTCCTAGGTCAGCTCAGTTGAACCTCTTCAAACAAAAGTCTTGATGCTGGTATGGCCAGTGTCTATAAGAATTATTGAGGTGGGCCAGCCAAGATCGAGGCATAGTTTTAGAGACAGAGGGCATAGGAATGAGGTAATACAGTGGGTTGGGAGTGTAGCAATAGGCTTGGGGGTTTGAAACCAGAAGCGCCAAGGAGGAGCAGGGCAGTAGAGAAATGGAATTTGGAGCAGTACTGACCAGGGGACAGGGTAAGAACCTTTATATTTGACCCTTACCAGAAGTATTCTAGCTCATATCCAAGAATTGATTTGTTAGGGGGCAAAATAGACACAGTTCTACTATTTTTTTAATATTAGTACTGGACTTTTAATATTGTAACATATTTAGAAGTAGCTATTTAACAGATGACCCTTGATTTACTTTCCACAAGTTAAAAACTTGCCCTCTAGTTATAGTCTTCCCACTTCCATGCATCCATTTAGACAGTTTTATTCTTGAACGTGGTGGTTCCAGGGTTCATTTGTATGTATACTTAGAGCTCTTTGTCTAATTATGTGAGGAATCCTATTCAGCTATATAGGCAGTCTCCAACTCAGGAACAGTTTGTGTTCCTAAAGTTTCTTTTTTTTAAAATTATGCTGAATTTAACAAATACTTCAAAAAGAGAATATTTCTATATTTAAAATATAACCCAGAAAGAGGATTAATATGTGAAACTGTAAATTTCTGTTATGCACCAGCTTGATTTTTTTAAAAACAGTCTAGGGGGCAGCTAGGTGGCGCAGTAGATAAAGCCCCGGCCCTGGATTCAGAAGTACTTGAGTTCAAATCCAGCCTCAGACACTTGACACTTACTAGCTGTGTGACCCTGGGCAAGTCACTTAACCCTCATTGCCCTGCAAAAAAAAAAAAAGAAAGAAAATTGTTTTAAAAACACAGTCTATAATAAATGAAACCTGTTACTTTCAAAAAAGTTATACCTATCAAGGGAACATTATATGCAAAAATGGGTATGATAGACAAAAATGGTGGGGAGATTAAGAAGAGGTAACAAATACACAAAAGAACTATACAAGAAAGATCTCAATATCTCATCCATGAGGGTGTGGTTACCTATCTAGAGCTATACACTCTGTAGAATGAAGTCAAGTGGGCCTTAAGAAACGTTGCTAACAATAAGGCTAGTGGAATGATGGAATTCCAGCTGAGTTATTTAAAACCCTAAAAGATGATGCTATTAAAGCACTACACTTTAATATGCCAGCAAATGTGGAAAACATAACAGTAGCCACTTATTTCAAAAAGATCAGTTTACATCTCATTCATAAAGAAGGGCAATGCCAAGGAATGTTCAAATTACCAAACAGTTGCATTTATTTCACATTCCATTAAGGTTATGCGTAAGATTCTGCAAGCTAGGTTTCACCAATATATGAATTGAGAATTACCAGAAGAGTAGGCTGGTTTTCAAGAAGGCAGAGGAAATAGAGAACAAACTCCTGACATTCACTGGATTATGGAGAAAGCAAGGGAGTTCCAGAAAAAAAACATCTACTTCTGCCTCATTGACTACACTAAACCCTTTGACTGTGTGGATCACAACAAAATGTGGCAAGTCCTCAAAGATATGGGAGTATCAGATCATCTTACTCATCTCCTGAGGAACTTGTATGTAGGTCAAGAAGTAACAGAACTGGGGCAGCTAGGTGGTGCAGTGAATTCAGGAGAACCTGAGTTCAAATCCAGCCTCAGACACTTGACACTTAATAGCTGTGTAACCCTGGGCAAGTTACTTAACCCCAATTGCCTCACCAAAAAAAAAAAAAAAAAAAAAAGATGTAACAGAGCCAAAATCAGAACAACTGATTGGTTTAATATTGTATATAGAATATAACAAAGCTGCATGTTGTTACCTTATTTGTTTAACTTATATGCAGAGTACATTATACAAAACAAACCAGAAGCTGGAATTAAGGGTGTCAGGAGAAATATCAACAATCTCAGATATTCAGATGATACCACTCTGATGGCAGAAAATGAAGAATTAAGAAGTCCCTTGATATAGGTGAAAGAGAAGAATGTAAAAGCTGCCTTGAAGCTGAACATTAAAAAAATAAGATCTTGGCAACTGGTCCCATCACTTCCTGGTAAATAGATGGAGAAAAAAATGAAAGCAGTGTCAGATTTTATATTTTGGGGCTCAAAGACCAATGCAGGCAGCAACTGCAGCCATGAAATTTAAAAGATGCTTGTTCCTTGGAAGGAGAGCTATGGCAAATCTGGACAGCATACTAAAAAGCAGAGATATCACCTTGCTGACAAAAGTCAGTATAATCAAAGCTTTGGTCAAACATAAAGAAGTTGGTATTAGGCTGACGGGTATGTAGGTGTCTGCAGAGTTAAGTCTGTTTGACCAGTTTGTTCCCTCCAAAATTGCCAGTGATTTTCATGGCCAGATCTAATGGCCTTTTTCTCAGTCTTAATTCTTGATTTCTCTGTTTTTCCTCAAATGGCAGAGCCATCTCCTGATTCCATGTCTTTTCACTGGCTAGCTCACCTCTCCAAAGTGCTCTCATTACTCACCTTCAAGAATCAACTGAAATCAGGGGGCAGCTAGGTGGCGCAGTGGATAGAGCACCGGCCCTGGAGTCAGGAGGACCTGAGTTCAGATATGGCTTCAGACATTTGACACTTACTAGCTGTGTGACCCTGGTCAAGTCACTTAACCCCCATTGCCTCACCCAAAAAAAGAGAATAAAGAATCAACTGAAATCCTATCTTCTGGAAAAAAGAGAATATTTCCTATCTCTGTTCCTCCCCCCTTTTTTTATGTGATTAATTTCTAATTAATGATGCATTGTATTTATGTTATTTGCATGTTGTTTTCACCATTAAGAATTCCTTGAGAATCCTCTTTCTATCCCTAACACTTTGCCACATAATTTGTACTTTAATAGGAATGCTTGTTGAATGTTTTTAGAATGAGGAAGATTTGGCAATTTATTGGATATGTCGAATGAATTGAGAATGAAGAATTGAAGATGGCACATAGGTTTACCTGAGTGACTGAAAGGATGGTGGTTCTCCTTAGACAAATTGAAATGTTCACAAGAGGGATGGGTTTAGAAAATGTTTTGTTTTCTATTTGAGTTTGAAATGTCTTTGGGATATTCAGTTAAAAATGTATCATAGCACATACCCAGCAAAACAGGTGGGAAAATGGGAATTCAGTGGAAGAGAAGACGTTCAAGCATTCTTAATGAAAAGACCTCATCTGAATAGAAAATTTAACTTTCAAATATAAGACTCAAGAGAAGCATAAAAAGGTAAACAGGAAAAAGAAATCATAAGGGATATTAAAAGTGAAACTATATGGGAAGATGATACTTATAACTCATAAGAACTTTCTCATTGTTAGGGCAGCTGGATGAAGTATTTTTAGACAGAGGGCACAGGTATGAGTTGAATATGAAGGCATGATATCTTTTAAAAAATTGAGGGGTGAGATAGGAATGCACTGGGAGAAAGGGAAGGGGAGAGGTGGAATGGAGAAAGTATCTCACATAAAAGAAGCAAGAGAAGCTTATACAGTGGAGGGTAAGATGGAATGAGTGATTGGGGCGGAAGGGATCAAGGTTAGGGACTGTGTACAAAATATGCTGAGAGGTATGGAAAAGTTTAGAACACCTACTATTTTCAGTGGGATAGCAAATGGTTAGGGCGGTATAAAAAGATGTTTTTACTACAATGAAAGCATATTTTATATTAGGTAACATAATAACATTAAATTTGTATTAGACCCAGTCAACATGGTTTCATGATTTTTTCAGGTTGTGTTCAGTTTCATGTGAATAGGAATGAAGGGGGCAAATAGTGGGAGTAATCCAAGGTTGAGTTTTGGTGAGGCATGATTGGAGTAGGACAGGGGGGGCAAGAGATTGGAGTGTTCAGGAGGATAGAGTGGAATTGAACTGACACCAATGTGTCAAGGTAAGAAAGAGAGTATAGCCAATGCAAGAGTAATAGCCTAAAAACAAACTGAAGAGTGAAGGGATCAAAGGTAACAGTAAAAAAGAAAAAGGTGAAGGGTTTGTAACTTTCTATATGAGAAAGATAATAATACTTCCACATTATATCTCATACCCAACCCCTTCTTTCTCTTCACACAGTCTTCACCTTAATGTCTAATCACATGTTGTTTGGACTATTGCAGTAGCTTCCTAATTGTTCTCACTGCTTCAAGTCTTTCACCTCTCTAAACCATTCTTTACAGAGCTGCCAAAGTGATTTTCTAAAACTCCAAGTCATTCTCCATTATTTACTATTAATTTTTCAGTTGCTAAATATAATGGCCTTTTCTTAGTCCTCATCTTTCTTAGCTTTTCCTATCCTTTAACACTAGAGGTTGATCTACCTCTTTTCTCTAGGTTTTTGAGACATTACTCTCTCATGGTTCTACTCATCCCTGTCAGTCTCTTTCGCTGAATCTTCATCTAGGTCATGCCCACCAACTTTGAGTGAGTCACGGAGTTCTGCCCTAAGCTTTCTTTTTTCTCTTTCTTTTTTTTCCTCTATCCTCTCACTTGGTGATCTAATCAGCTCCCATGGATTCAGTTATCATCTCATTAAGAATCTAATGATTAGGGGGGCAGCTAGGTGGCACAGTGGATAGAGCACTGGCCCTGGATTCAGGAGTACCTGAGTTCAAATCCGGCCTCAGACACTTGACACTTACTAGCTGTGTGACCCTGGGCAAGTCACTTAACCCCCATTGCCCCACCAAAAAAAAAAAAAAGAATCTAATGATTAAAAAAAAAACCTAATGATTCTCATATCTATTTATCTAGCTAAAGCTCCATTCTTACATCCCCAGCTGCCTGTTGTCTTGTAGACATCCTAAACTCAGTATGGCCAATTTTTTTTTTTTTTTTTTTTTTTTGGTGAGGCAGTTGGGATTAAGTGACTTGCCCAGGGTCACACAGCTAGTAAGTGTCATGGGTTTGAGGCCGGATTTGAACTCAGGTCCTCCTGAATCCAGGGCTGGTGCCTTATCCACTGTGCTACCTAGCTGCCCCAATATGGCCAAAAATTTGAACTCATCTTTTCGTCTGAACCTTTACCCTTCCATACCTCTTTACTATTGTCAAGGGCACCTATCCCCGCAGCCATCCAGGCTGACAATATATATGTCATCATTCATTCCTCATCCTTTCCCACTTATAAGTTGCTAATACCTGTTAGTTTTATCTTTGTAACTTCTCATACATATGCCCCCATCTGACTCTGCTGCCATCTTCATGCGGGCCCTCATCTCCTCACACTCAGACCATTATAGCTGGCTGACTTGTTTCTTGCCACAAGTCTCTCCTTACTTCTCCAGTCAGCTGTCAAAGTGATCTTTTTAAAGAGAAGGCCTATGTCACCACTCCCCAAATCATTAAACTCCAATAGTTTCCCACAGTATAAAATATATAAAATCATGCTTGGCAATCAAAACTCTTCATAACCTGTCCCCTCCTCCTCTTTCCCCACCTTTCTGGTCATTTTATATACCTTACAACCTCTATGTCCAGTGTTCCAATGACACTGACCTCCTTACTTCTTCTGGGGGAGGCGATTGGGATTAAGTGATTTGCCCAGGGTCACACAGCTAGTGTCAAGTGTCTGAGGCCAGATTTGAACTCAGGTCCTCCTGAATCCAGGGCTGGTACTCTATCCACTGTACCATCTAGCTGCCCCCTCCTTGCTGTTTCTTAAACGAGACACTCCATTTTTTAACTTCATGCATTTTCATCCTAGAATTCTCTCCTTTTTCATTTCTGTTTTTTGGTTTCCTTCAAGTCACATCCAGAATCATCTCTTCTACAGAGAAGCCTTTCCTAATTCTCAATTTATTGCCTGCCTTGTTTTAATACATACATTCTAATTTGAATAGATGAGATTTATGCCAGCTTTAATATTCTTTGATTCTGTAAATAGGATCAAGAGCTCAGTCTGTCTTGAAGATTTCTTTTTGTCGAATTCATACTTAGTTTCTATTCTCAAACTGAATTTTATTTGAAAATGAGAGATAACAAATCCAACCAACAGTATCATACCTTTGAAAAATTCTGTGTACAATAAATTTCTTACCTAATTGTAGTTGAGTCAAGAGTCTTGGATTCTGGTACCAGTTCTTCCAATAAATCTTTGTGTGACCTAGAACAAGATGTTTATCATATGTCTCCAAGTTTCAGTTTCTTTATCTGGAAAAGAAGATGGATTAAATTATTTTTCTTTGTTTTCTTCAAATATGATTTATGTAGGATTAATTTTTTTTCTTTTAGGTTGAGAATTTTTTCTGCATGGGATCCCCACTAGCAGTTTTTTTGGCATTACGTGGCATCCGTCCAGGAAACAGTGGAAGTCAAGACCACATTTTGCCTAGAATCATATGTAACCGGTTACTAAATATTTTTCATCCCACAGATCCAGTTGTGAGTTGGAGTTACAAACTTTTTCTCTCTGTAAAATTATTATTGAATAATTGGGACACTTTGAAAGAGACTCTAACTTTACCTAAAATTATATTTGTAGCAATTTTGCAGAAAAGGATTCTTCATAGAATGTATTTAGTTTATTAGATGTAAAGATATTTAGGCCAGAATAGAGCAGCAATATGTTAGAATTTGCAGATTTATGCTATATTTTCAAAATTGAAATTAAAGTTGGTCTCAAGAATGGTAATCCAGCAGTTGTGCGTCATTGACCCCAATTTTTAAATTTGTTGTATTTTTCTTATCATTAACTGAAATATGGATAATAATGGCAGTAAAGACACACAGAAATTCAGAGCTGATGAAATCCAATAAAGGATCTAGCAATAAAATCCATGGCCTGAGAAGCCTATAAAGGCACAACCCACAGTACAGAAAGAACTGGAAGATGGTATTGCTTTTGGTGATCTTGGAATGATCAGGGAGTACAGGATACGTATAGTGCAGGACCAGATATAGCCATGTGCCCTAGGTGTTTTTTAAAAGTGGAAAAGAGAATAGAGTCCAAAAACTATAGGACAATTGAGCTTGACTGTGATTCCTGGGCAAAAAAAAAAAGGATGGTTTATGAAAAGGAAGCAGTGATTACAAAAAGGCAAAATTACTTCATCAGGAATAGGATACACAAGACTAATTTCATTTCCCTTTTTTTGTCATTTTTTAAATGCAGTCTTGTATTCTATTATGCAAAAGATGGGGAGGCATAAACTGAATAGCTAGACAAAATTAGATGAATTCAGAAATTGTTTGATGGCTATATCCAAAGAGTAGTCACTAGTAGTTTAACGTCAGCTTGGAAGAAAATCTGTAGTGAAATACCACAGGGATCTGTGCTTGGACCTGTGATATTTTGACATTTTTTTTCCAGTGAGTTATATAAAGGCATAGATGGCTTGCTTATCAAATTGAGAGATGACCCAAAGCTGGGAGCAGAAATAGTTATCATGTTTTGTGAAATGAATTAAGGATACATGTAAACTTGGGTTCAAAACTTGGGCCTCATACTTGAACTCAAAAATTCACCATCATAAACATAAGATAGTGGAAGCATGGCTAGACAATTTCTCCTGGAAAAATATGTGGTTTTTAGTGTACTGCAAGCTCAGTTTCAGTCACCATGTAATACAGTGCCACAAAGAGCTAATACTTATTTGGCCTGTTTAAAAGTGTTCAACTCTAGGAATTTGATGATAATTAATATTTATTAAGCACCTACTCTGTGCCAGGCACTGTGCTAAATTGGGGGGAAAAGATAATCCTTGCCTTTAGAGAGTTTACATTCTAATGAGGGGAGTTGGTCAGGGATTGGTGGAGAAGCCAAAGTAGAAAATGTAGCCCAAATGAGGGGACCCAGGTGAGAATTAAAGAGATGTATCTCCTGTCTCCCCTCCTTAAATGAATGGAGATTGAAGAGGTCATGGCTCCACCCTCCAATCAGAGTTGCAGCAGGTACTAATGATGTGTAAGTTCCAAGGCCACTTGGATCTTATAAAATGATAAAATTCCCCAATGATGACTTTACTGGTGGATTGATCAAAGAAGTTTAGTGGGAAATGAGGAAATGTCTGATAATCCCACTTGATAATACCACTATACTCTGCCTTGATCAACCCAGATCTTGAGTATTGTGTCCAGCTCTAGTTAACACATTTTAGGAAGAACTTTGACAAACTGGAGGACAACCAGGATGGTGACAGGCCTAAAGATCATTCTGTATAAGGATCCTTTTAAACACTGGAAATGTTCAGCACAGAAAAGGCAAGACTTATAGAGAGGACATGAAAGCTGCCTTCAGGTATTTGGAAAGCTATTTTATGGAAGAAGGTTTAGATTTACTGTGCTTGGAATCTAGAGAACAGAATTAAGAGCCTTTGGTAAAAACTGCAAAAAGGCAAATTAAAGAGATAAGGAAAAACTGACAAACAGCCTTCCAAAAATGGAATAAACTAGTTTGGGGATATTGGGGGTAGGGTATTTACTGGAAGTCTTTAAGCAAAAACTGAATGACCACTTGTCAAGTATATTTTAGAGAAGTTTTTGTTTATATACTGGTTAGAATAGATGTCCTCTGAGATTCTTTTACAGTCTACTGTAACAGAGGCCCAAAGGGTGGGACCTTTGGATGACAGACGCACAGATTCATTTGTATGTCTAGCTATTTGGTAAATCCATCATCCAAGAAATTAGCTACCGGGCAGCTAGGTGGCACAGTGGATAGAGCACCGGCCCTGGAGTCAGGAGTACCTGAGTTCAAATCCGGCCTCAGACACTTAACACTTACTAGCTGTGTGACCCTGGGCAAGTCACTTAACCCCAATTACCTTACCAAAAAAAAAAGAAAGAAAGAAAGAAATTAGCTACCAAGTCATGAATTTTTTTGACCATAGCAACTCATTAAGCTCACAAGTAAAGCATTACCAGTGAAATATTGGATCTTTGAAGTAATGAACTAACAATAATAATAAGATATTGACTAAAGAAAAATTTTAGAAAATTATTTCTGTTGTAAAAAAAAAAGATCTAATACATTTATGGTTAAGAAATGACACAGTAATTCCCCCATGCCCTCACTTTTTCATTTTTACTTCTGTGGTTCACAAATACATTTAATCATGTCCCAGGAGGTAAGAACATTAGAAAACTACAATGGGCTTTGTCCCAAAATTGAAAGAAATGAGAAAATACATTACCCTTCTTTGAAGAGGGAGGGGACTGTCAGAAGCAGCTAATATGTTGATAGCTTGTGCTGAACTTTTTTTTTCTTTTTAATATTCTTTGTTATAAAGTATACTTTGCTGGAGAGGAAGGGTGGAAAGAGATATTCAGAAATAATGTGATATGAAATGAACAGTGTAAAACTTAGAAAAAGAAATTACATGAGATTTTTTTGCCTTTTACAAGTCTGTTTTAGTATACTATTGAATAAAGAACAGTTTCTGTACTAAAAAATTAAATCTTACTGTTATTTATGATACCTTCTAAAATCTTTTTTTTTTAATTTTCTATCAAGGCTTATAGATTAGAGCCATTAATTTTGAAACACTACAGCAACATTTCACCTGTCCAGATCCATTGGTATAATACTACAAATCCTCTACCTTATGAGCATATGAAGCCAAGTTTTCTCAACCCTGCAAAAGAACCTACCTCAGCATCAGAGAATGAAAATTTGTCAGCAGTATCAAGCCCAGTGACTTCACCTGTCATGTCTCGACGACACTATGGGGAATCTATAACAAATATAGGCAAAGCCAGCATATTAGGTATGAATGAATCTTCTCATTCCCTAATTTGAGTTATATTTTCTATAGTGGTTAGGTTTTAAGGCACATGCTATCAAGTGTGCTCTACTTAAGTACTTATGAAAACATATGTTATCCTATTTTCTGTGGCCAGAGTTAATAGTTTATATTGAGCGGCCTCTAGTTAGGTTTTATAGTCATTGCTTCGAAGAATTAATAAAGGTTATCTTCAGAGTTAAAGTTCTGCGACTCTGTTTTACATGTAATCCCTTATGTTTAGGTATGAAATCAAGCATGTCATTTTGTTATAGAAATGAAGCTTTTACATGATCACATTTTAAAGTGACTTGATATACATCACAAATTCAGACTTGCATATTGCTTAATACCAAAATTTTAATGGCACATGCATATATTGCAACAAGTATAATAGCTTCACATAAAACATTTTGAGAAATATTCTCATCTCAGATATAATTTAGTTAGTGGATACTTAAATGAATATGTAAATAAAACAATTACTATATTTCTTTATCTTAAGAACAGTACTTTAGAACACGTTAAACTTTTCATCTTATGCAATAGTAATTGTTTAGAAACACAGTAAGAATTATATTTTTTGAATGTTTATTACCACTTTGGGGAAAAAAATGACTAATATTCCTATCTTCCAGCAGACTGTAATTGATGGGTGGAGCTCTTAACTATTTTGGTGTAGGGTATGATTCAGCATACAGGATGACTGTCTTATTTTTGTGAAATGCAGGAGCTGCTAGCATTGGGAAAGGGCTTGGAGGAATGTTGTTTTCAAGATTTGGACGTTCTAGTAGTTCATCCACATCACAGCCATCTGACACATCAAAAGAAGTAACAGAGGAAGAAAAGAAGCCTGTCACCCCACCAGTCAGCACCACTATGGCCACACAGACCTTTCCACATAGCACTTCTGGCTTTCTCGATTCTACATGTTAGTGCACACTGTACTTTCCTTATTTTTTTTTTTTCAGGGGCAATGGGGGTTAAGTGACTTGCTCAGGGTCACACAGCTAGTAAGTGTCAAGTGTCTGAGGCCAGATTTGCACTCAGGTACTCCTGAATCCAGGGCCGGTGCTTTATCCACTGCGCCACCTAGCCGCCCCCTCCTTATTCTTTTTAAGTAACTTCTTAAATTATTTTTGGGGTAAAATTGAAACTTTAATACTAACAGTTATATTTATGATCTAATGATCATACAGTTACAGTTTAAAAACAATGAATATTTTTTGGTCAATTTGATCAACAAACATTTATTTTCTGTCTTCTTTATACTTGGCATTATGCAATGCACTGCAGATTCAAAGACAAAAATAAAACAGCCCCTGCCCTTAAACAAGCTTGCATTTTCCTAGGGAAAACAACATTTTGAGGAAAATAAAAAACTATGAGGCGAGATGGTAGGACATGGGAGAAGGGCAGGACTGCAATCCATTTCAGTCAGAGACAGATGGGAAATGGCATGTCGTGTGAGACAAGTTTGGCTAGACCATAGAGTATAAAGTAATATATAAAAAGGCTGAAAAAGTAGGTAGGGGGCCAAACAGAGGAGTTTACATTTTACCCTTGAGACAATAGGAAATCACTGGAATTTATTGAGAAAGTCAGACCTTCCCTTTAGTAAAAAAAAAAAAATTCTAGATAGGTTAATTTTATGCTATTTTCCTTTGTAGTTGTAATGTCAAATAGTTGAGAACTTTAGATTAATGGGGTCTCATTGCACATTTCCAATAATAGTAATGTCTAATTGAACCTCATATCATACAGTAGATGGTTTTTAAGGATATGTACAATGGTACTAACAATTCTGCAGTCTATTATAATTGCTTCAATATATGGCATATCTCATCTTGGGTTGTGTTTCACTTCCAATCCAGTCCCCAAGTCTGTTAGTTTCTGTTATTGGTTTAATCTTTTTTTTTTTTTAAGTGAGGCAATTGGGGTTAAGCGACTTGCCCAGGGTCACACAGCTAGTTAAGTGTTAAGTGTCTGAGGTCGGATTTGAACTCAGGTACTCCTGACTCCAGGGCTGGTGCTCTATCCACTGCGCCACCTAGCTGCCTCTATTGGTTTAATCTTACGCAGCCTGACTTTAAGACCTTTAAATCTAAAAATTGAATCTATTCAAAGCCAGGCTTGGAAATGACAGAGCAAGATTTGGTAAGTAGTACTCTTAACTGCATATCAATAAAAGTTGGTTATAGTCATTAGACTATGGATATAGCATAAGATCTAATCTAACTTTACTAAATTAAAGACCCTAACTTTTTCATAGCTGAATTAAACATCAGTTTATAATGAAACTTTAATGTTTTTATCTAATTTATCATTGTCATGTCAACAGTGATTCTGAAGCTTAGCACATGCTTAGCCGTTACTTTTACATGACCAGAATTCTGAACTTGTTTTGGGGGGAGATGGAAAGATTTTGGACCTGTGATCTTCTCAGTATAAGACAGCCCCTTATACTAATGCAAATTAGCAATTGTTCTGAAACTTAAGAGAGTTGCCTTGGATACCAAGGTGAAATGACTTGCATACGGTCCCACTGCTAGAATGTATGAGGGGCAAGACTTGAACCCAGGTCTTTTGGACTCTGAGGTTGATGATTATTATACTACATTGTCTCTGAACATAAACATATAGAAGAGGTGTTCCTCAGTGTACAAATTTGATAAATATTTTAACTTTTAAAATTATGTAATTAAAGTTCTCTTTTTTCCATTGTCCTTTTAAATAAGGAGGGATGGATTCTGAAACTTTGTACCCTGTTATAGTTACAGCAAAAGGGCAAGAAGAGAAAGGACTGCTTTCTTCCTCTAAATTCAATACAAATAGAATTGTTGACTCATAGTTTACAGTATGGGCAACATTTATTGCTATACTTAGGAGCAATAATACAAGATCAGATAATACAATCAGACTTGGAAATGGTTGAATGGTGAGGATTTTCCAAAGGATGTACAATAAGGCCCTATAGTTCCAAAGTCATGAGTTTATTTGACCACATGTATTCCCTACATATATGCCTCACTATAAGGTACTGTAAGCTTATGCTCATCTTTTCTTCTAGGTTTTACCATTAGTTTTAGAGAAAAATGCTTTGTAACCATTGTTATTGTTATGCTATTTGATCAGGGGTTTTTTTGACACATTTTTTATATATTCAGTTTCTATCATTCTTTGGCGGGGGGCGGGGTGAAGCAATTGGGGTTAAGTGACTTGCCCACGGTCACACAGCTAGTAAGTGTCAAGGGTTTGAGGCCGGATTTGAACTCAGGTCCTCCTGAATTCAGGGCCGGTGCTCTATCCACTGCACCACCTAGCTGCCCCCATTGCTATGCCATTTGAATAAATACACTGCTAAAGGAAAAAAGAAAAAAGAAAAAAAAAACTGGTTGGATGTCCAGACTCAGAGAGTAGTTGTTAGTGGTTCATTGTCTACCTGGCAGGAAGTCTCTGGTGGACTTTTTCAAGGATCTCCGCTTAGATTTGGTTTAATATTTTAATCAATTAATTAAAGAAAGGCATAAATGGTATGTTTATCAGATTTAGAACTATGAAGTAGGGGAGTTTAAAATAACACACTACATGACAGAGTCCAGATCCCAAAGGATTTTGCCAGGCTAGAGAATGGGACTACGCATCTAATAAAAAGAATTCAGTAGCGGTAAGCATAAAGTCTTGCACTTTGGTACAAAAAGTCTCTTTCACCAATTATAAGATGAAGGTGACATGGATAGATAACAATTTGAAAAAAATTCTGATTATAGGCTCAATTTGAGTCACCAACATGCTATGACATCCAAAAAAATTTTTTTTTTATCTCGGGCCGCATTAATGAGGGAATTAGCTTCCATGAATCAGGAGGTAATAGTCCCACTCTACTTTGTCCCCCCCCGCGCCCCTTCCAACCCTCAACTTTACCTGGAGCATTATGTTCAATGCTGAAAATCATATTAAGAATATAAATAAGATGGAAAGTATTCAAAGTAGGATGACAGTGATTTTGAAGAACCTTTAGTGAGTCTATGACATAGGAAGATCAGTTAAAGAAACAAGGCATATTTAGCCTTAAGAAAAGAGTCATGCGGGGCAGCCAGATGGTGCAGTGGATAGAGCACCGGCCCTGGAGTCAGGAGTACCTGAGTTCAAATCCTACCTCAGACACTTAACACTTACTAGCTGTGTGACCCTGGGCAAGTCACTTAACCCCAATTGCCTCACTAAAAAAAAAAAAAAAAAGACTCATGACGGGGCAGCTAGGTGGTGCAGTAGAAAAAGCACCAGCCCTGGATTCAGGAGGACCTGAGTTCAAATCTGACCTCAGACACTTGGCACTTATTAGCTGTGTGACCCTGGGCAAGTCACTTAACCCTCATTGCTCCACCAAAAAAAAGAAATAAAGAAAAGACTCATGAGGGATACATCATGTGGAGGAGGAATTAGACTTTATATTTTTGGCCCCAGAAGGCAGAACCAGAAGCAATGGGTAGAAGTTACAAAGAGGAAAATTTAGGCTTGATATTAGGAAAATTGTCCTAACAACCAAAGCTATCCTAAAGTGTGATGGGTTGTCCTGAGGAGTGATAGGCTCCTCCTTGGAAGTCTTCAAGAAGATGCCAGGTGACCTCTAGTTGGGTATCATGAGGATTTCTTTGATATGTGCATTGAACTAAATGGCCACCGAAATCCCTTCTGATGCTCAAATTCTGTGGATCAAATGACATAATGTTTAAATGCTTTACAAACCTTGAAATGTGAATGTTTTATTATTGTTATTCTTACTGTTGTTACATAAAATAACAACAAACTCATTGGTGCAGATCCTAGAGCTAGGACCTTGCCTTAGTTAGCCCCTGTCCAACACTGCCCTGAAGCTAGCTATGGTTAATATTTCTATTTGTCCAGCACTGCTATTTTTAGGGTGTACCTACCTATGTCAGTGTGGCAAAGGAATACCTCAGTTTTGTGACTAATAGCGGGTCTTCAGGTAATTTCTAGGCAATTTATTCCACAATTATGAATTGCAGTACAGCAAATTTTCATAATACTTACAGTATTTGTATAGTTCAGTGAATTAAACTGCTAGTTTTCTTTCACTGGAAATATGAACCCTAGCAGCAAATGTGAAAGAACAAGTTGCTGTTATATCTTTCAAGTGACATCATCATTTTATTCAAAACTATAGTGACCTCTAAAATAGTTATAGCATTTAAAATGGTACTTTACTGTTTGCAAAGTACTTCACATTATATGTATTTAATTCTCACAGCAATCTTGGGGGGTAGATGCTTTTATTATCCCCACTTTACAGATAAGGACATGAGGCAAACAGAGGTTTAGTAACTTGCCTAGGATCATACAAGCTAATAATTGTCAGAGGCCAAATTTGGACTCATCTTCCTTACTCTGGGCCTAGCACTCTCTATACTGCACCATACTGGAATGTTGTGGTAACTTGCCTAGTAAAAAATAGGTAAGCCCCTGCTTCCTAGATAGAAACTCTAAAATGGTATGATGAAACTGAAAGCTGCCTCCAATTAACCTTGGTTTTTCTATAGCAATAATGAACAGTGGTGAATGAAAAGTGTTTTTGTTGTTCATTCATTTCAGTCATGTCCAAGTCTTTGTAAACTCATTGGGGTTTTCTTGGTAAAAATACTATGGTGGTTTGCTATTTCCTTCTCTCGCTCATTTTACAGATGAGGAAACTGAGGCAAACAGTTAAGTGACTTGCCCAGGATCACCCAGCTAACTAAGTATCTGAAGCTGGATTTGAACACAGGTCTTCCTGACTCCAGGTCCAGTGTTCTATCCACTGTGCCATCTACTTATCCCCTTCAAGAATATAATTATATTTTAACAACTTCATACATTCTTCAGTGATCTTGCTTTTAAATTCTTTTAATTGTGCTGCTTTGTCAAGCTATTTGTAACATATTCTTTTCAACATATTTACTATTGTAGTTTTTTGTTTCTAGCCTTCTGGCTGAAGCTAAATTTTTTTCTTCAAACAAACCCTTCAGAGTTGCCATAGTTAACTCTTTGGTTTGCTTAAAGATATATTCATCATATCTTCAGTAGATATTTTATTATTTTCTCTCTTAGGCACTCTTATAAATCGTTTAACACATCTAGATATTCTTGATCTACTTTAGAAGATTGTTTGCTTCTTTCCAATGACTTGGTCACTTCAAATCTTGCATTCTGCTTGATTAGTAATATTCTGTGAAGAAAGATAACTGTTTTCTATAATTCTACCCTTATCTCCCCACCAGCTATGATATAGCTAATGTTTGGGGACTTGTAGATGTATCCTGACATTTTTCCATTTTAATACTTTATTATACACTCTACAGTGAAGGATGTTCCACAGTAATAAAACTCATACGCCTGGATGTATTGTCACATGCATTTTCTAACCAATTCTATCTAAAGCCAGAACAAATCAGGAAACAGATTTTATTAGAATCAGGATGTGGCATTCTCCACCAGCAATTCATTCATAATTCAGCAAGCAATATTTATACATTATATGAAATGAAGAAGAAGAAAGATGGCTGTTCATTAAAATGCAGGTTGCCATACAGAGAAAAATAGTATACTTATTGAAAGAAAAAATGTATTTAATTTCCTACAGGGCATAAGGGAGTTATTTTCTTAATATAGTTAGTTTTGCTGAATCAATGAAAACTGCCTGTCAGGCCAGACAAGGGAGAAGGACATTCCAAGGACTCTGGAATCCTCAACCTTCAGCAACTAAGTCTTTTTGTAGTGGAAAGAAGAGAAAAGAAGACACAAAAAATACCAGCTGCTACAGCTGGTTTTACAGTTCATGAAGGGTCACATACAGCAAAATGGCTGATACAGAACAAGAAGGAGTCAGTTACATTCTCAAAAAAAATTTACTTCCAGCAGTATGCCCGGCAATCATACATAATTTGAATCACTGCCTTAACTTTCAGTCTCCAAGTCTGTGACTGCCATTTTAACAGGCAACACTTTGCAATGCTTTGTGGGGTTTTTTTTCTACCTGCAAATTTTAGACTACAGGAATCATTCTTTAATCTCCCATAACTTCTTTCTCCTAGATATTTAATGCAGAGTAAAGACAATTCCCTGTACGGTGTATATCCGGAATAGCATTCAAAATAATCTGAAAATGACCCACTTGAGCATTCTGCTATTGATAACTAGATTAATACTTTCCTATAAACTTGTATGTTTTTATATATGCTTCTTTAATGGTAATTGCATGAACTCTTTTTTTAAATTTTTCAAAAAGCTGCCAATTTTTTTATTTAGTTGTGAAAATTATTTTCTTTATTCCTCATGAATGCAACTGTTCAGGGATGAAAATGACCCTCAAGTTGAACTCTTTAATAATTAATTACTTTTAATGGACTAAAATTATGAATTTTCTTATGTTCCCCAGTAAGAGAGGTGCCTTTAAGTTTAAGAAAGTCAAAATTTTATTCCCTTTTCCTCCTTTTCTATTTTCCTGAAAGCTTCCAAAATCTTGTTTTTTAACTTAACACATGTAGACAAAATACATTATATAAAAAGAGATGTACACAAAGCTGCTTGGTGTTACTTATGTAACATTGATGACTGATATTTTCATTATGATTGTTCCTTAAATACATTAAAAGGAAGTATATAGTAGTAAAGAAGTATTGTAGCAAAATAAATTTAGAAGCTCTTGATTTTTTCAGCATATTCTAAGATTTAAATCTTCTTATGTAGTTGATGTCTCAATTTTTTTTCTTCTTTTTTCTCCCATCCTCTCTCTTCTCTTTTCTTCCTTAGGTTTTACCTCACACAATAACAACAGAGTCCAGTTTGTTTTCCCTTTGATTATTATGACCTCTAGTTTAACTTTACACTATCATCATTTAATTGTTATGTTGTTTGTTGTGTTGGATTGTTATATTGTTTGAGAATTCTGTTTTTAATTTTCTATACACCCCCTTCTTCATCCCTTGACATAGATGAGACCATTTTATAATAGCAATCATTATTATAAGGGATTTTACACAACAAAAAGATTTCTCCATGCCAATAATGTTGGGAGTTTTTTGGTTTGGTTTGGTTTTTTTTGCGGGACAGTGACGGTTAAGTGACTTGCTGAGGGTCGCAGAGCTAGTAAGTATTAAGTGTCTGGTGCAGGATTTGAACTCAGGTCCTCCTGAATCCAGGGCCGGTGCTTTATCCACTGTGTCACCTAGCTGCCCCGAATAATGCTGCTTTGATGTAGTTACTAGGAAATCTATACAAAGAATGAACCTCTAAAGTATTTCTCCCTTGTTCTTATGAGTCAATTACTTCAATAAGGAATTAACTTGATTGTTGCTATTTCTGTTGTAGGTGATAAAAGGAGTATTGAGTCTGTATACATGTTTGTCTTGCCATCAAGTAGCAGCTGTCTCTCTGCTCCCTCCCTTCAACCATCTCAGCTACTTAAGTAGCTCCCAAACTGACCTAGGAGCTCAAAGAAGGAAAAATTGTGTGTTCATAACATTTCCCTTCTTCCTTAATAAGCTCAATCCATTTTCATTTAGTAGAGAAGATGAATTTTACATTCTGTAGGTTTTTTACAGTGATTTTTTAAAATATAAATTCCACTGAAACAAACAGTGGAATTCATTAAAGATGTATTCCAACTGAACCTTTATGCAATGGATTTGTGTCCAGTGATGTCAAATACTTCTATGTTGGTCTGAATAAAAGTTGCCTCTTAGAGATGAAAATCTCTTTAGGGAAGACTGTGTTTGTGTGTGCACATATTCACTTAAAGGCCACACTTTGATTTTATACAAACTCAATTTCCAGTGAAAATTATAACCTGTTTCCAGATCAATACATTATGGGTTTGAATACACTTCAAGTTATATGGGACCAGAAAATGTCTTTCAGACAAACAAATTGTCAAAATACTTAATTTCCAAATGGAGTAGGTTTAAAAACAAAAGGTGGCTAAGGGGAAGAGAATATTTCATAAATATCTTCATAATGATAAGATCTTGGAAAACAAAGATTCTTAGGGAGAAAATATTTGCCCAACTGAAATGTATTCATTTTATCAAACTATCAGGAAAACCAAAAATAGCAAAGAATAAAAGTAGTATTTAAGTATATGGATGAATATGTATTCTCCTAGTTTCATTTGAAGATCATCAGTCAGTGTGTGTTAGTTTTTTGAGGTTCCCTATTGCCTTGATAATAGAAACTCCTCTTTTCATCTTTTAAATCCAAAATTCACAACTTGGCCCCAACCTACCTTTCCATCTTAATTATACATTATTCCCTTTTGTCTACTCTACAATCTTCTTGTTCCTCATATTTGGCATTTCCGTCTCCTCTCTGAAGACAGAAGCACTGACCCTTTGCTATGCCTGGAATTCATTCCCCTCCTAAACTGTACTTCATATAATCTCTTTAAAGCACTTTACTAATTCCTTTAACTGCCACTCTAAACTATCTTGTATTTATTTATAATTATTCTGTATATATCTATATGTGTATATGGCATTTCCACTAATAGTCTATAATTTGCATTTTGTCCGTCCAAGTGTCTGTGTAAATGCTACTTATGCCACATGATGGAAATACAAAATGAAAACCCTTCCTGTTAAGAAATTTAGAAGAGGGAAAACAGCATGCATGTATATAAGTATATACAAAACAGATACAAGACAATCTTGGGGAGAAGGTAAGGGAGAAAGCAATAGCCTCTGGAAATATTTCTTGCAGAAGTTAGTTCTTGAACTGAGTCTTAAAGGAAACTAAGGATTTTAAAAGCGATCTACCAGTAAAAAAGTGCAATGACTAGATCGATACCTAGAATACAGAGTAGTCCAATTATGCTGATCTGTTTTCATGGTTAATTAGTTGAATGAAAAATTTTACCACAGAAAATATATTATGTATAATAAATACTGTATGTTATTAAATACATCAAGTGAACTTGATTAAGATAATAATCTTACACTTAAAATACGCTAATCTTTCTTTGTCAGATATTAAACATTTGAATCATTTCTTATTCTCCTGATAATATATGAACAACACTTGCTCAACTTTTTCTAACATAAGTATTCACTGATAAAACGTGTGTGTGTGTGTATGTGTGTGTAATGTAGTAAGAGAACTTTATTTTTTGAGAAGAAAAAGCAGTTGCCAGAGTGGTAAAAATTCATATTTATATGGCCACATACACATACAAATATTTTTCATAATTTAAAGCAGCACAAGTAATTTTAGTGTTTCTGAATGGTCAACTTGGATATTTACAAAGTCTCTCTGCAGGGGCAGCTAGGTGGCGTAGTGGATAGAGCACAGGTCCTGGAGTCAGGAGGACATAAGTTCAAATCCAGCCTAAGACACTTGACAAGAACTGTGTGGCCCTGGGCAAGTCACTTAACCCCAATTGCCTCACCAAAAAACAAACAAAAAAAGTCTCTCTGCTTAAGATCATTATCGTTGCAGTTTCCAGTCATGTCAGATTCTTCATGACTCTATTTGGGGTTTTCTTGGCAAAGATACTGTGGTGATTTGCCATTTCCTTCTCCAGCTCATTTTACAGATGAGGAAACTGAGGCAAACAGGGTTAAGTGACTTGCCCAGGATCACACAGCTACTAACTATCTAAAGCCAAATTTGAACTCAGATCTTTCTGATTCCAGTCTCACACCCTCTATCTGCCAGACCACCTAGCTGTCTTTTAAGATCATTAATCCATTCTTACTAACAACAACAATAATAACAGTAGAATTTATTTAGTTCCTACTATGTTCTAGGCACTGTACTAAACACGTTACAGATATTAATCTCATTTGACCCTCACAACCCTGGGAGATAAGTGCTATTATTACCCCTATTTTACAGTTGATGAAGCTGAGACAAACCTGTGTAAATTGTAAATAATGTTATCACACAGCTAGTGCCTGAGACAGGATTTGAACTCATATCTTTCTGACTCCAGTGCCAGTGCTCTATCCACTACACAACTTAGCTGTCTCCCAGTGATGAGTTTTAATACACAGAACAATGACAGGCAAAAAAGGATTTTCTGCTAGCTCTCTGTCTCCCCATTTATACTATTGTAACCACAGAACTTGTAGCAAAAAGCATTGCTATATGATGTATCTCGAGGCTTATAGGCACTGCAGTGTAAGTTCAGGGATCCCATTTACTTCATATCCATGCTAATATATTCAGGTCAAGACCTCCCCCATAATTTGACTGAGAAGAGAGCTCAGCTCAGCATCCCATTTTTCACTGGGCTGCACTAGTTTGAGGCTGTTCTGACTTCCCACTATGCCTCTTCATTAAGTACAATCTCATCCTTCTCTGTCCCCCACTTTTCAGTTTCCTATTGTGACTTTGCCATTTGATTATAGGCTCCTTGAGGGCAGGGACTGGTTTTTGTTGTTGTTTGTATCCTCTGTTCTTGGCATATAGTAGACACTTAATAAACATTGATTGAGGGGCAGCTAGGTGGTGCGGGGGATAAAGCACCATCCTTGGATTCAGGAGGACCTGAGTCCAAATCAGCCTCAGACACTTACTAGCTGTGTGACCCTGGGCAAGTCACTTAACCCTCATTGCCCAGCAAGAATGAATGAATGAATGAATGAATATTGATTGATTGGCAGCCAGAGCATGGACTTTTTAATGATGGTGCTGAACAACAAGAAATAGTTATCTAGGTGCAAACATATCCATTCTGGTTCCCTATCTGATTTCTCCTTTGGTGATGACATCCTGGAAAAGTTAGCCCAAAAGTTACTAACAATGCTTTGAAGGAAATCCGTGATACATGATAATTAAAGCAAGACAGCATAGTTAGACAAGAGGGGTTATAAGAGCGAGGTAAAGTTAAATAAAACTTAAAGTAAGGGCAAAAAAAAATCCCTTTCATTAACAGTAAAATGGAAATACTTAAACCCAAAGTTTAGGGAATTGGAAAGATACATTGTACAAGTGAGATTTTAAAATGAGAATTCCTAAAGCAATGTTTTTCCTTACTAAGATTTCATTGATGAATCTCCTGTATCTCCAGCTTCTCATTCCATCTTTTGTTTCCTCCCACTTACCCCAGTGGTGCACTTTGTCTAGCCCTCTGTTTTTATTAATTGGTTTGGTGTGCACACATCATCCACTCTCCCTTTTTTTTATTGACCTTCCCTTTTTGTTTTCCTAAAGCATATTTATTTCCAAGAAAATGATAAAGATTGAGGAAAAACTAGCCTCACAGAACCTCACATTCCTATATGTGAATTTATACTGTTTAAATATATTACACCTTGAGAACTTCTTGGTTTTACTTAGGCAGAAGCAAATCACAGATTCATAATTTTTTAAATAATAAACATTTTTATTTAAAGTTTTGAGTTCCAACTTTTATCCCTCCCTCCTCCTCCCTGAGGTGGTAATCAGATATAGGTTATACATGTGCAGTTATGTAAATCATTACCTTATTAGTCATTTTGTAAAAATGAAAACTTGAATAAAGGAAAAAAATGAAAGTAAAAAAATAGCATGCTTCAGTCTGTGTTCAGTCAATATCAGTTCTTTATTTGGAGGTGGATAGTTATGCTTCATCATTACTCCTTTGGGATTGTCTTGGATCATTGTATTGCTAAGAATAGTTAAGTTTTTCACATTTCTTCATCAAACAATAGTGCTGTCATTGTGCATGCTTTCTTGGTTCTGCTCACTTCACTATATATCAGTTCATACAAGTCTTTCCAGGCCTTTCTGAAATCATCCTGCTTGTCATTTCTTATAGCACAATAATATCGCATCGCCATCATATACCACAGGTTTTTTTTTTTTAGCCATTCCCCAATTGATAGGCATTCCTTTGATTTCTAATTCTTAGCCACCACAAAAAGAGCTGCTATAAATATTTTTGTACAAGTAGGTCTTTTTGCAGGGAGATGTCTTTGGGATCTAAACCTAGCAGTGGTAGCCCTTTGGTCATAGTTCCACATTGCTTTCCAGAATGATTGGATCAGATCACAACTCCACTAATAGTAGGCAAATCAAAGATTTAAAGATAGACCCTAGTCTCGAAGTACTTGGTCTGGTTTTTTACATACAGATATCCTCTAGAAAAAAAAAATGCTGCTCTTTTATGTTCATATTGATGTCATCTTAAAAGGTTGTGGTAATATTTCCTGCTTTTTAAGCTACTGACCTATGAGTCATATGCCTTCCTAGCTCCCTATCCCTGAAAAGAAACAAAAGATAAAATGTAAAATCATAAGGTGGCTTAATCACATCATAAATAAGTGTGTAGATATATATTAGATAAACCATTCATAGCACATCACATATTTTTCCAAAACTGTTCATTGAATTTTGAAGCAAAAATTTAATGATGACCAGGCTGTAACTTAGCATCTACATAAACTTTACTTTCTCAGATGCACTACTAAACTTCTAGTGTGAAGCAAAGCCAATGCTTTTCTCAAAATTTCACGCTTTTCCTTCGTAGTCTCTACCACTTTGTGGGGTTTTTTAAAAACATGTTTTACAGCTCTAAACCAAGAACAAAATTGAATTGGTTGGATAGTCTGAGTTTTTGTTATTATTGATCTTTTAAAAATATTGGGGGCAGCTAGGTGGCACAGTGGATAGAGCACCGGCCCTGGAGTCAGGAGGACCTGAGTTCAAATCCGGCCTCAGACACTTGACACTTACTAGCTGTGTGACCCTGGGCAAGTCACTTAACCCCAATTGCCTCACTAAAATATATATATATATATTGTACAAATCAGAAAGAGGTGCTAAAGACCAGAATTCCATTAGCCAAGTTTTCCTTCCATGAAGTTTTATTAAATCAATGAATAAACAATTACTAAGTTGTCTACTTTGTGCCAGGCATTGTTCTATATCTTGATGTTAGAAAGACAGTATAGGGGCAGCTAGGTGGCACAGTGGATAAAGCACTGGCCCTGGATTCAGGAGGACTTGAGTTCAAATCCAGCTTCAGACACTTGACACTTACTAGCTGTGTGACCCTGGGCAAGTCACTTAACCTTCATTGCCCTGCCCCCCCCCAAAAAAAAGTAAATTAGAAAGACAGTATAAAAGAGTCCCCCTCTCAAGGATTTTACAAGTGTAATAAGCCTTGACTAATTGAATTCTCATAAAGCCTCAGTTTAAGCATCTGTCCAAATCAGAATTAAAGATGGAAATTTGACTGGGCAATAAACAATCAGCTGACAAATAGAATAATGAGCAAAGTTTCTGTCTGAGCCTCATGCCTGCTCTCATATTTATTTCACTATTCCACCCATTATTCATTTCAAGTGAATTTGCAGTAGTTTTTGTTGCATTCTCCTCTATCATTTTCTGTTGACTAAGAAAAAGATACCTTGCTCATTTTAACAGTATGAAATTTTTCGTGGTTGTTTTTTTTTTTTTCATTTTCTTTGGGTATGTGGGGATGGGAGAGAAATATAGAAACCTCAAATTAAAAGTTTTAAGATCCACTTCAATTAGCTACTTTATTTTCTTTTGCTATTTATTTAATAAGATCTATTTCGTAAAATTGTGACTTTTACTTTTTTTTTTCCTAGTGGAACTGGATCACAGGATTGACTTTGAACTCAGAGAAGGCCTTGTGGAAAGCCGATACTGGTCAGCTGTAACATCACATACTGCATATTGGTCATCCTTGGATATTGCCCTTTTTCTTTTAACTTTCATGTACAAACATGAACAAGACAATGATGCAAAGCCAAAGTTAGATCCAATCTGAACTTTTGAAGGAACTTTAATGGCACAGAATTGATGCTTGTTAAAATTCAATATGTTTAAGACAAGGAGGTTTCAGGTTTAAGTATGTTTCAATTTTATTTGGAGCAAAAAATATTTGTATTTAAAAAGCACCTTATTTTTTAAAAATATTCAGTCCTGACCAAAATAAGTTAATTTCAAATTTTCACACAAAAATCATCGGTAAGGAAGGGTTGATAAGGAAGATTTGAGAGGCCACTATGGTAACAATCAAAACTATTATGTTTATTTAAGTATAAAGATTAATTATCCAGTGGAATCCAATTAGTTAAACTAAATCTATGCACCTAAAAGTGCAAGATCTTGTTTATTTTATGTAAGAGTAAAAAACAAAAAGGGGTATTTTAAATTAAAATCTATGTTTTCCACAGTAGCATTGAGGCTACTCTACATATTTAGATTTTGTTGAATTTAACTTAGATAATAACTAATGCTTAAAAAGAAACAAATGTCTAACTACTGTATTTATAATTTATTACTTCTATTTTATTCTAATGTTTGAGGCATTACTTAAGAAAAAAAACTTCATTGAGCATAATTTAAGCAGCACATTTCTTTTCTACAGTTTTTTTTCCAGAAAAAAAATACATTTTTACTCTTCAGATGAATATATAAACACTGTGGCAAATTTCCAGGTTGTTTTTTTTTTTTCATTAAAAAAACTCTGTAGCTTCATTCAAATATTCTAGTTCAGGTTCTCTGAAAAATTCTCAGATTCTTTAAGGTTATATATGTAGCATGAGAGAACTTTTAAAAAATAATTTGTTAAAAGCTATAAGTTAAAAAAAAAAGTTTCCACAGTGCTTTTCATTTGGGGAGCTCAAAGTACTTTAAAAGCCATTCAGTAATCCTCAATAGTTCCCAGAGGTAAATAAATGAAAATTGTTCTTATTTTCCAGATGAGTTAACTGAGGCACCAAGATGTTTTTAAGTGCCTTGAACCAGATTACATAACAAATTAGAAAATAGATTGCAGCCAAATTTCTCTCTTCTGTTTTATTAGCAAGATTAGTTCATATTCTGATTTCTAACCTGTTAGAGGTCTGCAAATGATAATAATTTATCATTTATATACAAATTTACAATTCAGTTTACACAAAAATAGCCACGCAACCCTATTCCATTGTAAATCCGTCACATGAGAATGGGGTGTTTAAAAGAGAATTGCCAGAAAAGAATCTTTCTGCCTTACCTTCCATAGCATCACACACACACACATACACACTCATCTACATGCGTACAAATGTGAGTCATATTTTCTGTTCTGGCCTTTCCATAAATTTATATAAATAAAGTAAACCAATTATTTGAAGGTTCAAAAAAAATGAGACCATATTACCTAGCATTTGATTCAACTCAGAAACCTTTGCTGTAAAAAAGCTATTAATGAGATCCTAGCAGTGCAAAAGCAGTTCTCTTTCAAGTCTAGAAATTCTCATGAACTCGGGTCATTTCCTTTGCCTGTTTATTTCTTTGGGCCCAATTCAGTTCTCAGGAAAAACAAACATATCTCAAACAACCGACTGAATCATTCGTAGCCTGAACTGTTTTTAGTGTTTTTCTTCATATTTGGAATGTGAAGCATTCTTTTTACCTGAAGAAAGAGTGAAAGACTATAATGTACATTTGATTTGATGTTTTTACAATGAAAGGAAAACATTCCTCTGAAGAGGTTTGTCTTATTTTGTTTTGTTCCTTATCAAGAAAGTCACATGAAGTTCAGCTGCTTTGATGCTTTGGGGTTCTGTACATGAGAAAGATCAGGTTGTTTATTCTGTTTTATCTTTAAAAAAGACCTTCTAACCACCATAAGCTTCTTTTCTTTTTAATATGAAAGGATTATGTGTACTGATAGACATTACAGTTTTGATTTAATAGGACTGTATTTGTTTCTATATCTCTGCATGTGTTCATGGGATGTACCTGTACATACTCAAGTAACACACAGTATGTGTAGTTCAGGTTTGCTTTAGCTGTCAGTTAATGGGTAACATTTTTTTATCCTTATTTGGGCAGCTATGAAATTGGCCATAAATTTATTTGTTGTTTTATGTTATTCTATGGTGATTATCCTGGGTACTGTTCAGATAATTCCATCTTATAGTTTCCCCAAAGCTATTGAAGTGGAGAAACATCTTGTTTGGAAATTGTGCCATTAAAGAATATTTTAACCATTTCTCTAAAATTAATTTTTATTATTTTTTTGTTTTTAACCTGTAAAATATAGTTACTTGCTAAGCTATTTCAGTTAAAGTAAATTGTCGTTGAGTTTTTCTGTGTTTATAAATCTTAATTGTAAATCCTACTTAATTTTTATAAGCTCTTCTTCCATGGAGAGGCTTAGGAAGCTTATATTTTCTTTGCTTATATTGGACACCAACTAGAACCTTTACCCTGTCATGGGTTTCCTAACAGGGATTTTTTTTTAATTAGTTAAAAAAAATCACTGGAGAAAAGTTCAAATTTTTTTTTTCCCCTCAAAAAAGAAATATTCCCAGAGGCAGCTAGGTGACGCAGTGGATAAAGCACCAGCCCTGGATTCAGGAGGACCTGAGTTCAGAGATGGCCTCAGACACTTACTAGCTGTGTGACCCTGGGCAAGTCACTCAACCCTCATTGCCCTGCCAAAAAAAAAATTTTTTGTTTAAAACCCTGAAACAAAAAGAAAAGAAAAGAAATATTCCCCTTGTAGATTATAGTGGGAAAAACATGAGCTTTTTCTTTACCTTTGCTTTTGGATGGAGGAGTTTCATTCATTTATGCTTTCTTTCCTCCCTCTAATTAATGTTCAAAATGTTAAATATTTTTCATACAGGAAATTTAGAATCTTTTGAACATTGTTTCTCACCATTTTAGCAGCGAACAAAGCAATGTCTAACTCCTTTTTGGACTTTCTTTATTTTCTGTGTTATAGCATACTTTTCTTTTGTAATACTCATTTTCAGTATCATCTGTGCTTAATCTCCAGAAATATGGATTGATTTTGTGCCTTTTTGGAGAATTCCCATGAGAGGAAAGAAATACATATTTCTAATCCTCAGAGTGTCATGGTAATAATCCAGAATTGTCATATTTTTCTTTGAGAGTTTGTGGAATTCTTTTGCCTCTTGGTTTTTAATTGTGCATTTCTCAAAAGCAACTAGCAGTGGAATACTATGGTTCCCCTGAGACATGCAGCTTACTTCCATTCAGGTTTTATATCCCTATTAACTCAGCTTTTTTTATCATGCTAGATGAAATATTTGGTTACAGTGATAACTAAAGTTATATTTTTTTCCCTTTTCTCTATAGGGATATATGAATATGATGGGATATAGAGGTAGATGCAAGGCTACAGAGCTAAAGGATATGCTTGATATCCCCACATCCATTCAGGTTCATCTCCTGCTCTCTCTCAGGTTCATAGGCAATCTAGTAGGTATGTTTTAGAATATCCTCAGAAATTACAGGGGCCCCCCCAAAATAATAATTCAGAACTCTCACTCCTTTTGGTCTTGTCCTCTTAGTCTCCAGTTAGTTTAAGGATCCCCTCCTCCCTTACCATTTTTCCCATGACAATACTTCCCACCTCAATCACGGTCTTCCAAATTCTCAGAAGTATTTGATGATTCACTATTGATGATTCACTATTAATTGCCATGTTATTTGTTAGTATCAAAAAAATACATCTAGACATTAACATAATGCACGCTGTTACAGTAATATTGCCTCTAGGTTGATTTATTTCCCTCCTACCTTCTGGTCAGAGAAGGACAGAAAAGAAAGGTGATGGGACAAATAAAGTAAGCAGAAACTTCCCCTAGTGCAGCTTTCCAGGGAAACATGGAGAGAAAGATTGTAGACTGTACTCTGCTTGCTCTCACTAGCTAAAGCTACCAACTAATTCAAGACAATCTGGTCTCAGTATCTTTGCTAGGCTCAACTGTTCTTCACCTCTACCTATATCCAGTCCATCCCTACTATTTATCTGAACTTGTTTTGCTCTCATCTTCCCCTCCCCACCTCTACTCTATACACACATTCTGCAAATTCTCTTGCTTTCAGTTGCAAGCAGCAGTACACCAATCCTCCACTCACTTCCTGTGCCTAAAACCCTGGGTAAAAGTCCCTTTCTCTCTTATACCACTTGTCATCACCTTGGTCCAGGCCCTCCAAACTTCATGCTGGGACTACTACAATAACCTTCATCTCCCTGCCTCACATCTCTTCCCACTTCAGTCCATATTCTACCCAGCTGTTAAACTGATTTTCCTAAAGCTCAGGTCTAACCCATGTAACCTTTTCAATTATCTCCAGTAGCTTATATCACCTCCAGGGTGAAATATAAAATCCTCTGTTTGGCTTTCAAAGACCTTCAAAACCTATCCCCTCCCCTTTACAGTTTTGTTACACCTCCACGTACTCTGCAATCTGGCCTCCTTGCTATTCTTCCTGCAAGTCACTCCATCTCCCAATTCCTTGCATTTTCATTGACTATTCCCCATTCCTGGAATTCATCTTCTCTCCCTAGCTTTCTTAACTCCCTTCAGATCTCAGCTAAAAATCCTACCTTCTGAAAGAAGCTTTTCCTAACCCCTTTTAATGCCATTAGGCTTCCCCCTATCACTTCCAATTTATCTTGTCTATCTTATTTGTAAATAGTTGTTTGCATCTGTTCACCATTAGACTAGGAGATCCTTGAAAAAAGTGAACGTTTTGGCTTTCTTTCTATCCCCAGCACTTAGCATAGTACCTGGCACATGCTTTATTATTGCTTATGATATGTTATTGTTAGGAATATTTTACAACCTACTTATACACACCATCTTTTCATGGCTTTAAAAAAAAAAAGTGCCAAGTGGTAACTTTAAATATTCAGCCAACTAACAGCATATCCAAAGAAAGAGATCCATTCAGCACCTATTGCGATATGTTACAGAATGCTACAACCCCTTTAAACAAAATGAGGAATTTGGTCCAACATACTCACTTGTAGTCACAACTAGACCAGATGAATGGACCTTCATCAGGGAAATATGTTTAACATGATAGTAATGTATAACCCATATCAAATTGCTTGCTGACCTCAGGAAGGGGGAGGAAAGGGAGGGTGGGAGAAAAATTTGGAACTCAAAAATATTTTTATATGTAATTGAGAAAAATTAAAAGGAAAAAAGAAAAGAAAAATAAAATATAGTGCCTGTTTTTTTAAAAAAAGCAAATTAGAGAAGTAGAAGAAAAATTGGGGAAAGTAATGAGAATAATGTAAGAGAATCATCAAAAAGGAGTCAATAGAATGGGGAAAGATATACAACAATTTACTAGGGAAAATAACTCCCAAAAAAACAGAATTAGTCAGATGGAAGAGGAAGTACAAAGGGTTACTGAAGAAAATAATTCTTTAAAAATTAGAATTGAGGGGCAGCTAGGTAGCGCAGTAGATAGAGCACCGGCCCTGGATTCAGGAGGACTTGAGTTCAAATCCGGCCTCAGACACTTAACACTTACTAGTTGTGTGACCCTGGGCAAGTCACTTAACCCCAATTGCCTCACCCAAAAAAAAAAAATTAGAATTGAAAAAATGGAAACTAATGACTGTATAAGACATCAAGATACAATAAAACAAAAGCAAAAGAAGAAGAAGAAAATGTGAAATTTTGACCTAGAAAATAGATCCAGGAAAGATAATAATTGGACTACCTAAAAGCCATGATCCAAAAAAAAAAAAAAAAAAAGCCTGGACAATATCTTTCAAGAAATTATCAAAGAAAACTGCCCTGATAAATTAGAACCAGAGGGAAAGACAAAAATGAAAAGAATTCACTGATCACCATCTGAATGACATCCCAAAAGGAGAATTTCCAGGAACATCATAACCAAATTTCAAAGCTCACAGATCAAGGAGAAAGTATTGTAAGCAGCTAAAAAGAAACAAGTCAAATATTGTGGAGCTACAGTTAGAATTACACAGAATTTGGCAATTATACATCAAAGAATCATAAGGCTTGGAATATAACATATTGGAAGGAAGGTTTACAACCAAGAATAACCTACCCAGCAAAATTGAATATAATTTTTCAGGGGGATATTTAATGAAATAGAAGACTTTCAAGCATTTCTGATTAAAAGGCTAGAGTTGAATAAAAAATTTGACCTCCAAATACAAGACTCAAAGGAAACATAAAAGAAAAAAAAGAAACAAAGAAAAAATGTAAGAAATTCAGTCAGGTTAAACTTTATATTTCTATATGACAAGATAATATTTGTAAGTAGACAGTATGGTTATAAGGTGGCACTGATGGGACAAAAATAGCAAAAACAAAAATAGATTTAGAGAAAGAAGTAAACTATATCTTACTAAATGGTACCATAGACAATGAAGTCATAGCGATAGTTAACCATATATGCACCAAATGGTATAGCATCTAAATTTTTTAAGAAGTTGAATGAGTTACAGGAGGAAATAGATAATAAAACCATACTAGTGGGGGACCTTAACCTTCCCCCCCCCCCAGAACTAGATAAATCTAACCAAAAAATAAACAAGAAAGAAGTTAAGGAAATGAATAAAATTCTGGAACAGTTTTATATGATATATCTCAGGAGAAAATTGAATGGGAATAGAAAGAAATATATCTTCTTCTCAGCAGTACATGGGACCTACACAAAAACTGACTGTTAGAGCATAAAAACCACACAACCAGGTGCAGAAAAGCAGAAATAGTATACACATCCTTTGTAGATCATAATGCAATATAAATTGCATTCAGTAATGGGCAATTGAAAGATAGATTAAAAATCAATTGGGAATTAAATAATCTGACCCTAAAAAATAAGTGGATCAAAGAAAAATCATAGAAATTATTTCATTAAAGAAAATGATAATGATAAGACAACATATCAAAATTTATGGGATGGGGGCAGCTAGGTTGCGCAGTGGATAGAGCATGGGCCCTGGATTCAGGAGTACCTAAGTTCAAATCCAACCTCAGACACTTAACACTTACTAGCTGTGTGACCCTGGGCAAGTCACTTAACCCCAATTGCCTCACCAAAAAAAAAAAAATTATGGGATGCAGCCAAAGTGCTACTTAGGAGAAAACATAGCCCCAACTGCTTACATCAATAAAATAGAGAAAAGGCAGAGTGATGAATTGGGCATACAACAACAACAACAAAAAAAAAAAACTAGAAAATAAACATTTAAAATCCCCAATTAAACACCAAATTGGAAATCCTGACAGTCAAAGGAGAGATTAATAAAATTTAAAGGAAGAAAATCATTGAATAAATAAAACCAGAAGCTGATTTTATTTTTAAAAAAATAGATAAACCATTGGTTAATTTAACCAAAAAAGAAAACCAAATTACTAGTATCAAAAATGAAAGGGGTGGGGCGGCTAGGTGGCACAGTGGATAAGCACCGGCCCTGGATTCAGGAGTACCTGAGTTCAAATCCGGCCTCAGACACTTGACAATTACTAGCTGTGTGACCCTGGGCAAGTCACGTAACCCCCATTGCCCTGCCAAAAAAAACAAAAAACCAAAACAAAACAAAAATGAAAGGGGTGTGGGGCAGCTAGGTGGCGCAGTGGATAGAGCACCGGCCCTGGAGTCAGGAGAACCTGAGTTCAAATCCGGCCTCAGACACTTAACACTTACTAGCTGTGTGACCCTGGGCAAGTCACTTAACCCCAATTGCCTCACTAAAAAAAAAAAAAAATGAAAGGGGTGAACTCACCACCAGTAAAGAGGAAATTCAGACAATTGGTAGGAACTATTTTGCCCAATTATATGCCAATAAATTTGAGAATCTAAATGAAATGGATGAATATCTACAAAAATAAATTATGCAGACTAGTAGAAGAAGAAATAAAATATATAAGCCCACTTTCAAAAAAAAAAATTTGAACAAGCCATCAATGAACTTTTTTTTTCTTGCAGGGCAATGAGGGTTAAGTGACTTGCCCAGGGCCACATAGCTAAGTAGCTATAAGTGTCAAGTGTCTGAGGCCAGATTTTAACTCAGGTCCTCCTGACTCCAGGGCCAGTGCTCTATACACTGTGCCACCTAGCTGCCCCCATCAGTTAACTTCTAAGAAAAAATCCCCAGGGACAAGATGGATTTAAAAGTGAATTCTACCAAACATTTAAAGAACAGTCCCAATATTATATAAATTATTTGAGAAAATAAGTGGAGTCCTACCCAGTTCCTTTCATGAGACAAATATGGTGTTGCTACCCAAACCAGGAAGAGCCAAAACAGAAAAAATTATAGACCAATCTTGCTAATGAATACTGATGCAAAAGTTTTAAATAAAATACTAGCAAAAAGATTACAGTAATGTATCACAAGAATTATACAATATAACCAGGTAGGATTTATACCAGGAATGCAGAGCTAATTCAATATTAGGAAAACTATCAGCATAACTGACCATGCCAATAGCAAAACCATCAGAAATCATGATTATCTCAATAGATATAGAAAAACCCTTTGACAAAATACAGCACCCATTCCTATTAAAAACACTAGAGAGCATAGGAATAAATGGAGAACACCATAAAATGATAAGTAATATTTATCTAAAACAATCAGCAAGCATTATTTCTAATGGGGATAAGCTAGAAGCCTTCCCATACTATTGGGGATAAAGAGAATCATAGAAATTATTTCATAAAGAAAATGACAGATGATAAGACAACATATCAAGAATTTGTATGGGATGCAACCAAAGTGCTACTTAGGGAGAAAACATCCCCAACTGCTTACATCAATAAATAGAGAAAAAACAGAGTGATGAATTGGGGGCATAAAACAACAAAAAAACACCTTAGAAAATTAAACAAATTTTAGGGGGTAGCTCGGTGGTGCAGTGGATAGAGCACCGGCCCCAGATTCAGACGCTTAACAATTACTAGCTGTGTGACCCTAGGCAAGTCACTTAACACCAATTTCCTCACAAAAAAAAAAAAAAAAAGCTATCAGAAAATAAACAAATTGGAAATACTGACAATCAAAGGAGAGATTAATAAAATTGAAAGGAAGAAAATCATTGAATTAATATTAATCATTATCATCATCACGCTCTATTATGTGATATTGTACTAGAAAATGTTAGGCTAGTAGCAATAAAGAATAGAAAAGAAATTAAAGGGGAATTAGAACAGGTAATGAGAATCATCAGGATTACTCTTTTTTTTTTATTTATTTTTTTTACATATAATGGTATTTTATTTTTTTCCGTTACATGTAAAGATAGTTTCTCAACTTTTGTTTATACAAGCTTTACAATTTCATATTTTCTCCCATCCCTCCCCCCTCCCCTAGACAGCAGGTAATCTGATATAGGTTATATCTCTATATACTAAATACATATACATATATATATATAGACACACACATATAGTATATATCCATAATAACATTAACCCTATTTCTGCATTAATCCTGTTAGTATTACTCTTTGCAGAGTGATAGAGATTTTATGGTTAGAAAATCCTATGCAAAAAAAAGTATGCTTAATAAATGCTTAATGACCCCCCCAAAAAAAAATAAGATCTAAGTTCTAAGTATTATGAAAAAAAAAATCCTACAGAGGGGACAGCCTAGGTGGCACAATGGATAAAGCACCGGCCCTGGATTCAGGAAGACTTGAGTTCAAATCTGGCCTCAGACACTTGACACTTACTAGCTGTGTGACCCTGGGCAAGTCACTTAACCTTCATTGCCCCACAAAAAAAAAAGAGAAGAAAGGAAAATCCTAGAGAATCAACTAAAATACTACTTGAAATCATTCACAACTTTAGCAAAGTTGCAGGATACAAAATAAATCTACATAAATCACCATTTCTGTATATTACCAACAAAGTCCATCAGGAACAGATAGAGAAGTTCCATTTAAAATAACTAGACAATATAAAATACTTGAGCGTCTACCTTCCAGGAACTATATGACCAGATCTATAAAACACTTTTTCACACAAAGTTAGATCTAAACAATTAGAAAAACAATTGCTCATTGGTAGACTGAATAATTTAAAAAATGGCAATCTTGCCTAAGTTAATTTGATTGGTAACTATCAAAAAATATTTTATAGAACTGAAAAAAATAATAATTCATCTGGAAGAACAAAAGCTCAAGGATATCAAAGGAATCAATGAAAAAAAGCCAAAGAAGGTGGTCTAGCAGGACCAGATCTCAAACTGTATTATAAACTGGTAATTGTTAAAACAATCTGGTACTGGCTAAGAAATAGAGAGGTTGATCAGTGGAATAGAATATGTACAAATAACACTAAAGTCAATGACTATAGTATTCTAGTATATGATAAACCCAAAGACCAAAGCTTTTGCAACAAAAATTTATTATTTGACAAAAACTGCTGGGAAAACTGGAAAACAGTATGGTAGAAACTAGGTATAGACCAACATCTCACACCATATACTAAAATAAAGTCAAAATGGGTACATAATTTACACATAAATGGTGATACCATAAGCAAATTAAGAGAATATGGAATAGTTTAACTGTCAAGCAGGATGATTTCATAAAGGCCTGGAAAGACTTGTATGAACTGTTGTATAGTGAAGTGAGCAGAACCAAGAGAATGTTGTGCACAAAGACAGCAATATTGTTTGATGAAGAACTGTGAATGATTTAAGTTCTCAGCAATACAATGATCTAAGACAATCCCAAAGGACTAATGATGAAGCATACTATCTTCCTCCAAAAAAAGAACTAATATTGATTCAACACAAACTGAAACATGCTGTTTTTCACTTTCTTTCAGTTTTTTCTTTTATTCAAGTTTTCTTATACAAAATGACTAATATGGAGGCAGCTAGATGGCACAATGGATAAAGCACTGGCCTTGGATTCAGGAGGACCTGAGTTCAAATCCAGCTCAGACACTTGACACTTACTAGCTGTGTGACCCTGGGCAAGTCACTTAACCCTCATTGGCCCACAAAAGAAAAGAAAAAGAAAAAATAACTAATAATAAAATAATGTTTTACATAATTGCACATGTGTAACCTATATCTGATTGCTTACCAACCTCAGAGAGGAGGGAGGGGAGTGGAAAGGAAGGATAAAATTTGGAATTCAAAACTTTAGATAAAAATGTTTATTTAAAAAAAAAGATAAAACCATTAGCTAACTTTATTTTTTAAAAAGAGGAAAGCCATATGAATACTATGAAAAGTGAAAAAGTAAATTACAAAAAAGAAATAAAGGAAATTATTAGAAACTATTTTGCCCAATAAATGCTAATGAAATTGACAACCTGAATTAAATAGACAGTATAAATGAAAATATAAAATGCCCATATTAACAGCACAAGAATGCAATCACCTAGGGGCAGCTAGGTGGCGCATTGGATAAAGCATCAGCCCTGGATTCAGGAGGACCTGAGGTCAAATCCAACCTCAGACACTTGACACTTACTAGCTGTGTGACCCTAGGCAAGTCACGACCCTCATTGCTCCACCAAAAAAGAATGCAATCACCATAAAAGAGTTCCCTGAGAGAAAAAAAACAACAAAACAACCCTATGAATTTAAAAGTGAATTCTATCAAACATTTTAAGAATAATTAATTATATTATTACATAAACAGTTTGATAAAATAGGAAAAGGACAATTCAGCAACAATGTAAACATTTAACTAAATGGGAAATGGGTATTTGAAGGAGAAACTACAAATTCTTCCGGCCTAATATTACAAATTTTACCTTCAGTCAAGTGACCAAGACAAGACCTGTGGGTCTTGTAGGGGTGGGCTAGCATCATAGACTCCATGTCCTAAAGCAGCAGTGCAAGAATTCCAACAGCAGACCCCTAGCCCAAGCCAAGAACTCAAAACAAGAAGCAAGGATTCAGGATACATTGCTCATCCTGTCCACAGCCTGTCACCCAGATACATCAGCAGCTCAAGCCAGATGAGGAAGGAGTAGCTCCTCATCTGACTAGGCTTCCGAAACTCAGAGCTTAGCCAGCAGTCTGAGATTCTGGGAACTGATCAGACTTTACCCCTGGTCTTAAGCAACAGCTTAGGATCTCCCAGAGGAGCCAGAAGCCTGAACTAAACATCAAGAGCTCTGGGCTAGGAGGCCAGAAATAATCTTCAGCTCAGCCCCAGCCCAGAATGGTATCTCAGGCCCTGAGGCACCTATTCAGGATCCAGGTGAGTTCTCCACTTAAGTAGGGTCAAGATCATCTCCCAGAGAGTCCAAGATCACACAAATCCCCAGAAGAGTTTCTAACTAGAAAGCCAATAATGCCAAGTTGCCTAGATTGCAAGAATGACTTAACAAAATAAAAATAAATATAAGAACCTTTGGTGAGGCCTGAAATATTCAAGACATAAATTCAGAAGAAAAAAATAATGCCAAAATACAATACAATACAAATACAATACAAGCAAAGACCCAGGGAAAAATACAACTTGCTCACAGGCCAGTTAGAATTCCTAGAAAAGTTATGAGTTTTTAAAGAGTTTAAGTGACATAAATTAAATTGTAAGTGAAAAGAGGATGGAAGACTAGATATCTTCTCTGATCCCTTCCAACCCTCTCCAAAACAAATTATGTATAAAAGATAAACCAGTTGTCTCCACAATTTAGGATACATGGAACAATTTTTTTAATTAAACAGACTTACAGAAGTTATAACAGACATATTCAGCTTACTCAATCTTCCTCTACATCCCACACTACTGGCTTTGAGGCTGCACTAAATGACCCACAGTGGATGGCAACAAAATTTAACCCTACAACCTGGTGGCCCCTCCCTTTTTCCAGCCGAGTAGTCTGCCAGACTAAGGAAGCTGACTGAGACCACATAGCTGATTCTGTGGCTGGCATGCTTCAAAAGATATTTGCAGGAAAGCCAGGAACAGATGAAAAGAGGTAGGACTCAGGTCTGGGCTGGAAATCGAATTCACTACAACATCCCACCACTCCTTCTCCCAGAACCTGATAGACTCAAACTACAAAAAGCAATGCCATAGCCTTAGCATGGCAGCTCTCTAAACTGCTGATTCCAGTTCAGAGAACAGAGGGAACAGAACAGGCCACTGGGACTGTGTGTGTGTGTATGTGTGTGTCTGTGTGTGTTGGGGTTTGGGATAGTGTTGCTTTATAGCACTCCAGTTCTTTACACCCATAAGACCTTGACTGCTATACCATGAATTGTCCAACATGGGAAGAAACTGAGACTCTTTGACATTCATCCCTCAAGTAAACCACCATTAGAGGGGAAAGTCAGAAGGTAAGCAAGAGAAACAAATGGCAGGGGGTGGGGGCTGAAATTATGAAAGATCTCAGGAAAAAGAACACTCAAAGACTTTTGATATAAATAGGTAAATCAAAAGTGATGGAAGTGAGGTATAGAGCCAAGATAGCAAAGTACACAAAGATAGGAAAGTACTCAGCCTATTTCTCCCAACATTCCCCTCTAAACAACTTTAAAATAATGCCTTGAATCAAATTCTAAAGTGGTAGAGCCAATAAAAAGTCAGGATGAGACATTCTTCCAAACCAAGACATTTTAGGAGATTGGAAGGAGATATCTGTGACATGGGGATGGAGTCTGGCCAAAGTCCACATTGAGCAGTGGTGGACAGAAGCGAAGCAGCTTCAGGAGTACTCAAACCACAGATGAGAATTGGAAGCTGGCAAATGATCAAAAGAGATTACAAGGGACGCATGTGCTAGCACTGGACACAAGACCTGAAACTGTTCCATTGCCTATACCCACTTCATGGTCACTGTTCAAGGGTAGAGAGGAGCACTTTTGGTCAAGAGGGAGCAGGGGGCCTAAGTAGTATCATTTTCTTTCCCAAGGAAGCCAGGAACCCTGAAGAATCTTCCTAAGAACCAGAGTGCAGACCAGGAGAGCAATAACCACACCTTTTTCCAGATCACACCACCATGAAAGAATCAAAAACTTCCAGACCCTCAGAAATAGTGCTAAAAATATCAATACCCCCCCAAAAAAAGGCCTGAAGCTTGAGACAGTGCTCCCTTCCCTCTATTCACTAGTCCAAGAACCCAACTTTAACAAATTCAAGGTCAAGGCTGGAAAAATGACAAACCAAAAAAAGAATTGACCATAAAAAACTATTATGGTAACAAGGAAGATCAAGACACAAATGCCACATAAGACAATGAAGTCAAAATAGTTACAAGCAAAGCCTTAAAGGGGGAAAAATGTAAATTGGACACAAGCCCAACAAGAATTCCTGAAAGAAATTTTAAAACACTTTTGAAAATCAAATAGTGGTAGAGGAAAAATAGGTAAAGATATAAAAACAAGTGAAGAAAATTATGAGATGTCAATTAACAGCCTGGTAAAAGAGGCACAAAACAAAAAATGCTGAAGAAAATAACTTTAAAAATCAAAATTAGCCAAAATGGAAGAAAAGGTACAAAAGCTCATTGGTGAAAATTATTCCTTAAAAATTAGAATAGGGGCAGCTAGGTGACACCGTAGATAAAGCACTGGCCTTGGATTCAGGAGGACCTGAGTTCAAATCCGGTCTCGGACACTTGACACTAACTAGCTGTGTGACCCTGGGCAAGTCACTTAACCCCCATTGCCCTGCCAAAAAAAAAAAAATAGAATTGAGCAATTGGAAGCTAACAATTCCATGAGATATCAGGAAACAATAAAACAAAGCCAAAAGAATGAAACAAATAGAAGAAAATGTAAAATATCTTATTAGAAAAACAACTTACCTGGAAAATAAATCAAGGAGAGATCATTTAAGAATTATTTGAAAAAAAAATTATTTGACAACCAGAAGCCATGATCAAAAGAAAAAAAAAAGAAAACTAGATATATTTCAAGAAATTATCAAAGGAAAATTGCTCTGATGTCCTAGAAACAGAGGGCAAAAATAGAAATTGAAAAAAATCTGCCCATCACCAACTGAGAGCTATCCTAAAATGAAAACTTCCAGGAATATTGTAGTCAAATTCCAGAACTCCCAGGTAAAAAAGAAAATACTTCAAGTAGCCAGAAACAACCCATTCAAATATCATGGAACCACAGTCAGAATCACCCCACACAAGATTTAGCAGCTACTTCGTTAAAGTACCATAAGGCTTAGAATATGATATTCTGGAGGGCAAAGGGGTTAGGATTACAACCAAGAATAACCTATCCAGCAAAACTGAATATTATTGGGGCAGCTAGGTGGCGCAGTGGATAAAGCACCAGCCCTGGAGTCAGGAGTACCTGAGTTCAAATCCGGTCTCAGACACTTAACACTTACTAGCTGTGTGACCCTGGGCAAGTCACTTAACCCCAATTGCCTCACTAAAAAAAAAACAAAAAAAACCCTGAATTTTATTATAATCCTTCAAGGGGAAAAATGAATATTTAATGAAATAGAAGACTTTTAAGCATTCCTGAGGAAAAGACTAGAGATGAATATAAAATTTGACTTTCAAATACAAGACTCAAGAGAAACATAAAAAGATAGACAGGAATTTATTAGCTGTGTGACCTTGGGCAAGTCACTTAACCCCAATTGCCTCACCAAAAACAAACAAACAAAAAACAAAAAAAGTAGACAGGAAAGAAAAATCATAAGAGAATCAATAAGATTAAACTATTTACATTCCTGTGTGGGAAGGTGATACATTCTAAAGGTGAATTTCTAAGAACATTATCACTATTAGCTCAGTTGGAAGAATCTGCAATAGAGAGTGCAGGAATGAGTCAATAATGTTGGAATGATGTAATAAAGAAAAAAAGGATGGGCAAGAAAGATGTTCAGGGAAAAATGAAGAGGGAGAGGAAGAAAGGAGGAAATGTATCATATAAAAGAAGTGATCAAAAAAAGCTTTTACAGTGGACAGGGAAATGGAGGGGGCAGACAATACTTGAGCCCCACATCTGAATTGGTTCAAAGAAGAAAGAAAAAATGTGCGCGCGTGTGTGTGTGTGTGTGTGTGTGTGTGTGTGTGTTGTGAACATCTCAATTGGTTATAGAAATCTATCTTACCCATCAAAGAAATAGAAGGGAAAGGATAAGAAAAAGAGGAAAGTGATGATGTAACGATTGGAATGACACCACCTGCTGGAGACTTACTGTAGAAAAGCTCTGCCATGAAGTGAAGGTCTTTGAGGGCAAAACCAGGAGTCTTTCCTTTGGCGTCAGGAAGTGATGTCTTCTTGTGGGAGGAAGAAGGGGGGAGCCTGGCGCTCTGATTGGGGCTCTTTCCTGAGGATGCTGGTGGAGAAGGGAGCTAGAAATGCGCTCTCCCTTTAATAGATAGATGAATGTAGGCCTTTCTCTCTCTCTTTACCAAATTCTTATTCTCCTTAATAAATGCTTAAAAGCCTAACTCTTGCTAAAGCTTATAATTTATTGGCGACCACTCATTAGATATTTTAGACAGACTAACTAGAATTTTAGCCCTTAACAATGAAAAGGAAGGTGCTTGAAGGAAGGCAGTAGTCAAAAGCAAAAAAAGACTTTAAGGAAGGGACAGGATAAAGAGAGAGAAAAAAAGTTTAAACAAAAGAAAGTGTGATGTAGGGAAATGCACAATTAGTAATCATAACTGTGAAGGTGAATGAGATGAACTCACCCTTAAAATAGAAGTGGATAGTGGATTGGATTAGAAACAGAATCCAACAATATGTTGTTTACAAAAAACACACTTGAAACAGTAAAGTAAGTAGCTGAAAGAGAATCTATTATACTTTATTTGAAGTGAAAAAAAGGCAGGGGGCAGAAATGATGGAAAAAGCAAAAGCAAAAATAGATCTAAATAAAAGAAGCAGGGAGACCACATCTTAAGTTACCATAGACAATGAATATCAATAATATATATACATATATGTATATATGTGTATACACATACATTTATATGCACCAAACAATATGGCATCTTAAAGGAAAAATTAGTTGCAGGAGGAAAGTATACTAGTAAGGGAACTCAACTTTCCCCTCTCAGAGGTAGGTAAATCAAACCAAAAAATAAATAAGAAAGAACTTAAAGAGATGAATAGAATATTGGAAGAGCTAGATATGATAGACCTCTGGAGAAAATTGAATGGGAATTGAAAAAAAGTATATCTTGGGGCAGCTAGGTGGCGCAGTGGATAAAGCACCGGCCCTAGATCCAGGAGGACCTGAGTTCAAATTTGGTTTCAGACACTTGACACTTACTAGCAGTGTGACCCTGGGCAAGTCACTTAACCCCAATTGCCTCACAAAACAAAAAACAAAAACAAAAACAAAGTAACCATGTATTAGGACATAAAACCTCACAACGAAATGAAGAAAAGCAAAAATGTTAAATACATCCTTTTCACACCATAATGCAGTAAAAACTACATTCGATAAAGGACTGTGGAAGCATATATTAAAAATTAATTGGAAAGTAAATAATCTAACTCTAAAGTATGAATGGGTCAAAGAACAAATCATTTTCTTCTGTATGGTTAAGCTCAAATTTACAGGATGGGTTGCCCTGGGCTGTATTCTGAGTTCCACTGCTATTCAGAACACATTATGATCAACTGTGAAAAATTTAGCTACTCTCATCAAGATGAAGATCCAAGACAGTCCCAAAGACCCATAATAAAATGTTACCTCCAAAGAGAGAACTTATGATTGAAATGCAGACTGAAGCATACTTTTTTTTTTTTTTGTGGGCCAATGGGGGTTAAGTGACTTGCCCAGGGTTACACAGCTAGTAAGTGTCAAGAGTCTGAGGTTGGATTTGAACTCAGGTTCTCCTGAATCCAGGGCCAGTGCTTTGTCCACTGCGCCACCTAGCTGCCCCCTGAAGCATACTCTTATGATTTTATTTTTCTTGTTATGTATGCGTGTTTTCTTCTGCAACATGGTTAATAAGGAAATTTTTGAAAAGAAGAAATACAAGCTATCAATGACTATGTGAAAGAATGCTCTAAATACCTAATGTTAAGAAAAATGTTAACTAATTTTATCTAAAAAAAAATCAAAAGGGACAACAGCAGAAAGAAATATGGCCTCCAGATCTAGTAAAAAAAATTAGGTATTCATGAATAAAATTGTGTACAAAGGAAAATGATCCAATACTTGGTGAGGACAGTGAACCCTGTGGAATTTGAGGAAAACATGGAGCCACAGCACACTGTTTCTGAGTGGTTTACAAAGGAAATGAAAATTATGAGAGCAGAATTTAGGTCCTGCACAACAAAAATAATTAGTATAATAGAAAACTTGAAATCTGCAAAGGCAAGCTCACCAAAGAAATAAAAAGAACAATAGATTGGGAATGTAAATACACAGAACTGAAGAACAATATAGAAAAGGAGAAGTAAAACACAATAACATATAAAAGAAAATGTACTCACTATGAAGATAAAACATACTGATCTCAAAGACAGGTTGCACAGAGACAATCTAAGGATTATAGGTCTCCAAAAAAAAACATGTCAGGACAAAAAACACCTTTACATCATGATGAAGGAAATAATAGAAGAGAACTGCCCAGAACTTCTGAATGTGAAAAATGATGTCCAATTAGAAAAATTCATAGATAAGGGCAGCTAGGTGGCACAGTGGATAAAGCCCGGCCTGGATTCAGGAGTACCTGAGTTCAAATCCGGCCTCAGACACCTAACACTTACTAGCTGTGTGACCCTGGGCAAGTCACTTAACCCCCACTGCCCCACAAAAAAAAAAAGATTACAAACTCCAAGACTCATAGTGGTTAAATTTAACAACTCAATTGAGAAACAACAAATTCTGCAAGCCATAAGGAGAAAGAATAGGATTTTTATATAACATAAGATTTCCACAGAACACAGAAAAAGGAGGAACAAAATAATGTGTTCTGAACAGCAATGGAGCTCAGAATGAAGCCCAGGGCAACCCATCCTGTAAATCTGAGCTTAACCATACAGAAAAAAATATATATATGAACACTCAATAATAAAGAAGAATCTGAAACATTTTTAGAAAACAAACAAAAAAAGACCTGGATGGGAGCTCTGGTACTTGAAAAGTCTACTGGTTCTGCATTGGAGTAGGAACCTCTGGGGGCAACTGGCACCTGGAGAAGTGAAAGAGAATGGACACAAGAAGAAGATTTGCTGGCAAATGCATACCAGAAATGTCAGAGAAGGTATAGATCGGCAGTAGGCCGCATAAACAGGTATGGGAGTGGGATGCTTACTATGGGGACAGTGTATTCTCTGATATCTGCAATAATTAGAAGTGTTCTGGAATAAGACACATAGAAAAGGGGAATCCATGGAACAATCCCTATAAGGCATTGGTAAAGAGCATGTAGAGGGGAGGACCTAGAATGGATACCTAGGAAGTTTTGATTGTATGAAGAATACAGAGGAAAGAGGGAATCATAGAGTTCATGAATCAGAGAATAAGCATCCAGAGTAAGCAGAAAGAGAAGATGGATAGTGAAGAGAATGAAAGAAATTCTCTTTGGAAAAGGGTAGAAAATAAATGAAATTTTTAAAACTAATGAAGAGGCCTAGCTCAAGGGGAGGAGAGAAAAGGATTGAGAGGAAAAGAGAAGGAAAAAGAAAGATATAGCCATATAAAAGCAGGAAATAAAAAAGGAACTAATAAACATAAACCTAAGGGAAAGGGGGTAACAAGTAAGAAGAAGGGATCAGAGATAGATATCCAGTGGGAACAGGATAATATATTAAAATATTAAAATAATGTACCTGGAGGAACATAATGCTGTATTTACAGTAGAAGGAAGGGGGAATCATAACTTGACAAGAACCAATAATTTTAGAGACAAATGTAGGAAAATATAGATCTAACTGATAACTTCAAATGTGAATAAATTAAATAAACCAATACAATGAAAAAGATTGGCATAGTGGATAAGAAACAAAATCCTAAGATCTGTTTCTTACATGAAACAAGTTTTTTTAAAAAGTACATACTCAATCTAAACAGAAAAAGAAAAGAAAAGAAAATTTTAAATACACAAAATAAATTGAGGAGATGGAAAACAATTTACTATGCATTAAATGAATCAAAAAACCAGGAATTCCCATCATGCTATTAGACAAAGCAAGCAGGGAAAATTTTTAATATTATACTGGAAAGAGCCAAAATAATATACATATTTCTCTGCACCATGTGGATCTCTATGAACTGATTCAGAGTAAAGTAAGAAGAGCTTAAGAAAACAATACACACAGTAATTATAACTATGTAAATGGAAAGAATAACACACCAAAACATCAAAAGTAAATGTAACAAAATCAAAAATATCTAACAACTCAAAATGAAGAGATATAAGAAGGCACCACCAACAGATACTACTGTAGAGGTAGGAGTTCCATTGCTTTACACATTAAACATATTTTTGGACTTTTTCAATTTATTTGTCAAGTGTACTGACTTTTCCCCCCCTCTCTAAAAAAATACAATTTGTCATATAGGATGGTTTTCTGGGAAGAACTGAAGGAGGAATACATGGGATACTATGGTGAGATAAGAAACAGAAAATATAAATAAAAATCATTTTTTAAAACCCCACGGAGAGAGAAGTGAAGGTAGAAGTCTGCTGGAAGTTAACAGTGAAGAGGCTGGCACCATGGAGAGAACCTGGTGATATCCTGACTACAAGTGAATCAATATTTACTGTAGGACTACATCATAGAATGGGAAGGTGAATAAAGAGGAAGGATGAGATCAGGGAAGAGAGGGGATTTGTATGATGCATACAAATCTAATCAAGGGTTAACAATGAGGAGAAAGTGTACTTGGTTGTCTCAGGAAGAAAAAAACCTGGAAGGTAGTGGATGAGGAGGTAGATAGAAAGAGTAAAAGAAGAAATGCTGTTCTTTGGTAGTAGGGAGGCAATTCCATTGATAAAGCTTTCTCTGGGTAAAAAGAGATGTTCTCTGAAGAGAGATGAGGACCTTGTGCTGGGTGTGATCTGCAGAATTTGGTGCTTAAAAAAGGCCATTTGTCCCACCTCCAGGGAGAGAGAGCAATTGGCATGTGGAAGAATAGGAGGACATGGACCCAAGAAGGTTATTTTGAGGTAAATAGAGAAAAGAAGGTAATCAAGGGGAGGGCATAAATCAGAGGTGGACTACATAAAGACAATGATATGGGGCAGCTAGGTGGCGCAGTGGATGGAGCACCGGCCCTGGAGTCAGGAGTACCTGAGTTCAAATCCGGCCTCAGACACTTAACACTTACTAGCTGTGTGACCCTGGGCAAGTCACACATTTAAAAAAAAAAAAATGACAGTGATATGTTGCAGGGATGGGGTGGGCATCCTACCATGGAGTAGTATTGTTTCTGTCACCTTCAGGAATTGCCATTGCTCTGGGAATGAGATAATGTAAAAGAGGAATCTTCAGGGAAAGCTCTAAAAGAAGTAGAAACATCAAAGATAAGAGATTCTAAAATGGATACTTTGGAAGTTACGATTCCATGAAGAATACAGAGAATAGAGAGAGAGACTAGATAATCATATGGGCCAAAAAACCAGAAAATGAGAGTATAGAATATATCAAAAAAGAAGGTGGATAATGAAGAGAGTGAGAGAGACCCACTCTGGAAAGGGGCACAAAAAAATGAAATTCAAAAAATTAATAAACAGGACTAGGTGAAGGATAGGAGAGGCAGGAGAAATCTACTTGAATGAGAAGAAAAAATGAGGGGAAGAATCAAATGAACAGATAAAAGCAGGAATGAAAAAACCTAAGAAAAATCTCAAAGGGTAAGAAGGTAACTAATGATAGGAGGTGATGGGGGAGGGGGGGTTGAAGGGAAGAGAGATATTGAGAATAGGGCCACCTTAAAAACGAATAAGCTAAATTAACCAGAGGAACATAATACTATGTTTAGAGCAGGAAAGCATCATAACTTGAAAAAAACTAATATTAGAGGGAAATGGAGGAAACTATAAATACAACTCTCATAACTTTAAATGTGACTGGATTAAACAATTCAATAAAATTTTAAAATTTATATATTGTATAAGAAAAATCCTACAATCTTTGCTTACAAAAAACATTTAAAAAACAAAGACATGCAAAAAATAAATTGAGTAGATGAGGGAAATTTCACTATGCATCAAGTAAATAAAAAATCAAGTTTCTAGGGCAGCTAGGTGGCGGAGTGGATAAAGCAATGGCCCTGGAGTCAGGAGTACCTGAGTTCAAATCCAGCCTCAGACACTTAACACTTACTAGCTGTGTGACCCTGGGCAAGTCACTTAACCCCAACTGCCTCACTAAAAAAAAAGTTTCTATCGTGCTATTAGACAAAGCAAAAACAAACATTTAAAAGGGTTATCAATTTTTATTTCCTTGTTTATACAAGGAAACTATAAAATGTGGGGAAAAGCATAGAAAACAAATCAATATCAGTAATAAACTTATTCCAAGTACTTCAGCACATAAATTCATAAAAGAAACTTTCATTCTCTAGCATCATGAAGACATAATAGTGACTTGTTTGTTTAGTCATTTTTCAGTCGTGTTCAACTCTGTCAGCCATTTGGAGTTTTTCTTGGCAAAGATAGTAGAGTAGGTTGCCATTTCCTTCTCCAGCTCATTTTATAGATGAGGAAACTGGCAAACAGTGACTTGTCCAGGGTCACACTGCTAGTAAATGTCTGAGGCCAGATTTGAACTCAGGAAAAAAAGTTTTCGTGACTCCAGAGCTGGCACTCTATACACTGTGGTAGCTAGCTGACAGGATATTTCAAAATCTCTCTCAATCTTAGATAAGTCAAACGAAGATATAGAACTGAACAACTTTCTGGAAAAATTAAAGTTAAAATACTTAGGGCAGGGGCAGCTAGGTGGCGCAGTGGATAGAGCACTGGAGTCAGGAGTACCTCAGTTCAAATCCGGCCTCAGACACTTAACACTTACTAGCTGTGTGACCCTGGGTAAATCACTTAACCCCAATTGCCTCACTAAAAAAAAAAATACTGCCCTCTGAATATCTTCTAAATGGGAATGCAAAAAAATATGCAAATTTCTCACCACAATATGCACCTTTTTAAATAATATTTTTAATTATATGTAAAAACAATTTTAACATTCTTTTTTAAAAAATTTGAGTTTCAAATTTTCTTCCTCCCTCCCTTCTCTTATCTCTCCATGGCATAGTAAGCAATTTGACCTGTGCTATCATGAAAAACATATTTCCATATTAGTCATACAACATGAAACTTTTACAAAAGAAGTGGCCATATATTAGCACACACAGATATTGCAAACAAAAAATTTTAATTTATTTTTATTCTGAACTTAAGAAATAAAATAAATAAAGCATTTCATAACATAGTAGAATAGGAAGAAACCCAAAATTTCAAAATTTCAGAAGACAGAAAATAGTTAATACATCTTTTATATATCATAATGTAATAAAAATAGTCATTGGTTCAGAGGCCATAAACAGAAAACAAAAACAAAAAATTAATTGAGACTCAAATGGAGACTGAACAATGAAATTCTAAATAATGACTGTTAAAAAAAGTCAAAGAAACAATACTTTTGTGAAAGAAAATTATAATAATAAAGCAATGTACCAAAATTTCTGAGATGTAACTAAAATAGTCCTCCCAAAAAATCATATTTCTATAAACATACATGAATAAAATAGAAAAAGAGGAATAATAAACTTAATAAGCATTAAAAAAATTAGAAAGCCACCAAATAAACCTAAATAAGCATGAAAGAGGAGATATTAAAAATTGAAGAGGAAATAGATTAGCTAGAAACAAAAAAACCATAGTAATGACAAATAAAATTAAAATCTGGTTCTTTGAAAAGACAAATAAAATTTATAAACTTTTAATTAATCTGATTAAAAAGAGGGCAAAAGTAAAATTAATACAATATCAAATAAAATAATAATCAGAACATATTATGCACAATTATATGCCAACAAGACTGATAACATAAAAGAAACAACAACAATAATAAAGATAGCTAGCATTTATAAGTATTTTACAAATACCAGCTTATTTGATCTTCACAATAACTTTGAGGGATAGGTGCCATTATTGTCCCTATTTTATAGTTGAGGAAATAAAGATAAATAAATAAAGATAAACCTCTGTTTGTCTTGTGCAAGGTCACACAACTAGTTACTGTCTGAAACCAGATTTAAACTCATCTCTTTCTGACTATCTATCGACCATTGAGCAACCTACTTGCCTAAAATGTTTTGGTAGTGGTCTTGCTAATTTTTGTTTAAAATTTTATGTCAATGTTCAGTAGAGATATTTTTTATAGTTTTCTTTGTTCTGACTATCTCTGATTTAGATATCAAGACCATAGTTCTATCAATTGAAAAAAATTGGTAAGTCCCCTGCTTTTCCTAATTTTCTTTTTTATGTAAACATTAGTAAGCATCTCCCCTGTTTTGTTTCTGGCAACTGCATCTTTTAACCCACCCCACTTTTTTCTTATCCCCTTCCCCTCCTGTTTTCCTGTTGGGTAAGTTAAATTTCTATACCTAGCTGAATATGTGTGTGTGTGTGTGTGTGTGTGCGCGCGCGCGCACGTGCATGTGGGTGTGTGTGTTCTATATATATTCTTCACTCTTTGAACCAGTTTAGAAAAGAGTGAGTTTCAAGTATTGGCCACCCCCTTTCTCCCTCCACAATAAAAGTTCTTCCTTGCTTGCCACTTTTATGTGAGATATTTCCCCTAATTATTCCTCTCCCCACTTCTCCAAGGGCATCACTCTCAATCCTTCATTTTTTTTTATATCATCCCAACATAATCAGCTCACACCCATGCCCTCTAAATATGTAGAATCTTTCTAACTGTCCTAGCAATTATAAAGTTCTTAGGAGTTAACATGTATCATCTTCCCATAGAGGTATGTAAAGAGTTTAACCTTGCTGAGTCTCTTATGAGTCTCTTCATATTCACCTTTTTATGTTTCTCTTGAATATTGTTTATGAATGTCATATTTTGTATTCATATCCCATCTTTTCATCAAAATGCTTGAAAGTCATCTATTTCATTAAATAATCATTTTTCCTTGAAAGATTATACTCAGAAACAGAGGCCAAAATGGCGGAGTAGAAGTTAGGAAAGTGTCTGAGGTCTCCTCAGTTTCCCTCAAAAACAATGTTAAATCAAGCCTCAAAATAATTATGGAGCTACAGAACCTACAAAAAGATGGAGTGAAACAATTTTATAATTCCTAGCCCCTGTCAAACCTGAACATATTAGTAGCACTCAACAAATACTTATCAATTGACTCAGATAATTTTCAAAGGTATTTTGTGGGATAAATTTAAATTAGGGTTCAAAAAAATTTCCAAAATGCTGTGATTAAAATTCAAATCAAGGGAAATACTAAATAAAAGACTAAATAAAAGACTCAACTTATATTTAACTTTTCTGTATGAAAATGCACCTCTTGAGGTATACAACATCAAAACCAAGTGAACTTAACTCTTTCTCTATGATTTTATTAATTCCCATGTACTCAACTGTCATCTGTATATAGATAACTCTTGGATACACTAGTCCCAAGAGTTAGTCCCAAATCACCAATTGCCTATTAGAAATATCCAACTGGATATCCCATAGCCATTTCAAATTCTACATGTCCAAAACAGAATTCAAGGCACCACCATTCTTTGAGTCACCCAGATTTACAATCTAGAAGTCATCCTTGATTCTTCATACTCCATTACCCTACTGTAACGATTGGAATGACGCCACCTGCTGGAGACTTACTGTAGAAGAGTTCTGCCCATGAAGCAAAGGTCTTTGAGGGCAAGACCAGGCTTCAGGAAGTGACGCGGACTAGTGGGAGGAGGAAGGAAGAGACTGGCGCTCGGTCTCGCTCTCTTTCCTCTGGACTCTGGCGGAGAAGGGAGCTAGAAATGTGCTCTCCCTTTAATAGATAGGAATCTAGGCCTTTTTCTCTCTCTTTACCAAATTCTTATTCTCCTTAATAAATGCTTAAAAGTCTAACTCTTGCTAAAGCTTATAATTTATTGGCGACCACTCATTAGATATTTTAGACAGTTTAGCTAGAATTTTAGCCTTAACACTACACATCCAATCGGTTGCCAAGGTTCATTGATTCTACCTCCAAGACATCTCTTGAATCTATTCCCCTCCCTGGTCTTTTGTAATAGCTTCCTAACTGATTCCCCAGCATCCAGGCTCTCCCTTCTCTTATCTATTATCCACATAACTGATAAATTGATGTTCCTAAAGCACATGTCTGACCACAGCATTCCACTATTCAAGAAGCATAAGTGGTTCCTTAATGCCATTAGGTTAAAATATAAGCTTTCGGACAGCTAGGTGGCACAGTGGATAGAGCACCGGCCCTGGAGTCAGGAGGAGCTGAGTTCAAATCTGGCCTCAGACACTTAACACTAGCTGTGTGACCCTAGGCAAGTCACTTAACCCCAATTGCCTCGCCAAAAAAAAAAAATATATATATATATATATATATAAACTTTCTTTGTCACTTAAAGCCCTTAATAACCTGGCTCCAGTCTGTCTTTACACTCTTACCTACAACCTGGAGATGCGTGTTGTTCACCATACAAAATTCTGACTCCTGCCTCTGACTTTTGTGAAAATTGTACCCCATCCCTGAGATGTTTCTTCACTTGGACCTCTTAGAATTCCTAGCTCCCTCTAGGGCTCATTTTAAATGCTGCTTCCTTCATGATTCTACCAGCTGTCAGTGTCTCATAGTGAGGGGTCAATGTGGTTTTGGGGATACATACCTTGCATTTATTTGTGAACATACTGTATCCTCGAAGCTGAATGTAAGTTGTCTTGTATCCCCGGTGCCCTACCAGAGTTCTTGGCCTTAGTAGTTTCTTTAAAATGCTTGTTGATTTTGAAATGTTACTTCAGAATTTTACTTCCTGCACTACTTTTTAGCCTTTCTTTTTTTAAAGTATTGCTTCACTTAGCCCATAATGGCTAAGACATTTGCTGCTCCTTGTCCTATTTGATCCTTGTCCAGCTATTTGATTTACACTGGTTCAGTCCTGGGTAGCCTGGCCTCTGGTGGAGAGGAAGGTTCCCTCTTTTCACATTCATTAAGTCCTTTCTCCCTGGCTACTGTAGGGAAGATCTTAATTATGGTATATTAGATTATGACACACAAGTACAGGGATTCCCTCAAAGGGAGGGTAGTAAAAGAGGTACTCAGTGCACAATATGAATCAAGTCAAATAATTTATTCTTATACACACAAAATAATCTTAAAGATAAAAGAATCACAATTTGAATTAACAGGATCAGAATAGAATTCAGTAATTTAATTTATATTGTTATAGTCTTCCAGGAAGCTAATATTTAAACCTCATCATAATATAAAGCAATTTACAGAACTGCTAATTAGATACTTTTCATTTCACCTTGTTTGGGCATTATCCTTCAGCTCTCTTGGTAAAAGGGCTAGGTTTGGGCTAGTTTTCTTGTCAGTAACCAGACTCACTGAGGCAGAAGATTCCTTTCCTGCCAGCCAGTTCCAGCCCAATGTGATCCATAGCCTCTTTGAACTTCACAAGGGTCATGTCTAGTTCTGCACATCTACCATGTAACACTCATCCAGTTTACATAAGGAGGGAACAAATACATGAGCAAAAGGCAGGCAGAGGCCTGGGACTTGTGCTTACAGTTGCATGGAAGTTGGGTAGAAGAGAGAAGCACACATGCCAGAAAGGAAAAGAGAGGCACTTACATTTATTAAATCTTCAGCTCTTCTGGGTCTTCATCATCTCCCATTTCAAACTCCTTAGTGATGACTCATATATGGTTGGAAATTGCTCTACAAATGTCTACTTGGTCCCCAGGAATGGCAACTGAGAATGCTCATTTTGGGGGTATGAGATGAGGAAGGGTTGCTACACTCAATTCTTCACATCTCCTTTCCGACTAATGACTAGTGCTACTATATACCTCTACTACTAGTAAAGTGGCCTTCCATCCTTTTCTGTCCCTATCATCTCCTTCCCTTCATGCGAAAGTCATGAGAGTAGATAGAATTCTTGTCCTGTGTTGAAAAGAAATAATTACCTTCTCTAATTGGCAGCTGACTAGCTTTTAATCAGGTTGTCTAAAATGCTGTACATACATAGAGACACACACAAAACACAAACTTTGTGAATGCTATAGATATTTTCTATTTATTTTGAAAAGAAAGTGTATAGCACAATTTAAGTAGACTCAGAGAAAAATCAGAAGGCAGCCAAGATTCTCAGTTTCAATAGCTAAACTGAAGGCAGATTTGTTAGGTATAGTGTGATCTAAGTCCATTGTTTAGTACCTTATTTGGATATTGCTCCATATAAAGCTTAAGCTGTTTTTCCAAACACTGGGAAGACTTTTGAGCTACTTTGCAAGATGATGTAAGCATTGTAATTCTTGCTTTGCCTTTCAGTTCCTGTTAGAGAGTTTTATATGTCTGAATTTGAATACATTGGGTAATGCTAAGTGGAAATAAAAATTTGGGAAAATCCTGTACAGTCACACTTGAAAAACGGCAGAAAAATCACAGAGTTCAGAGTTTGTCACCTCAACCTCAAAAGCAAGGAACAGATTAGATCACTATTAGGAAAGTATAGAAGAGATCAGATGCTCTTGTCTTTATTCAATTACTGCTAATAATGATAGTTAACTTTAAAACAGTGCCTTCTTGAGTTATTATTCCTGAAGTATAAACTTCTGACATTAAAATAAAATGTACAAAACTATAATTCAGTCACTACAAATTTAAAGTAATAAAATAACGCAATTATTTTTTAAAATAACCTTTTTTCCTTTCAATCACTTGATATAGGCAACATTCTTTTTTGTGTGTGTGTGTGTGGGAGGGAAATCTGTGATTTCATTGATGTGGATCTATTTTGCAATTTGTAGTCTTTAAAGAGTTTCCTGGGACACTGAGAGGTTGTATTATGACCTATTCACACACACCTACTGTCTAATTAGGGAGCAGCTAGATGGTAAAGTGGATAGAGTACTGGGCCTCAGACACTAGCTGTGTGACCCAGGGCAAGTCACTTAACACTGTTTGCCTCAGTTTCCTCATCTGTAAAATGAGTTAGAGAAGGACACAGCAAACCACTCCAGTATCTTTGCCAAGAAAACCCCAAATAGGATCATGAGGAGTCAGACACAACTAAAATGACTAAACAGCAACCTTCTAATTATGAATGGGTTCACCACATAGATACAATACACATCAATATCTGAAGTTATTGCATCTACAGTAATCTATAGAGTTTAGAGACTGCCTTAGGAGAGTTAAGAATTAAATCTGTAATTTGGGCCATGAACAAACTTTGGCACCTTTCTTAGTTTTTTTTATTTTTTAAATGCCTGGAGGTTATGAGTTTGTGACCACCAGCATGAAGGATATGTTCCTGGACCCTAGAAAATCTACTCAGAGTTTTGCTAAGGCTAAAAAGATCAGGTTCATATCTTTTTTTGTTTTTTTAAGTGAGGCAATTGGGGTTAAGTGACTTGCCCAGGGTCACACAGCTAGTAAGTGTTAAGTGTCTGAGGCTGGATTTGAACTCAGGTACTCCTGACTCCAGGGCTGGTGCTCTATCCACTGCACCACCTAGCTGCCCCAGGTTCATATCTTTATGAGAATAGGCCCAAAGACAGGACATAGGATATATTAGATATTCCCAAAGCATAGAACTTGGAGTCAACACTCCAAGAGAAACATTTTGCTTTCCCATCATTAACTGTCCTCCAGACCTCTGCAAAGCGAGGAAAAACTGAACATCTCATAATAGACATAAGGGCCTTTCCTGCACAAAAGGAAAAAGATGAAAAGCCATTTGTGTGAGCTAAAATTCTCTCTATCTCCCACCCCACAATCCTACCTCATTGTATGTAGACATAGAGGTTTGTAGCATCCCTCTCTTCAGTCTTCCTGAAATCTTTGATAGGCTATTAAAATATTCTTCAATAAATTTAATTTCAACAGGTAAGTTTTTCTTCTTTTCTCTCTTTGGTCACCAAATGTTAGAATTGAAATAGATCAGTGAACCTCACCAATTCTTTATTTTTGCAAGAAAAATCTTATAAACAAAGTAAAATAGCATTAATTCAAATTGGTGGCAGACACAAGGTTAATTCAGAAGTTAAGTAACTTTTCCAGAGTCACACAGCCTGTGTGTTAGAAAAAAAACTTTAGGCCAACTTTTTCCACTCGGGACCCCCTTTTTGCCCGAAAAGTTTTTTACATGACCTAGGGTATATAAGTACATAAAATAGGTATACATAACCTTTTACTGTTGCCACTTTTTCTCAACTCCCTACCCCCAATGAGTTACGTGACCCCATATGGGTTCACAACCTGCAATTTAAGAAGCTTTGTACTATGCCATGCTGTTTTGGCTTGGGTGAGAGGAAAAAGGGAATGTGTTCCAGGAAGATGGAATGACCTGTACAAAAGCATCAAGGCAGAAACAAGTAATCATCTTTACATGGGATATTCATGAGATCTGGAAGAGAGTCTCATTTCTAAACTCTAAAGCTTTGGAATTTAAATGGAACAAGAAATAAAGAGCCACTTAGAGCCTTGAAAAAAAGTTTTTTACATAATAAAATAGTGCTTGAAGAAAAGAATTTTAACTGCTGTATTGTGGAATGTATTGGAGAAAATAAAGGATTCTAGAAGGCTACTAAAATCTAGGTCCAAAGTTTTTACCTGTTATTTATGTAGTACTTTTGAGGTTTGCATTTTCCCAGTTGACTTTCATAGCAATCAAGTAAAGTAGGAAGAAAGGACTGACTTAACTAGTGCTGGATTGAGTCAGGAAGACCAGAATTCAAATTCTGTTTCAGACGCTTACTGGTTGTATGACCCATGGCAAGTCATTTAACCTCTCTCAGACTCAGTGCCCATATCAATAAAATGGGGGAACCTAAGAGGGCTGTTAATGAGTTTTGTTTTTGTTTTTTTTTGCAGGGCAATGGGGGTTAAGTGACTTGCCCAGGGTCACACAGCTAGTAAGTGTCAAGTGTCTGAGGCTGGATTTGAACTCAGGTACTCCTGAATCCAGGGCCGGTGCTTTATCCACTGTGCCACCTAGCCGCCCCCTGTTAATGAGTTTTAAATGAGATATAAATGATATTATAAACTTTGTTCAGTTGTTTTTTGGTCATGTCTAATTCTTCATGACCCCATTTAGAGTTTCCTTAGCAAAGATACTGGAGTAGTTGGTCATTTTCTTCTCCAGCTCATTTTACAGGCAAGGAAATTGAGGCAAACAGGGTTAAGTGACTTGCCCAGGGTCACACAGCTAGTAACTGTCTGAGGTTGGATTTGAGGTAGTCTATGTACTATGCTGCCTATCTGCTCTTTACAAATTTTAAAGCACTAAATAAATGCTAACTATTGTTATGTCTTATGATCTTTCTTGTTATTCCTCACGTGACATTCCACTTGTGGTTGCAAGAGACTAGGGCCCCTACCTGGGTAAGGACTAGAATGCAGACCAGGAGAGCAGTGACCTCACCTTTCCCCAGATCATACCACATTGGAAGCACTGAAAATATAATATTTCACCCCAGAACTGGCTGTGAAAATAGTAGGTTGAAAAAGCCCAAAGCTTAGGATAATTATTTTCCTCAACCTCCCATCCCTCTGGGAAGCACAGTCCAAATCTAACTAAGCTCAAAGTCAAGAAATAGGCTGGAAAAATAAGCAAATAACAACAGCAAAAAAGAACCCAACCACAGAGAGTTATTATGGTGGAATAAAAGTGCAAGACAGGGGCAGCTAAGTAGTACAGTGGATAGAGCACCAGCCCTGGAGTCAGGAGTACCTGAGTTCAAATCTGGTCTCAGACACTTGACACTTACTAGTTGTGTGACCCTGGGCAAGTCACTTAACCCCAATTGCCTCACACCCCCCTCCAAAAAAAAAAGAAAAAAAAAACAAGAAAGTGCAAGACAAACTCAGAAGACAATGTGAAAATATCTATGGAAAAAAAAAAAGAATGGACACAAGCCCAATAAGAATTCCTGGAAGAGCATAAGAAAGAGATTTTTTAAAAGAACTTAAAAAAATAAAGGATTTAAAAAATCAAATAAGAGAGGTTAAGAAAAAATGGGAAAAAATGAGAGCAATAAAGGAAAATTACAAAAAGAGAATAAACAGCTTGGTTAAAGAAGCACAAAAATACTTAAGAAAAGAACATTTTAATAAATGGAACAGGCCAAATGATAAGAGAGGTATAAAACTTCACTGATGAAAACAACTCCTTAAAAAACAGAATTGTCCAAATATAAAAAGAGGTACAAATCTCATTGAAGAAAATAATTCCTTAAAAATTAAAATTGGGCAAGTTGAAGCTAATAACTCCATGATACATCAAGAAATAATAAAACAAAGTCAAAAGAATAAAAAAGTAGAAGAAAATGTAAAATATCTCATCAAAAAACTAGATCAAGGAAAAATAATTTAAGAATTACTAGACTAGGTGGCACAGTGGATAGAATACTGGGCCTAGAGTCAGGAGGACCTGAGTTCAAATATGGCCTGAGACACTTGACACTTACTAGCTGTGTGACCCTAGGCAAGTCACTTAACCCTAATTGCCTCACCAAAAAAAAAAAAAAGAATTACTAGACTACTGAAAAGCCATGATCCCCAAAAGACCCTACATATCATATTTCAAGAAATTATAAAGAAACCTTCTAATATCTTAGGACTAGAGGGAAAAATAGAAATTGAAAAATTTTCTCCTGAAAGAGATCTCAAAATAAAACTCCCAGAAATATCATAGTCAAATTCCAGAGCTCCCAGGTCAAGGATAAAATATTTCAGGCAGCCAGAAATATTGTGGAGCCATAGTCAAGATAATATGAGATTAATAATAATATATTAAGGGCTTGAAATATAATATTCTAGAAAGCAAAAGAGCTAGGATTACAAAAAAAGAATAATTTATGTAGCATCATCATCATAATCCTTCAGGAGAAAAATTGATATTTAATGAAATAAAGGATTTTCAAGATGAACTCTACTGATGAAAAGACTAAAGCTAAGTAGAAAAAATGACATTAAAACACAAGACTCAAGAGAAGCATAAAAAGGTAAACAGAAAACATAAGGAACTTAATAAGGTTAAACTGTTTACATTCCTATGTGGGAAGATGATACATCTAACTCCTAAGAACTTTATCATTATTAGGGCAGTTACACAAATAGAAGGTTCAGGTATAAATTGATCATGTTGAGATGATCTCAAAAAAATGGAGGCATGAGAAAGAGGAATGCACTGGGAGAAGATGGAAAGGAGAGGAAGAATGGGGAAAATTTTTTCACATAAAAGAAGTATTCAAGGAAGAATTTTGACAGTGGAGGGAAATATGGCGGTGGGGTGGGGTATACAAAGCTTGAACATTCTCATTTGAACTGGTCAAATGAAAGGATACACACACGTATGTATATATACATACACAGACATTCTCAAGTATAAAAATAAAAATTCTTTTGCCCAACATGGAAATAGGAGGGGAAGAGGATAAGAAAAAGGGAGAACATTCCAGGTATGGAGGACAGCTAGTGAAAATGTCTGGAATCAGGGGATAAAGTATCTTATTTGAGGAAGAGCAAGGAGACCAGTGTCACTGAATTGTTGAACCCAGAGACAGATGAGTATAAGGTATAAAAGAGGTGGGGGCGGGGGGAGGTTATGAAAGGTTTTGAACACTAAACAGAGGATTTTGTATTTAATTCTGGAAGTAATAGGGAATCACTGGAGTTTATTGAATAGAGGGGTATTATAGTCAGAACTGCACTTTAGGAAGATCACTTTGACGGCTAAGTAGAGGATATACTGGAGTGCAGAGTAACTTGTTGCAGGAAGAATAGGCAGCAGACTATTACAATAGTGTAAGTATAAGGTGATAAGGGCCTGTATCAGAGAGATAGCATTGAATTGGATATGGGAGGTAAGAGAGTGAGTACTTAGGTTGTAAAACTGGAGGAGAGTGATGAAAGTAATGGAAATTTGGAAAGGGGGAGGCTTTTGGTGGAAAGATTATGGGTTCAGTTTTGAACATATTGAATCTAAGATGTTTGCAAGACATCCAATTCAAGATATCCAATAGGCAGTTGGAAATTTGAGTCTGGAGACTCAACAGAGAGGTTAGAGCTGGATACTTAGATTTGAGAATTATCAGCATAGAGAAGATAATTGAATCCATGGGAACTGATGAGATCATCAAGTGAGATAATATAGAGGGAGAAAACAAGGAATCCTAGGACAGAGTTCTTAGTGGGAGGGTATGACCTAGATGAAAATCCAGCAAAACTGAGGAGTGGTAGACATATAAGAGGAAAGAATAGAGTCATGTAAACATAGAAGAGAATCAAGGAGATGACTGACAGTGTCAAAACCTGAAGAGAAGGCTGAGGATTAAGAAAAACCTATTTGATTTGGTAATGGAGTGTTAGTAACTTTGGAGAGAGAAATTCTGTGATAAATATGAATGATAGAATCTGAAGCCAGACTAAAGAGAATTAGTGAGAGAGTAAGAGGAAAGGAAGTGGAGGTACCTTCTCAAGGAGTTTAGTTAGACATAAATGACAGGAGATATATCAAACTGTAACTGGTGGGGATGGATGGATCAAATGAGGGTTTTTTTGAGGTGGGGGGAAATGGAGCATTAAGGCAGTAAGAAAGCAGCCAGTAGACAGGGGGAAATTGAAAATAAGAATGGAGATGATACATGGGAGAGAGAGGGAATGGAATGGTATTATTTGTGAATGTAGAGGGATTTGCCTTGGCCAGGAGAAGGCTTCTTCTTGTGAGACTGGGATGAAGGACATAATGAAAGAAGGTATCTAGGTGATATGAGATGAGGAGGGGAGAAAATTCACTCTCAGCAAATGGCCTCAATTTTTTCAGTAAAATATGAGACAAAGTTCTCAACTGAGAGAGTAGGAGAAAGACCTTTGAAAGTAGTTTAGAAATAGTAAGGGGGATAGTGAGTTAATTATGGAGATGTAAAAGGATTGTCTTGCAGCCATGAGGTCCCAGCTGAGGTTATGTAACATAAAATCATAGCAGTTTTGTGATTTTCTACAGTTTCATTCAGTAGCACATGTGTAGGAGTAAAGGTAGCAGATGGAGGGAGTAACCTAAATTTGAGGCTTGGCAGGGCAATATCATGATATAAGAATGCCTATCCAATAGGTATTCAAGAAAAGAGGATAATGTGAAGTTGAACTTGTTCACTGAGGAGTCAAGATGGGTAAAGAAGGAAAGTGTAACTAGTTCAGGGGTGAGAATATGGGAGAGATTTGAGGTGTTGAGAAATTGGAGGTTACCATGTGGACAAAAACAGGATTGGTCACAGAAGGTAGAGGGGGAGGTGGAATTACAATAGATTATTAGTGAAGGGAATTTCAGAGGCCATGAACAAATGGAGCATTTGTTGGTGATGGAAAGATCTAGGATATAACCATCTTTGTGTGTGGCTGAGGTATAGGTGAGGAGTAGATCATGGGAGATGAGTAAATTGAGGAACTGTGATAAGGGTATTTGAGGGAGTATCAATCTGTATGAGGGCAGGGGTTGAGTGGGAGAGAAAAACTATAAGCCAGGCAGGCCTTGAACTCATTGAAGAAAGGAGGAGTATTTGGAGGTCCTAAGATAATAGCCACCAGAATTTTGGGAAGTAGATATGAACTGAATGAACCTCAAAGGAAGAGAGGTTATAGACTAAAGGTAGCAGAATAAAAACCTGGAAGTGGCAATGAGGAGCAAGGAACATTCCATCTCAACCAGTGAGTGGGGACAGGGGGTACAGTGAAGGCACAGCCATTATTGGAAAGGGCAACCAGGGGGACTATGTTAGCAGGAAGGAGCCAGGTCTCAGAGAGAGCCAGGAGACTGAAGGAAAAGGATAATTTAAGATGAAATCAAGTTTGTTGCCTAAGGAGCAGACATTCCAGAGAACAAGGTGGAAAAGAGTAGGACATTGGAGTGGGGTTTATTTTATTTTTTTTCAAATTAGTCATGTTATAAGAGAAGAATCAACAAAAGGAAAAAAAATGCAAGAAAGAACAACAACAAACAACAACAACAACAACAAAAAGCAACAACAAAAGTGAAAATAGTATGCTTCAATCTGCATCCAGACTCCATAGTTCTTTTTCTGACTGTGGAGAGCATTTTCCATCATGAATCTTTTGACATTATCTTGGATCATTGTATTGCTGAGTAAAGTCTATCACAATTGATCATCACATAATGTTGTTGATGTTGTACAATGATCTCTTGGTTCTGCTCATTTCACTCAGCATCAATTCGTGTAAGTCTTTCCAGGTTTTAAAAAAATCCATCTGTTTATAATTTCTTACAGCACACAAGTATTCCATTACATGCATATACCACAACTTGTTTAGCTATTCCCCAATTGATGGGCATCCCCCTCAATTTCCAATTCTTTGCTACCACAAAAAGCACAGCTATAAATATGTTTGTACATGTTCCCCTTTTTATGATCTCTTTGGGATACAGACCTAGTAGTGGTATTGCTGGGTCAAAGTTTTATGTCCTTTTAGGCATAGTTCCAAATTGCTCTCCAGAATGGTTGGATCAGTTCACATCTTGGAGTGGTGTTTATTGAGGGAAATGGGAATGCGGGATTAGGCATTGGGGATTAGGGAATGGAGTTTGAATGATCACGAGTAGGGGTTCATCTAATCACTGGGAGGAAGAGGGTGTGACCTTGGGGGAATTTGTAGAACATTGAGGGAATTTTCATCTTTTATAGGGGTTTGACCTTACTTAGCATAGTGCCTGGTAGATAATGGTTGATAAAAGCTTGTTTCCTCTCTTTCTCTAAATGTTTAAAGGACGGTGTGAGCTGGTTTTTTGCTTAACCAACAAAGAAAGAGGTAGATTTTGGAAGGCTATGCCATAGAAAGTCTACCAGATCATTTCAGTCTTACAATCAGACTTGGTAACAGAAAAATGTTATTAGGTTAGCAACAGAGTGCTGATTTTTTTCTGCCAAAGCAATTCTAGAAGACATCTACTAAGTTATAAAGGGGATGAAATATTCATTGTTGGAGGAAGCACCAGGATGCTTTCAGTAGTCTTTATTAGGGTTATTACTTGAATATCTCAATTTGGGGATTCTGAATGAGAGCTAAAGCCAAATGCAAATTTCTCTGAATTCAGCGTGGAGCTGTTGGTTATGCAGGACATTCACCCGGTGGTAGTTTTCTGTTGTTCACAAGATTCTCAAGTTTCAGAGCCTTTCTGGAATGGGCTTGGAACTGGATAAGGAAATTTTTCTTTTCCAACTAGGGTTTATAATTTGATCATTTATCTTTTGCCCTAGAGATTAAGGGCAAAGTTTGTGGACACTATCCTCAAGGGCAAACCATCCCTTTCCCTCCTCCTCCCTTCTAATTTTTTGGATTTTGGGGCGTGGCACCGTCTAAGGCACAGGAAACCTATGTTTGGTGAGGTTCTGGGATTGGAAAATTGGATATAACAAGGGAGAACTTTGTTCCTAAAAGAAGAAATCTTGTCCTGGGAATTTTCTGTGGGTTTTTCTCACAAATAAATTTTCTCCTTCCTCCTTCCCTCCCTTTTAGAAGAAGAACAAATATAGGAATAAACAGGAATTTGGCAAATCCTTTACCCTTGGAGTGAAAAGCTAGTCAAGAGGAGTCTTTACTACCCACCCACCCTAGAGCGAAGACCTCCATGCCCCTCCCCTCAAGATCCAGCTGCGGAAAGCCCGGATGTTGGACTCCCTCCCGGTACTGGGTCCTTCATTTCCATAAAAGGGCAGTGGCTCCTCTGGCTGTGATTGCGGCTGCAGGGAGCTAACCCGCGCTGCCCCCCTCCCCCCCCTTTCCCTCCAGTCTCGTTCCTCCCACCTCCCCTAGAACCAACCCTCAAACTCTCACTCAAACCACTCCACCCTCCCCCTACGTCCCGTGGCCAGCTGACTTCTTTCCTCAGACGGTCAACTAGGAGTAGGGGGCTGGGGGGCGACGCCAGACCAGGACTAATCTGTTTCTAGCGCAGAAGCCGCTTCTCTGTCCTCCCGGGGAGAAGAAAGGGCCCAGCCAGTAGCCAGACATCCAGGGGGAGGAGAAGAGGTGGGAGGAGAGGGGTGGAGCTGAGCCGCTGGAAGTGGGTTGGGAGGAGAGGGGGACGGGACTGGGGCTCCCAGACTCCATTAGCTGCTCAGGCCGGGAGATAACTCAGAGAGCCATCTGGGACTGTGGAGAGGGGACGCCGAGGGCGATTGTGGGCCCGCTGCTCCTGGGCCGCTCCGTGGAGCAGACCGCACCCAACCTCCCTGTCCACCGAGTGCCGGCCGAGAGCAGGGGGATCCACACGGTGAGGGGGCACGTCTGTGGGGATTTTTTGTTTGGAGTTTTATGTTTTTGTAACTGTGGGGTAGGGCGGGACTGGGGAGCCGCAGTTGAAGGGGACTTTTTCAGCCCCGGGCGGTGTCTCCTCCGGCCCGGTTGGCAGGGATATGTGTGTGGGGAGGGGGGGGGGGGGTAGACAGGTGAACACAACGGTCCCGGCTCTCGCAGGAGGCGGAGCGGGTTCTGTGCCTTCCAATGGGACTTGGGGAGCCCAGCCCGAGCGGGCTTCTGTCAGTGGGAAGAACGGGCGGGGCTGGGGCCCTGCTCCATGGCTTCGCCTAGGTGAAGGCTTCCTCTGGGTCGTGTTAGGAAGGAGGATTGTGAATCGGTTTCCCCACGAACTGGTCAGAGAAAACAAGGAATGATTTTTTTGGGGGGGAAGGGTGCGTCGGGACTGGTAACCTCCCTGTTCCTGCTCCTTACCCCATTTCTCCCCATCGTTCAGGAGACAGAGCCCTCTAAAGCAGAGGGGAGAGGGTGTTTTCTTGCACTATTTAGCGTGATTTTTCTTTCGGTGTTACCTTTTCTTTCCAGTTTTCCTCCACCCTGCCTTGTAGGGCTCAATGGGATTTCTCTTCTTTTGGAGAGTAACTCTTACGAGTGCCATTTCCTTTCCACTCACAGGAAGGAGCTATGGCTCTGGACGGGATAAGGATGCCAGATGGCTGCTATGCGGATGGGACGTGGGAATTGAGTGTCCATGTGACGGACCTGAACCGTGATGTTACCCTGAGAGTCACAGGGGAGGTGCATATTGGGGGGGTGATGCTCAAGTTGGTGGAAAAACTTGGTAAGTTGTGTCAGTACAAGTCTGTCCCGGGTGTGTGTGTGTGTGTGTGTCCCTCTGTGAAATACTTTGAGGGGGTATGTAGCTTAAAAATGCAAATATGTTATATTCTACAAATTTTTTAATTGAAAGGTTTATTTGTGAACAGTGTTCTTTATGTCTCCCTCACCCCATGTGGTATGAAATCAGTGTTTTTTGGTAGTTTACTTGTCTTATGTGACTAGTAGTATTAATACTATAAAATCTAAGTGGAATATCGGATTCTAGACCTTTTATTTGCTTGTTTAAAACTCTCTTTTGTTGTAATGTGAAAAGAAAAAACAAACTCAGAAATGTTTGATGTTGGGGATGGTCAAAGAAGGAATTGCATTTTTTTAAAGAAAATTTCTGTATCAGGATGTTGGTGTAGCTGCCCCCAAATATACTCTTTTTATACTTAGCATTGATGTCACCTTTGAGTATAATATACACTATAGGGGGCAGCTAAGTGGCGCAGTGGATAGAGCACCGGCCCTGGATTCAGGAAGACCTGAGTTCAAATCCGGCCTCAGACACTTGACATTTATACTATCTGTGTGACCCTGGGCAAGTCACTTAACCCTCGTTGCCCCGCAAAAAACAAAGATCCATTTAATGCATAATATTCTTGAAGTACAGTACTAAAAGTAATATTTCATTTAACCATAATTTATAGCATTGTTTACATGGGAAAGCATTCCGTTCTGATAACCATATAGTAGGTACTTATTTGCATATTTACATTTTTTCACATAGAAGATGCTTAATACAAGTTTAACAAGAATTTAAGTTATATGTCAAGCAGTTTCTTAGACTAATATTAAATTTGGAGACACAGACTAGCTTGACACAGCCAAAGGGTAGTTTGACACTACAAAATATGTAAGAATCTTTTGGTTTTGCACCAATGGTCAGTGGGTCATCTGAAAGAGAATATTGAGTAGATTACTTTTTAGTTAAGAAAAATGTTTTAAGAGATCGTGTTTTATTTTCTTCTCCTCCTGCCGTGTATGTATATGTTGTAGTGTATTTTGTAGTCTTGATAGAAGAATTAGTGATGTTATCCTAACAAATGTTTTAAACATTTAAGAGTTTATCACTCAAATCCGGCCTTAGACACTTAACACTTACTAGCTGTGTGACCCTGGGCAAGTCACTTAACCCCAATTGCCTCACCAAAAAAAAAAAAAAAAGAGTTTATCACAAGTAAGTTGTATGTTGAATAGTAGGAATTGTTAGGTGTACTGGAAGGAGTCAACTGAATTCTCAGCACATTGAAACTTGGCTGCATAGGGTAGAATCCAGAATAACTATGGGTGTATTTTGAACTATATTCAAGGAATTTTAATTTAATTCAACAAATATTAAGTTCTGTATCCCTGCTCTGAAGAATCTTATGGATTTAGGAGGGAAGATGAGGCATGGGCAAAAATAAATACAATACCATATTAATTTAAGTGGTAGAGAAAAATCTAAATAAAATGCTAAAAGTTTCGATGAAAGACATATCATTTATAGTTGGTAGTATCGAGGTAAACATCATAGAAGAGGTAGTACGTGAGCTTGCCCTTGAAAAGCATTAGTCAAACTTGGGGAGAGGAGTCTATTTCAAAAATAAGGGACAATTTAAACTAAGGCACAGAAGAGAGAGGACAGGACAAGATTAGGAAAGGTGAGAAATATCAATAAGAATCTTTTTACAAAGAGGACTCATTTGTAAGGATGTTGCTTCTTTCTAGTGGGCTCCAAGAATAGTTTTAGAACAGTTGTCTGATGTGACCATTTGGAAATTTGATTTTATTAAGTTCTGTCAAAAAATTGACCTAACATCTTCTAACATCTAACACCTACCTACTAATTGGTCTGGTCAAAATATTGGTGATTAAGATTGTAACTATAAACAGGAACACACTGGTGCAGGACCACTCAACATGGCATTCCTGCAGCAAAGAAGGTTCTGTGCTCTTTGAGCAAAGCAGAATTACAGTAGCTCGAAAGAAACGTGAAATGTGCAAATTTAGAGACATCTCCACTCCAAATGTTCACATGGACTATTGTGCCCAATCTGTGGTAGAGCCTTCCAAACTTGTATTGGTCTCATCATCCAAAGTTGGACATACTGTACCTTGATCCCCACAAGTGGGTGTTATTTTGGTCTTCTTTAAGCACAGACAATAATCAATTATTTACTAATGTTTATAAATTGTGGCCCTCACCATCTAACACTAATATTAGATTAGTATTTGAAGTTAAGGAAAGAAAGAACAAATATAATTATCTTTGATTTCCTTTTCTTCAAAGGAAACAAATGTTTGCAACAGGGATTCTTGTCCTTTTAATAAGTGGCCCTTGTTAGAAAAATCAGTTTTAAGAGGAGTCATATTTGTTTCATAAAATGAACTAAGCTGCTGTTGGGGTGATATATATAGATATGTAGAATATTGTTCATACAGCACTGTGCTAAAGTTTGGAGTGGATAAAAAGTTTAAATGGTAATAATAACTGATTTAGTTTATTTTAAAGTTTCTCTATTTTCAAAGAATTTAGTCTAATAGGGGGATCACAGTTAGGGAAAGCTTCCTGTAGGGGTAGAACTTTATTGTGGCTTTGAAGAATAAGGAAGAATTCAGCAGGTCAACAGGGGGAGAGAAGACATTACAGGTATCGGGAAGAATTCAGCAGGTCAGCAGGGGGAGAGAAGACTTTACAGGTATTGGGAATAGTTTGGCCAAAAGAATGGAGGCTGTGTGTGTGTGTGTGTGTGTGTGTGTGTGTGTGTGTGTGTGTGTGTGTGTGTGGTGTGTATGGTGTGTATTTTGGGGGAGGATGCTTTGGCTGGAACACAAATAGTAAATACTTGGAGTCCTACAAGAAAAGGTTGGAAAAGCGGGAAAGCACCAGATCGTGAGTGGAAGTAGGAAGACCTATAAGAAAACTTGAAATAATCTAAGTGGGTAGTCATGAAGGCCTTGTACTTGGGTGGTGGCAATAACCTTGTTGATCTCCCTTCCTTAAGTCTCTGTTTACTCTAATCCGTTGGCTGACAAAGAGATTTTCTTTCTTTCTTTTTTTTAATAATAAACATTTTTATTTAAAGTTTTGAGTTCCAAATTTTATCCCTCCTTCCCTTCTTCCCCTCACCCCTCCCTGAAGCTGGAAGAAATCATATATATATATATATACATATATATATGCAGTTATGTAAAACATTACCATATTAGTCACTTTGTATAAGAAAACTTGAATAAAAGGGAAAGAAATGAAAGAAAGTGAAAAATAGCATACTTCAGTCTATGTTCAATCAATATTGGTTCTTTCTTTGGAGGTGGATAATATGCTTCATCATTAGTCCTTTGGAATTGTCTTGGATCATTGCATTGCTGAGAAAAGTTAAGTCATTCACAGTTTTTCATCAAACAATATTGCTGTCTCTTTGTACAATGTTCTCTTGCTTTTGTTCGCTTCACTATAGATTCATTCATACATGTCTTTCCAGGCCTTTCTGAAATCAACATGCTTGTCATTTCTTATAGCACAATAACATTCCATCATGCATCTTTGATTTCCAATTCTTAGCCACCACAAAAAGAGCTGTTGTAAGTATTTTTGTACAGATAGGTCTTTTTCTCTTTTGGGGGATATCCAAAGAGATTTTCTTAAATCTCAGGTTTGGTTGTATCACAACCCCTCTCCATCCTCCTACTCAATAAATTCCAGTTGCTCCTTATTACATCCAGGATCTATTTGGCATTTAGAGTCTGTCACAGCATAGCCCCTTCCGCCTTTTCAGTTTTTTTATACTTTACTTTTTTCCACATACTCTGGAGCAACACTGGCCTAATTTTTTCAACCATGACACTCTTATCTCCCAACTCTGCCTTTTTATTGGTTGTGTCCCAAGCTTCAAATGCTCTCCCTCTTCACATTTGCCTCTTGGCTTTCCTGGCCTTCTTTAAGACTCAGCTCAAATCCGACCTTGTGCAAAAAGACTTTCTTAGTCCCACCCTCTGCTACTGCCTTCCTTCTGAGATTACCTTACCTTTACACTGAATATATCTTTTATGTATAGAGTTAGTTATATGTTGTCTCCTCCATTAGAATATGAGCTCCTTGCCTTTCTTAGTGTCCCCAGTGCTTAGCATAGTGCCTAGTATGAAGTAAGGGGTTTAAAAAAATCTTAATTGATTTGACAAGTCATGTGGAAGTATAGTTGACAGGACTTGGAACATGATTGGATGAAAGGGAAGAGTAAAAAATAACTCCCAGGTTGTGAATGCAGAAGCCCATTTACATGAAATTAGGAGGTTAGAAGAAAGAGGCATTGTGATATAATGATAGCCAACTCAGTCAAGAAGACATAATCAAGTCCTACTTCTGATATAAATGGATTATATGTCTATGAGTAGGTTATTTAGTCTCTTAGACCTTTCTCCCACCAATCCTCAACTTTCTAAGTAGAAAAGCAGGAGCCTCACTATATTTGTATAGCAAGTTCCCCATAGCAGTGATCTGGTCCAGAAAAAAGGAAGTCAGAAAGAAGATGTTTACAGGGAAACATAATGAGGATGATTTGGGACATGTTTATTTTGAGATGATGGTGAGCTAGATAGAAAGATCTTGTAAATAGTTGGAGATAGGGGGTAGGATGAGGTCAGGATTAGAGAAAAATTCGGTACGCATCTACATAGAGTAGTGTAGATGTTGAATATGTGGGGAGCAAATAATATTGCCAAGGGAGAGAGTTGAGAGAGGAGAGAAACCCAAGAATGGATGGGAGTATTTCCAAAGGATTAAAGGGTCAGGAACAACATAAGAGGACTAGTAAAGGAAACAGAAGGAACAATTAGAGAGGTAGGGGAATTAGGGGATATTGTATCTCAGAAGCTGAGGGAGAACATATTTCATGGTAGTAAAGGGTATAGAATTGCAAAGAGGTCAAGAACATAAAGACCAAAGAAATGCCTTTGGAGTTAGTAGTTAGGATGTCAGTTGTTCCAGAGTTGTAACCATAATGGACACTATTTTAGATGTATCCAATGGAACTTAATGTTAACAAAAATACCTTGGTATGAGATTAACTTTCCTATTCTGTCATCAACCCCTCAGGATAGCTTTGTTACAAAGCTATAATCTATATCATAAAAGGAAGCACTTGCCTTATTGAAATAATCCATCAAACTAAATAATACCTTAGTATAGAGTAGCAATGATTTCTTATTTAATTGGAGCTTAGATTATTTTTTGTTAAGTTCATCAAATGTTATCTTTTACATTTTGAACCCAGGATAACTATAATGGCAATTAAAATTAATTTATTTGTCAGACAATCAAGAGGCATTTATTAAATGTCTACATTATGCTAGACACCGAAGGTACAAAGACACATATGAAATAATGGAAATACATATATATATATATGTATGTATATAGGTACATGGTAGTGCAAATGTTATCCCCCCCCATTTCACAGAAGAGCAAATTGAAGCTTAGAAAGATCAAGTCACTTACTTATGACCACATAGTAAGAATTGAGGACTCCATCTCAGGTTTTCTGACTCTTAAGTCCACTCTTCTTTGTAGTATATTCTGCTTCCTTCCAATATCCAGAATTATCTGTATGACACAGTATTACTATCATTGAATTTTGATTTAAATGATCTGGGTTGCACCCTCCAAAATTTTTACAAGTGTAACCTATCTGTGCCAGTAAGACTGACCTTGGCTTCTTGTAAATTCCCAACAGAGACTCCTTGTAGGTTTGGGACCTTCCAATAAATCTCTTGATATTGCATAAATATAAGCAAAGTATATGGATTCTCCATTGGTTCTGTTTCATATCACATGATTGACTGAGTCTCCTTTTTTACTCGCACATGCTCCTGATGATTTTATATGCCTTTTGTCCAACACAGTTTGTTACTTATAATAAATTGCAAACATACTTGACTACAATGTGACTTTGTTGGTCTTTTGAATGACTCATAAGTTAATTTTTGGAGAGGCTTATACTCTGTGACTTGCATACATATATCTTCATGGGAAACAATAGATGTTAAAAAGGAGGGCCTTTGTTTCAAGTAGAAACCTGTCTTTAATAGAACTATACAAGTCTTTAGTAGATACAATATATGAAGACACAAGTCTTTAATAGAACTACACAATATTATGAAAAAGTAATCCAACTCATTTTTCTCCTATTCAGTTCTGGGATTCATTGTTCACTTGGAATGCTTTTCCAAGATATAAATATTCTTTAGGTTTTGTATGCAACTGAATACACTATACACATTGTTTTTTAACCTGTGTGATTTTTTTCATATGAAGATAGGCCAAACTCTTTTGAATAATATTCCTATAAATCATTTCGGAATTAAAATTTATGTATAGCATTTGATTTTATCTTTGATTTTTACATTATAGAATTTGAAGTGTGTTACTACATAAAAAATCCTTCAGTGGACAGACTAGAATGAAGTCTGGAGTTTGTAACATACTAGCAGTACAAAGAATATTGTATTTGTGGTTGGGGATTGTTCTTATTAGAAATGAGATTCCCAAAAGTAAATTGTAATTGTATTGTCTTTTTGAAAAGGAAAAAAAAAGCCTTTCACATAGTCATGCAGAACATGATAAACATCAGCATGCATGTCAAATTGCATGTCTTTTACCTACAATGATTTTTTTGAAGTACATAATAAAATTAAACATTTTGTTTTTTTCCTTTTTTATTTAATTTTATTTTTAAACAATTACATGTAGAAGCAATTTTTAAAAGTTTTGAGTTCTAAATTCTCTCCTTCCTTTCCCTCCCCCTTCATTGAGAAGGCAAGCAATTAGAAATGTTATTATATATGTGCATTCATGCAAAATGTATTTCCATATTAGTCATATTGTGGGGGGAAAACCCAGACCAAAACAACCTCCAACCAACCCAAGAAAAATAAAGTTTTAAGAAATTTTTGGCATTCAGACTCTATTAGTATTTTCTCTGGAGGTTGATAGGGTTCCTCATCACAAATCCTTTGGAAATTGTCTTGGATCATTGTATTGCTGAGAATAACAAGTCATTTCATAGTCGATCATGATTAAATTATTGCTGTTGTTGGTACATTGTTCTCCTGGTTCTGTTCATTTCACTTTCTATCAGTTCATGCAAGTTTTTTCAGTGTTTCCTGAAACCATACCTCTCATTATCCCCCCCCCCCCAGGGCAATGAGAGTTAAGTGACTTGCCCAGGGTCACACAGCTAGTAAGTGTCAAGTATCTGAGGCTGTATTTGAACTCAGGTCCTCCTGAATCCAGGGCCGGTGCTTTATCTACTGTGCCACCTAGCTGCCCCCCTCTCATTATTTCTTGTAGTACAATTGTATTCCATCACAATCATAAACCATACCATGTTTAGCCATTCCCCAATTGATGGGTATCCCCTCAATTTCCAATTCTTTGCCACCACACAAAGAACAGCTATTAATATTTTTGTACATATGGACCCTTTTCTTTCTTTTTTAATCTCTGGGATACAGACTTCTCATTTGTTTTGCTGGATCAAAAGGCATGCAAAGTTTTATAGTCCTTTGGTCATAGTTCCAAATTGTTCTCCAGAATTGTTGAATTAGTTCATAACTCCATCACAGTGCCTTAGTATCTCAATTTTCCCACATCCCTTCCAATATTTATGATTTTCCTTTTCTGTTCTATTAGCTAATCTGTTTTAATTGGCATTTCTCTAATCAGTTGTGATTTAGAACATTTTTTTTCATATGACTATAGATAGTTTTGATTATTTTGTCTGAAAACTGCTTGTTTATATCCTTTGAACACTTATGGGGCACGGCTTTTTTTTTTTTCTCATAAATTTGATTCACTTCTCTCTAGAGTTGAGCAATGAGGCTCTTTCTAGAGAAATTTGCTGTAAACATTTTTTCACATTTATTATTATTGTATATTTTCCTCCATCCTGTTTTCCCCTCCCTCTGTTTGTGTTTTGATCTTTCCTGTCACCATAGTTACCTTCTATAATCAGGTTCTTTTTTTGTTTTTTGCTAATTATCTAGCCCGTTTCTTGACTTTAAACTTTATGTTAATTTGGCTCTGATGGAGGGAGCACTATTCCAAACTTCAGGGGTTTTTGTGTTGCTGCGTTCAGAGCTAGTTCTGGGGGTCAAGTTTTCAGTTCTTCCAAGGTGGTATGATCTAAGGAGAGGTCACTGCTCTCCTTGGTTGTGCTCTGGTCCATCAGTTCTTTATATGGATCATCACGAGTCCTTTGTACTTGTTTTGGATAATTGTGTTGCTAAGAAGAGCATGAATGACTTAATCTATATTTGATCATCACACAATGTTGCTGATACTATGTATGTTTTCCTGTTTCTGCTCATTTCACTTTGCTTCAGTTTGTACAAGTCTTTGCAGGTTTTTCTAAAATCTGCTTGCTTATTATTTCTTATTGTACAGTAGCATTCCATTACATTCATATACCACAACTTGTTAAGCCATTTCCCAATTGATGGGCATTCCCTCAACTTCCAATATTTTTCCACCATGAAAAGGGCTGCTATAAATATTTTTGGACATGTAGGTCCTTTTGTCTTTTTTATGATCTCTTTGGGATATAGACCTAATATTGCTTTTGCTGGATCAAAGCTATGCACAGTTTGGTTGCCCTCTGGATATATCCAAATTACTCTCCAGAATGGTTGGATCAGTTCATAACCCCACCAACAGTGAATTAGTGTCCCAGTTTTTCCACATCCTCTCCATCATTTATCATTTTCTTTTTATCATATTAGCCAATGTGATAGGTGTGAGGTGGTACCTCAGAGTTGTTTTAATTTGCATATCTCTAATCAAAAGTGAGTTAGAAGTAAATAAAGCATTGGCCCTGGATTCAGAAGGACCTGAGTTCAAATCCTGGTTTGGACACTTATTAGCTATGTGACCCTGGGCAAATCACTTAACCCTCATTGCCCTGCAAAAAAAAAAAAAGTGAGTTAGAGCACTTCATCTAACTATAGATAGTTTGACTTCATCTGAAACCTTTCATATACTTTGACCATTTATGAATTGGGGAATGGCTTATAATAATATATTATTGAGGAATGTATTTTTATAAATTTGACTCAATTCTCTAAATATTTTAGAAATGAGACTTTTATCAGACACTTGCTGTAAAGATTGTTTCCCAGCTTTCTGCTTTCCTTCTGATCTTGGTTGTATTGGTTTTGTTTGTGCAAAAGCTTTTTAATTTAATATAATAAAAAGTATCTATTTAACATTTTGTAATGCTCTCTATCTCTTGTTTGGTCATGAATTTTTCCCTTCTCTAGATCTGACAGATTGATTATTCCTTGCTAGAGAAGGATTATTCTTAAGCAAAACAAAATCTAGAGATATAAATAAATATACATATAATAGATATAGAATAGAAGGGTAGAAACTTGGTTGGAAGCAACAGGTTGTTGCAATGAAGTTGGTGATGCATGGAAGCTGGAGAAAATATAGCCAAAGGGGTTACACTGGCTTCAGAATTCCTTTTCCCCGTTTATTTTACTTTTTGAAGTGGCAAAGAATGGGAATCTGAGTGCCCATAATTTGGGAATGACTGAACATTATGGTATATACATGTGATAGAATATTATTGTACTCTAAGACATGATAAAGGAGATGGTTTCAGAAAAACCTGAAACTTAATATGAACTTAATCAGTGACGTGAACAGAACAAGGAGAACAATTTATACAGTGACAGCAATATGGTAAAGACAAGTAACTTTGAAAAAATTAAGAACTCTGATCTGTGTAATTCCCAACCATGATTCCAGAGGAATAATGATAAAACATACTAACTGCCTTGAGATTTGGAAATGGAACCTAAATCAGAGTCTCTCCCCCCATCCTCCTCCTTCCATCCCAGTTTCTCCCCACCTCTTCCTCCCTCTCTCTTCACACACACACACACACACACACACACACACACACACACACACACACACACAAACACACATACCTCATAGCCAGTGTGGACATTTGTTTGCTTATACATATTTGTGACCGTGATTTTTTTTTCTTTTGTTCTAAAATTGCAGGGGAGAGGTTGGAGTGGAAGGGAGAGAACATAGGCTTTTGTTAATTAAAAAAATTAAATATCATTAACAAATAACAAAGACAAACTGTATAGTCATTCTTTGGTGGGGGAGGGGGAAATGATGTCAAAATGTAAAAAGCCATGGGGAGAATAGGAAAAGCCTTTCTGATTGCTGCAGTGAGGGTGGGGTGTAGAACTATCAATAATATTTAACAAAGAAATCGTTGTTTAATAGAAGAAGATCAGTACCCCAGTTCTCTATACATGTAAATACATGCGAGGAAATTTAAAGACATTTTGAAGCTTTACAACGTTTATCCTTATTTGTTATTTTTAATCCCTTGACTCTTCCTTTTTGATTGTTGCATACAGTAAAAAACAAAACACAACAAAAAAGCCTTTGGGAAATATCAAAAAAGCTCACTCAGTTCTTGCTTTTCATATGGGTGGAAGGAATCTGAAATTTTTTTGGAGGGGGGATGGCAGGTAGAAAAGAATGGGAGAAGGGTAGAAACTTGGTTGGAAGCAATAGGTTATTGTAATGAAGCTGGTGATACGTGGAAGCTGGAGAAAATAATAGCCAAAGGGGTTACACTGGCTTCAGAATTTCTTTTCCCCATGTATTTTACTGTCCCCAATTATTCGTGGAACCTGGAGAGTTTCTATCCTTCAGATAAAATCTTAGTACCTTGAAAGCAGGGATGCTTATTTTTTGTCTCTACATCCTCAGTCCCCAGAGTTAGCCATATAATGGAGTTTACTGAGTGCTTATTTGCTAATATTATAGGAAATGAGGGGAAGAGGGAGATGTTCCTGGGATACTGTGGAAATTTATTTTGATTTGGGGACCCTACCTTTAGGCTGAGATTAGAAAGCCTTAGGCCCTCAGGGTCTCTTCCCCTCCTCCTTAGCTTCAGCTGAGCCAAAAAGCCCTGTGGGCTGTACAATAGCCAGGTCAGACAGCTGGGGGGGAAAAGCCCCAGCTCCCTCTGACCTGAGCGGAGGGATCTGAGAGATACCGGGCTTGTCCAGGCTGGGCTCTGGTAAGGCACGTGATGCTGGAGCATCCCCCCAGCCCCAGCCGCAGCCCTGACTGGCAGATTAGCTTGTTCTGTGGGGGCGCAGGAAGCCCCGAGATTTGAGTGGAGAGAAGAAAAGGTATATATAGACCTGGGAGTTAGACAGCAGAGGAGGAGAGGATCTGTCAGGGGGGACTAGACAAACAGTAACGCAGGACTAGGAGCAAAGAGGAGGAAAGGCCAGCGGACAAGATTAAGAGAGGCAGACAAGGTTAGAGGGGCGACAAAGGCGGCAGAGGATGGAGCAGACAGATAGAACAGGAGGCAGCAGAGAGCACAGAAGCGTTCAGCGCTGGGTACAGGTTGGAGAAAGTGAAGATTAAGAGGAGTTAGAATAAAGTACCTGAGTGCCCTGAGGCGAGAGGCAGCTAAGGCCCTTATTGTATTCAAGAAGTTCAGGTGGGAAAGAGACTGCAGGAAAGCAGTCAGGTTGTACATTTTATTTCCCTGTATTCTTAATTTTCAATAGTATCTCATAAATAAACTCTGCTTTGATTATTTAGTTAAGAGGCTTCTTAATATTTTGCTTATCAATTTGGGAATAGAGCAGTGTGGTGAAACTTTGTAAATGGCCCATATTAAATTAAATGCAGTCAGATAGCCAGTTAGTCAGCAGTCCCTGATTAAGTACCCCAGTCAGATTAGCCCCCCAAATTAGGCTAGCCATTCAAAATATTCTTTCAATACCAAGTTGGACCTTTAAATACATTTTCCCATACAACTTTGTTGTGTGGAAGTTAGGTTCTATATTACTATATACTTCAAGTACAATGTAATATGCATTTTTTTGGTGTTTTTTTTTTTATACCTTAGAATCCAATATAAAGTTTTTTGAATTTCCAAGTAAGTGCCTTGGAAATGAAGATAAGATAGGTGTGTCTATACAAATAAAAGGGTTGATGCCTTTAGAAAGATATAGCATATCATAAGGGCTGTTTTAGGAAAATCATTCCTATTTTAATTAGTCCAGGTTCATACTGTGTTTTGATTCTGAGTAGAATTAAAACACAGTTTTTCAAATGTCTTAACATTTGAAATGTTACAAATGAAAACCCCCAGATAGAGTTTCTGGGTAATTAATAATCAATTTATTAATTAGCCAGCAATCAATAAATTGGTCAGTGGTTTCTCTATAAACAAAGACAAACCCATGGAAAGCCTGAAAGCCTTAAATATTTTTTTTTAAAAGGGAAATATTCCTGACAAGTGAAAAACAACCCTGATTGGTGGACATTTAATGAGGAATTAGACATGATATACCTCCAGCAATCTGGATGAGAATCTGTCTCCATCCAGACCTCTATGGTTGATTTTCTGCTTCATGGGCTGGGTCACCCTGAACTATAATGGAGGAGCTCTTTTCCCCCCAGGTAAGAACTCACCCGGACTGGATTCTTTTTACACTCTAAACAGAAGTTGGGTGGGGTCCTACCCGGTTTTGCAGAGCATGTTCCTTGAGGGCTAGGGCAATCTCATCAATCAGTCATACTTTCAGAGACTAACTTTTTAGAAGAGCTGGGCCTTAAATTAGGAAATAAAGAAGAAAAGCCTGGGTCTAAATTTAATAATTGGTTTTTAATATAGTAGTAAACTAATTTCTCTTAGATCTTTTCTATAAGGTCTATACTTTTTTGTCTTAATTTTTTTTAAATTGGCAATTTCCAGTATTCTCTTGAAATGAGTTTAAACTTTCCTAAATGAGGAAATGAAACTTCATAAATGTGAGTTGATTGCATTAATCTTACAAATACCACAGTGGTAATATTTTCTACCACATACAGGAAATTCTTGCAATTTGAGACCTAAGTAAATCAGTTCCTTCCTTTTTTTAAGACTTTCAGATTTGTTTGGCATAATGTGAAATTTGAATTAATCTAGGCTTAGTATCAATATAAGTAATTGATAGCACTATATTGAGTTCAAATCTAGCCTCAGACCCTGGTAAGTCACTAACCCCACAAAAAAAAATCATTTTTATTATGAACATAAGCATCAACTAACACAAACATTGAACTATTCAGAGAACAGAAAAAGATTGAACTCTGTTATGTATAGCTTGTTCTCTCTCCTCACCATTATCCAATTTAAAACATTTTTTTTTTGGTAGGGCAATGAGGGTTAAGTGACTTTCCCAGGGTCACACAGCTAGTAAGTATCAAGTGTCTGAACAATTGAATTGTTTCTTTCAGGCTGCTTGCAATATTTTCTTCTTGACCTCTTGAGCCCAGAAATTTGGTTATAATATTTCTGGAAGTTGTTGTTTTGGGATCTCTTTCAGCAGTGGGTTCTGCTACTCCAGGAATTGTCTTATAGCATTATTTGAAGGTCTTGGGGAGATCTTAGGCAATTACTGCCTTTCCTCTGCCATCTTGGCTCTGCCCCCAATTCATGTAAGTTTTTCCAGGTTTTTCTGAAATCTGCCTGCTCATCATTTCTTACACCACAGTAGTATTCCATTCCATTCATATACCACAACTTGTTTAGCCATTCCCCAAGTGATAGGCATCCCCTCAATTTCCAATTCTTTGACACCACAAAAAGAGCAGTTATAAATATTTTTGTAGATGTGGGTCCTTTTCTCATTTTTATGATCTCTTTCTAGACCTAGTAGTGGTATTGCTGGGTCAAAGAGTATGCACAGTTTTGTAATCTTTGGGGCATGGTTCCAAATTGCTCTCCAGAATGGTTAGATCAGTTCACAACTCCACCAACAATGCATTAATGTTCCAGTTTTCCCACATCTTCTGCAACAGTTATTATCATTTTCCTTTTTTGTCATATTAGCCAATTGGATAGGTGTCAGGTGGTACCTCAGAGTAGTTTTAATTTGCAGTAGTGATAGAGAAAATTTTTTCATATGTCTATAGATAGCTTTAATTTTTTCATCTAAAAACTTCCTCTTCATATCCTTTGAGCTTTTCTTAAGTGGGGAATAACTTGTATTCTTATAAATTGATTCAGTTCTCTATATATTTGAGAAATGAGGCCATTATCATAAACATTGGCTATAAAAATTGTTTCCCAGCTTTCTGCTTTCCTTCTAATCTTGGTTGTTTTGGTTCTGTTTGTGCAAACCCTTTTTAATTTAATGTAATCAGAGTAATCTATTTTGCATTTTGTAATGTTCTTTATCTCATCTTTGGTCATAAATTCTTTCCCTCTCCGTAGATGACAAGCAAACTATTCCCTCCTTTTCTAATTTGCCTGTGGTATCACCCTTTATGTCTAGATCATGTACCCATTTTGACTTTGGTATATGGGATAAGATGTTGGTCTGTGCCTAATTTCTTCCATATTCTTCCGCATTTCCCAGCAGTTTTTGTCAAATAATGAGTTCTTATCCTGGAGGCTAGAGTCTTTGAGTTTATCAAACAGGAGATTTCTATATTAATTTACTAGTACGTTTTATGTGCCTAACCTATTCCACTGATCCACCACTCTATTTCTTATCCAGTACCAAATAGTTTTGATGTTTGCTGCTTTATAATATAGTTTTAGATCTGGTACAGCTAGACCACCTTCCTTTGCATTTTTTCAGTAACTCCCATGATATTCTTGACCTTTTTGTTCTTCCAGATGAATTTTGTTATTTTTTTTAGCTCTGTGAAATAATTTTTTGGTAGTTTGATTGGTATGTCACTGATTAAGTAAAATAATTTAGGTAGAATTATCATTTTTATTATATTAGCTTGGCCTACCTATGAGCAGTTTATAAATTCCCATTTGTTCCTTTTGTAATTATGTTTATAGAGTTCCTGGGTTTGCCCTGGCAGGCAGACTCCCAGATAGTGTATATTGTCGACAGTTATTTAAATAGAATATCTCTTTCTATCTCTTGCTGCTGGATTTTGTTGAGAATATATAGAAATACTGTTGATTTGTGTGCGTTTATTTTATATCCTGAAACTTTACTAAAGTGATTCTCTATGCCTTCATATCGTCTGCAAAGACTGATAGTTTTGTTTTTCCTTGCCTATTCTAATTCCGTCAATTTCTTTTTCTTATTGCTAAGACTAACATTTCTAGTACAATATTGAATAATAGTGTCAATAATGGACATCCTGGTTTCCCCCTGACCTTATTGGGAATGCTTCTAACTTATCCTTGTTACATATAATGCTTGCTGATGGATTTAGATAGATACGGTTTATCATCTTTTTGGGGGGGGGGGGGAGGCAATTGGGGTTAAGTGACTTGCCCAGGGTCACGCAGCTAGTGTCTGAGGTTGGATTTGAACTCAGGTCCTCCTGATTCCAGGGCCAGCGCTCTATCCACTGCGCCATCTAGCTGCCCCTACGGTTTATAATCTTAAGGAAAGCTCCATTCCTATGCTCTCTAGTGTTTTTAATAGGAATGGGTGCTGTATTTTGTCAAAAGCTTGATAGTTTTCCTTATATTGAACCAGTCCTACATTCCTGGTATAAATCCTACCTGGTCATAGTATATTATCCTGGTGATAAATTGCTGTAATCTCTTTGCTAATATATTATTTTAAATGTTTGCGTTAGGGGCAGCTGGGCGGCTCGGTGGATAGAGCACCGGCCCTGGAGTCAGGAGGACCTGAGTTCAAATCCGGCCTCAGACACTTAACACTTACTAGCTGTGTGACCCTAGGGAAGTCACTTACCCCAATTGCCTCACCAAAAAACAAAACAAAAATGTTTGCATCGTTATTCATTAGGAATAATTGGTTTATAATTTTCTTTCTCTCTTTTTTGCTCTTCCTTGTTTAGATATCAGTACCATATTTGTCTCATAAAAGGAATTTGGTAGGATTCCTGCTCCATCTGTTTTTCCAAATAATTTGTTGTATAGTATTGGAATTAATTGTTCTTTAAATGTTTGGTAGAATTCACTTGTAAACCCATCTGGCCCTGGAGGGATTATCCACCAGTGAAATTCATCTTAGGGATTTCATTGGTGGCTTCTTCAATTTCTTTTTCTAAAATTGGCCTATTTTTCCTTTTCTGTTAATCCGAGCAATTTATATTTTTGTACATATTCATCCATTTCATTTAGATTGTCAAATTTATAGGCAAATTGTTGGGCAAAATAACTCCTAATTATTGCTTCAATTTCCTCTTCATTTGTGGTAAATACATCCTTTTCATTTTTGATATGGGTAATTTTGTATTCTTTTTTATCTTTTTTATTGTTTTTTTCATAGAGCCAGATCTTAGTTTTATTAATTCTATAGTTTTCTTACTTTCAATTTTATTAATCTCCTTTGATTTTCAGCATTTCTAGTTTGTTATTTAATTGGGGATTTAAAATTTTTTTTTCCTAGCTTTTTTAGTTGCATGCCCAATTCATTGACCTCTTACTCTATTTTATTCATGTAGGCATTGAGAGAGATAAAATTTCCCCTAAGAACTGCTTTTGTGGCATCCCATAAGTTTTGGTATGTTGTCTCATTATTGCCATTATCTTTTTTTTTTTTTTTTTGCAGGGCAATGAAGGTTAAGTGACTTGCCCAGAGTCACAGAGCCAGTAAGTGTCAAGTGTCTGAGGTCAGATTTGAACTCAGGTCCTCCCGAATCCAGGGCCAGTGCTCTATCCACTGTGCCAACTAGCTGCCCCCTATTGTCATTATCTTTGATGAAATTGTTGATTGCTTCTATGATTTGTTGTTTGACCTATTCATTCTTTAGGACAAGATTATTTAGCTTCCAATTAATTTTTGGTCTATCTTTCCATGTTTCTTTATTGCACATAATTTTTATTCCATCGTGATCTGAAAAGGATAGATGTACTATTTCTTTTCTGCATTTGACTGTGAGTTTTTTATTGGGTTTTTTTTTTTGGGGGGGGGTTGCAATAAACATTTTATTTTTTCCAGTTACATGTAAAAGTAGTTTTCAACATTCATTTTCATAAGATTTAGAGTTCCAAATTTTTCTCCCTCCCCCCTTTTCCTCCCCCCTCCACAAGACAGCAAGTAATCTGATATAAGTTTTATATATATACAATCTACAAGTACTCTTTTTTTGGGGGGGGGTCTGTGTTCAATCAATATCAGTTCTTTCTCTGGAAGTGGATAGTATGCTTCATCATTAGCCCTTTGGGATTGTCTTGGATCATTGCATTGCTGAGAATAGTCAAGTTATCCACAATTGCTCATAGAATAATACTGCTGTCACTGTGCAAAATGTCCTCCCAGTTCTGCTCACTTCACTATACATCAGTTCATGAGAGTTTCCAGGTTTTTCTGAAATTATCCTGTTTGTCATTTCTTTTCTTTTTTTTTTTAATTTTTTTTTTTGGTAGGGAAATGAGGGTTAAGTGACTTGCCCAAGGTCACACAGCTTGTAAGTGTCAAGTATCTGAGGCTGGATTTGAACTCAGGTCCTCCTGAATCCAGGACTGGTGCTTTATCCACTGCGCCACCTAGCCGCCCCTTGTCATTTCTTATAGCAGACTAATATTTCATTACAATCATATACCACCGCTTGTTCAGTCATTCCTCAATTGATGGACATTCCTTTGATTTCTAATTCTTAGTCACCACAAAGAGTAGCTATAAATACTTTTTGCACAATTTTTTTCCTCTTTTCTCTTTTTCACAATTACGATTGTTAACCTCCATCCTATTCCCTTTCCCATGGTATTTATTATCTATCTTCTTTCACCTTATCCCTCCTCAAAAGGGATTTGCTTATGACTGCCCCATCCCTCAATCTGCCCTCCCTTCTTTTGCCCCTCCCTCCTTATTCCCTTCCCCTCCTATTTTCCTGCCGGGTTAGATAGATTACTCCACCCAATTGATTGTGTATGTTATTCCCTCCTCGAGCCAACTCTGATGAGATTAAGGTCTTTGAGCCTATTCTGATGAGTGTAAAATTCATTTACTGCCCTGCTCCTCCCCCATCTCTCTCCCTACTCTAAAAGCCCTTTCCTGTTTCTTTCATGTGGGATTTCAACCCCTTCTACCTCTGAGCCCTTTTCCACTCCCCCAGTGCATTCCTCTTAGCCCTCAATTTTACCCTAAAATTGATGTCATCATGGGGCAGCTAGGTGACAGTGGACAAAGCACCTACCCTGGACCCAGGAGGACCGCAGTCCAAATCCAGCTTCAGACACAAGAGACTCATCCCCACTACACGACCCCAGGCATGTCACCCAACTCCAACCACCCCACAAAAAGAGATAAACAAAAAATAAATACTTTGTAGATATCATCCCTTCATAATCAATTCCTACCTGTGCTCTCTGTCTAAATTTATTTCTGCCATCTGCCCTAATATTGAGAAAGTTCTTAGGAATTAGATGTTTCATCTTCCCATATAGGAATGTAAACAGTTTAACCTTTTAACATCCCTCTTAATTTTTTTTTTCCTGTTTACCTTTTTATGCTTCTCTAAGGTCTTGTATTTGAAAGTCAAATTTTCCATTCAGTTCAGGTTCACGAATACCTGAAAGTCCTCTTTTTCATTGAAGTCCCATTTTTTTCTATTTTTTTGCTATTCAACTTAGGTCTTTTCATCAAGAATGCCTGAAAGTCTTCTCTTTCATTGACTTCCCATTATTTTCCTCTCAAGGATTACACTCAATTTTGCTGGGTAGGTGATTCTTGGTTGTAATCCCAATTCCTTTGCCCTCTGGAATATCATATTCATGCCCTCTGATCCTTTAATGTAGAAGCTGCTATAAAAGAAAGAAGAAAAAGCTTATGGAGTAGAGGAGAAAATGGGGAAGGAAATGGGGGATAACATAAACACTCAATTGGGTATAGTAATATATTTTGCCCTGAGGGAAAGTGGGAGGGGAAGGAGAAAAGAGGGGAGAGATGAAGGAAGGGAGGGCAGATTGGAGCAGGGGGCAGTAAAAAGCAAAACATTTTTGAGGAGAGATAGAGTGAAAGAAGATAGAAAATGGAGTAAATATCAAGGTAAGGGAATAGGATGGAGGGTAATACAATTAGCAATAGTAACTGTGAAATGATGAGCAGAATGATATAAGAAGGATGTATGAAAAATACAAACCATCAACAGAGGAAGAACTAATGGTATTTTAATACATAGTGAAGTATAATTTTTTTTTAAAATGTAGAAGCTGCTAGATCTTGTGCTATCCTGACTGTGGCTCCACAGTACTTGAATTTTTTTCTTTTTGGCAGGTTTCAGTATTTTCTTCTTGACCTGGGAGTGCTGGAATTTCGCTATAATGTTCCTGGGAGTTTTACTTCTGGAATTTCTTTCAGGAGGTGATTGGTGGATTCTTTCAATTTCTATTTTACCTTCTGCTTCTAGAATATCAGGGCAATTTTCCCTGATAATTTCCTGGAACATGATGTCTAAGCTCTTTCCTTGATCATGGTTTTCAGGTATTCCAATAATTTTCAAATTGTCTCTCCTGGATCTATTTACCAGGTCAACTGTCTTTTCAAGGAGATATTTCACATTGCCCTCTATTTTTTTATTCATTTGGATTTGTTTTATTGTGTATTGATTTCTCACAAAGTCCTAAAGTCAATCCTAATTTTTAAGCAGTGATTTTCTTCAGAGAGCCTTTGTACCTCCTTTTCCTTTTGGCCTATTTGGCTTTTTAAGCTGTTGACATTTTTTTCATGACCCTCCTTAATCACTCTCATTTCTCTTTCCATTTTTTCCCCTACCTCTCTGTTGCGAGTTCGAGAGCTTACTGCCTTTTCTCTGCCCTGCAACTGTGAGGTTTTTATGCCCTAATATATGGTCAGTTTTTGTCTGAGTGCCATATCTCACTGAGAAAAAGGTATGTTCCTTTCTATCCCCATTCAATTTTCTCCAGAGGTCTATCATTTAATTTTTCTAAAATTCTATTCACCTCCTTATCTACTTCTGCAAGGGAGAGGTTGAGGTCCCTCACTAATATAGTTTTGTTGTCTGTTTCTTCCTATAACTCACTTAACTTCTCTAAGAATTTGTATGCTGTACCACTTGGTGCCAGGTCCTGTGTAAGCTTTATTGTTGCTCCTTAATATTTAAAGTGTTTCTTTCTGGCTGCTGGAAATATTTTCTCCTTTACCTGATAATTCTGAAATTTGGCTATAATATTCCTTGGAGTTTTTCTTTTGGGGTCCCTTTCATGGAGTGATTGGTGGATTCTTTCAATAACCATTTTTTCCTCTGGTTCTAAGGTGAAATAAGCTATGCAGGCTCTTTTTTTCATTATGGCCCTCAGGTAGTCCAATACCTTCTTAAATTGTCCCTCCTGAATCTATGTTCCAGGTCTATTGTTTTTCTGTAGAGATATTTTACATTTTCTTCTACTTTTACATTCTTTTGATTCTGCTTTACTTCTTCCTGATCTCATTGAGTCATTAGCTTCCATCTGCCCAATTCTAATTCTTAAGGAATTATTTTTCCTAATCAGCTTTTCCACCTCCTTTTCTATTTGGCCAAATATAATTTTTTTTATGATTATGTAAAACATTACCATATTTGTCATATTGTACAAGAAAATTTGATTAAAAGGAAAACAATGAAAAATAGTGCTTCAATCTGTTCCTTCAACATTAATTCTTTCTTTGGAGGTGGATAGTATGTTTCATCAATAGTCCTTTGGGATTGTCTTGGATCATTGTATTGTTGAGAGTAGTCAATTCATTCACAGTTCTTTATCAAACAATATTTCTGTCTCTGTGCACAATGTTCTTTTGGTTCTGCTCACTTCACAATACATCATCTCATCCATGTCTTTCCAGGCCTTTCTGAAGTCATCCTGCTTGTCATTTCTTATAGCACAATAACATTCCATCACCATAATATACCAGTGTGTTTAGCCCTTCCCCAATTGATAGGCATTCCTTTGATTTCCAGTTCTTAGCCACCACAAAAAGAGCTGCTATAAATATTTTTGTACAGATAGATCTTTTTCTCTTTGGGATATAAACCTAGCATTTGTATTTCTGGATCAAAAGGTATGTACAGTTCTATAGCCCTTTGGGCATAGTTCCAAATTGCTCTCTGGAATGGTTGGATCTTTTCACAACTCCACCAACAGTGGATTAGCATCCCAGCTTTCCCACATCCCCTCCAACATCCAATATTTTCTGTTTTTGTTATATTTGCCCCATAAGAAGTAGCTGGTATCAGTCCCTATTTTCCTTGTCTTAGTCTGTCTTCCATGTTCATCTGCACATTCTGGCCCCAATCAGCCTTTTTTTCCTTGCATAATTCCCAATCGGGATTTTTATCCTCTACTATGCCCTGGAAAGGCATATGTTAGGTTTAAAGTCAGGCTCATCTCAGGCCCCCTATTTGTATATCTGCTTGGCACTACAGAGCTGGCCCTGTTTATGATGGTGCTGTGTCATACAGTCCTCTGAAGAATTCAAAACTGGGCTCTAACTCCCTTTTCAGTGACCTATATCATTTGATTCTGTCTTCTCACTTCTTATAAGCCAAGACCAGAATCTGGCTTCAGGTTGTTGATGATTGGAACTTCCACTGGCCTGAGTGCTTCTGTTTAAAATGCTGGCTTGTTGAAGTCTGCTTTTTGTAGCTTGAGAATACTTCTCTGTGGGGATCCTTTTCCAACTCTCCCTCCTCCTTTCTCTCCCCCTCTACTCCAGTGGGCTTCTGGCTATCTTTTTTTGTGCAGTTTTCATCCAAATGGAGGAGGTCACCCCTGTTTCTTTTCTTTTGTATTAGTCTTTCTGAGGTCATATTAAGAAATATACTGGGATTTATGTTAGAGATCTGGGCTTTCAGGAGCCCTAGAATATAGAATATAGAAGTCCATTTACCATTGGACCAAGCTAAACTAGTGACAGAAAATAACATTTCATTTCTAATGGTGAAATGAATGAATAAAAAAGGCCCTATTACATATTTGACTATGGGGAGACAGATAGGAAAATGAGATAGTTTTTACCCTCTAGTCTCTTATATTCTAATGGAGGGAAATAATAGAGGGGAGTGTTGGGTAGGGAAGGCATTTTTGTTATGGAGAGTTAAAGGAAATACAGTAGAGCCACTGGGTAGTCCATTATCACCCCATTTTCTGTAAGAGACATTTCCTTGTCTTTCCTGCTCTTTCCTCCCTCCTCAGTCCCCCATTAGTGACTTCCTTCTGAGATTATTTTCCATCTACTCTGCAAATATCATACACATGCAGTTTTCATATTGTCTTGCTCTATAAAATTATGTTGATCGATGGCTTTTTCTGGTACTTTTTCAGTGTCAGAAGACAATGAGGAAGGTCTTCAGGATAGACCTCCTATGGTGAATTTACGGGAGGACATGGATAATAGTTGCAGAAGGTGGGCAGACATGGTTGGGTTGTTGCCTATATTGTTTGAAGGAACTTCCAAATAAATAATATCACAGAACCATTTGAGTCTCTCTCCAGATAACCTAAATTTAATATGTCTAAAAATATACTTTATATCTTTTATATTTTTCATCCATGGTAACTAGGTGGCACACTGGATAGAGTACCATCTCTGGGACCTGAATTGAAATGTGAGCTTAGACACTTGCTAGCTGTAGGACCCCTGGGCAAGTTACTTATCCCTGTTTGCTTCAGTTCCTTTATCTTTCATCCACAAGCCAATCTATCTTTTGAGCTTTTCTTTTTTGTAAAGGGCATCACCTTTGGAACCTTATTATCTCTCTCATCTGAGCTATTACCTCCCAGTTGATCTCCCTGCTTCAAAATCTTACTCCAATCAATCCTCTACACGAGGTGATTTTCCTAAAGCACAGCACTGTTTATGTTGCTCTACTGATTGGCAAAATGATATTGCCTCTAGGATGAACATTCTTCTGATTGGCATTTAAAACCTTTCACAATTTGGCTGTAGCCTTGTTATAATTTATTCTCCATGAGTACTCCATGATCTAGCCAAACCGACCGTCTTGCTGTTCTTCATAAATGGCACCTTTTCACTATCTCTCATACCTTGAATGCACTTCCTCTGTTCCTTAAAATCCCTGATTTCCTTCAAGCCTCAGTTTAAGTGCTGCCTTTTACTTGAGTACTTTCTTAATCCAGCCAGATGTTAGTGTCTTCCCCTCAAATTCAAATTGCATCTATTTTGCATATACCCTATATGTACATGTTATTTCTTTTGGCAAGACTGGCAAGGTCAGAAACTGTTTCATTTTTGTCTTTGTATCCACAGGGTTTAGCAAGTACATGACACATAGTAGAAATTTAATAAATGTTTGAGTGATTGATAGGTGTTCATTGATTCAGCATGTTTATTGGGCACCTATTAGGTGCTAAGATGTCAGCGATGAATATCTTTAAGTAGCTTTGAATAAAGTTGGGGATGTAAGATAAGTGTGGAGATCAAAGATAGACAATAAAATATGTGCTCTAAAAAGACATAAATAAGAGTTCTGGAGGTAGACAAATTGCATCTAGTTGCAAATATCAAAGAGGGCTTCATGGAGGATAATGACATTTGAGTTGGGGTTTAAAGGATTTTGACAGAAAGGGCTCTGTTAGAAAGGCATTTCAGGAGAAGGGAATAATATAAATAATGTATTGGCAGAGGAAGAATCAGGGGCATAGGGGGATCAGCTAATCATCAAGAATGCTAGGAAGTCGGGGGCAGCTAGGTGGCACAGTGGATAAAGCACCAGCCCTGGATTCAGGAGGACCTGAGTTCAAATCTGGCCTTAGACACTTGACACTTACTAGCTATGTGACCCTGGGCAAGTCACTTAACCCCCATTGCCCCACAAAAAAAAAAACAAAAAAGAATGCTGGGAAGTCCTCCATTCCATTCCCCACTTACACCCCCCTTCCTCTGCCCCCACCCCCAGGATTATATTTAATTTTGCCTTTTATTATAAGCCTTTTATCTGTTTTCTCTTCTTAATATCATTCCAAGCTCTCCATTTCAGTGGCAGCTGTCAAGTCTTGTGTAATCCTTAATCTCCTTGGTACTAGAACTCTATTTGTGTGTGTGTGTGTGAGTATACATATATGTGTGTGTGTGTGTGTCTCTCTCTCTCTCTCTCTCTCTCTCTCTCTATATATATATATATATATATATATATATATATATATATATAGACACAGAGACACACACACACACACACAGAGGTTTTTTGATCTATAAACTTTGGATTTTGGCAATGAGGTTTCTAGGAGTTCATTTTGGAGTTTCTTCCAGGAGGTAACCAGTGGATTCTTTGTAACTTCACTTTATTCTGGGTAGTTTTCATTTACAATTTCTTTAAATATTTTATATTTTTTTTGGTCATGATTCTAAAGTAGTTCGATGGTTCTTTACTTGATGGGTTTTCTAGGATAATTGTTGATACTATTTCCTATGTTCTCTTGGTTTTTGTTTTTTTGTCTCTCCCTACCCTCCCAATCTTTTGAGGCCTATTTTTATTTTCAGGGCATTTAGTTCTGGGTGAGGTTTTTCACCATCTGGTTGAAGACATTCTTTCTCCTTGTCATTTTTAACTATTCTATTTTCCTTGAAGCCAGGGCTTTTTTTTTTTTAATCCTCTTGGCTTTACTTGGAGTTGTTGTGGGTCACTGTCTTTCTCTGGGTTTACCCATTAGGTATCTTTCTCCTCTGTACTCTAGCACTATATATCTCCCCTTAATCTACTGTCACTATTAATTTTATGTATTAAGAGGATATTTGGTGAGAATTTTAGCTTTGGGGTAAAAGTTATTGAAAGATTTAGAAGAAGGAGTAGTTAAGATATGATCTTTTATAAATATTTTTCCTTTTATTCCCAAATTAACATGTAAAAACAGTGTTTAATGTTGATTTTTAAAACTTTGGGTTCCAAATTCTCTTCCTCCCTTCCCATCCCGCTTAAGACAGCAAGCAAATTCAATATGTTATACATGTGTAGTCATGCAAAACATTTCTTTTATAAATATTTAAAAGGGCTAAGCTGGATTGAGTTTCTAAATATATTAGATTTCATAAAAAGTAATTCAGTAATACAGCTACTTTTTGAGGTGGTTAATACAAATGTATAGGATATTAGGTATGTGGTCAGATAAATAATTACCTTGTCTGGTATTCTTTTAGAGTGGTTACTAGTTAAAATTCCCCTAATGAAAGTTCTAGCATAATTCTCGGTATATAAGAGCACAGCAGAAGGTCATGTAGAAGATCCTTTAGCTTACGGGCTATACAGATAAAAAGATAGGTTAGCTACTGTAATTGAATGTATTAATTTGATCATTGACAACGCTATGCTAAGGTTTAGTAAAAATCTAGCAATTCAAACAGTTAAAGAAGAGAATCCAGCTTTCCAGACCAGAGTCCAGAATCCAGTTTTCCAGATCAGAATCCAGCTTCCTCCTGATGACATCTTACCACTTCAAGAAGACAAGAGAACTCAGAGACTTTATAAGAACAGTTTTTGTTTTGTTGGTTTTTATTATCTCCTTCTGTTACCATCTGCAACATGTACTCTCTGTAGAGGCCCTCCTTCTGCAAGACCAACGTCAAAGCGTCGCGTTCATGAGGGACTGCCCCTTTGGACAAAACTTTTCTTTCTCCCTTTTCTATATTGATATTAACATATTATTAGTTAGCATAGGATATTATTTTTGGCTGTTTCGTTGATCAAACTCATTTGTTTTTCAAATGAAACAAAGGGGGTAATGTGGTAAAAATTATTTGTGGCAAAGATATATATCGGAAGTTTTAGCTGAATCATTTGAAAGATTGCGCATGCCACTGAAGTGGCTTTTGAAGGACCTCCTTTTTTGGGGAGGAGAACGTGAGGAACTTCCCGTATGTGGACTTAAAAGTGAGGGCAGGAACAGAAGTTCTTTCTCTTTGGCGGTGAACAGCAATGGAGCGGGATTGAAAGGAGTGCACATGGTTTGGTGTTCGGTCTTTTCAAAGATTCGCGGTCTGGTGGGCAGTTTGGGATTCGGTGAGTTTTATAAAGGAACAGACTAAGCTTAGATCTAAGATTATTCATTTGTATTTCTCCTTCCTTATTTCCCTAATTGGTTTCAACTCTAGTTGTCTAATTCCCAAACAATAAATAAAAAAAACTGATCCATCAAAGATTAAAGCTCAGTGGCTCCTTTTTCTTAAGGAAAGTTAAAGAGGGAGATTAATACTCTGTATATCCAGTTTTGAATCTCACACTACCTTTGTACAATTCAGTGACATTCTCCCAATGGGTTTTGTTGGGTTTTTTTGGCAGGGCAATGAGGGTTAAGTGACTTGCCTAGGGTCACACAGCTAGTAAGTGTCAAGTGTTTGAGGCCTGAATCCAGGGTCGGTGCTTTATCCCCTGAGCCACCTAGCTGCCCCCCTCCCAATGTGGTTTGATCAAGGGTGAAGTTTGATTGCTATTTCCTTGGTCTGAGCTCTGTAAGTTCTTGGTCTGAGCAAGAGTAGATGGCTAACTAGCCCCTTGTACAGCTGTTACTTCAGAGCCATAGAATTGTACAGGCTCTGCTTTGGTCTCTGATTCCTGCTCTGGTTTTTCCTGTGTCCTGAGCTAGATGCTGGAAATGAGACTCTGCTCTATACCTGATATCTGAGCCACACTGCTACTGCTGGCTTCTGAATTTCTTCACTTTTTGGCAAACCACCAACCCAAGAACACCACCCCTATGCATAGATCCCTTTCAAAGTCTGCTGTGGATCTGTGATATGGAACTGGGTAGTAGGTGCCCTCGTATGGGTCTAGACTGCCTCTTTCTGTGGTGCATAGCCTCTTCTTGACCACTTAAATGCTCTGAACACAGCAAGCTCCTGGCTTGACCCTGTTCACAGCGTCCACGTACCTCCCTGTCTGTCTTCCTCTGCCAAATTATAATGAACAAATGACTCATTATGACTTTTTTTTGGATTTTCCCATTAGTTTTCAGTCTGGTGCATTCTCTAGATTTGTTTTGAGGCTATTTTTCCATATTGGATAGTTTTCCATATTGCTCCACCAATTTGACCCTGCCTCTCACTAGAATTCTTATTGACACAGAATCCAGTTTATATTATCACTTAGTTGTCTCTTCTAATTTCATGGTATTTCCAGGCCCTCCGCTTTATCATGGTTGCTGCTAAATCTTGTGTGAACTTGATTGTGGCTCCATAGTATTAAAAGATTCTTTTCTGACTGTTTCTGTCATTTTCTCCTTTACCTAGGAACTGTGGGATTTGGCTATGATATTCCTGAGAGTTTTCATTTTGAGATAACTTTCAGGAGGTGACTTGGTAGATTCTCTGTTTTACCCTCTGTTTCTGTTTTACCCTCAGAATCTAAGATGTCAAAGCAATTTTCCTTTATAATTTCTTGAAATTGTAAGTTATGCCTGGGACTCTCTACCCCCCTCCTTTTTTTTTTATCTTGGCTTTCAGGTAGTCCAATAATTCTTAAATTATTTCTCCTTCGTCTATTTTCTAGGCCAGTTGTTTTTTCAGTGAGAGATTTCACATTTTCTTCAATTTTTTCATTCTTTTGACTGTTTTATTGTTTATTGATGCACATGGAGTGATTAACTTCCACTTGCCCAATTCTATTTTTAAAGAATTATTACACCCCTATTGCCATCTGGCCAATCCTGTTTTTTAAGGCTTTATTTTCAGTATTTTATATATCTCTTTTACCAAGCTGTTAATTCTGTTTTCTTAATTTTCTTGCATTCTCATTCTCCCTCCCCCAATTTTTCCTCTACTACTCTTATTTGATTTTAAAATAATTTTTTCTCTTGATTAATAAATATTTTTAAAGCCTTTAATCCAAGATAACATTCAAAATAGAATTTTTAACTATGGTTTCAGAGTGAGGCTATTGCTGAGTTGTAGTGCTAAAGGTAGCAAGATAAGCAAGTGTTTAGGATTAGCCTGTGCTCTGGAAATAGTTCATTTAGATTTAATTAAGATCACAAAAGTGATACTTGTTTTTCTTAGTGTAACAGTTTTTTCCTAATTGATAGGTAGAACAATCATTTGTTTAGAAAGGTTAGACTGTTTTCTTTTTCTTTTTTTGCAGGGGGCTGGGGGGGGGGCAGGGCAATGAGGGTTAAGTGACTTGCCCAGGGTCACACAGCTAGTAAGTGTCAAGTGTCTAAGGCTGGATTTGAACCCAGGTCATCCTGAATCCAAGGCCAGTGCTTTGTCTACTGCGGCACCAAACTGCCCCAAATTAGACTGTTTTTTGTTTTTGTTTTTTTGGTGAGACAATTGGGGTTAAGTAACTTACCCAGGGTCACACAGCTAGTAAGTGTCAAGTGTCTGAGGCTGGATTTGAACTCAGGTTCTCCTGAATCCAGGGCCAGTGCTCTATCCACTGTACCACCTAGCTGCCCCATACACTGTTTTCTTAAGATGGCTTTGCTTTGTAAAATGTACTATAATCCAGTTGTGAGGGTCTGTGTTAAGAAGTAGGTGAACTTTTTTTACACTGATTCACAAGATAATAATTTTTTTGGTATCACCATTGTTCTCTCTGGGGTTTGTCTCTTAAGAGAAGGGGTTTAGGGAACCCATGGCTTCCTGTTGAAAGTGAGAGAAATTCTTCATAGTCCTAGGAATTTTTTTTTTAAAGGGAGTCAAGATTATAGCTTAAATAAGTTAAATATTTGACTAAATAATAAAACCAAAGAAATGAGTTCTATTTCCATTTCAGTGAATATCAAGAATTACCTTCAAGACTTCTTGTAACTTAACTTTTCCAACCCTTTTGTCTCAAATCCCAAATGTTTCCCCTGTAGCTACTATCTAGGCAAAAACCCTGAAAGGATTCTTTTAATTCTAGAGATGAACAGAATAAATAATGCTTTCAGTGAACTAAAGGAGCAAGAAAACAAATCATTGGGGTTCCTGGGAGAATGGGATTTTTGTAGTCTTATAATTTTCCAAGGTTACTATTTCCTTTCTGAGTCTTAATTCCATCTCTCCCTTTTTCTTTCTCTTCCTTCAACAGTTCCGTTAACATTTATTAACGCCCTCCATGTACAATAGCATTGTACTTGGCAGGGGTGTGGCAAGGGGGGCGGTTGGGTACAAAGGTAAAAAAGGACAATTGAAGTGCTTTCAACCCAATAGGGAAGATAATAACTAGCTGGCTAGCATTTATATAGCTCTTTAAGGTTTAGAAAGCAGTTTACAAATATGCTTTCATTTAGTCTTCACAATAACCCTGGGAGGTAGGTACCATTTTCCAAATGAGGAAAATTGAGACAAACAAGGTAAGTGACTTGCTCAGGGTTACATAATTATTAAGTATCTGACATTGGATTTGAACTCAGGTTTCTTGACTCTGGGACTGACACTCTATCCACTTTGCCACCTCACTGCCATGTACATTTGATATAAGAATATTATAAGGGCAAAGGAAAGGTTCAGACAAGATGCTGTAAGAAATTTTGAGGCACCCATATCTGTCTCTTGGAAACTCCACCTTCCTTCAAGGCTCAGCTCATGTGGTCACCTAGGGTAAACCTTTTCTAATTTCCCTTATTGTTAGTGCTCTGCCCCTCATCAAATCTTGAATTTATTTATCTAGATTATAAACTCCTCAAAGATAAGGACTTTATTGTTTTCAGTCTTTGTATCTCCAGCATTCCTAGTAGTAGTATTCTGCATATTATTGTTGTTGTTTTTGTTGTCATTATTAAACACAAGCTTAATATGGGCTTATGGAATTGAATTTTCAGATGGGAAAGGGGGAATCAGGGAAGAATTTATGGATAAGGTGGCAACTTAACTGAACTTTGAAGGAAGAAAAAGGTTTCAATAAACAGTGTTCTGTACAAATGTAGAGTCTAGAGAAGATAGAACAAATTTTGGGAATAGCTTGTAGTTTTCTTTGGCTAGAAAGTGGAGTGCCTGAATGGGAACATGTTAACTATCTCATAAATTTAGAGCTGAAAAGAATCTTGGAACTTCTGTAATTTTACATATTGGGAAATTGAGGAGCAGAGAAATTAAATGACCTGCTTACAGAGGTAATAAGTAGAAAATTTAGTTTTTTGACTCAGAGCCCTCTTTTTCCACTTCACTCTGCTACCCCTAAATCTTCTCAGTGCTAAACTTTTCCAGTTCCTTCAACCAATCTTATTATGGCTTTGTCTCAAGGCTCTTTGTCATCCTCTTTGTCCTTCAGTTTATTAATATGGATCACAGATAAAACTTCTTTCCTACAATAAAAATTACATATAATTATGTAGGGGCCGAAATTTAATATATGGAGCATTAATTGGGTGACTTGCTGAAATACTGGGGTCCCAGAAGTAATGAGGGACCTCTAGGTTCAAAGTTCCTGCCCCTCCGAATTGCCCTTTTAGATATTTCTCCCAGGCCAATAAAAAAGGAACTGTACAGCTTCTCTTCCATAAAAGGATCAGATTTTATTACTTGGGAGTTAATTAAACAACAAAGGTGAAATTAATAAAAAATCAAAGATAAGGAAATAGGGAAAAAGAAATACAGATAAATTCTCCTAACTCTAACCTAAGTCTATACAATCCCCAGATCGTTTCCAATTAAGCTAATTCAAAGGAATGCAGGTCTATTGTGTTCACTCACCACACCTGGAAAATCTGCTAGTTTTCTCGAATCACCAGGAAACCAAGAAAGAGGGCAAGCAGGCAGCCTCAAGCAGTATTCTCAAAGTGACTACTAGCCTCTCCTCAAGGAGGTCCAAAAGGGGAGGTCCTTCAAAAACTGCCTATGGAGAATTCTCCTTCTGACCTCAGAAGCATACGTAACTTCAGGGTGGGCCAGGTGTGGTCCCTCCCAAATGAGTCAGCTCAAACTCCAATTATTTTTACCACATATATTAATCTATTCCATTTTGAAAACTTTGAACTCAAGTTGCCAATCTTCTACATTTTTATCAAGTGCTTCAATATGAAATGTTGCTATTCCCAAGTTATCTATCTTCTTAAATTATTATTTTTAAATTTTATTTTATTTTATTTAAATTTTTGGTGAGGCAATTAGGGTTAAGTGACTTGCCCAGGGTCACACAGCTAGTAAGTGTCAAGTGTCTGAGGTCGGATTTGAACTCAGGTCCTCCTGACTTCAGGGCCAGTGCTCTATCCACTGTGCCACCTAGCTGCCCCTTTCTTAAATTATTTTGAACAAAATGCTACACAAATTTAGCCTGGAAAAAATTGTGTAATTAAGTTTTCAATAATTATCGATTAGACGATTTTCCAGTTAAAGCGAAAACAAAATCTGAACCTCCCACTCAAATGAATCAAATTATAGGACCTGCAAATCCCATCATTTGTGGGTACTAGCTATGTGCATAGCAATCCATGCACACTGTTTTATCAGACTAATTGTTATTCATGTCTTCCCATAAAATTTCCTTAGAGGACCTACCTACATTGGAGACTTTTAAATCACTAGAGGTAGCTGAAATTTTCCAGGAGTCCTAGAATCCTCAAACTATGAATGTGTTTGGAAAATCATAAGCTACATATGTATATATATATATACACATATATATATTTCTAATACAAATATATATATATATATATATATATATATATATATATTTCTAGGATAAACTACCAACTCCTCTGGCATTCAAAGGCTTTCATAATCTGGCTCCAGCCTACCTTTCCAGGTTTACTGCCCATTACTCTCCTCCATTAGGCAAACTGGCCTAATGTTCCTTGAACTTACAATATTCTATCTCCTATCTCTATGACTTTGTGACAGGGACTGGATATCTGTCTTCAAATATTAGAAAGGTTGGCGGGGAAGCTAGGTGGCACAGTGGATAGAGCACCGGCCCTGGAGTCAGGAGGACCTGAGTTCAATTCAGCCTCAGACGCTTAACACTTACTGGCTGTGTGACCCTGGGCAAGTCACTTAACCCCAATTGCCTCACCAAAAAAAAAACCCCAAAAATAAAGCAGCTGCAGATGGATCTTATGATTATTTCCTTTTTTTCAAGAGTAGCCAAGGATTGTGTGAAGTGTTTGCTTTTCCATATTTGATTTCATTTGATTACACAAAGCTGTTAAATAGTTAACAAACCTCTTTTTTGTTGTTGCTACTTATGCAAATAGTATGTTGGGGAAAGGATGTTGGATGTTGTTCTTTTAGATTTTTATGTATGTATCCTTTGGTGAAGTGTGTTTGGGAATTTTCATTTTCTTGATTGAGGTATGTGTTCTTCATGTCAGCAGTGTGGTACAGTGGATGGAAGGCCTGAGTTCAAATGTGGCCTCAGATGCTTGTTCAAAGAGGCTCATCACTTTCTTGAACACTGTCTACAGAGTTATAGAAATGATTTAATCTGAGGTGGTAGATATGCTGAGAAGATATAAGATTCATCAAGCATATTGAATAACATAATTGAAGATGCTACTAACCCACTAAACTGAGTGCCTCTAGTAGGCACTCAGTAAATATTTATGAAAAGGGAAAAGACCACTAGATCTGGAATCAAAAAGATCTGGCTTTTATTCCCCTACCTAACACAGGATTATGATTCTGGGCATGCTTCAGTTTCATCATGTTAAATGGGGATAGTTTTTACTCTTCCTACCTCATAGGAATGTTGTGAAGAAAGTGTATTATATATAACTTTATATAAACTGTCATCATTGGTGTGAATAGGGTTTTAAAAGTAATTTTTATGAAACATTGATTTCTCTTTTATGAAATAATCTTAATGATCTTAGGTGTCTTATTTTATTTTTGTTTTCTAGATGTAAAAAAAGATTGGTCAGATCATGCCTTGTGGTGGGAAAAGAAAAGAACTTGGCTACTTAAGACTCATTGGACCTTGGATAAATATGGTATACAAGCTGATGCTAAGCTTCAGTTCACACCTCAGCACAAATTGCTTCGTCTACAACTCCCAAACATGAAGTATGTGAAGGTGAAAGTGAATTTCTCTGATAGAGTGTTCAAAGCTGTTTCTGACATCTGTAAGACTTTTAGTAAGTATCACTTCATTTTTTTGTTTAAAATGCCCTGAAATATGTATCAGTCTGGTAAGTGATATTTAGCTGACATCCTTTTCATTGAGAAGCGGTCATTTAATTTCTCAGTTATCCAGATAACTCTCTGAGACTTAGTTTTAGATAGGGAATTTGTACACTGTGAAATTGCGAGTCTGGATCCCAAGCCAGCAATGTCCTAAGGAAATTAAAATTTAAGAACATACTTTTTCCTAGGTGCTTACCCTATATTCCTTATTGTAATTTAAGATAAATTGTAACTGATGAAAAATCAAGTAATGTACTCTGAATTTCAATATACTGTAGAGGAAAGAGTAATGGACTTAGAGACAAAAAGTCCTTTGTTCAAGTGTGTCCTCTTCCTTAGCAGCTGTGATTTTAGGTAAGTGATTTAACTTCTTTGAGCTTCAGTTTCCTTATATTTTTTAAGTTTGTATCACAAGTTTCCCCTAGCATTCCTATCCTTCCCAGAGAATCATCTCATAACAAACAATATTAAAACCAAAATAGGAAAGAGAAAAAAAAATCAGCATAATTGATCAATACATCAAAAAAATCTGATAATATGTACAACACTTGTGGACCTCCTACTTCTGCAAAGAGTTGGAATGGTAATGTTTTATGTTTCTTTTGAACTGTGCTTGTTCTTTTTGCAACATTCACTTTTGATCTGTATGTGTATGTTTGTATTCTGTTATAGTCATTGCGTATATTGTTTTATTGGCTCCATTTCATTGCACCAGTTCATGTAAATATTTTTTTTTTAGTGAGGCAATTGGGGTCAAGTGACTTGCCCAGGGTCACACAGCTAGTAAGTGTTAAGTGTCTAAGGCCGGATTTGAACTCAGGTCCTCCTGATTCCAGGGCCGGTGCTCTATCCACTGCACCACCTAGCTGCCCCCAGTTCATGTAAATATTAACATGCTTCTCTGATTTAATATTCTGTTACAGTTATTTACCACAGTAGTCTAGCCATTCCCTAATCAATAGGTGTCACTTTGTTTCCTGTTCTTTGCTATCACAAAAGGTTCTGCTATAAATATTTTGATGTATATAGGACTTTCTTCTTCTCATTGGCCATTTTGGAAACCGGTTTGTAATTATGCTGAATGGTTTTACTGATTCACAGCTCCACTGACAATACCTATCTTCCCGCAACCACTCCAACATTGATTTTTGTCATGTATGTCAGTTTGCAGTTTGTGAAGTGAAAATTCAGAATTGTTTTTGATGTGAATTTCTCTTACAATTAGTGATTTGGAGTATTCTTTTATGAAGTTGTTAATAGTTTGCAATTCTTCCTTTAATAGTTCCCTTTGTTCATATTTTTTGACCACTAATTTTTTGAAGAATGGCTTTTGGTTATATGTAAAACATGTATCTATAACAAATATATGTGCAGATATACATTACATATATGATGTGTATGTGTATTTTTTTCAGGGAGTTTTTTTCCTAAGTAATTTGTGTTTTCTAGTTTATGGAACACTGTGTTGAGTTCCATTATTTACAGTTTTTTTCTTGTCTATGTTTCAATGTCTTGTTCCTTTGGCCTACCTCTCTTTTTTAACCAATACCAGATGGTTTTGATTATTGCTACTTTTAAATACTGTTTTCCCTTTGGGATTTCTTGATACTCTAGATCTTTGAGTATCCAAATTTTGTAAGGTATTCCTTTTATAAAATAATTGCTATAGAATTAAGAGTATAAATTGTATTGTCATTTTTATTGTATTGGCGGTTTTCTCATTTTAAAAGTGGAAATAAATACTTCACCTGCTTAACAGTTATAGTGAGGATTAAAACAAAGAATGGATATGAAGTCAGGCTTTATAAATATAAGTTGACTGTTACACTAATTACTGCTCCATTGAATATGTATTGCATGTTTCCTTTATCTTTAGTAATTTTGATAATTGTTGTGTAGGGATTACTTACAAAGGGGACATGACCTTTGTATTTCTTTCTTCAAATATGACAGTATTTGATTTTCATAATATGGATGGATTTTTGTCACTTTTTTATTGAAGATCAGAATAGGTTTTGAAAGAAATGATTATTAATGTTCCATCTTCCTTAACAAGAGTCTAGCAGTTTGAGTTTTGACATGAAATGTGGGGGCAGCTAGGTGGCGCAGTGGATAAAGCACCAGCCTTGGATTCAGGAGGACCTGAGTTCAAATTTGGTCTCAGACACTTGACACTTACTAGCTGTGTGACCCTGGGCAAGTCACTTAACCCCCATTGCCCCCCACACACACACACACACAAAGAAATGAAATGTGGGTTGCTTTTGGATTATTCAATGATATAGTACATGACTATAATGTAATATTACTGTACCATAAGAAATAATGAATGTGAAAAAATGTAAAGAAGCATGTTAACATCAACATGAATTGATGCAGTGAAGCAGAGCCAAAAACAATATATGCATATACAATAATACGATAGCATAAACAGAAGGAATGATCACACACATATCAAAAGTGAATGTGACAAAAAGAAGAATTTTATGTGTTCAGCCATAAAAAATATATGAGCTATAAATATACCCCTTTTTAAAGTTGTTGGTTTTTTTTTACCTAGCCAAAGGCAAGTTTTGTAAAGAACTGTTCTTTGGGGCTTTAAAATACAGAGTTGTAGCCTACCTGTACCATTTTAATTCTCCAGTCTATAGTTGCTCACAGTGATTTTTATTATTTCTATCATATATTAGTGAATCATATTAAAAATTCCTGATTTAAAACTAACACTTGACTCCCAAGTTTGTTGTGAGGATTTAATGTGTACAGCATTTTGCAAACCTTAAAACTACCATCAAAGCAAGCTGTTGTTACTAGCTTAGAGAAAAGGCTGTAATGGGTAAGGAGGCAGAAGGATACATTCCATGAGCCAGGAGCGCCATCACAGAGCTAGGTGAGAACAGGAGGTGGGATGAGGGGAAGACGTTAGTTCGGTTTGTCTAGAGCTGGGATTCTCCATTTCTTCTGTGTTGTAGACTCCTGGGCTGTCTGGCTAAGAGTAGGGCCCCCTTCTCAGAATCATGCTGTTAAATGCACAAAAGAAAATACACAGGATTACAAGGGAAACTAATTATATTGAAATTTCGTTATCAAAATGTTTCTTATAAAATAAAGTTCACAGACCCCAAGCTAAGAAGCTCTGGCCAAGGGCAGTGACTTTAAACACAAATAGAAATGTGGGTCACTAAACTGTAAGTAAAGATCCCTTGACTTAAGTTAAAAATGTGATATTTAAAAAAAAAAATTCCTGATTTATTGTATAGGAAAAGCAAAAAAACCCAAAACACCTTCATTTAAGATCAAGTAAAGTGTTTTCCTAATTTAGAACAGGTTTTAACATATAAAATCAATATCCTAAATTAAAGGATTGAAACTTGGAGAACTGTCATTGTTGATGACAAATTGTATTTTAATATGAATTCTGTGTATTTGTGAGAGTGAGCTTTGAAATTCAGTCCTGTTGATCCAGTATTCTTGATGAGGTGGGGGAAGAGCATAATATGTGAGCTTTAATAGGTAAATTTGTAAAGAGAGAAATAATTTATATCATGTAGAATCACCATTGACTCAGGGAACATTATTATTTAGTAATCTGTGAACAAGAAAAAGAAATCTGGATTCTAAAAGCCTATATTTATTTGCTTTGAGACAAGAGGCAAATATTTAATATTGTATTTGTCATTTCTCATGTATTAAAAATGGCTACACTGGGGCAGCTAGGTGGCGCAGTGGATAGAGTACCGGCTCTGGAGTCAGGAGTACCTGAGTTCAAATCCAGCCTCAGACACTAGCTGTGTGACCCTGGGCAAGTCACTTAACCCCAATTGCCTCACTAAAAAAAAGAAAAAAAAATAGCTACACTTTATTTTCTTTTTAAAAAGTTTTTGAGTTCCATATTCTCTCTTCCTCCTATCCCTCCCCCACCCATTGAGAAGGCAAGCAATATCCTATCAATTATATATGTGAAGTCATGCAAAACATATTTCTATATTAGCCATGTTAGGAAAAGAAGCAAAAAAGGAAGAAAAATTTTAAAAAGTGGGGAAAGTATGCTTCAGTTTGTACTTAGAGTTCATCAGTATTCTCTTTGAAAGTAGATAACATTTTTTATCATGCATTCTTTAGAATTGTCTTAGATCACTGTATTGATTAGAGTAACTAACTCTTTTACAGTATTCTCCTGGTTCTGCTCACTTCATTTTGCATTAGTTCATATAAGTCTAATAGGTTTTCCTAAAAACATCCTGCTCATCTTGTCTTGTAAGTATAGTAGTATTCCATCACAATCATATACCACAACTTCTTCAGCCATTCTCTAATTGATGGAAATCTCTTTATTTTCCATTTCTTTGCTACCACAAAATGAGCTACTATAAAGATTTTTGTACAAATAAGTCCTTTTCCCTTTTCTTTTATCTCTTTGGGATATAGACCTAGTAGTTATATTGCTGGGGGAAAGGGTATGCACAGTTTTATTGCCCTTTGGGCATAGTTCCAAATTGCTCTCCAGAATGGTTGAATTCACAACTCTTCTAGCAGTGTATTAGTATTCCAATGTTTCCATATCCCCTTCAGCATTTGTTATTTCCTTTTTCTGTTATGTTAGCCAGTCTGATAAGGTGTGAGGTGGTATCTGAAGTTATTTTAATTCACATTTTTCTAATCAGAATTGATTTAGAACATTTTTTCACTTAACTATAGATAGCTTAGATTACTCTGTCTGAAAACTGCCTGTTCATACCATTTATCAGTTGGGAATGGCTCTTATTTTTATAAATTTGGTTCAGTTCCTTTATATATTTGAAAAATGAAGCTTTTATTAGAGAAATTTGCTATAAATATTTTCCCCCAACATCCTGCTTTCCTTCTAATTTTGGCTGCGTTGGTTTTGTTTGTGCAAAACCCTTTAATTTTATGTAATTAAAATTATCCTTTTTGCTTCTCATGATATCTTCATCTCTTATTTGGTCATAAACTCTTTCTCCATAGTTCTTATAGATCATATGTGTGTGTGTGTGTGTGTGTGTATGCATATATACATACATATGTGTGTGTGTATTTCTATGCTCCCCTAATTTACTTATATCACCCTTTATGTCTAAATCATGTGCCCATTTTGACCTTATCTTGGTATATAGTGTGAGATGTTGGTCTATGCCTAGTTCCTGCCAAACTGCTTTTTTCCCGACAATTTCGTGATATGGTAAATTCTTGCCTCCAAAATTTGGATCTTTGGGTATGTCAAACTAGAGTCATTTACTACTGTGTATTGTATACTTAACCTATTTCACTAATCTACTATTATTTCTTAGCCAGTAGTAGATGGTTTGATGGTTAGTGCTTATAGAATGGCCATTTTTTAACAAACATATGTTTGGAAAGATTTGTATATAAAACTCTCTTATTTGTATTGTGTGATGTGATTTCTCATTTTTTCCTAGTTTGGTTTTTTTTGGGGGGGGGAGGGTTATATGAAAGAACTCAGCCACATAAATGTGTTCAAAAGTAAACAAATTTCTTTGTCTTTGAATAACAAATGGGATTGTTTTCTTTTTGAAAGGCTTTTTTTCTTTAAAAAAAAAAAATATATATATATATATATGAAACAGTGAATCTTAACGTTAAACTTTTTAGTACCAACACTGCTATGCTTGTTTACCCTTTCTAAATTTCTTTCTCTTCTTTTCTATGCATTTTTAAAAAATGTTTCAGTGACACTCTTTTCTTTCTTTTACAGCACTGTCAGTACCCCCACACTCCTAACCCACTACTCCCAGGAATCCCCAGGTGTCTTTGAATCTGCTATTTTATACCATTCCATATTACATTTGTAAGCCATTTTTTGTTATTCCTCTCTCAAATGATGGTTATGCACTTGTTTCCAGTTCTTTGCTACAACAAAAAAATGCAGCTATGATTATTTTTCCCCATATAGGGTTTTTTTTTTTGAGGGGGTGGCGGTTAAAGGTAGTTTTTCTTAACAAGATCAAAGGAAGCTACATTGAAGATCTAGAACAGGAAAAACTTAAAAAGGGAAAGTCAACAAGGGGTGAAGTGTTCACCTACTGGTGGACAGTTGTTGAACAACAAGTATGAATGGAGTTATACATTTTCAGATATAGCCAGTGCATAAATTTGTTTTGCTCAACTCTACTTATTTGTTAAAAGGGAAGGTTCTTTGGACAGGGAAGAATCACTTGATGATGGATGTATGTCTAAAATCATGTGTGTAGGAAGTTTTGCAACAAGAATACTTTTCTAATAATAATTACAGTTGACATGTATTGCATTTTCAGTGATATGTTCCTGAGAAGGAGAAATGTGGCAGTAAACAAAATATACTTCATCTTGCCAATGTGCTCCCCCCGTTTTAATACAGAAGTCTCTGCTCCACAGAGATAAAATACCTAATACATCCAAGAGAATGATTCTCATTACCATTCTTGTGTCAACCAGACTTTTTTCCAGAAGCAGTCTCTAACCTATGTTAGAGCTGTACAATATAGAACAGAGACAGGTGAGTTAGGAATTAGAGAGACAGTTTATTTTCTGAGAAAAAAGACTTGTAAGCAAGGTGGAGCTATAGACACATGTGCCAGGGCCCCACCCCTAGTGGGTGGACCCAAGGTAGTGTGGGGAAATCTCAATACTTATACTCATGACTGTTCAATGAGTTGTAGCCCTAGCAATGAGGGAGCAGCAATCATGTGACAAGTTTGATTCACTGCAGGACATTCTGACTTTGTCTTTGATCATCCAGAGGGTGATTGCAAAGGATTGTTGTCCTGCCAAGCTCAGGGCCCAGCTTGCTTGCTGGGCCTTAGCTCTGGAAGCAGGGAATCTAAATTTTACTTTGTCACTGGGCAAAGTCTTCAGGAATACTTTTAAGTCCTATTTCTTTGAATGCAATGGTGTTACCTCCATCTTTTGACAAATGAGTTATGCTTCTCATCAGCCATGAGTTAAATACACACGGGGTTCTGGGATAGGAGTCATTTCTTGGTATGTGGAATCTGTGTTTGAATTGTAATTTCCATGCAGATAACTTAAACTTTCTCCAGGGTTTTTACTTCTTAGCTATCATTGACTTTAGGGAGGTTATGCTATTTACATTGACTTGGGGCTTCAACCATAAGATACAAAGAAAAACAAACCCTTTTAATAAGAATTCCTTGTATTCATGAATGGTAGTTTTGCCACATCATTAAAAAAAATTGTAACCATTTTAGGATATTTAAATTTACTTGAATTGGCAAAACCAGATTGCCTTATGATAGAAAGCACTGTGAATACAGATATTATATCCCTAACTAAATAGTGTATAAATTTTAGTTTTCCATAGAAAGGTAGATAAAAAAAAATAGAAAAGCTTCTCTCCTTCAGGCCACTGTTGGTATGGGAAGGCAGCTGAAGGGCATTGTGGACAAGAGATCAAGGCTCTTCATACTTGGGTAAGGAAAAAGCAGAAGTGAAAGTTTTGTGGCTAATGTAATTTATGTTACTTTCTAAACATAATTAGCCCTCTTGAATTTCAGTGCTTGAAAACTGTAAAGATTAAGGAAGGTACTTTTCAGTTTAAAATCAACATAACAGTGCATATTTGGTAATCTCTGGAGTTTTATTAGTTGTGGTACTGAAACTTGGGCTTTTAAATGGTATGTGGTGTTGTTGGGTTTTTTTGCAGGGCAACAGGGGTTTAAGCGACTTGCTCAGGGTCACACAGCTAGTAAGTGTCAAGTGTCTGAGGCCAGATTTGAACTCAGAGGCCAGATTTGAACTCAGATACTCCTGAATCCAGGGCCGGTATTTTATCCACTGTGCCACCTAGTGGTTTTGCAATTTTCTTTTTGGTTACAGGCTTCTCCATAATCAAAGGTTTATCATGCCGACACTATGGTTTCAATTATAAATAGCTACTTGACTTAAAGTATTGTCATCTATCAATACAGTGGTCACTTTTTTCCAGATGAAAATTGAATTTTAAATTGTCTTATTTGTATATTTGAACTTTGACAAAAACTGTTTATTAATAAAATGTGTGATTTTTGTAATACCAGTCATATTTTTACATATAAATTTTGGAATGTGCATTTAAAAAACCACATATACTACCATACTCTGTTTATTAAAAATATAAATAAGCTGTTTCTTTTCCTATGTTGTTAGTCATTAGGAACATTATAGATGTGACAGTATTTAAGTGTAAATGTTTTCAAAATTAAATTACTTAACACCCTTCTCAAACTGGCCACTATAACTGTTGCAGCTTAGAAATTCCACTTGTCCCTTTGAAAACTACTTATTAGCTTCCCCTTTATGCTTGACCTCTTATTTACTTTTCTTGCTATATTGCAGGTATAAATCTGAGAAGGCAACCCTTTCCAAGATCAAACCTTTTAGAATATATGTTAGGAAAGATTCCTTTCCTCCCTTCCTCGCATCCTTTCATTGAATTTTGTTTTTGTTTTTTTTTTGGTGAGACAGTTGGGGTTAAGTGACTTGCCCAGGGTCACACAGCTAGTAAGTGTCAAGTGTCTGAGGCTGGATTTGAACTCAGGTCCTCCTGAATCCAGGGCCAGTGCTCTATCCACTGCACCACCTAGCTGCCCCCCTTTCATTGAATTTTAAAAGCTAGTGCCTAGTTTTTTTCTTTTTTTGAGTTCCTCAAGCTTTTGTTTATAGGTATTTTTCCTTTTAAAATGATATAATTTTTTGATTTATAAACTATGATATGGAAAGCTTATTAGGCATAGTTTTATTTTATTTTATTATTTTTTTTATTTTTTGTGGGGCAATGGAGGTTAAGTGACTTGCCCAGGGTCACACAGCCAGTAAGTGTCAAGTGTCTGAGGCCGAATTTGAACTCAGGAACTCCTGAATCCAGGGCCGTTGCTTTATCCACTGCGCCACCTAGCTGCCCCTAGGCATAGTTTTTTTGTTGTTTTGTTTTGTTTTGTTTTTTTAGTGAGGCAATTGGGGTTAAGTGACTTGCCCAGGGTCACACAGCTAGTAAGTGTTAAGTGTCTGAGGCCGGATTTGAACCCAGGTACTCCTGACTCCAGGGCCGGTGCTCTATCCACTGCACCACCTAGCTGCCCCCCTAGGCATAGTTTTAACTTTAGTTAGGTTAGACTGAAAGAGGTGGCTTTTCCATTTTGATTGAATGGAATGAGGAAGTTAATTTAAAAATTATTAGTGGTTTGATAGTATTTGTTTAATATACAAAATATTCAGGGGGCAGCTAGGTGGCGCAGTGGATCAAGCACCGCCCCTGGACTCAAGAGGACTCAAAGCCAGCCTCAGACACTTAACACTTACTAGCTGTGTGACCCTGGGCACTTAACCCCCATTGCCTCTCAAAAAAAAAAAAAATATTCAGGAGAGTGGTAAGTGGAAATAGTCAGATTTAGGGTTATAAAAATGGAAAATAAAGATAAGAGAGGCATTAATATTATAATGGTCAAATATAGTAATAAGGATTTAAAAATTTTTAAAGTTATGGGGCAGCTAGGTGGCACAGTGGATAGACCACTGGCCCTACATTCAGGAGGACCTGAGTTCAGTTCCGGCCTCAGACACTTAACACTTACTAGCTGTGTGACCCTGGGCAAGTCACTTAACCCCAGTTGCCTCACCAGGGTCACACAGCTAGTAAGTGTCAACTGTCTGAGGCCAGATTTGAACTCAGGTCCTCCTGAATCCAGGGCTGGTGCTTTTTCCACTGTGCCATCTAGCTGCCCCCAGGGAAATTTTTTTTTTTTTAAATTTATAGGATTTAAAGCTGGAAGGGATATCATAAATAATTTAGTCTAACTCTCATTTTACAGTGGAGAACTCTGAGAACCAAAGAACTTTAAATGGTTTGATCAGAGATAAGGTACTAGCCTGAAGTCATGCCTCAGACACTTAACACTTACTAGCTGTGTGACCCTGGGCAAGTCACTTAACCCCAATTGCCTCACTTTAAAAAAAAAAAAGATAGCACTGGGTAAGAATAATTGTTGGAGGGCAGCTAGGTGGCGCAGTAGATTCAGGAGGACCTGAGTTCAAATCCAGCCTCAGACACTTGACACTAGCTGTGTGACCCTGGGTAAATCACTTAATCCTCATTGTCCCCCCCAAAAAAGAATAATTGTTGGAGTTAGAGTCAAGTTCAGGAGTAGGAGGACGAAGCATAGCTCAGCTTCCCCACCATTCTTCTTCCACAAAAATTTAGAAAACACAACAGACCAAATCCTGATTAGGAAATCCAAGGGGGAAAAAAATCACATTGAGTCATTTTCTAGGGATGACCTCTGGCTAGCAGTACACTGCATAGAACACTCCAGTACCCAGGGATCATGGTTCTTCTCCTGATCAAGAAACACTGAGGGTAGTAAAAGATATAGGAATGGGTACCATCTGGCAGCCCTGTGGCTCACCGTCCAGTTTCAGGTTCAGATCCAGGGCAGGGTAGGGAGGGTAACCCTGTTAGAAACATCTATAGTAAATCAAAACAAATGTCCACGTTGCCCATGGCTGAAAAGAAAAAAATATGTGTGTATACACACACACACACACACACACACACACACACACACACCCCATATGTCTCATTCTACATTTATTCTGGTATAAATCCAATCCAGTCATCATATTATCTTTGTGATATGTTGCTGTCTACTACAGACAGACTCCTTGCGGAATATTTCATATAAGTTTGTATCAATATTTATTAGGTTTGAAGCTTTCTTTCATTCTCCCTGATTTAGGTATCAAAATCACATCTCTATCATAGAAGGAATTTGGTAGGATCCTTTCTTTTCCCATTTTTTTTTTCAAATAGCTTTTAAATGTCTTGGAGAATTTACTTGTAAATCCATCTGGTCTTGAGTATTGTTCCCCACTTTGGGAGCTTATTTTTTGGCTTGTTTAATTTCTTTTTCAAAATTGTGTTAAGTCCTCTATTTGTTATTCATCTCAGTATGTCATATTTTTATATATACATATCCATTTATATTATCATCATTTGTGTACTGTTTTCATTTTTTTGATAACGATTTATCTGTTTTATTCCTCCCCCCCAAAAAAACCACAAAATGCCAAAGAACTGAATACCCAGTTATATTTATTAATTTTGTGGTTCTTTTCCTTTCAGTTTTGTTTATTTTTTCTTTGATTTTTAGGATTTTAATTTTTCTGTTTAATTGGGTTTTTAAAATTTTATTGAGTTTGATGGATAATTTTTTGTTCTATTCTTTCTCTTTTGTATTGTTGAAAGTGGTTGGAGGTACAGTATACACTTTCCCCTAACGACTACTTTGAGTGTAAACCCAAAATTTTGGTATGTTGCCCCATTCTTGTCATCATCTTTAATGAAATTATCTGTTGTTTCTATATTTTATTCTTTGACCTATCTTTTCTTTAGGCTTGCTATTGAGTTTCTAATTAATTTTTTATAATCTCTTCAGTGGCCCTTTATTGAATCTAATTTTTATTGCACTGTAGTCCACAAAATATGTGTTTAAAACTTCTGTTTTTCTATATTGGTTTGTGAAATTTTTGTGAACTAACACATGGTCAGTTTTTATAAAGGTGCCATGCACTGCTGAAAATATGTATATTCCTTTCTTTTTCTCTTCATTATTCAACATAGATCTTTTTTCTGTAATTTATCTAAAAATCTGTTAGGTCCTCAACTTCTTAAAAAAAAAATTTAACTTTAAAAAAAATTAAATTTATTAGATTTATTATCCAAGTCTGAAAAGAGCGCTTAAAGTTCACAACTATTAAGAGTTTTGAGGGCAGCTAGGTGGCACAGTGGATAGAGCACCGGCCCTGGATTCAGGAGGACCTGAGTTCAAATCTGGCCTCAGACAGTTGACACTTACTAGCTGTTGTGACCCTGGGCAAGTCACTTAACCCCAATTGCCTCACACACACACACACCAAAAAAAGAATTTTGCTATTTCTCAATTAACATTTTCCTAATTACTTTGATTCCATGCCAACATTTGAATGTATATTATGCTTTAATATCATTTCATTATCTGTGGTGATTGCCTTTAAACATGAATTCCCTGCTTATTTCTTTTCACCAATGCCTTGTGAGATGATGATTGCAATCTCTACTTTTAGAAATTTGCTCAGAATATTACATTCTTCTCCATTCCCTAAATTTTAATAATAATTTTAAAATGAAGGAAGAAGGAAAGAGGGAGAAAAGGGGAGAAGGAATAAGAAAGAAGAGAAGGAATATAATAAGAATTGATGGGGATGATGATGATTTTATGGGAACTAGGTGGTACAATGGATACAGTGCTGGGCAGGAAGACCTGAGTTCAAATCCAGCCTCAGACACTTAGTAGCTATGTGACTTAGGAAGGTCACTTAATTTCTATGTGCCTCAGTTTCCTCAATTCTAAAATTGGGATAATAAAAGCACCTGCTTTCCTGAGTTGCTGTGAAGACGAAATGAGATATGTGTAAAGTTCTTAGAACAGTGCCTGTCACGTAGGCTCTATATAAATAGTATTATTGTTGTTATTAATTTAACTCTAGGAATGTTTGAAGTGTTTTCCAATAAACAATATGTTTTTAGATTTTACTTTCTAGGTTTTTTTTGTTTTGTTTTGGTTTTGTTTTTGTGGGGCTATGAGGGTTAAGTGACTTGCCCAGGGTCACATAGCTAGTAAGTGTCAAGTGTCTGAGGCCAGATTTGAACTCAGGTCCTCCTGAATCCAGGGCCGGTGCTTTATCCACTGCACCACCTAGCTGCCCCTACTTTCTAGTTTTTTCTGCCACCTTCCTCCATTTGGTAAATAAGCTTATCTTTTTTATATTCAGTGTTAGAATAAGGATAGGGATTATATCTGTAATTTTATTAATATAGAGGATTCCCTGCTGAAGAGCCTCCTTGTACCAATGCAGCTTGGCATGTTCTCTGCAAATTCTAATCTTAGGAGAATTGTCTAGAGCAGAGAAGTTAAGCTATTTGCCTAGCATTATACAACCAATGTATGTTAAAGGTGGACCTAAATCTTTTTTTTTTTTTTTTTTGCCGGGCAATGAGGGTTAAGTGACTTGTCCAGGGTCACACAGCTAGTAAGTGTCATGTGTCTGGGGTCAGATTTGAACTCAGGGCCTCCTGAATCCAGGGTTGGTACTTTATCCACTGTGCCACCTGGCTGCCCCCCGTAAATCTTCTTCAAGTTCAAGGATGAATCTCTGTCCATTATGCCAGACTGTTAGGTGTTACTATTTTTAATTGTGTATTGCCCTCCATAATAATTTCTTATTCTTTTTTTTTCCATTTTTCTTCTTCACTGCTTAACTTACAAAAAAGTGGTATAGAAATAAAAGTAATAAACTCTAATAATCTATAGCTGAAATGCTCTGTACTCACTCCTCTGCCTTTATCTCTTTATCAATCCCAGACATCTATCTACATCTAGTCCTTCGACTTTCTTTTTTATTCTCCTTTTATTATCAACTCTTAAAAGATAATGGGCTTTTTTTTTTCTTTTCTTGTGACTTTTAGCTATCCCCAGTCCCCTCAGATAGCCACCACCCCAGTTCAGATCTGGATCAGCCCTTCCCTAGATTATCTCGATATCCCCTAATTAGGCTCTCTACCTCCAGTCCTTTCATATAGCTGACAAAGTGATATTCATAAAACACAAGTCTAACCAAGTCATTCCTCTACTCAAGAAGCCTCATTGGTTTTCTAGGATAAAACACAAACTTGTCTGTTTGGCACTGAAAGTCCTTCACAATCTGATTCAAGTTTCAGTTTCTAGATTGATCACACCTTACTGTGCCTCATGTTGTTTATAGTCTTGCTAAACTAACTCATGACCCATTTCCTTTATGTGACGTTCTATCTCTCCTCTCCATACCTTTGTACAGGCTATTTCCTCATTCCTGGAGTGCCCTCCTTTATCACCTTCACTTCTTAAAATCCTCAGTTTCCTTCAATGCAAAACTCAGGTACCACTTCCCATAATAGATGTTTCCTGATTTCCCTCAGCTATTGGTACCTTCCCCTTAAAAAAATACTTTGTATTTAATGTGCTTACATCTTATATTTATTTATCTGTATGTTTCTTCCCCAAAAAGACTACAACCTCCTTGAAAGCAGAGACTGACTTGTTTTTGACTTGTATCCCTAGCATCTAGCACATACTAGCACATGCACTAGTAAGTGCTTAAAATTTTTTGTTGAATTGGATTGTTGAACCTTTAGGACCAATTTTGAGGGGATATGGTACAAGAGAAAGATCACTGACCCAAAAATAAGAGGTTGCTGCTGTTTCACTCACTTGTTTTCAGTCGTGCCCAACTCCTTTGTGACCCTGTTTGGGGTTTTGTTGGCAAAGATACTGGAGTGGTTTGCCATTTTCTTCTAGCTCATTTTTACAGATGAAGAAGCTGAGGCAAACAAGGTTAAGTGATTTGCCCAGGGTCACACAGATATTAAATTTCTGAAGCTAGATTTGAACTCGGGAAGGTTAGTCTTCCTGACTCCAGGTCTTTTACTCTATTGACTGCACCATCTAGCTGCCTACCCGTGTGACATGGGAAAGTCATTTAACCTTTCTTAGTCTCAATTTCCTTCTCTGTAAAATTAGGGGATTGGACTAGATGATGATCTCAAAGGTCTTTTCTTGCTCTAGATGAGTGATTTTATGAATCTAAATGCTGCCATCGACTGTGGACTTGTCAAGAAGCCCTCTGAAACTTGTCTAATGATGTTAACTGATATTTACTTAGTGTTTTAAAGATTTGCATAGTACTTTCCCTATAACAACTCTGTGCAGCTGGTAGGGCAATTATTGTTATGCCAACTTTAGAGATGAGGAAATTTAATTTTTAAATGGTTAATTGACTTATATTCAATCACACAGCTAGGAAGATGTGATTTCAAACCTGTACCTCCTGACTCCCTTTCTGTCAGTCAATGAACTAGCATTTATTAAGTGCCTGCCCCTCACTGTTTTGTACTGTGTTTACAAATACAGAGAATGAAGCTATACCTACTTGTAAAGAGCTTATGTTTTAATGAGGGAGATCACAAGTACATATATTAGTGGATGCAGAATAAGTGTTAAGTATTTACAGAAGAAATAAAATTTTTAAAAATGAATACAAGGTAGTTTGGGAGGGAAGGGGTACTTAGTTGGGTGATCAGGAAAAGCTTCATGTAAAAGGTCACATGAACTATGTCTTGAAAGGAGAGAGGGATTCTTTAAGGCAGAGGTAAAAAGGGAATGCATTCACAGCATGGGAGATAGCCAGTGCAAAGAGACAGAGATGAGAGATGGAATGTCAAGAGTCAACTAGTAGGCTCTTGCATTGATCCAGGTGAGAGGTGATGAGGGACTGAACTAAACTGAAAGCTGAGTAAAGATAAAGGGTTGATTATGTAGGATGTTGTGGAGGTAGAAACAGTAATATTTGGAAACCGATTGTATAGGTGAGTTGTAGCAAAACCAGAATTCCTGATTAATGCCAAAGTTACAATCTTGAGAGGTTAGAAGAATCATAATGACTTCAACAGAAATGGAGACGTTTGGAAGAATTATGAGTTTAAAGGGGAAATTAATGAGATCTATTTGACCATATAGGGTTTGAGATATCTAGCAGGCAATTGTTGATAAGCTCAGAGAAGAGTCTGGAGCTGGATATATAGAGGATGATGTCAAGGGGTTTTAAGATGAAGAGAAGAAGTGGAAGAAGCACATGAAATTCTGGTAGGCTATGTGGAACTGGACTTCATCTCAAATGGAGAATGTGGATAACTAAAGGCCTAAACTGATAACAGTTTTACTCAGCAGTTCAGCAGATATATACAATATATACAATAGGGCCTTATCACAAATGCTGAAATGCCAGGCTCAGCTATAATTTGAGAAAAGGCATTGCTACCACCCACCAAAAATTCTGTTTATTTATCTTTAATCAGAATTCTAGAATATGGAAATATTTCGAGTTGATACTGCTGCAACTAATTGTTTTCAATACATGATTTGTTAAAAGTGTATAACTAATCTGCTGAAAAACAGAACAGGAAATTTTGTACAACTTTTTAAGGCAAAAAATATCTTTTTGTCTTGATATAGACTAATAATAGCTAACTTTATAAAACTTCTAAATGTATCAACTCTCTCTTGTTCTTGCGAAGAATTTTCATTTGTATTTTTCTTTACTAGATATCAGACATCCTGAAGAACTCTCTCTCTTGAAAAAAGCCAGAGATCCAATGAAGAAAAAAAAGAAAAAACAAGATGACCAATCTGAAGATGAGGCACTTGAATTAGAGGGACCACTAATCACTCCTGGATCAGGTAAGACTTTGAGGGCAAAGTGAAGGTTATGGAGCTGACTTTTGTGGTATTTCCCAGTTCATCAGAGTTTTATTTCATTTCAGCCCATTGGTGAATTTTTCTTTCTTTGTACATGCTGTTTGCAAAATTAACATGATAAAAAGCATAATTAATTTTAGTGCATGCTTGAAAAGTGTTCAGGAAACCTTAAAATTAGTAAAACTTTTCAGCAGCACACACTTTTCATTGATATTTTAAAAAATCCTTTCTCTTAGTCCTGTGTATTTTTTTCTCTTTTCACTAATCTAGATAAATAAAACATTACTACAATACTGAACAGTTTAGTCTGTAGCAGATGTCCGAAATATTCAAGACATTTTTCTTTTAAAAAATTAACATGGAGAGTATTGATATTAGAATTTATTAAATGATTTAAGACCATCTATTTGGTTTTTCCTTTAGGCCTAGTTTTATTTAACTTATGTTCTAGAAATGTCACCAGATATTTATTGCCTAAAAATTATAATGTGTGGGAGACCAGATATTCACAATCACTTGATTAATTTTATTCTCATTATGACGATATTATGAATTCAAATATCCACTGTATGGGGAGGGGAAGGGGGCACTTTACTAGGTGATATTCAAGATATAAAAAAAATAGTAGATACCAATACAAACATCAGGCAAAAATCACTTAACGTCTCTGGGCTTTGATTTCCTCATTTAGAAAAGGATGGGACTAGATGACCTCTCTGGTCTCTTTCAGCTCTAAATATATGATCCTGTCCTCACAGCTACAATAAGGGCACAGAGCCTTTACTTTGGCCTTCCATCTCTTCTTAGCTGCATACCTTCTCTTACTGAAGTGCCCTCCACTGTTACCTGATCTACTGGTCTCACCCTCTCTGACCATGTTCCATTTGAGTGTATATTTTAGGAACAGAAGGGTAATATTATGTAACTCTGTATGCTAGAATTATTTTGCTCAAGTCATTAGGAGGAGAAAAACATGTGGGAATAATACAGGATAAAGTTGGAAAGCAGAGGCTTACTTCTTTTATATCATTGACAAATAATTGAATATGTACCATGACAAAGGCATTGTGGCTAATATGGTTCTTGGAGAGTTTATTATCCAGTTGGAGAGGAAACTGATATACAGGGAAAAACAATAAAAGTAATATCCTTTCTCACAACAAAATATTATAACTGTTAGGAAAAACATTAGGAACTTGTAGCTCAGTTTGGTTTAAGTATATACAGAGAGTAAATTGAATAAGAGATCAGTATGTTTTTAAGGAGCTTCCTTGGTTGGAGGATGGCACTTGAACACATGAGAAAAAATAACTATAATAAAAGAATGATATGGGGCAGCTAGGTGGCAGAGTGGATAAAGCACTAGCCATGAATTCAGGAGGACATGAGTTCAAATACGGCCTCAGGGGGCAGCTAGGTGGCGCAGTGGATAAAGCACTGGCCTTGGATTCAGGAGGACCTGAGTTCATATCCAGCCCCAGATACTTGACACTTAACTAGCTGTGTGACCCTGGGCAAGTCACTTAACCCTCATTGCCCTGCAAAAAAAAAAAAAAAAGACAAATAGTAATTACTAGTTTCAAGGTTTGCAAAGTGCTTTACTGATAACTCATTTTATCCTCACAACCCTGAGATGTAGGTGCTATTATTATCCCCATTTTCCAAATGAGAAAACTGAGATAGGCAGAGAGATTAAAGTGACTTGCCCATAGTCACACAGCTGGTAAGTATTTGAGGCCAAATTGAATTCAGGTCTTCGTGTCTCAGTTGCTTGTATTATGTGCCAGAAGAGAACTCTGGACAAAAAGGAAGGAAAAATCAGTTACTGCTGTCAGGGACTATGTCAAAAATGGAATTGAGAAATGCAGTTTGAATGGGTAGAGAGAGGAGGGAGACATCCAAGATGGTAGAATAACCTTGACATAAGCACATGACACAAAAGCAGGAAATTGTAGTGTTTACTTTCCACTTTAGCTAGAGTATTAGTGTTTGTGAAGTGGCTAAGGAGTTTAGATTTTATAATGCAGGCCATGGGAAATCATTAAATTGGTAAAGGGGGAGTTAAATGATTAAAAGGACTATTTTGGAAAGATTTTTAAGCCTTCATCTTCCTACCTTCTCCTAATTCCTCAGCACATGGAAATTTGGAGGCAAGGCTATAGGTATGTATATTAGACAAGAGGGCTTAGGTGGGGTAGGAGGTGGCAGAGTGATATACAGAGCAAAAGAAGCAAAATAAGGAGAAATGTTTTGAGTTGGAATTTGTAGGGAAATATAGAGAGTAGTGATTCTTACATTTTTCCTGAAAATAGAAACTTTAGTTATTTCTGATCCCTTCCTTCAATTAGGCTATGAGCAAACTGTATGGTATGAACATAAAATGACCTAAATTTGAATGATATATAATCAATATCTCTTATAGAGAGGTGGGGTTTGAACAATGTTTTAGGTAAGGGAAGGGGCAGTTTTGACGAGATTTGGATGAAGGGGAATTAAGGTGAGAAAATTAATACAGAGTTTAACGATGAAGGTAAATAACTTTTGAATGAAGATTGTAAAGAATATTTTTTTGTCTGGAGCCCAGCCACTTAACTACATAAAAAACATTTCAAGGGACTTGTGACAGACTACTTGTCTCATGGCATAGTAGACAAGATGCTGTACTTGTACTTGGGACACCTGGCTGCAAGTCCTGTATTAGATTATTTCAGAGCCTCAATCATGCTACTTATTTCACACAATTGTGAAGAAAAATCTTGTAAAATTCGAAGGACAAAATAAGCATATACTGCTATTGATACAATTATTTGATATATATTGATATATATTTATAAATATTTACTTATAGATTTGTATTTTGCATATTAGTAAATTGATAAATATATTAGTATATTGTCCAGCTGTAAAGGAAAGAAAAACAAAACACTCTACAAATAGGAATATAGTTGTGCAAAATATATTCCCATATTACCCATGTCCAAAAAAAGGACATATGTTTCAACTGCACTTTAAATCTTACTTTTATTTACTTAATATCTGCACTTTGAATTTTTAAACATTCCCATATCTTCCCTATTTTACAAAAACCCTCACTTGATTCTTTCATCCCTATTTCTCTTCTGCCCCTTGTAGCTAAACTCCTTGAAAAGGTCCTCTACAATAGGTGCCTCCACTTTCTCTCTTCTCACTCATTTCTTTCTTTCTTTCTTTCTTTTTTTTTTGGCAGGGCAATGGGGGTTAAGTGACTTGCCCAGGGTCACACAGCTAAATGTCAAGTGTCTGAGGCCGCATTTGAACTCAGGTACTCCTGAGGTTGGTGCTTTATCCACTGTGTCACCTAGCTGCCCCCCTCACTCATTTCTTAACCTCTTACAATATCATTATTTCTGTTTTTTTTCCCAATACATTTATATATTTATTTATTTATTTTAGTTTTCAGCGTTTGTTTAGATAAGATTTCCAATTTCAAATTTTTCTCCCTCCCTCCCCCCTCCCCCAGACAGCAGGTAATCTGATATAGGTTTTTATATATATATAAAATAACATTAAACATATTTCTGCGTTAGTCATGTTATAAGAGAAGAATCAGAGCAAAAAGGAAAAACCTCAAAAAAAGAAAAACAACAGCACCAAAAACAAAAGAAATAGTATGGTCCACTCAGCATCCATATTCCACAGTTCCTTTTTTTTTTTTTCCTGGATTTGGAGAGCCTTTTCCATCATGAGTCCTTTGGAACTTTCTTGTACCATTGGATTGGTGAGAAGAATCTAGTCTATCACAGTTGATCAACACATAATGTTGATGATACTGTGTATAATGTTCTTCTGGTTCTGCTTATCTCACTCATCATTAGTTCATGCAAGTCCTTCCAGGTTTCTCTGAACTCCTCCTGCTCATCATTTCTTACAGCACAATAGATTTCCATTACATTCATATACCATAACTTGCTCAGCTATTCCTCAATTGATGGGCGGATGCCTCAATTTCCAATTCTTTGCCACCACAAAAAGAGCCGCTATAAATATTTTTGTACATGTGGATCCTTTTCCCTTTTTTATGATCTCTTTGGGAAAAAGGCCCAAAAGTGGTATTGCTGGGTCAAAGGGTATACACAGTTTTATAGCCCTTTGGGCATAATTCCAAATGGCTCTCCAGAATGGTTGGATCAGTTCACAGCTCCACCAACATTAGTGTTCTAATTTTTCCACAGCTTCTTCAACATTTATTATTTTCCTTTTTTTGTCATATTAGCCAATCTGATAGGTGTCAGGTGGTACCTCAGAGTTATTTTAATTTTCATCTCTTTAATCAATAGTGATTTAGAGCATTTATTCATATGGGAATAGATAGCTTTGATTTCTTCATCAGAAAACTGCCTGTTCATATCCTTTGACCATTTCTCAATTGGGGAATGATTTGGATTCTTATAAATTTTATTTAGTTCCCTATATATTTTAGAAATGAGGCCTTTATCAGAAGTACTGGCCATAAAAATTGTTCCCAGCTTTCTGCATCCCTTCTGATTTTGGATGCATTGCTTCTGTTTTTACAAAACCTTTTTAATTTAATGTAATCAAAATCATCCATTTTGCATTTCATAATACTCTGTATCTCTTGTTTGGTCATAAACTGTTCTCCTTTCCAAAGATCTGAAAGGTAGACTATTCCTTCTTCTCCTAATTTACCTGTGGGTATCACCTCTTATATCCAAATTATGTACCCATTTTGACCTTATTTTAGTATAAGGTTTAAGATGTTGGTTTATGCCTAATTTCTGTCATACTATCTTCCAGTTTTCCCAGCAGCTTTTGTCAAATACTGAATTCCTATCCCAGAAGCTGGAGTCTTTGGGTTTATCAAACAATATATTACTAATGTCATTTACTACTGTGTCTCCTGTGCCTAGCATGTTTCATTGATCCTCCTCTCTATTTCTTTTTCTTTTTTTTTTTTTTTTAGTGAGGCAATTGGGGTTAAGTGACTTGCCCAGGGTCACACAGCTAGTAAGTGTTAAGTGTCTGAGGCCGGATTTGAACTCAGGTACTCCTGACTCCAGGGCCGGTGCTCTATCCACTGCGCCACCTAGCTGCCCCGATCCTCCTCTCTATTTCTTAGCCAGTACCAGATAGTTTTGATGACTGCCACTTTATAGTAGAGCTTCAGATTTGGTACAGCTAACCCACCTTCCTGTGCATTTTTTTCCCATTATTTCTCTTGTTATTCTTGACTTTTTGTTTTTCCAGATGAATTTTGTTATTTTTTCTAGCTCTATAAAATAATTTTTAGGTAGTCTGATTGGTATGGCACTGAATAAGTAAATTAATTTAGGTAGAATTGTCATTTTTATTATATTAGCTCGGCCTACCCATGAGCAATTGATAATCTTTCCAATTATTTAGATCTGATTTGATTTGTGTGAAAAGTGTTTGGTAATTGTGTTCATAGAGTTCCTGGGTTTGTCTTGGCAAGTAGACTCCCAGGTATTTTATATTATTTACTGTTACTTTAAATGGAATTTCTCTTTCTATCTCTTGCTGCTTGACTTTGTTGGTCATGTATAGAAATGCTGATGATTTATGTGGATTTATTTTATATACTGCTACTTTGCTAAAGTTGTTCATTGTTTCAAGTAATTTTTGAGTTGATTCTCTAGGATTCTTTAAGTATACCGTCATATCATCTGCAAAGAGTGATAGTTTTGTTTCCTCCTTGCCTATTCTAATTCCTTTAATTCCTTTCTCTTCTCTGATTGCTAAAGCTAACATTTCTAGTACAATATTAAATAATAGGGGTGATAACGGACATCCCTGTTTCACCCCTGATCTTATTGGGAAGGCCTCTAATTTATCTCCATTGCATATAATACTTGCGGATGGTTTTATACTGCTTACTATTTTTTTTTTAGTAGGCAATTGGGGTTAAGTGACTTGCCTAGGGTCACACAGCTAGTAAGTGTTAAGTGTCTGAGGCCAGATTTGAACTCAGGTACTCCTGAATCCAGGGCTGGTGTTCTATCCACTGCGCCATCTAGCTGCCCCTACTGCTTACTATTTTAAGGAAAGCTCCACCTATTTCTAAACTCTCTAGTGTTTTTATTAGGAATAGGTGCTGTATTTTGTCAAAAGCTTTCTCTGCATCTATTGAGATAATCATATGATTTTGGTTAGTTTTCTTATTGATGTGATTGATTATGTTAAGTTTTCCTAATGTTGAACCAGCCCTGCATTCCTGTAAATCCCACCTGGTCATAGTGTATTATCCTGGTGATCACTTGCTGTAATCTCCTTGCTAATATCTTATTTAAGATTTTAGCATCAATATTCATTAGGGAAATTGGTCTTTAATTTTCTTTCTCTGTTTTTGCTCTGCCTAGTTTTGGTATCACCACCGTATTTGTGTCATAAAATGAATTTGGTAGAACTCCACCTATTTTTCCAAATAATTTATATAATATTGGAATTAATTGTTCTTAAATGTTTGGTAGAATTCACCTGTAAACCCATCTGGCCCTGGGGGTGTTTTCTTAAGGAGTTCATTAATGGCTTATTCAATTTCTTTTTCTAATATGGGCTTATTTAAAGATTTTATTTCCTCTTCAGTTAACCTGGGCAGTTTGTATTTTTGTAAATATTTATCCATTTCATTTAGGTTGCCAAATTTGGAGCAGCTAAGTGGTACAGTGGATAGAGCACTGGCCCTGGATTCAGGAGGACCTGAGTTCAAATCTGGCTTCAGACACTTGATGCTTACTAGCTGTGTGACCCTGGGCAAGTCACTTAACCCCAATTGCCTCGCCAAAAAAAAAAAAATTAAAAAGTAGATTGCCAAATTTATTGGCATAGAGTTGGGCAAAATAGTTCCTAATTATTGCTTTAATTTCCACTTCATTGGTGGTAGAATCACCCCTTTCATTTTTTTTTCTTTTTCTTTTTCTTTTTTTTAGTGAGGCAATTGGGGTTAAGTGACTTGCCCAGGGTCACACAGCTAGTAAGTGTTACGTGTCTGAGGCCGGATTTGAACTCAGGTCCTCCTGACTCCAGGGCTGGTACTCTATCCACTGTGCCACCTAGCTGCCCCTCCCCTTTCATTTTTGATACTGGTAATTTGGTTTTCTTCTTTTTTTTTTAATCAAATTAACCAGTGGTTTATCTATTTTATTGTTTTTTTCATAAAACTAGCTCTTAGTTTTATTGATTAATTCTATAGTTTTCTTGCTTTCAGTTTTATTAATTTCTCCTTTAATTTTCAGGATTCCTAATTTAGTATTTAATTGGGGATTTCTAATTTGTTCCTTTTCTAGCTTTTTAAGTTGCATACCCAATTCATTGATCTCCTCTTTCTCTTTTTTATTCATGTAAGCAGTTAGAGCTATAAAATTTCCCTAAGGAAATACAGCTTTGACTGTATCCCATAGATTTTGGTATGTTGTCTCATTATTGTCATTCTCTTAGATAAAGTTATTCATTGTTTCTATGATTTGTTGTTTGTTTAGCCCATTCATTCTTTAGAATGAAATTATTTAGTTTCCAATTGATTTTCATTCTACTTTTCCCTGACTCTTTCTTACATGTAATTTTTATTGCATCATGATCTGAGAGGGATGCATTTACTATTTCTGCTTTTCTACATTTGACTATGATGTTTTTGTGCCCTAATACATGGTCAGTTTTTGAAAATGTGCCATGTGGCCTTTGACCCAGCAATACCACTTTTGGGTCTTTTTCCCAAAGAGATCATGGAAGGGGGAAAGGGACCCACATGTACAAAAATATTTATAGCTGCTCTTTACGTGGTAGCAAGGAATTGGAAGTTGAGGGGGTGCCCATCAATTGGGGAATGGCTGGACAAGTTGTGGTATATGAATACAATGGAATACTATTGTACTATAAGAAACGATGAGCAGGAGGAGTTCAGAGAAACCTGGAGGGTCTTGCATGGGCTGATGATGAGTGAGATGAGCAGAACTAGAAGAACATTGTACACAGTAACATCAACATTGAGTGTTGATCTACTGTGATGGACTATATTCATCTCACCAATGCAATGGCACAGAAGAGTTCCAGGGAACTCGTGATGGAAGAGGATCTCCAAATCCAGGAAAAAAAAAAAAAGAACTGCGGAGTATAGATGCTAAATGAACCATACTATTTCTTTTGTTTTCGATGCTGTTGGTTTTTTTCTATTTTGAGGTTTTCCATCATTGCTTTGATTTTTTTCTCTTATAACATGACTAATGCAGAAATAGGATTAATGTTATTATGTGTGTGTATATATATATGTGTGTGTGTGTGTGTGTGTATATATATATGTGTGTGTGTATGTGTATATATATATATAAAATCTATATCAGATTACCTGCTGTCTAGGGGAGGGGGGAGGGAGAGGAGGGAGGGAGAAAAATCTGAAATTGTAAAGCTTGTATAAACAAAGGTTGAGAACTATCTTTACATGTAATGGGGAAAAAAATAAAATACTTTATTAATTTAAAAAAAAAAAGAGGGGGCGGCTAGGTGGCGCAGTGGATAAAGCACCGGCCCTGGATTCAGGAGTTCCTGAGTTCAAATCTGGCCTTAGACACTTACTGGCTGTGTGACCTGGGCAAGTCACTTAACCCCCATTGCCCCGCAAAAAAACAAACAAAAAAATAATAATAAAAAAAAAGAAAATGTGCCATGTGGGGGCAGCTAGGTGATGCAGTGGATACAGCACTGGCCCTGGATTCTGGATGACCTGAGTTCAAATCTGGCCTCAGACACTTGACACTAGCTGTGTGACCCTGGGCAAGTCACTTAACCATCATTGCTCTGCCAAAAAAAAAAAAGAAAGAAAGAAAGACAATGTGCAATGTACTGCTGAGAAAAAGGTATATTCCTTTCTATCCCCATTCAGTTTTCTCCAGACATCTCTCATGTCTAACTTTTCTAGTATTCTATTCACCTCTTTCACTTCTTTCTTATTTATTTTGTGGCTAGATTTATCTAATTCTGAGAGGAGGAGATTCAGATCCCCCACTAGTATAGTATTACTGTCTATTTCCTCTTGTAACTCATTTAACTTCTCCTCTTAAGAATTTGGATGCTATACCACTTGGTGCATACATGTTTAATATTGATATTACTTCATTATCCATAGTACCTTTTAGCAAGATATAGTTTCCTTTCTTATCTCTTTTAATTAGATCTATTTTTGCCTTTGCTTTGTCTGAGATAAGGATTGCTACCCCTACTTTTTTTACTTTAGCTGAAGCATAATATATTCTGCTCCAGCCTTTTACCTTTACTCTGTGTGTATCTCTCTGCTTCAAATGTGTTTCTTGTAAACTGCATATTGTAGGATTCTGGTTTTTAATTCACTCTGCAATTCCCTTCTGTTTTATGGTAGAATTCATCCCATTCACATTCACACTTATTATTATTAGCTGTCTATTCCCCTGTATTCTATTTACCCCCTTTGTACTTTCCCCCGCTTCTTTCACACTGTTCCTCCTCACCAACGTCTTGCTTCTTATTCCTGTCTCCCCCAATCTGCCTTCCCTTTTTATCACCCCCCCTCCCTTTTCTTTACCTTTTTCTCCCTCGCTTTTGCCATCCCTTCTGTCAGTCCCCCCTTTCCCCTTATCCTTTTACTTCCCTAAAGAATAAGCTAAGTTTCTTTATCCAAACGAACATATATGTTATTCCCTCTTTGAATCAAATCTAGTGAGAGTAGGGGTGAAACAATGTTCACCCTTCCCTTCTTTCCCTCTATTGTAATAGGCTTTTTTCATCTCTTCATACAATGTAATTCACCCCATTCCACGTCCCCTTTCCTCTTCTCCCCATGAACTCCCTTTTTAACCCCTTAATTTTCTTGATTCATCACATCAAAGACAGTTTATATTATATCCTCTGTGTATAATCCTTCTTTCTGCCCAAATACATATGTAGTTCTCAAGAGTTATAAGTATTATCTTCCCGTGTAGGGATATAAACAGTGTAACCTTATTGAGTAATTTTTTCCCCCATTTTACCTATTTAAACTTCTCTTGAGTCTTGTATGTTAAGATCGAATTTTCTATTCATATCTGGTCTTTTCATCAGGAAACCTTGAAAGTCCCCAATTTTATTGAATGTCCATCTTTTCCCCTGAAAGAGAATGCTCAGTTTTGCTGGGTAATAGATTCTTGGCTGCAATCCAAGCTCCTTTGCCTTCTGGAATATCATATTCCAAGCCTTGCGGTCCTTTAATGTTGAAGCTGCCAGGTCCTGAGCAATCCTGACTGTGGCTCCATGATGCTTAAATTACTTCTTTCTGGCTGCTTGGAGTATTTTCTCCTTCACCTGATAATTCTGGAATTTGGTTACAATATTCCTTGGAGATTTCCTTTTGGGGTCTCTTTCAGGAGGTGATCGGTGGATTCTTTCAATGATGACTTTATCCTCTGATTCTATAATATCAGGGCAGTTCTCCTTAATAATTTCCTGGAATATGGTGTCTAGATTCTTTTTCTGATCATGGCTTTCGGGCAGTCCAATGATTCTCAAATTGTCTCTCCTGGATCTGTTTTCCAGGTCAGTTGTCTTTCCAGTGAGGTATTTCACATTTTCTTCTATTTTTTTTTCATTCTTTTGATTCTGCTTGGCTGATTCCTGGTGTCTCATGGATTCATTATCTTCCAACTGTCCAATTTTAATTTTTAAGGCATTGTTTTCTTCAGTGAGATTATGCACCCTTTTTTTCCATTTGGCCAGATGAATTTTTTAAGGATTTGTTTTCTTCAGTCAATCTTTGTGCTTCCTTTTCCAAGCTGCTGGTTCTTTTTTCATAATTTTCTTGTGTTGCTTTCATTTCTCTCCCCATTTCTTTCTTTTTTTTTTTTTTTTAGTGAGGCAATTGGGGTTAAGTGACTTGCCCAGGGTCACACAGCTAGTAAGTGTTAAGTGTCTGAGGCCTGATTTGAACTCAGGTACTCCTGAATCCGGGGCCGGTGCTCTATCCACTGTGCCATCTAGCTGCCCCTCCCCATTTCTTTTAGTTGATTTTTTAAACCCTTTTTGAGCTCTTTCAAGAAGGCTTTTTGTTCTTGAGACCAATTCATCTTCCCTCTTGAGGCTTCACACATAGGCAATTTGGGAGTATTGTCCTCATCTGAGTTTGCATTTGCATCTTCCCTGTCAATACGGAAGCTCTCAGTGGTAAGAGCTCTTTTTTGTTTCTTACTCATACTGCAGCTTTTTTTTTTTTTAAGTTGAGGTCTGCTCTGGGGGCACCAGAGCTTCTTGTCTCAAGCTTCTTGTGCTGGGGTATAGGGGCTGTGTCACTGGCTTTCTACACTGGGGCCTCTATGGCTTGTAGATTTCTCACCACCCTGGCCTTGCTGGCTGCACACTGGGATTGGTAGGCCTGGTCGTGCCTGTCCTATGGGTGGCTGTCCACCTGGCAACCTGCCCTCCCAACTGGTGCAGGCAGGTTTCACCAGTGTCCTGCTGTGTCACCAGCTTGTTGAGCCAGGCAGGATCTAGGGGCCTCAGTTGCATATTGTTGATCAGCCCTCTTCTTTCTAGTTTTTTGGTTCACCATTATTTCCTGGTTTTCCTACCTGACTATTTTTTTGTGTGTTTTTGGTTTTTTTGGTTTTTTTTAGTGAGGCAATTGGGGTTAAGTGACTTGCCCAGGGTCACACAGCTAGTAAGTGTCAAGTGTCTGAGGCCGGATTTGAACTCAGGTACGCTTGATTTCCAGGGCCGGTGCTCTATCCACTGCGCCATCTAGCTGCCCTACCTGACTATTTTTTATCAGTCCACTTAGCTGGCTCTTCATCCAGATCACACTTTCAAACCATGGGTTTTGAGCTCTTCATGGTCTGTCTTGGGCTCTTTTCTTTTCTCTCTTCTTGCTATTTCACTTAATGATTTCATCAGTTTCCATGGATGTAATTACCATGTTTATGCTGATTGAATCCTGCCCCAGTCTCTCTTCTGACCTCCTGTCTTGCATTTCCAATTGCTTTTCAGGCATCTCAGTCTTAAATGAAACATTTCCAAAACATAACTCATTATCTTTTCTCCCAAACCCTTTCACTTCAACCCCCACCTTCCCTATTACTGTAGAGGACAATAGTGTCCTCCCAGTCCCTCATGCTCACAGCTTAGGAGTTGTTTCCAAGGTCTGTCAGTTTCACCTCTGCAACATCTTTCCTATACTATCCTTTCTCTACTCTAATAATGCTACCGGCCTGGTGTAGGACCTCATCACCTCATGCCTAGACTATTACAGTAGCCTGCTGGTTGGTTTGCCTGATTTAATTCACTCCTCACTCCAATCCATCCTCCATTTGTCCACCAAAATTATTTTCCTAAGGCTCAGGTCTGACCAGGTCACTCCATTACTCCATTACTCAGTATACTCCAATATACTTCCTATTGCCTCCAGGATCAAACACAAAATGTTCTGTTTGGCAGAGACTCCATCTCTTGGGGTAGCTAGGTGGTGCAGTGGATGAAGCACAGGCCCTGGAGTCAGGAAATTTGCTTGTTTTCACAAGCCTTAATTTTCATCTTTCCACTTCTACCCATTGTTTCTTGCTTTGACTTCTGAGGCTAAATTTTGTGGTGATTGTTCTTCAGTCATTTTTCAGTTGTGTCCAACTATTTATGACCCCATTTGGGGTTTTCTTGGCAAAGATACTAGAGTGGTTTGCTATTCCCTTTTCCAGCTGTTTTTACAGGAAGTGGGCACTCTATGCACTGTGCTGCCTCTAATCTAATCTCTTTATATATATGTTGCCTCTGGACTAATGCAAGAACAATTTTCATTAGGCCTAGGGGAAGCTAGGTGGTACATTTGATAAAGCACCAGACCTGGAATTAGAAAGCCCTGAGTTAAAATCCAGCTTCAGACACTTACTATGTGATCCTGGGCAAGTCAACCCTGTTTGCCTCAGGTTCCTCATCCGTAAAAATAACTGGAGAAGGAAATGGCTTCAGTATTTTTGCCAGGAAAATCCCAAGTGGGGTTGAAAGGACTGAACAACAATAGCAATTTCCTCCAGTATCTTCCTTCTGCCTCTAATTGCTTTATCTTTGCAAAGACACTTTAGAGGACTAAAGACACTCTAAAGACACTTTAGATACTTTTAAGGAAGTCTGCTTCTCTTTATCTTGTCTGACTAAGAATAAATGGTTCTCTTTGGGAATGACTATGCTAACAAGGACCTAAAGGGGTATGTGGTGGGGGGAATCATTCCTTTCTTTGTAACTAGTCATAAGCATCTTTTAAGTTTTTACAAAACCATCCAGCTGTGGTTAATTTGGACTACCTATTCAAGGGATCCCAGGACAATTTTGTGGGAAGGTGCTATCATAGTCCTGGATACTATATGTCATGGGGGGGGTGGGGAAGTAAAGAATTACACTCTTGCACACAGTCCAATTAGAATTAAAATGGTTTTGGGGCAGCTAGATGGCGCAGTGGATAGAGCACCAGCCCTGGAATCAGGAGTACCTGGGTTCAAATCTGGCCTCAGACGCTTGACACTTACTAGCTGTGTAACCCTGGGCAAGTCACTTAACCCCAATCGCCTCACCAATAAATAAATAAACTTAAAAAAAAAAAAGAATTAAAATGGTTTTTATTTTGTTCTAGTATAGGTTATTTTGTTCTAGTATAGGGAAGTTGAAGACTTTGTCTCAGGGGAGGAGAGCTTAAAAACATTGTCCTCCCAGAACAGAAGGAAGGCAAAAGCTTTTATAATATAAAAGATAGATGGGGTGTCCACTTGAAAACTGGAAAGTTCCCATTTGGGGTGGGGTGCAGAAAGCTTGAAGGCTTGTCATGTTCCTGAAGGGGATTTTTTTTTTTTAGTGAGGCAATTGGGGTTAAGTGACTTGCCCAGGGTCACACAGCTAGTAAGTGTCAAGTATCTGAGGCCGGATTTGAACTCAGGTACTCCTGACTCCAGGGCCGGTGCTCTATCCACTGCGCCACCTAGCTGCCCTGGGGGATTTTTTTTTTAAATGATGGTCCCGACCTTTGGGGTCTCTCCTAGCTCCAGTCAGATAGTAGCCACGCCTAACTGACTTTTCTGCTATAGAATTTTTACTCCCCTTACTTTTTATGTGTGTCTACCCTGAAATCCAGTTGGTCAATCTAAACTTTAACCATCTCTTGATTCCTCAGTATGTCTGTCCTGATATCTGGTCATCTTTGGTTTTGCTTCTCGAAGGAGAAAGTTCTGGTTTATCCTAAGCCCCATGTCACTATACTTCTCTTAATGCTGTTCAAGACAGCATTAGTTATTTAGTGCCTTTATAGTATGCCATTACACTTCTTCTAGGATCTTTATCTAACATTTTTCACCTTCTCTTGCATCTTTTTTTTTTTTAATACAAATGGGAGTATATTTTATTCCCTCCCTGAACCAAGTCTGATGAGAGTAAGGTTGCAACAATGCCCACCCCTCCCTTCTTTCCCTCTGTTGTAATGGGTTCTTTTTGTGCCTCTTCCTTGGATAAAATTAACCCCATTCCACCTCTCCCTTGCTCTCTTCCCCCAGTCTTCTTTTATTCTGTCTCTTAAGTTTCTTTATATCATCACATCAAAGTTGATTTAATAACAATACCTTTACAGAGATACAGATCTCAAGAGTTAAAAGTATTATCCTCCCTCATATGGACTCAAGTAGTTTAGTCTTTTTTTTTTTTTTTTGGTAGGGCAATGGGGGTTAAGTGACTTGCCTAAGGTCACACAGCTAGTAAGTATCAAGTGTCTGAGGCTGGATTTGAACTCAGGTCCTCCTGAATCCAAGGCCAGTGCTTTATCCACTGAGCTACCTAGCTGCCCCAACTCAAGCTGTTTAACATCATTGAACAACCCTTTTCTCCCTCTTGTTTACCTCTTTATATTTCTCTAGAGTCTTGTATTTGGAGATCAAATTTTCTGTTCATTTCTGGCCTTTTTCTCAGGAAGCCGTGGAAGTCCCCTAGTTCATTGAACGTCCATCTTTTCCTCTGAAAGAGAATGCTCATTTTTTCTGGGTAGTTGATCCTGGGTAGTAATCTAAGTTCCTTTGCCTTCCTGTATATCTTATTCCAAGCCCTGTGATCCTTTAATATTGAAGCTGCCAGGTCCTGTGCAATCCTTACTGTGGCTCCATGGTATTTAAGTGGTTTCTTTCTGGCTGCTTGGAGTATTTTCTCCTTCACCTGATAATTCTGGAGTTTGGCTACTATATTCCTTGAAGTGTTCCTTTTGGGGTCTCTTTCAGGAGGTGTTTGGTGGATTCTTTCAATGATGATTTTATCCTCTGATTCTACAATTTAAGGGCAGTTCTCCTTGATAATTTCCTGGAATATGGTGTCTAGACTCTTTTCTTGATCATGGCTTTCAGGTAGTCCAATAATTCTCAGATTATCTCTCCTGGACCTATTTTCTAGGTCAGTTGTTTTTCCAATGAGGTATGTCACATTTTCTTCTATTTTTTCAGTCTTTTGATTCTGCTTGTCAGATTCTTGTTGTCTCATGGAGTTATCAGCTCCCATCTGCTCAATTTTAATTTTTAAGGCCTTATTTTCCACAGTAAGCTTTTGCACTTCTTTTTCTGTTTGGCTAATTTTTTCTCTCATTTGGCCAATTGTATTTTTTAAGGAATTGTTTTCCTCAGCCATTTTTTGTGCTTCTTTTTGTAGTGTAACTCTCATTTCTCTTATTTCTTTTTCCATTTTTTCTTCTACCTCTCTTATTTGATTTTTTTTTTTTGGTGAGGCAATTGGGGTTAAGTGACTTGCCCAGGGTCACATAGCTAGTAAGTGTTAAGTGGCTGAGGCTGGATTTGAATTCAGGTCCTCCTGAATCCAGGGCCAGTGCTCTATCCACTGCACTACCTAGCTACCCCTCTTATTTGATTTTTTTTTTTTTTTGGTGAGGCAATTGGGGTTAAGTGACTTGCCTAGGGTCACACAGCTAGTAAGTGTTAAGTGTCTGAGGCCGGATTTGAACCCAGGTACTCCTGACTCCAGGGCCGGTGCTCTATCCACTGGGCCACCTAGCTGCCCTCTTATTTGATTTTTAAAAGCCTTTTTGAGCTCTTCAAAGATGGTTTTTTTGGTCTTATGACAAGATCATCTTCCCTCTTGAGTCTTCACTTGTGGGCATTTTGACTAACTCATCTTGCATCTTTAAGATATCCTTTTCTAGTAGTTCCTTCCATCTACAGACATGTCCAAATATCCCTTTATCTTTAAAATCTTTCATTAGTGCTTTAAAGGAAGGTAAGACCAGGTTAGGTGACTTACCCAGGGTCACATAGCTAGTAAATGTCTAAAGTAAGATTTGAGCTCATTTCCTCCTGACTCCAGAGCCAGTACTCTATTCACTGTACCACCTTATATATCTTGCCATTGGACCTAGATGGCTCTGGAAGAGCGAGTGAGGTTGGTGACCTTGCACATCCCTCCCTCACTTAAATCCAATTCACTGTCAGTCATGATATCACCCCAATGTCATGGCCCTCTTAGAGAATGAGAACGAAGGACAAACAACAAGAAGACCAGGTAGCAGAGGAATTATTAGAATTTATCATGTTCCAGTAAACACAGTGACAGGAATGCTAACATTCAGAATTATTTGAGACTAGTGAGAGAAGTTAAGTAAAACACAAAAGAGTAGTGGGTTAAAGAACTTCTAAATTAGAAGAATTCAAAACTGACTGCAGGCTAGATTTAGAGAATCTCAAGTAGAGTATACTTGAAATCTCTGCTTGGCCATTTGCTATTTAACATTTTTATCTGTGACTTGGATCAGAATTTCAGATGACACAAAATTGCAGGGCATGGGTAACAAATTAGATGACATTCAGACTCAAAGTTCTTGCCAGGCTGGAAAAAAAGGACTGAATCTAATAAGGTAAAGTTCATTAGAGATAAATCTAAAGTATTGTACTGGTTACAAAGAAAATCAACTTCAAAGGGATAAAATTAAAGAGGTATTTATATACAAATCAAGCATTTATTAAGCATTTACTATGTGTTTGTCACTGTACTAAGTATTGGAGTTAGAAAAAAAGACAAAAACAGTCCATCACAGTCTAATGGGGAGACAGTATGTAAGCAATTGTATACAAACAAGATACACACAGTGTAAATGGGATATAATCTTAGAGGGAAGGCATCAGCATTAAGGAGGATGAGGAAAGAGTTCTTGCAACTTTAACTGAGACTTCAAGAAAACCAGGGAAGCCAGGAGGTGGAAACGATGAGGGTGATGTAGAAGGCAAAAAAGGGTTAATAGAAAAATATAAGACCCAAGCTCTACTACAGATATTAGCTCTAAAAGGGAGTCAGATCCCAGTTAATGGATAACTTATGTTAGGTTCTCATACCCATAGTGATCAACATTCATAACGGACCAGAACAGGTCATGTCAAAATAACAATAAAGGAAAAGACAACCTATAGAAAAACACAATCTTAAGCAGAGTTCAGAAGCCCTACAAAACCTACACTGACCAAAGCAACAGCATTCTGAGCCAAGGGAGCAGGTCCAAGTACACCAAGATCACCAAGATAGCGACCCTCCTGTGACCCAGGCTGAGGCATTTAATCTTCTTTTGATAGAGACTGGTCATTAAACACTGATCAAAGCTAATTGGCTAGCATCATTCAATTCCATTGGTTGACATGACCTGAAGGTGATCCAAATTAAAATGAGCTCTACCTCATTTTAACCTAATGACCTAATGGGAGAGACCCTCTGGCAAAGGGTGAAGTCCAGTTTTAGGTGTGGTTTAATCCCATCAGCTCAGTTTAGCTAGACAAAAGAATCTATCTCCATTTCTTTTGTTCACCTGGGTTCATCCCAGGCAGGGGCTCAACTTTCTGGGGTTTGGGGGAGAAAGCAACTAACTGGGTCTTTGGCTCCCCAAGAAATTCATTATTAATAATTATTTTTTCACATTTCTATCTTTATTTTGTTTTCTGTTTCTAACAAATCTGAATACATTTCATGTATAATTTCTTGAAATATAGTATCCAGGCCTTTTTGTTATGATTTTTAGGTAGTCTGATGCTTCTAAGATCTTATGTCCTTCTTCTGGTTTACTTCCCCTATTTAAAAATTTTTCCTTAATAGTTTATGTTGCCTTGTGGAACTTAAGTTTTAGAGAGTTTAATCCTAGGATAAGACCTACTTCTGTATGTTTTAAGTTATTAATCTTCCTTTTCATTCTTTCTGTCATTCCTTTTCATTCTCTCATTTCCTTTAACATTGAACTTTGTATCCCTTGCTTCATTTCTTCAAGGTACTTTTGTAGTGCTTGTAGCAAGACATTTTCTTCTTCAAGGGCTTCTTTGGACTTGTGATTTACTCTTTTCTGGGTTTATATCCTGAGCCAATGTACTTTTTTTTTTAATTGACATTTTCTTCTGTTCATTATTGTCTTCAATCTGTTTCTGGATTGTGGCTTTGTGCTTGGTTCAGAGTCTGCTCTCTTTCATATTTTTTTGTTGTTGTTGTTGTTTTGTTTTGTTTTTTGCAGGGCAATGGGGGTTAAGTGACTTGCCCAGGGTCACACAGCTAGTAAGTGTCAAGTGTCTGAGGCCAGATTTAAACTCAGGTACTCCTGAATCCAGGGGCAGTGCTTTATCCACTGCGCCACCTAGCTGCCCCCATATTGTTTTTTGTTTGGTTTGTTTTATTGGTATGGGTTTTTGTTTTTTTGTCTTTTATGTAACAAACACAGATTATTCCCACTTCATGAAAGGTCTCTTGTAACAGCATAAAACAATTAAGTAACAATGATGTGGTATGGAATTAATTGATCAGATTTGATGTGGGCAAGAAATTTGGAGTCAAATTGATAATGAATTGTCCCAAAATAATTACAAGACTCCGTGACTCAGTTTCCCAAATTTTATTGCAATACTGAGGGTGATCACAGGGAGGGAACCAGAATAGTGGAAAGGTAACTCTTGAATAGTAAAAGGAAAGATAGTTATATTTATAGTATAGATAAATTGATTATCAATCTCATTATAATAATCTCCACCTTAGGGAGGTACAGGGGAGGGCTTATCCTAATTTGGAGTTCCTGGGGTCCTAAGCCAACCCCTGAAGCAGGTACCTTTTTCAGTAGAGGCGTATTTTTGAGGTTTACATGTCATAAGGTGAACTGGGGACAAATTTGGCCTTTTTCTCAACTTGCCAAGATCAGAGTGTCCCTGTGTTTTTCATAACCAAGCCTAGTTTCTGGGTATTAACATTTATCAATTAGGATTTCTATAACCTGTCTCTATGTTTTTGTTGTTGTTAGGGTCTCTGTGACCTGCCTCTTTATGTTCTTGTTGGTGGTGATTAATGTGGGTAACAAGAACCTAGGCCCTGACTTGTATTAATAAAAGCCCAAGTCTTAAGTTATCGATTAATCCCTTTCAGAGCTGGGGTCTGTAAGTTATAGCCCCTCTTGGAGCTCAGATCTAAACTACTAGAGTTCAGTTCTTAGGTTTTTCTGTTAACCCTTTTTAGATGCTATTGATAGGTTATCTGTTAACCCTTTTAGCCTCCTCCATCAACACTAATAATAGAATGACCTAATTTTATCTCTTCATTTCTATGTTTTTAAAAACAAGTAACAAATTATTTTTTCTCTCACCCATTGGGAAGAAAGAGGAACAAATTTATTACAACATGAATATGATCAGTTAAAACAAATTCTCAACATATATCTGCATTCTAAGTCCATCAACTCTCTGCCATGCATAGTATGTTTCATCATCTGTCCCCCGGAATGAAAAAATGGTCATTGTAGCTTTCAAAGTTTGTGTTTATTGTTATTGTTCTCCTAGTTCAGCTTTTTTTCATTCTTTATTAGATTATAAAGGTCCTTGAATTGTTTGGTTTTTTATACTAATGGTTCTACTTACTTTCTTTGTCTTCCTGAAATCGTCTCTTTCCTAATTTCTTACAGGACAATAGTACTCTGTTGCATTCATGTACCATAATTTATTCAGCCTTTCTTCAATTGATGGGCATCATTTTAGTTTATAGGTTTTTTGACACTACAAAAAAAAATTGCTATAAATATTTTTGTACATAAAAGACTTTTTTTTGGTGGGGCAATGAGGGTTAAGTGACTTGCCCAGGATCACACAGCTAGTAAGTGTCAAGTGTCTGAGTCTGGATTTGAACTTAAGTCCTCCTGAATTCAGAGCCAGTGCTTTATCCACTGTGCCACCTAGTTGCCCCCCATAAAAGACTTTTTAAAAAATCTTTTTTCGTTATAGGCCTAGCAATGAAAGGGTTAAGTGAAAGGGCACTATAACTTTTGGTGTCTAATTTCAAGTTGCTTTACAGAATGGTTGTACCCATTCACAGGTCTTCCAACAGTGCATCAATATGCCTGTTGTCCTATAGCCCCTCCAACATTTATCATTTTCCTTTTTAGTCGTCTTTGCCACTGTTATAGGTACAAAGTGAAATCTCAGAATTACTTTAATTTACGTTTTTCCAGTTAATGATTTTGTCATGTGTGAGATTTAAAATTGGATATAAGAGCATTAAACTCCCCTTTTAACTTTTCCCTTATATCTCTCCCAGACCACTAAGAAAAAGAAGCCTCTGGGCTTTAATCAGTGAGAGATTAGCTTTTATTGTTTGGGAGTTAATTAGATAACAAAAAGGTAATACCAATTAGGGAAATAGGAAAGTAGAAATACAAATGAATAATCTTAGATCTAAGCTTAGTCTATATTCCATTATAAAACTCACCAAATCCCAAAACTGCCTGCCAGGCCGAGAACCAGAGCCAACCACCAAACGTGTGTGCTGCCACAGCTAAACTGAGAAGCCAGAGTGAGTGAGAACTTCCATTACACTGTCAGTTTTTAAACTGCCATCCCGGAAGTACAGTGTGCTTGGCCAGCTCTTCAGGCAGCAGCAGGAGCATGGCCATTCGTAGCAGTCTCCTCCCCAAAAGGGCAGTCCTTGAAAAGCCGCTTCAGTAGCATGCGCTCAACTCTCAAATGATTAAGCTAAAACTTCTGGTTTTTACCACACATGGGGAAAATGGGGTAGGGGGTTTGGGAAGGGGATAGGGGTTTGGGGTAGGGATTGGAGTCCTTAGGAATTTCTCTTTAAAGAATTACACCCTCTTGCACACAAAAGCAGTTAGAACAAGATGGTAGTTTATTTAGGGCTGAGGAAAGGAAGGAAGGGAAAGGGAAACCATGAAAGAAATCCTTGGACTTCTTATGGGAAGAGAGGCATGGCACAAAGCACGTGGCTCTGAGATACCAATCTCCTCGAGCAGGAGACTGGCAGGTACTTTTATAGAGGACTGATGGGGGTGACCATCTGACTGTGGAAAGTTCCTTTAGTGAGGGAGGACCATCCCCCACTGGTGGTGGCTAGAGGAGTTGGGTGAGGAGTGGAGGATCATCCCCCACTGGTAGTGACTAGAGGAATTGAGTGAGGGGTGGCTATGTATCTCTCAAGCCATCTCTCTCTCCAGGACACAAAGGCTGCAGCCACACCCAAAGTTATCTCCCCAGGGGTAAGGGAGATCAGAATGAAGGGTGGAGGTCTGGAAGCTTATCTCTCTAGGCATATCTGTCTTCTGGTTTAGTTTCTCAAAGAGAAGATTCCTTGGTGTGCCCCAGAGAACTTCTGGGATGCTCTGCACCCTCAGCAATTCTTAGGAATTGCTCTTTAAAGAATTACACCTTCTCGCACACAAATCCAATTAGAATGAATAATAGTTTATTTAGGGTGCTAGGGAAAGGAAACCAAGAGAGAAATCTTTGGACTTCTCATGGGGAAAAGGCATGGCACAGAGGCATGGCTCTGAGATATGTCGTGGGGAAAATGGGATAGGGGGATAGGGGTAGGGGTTTGGGGTCCGTAGGAATTCCTCTTTAAAGAATTACACCCTCTTGCACACAAAAGCAATTAGAATAAGATGGTAGTTTGTTAGGGGCAGGGGAAGGGAAAGGAAACCAAGAGAGAACTCCTTGGACTTCTTCTCATGGGGAGATGGCATGGCACAGAGCATGGCTCTGAGATACCAATCTCCTCAAGCAGGAGACCGGCAGGTACTTTTATAGAGAACTGGTGGGGGTGACCATCTGACTGTGGAAAGTTCCCTTAGTGAGGGAGGACCATCCCCCACTGGTGGTGGCTGGAGGAGTTGGGTGAGGGGTGACTACAGATCTCCCAAGCCATCTCTTCTGGACACAAAGGAAGCCGACACACCTAATCTTATCTCCCCAGGGTTGAGGGAGACTAGAATGAAGGGTGGGGTCCTGGCTGGTTCCACTTATCTCTCTAGGCACGTCTGTCCTCTGGTTTAGTTTCTCTAGGAGAAGGTTCTTTGAATGTGCCCCAGAGAACTTCTGGGGTGCTATGGGCCCCTAACAGATATTTATCTCCTTGAGCAGGAGACAGGCAGATACTTTTATAGAGAACTGATGGTGATGATCATCTGACTGTGGAAAGTTCCCTTATTGGGGGAGGACCATCCCCCATTGGTGGTAGCTGAGAGAAGTTGGGTATGGGGTGGCTGTACATCTTAAGCCATCCCTGTCATGCCACAAAGGCAGCAGCCACACCTAATCTTATTTCCCAGGAAGGTTGGAATGAAGGGTGGGGGTACTAGAGCTAACTCAGTCCTGATCCAGTGCCTCTTATCTCCTTAGGTGTGTCTGTCTGTCTTTTGGTTTAGTTTCTCAAGAAGAAGGTTCTTTTGATTTACCCCACAAAACTTGTGGGGTACCCAGGCCCATAACAGATGATAATTGAATCCATGATGAGATGGGATCACCAAATAAAGAATAAGAGAAGAGGGTTTAGGACAGAATTTTGTGGTATACTCATGCTAGACTGATATGAGCTGCAAGCAGTACTGAAAAGGAGTAGTCAAATTGGTAGGATGAAAACCAGGAGAGAAAAAGTGTCATAAAAACCTAGAGAGAAGAGAATACCAAAGAAACTGTCAGACACTGTCAGAAGCTAGAGAGAGGTCAAGAAGAATGAGGATTGAGGGGAAAGCCTCATTTACCCAAATAAGAGATCATTAGTACTTTTGAGGGAGCAGTTTCAATTGAATGATTAGGTCAGAAGACATAGTTTAGAGAATTAAGAATAAAGACTAAAGGAAATGGAGCTTTCTAGCGTCCTTCTCTTTTTTTGAGCAAATATTTTATTTGGTATTTTTGATACTTTAAAAAAATACTTAAACATTCCTCTGGCTGTAATACAGAGGCATGAAAGGTTCCTGCTCTGTAAATATGGAATGTAGCAACTAAAATTACTTTGGTTCCGTTCAAGTTCTTCCCCACACTTTTACCCTGGGCCTGCTATGGAGGGTAACATTTGACAGGGAGGTTTAGTTGCCCACAGAATACATGTACATGTAAGTGATGTGTTTGGGTAAAAAAAAAAAAGAAGAAAGGAAGGAAGGAAGAAAAGGATAAAGGAAGGGAACAAAGGAGGGATAGAGGAAAAAGGAAAAGAAAAGATGTCTTTATAAAGGAATTTAGCTACTCATGGGTGGAAATATGGGATGATAATTAGCTAGTATAGCTTGATCAAATGAGATTTTTTGTTTATTTGGTTTTTTGGATATGGATTTTTGGATATTTTTTTAAGATGTGAGGGAAAAATCCATCCTCTTCTCAATAATTCTCAGAAACTCAGCAGTGAAGTGACAAAGGCTTTATTTTCTTCTCATGAGAAGGAGGCACCCTAGTGTGCAGCTAGTGGGTGCCCAGAAAGGGGGCTTGAAGGCCCTGTTTTATACCCTAGTCCCTAATGCGAATGGACCCTCCCCCTTTTCATCACTGGTGGGGGGGTTACAATCTACGCACAAAAACTAGCTAATCAGAACGCAGTATTCCCACCCCTCTTCCTTGTATGGACAGAACTCTGGAGCGGAACTTATTGAGACCAGGGCTCCTTGAACCATGTGACCTTGCTAACCTGAGGGGGAAGAGGAGATCTGAGACCTTTGTCCTACAAACAGGTCAGGGGGAGTATGACTGACTGTTGTATCCACATTGAGAGGAGACAACTACCCATTTCTCACAGATAACAAGCATTTTTGGGGAAAAAAGATAACAAGCATTTTGTAGGTAGTAGAGAAGCAGTCAGTAGAAAGGGAGAGATTGAAGATAAGTGAAAGGATGGGGAGAGTACAGTGGTATATCTGCTAAAGGAGACAGGATGGAATGGCCACCTCTTCATGTGATAAAAGTGAAGAGGAAGATTGTGTCTGAAGTCGTCTTAGGGATGTGAGATAAAGAGGAGGAAGAAAGAGGTGGCAGACAAATGATCTCAATTTTTTTGCCATTAAAATATGAGGCAAGGTTCTCAGTTGAGAAGGAGGAGCTATTGGAGGCTTGGGGAGGGATGAAAAGGTTTGGAAGAGCTTCTGTGGTGTATGAGATAGTGAATTAATTAGGGAGATATAAAAGAATTGCCTTTCTGCAGTGAGGGTACATTTGAAATTATAACACACAAATTTGTATGGGACCTAGTCAGCATTTTTTCACGATTTTTCTCCAGCTTCATTCAGCACCATCTGGGTTGGAGTGTAGGCAGTGGATAGTAGGATTGACAGGGCATCCTCAGGGGGCAGTAAGTAGAAACAGTGGATAGAATACTGGGCCTGGAGTAAGGAAGGTTTGATTTCAAATCCAGCCTCAGGGGATCCTGGTGAGCTAGTTAGGACTGGCTTTGTAACCCTGGGCTTTTTCACCTCCTTCATGCTCAGTTTCCTCAACTAAAATGGGAATAACCTACTTCCCAGTATTGTTGTGAGGATCAGATGAGATAATAATTGTAAAGTACTTAGCAGAGTGTCTGGTACATAGTAAGCACTATGTAAATGTTAGCTATTATTATTAAGGAAGTCTAGAGGAAGAAAGTAGAGTTGAACTACTTCATCAAGGGTGTCAAGAGGAGAAGGTAGGAGAGTGTCACTTGTTGGGCCTGGGAAAGAACTGAGGAATCAAGAGATTAGAAATCATGGTGTAAACAAAGACCAGAGTTTTATGATTTCAAGGCAGATGGAGAGATAGCAATCATGATCAAATAAGGGAATTTCAGACACTATAAACATGGAAGGTGATGCATCTGTGGGTAATGCCAAGATATGACTACCTTTTTTGTGGCTGAAGTGGAGTGGAGGAGTAGGTTATGTGAAACGATTAGGTTGAAGTACTCTGAACTAAGGGTATTTGAGAGAGTATCAATATGTATGTCGAAGTCCCCTAATAATGAGGAGCAGGAAATGGAGAAGAGAAAGATTATGAGCTAAGTACTGAAGTCATTGAAGAAAGAAGGAGCTTCTTTAAATATTCCTGGAGATCAGTAGGCAACAGCTTCCAGAATTTTAACTAGTAGTAGATAATGGATTAATAGCTTGATTTTATGAATGATGTTGGTAGAAAGAAAACATGGAAGTAGCAATGGGGAGCAAGGAGTATTCCATCTTCCCCATCTCAACTATTGAGTTGGGAGAAATGTGTAAAAAGTATAGTCAGTTCTGAAAAAGGGACACCAAGGAGAATGTGTCATCAAGAAGGAGCCAGGTCTTAGTGAGAACCAGAAGATATAAGTAGTGTGAAAGGATAAGAGTTAAAATGATAACATGTTTGTTGCCTATGAAGCAAGCATTCAAGAAAGCACAATGTGGCTCAAAAGAATAGTGTAGAGGAGTGAGTTGGATTGAGGAGGGATAGGAATAAAGAATTGAGCAGTGGGAGATTGTTTGAATGATGATAGACAGGGGTTCAGGATCACTTCAGTTTGATGGCGGGAAGGGTTGGAGGTGGCAGAATTTATCATTGAGGAATAAATTCAAATTTTTATTGTCCATAAGGGTTTGGCCTCAGGTTAGAGTTCTCCAGGGATCAAAGACCAGGAACTGAAGGAATGATACTGCTTCCCTTCCCCCAAAGCCAGAGACTCAGCTGGGATGGCCTTTCTCCTCTTCTCTGGGAGGAAGTAGTCTGGTGGTCAATGGAATGTTGTTTATCCTCCTGAGGCAGAAACTTGCTGCAAAGATTTTTCCTGGAAAATTGTTTCCCTTTTAAATCTTAGCTTTATTTGATTTTCCCCATCTTACTAGCATTTTTTTTTTACAATTACATGTAAATATAGTTTTCAACATTTGTTTTTGTAAGATTTTGAGTTCCAGATTTTTCTTTCTCCTTCCCTCCCCTCTCCCTAAGAGAGCAGCAATCTGATATAGGTAATACAATACAATCATGTTAAACATATTTCCACATTAGTCATGTTGTGAAAGAAGAATCAGAACAAAAGGGAAAAATCATGAAAAAGAAAAGAAAATGAAAATAGTATTCTTCAATCTGCATTCACACTCCATAGTTCTTTTCCTGGATGTAGAGAACATTTTCCATGAGTCTTTTGAAATTGGATCAGGGGTAGCTAGGTGGTTCAGTGGATAAAGCACTGGCCCCATAGCCCTGCTCCCCCCCCCCCCCCAAAAAAAGAAAAGAAAACAACAATTAAGGGCATGAAATGTCAAACACAACTGAAAAACAACATAAATGTCAAATGTCACTGATGTCAAGTCATAAATAAAATAATAATATAAACGATAGAAAATAACAATTTGTTTCCAGGTTTTTCTGAAATCCGCCTGCTCATCATTTCTTTTTGTTTTGTTTTGTTTTGTTTTTTAGTGAGGCAATAGGGGTTAAGTGACTTGCCCAGAGTCACACAGCTAGTAAGTGTTAAGTGTCTGAGGCCAGATTTGAACTCAGGTACTCCTGACTCCAGGGCCGGTGCTCTATCCACTGCGCCACCTAGCCACCCCACTCATCATTTCTTATAGCACAACAGTATTCTATTACATTCACATATATCTATGAGTGTGTGTGTGTGTGTGTGTGTGTGTGTGTGTGTGTGTGTGTGTGTGTGTGTGTGTGTGAGAGTGTGAGTGAGTGAGTGAGAGAGAGAAGGGCTTTATATGCCAAATAAGAGTTTGTATTTGATCTTAGGGATGATCCTAGGGCCAGTGGAAAGAACAGGCTAGATCTACACTTAAATAAAGTCTCTTTGAAGGACGGTTTGGAGACTAGAGGCAGGGAGTTCAAGTAGGAGACCATTTGCAGTAGTCTAAAAAAGAATTATTGTAGGCTTTAATACAGGGTGGGTGGTAGAATATGTAAGTGAAGAGAATCTAACATGAAAAATGTAGAGGTAGAATATACTCATATTTAATATTTTAATATTTATATAGCACTCACTGTGCCAAGCACTGTGCTAAGTGTTTTACAATTATTATCTCATTTGATCCTCACAACAACCTTGGGAGGTAGGTGCTATTATTATCCCCATTTTACAGATGAGGAAACTAAGATGGACAGAGTAACTTCCTGAGCTGGATTTGAACTCAGACCTGTTGAAATATATTGGGTAAGTGACAGTGAGGAGTTAAGAACAATGCTAAGGTTATGAACGTAAATGATTGGAAGGATCACAATAGCCTTGACAGAAATTAGGAATGTTTGAAATTAGTATGGCTTTTAGGAGAAAATATAATGGGTTTTGTTTTGGACATGCTGAGTTTGAGAAGGCTATGGAATATCCAATTTGAAATGCCCATAAGTAGTTCGTGATACTTGACTCAAGTTTAGGAGAAAGAGTAGAGCTGATGAGGTCACCAAGAACAGGGCCTTGGCATACACCGCCAAGCAGGTATGAAGAAAGCCAGAAAGATGGCATGTTACAAAAACCAGAAAGGATAGAATATTCAAAAAGTATGGTCGTCAATGCAAATGCCACTGAGATGTCAAAAAGGATGAGGACTGAGAAAAAAGCCATTGTATTTGACAAATAACAATCATTGGTAACTTTAGAGAGAAAATTTTCATTTGGTGGATGAATTCAGAAACCACAGGGTTGAGAAGAGGGTAAGGTGAAAGAAAGTGTACACTTTTTCTAGGAGTTATGTTGAGAAAAGGAAGAAAAATATAGGACAATGGCTTGAAGATATGATAAAATTGAAGAGGTTTTTCTTTTAATTTTTGGGGGGGGGTGAGGCAATTGGGGTTAAGTGACTTGCCCAAGGTCACAGAGCTAGTAAGTGTTAAGTGTCTGAGGCCAGATTTGAATTCAGGTCTTCCTGAATCCAGGGCCTGTGCTCTATCCACTGCGCCACCTAGCTGCCCCAAGGTTTTTCTTTTAAAGATGAGATTTTGATCTTTTGGTAAACTGCAAAGAAGGAAATAGTAGATGTGGGAGATTGAATATAATCAAGAGAAAATACAAATAAAAGAAAGGTTAAGTTTGAGAAGAATGCACATTGTTAGCTTAAAAGAATAGTAAGTACATATCTTGGGTAAATGTTTTAAAAGAATGATAAACTGGGCCCAGAATCGAATAGTTGGAAGATAATGAGTATACCATTTAGAGCTAAAAAAAATTTATCTAGAATAAAGCTTCTTAAACTGTGGGTCAGGATCACATACCTGAATGTGAAGGTTGCAAAAAATTTGGCAATAGTAAAAGGTTATCTATACATATTTTATATATCTATGTACTTGGGGTCATGTAAAAATTTCTCAGGTCAGGGGCAGCTAGGTGGATAAAGCACCAGCCCTGGATTCAGAAGGACCTGAGTTCAAATCCAGCCTCAGACACTTAACACTATTTATTTATTTGTTTGTTTGTTTGTTTGTTTGTTTTTGTGGGGGCAATGAGGGTTAAGTGACTTGCCCAGGATCACACAGCTAGTAAGTGTCAAGTGTCTGAGGTCACATTTGAACTCAGGTCCTTCTGAATCCAGGGCCAGTGCTCTATCCATTGTGCCCCTCACTTAACACTTGCTAGCTGTGTGACCCTGGGCAAGTCACTTAATCCTCATTGCCCCCCCCCCCAAATTCTCAGATCACACAGGCGACTCTAAATCCAATGCTCTTTTTGCTAGGCTGTATTAGGAAAACTGAACCTTGCTTTTAATGATCCTAAATTACATAATATAGGAGAAGCTTTTTTTTTTTTAGCACCAATCCTAATGATGTTTGGAGAAGCTTCTCCTGCTTGTGAAGCATGTAAACACAACTCAAGATTAATTAAAGATATAAGCAATTCAAAACACAAGCAAAAGAAATATGTGTAGTTGTAAGTATGTATGGTAATAAGCCTATAGCATATTACCACCAATGATTTGCCGTCAATAAATGTCATAAAAGACATCAACAGACTGGATGACTGCAAAAGGAACCAGAAGAAGGCTTCCTGTTATGTTTTCTATAAATCTTCAATAGAGGTTCAATAACCAGACATAGACAAGGACTTCCTAGGATAAGAAGGCATGGATGAGTTGAAGTCAGCACCTCTGGAGGAAACATACACTGATGACATCACATATCTCTTAAATTATATATTGGACACTTCTTTATTGTAGTTCTATTCCTCCATTTATTTTTTTTTTTTGGTGAGCCTTAAGATTATAGTTATTGGCTGTAAAGAGCGTGTGTGTGTGTGTGTGTGTGTGTGTGTGTGTGTGTTTGTGTACAACTCTTTTGGGGGTCATTTAAGGTTAACTACATTTAATTTTAATCATATTTCTAATTAAGTGTTTTGCCTACTTAAAAATAACTTAATACAAAAATAATTTCCTGATTTATGTGAACTTCTTAAATAGGGACCTTGGATAATTCATGTTGGAAAACATATTTCTTTAAATAAACTGGTTTGGAATACGACTTTGAATCTGATAAAAAAATCTTTTAAATTCATATTGTAGCTTGGTAATTAATAACTCTTCCCTTTGGTCTTAAACCCAACGGATACATTTTAATTTTACTTGTTAAAGATTTGTAAAATTTTGTATAACTTCTTTCACTTTCTTTACCACTGGTTGGTTCTATTCTCTCTTTTTCTTGCCTTCTGAATTCCTTTCTTTCCTTTCCTGTAGGCCCTGATGTTCTTTACATCGGCCCTCTGAAAGGTGAGCCTTACTACAATAAATCTCCTTGTTCTTTGTTAACTGCTGCTATCCTCTTGACTTCCATTCTGATTCTTTTAAACGTTCTTTCCAGAATTCTGAACAACTTAGTTCTGTTTTTAAGGTTTTGCCTACTTACATGTTAATAATAAGTAAGTATAATTAGATTTCAGATATTTTTAAGACTGGTAAAATAGTTTGACTTTGGGGAAAAAATTAATATTCTATAAACATTTGTGAATAATCAGTGCTGAAACTTAAAATTCTATTTCTCTTATTAGGAAGCATATATTCAAGCCCAGGACTCTATAGTAAGACAATGACACCAACTTATGATGCTCATGATGGAAGCCCTTTGTCACCAACTTCAGCTTGGTTTGGTGATAGTGCTTTATCAGAAGGCAATCCAGGTATACTTGCTGTCAGTCAGCCAATCACGTCACCAGAAATCTTGGCAAAAATGTTCAAACCGCAAGCTCTTCTTGATAAGGCAAAAATAAATCAAGGGTAAGTTAAAATGATAAGATGATAAAATTTTCCTTGCATAGGAATTAAAATGTTTTAATAATTCTGACTTTTCGGAGCAGCTAGGTGGCACAGTGGATAAAGCACCGGCCCTGGATTCAGGGTGACCTGAGTTCAAATATGACTTCAGACACTTGACACTTACTAGCTCTGTGACCCTGGGCAAATCACTTAACCCCCAATGCCCTGGAAAACAAAAAAACAAAAAACAACAACAAAAACACCAGATTTGGTGGGAGCAACTAGGTGGCACAGTGGATAAGGCACTGGCCCTGGAGTCAGGAGGACCTGAATTCAAATCCGGCCTTAGACACTTGACACTAGCTGTGTGACCCTGGACAAGTCACTTAACCCTCATTGCCCCACCAAAACAAATAAACAACCTAGGGGCAGCTAGGTGGCGCAGTGGATAGAGCACCGGCCCTGGATTCAGGAGGACCTGAGTTCAAATCCGGTATCAGACACTTAATACTTACTAGCTGTATGACCCTAGGCAAGTCACTTAACCCCAATTGCCTCACCAAAAAAAAAACCCAAAACCCCACAAAAAAACCCAACCCCCACACAAAAACAAAAACAGGGGCAGCTAGGTGGCGCAGTGGATAGAGCACTGGCCCTGGATTCAGGAGGACCTGAGTTCAAATTCGGCCTCGGACACTTAATACTTACTAGCTGTGTGACCCTGGGCAAGTCACTTAACCCCAATTGCCTCACTAAAACTAAAACAAAAACAACAACAAAAAACCAAATGATTCTGACTTTTCATTGTCTTTGTTGTTCATTTACAGATGGCTGGATTCATCAAGATCTCTCATGGAACAAGATGTGAAGGAAAATGAAGCCTTACTACTCCGATTCAAATATTATAGCTTTTTTGACTTGAATCCAAAGGTACTAAGAATTTTTTTGAAAGGGAAGTTATTTTATGTGCTTTTTAAAATGCAAAACAGATTTTACAATTCAAGTCTTAAACTGTGCTTTTAGTGTTTAAAAACACACACACAAAAAAAACACAACAAAACCAATTTCTAAAAATTTCATTGATAGAGTTTTTTTACTTCATCTCCATTTCCTAATTCATATTGTATCCACTGTCATCCTACTCAGCCATTCATTATTATAAAAAAGGAAAAAGGAAAAACAATTTCAGCAAAACTAACCAAGTCTGACAATACCTGCTGACAAAGAAGGGAAGGAGATTCGTTCTTATTTTTTCCCCCTTAGAATCAAGCTTGGCCATGATTTTACAACATTTGGGGTTTTTTTAATTTAATTTTTAATTTTTTGAGTCTGATTTTTTAAAATTTTATTTTTATTATCAGTTCCAAATTTTCTCCTTTTCATCCCTTTTCCTACGCATTAAGAAGGCAAGAAATACAATACCCATTATACAAATGAAGCCATGCAAAGCATTTCTGCATTAGCCATATTCTAAAAATCAAAAGCCAGAAAAATAAAGGAAAAAAATAATGCTTTATTTAGCTCTCTGAGTTCATTAATTCTCTATCTGGATGTGGAGAGCATTTTATATCGTGGATCCTTTGGAGTTGTAGTAGATTAAACCTACTAAGTCTTTCACTGTTGATTATTTTTACAATATTGCAGTTACTGCATAGATTATTTTTCTAGTTCTGCTTACTTTACTTTGTATCAGTTCATATAACGCTTTTCAGAATTTTCTGAAACCATCCCATTCATCGTTTTTTATATACATAACAATATTCCATTGCATATGTGCCATAACTTTTTCAGCCATTCCCCAATTAATATGAACATCCTCTCAGTTTTCAATTCTTTGCCTCCACAAAAGAGTTGCTACAAGTATCATTATGCATATTGGTCCTTTTCCTCTGATATCCTTGGAGTATAACTAGTAGTAATATTGCTGGGTCAAAAGGCATGCACAATTTTATAGCCCCTTTGGCATAGGGTTTTTTTGTTTTGTTTTGTTTTGGTTTTTTGTGAGGCAATTGGGGTTAAGTGACTTGCCTAGGGTCACACAGCTAGTAAGTGTTAAGTATCTGAGGTTGGATTTGAACTCAGGTCCTTCTGACTCCAGGGCTGGTGCTCTATCCACTGTACCGCCTAGCTGCCCCCTTTTGGCATAGTTTTAAATTTTTCCAGAATGGTTGGATCAGTTCACAGCTCCACCAGCAGTTCATTAGTGTAATTATTTTCCCCTCATCCCCTCCAGCATTTGTCATTTCTGATAGTTATGAGTTTGTGCTTCAGAGGTGTTTTCATTTCCATTTCTCTAATTATTGGTGATTTAGAAAATTCTTTCCTATAACTGTTTGGTTTTTTTTTGCTGGGCAATGGGGGTTAAGTGACTTGCCCAGGGTCACACAGCTAGTAAGTGTCAAGTGTCCGAGGTCAAATTTGAACTCAGGTCCTCCTGAATCCAGGGCTGGTGCTTTGTACTGTGCCACCTAGCTGCCCCTCCTATGACTATTGATAAATTTAATTTCTTCCTTTGAAAACTGCCTGTTCATATCCTTTGACCATTTATCAAATTGGTGAATCATAAGTTTGATTCCATTCCCTATATATTTGAGAAATGAGACCTTTATCAGAGAAACTTGCTCCAAATTTTTTTCCTCAATTTCCTGATTTTCTTCTTTTAGTTTTATTTGTGAAAAAAATATCCATTTTTTTTCAATCAGCAAAAATTTGCCTCACTTTCTTCCTCCTCTCACAGTTGAGAAAGAACAAAACCCCCGCTACAGACATGTATAGTTTGATAAAACACCTTTCTAAATTGGTTATGTCAAAAAAATATGTCTCATAAAAATATGTCCCTCTTTACCTCTGTCAAGAGGTCGGTAGTTTATTTAATCCTGAGTCTTCAGGAATTGTGGCTGAACAGAGTTTCTAAGCCTTTCAGGATTGACTGTCTTTATACTATATACAGCTATATATAACGTTCTCCTGATTCTGCTCACTTAACTCTACAATTTATCAAGTTTCTCAGAAAATATTTCTTAAAGTACAAATAGTATAGTTTATGTGGGAATAAGTTATTCTTTCTTTGAAAACAATTGTATTTATAGTGGTTCTGTTATAATTTTTATAGGGAGTATAGAATTTTAAAGTTAATATTACATGCTTACATACCTAGGCTAAGACAAATTCTCAAAAAATTTTATATCAGGGGGCAGCTAGGTGGCGCAGTGGATAAAGCACTGGCCCTGGATTCAGGAGCACCTGAGTTCAAATCTGGCCTCAGACACTTAACCAGCTGTGTAACCCCGGGCAAGTCACTTAACCCTCATTGTCCCATGCCCCCCTGACCCCCCCAAAAAAATTATATCAATTTCATTTCAAATTCCTACTACTACAGAATGCTGATTTTTATGAAGTTATTTTTTCTATAGTCATTCAAAAACCACTTATGAAACTGAAGTTGTATTGCAAAAGCAAAAATTTATTATGCTTCTGTTCAACTAGTGAAAACATAATTTGAGGAAATTATCCCTTCTGTCAAATGCCAGAATTTTGTTTTTCCCACAAAATGTGAATTAGAGCCAAATAACAGAATCTGGCTTATTTATTACTTATTACATTTGTATACTTCACAATCATTCTAGAAGGATCCTTCTTCCTCTCATCACCCCTACCTTTACCAATTAAAGCAACTAGACTCATTTTAGTCAGTTTTTACTAAAGTAGACTAGACCTGTAATTTTATTGGTTTAGGGAAATCTTGGTGAATTAATTCCTCCCAATGAAGATCTACAACTCTTCTGAAATTTACAGTCTTAGAGATTCACCTGGGTCATCTAGAAGTTAAGAGACTTACCAAAAGTCCTATAGCTAGTATATGTTTCAAAAGCAGGGCTTAAACCAATTTCTTTCCTATTCCAAAACCAACTCTATCTACTGTGAGTCTGTTTCACTAACATGGGTATATACAAATGTGATACTAGAACTGCAATTCAGAGAATACCTAAATTATACATATACTTGCAAAAATAAGATAAAATATATTAATTTGTGGTTTTATTAATGTTGGTGATAATTTTGATTAATGAGACATGTTGGGTTTTTTTAAAGTATATATTCTTTTTTTTTTTAGTGAGGCAATTGGGGTTAAGTGACTTGCCCAGGGTCACACAGCTAGTAAGTGTTAAGTGTCTGAGGCCAGATTTGAACTCCGGTACTCCAGACTCCAGGGCCGGTGCTCTATTCACTGCGCCATCTAGCTGCCCCTGAAGTATATATTCTTAAAATTAAAAATGACTGACAAAAAATAATTTTACTCAATTGGGAGGGGCACATAGCATTGTATTCAATTAACACCAAAGTCATTTTTGACAGAATTAAATTTATATACACATACTTAGGTAAATTTATATACAAACATACATGTACACATGTGCAAAAATTGCAGGAAAATATATTCCTATATTCATATTCTAAAATGAAATTGCTTTTAAAATATTATTCTTTAGTGATATGATTGAATAGATCAATGTACTTATAGCCCATGTTCTGATTAGTTACAATGTTTTCAGTTTTCAAGGTCCTGTCTCTGCTTTTTCACAGTTTGACTTTACATTTTTCCATGGAGTCATTATCAGCTTTCACTCATGGAAAAAAATGATAAACTAAAGCTAAAATTTAAAAAGGTATAACAAGTTTTAAAACAACTAATAATGACTTTTAAAGCCAATTTCGACATTTTTTTACAGAAAGACAAGTGGGGTACATATACATATATCAGGAAACTGAATTTTTAACATTTCAAATGGTTTGTATTGAATAAAAATCAAAGAAAACTTTTGGATATAAAAGTAAGTGTTGATGTTGACAATTTTTTTTCATATTTTATACATTTTCTTTTAGTATGTCCAGTCTTTACACATACCCAAACCTAACAAAGTACATTCTCGCCAGAAGAATTAGTCTATCAATTGTTAACAGAAAGAAGGAACACATATCTTTGAACTTCTTAATGGCTTTTTAGAATTAGGGTTCTGAGTTATAAAATCCTGTCATACTTTTTGGGTTTAATGTACAAATGTACTTTCATTTACTGCAGTATGATGCAATCAGGATCAACCAGCTTTATGAACAGTCCAAATGGGCTATTCTCCTAGAAGAAATTGAATGCACGGAAGAAGAAATGATGATGTTTGCAGCATTACAGGTAGATGAGAGAAATGACTAATAATCATTCTTTGTTTTGATTTATTTTTTGAACTATAGGAATGATACAAAATACAGTGTTCCTAACCTTTTGCTATGAGAATTATAAGTAGAAACAAAAAATTGTTAAAAAATGTGTAGGATTTTAAAAAACCATTAAACTTGGCTCATTTATTTGTTTGCTGGTGTAATTTCCATAGATAGGATAGGATAGTGGTGTATAAAATATAACATGCAAATTTGACACAAATAATACATTTTAAACATTTTGTTAGATATTAATAAATCTGAAGATAAAGTTCCAAATGACTTATACTTCTGAATATAAAGTTAAGTGTTATAGGGAGTAAATTGACCTATTCATTTTGTGGTTTTACTTAGTATGCTTGGAGATGTTATTTAGTAGTTATGTAAGATATGGTGCTTTGCATGTGTGTAATACTTCACCCCAGTTTCTAAATCATTTTCACACTATTGTTAAAAGTTGTCGGGGCGGCTAGGTGGCGCAGTGGATTAAGCACCGGCCCTGGATTCAGGAGTACCTGAGTTCAAATCCGGCCTCAGACACTTGGCACTTACTAGCTGTGTGACCCTGGGCAAGTCACTTAACCCCCATTGCCCTGCCAAAAAAAAAAAAAGTTGTTACCTTTTATTATAAAACACTTAGCTAGGTGAATTCAAAAGAATATGGCCATTCTTTGCAAATAGCTGATCAGATCCTAGGGAAAATCTTACTTCATAGCAATATTTTCTACATTGAATTAAAGGTAAATCAAGAAACAAGTTTTGCCTTTCTGAAAGATGGAGAAGTCACTGTCAATTCTAAGTGTTAAGGATGGTGACCTGTTGTATAGTAATCAGGCTGCTTCCATTCTACATTCTCTTCCTGGAGATAGATAGATAGATAGATAGATAGATAGATAGATAGATAGATAGATAGATAGATAGATAGATAGATAGATAGATAGATATGTCCTGAAACTTCTATTATCTATGAAATGGGAATGATAATAGTACCTACCTCCTAGGGTTGTTTTGAGGATAAAATGAGATAATATTTACAAGCTATTTTTCATATCTTAAAATACTATATAACTGTTCTACATTATTAATATCTTTTCTCCTCCCCTTACACATTTGTGAAATGCTTTGCAAATCTTAAAGCACTGTATAAGTGCTAACTATTATAAGTTACTTGTCTGTTACTCCACCACCTCTGCTAGGCCCCCTCAAAAATACTGCCAGTAATCCTTCAGATATAGTTATGTGATAAATTTAGGGCATTCATCCTATGGATTCCTTTCTTGCCTCAAAATTCCTGAATTGATTTTAAGTTCTATTGATTTAGGAACAATTTGTAAATGAAGTTAGAGACTGAATCATAAAACATTTATATATTTTGGAAGCAAAAGCATGATATGTAGAATGGACTTACTTTGATTCTCTTAAGTATTAAGGAAATTATACCATATAACTTCTCTTTTTAGTATCATATCAATAAGCTGTCAATCATGTCATCAGAGAATCACTTGAACAACAGTGAAAAGGAAGTTGATGAAGTAGATGCTGCCCTGTCTGACTTGGAGATTACTTTGGAAGGGGGTAAAACATCAACTATTCTGGTAGGTGTGAATTTTGCTAAACAATGTAACAATTAAACAATGTAAAATTGATTATGATTACATGTAGAACTTTGCTGCATTTTATGGGACTGTCTACATATGTGTTGTATAAGAGAAAGAACACTAGCATTTGAGTAAGGAGAGACTGGGATTCAAATCTTACCTCTGACACTTTTTTCCCTTTTAGCTTGCTTTTTGTTTTTCAATTTATTTTTTCTGTCTCTTAATTTCCTGCCATGCCGATTTAAAAAACATACACAATCCAAATATTCATTATCAAGTGAAATAAAATCCATGGCCATGCCCAAAAGTGTATGCCCCATCCTGCATCTTGAGACCCACTCTTAGGAGTGGGTAGCGTGCTTCATCATTGGGCCTCCAGAATCATTGTCATTCATTCACTGCACTGATTAGAGTTCTTACTAGATATGTAACCAAGGGCTTCCCTTAACTTTTCTGAGCCTCAATAAATTCATTTGTAAACTTGAGTTTATGATACAACCTCACAAGGTTGCAATGAGATCAAATGAAAAAATAACAAAGCACTTTGCAACCTTATAGTGCTAAATAATTGCTAAGTATTATAATTGTCTTATTCTTCTCAATTTATTCCAGTGGAGTTCAGACTGAAGTGGTACTGAGAAAAGTCTGATTTTTCACTATGCAGCAGGTGGGGAAAATTGCCTGCTATTTGTAACTCAATAAAGTATGTCAGCCCATTTTCTGTAAGCTGACTGAAAGCATCTTCAATAGCAGAAAGCATAGTTTTTCTCCCGTGTCAATTTGAAAACTTTTCATTACATGTAGATTAAAGATTGTGAGGGGCAGCTAGGTGGCGCAGTGGATAGAGCACCGGCCCTGGAGTCAGGAGTACCTGAGTTCAAATCCGGCCTCAGACACTTAACACTTACTAGCTGTGTGACCCTGGGCAAGTCACTTAACTCCAATTGCCTCACTTAAAAAAAAAAAAAGATTGTGAGTATTAGGTATGACCACATCTATTTGGGGGGGGGGGCAGGGGCAATGAGGTTTAAAGTGACTTGCCCAAGGTTACACAGCTAGTAAGTGTCAAGTGTCTGAGGCTGGATTTGAACTCAGGTCCTCCTGAATCCAAGGCCAGTGCTTTATCTACTATGCCACCTAGCTGTACCCCCCCCCCCAAAATTTTTAATCTTATTGTTCTAAAGCCTTTCCAAATCTTGCCATTCTTTTATTTTAGATGTTCTTTGGACTATTGAGCAGGTGAGGAAAAAACTACTGCTTTTTGTAGTTGAATAAAAGTATTGGAATGTAAGTTTATTATTAGTAGGGTCACAGAAAGTCTCCTTGGTACAATTCCATTAACTGACAGGGCAATAAGGATGATACATAACTCATTCTGTTTCCCTCTGATTTTTGAAGCTTTTCTACACAGGGTAGAAATTGGGTATTTGTTCTAGTGACATCCATTGAAAACATTTTAAAGTTTTTATATTATATCTGGACAGTCGTGGGCAACAGTTCAGTTTTTGGTAATACTCTGATTCTAGTCCAGTTTATTGGTTGCGTTGTCAATGATATTTTGACTTATATAGTTAGTGAGTCAGTCAACATGTATTTATTTATCATGGATTCTATAGCTGGCCCTGTGCTAATTGCTGGGAATATAAAGAAAGACTAAAAGAGGCCTGGCGCTCAAGAAATATACATTCTAACATAGAGACAACTAGGTATATACAACATATAAGCAAAATAAGTGGAAGGTAATCTCAGCTCAAATTAAGAGGTTCAGATGAGGAGTAGAGCATTCTTACTTCCCTTAAGTAGATGGCCATACTCTTGAGCTAGCCATCATCCATAAATGTCTCTCCTTTATCAACTCACTGTCTCACTTTCCATAGCAGCTATTCCAAATATTTTCATCCCTCCCCAAATCCATCATGGTTTCCCTTTCCCCACTGTCTCAGCTGAGAACTTCATTTCATATTTTACTGAAAAACTTGAGGCCATTCTTCTCTCTTTGCTACTCTTTTCTCTCTAGGTTTTTAGGACACTGTTCTCTCCTACTTCTCTTCCTACATGACTATTCCTTTTCTGTCTCCTTTGCCATATCTTCTTCCAGATCACACTCTTAGGGTTCTGTTCTGGACTTTCTTCTCTTCTCCCCCTATACTTGGTAATCTCATCAACTCCCGTAGATTTAAACCATCTTTATGCTGATGATTCTTAAATCTATCTATCCTGCCCCAGACTCTGCTGACCTCTAATCTTCTGTCTCTAACTGCCTTCCAGCATTTCGAATTGGATGTCCAGTAGACAGCTTAAACTCAACATGTCCAAGATGGAACTAATTACCTTTCCCTCAAACCCTCCCCAACTCCTACCTTCCCTGTTTACTGTAGAGGGCAGCACTATCCTCTGAATTCCTCACGCCCACTATCTAGGAGTGATCTTGGACTCCTCTCTCTGTTGTCAAGGCCTTTTGATGTCACCTTTACAACATCTTTCAAATAAATACCCCCCCCCCTTCTCTTATCTGACACTTACTATTCTTGTTCAGGCCCTCATCATCTCATACCTGACTATTGTAATAGATCTGGTAGATCGCCCTGCCTCAAGTCTCTTTCCATTCTAATCCATCTTCCATTTAGACGCAAAATGATTTTCCTAAAGCACAGGTCTGATCATTTTGTTCTGGTGACTCCCTGTTGGCTCTAGGATCAAATACAAAACAAATGCTTAGTTTAGCATTCAAAGCTCTTCATAACCTAACTCAGCCTCACCTTGGCAGTCTTCTTATACCCCTCTGTTGTTTTTCATTTGTTTCAGTTGTGTCTGACTCTTTGTGACTCCATTTGGGGCTTTCTTGGCAAAGATACTGGAATGGTTTGCTATTTCCTTCTCCAGCTCATTTTACAGATGAGGAACTAAGGCAAATAGGGTTAAGTGACTTGTGCAGTTACATTAGCTAGTAGATATCTGAGGCCAGATTTGAACTCACAAAACTGAGTCATCTTGCCTCCACATCTGGCACTTTATCCATTGTGCCACTTAACTGCCTTGCTTATACCCCTTAAAAGATACTCGATTTCTTGGCTCCTGGATTCTTCTTTGGCTGTCCCCCATACCTGGAACCGTGGAAGCCCATCTTCATCTCTTTTTACTGACTCCCTGGCTTACTTTAAGTTTTTTGTTTTATTTTTGGTTTTTTTGGTGAGGCAATTGGGCTTAAGTGACTTGCCCAGGGTCACACAGCTAGTAAGTATCAAGTGTCTGAGGCTGGATTTGAACTCAGGTCCTCCTGAATCCAGGGCCAGTGCTCTTTCCATTGAGCCACCTAGCTGCCCTGCTTACTTTGTCTTAACCAAAATCCAGTCTTTTATGGGATGCCTTTCTTAATCTTAATTCTAATGCCTTCATCCATTAATTATTTGCTATTTGTCCTGTATGTAGCTTGCTTTTTATATATTTCTTTGTATATTGTTTCCTTAATAGATTGTAGGCTACTTGTGGGCAGAGACTATCTTTTGCCTCTTATTATATATAGCCCCAGGACTTAGTACAGTGCCTGACACATAGAAGGTACCCAATAAATGTTTATTAATTGATTGATTGAAGGATAAGAATTGGAAAAGGTCAGTAGATCTAGCAAGTAAGAGATAATTGGCAACTTTGTAGTATGAGGATTTTGTCAGCCCATGAAAGATTCTAGTTAACAAGCCTGGGTTTTGCTATGTGCTAAATTTTTGCAGCATAAATTTAGCACAGCTTTTACTGTTTTCTTGCATGATCTATATTGCTCGTTCAGTTTGGGACCCTTTAGAATAATCCTTCTAATGTCTCATAGGAATAACTAGTCCTGGAATTCCAAGTCCCTCCATTTTCATAAATAAATTCTTATAGTTCAGCCCTTGGTTTTATTGTTAACAAGAACTTTAGAATTAACTCTTCCTAGGTAGACCTCAGTCAACTCCCATAGATCCAATTTAGCTGCATTCCTTGTCCCAAAATCTTAATGTATTTTTTAAGCCCTAATAGCTTAAGTTCTTTAGCAAGGGGGAGGGAAAGGTGGAGACCTTGCTCATACAGAGTGTTTCAAAAGTCTTAGGGAAACTTTAAACCTTAATTGCTTAAAACTACACCAAGACTTTTGGGACACCCTGCACAAGCCTCTTGTAGGGGAAACCTTTTTTCACAGATGTTTTCAGTTTTAAAAATTATTTCTGTATGCTTCCAACATGTTTTAACATACTTCCTCTGAAATAGTGAACTATTTATTTAACATCCCTTCAATTAACCTTTAATTTCTATAGAGGAATTAATTTCAACCAGTTGAGAGAGCTGTAATCATTAAATCATGAGAAATTCTTTAAGGATTATGTCAGCTTGCAATTTTAGACATTTACAAAACATAGGAATTAAGCTTTTAGCTTAAAATATGTACCCATTCTCCCCAAATGATCTGATCATCTTCTTCTGCATATAACATAAGCTCCTTGAGAAAAAAGATTTTCATTTTGGTCTTTGTATCTCTAGTCCTCCTAACACAGTGCCTGTCAAATAACAGGTGCTTAATAAATGCTTACAGATTGATTTGTACATATATTATTGCCGAAATCAGTTTAAAATTTTACAGTTTTAAAGTACTATTATTTTACTTTATATCATGGAAATAACCAGTCTATGAAATTTTCACTGTTAACTTCTTTTTACTGTTTTAGAAAAGACTCTTAGCATTTAAGAGAATATAGTTCATGGAACCTCACCCCGTTTCATCATCTCCTCAGAAATTTATAAACTTAGACTTGTATGAAATCTGTACCTGGGATAATTCTTGACTTCAGATACAATATTGTTTTAGAAATAGAAAACTAGAACTAAATTTCAATCTTACACAAAGCTGTTTTAATTTTTCCTTTTAGGGAGACATCACTTCCATTCCTGAACTGGCTGATTACATTAAGGTTTTCAAGTAAGTAAAATTGCTGTTTTGTTTTTTAATATATAACTTTTGTTTTGCTGTTAAGATACATCTGTAAAATAATTGTGGCAATAAGAATAAAGAAAAATGCTTCTAATTATGACTATTTACTCTAATCATATTATTTATCAAGTTGCCAGTGCATCAAAGATCTGTCATTTTATTGATAAAAGAACTCTTTTCAACAATGCAGAATTGAAAACCTCATAAAGAGTTGCTCATTACCAATGAATCCTTTTGCTTTGGTAATCCATCAAACAAACAAACAAAAATGCAAAATGGTCCTTAGTTCTCTTCCACTTTTGCAGTGACTAAGACAGAATGGCAGAAATGAGGGCAAAAGGTCATGAATCATAGAATTTTCAGACTGTCTATAAACAATAATTTAACTATTGGTATTATAAATGCAGAATATTTATGCAAAATAAACAATATCAGTATTCAAAATCTTACTACCTATAAAACTGAAAGATATAAGGAAGATATAGGTAAATGGAATGCTCTTCTTGAAGAAGCAATAAAAGAGTATGACGAAGCACAATAAGATTCATCATTTTTATGGGACTCTCCACAGTGCTCATTACAAATATAAATTAAAAAACCACAATGAAGGTTATGTATTAAAATCTATTGCCAGAGTAAAGGAATAGAGAAATTCTCCAAAGAATTCCATGAAATTTTCTAAGTCATGACAACAAATTGGATGATTTCAGAATAAAAGTAGTGTTAGAAACACAGCTCAAAGAATCCAAGCAGGCAGCAGAGTGTGGTTGAAGGCATCTTTATTCATCTTCGAGGATGGGCACTCTTCTGAATGTGCCAGAGAGTGCACTGAAGTGAGGTCCCTCACCTCTATTTATACCCCTCAAGGGGTCCCTCCTGACCAATCACATTAAGGTATTTTACTATCTCCCTATTTACATTTCACTTATTTCGGTTATTACAGTTACTATTTATACAGTAACATCTAAGAAACCATCAGGTGATACCAGTTGACCAATCAGATTGCGGCACTAGACCTTAACTTAATTCTGGGCAAGAATGTCCCCATTCCTCACTAGAACAGTGTTGTGTGAATACATAGAACCATGCATAACTTGTCAAGAAACACAACTTAAGCCAGGGTTTGAACCTCGGGGGTCACGTGGGGATCACCCTGGGTGCCTCAAGGTGAACTCCCAGCCCAGCCTGACTCTCATACAATCTAGGCCCCCCTACTCCAAGCCCTGCTTGGGCCCTACTCGGGCCCAAGGCCCAGGAGCCTGGGCTCCTCAGAGCCTCATGTGCTGGGCATCCACCTACTGGGAGGTTTGGGCAACAAAGCTTTAGGGACTGAAACCAGACTCACTCTGCCTTTAGGGCTCTGAGGAGAGTGCAGATATAGTCTTTTCTCTCAGTAGGCACAGGGAAGAACAACAAAAAATAACAAAAAGTATGTTGAACAGAATGCATTAGGAAGAGGCTCAATGTTGTGACATATAGATGTGGCAAAGACTAAAACATCATCCCAAAGGGTAAAATTTACTCTCTTAAACAGGAAACAGGAAATAATTGGTATGTTATATAAGAGTTACTTTTAACTAATTAGAGCAAAGGTCAGAATCAATAGCAAATTCCAAGAAAAGATGAAGATGAAAAATATGAATTGCAACATTTGCAACTCAAGATCTTTGTGCCTATTCAAGGAAACACATTGTTCACACTCCAAAATGTAAATGGTAAAGATACTTATTTTTCAATGCCATTTCTTTTGTGGTTTGTTTGTTTGGGTTTTTGGGGAGGTTTTTGCAGGGCAGTGAGGGTTAAGTGAATTCAGGACCGGTGCTTTATCCACTGTGCCACCTAGCTTCCCCCATCAATGTCATTTCTTAAAGAAGTTTGACCATTGTAAACGTTTAAACAGTCATTCCAATGAGTAGGCCGAAAGAATCCAAATGCTGCCAGAACCAGCAAGTTCTTAATTTTCTTGCAAATTTGACATGGCAGAAAAATGGAGTGTTGCTATAGCTTACAAAAAAAAGTTTAAAACATGACCAAACAGGATTGCAGTATATTAAATTGGCAATATCATTGCCTCAGAAAACAGTCAAGTATTAGAGAGGAAAATAAGTATACAGAAAACTTGCCATACAGCCAAATTAGGCTTTATGAATTAAAGAAGAAGCATTTATTAAGCATGTCAGCATTCAAAACTCTCTACTAAATATTGAGGTTACACATGAAAAGGTGGAGACAATCCTTGCTTTCAAGAAATGCATTCTACTGACTGCCTGGAGTGGCTGATCTCTGCTGCAAAGAGCCTGACCCTATTCTGAGACTGCTTGGCAAAGTACAGGTTTCTGACAGGTTGTCATAACCTCACTTAGAGAGTTGGCAGGCATTTCTGAGCCTGGACTTGAAAGGCTGTCACTTTATATGAGTGTGGTGGCTTCGCAGCTCATTAAAAAACATACCCAAAGATGGTGGAGGAAAGACACTAAATGCACAGGGCTCCTGATACAATTGCCCCAAAAAGAAATGCATTCTAATGTAGTAGACAAAACATAATGGAGATTTCAGCTGCAAGTCAAATGAAAATGTGCCATGATCTTTAGGGTGCAGCAGCAAAGCTAATAGTAATGCAGCTTCCTACATGTCATTTCTACTGATAAAATCATATAAAATCAAGATTTTATTTCTTCCTCTTCACCCTGGTAAACCTCCAACCTGAGGTTCTTCTCATTAATGACTCCCTCCCAGAGACAACCATTTTGGGAAAGACTCTAGGTGTGCCTTCCCCCTCACTCTCACCTTGACTCCCTAGATTCTATTTTCTTTTCCTCACCTGCTTCATTGCTCTTCTCTCCTCCCTTATATATGTTGTCTTCCCTCATTAGAATGTAAGTTCCTTTAGGATAGGGATTGTCTTGTTTGCTTGTATTTGTATCCCCAGCTCTTAGCACAGTACCTAGCACATATCTGTAAAGCACTTAAGACATGCTATCTCTGTCTCCCCTGTCTGTCTTTCTATCTATCTCCTTTGTTCTCTTTCCTTCCTTCTTTCCCTCCCTCTCTCCTCTTTTCTCTCAAGCCATTTGACACTACCAAGGACTTTGATATAGAGGATTTTATTTTCTGGATATTCAGCAGCTGTTGTTGTTGAGGAAGTGGTGATATTAGCACTTTCCGAAGCAGTTGCTCCATAGAAGTTGTTTTCCAGGATGATGGCCTACAGCAAGAGTTCTGACATTCTGGGCTAGAAGTAAGACTGACAATCAGAGTGGCACTGACATTCCATGATATTGATTTTTCTGGCACATGCTCATTCTCTCTCCCTTGTTCCTTGTTGCTTCAGCTAGGTTGACTTACCTCACCTATGTGTTATAGTTGGTGGAGATGGCTAGTCCCTTCTCCACAGTAGAGGCATACCTTATTTTATTATACCTTGCAGATATTATGGGATTGGGTTTTTTTTGTTTGTTTGTTTTACAAATTGTAGCAACCATGCATTGAACAAGTACCATTTTTCCAATAGCATATGCTCACATAGTGTCTCAGGAATTCTTGTCAGTATTTCATACTTTTTTCATTATTATTATTATGTTATGGTGTTCTGTGGTCGGTTTTCTTTGATGTTGTTTTGGGGTGCCGTGAACTACACCCATATAATTTGGTAAACTCAGTCAATAAATGTTGTGTGTGTTCTGACTCTTCTACCAACCAGCCATTCCTCTGTCTCTGTCTCTCTCCCTCGTCTCAGGCCTTCCTTTTCCCTCAGACAAAAAAAATATTGAAGATTATTACATAAATTTAGATGGTAAAATGACAGCAGGGCTTGAGAGGGTTGACTCCAATTTTGAAAGAACTTCTACTGTGAATAAAATACCATCAAATGGCATTGCATACTAGCAAACTTCATTGTTATCTTATTTTAATAAATTGCCATAGCTACTCCAGTCTTTAGCTGTCACCACCAGCTGTCAACATTGAAGCAAGACCCTTCACCAACAAATGATGATGGTTAGCATTTTTTAGCAGTGGAGTATTTTTTGATTAAGGTATCTACATTGTCTTTTTTAGAACTAATACTAATACATACTTAATAGACTACAGTATAGCATAAACATAACTTTTATATGCATTGGGAAACCAAAGAATTCCTGAGACTCACTTTATTGCAGTATTTGCTTCATTGCGGTAGTCTGGAACTGAACTCACAATATCTCCAAGGTATAACTAGTTACTTTTTTAGATGACTGGCTTCAGGGCCTAGACTAGAAATAGGATCAGGGCAGCTAGGTGGCTCAGTGGATAGAGCACCGGCCCTGGAGTCAGGAGTACCTGAGTTCAAATGCGGCCTCAGACACTTAACACTTAACTAGCTGTGTGACCCTGGGCAAGTCACTTAACCCCAATTGCCTCACCAAAAAAAAAATTTAAAAAGAAAGAAAGAAATAGGACCAATGTTCTAGGAAGCACTGCTCTCCTGGATCTGCCAGATTCTCACCAGTCCCATAAAAATTTAGGTTCAATATTAGAACAAAATGAAGTACTTGTATTTCATTCACCAGTTAACAAGAGGAAATTTACTTGGCTATAACAGGAGAAGTATATTCAACAAGAATAGGCATGGAGGATATATAGTTGCTTCGGTTTGGCAAAGCACCCTTACCCATTTTGCACCAGCCAAGCTTCAGAGAAGTGGAGCTCCTCTTGACTGCCTTGTACCCACCTGACTAGGAGGTAAAATCAACAACCTGAACCTTTAGTTTCTCGAGGCAAACAAGTTTCATTTATTTATGTATTTTTTGAGGGGGTGGGGCAGGTTAAGTGACTTGCTCAGGGTCACACAGCTAGTAAGTGCCAAGTGTCCCAGCTGGATTTGAACTCAGGTCCTCCTGAATCCAGGACCAGCACTTTATCCACTGAGCCACCTAGATGGCCTGACAAACAAGTTTCACTGATGAAAACCACTGCCTTTTGTGGAAAAACTAGTCTAATTTTTATGAAAACAGGTTAGAATGTTGCTTCTGCATCTTCCATTTCCAAGACTCAGGTTTTTCAGTGGCAGTTCATTAGGTATTGATGGCGATAAGAAAGGTTGATGATCTCCTTCTCCTTCTCCAAAGGAATTACTTACCCTAAGAATTGTGTGGGGTGCGGCATACCATTCATAGCAAATATAAATAGAATAGATTGAGCTTTGATGTTTATTGTTCAGTTATGTAATTGTGTACAACTCCCCATGACCCCATGGACTTTATTTATGAGGTTTTCTTTGCAAAGATACTGGAATGGGGGGCAGCTAGGTGGTGCAGTGGGTAAAGCACCAGCCCTGGATTCAGGAGGACCTGAGTTCAAATGTGAGCTCAGACACTTGACACTTACTAGCTGTGTGACCTTGGGCAAGTCACTTAACCCTCCTTGCCCCACCAAAAAAACCAAAACAAAAAAAAAATACAAACCGAAGATACTTGAGTGGTTTGCTGTTTCCTTCTCCAATGTGTCCCCATTGTAAAATTACATTCATAAGATGAAGAACTAAGGCAATTAGGAATTAAGTCATTGAGGCAACCCTGCATTAAACAAGTACCATTTTTCCAGGGTCACACAACTAGTAAGTGTCTGAAACTGGATTTATTGAAGCATACTTTTTTTTACTTTATTTTTCTTGAGGGTTTTCTTTTTTGGTCTGTGTTTTCTTTCACAACATGACTAAAATGGAAATATGTTTTGCATGTATGACCCATATTGAATTGCTTGCCTTCTCAATAAGGGGTGTGGGGAGGGAGGAAAGGGAGAGATTTTGGAACTCAAAATTTTCAAAACGAATGTTAAAAATTTACATGTAATTGGGGGAAAATAAAATACTAAAATTAAATTTTAAAAAATAGTAAGGGGCAGCTAGGTGGTGCAGTGGATAGAGCACTGGCCCTGGATTCAGGAGTACCTGAGTTCAAATCTGGCCTCAGACACTTAACACTTACTAGCTGTGTGACCCTGGGCAAGTCACTTAACCCCAACTGCCTCACCAATAAATAAATAGATAGATAGATAGATAGATAGATAGATAGATAGATAGATAGATAGATAGATAGATAGATATTTAAAAAAAAATAGTAAGACCTGGGGCGGCTAGGTGGCACAGTGGATAAAGCACCGGCCCTGGATTCAGGAGTACCTGAGTTCAAATCCGGCCTCAGACACTTGACACTTAATAGCTGTGTGACCCTGGGCAAGTCACTTAACCCCCATTGCCCTGCAAAAAGACAAAAACAACAACAACAACAAAAACATAGTAAGACCTTACCCAAATACGTAGTATCTTTGAGTTTATTGAATACTATGCTTTTATTTGTTAATTTGCTTCAGTATGTTGTTTACCTGATTTGTTCCACTGGTCAACCTTTCTATTTTTTTTTTTTTTTTACTAGAATCATGTAGTTTTGATGTAGGATAATTTGACCTCTAGGTCTTCTTTCTCCCTAATTTTTTTTGTTATTTCTTTTAAGATTCTTGACCTTTTGTCCCTCCTCTTGATTTTTACAGTTACTTTTTTCTAGTTTTATAAAAATAACCTTTTGGTATATTGATTGTAATGGCACTGAAGCACTTAACTTAGCTAGTATTATTTTTATTTTTTTTTAATTCGGGTCTTCCTTTTTTTACTTAATAGTATTTTTTCCAATTTCATGTAAAGATAGTTTTTAGTATTCATTTTTAAAAAATTTTTAGTTCCAAATTTTTCTCCCTCCCCAAGAGAGTAAGCAATCTGATATAGGTCTTTATTTCTGTAAAGAATTTTTAGAGGGGCAGCTAGGTGGCACAGTGGATAGAGCACTGGCCCTGGAGTCAGGAGTTACGTGAGTTCAAATCCGGCCTCAGACACTTAACACTTACTAGCTGTGTGACCCTGGGCAAGTCACTTAACCCCAATTGCCTCACTAAAAAAAAAAAAAAAAGATTAAGAATGTTTTAGTGTTATATTCATATAATTCCTGTGTGTTTCTTGGCTGATGGTCTCCCAGATATTTCATACATTCTATAGTTGGGGTTTTTTGTTTGTTTATTTTTTAGTTTCTCTCTATTGCTTCTTTTTGAATTTGTAAAAAGGCCATTTTTCCAAATACCAGTATTCTCCCCATCATGATCTGTGCCTGGAAATCATGAAATGCCATAAACTTTCATGAATCAGAATTATAAATGACTCAAATGCAATGGAGAAATATATGAGTAGATGTAAGTAGCTGACTTGTATATATGATGGTATAAAACAGGAATTCTTAATCCCAGAATTCATGGAGTCCATAAATTTGGATAGGGAAAATCTTACATCTTTATTTTCACAAACTGTAACTTAAATTTAGCATTTCCTTTCATTGAAAATAGATAACAGGGGAAGCTAGGTGGCGCATCCAAAAAAAAAAAAGGTATAATTTTATTTTATTTTTGTATTTTTTTGGATGAGGCAATTGGGGTTAAGGGACTTGCCCAGGGTCACACAGCTAGTAAGTGTTAAGTCTCTGAGGCTGGATTTGAACTCAGGTTCTCCTGAATCCAGGGCCGGTGCTCTATCCATTGTGCCACCTAGCTTCCCCCCAAAAAAAGGTATAATTTTAAAAGAAAATGTGTCGGCGTTTATTATTGTAAATAGAAGAGCCACCTTTTCATCAGATGCAGTAGAGAAGGGAAAGGAAGATGTCTGAGTAGGGAAAAAGAGCAGGCTCTCATCAAATAGACTAAATTTTTTTCAGTGAAGGTGCTCTGAGGAAGAATTAAGAAAATATTTTTTTAAATGGGTGGAAATTGGGGGCAGCTAGGTGGTACATTGGATAGAGCACCAGCCCTGGAGTCAGGAGTACCTAAGTTCAAATCCGGCCTCAGACACTTAACACTTACTAGCTGTGTGACCCTGGGCAAGTCACTTAACCCCAATTGCCTCACTAAAAAAAAAAAAAGAAGAAGAAGAAGAAGAAATGGGTGGAAATTGAGGGATTGTCCATCAATTAGGAAATAAGATAACCTATATCATATTGCTTGCTGTCTCCAGAAAGGGGGGGTGGGGAGGAAGGGAGGGAGAGAGGGTGAAAAATTTGCAACTCAAAATCTTACAAAAATTAATGTTGAAAACTATCTTTACGTGCAATTGGGAAAAAATAAATTACTGTTAAGTTTAAAGAAAATGGGCTAGCATCATGTAGGAAGAATAAGGGACAGCCTGAATGCTACATGAATTGGGAAAAGCCCCAGAGGAAAGCCTCCCAACATATTTTGTAGATGTTCCATGTACCATTTGTGAGATGATGATAGATTAAAAAGGGAAGTTCTCTCTCATTCCATACCAAATAATACAAGAGCCTTGATATTCAGGAAACAGAAAAAAGTTACAGAACCTATCAGTCAATCAGTTAGTCAGTAAACATTTACTAAGCATCGTATCTGTTAGGGACTGGGTATACATTTTTTTTTTCAGGGCAGTGAGGGTTAAGCAACTTGCCCAAGGTCACACAGGTAGTGTCAAGTGTCTGAGGTCGGATTTGAACTCAGGTCTTCCTGAATCCAGGGCCTGTGCTTTATCCACTGCGCCACCTAGCTGTCCCCGGGCATACAAATTTATTTTTTTAAAAAAGATCTTGCCCTCAAAGAACCTACAGTCTAACTGAAAAAGACAAGATTCAAAAGAAAGCCAAAAAGCTGGAGGGAGGTCAGAAGTAAGTGAGGGAGGGAGAACAGGGGAGAGCATGGTGAAAAAGTCAGAGAAGTCCCAAAGCAGTATAGCTAGAAATGAAGGTAATTCACAAGGTAATTCTTTCAGGAAAAAAAAATAATAATAATTGAAGACCAATTGATCAGTGCATGTGCAGACCTAGATTGGCCCTACAATCCCCAGGACTGTAGCGATTTCAGGGTGAAAATTTTAGAGTTTACCTCTTGGCAGTCTGCAAGGTAGTCCCTATTATAAGGGAAGATGGAGACCCTTGGGGCACTATACTCCCAAGGCTCACAAAAACCATATAGAAACATAGTTAACGTCTAAGGAAGGGTCATCAAGAGATCATCTGATTCGGCCCCCTGACTTTGGATATTAACCACAGTCTACACAAGAGGCAACTGAATCCTAGAAAGGTTAAGACTCTTGCCTAAGGTCATACAGTGGATACGTGGCAGGGATGGGGAGGCAGGAGGTACTAGAATTTCATTTACTTTTGGTTTTTTGTTTGTTTGTTTTGGCGGCAGTGAGTGTCAAGTGACTTGCCCAGGGTCACTCAACTAGCAAGTGGCAAGCGTCTGAGGCTGGATTTGAACTCAGGTCCTCCTGAATCCAGGACCGGTGCTTTATCCACTGCGCCACCTGGCACCTAGCCCAAGAAGCATTGGGCATAACTCTTGAATACAACAAAGGAATAAATAAGTAGGAGTGAGCAAATTAGAAGGCTTCTCAGACCAGACCATCACACCATCTCAGCAATATCCTGGGAACCCCTAACCCCAACCTCTTAATGCTACTGGGAGCATGCCTAGGAATGACATAAGGTAGTTGCAAAGAGAATAGTAGACTTTATAAGAAAGGTGCTGGTAAAGGTAGGGAATAGGTTCAATTACAGCCTCCCCCAGACTTATGATTTTCACATCCCCTTGCCTGGTTTTCCTTTTGTAAATTACAGTTATGAGACTGTTCACCTTGGAGTAGCTTGAGGGGCAACTCAGTAGCACTGGCCCTGGATTCAGGAGGACTTGTTCAAATCTGGTCTCAGACACTTGATACTTACTAGCTGTGTGACCGTGGGCAAGTCATTTAACCCTCATTGTCCCCCCCTCCCCAATTTTTTTTTTAATTTAAAGATAGTTTGTTCATACAGTATCCTAGCCTGTGACTTGGACTTCAGTAGCACCTTCCTCTTGAACTAAGTAGCCCAATTACTGCTTTAATAATATAGGAATATTGCTACAGTTTTAAAGAAAAATAATCAATGGAAATGTACAGTTAAATAATAAAACTTTTTGATAAAGAAATAACTTTTATTAAACTTAGTGTTGCAGGAATCCCATTTCCAGAATTTCTTAGTGTCCTTCAGTGATTAAAATCTGAAATTATTTGGATTATTATTATTATTATAAGCACTTGCCTCTTGTCATAATAAGATTGTTCCAGCCAGAATTTCAGGAACATTTTATAGTATAGTAGAAAGAATGCTAGACTTCAACCTAGACATTCAAGAAAGAGACATTCAAATCTCAACTCCAGTATTTTCTAGCTATTTTTCTAGTAGTCTCGTGCAAATCATTTCACTTCTCTGAGCTCCAGGTTCCTCATCTGCAAAACTGGGGTATGCCTTTAATTCTGACCTCACAGGGTTGTTAGAAAGATCAAATGAAAATACGTGTAAAAGGTTTTGTAAACATCAAATTATCATTCTTTAAGGTGATTCTTAGTTTAGGAAAATATTTATTATTTGGTTCTTGGTAAACATTTCCATCCAAGTTTCTGTTTATTTCCTGCGAATTCTGCTAAAAATTAGAGGTATTAGGGTATGAGACTTCCATGCCAGGGTAAATCTTTCATTACAAAAGAATGCAAAATGTGTTTATTCCTAGAACTTAGAGAATAATAACTTCTCTTACAGAGTTTTATTTGTTCTAAGATAGCTTAGAAGACTAATACATTTGTCAGTATCCTTTTATATAAATTTTGGCTACCAGAACTTTACTTTTTAATAAACTGCTAATTTTTATAATTTCCTGAATTGTGTTTCATACACAGGCCTAAGAAGTTGACACTAAAAGGTTATAAGCAGTACTGGTGCACCTTTAAAGATACATCTATTTCTTGCTATAAAAGTAAGGAGGAATCCAGTGGAACTCCTGCTCACCAAATGAACCTGAGAGGTAAAGAAAACTTTCATTTACACGTGCCTGGATGTGCATTTGATCTCTCACTTTCACGTGGTCTTTTGTACTCTTCCACTTCTTCCTCACGTAAATCTATAGAATTATAGATAGAGAGCTGGAAGGGGCCTTAGAGATCATCTACGTTTAACCCTTCATTTTACATGTGAGAATCTGAGGCCTAGTAAATTAAGTAACTTGCCCAAGGCCACACAGCTGTCTTTATAGATGTGAGACAATGATACTTATTTTTCTTCATGAATTTTCATTCTCTTTTATAGTTGTCAGGTGAAGCTATACCTGTTGAAACCTTTTGTTTTTCTTGTGAAATTTGCAGTGCTTTATCTAATTTAAATTTTTCAATTTGCAATCATTGTTTGTTTCTAAAAATATACATTACATATTTCCTAATACAAAGCCTATTTACTATTGGGAGGCAGAGTGGTTGGGCAGACTTTTTTGCTTTTTGGAGGTGTTTAGAAGTTGAGTGGGATGGGAAGTACACCCACTGACCCCTGTAATAGAGACTCGAGGAGAAAGGAGGCCAAAGCATTGATTTTATTTCTTTCGAAAGAAAGGTGTACCACACTCACTGGGACAACCAGGAGGTGTGACACACTGGGATTAGGAAACCAAGCAGTTTTTATACTCTTGACAGACATCTAATTTGAGCAAAATGCGGTAATTGGGTTCAGCAATAAATCATTCTCCTGGAATGTTCAGCGATAAATTATTTTGCAACATTTTCTGTTTCTGCAAAAATTTATCATGTCTATGTAATGTCTCGGTGCAGACTCTTTGAAACAATTTTTAAGTTGATATGCCTATATTTAAAAAGGGGGATAGTAGCTTCCCATTATTGCCTCTCTCCAGAGAAAAAACAGAGAGAGAGAGAAATAGGGGGCTCTAAGTGGCTTTAAGACTTTGAGATTAGATCACTAGGCCGAAGGGGGGGCACTTTCCATCTCAGTGGAGGGTCATATCCCTATGTCCCTCTCAAAGTGAAATCAAAAAGGACAAAAAGCAGGTAGTTGATACAGTGGGTAGAGTGATAGACTTGGAGTCAGGAAGAACTAAGTTCAAATTCTTCCTTAGACACTTATTAGTTGTTGGATCCTGGGCAAGATACTTAACCTCCATTTGCCTCAGTTTCCTTATCTATAAAAATGGGAATAATAATAGTGCCTATTCTCCGAGTTGTTGTAAAAATAAAATGAGGAGGCAACTAGATGGTGCAGTGGATAAAACACCAGCCCTGGATTCAGGAGTACCTGAGTTCAAATCTGGCCTCAGACACTTGGCACACAGCTGTGTGACCCTGGGCAAGTCACTTAACCCCCATTGCCCTACAAAAAAACAAAGAAAAAACAAAACAAAATAAAATAAATGAGATGTTTGTAAAGCACTTTGCAAACCTAAGTTATTTTTTAATGAAAAACATTTATTTTCTCTCGCAACCTCTACTTCCATCATCTACAGCCTAACAAAAAAGAAAAACAAAAACCCTGATAATAGATATGTGTAATCAAGCAAAACAAATCCCATATTGGCCACATATGTCGAAAAATTTGTATCTCATTCTGTATGTTTAGTCCATCACCTCTCTATTAAGGAGTAGGTAACATTCTTCATTATCAGTCTTCTGGAATCATGACTGATCATTGCATTGATCAGAGTTCTTATTCTTTCAGAGTTGCTCATTTTTACAACATTGTTCTGCTCAGTCCACTCTGCATCAGTTCATTTCATTTCAGAACTTATTGAGATCGGTCTTCTCAGGTTTTTCTGAAATCATCTATCTCCTCTACCATTTCTTTTGGCATGATGCATTTCATTCATAAGTCATAATTTGTTTGGCCATTCCCTAGTATATGGGCAAACCCTTAATTTCCAGTCTTTGTCAGAACAAAAAGACCTGCTTGTAAATATTGTTGTAAATGTAAGTGCACCTTTTCTTTTTTCTTATATCTCTTTGGATTATAGGCTTAGTCATAGTATTTGATCTTCCCTTGAGTGAATCTGAAATATTACGACTCCTTAAGACTATTTTTACTAACAAAAACTCCCATTAACCTTACTTTCTTCCTCCCAAATTCTCCCTCCACACTGGGGAAGTGGAGGTTAACCCACACTATGGCCACGTCTAAAAATATTCCTTTTTCCATCTGTTGTCCACACTTTCTGTATGAAAAAGAGTAATGTTTAAAGCATTTTCAGGTCTCCTGGAGGCTTGATTCTTTGTATTCATTAGTTTCAGAATTGTTTTCTCTTTATCTTACCCTTATACTGGTTTAATTTCTTCTGACTCTGCTTATTTCACTTTGCATCAATCAGTTCATACATACTACCCAGGATTTGATGAAGTCACCTCTCATCATTTCCTTATAATGAAACAATATTTGTTGAACCATTTTCCCAATTATCTAAGGCTCTCTAATAAAAGGCCTTAGTTATCACTTAACTTTTTTTTTTTTTTTTTTTTTTTTTGCTGGGCAATGGGGGTTAAGTGACTTGCCCAGGGTCACACAGCTAGTAAGTCAAGTGTCTGAGGCCGGATTTGAACTCAGGTACTCCTGAATCCAAGGCCGGTGCTTTATCCACTGCGCCACCTAGCCGCCCCTATCACTTAACTTTTAATCCCTACATTAGGATAAGGACATGTTTTTATGATGACTCTTACCTCTGTACCACTGAGAAAAAGTTATATTCCTTTCCCCATTCAATTTTCTCCAGAGGTTTATCATATCTAACTTTTCTAAAATTCCATTTACTTCTTTAACTTCTTTTTTTTTTTTTTGAGATATTTTATTTTTTCCGTTACATGTAAAGATAGTTCTCAACTTTTGTTTATACATGCTTTACAATTTCAGATTTTTCTCCCTCCCTCCCTCCCCTCCCTCCCCCCTCCCCTAGACAGCAGGTAATCTGATATAGGTTATATCTATATATATCTATACATATACATATAGATATATATATACACACACATATATATATACACATAATAACATTAATCCTATTTCTGCATTAATCCTGTTACAAGAGAAAGAATCAGAGCAGTGATGCAAAACCTCAAAATAGAAAAAAAAAAACCAACAGCACCCAAAACAAAAGAAATAATATGGTTCAATCAGCATCTATACTCCACAGTTCTTTCTTTCTTTTTTTTTCTTGGATTTGGAGATCCTCTTCTATCATGAGTTCCCTGGAACTCTTCTGTACCATTGCATTGGTGAGAAGAATATAGTCCATCACAGTAGGTCAACACTCAATGTTGATGATACTGTGTACAATGTTCTTCTGGTTCTGCTCATCTCACTCATCATCAGCTCACGTAAGTCCCTCCAGGTTTCTCTGAACTCTTCCTGCTCATCATTTCTTACAGCACAATAGTATTCCATTGTATTCATATACCACAACTTGTCCAGCCATTCCCCAATTGATGGGCACCCCCTCAACTTCCAATTCCTTGCTACCACGTAAAGAGCAGCTATAAATATTTTTGTACATGTGGGTCCCTTTCCCCCTTCCATGATTTCTTTGGGCAAAAGACCTAAAAGTGGGATTGCTGGGTCAAAGGGTATGCACAGCTTTATCGCCCTTTGGGCATAATTCCAAATTGCTCTCCAGAATGGTTGGATCAGCTCACAGTTCCACCAACAATGCATTAGTGTTCCAATTTTCCCACAGCCTCTCCAACATTTATTATCTTCCTTTTTTGTCATTTTAGCCAATCTGATAGGTGTCAGGTGGTACCTCAGAGTTGTTTTAATTTGCATCTCTCTAATCATTAGAGATTTAGAGCATTTTTTCATATGGGAATAGATAGCTTTGGTTTCTTCATCAGAAAACTGCCTGTTCATATCCTTTGCCCATTTCTCAATTGGGGAATGACTTGGATTCTTATAAATTTGATTTAATTCCCTATATATTTTAGAGATGAGGCCTTTATCAGAAGCACTGGCCTCAAAAATTGTTTCCCAGCTTTCTGCCTCCCTTCCAATTTTGGATGCATTGCTTCTGTTTGTACAAAAATTTTTTAATTTAATATAATCAAAATCATCCACTTTGCATTTTATAATATACTCTATCTCATGTTTGGTCAAAAACTGTTCTCCTTTCCAAAGATCTGATAGGTACACTATTCCTTTCTCTCCTAATTTACCTATGGTATCACCTCTTATGTCTAAATCATGTATCCATTTTGACCTTATTTTAGTATAAGGTGTAAGATGTTGGTCTAAGCCTAATTTCTGCCATACTATCTTCCAGTTTTCCCAGCAGTTTTTGTCAAATACTGAGTTCCTATCCCAGAAGCTGGAGTCTTTGGGTTTATCAAACACTACATTACTAGTGTCATTTACTACTGCATTTCCTGAGCCTAGCCTATTCCATTGATCTACCACTCTATTTTTTAGCCAGTACCAGATAGTTTTGATGACTGCCGCTTTATAGTAAAGCTCCAGGTTTGGTACCGCTAACCCACCTTCCTGTGAATTTTTTTTCATTATTTCCCTGGATATTCTTGATTTTTTGTTTTTCCAGATGAATTTTGTTATTATTTTTTCTAGCTGTATAAAATAATTTTTAGGTAGCCTGATTGGTATGGCACTGAATAAGTAAAGTAATTTAGGCAGTATTGTCATTTTTACTATATTAGCTCTGCCTATCCATGAGCAATTGATATCTTTCCAATTATTTAGATCTGATTTGATTTGTGTGAAGAGTGTTTGGTAGTTGTGTTCATAGAGTTCCTGGGTTTGTCTTGGCAAGTAGACTCCCAAGTATTTTATATTACCTACCGTTACTTTAAATGGAATTTCTCTTTCTATCTCTTGCTGCTGGACTTTGTTGGTCATGTATAGAAATGCTGATGATTTATGTGGATTTATTTTATATCCTGCTACTTTGCTAAAGTTGTTAATTGTTTCAAGTAATTTTTGACTTGATTCTCGAGGATTCCTTAAGTATACCATCATATCATCTGCAAAGAGTGATAGTTTTGTTTCCTCCTTGCCTATTCTAATTCCTTTAATTCCTTTCTCTTCTCTGATTGCTAAAGCTAACATTTCTAGGACAATATTAAATAATAGGGGTGATAATGGACATCCCTGTTTCACCCCTGATCTTATTGGGAAGGCCTCTAATTTATCTCCATTGCATATAATACTTGCTGATGGCTTTAGGTAGATACTGTTTATTATTCTAAGGAAAGCTCCCCCTATTCCTAAACTCTCTAGTGTTTTTATTAGGAATGGGTGCTGTACTTTGTCAAAAGCTTTCTCTGCATCTATTGAGATAATCATATGATTTTGGTTGGTTTTCTTATTGATGTGGTTGATTATGTTAATAGTTTTCCTAATGTTGAACCAGCCCTGCATTCCTGGTATAAATCCCACCTGGTCATAGTGTATTATCCTGGTGATCACTTGCTGTAATCTCCTTGCTAATATCTTATTTAAGATTTTAGCATCAATATTCATTAGGGAGATTGGTCTATAATTTTCTTTCTCTGTTTTTGCTTTGCCTGGTTTTGGTATCACCACCATATTTGTGTCATAAAACGAATTTGGTAGAACTCCTTCTTCACCTTTAACTTCTTTCTTATTTTGTGATTAGATTTATCTAGTTCTGAGAGGGGGAGGTTGAGGTCCTCCATTAGTAAGAATTTGTATGCTATAACATTTGGTGCATATATGTTTATATGTATGGTCCCCTGCATGTATTATGTAGTTTCCTTTCTTGTCTCTTAATTAGATCTATTTTTGTTTTTGCTTTGTCTGTGATCAGGATTGCTACCCCTGCCTTTTTTTTTTTTTATTTCCACTGAAGCATAATATATTCTACTCCAGCCTTTTACCTTTACTCTGTGTATATTCTTCAAATATGTTTCATGTCTGGTTTTTAATACACTCTGCTCTCCCATTTTATGGGAGAGTTTATTCCATTCACATTCACAATTATGATTACTAACTGTATTACTAACTGTGTATTTCCCTCCATCCTATTTTTCTCTCTGTTTATACTTCTCTCTCCCTCCCCCTTTCTCTCTCTCTCTCTCTCTCTCTCTCACACACACACACACACACACACACACACACATACACACACCCTGTCCCTCCACACCAGTGTTTTGCTTTTGCCCTCCTCTCCTACTTCCCTGTAGGATCAGATAAATTTCTGTACCCAACTGAGAGTGTCTACTCTTTGAGCCAAATCCAATGAAAGTAAACTTCAGATAATGCCCAGCCCCTCCTTTCTTTCCCTCTACTGAAGTACATCTTTCATGTCTCTTCATATACTATAATTTATGCATTCTGCCCCTCCATTCTCTTCTCCCAGTACAATCATTTTTTTAATCCCTTAATTTTTTTATATCATCACATCAAAGTCAATGTATACCCTCACCCTCTATGTATACTCCTTCTAATTCCCTAATAGAGATATAGTTCTTAAGAGTAATAAGTATCGGGGCGGCTAGGTGGTGCAGTGGATAAAGCACCGGCCCTGGATTCAGGAGTACCTGAGTTCAAATCCGGCCTCAGACACTTGATACTTACTAGCTGTGTGACCCTGGGCAAGTCACTTAACCCCCATTGCCCCATAAAAAAAAAATTTTTAAAAAAAAAAGAGTAATAAGTATCATCTTCCCAATATAGGAATGTAAACAGTTTAACCTTATTGAATAACAAGTTTTTCTTTCCTGTTTACCTTTTTTCACCATACACCAGTTCATAAAAATCTTTCCAGGCCTTTCTGAAGTCACTCTGTTTGTCATTTCTTACAGCACAATAATATTCCATCACCATCATATACCACAGCTTGCTTAGCCATTTCCCAATTGATGGGCATTCCTTTGATTTCCAGTTCTTACTGTCACTCTTACAGTAACTTCCCATTAACACTATCAGCTGTACATTTGTCAAATCTCTTGCCTCCTTGTCAAACTCCATGCTGGATTCCTACCACCTGTGCCCCCTTCAGTCCTAGTTGTGTATTCCTGAACAGAGCTAGAAAAAAATCACAAAACTGCTGACTGGGTCTGTGAAAAAATATGTTATGTAATATCAACTGAACCCTCACTGTGACTAGGCATTCCACTCTCCACAACCTTCAGTCCATCTTTCCAAACTCCACACCTTCCATGAAGACATCACCTCATAATGCACTGAAAAAATTCAGGCCATTCACCAAAAATTCTCTTTCCTCTCCACTTCCTTACCTTATACTGCTCAAACCTCTTTCTCCACTGTGTCTTCCTATCTTTTGGAAGAGGTGATCCTTCTCTTTGCCAAAGTGAGCTCCTTTAAATGTACCCTTGGTCCCATCCCCTTCAGTCTTCTTTAGCAAATTGCCTCCCACTCCCTCTATCATTCTGTGTCTTTTTTTTTTTTAGGTGAGGCATTTGGGGTTAAGTGACTTGCCCAAGGTCACACAGCTAGTAAGTATTAAGTGTCTGAGGCCGAATTTGAACTCAGGTACTCCTGACTCCAGGACCAGTGCTCTAACCACTGCGCCACCTAGCTGCCCCTGGTGTCTTCTTTTTTAAAAGGCTACTTTTTTTTGTTGCCTAAAATCATGTCCATGTCAACCTCATCCTTATTTTAAAAAAACCTCTTCCCTAATGTGGGAATTTGTTTAACATGATTGTTGTACATGTATAACCTCTGATTGCTTGCTGTTTTAAAGAGGAGGGAGGGAGAAAAATTTGGAATAAAAAATCTTATTTAAAAAAATAATAAAATACTATTAAGTAAAGAAAAAGAAAAAACTCTTCTTTGGCTCTACCATCCCCATCTCAGCCCGAGATAGCTAAAAAAACTGTCTATTCTAGTTGTTCCTATTTCCTCTGCTCTTAACCCTATGCACTCTGGCTTCCTGTGTCATTATTCACTGAAACTTTCCTCTCCAAAATGAACATTGTTTCCTTATTGCCAATTGGAATGGCTTTTTCTCAGTCCTCATCCTCCCTGACCTCTCTGCAACATTTGAAAAAAATTTATCCCTTCCTCCTAGATACTCTTTCCTCTCTAGGTTTTTGTGACACTGCTCTCTCCTAGTTCTTTTTCCTACCCATCTGACCATTCTTTAGTCTCTTTAGTCATCTATTTCATGCCATGAACCATGAATGTCCCCCAAGTGAGACATCCTGGTTCCCTCTTCTCTTTTCTTCTTCCTCGTTTGATGATCCCGTCATCTTCCATTGGTTTAGTCATCATCATAAGATGATTCCTAGATCTATATATGTAGCCTCCTAATCTTTTTCTTAAGCTCTAGTTTCACAACACCAACTCAGCCAACTCAGCATGTCAGAATTAGAATTCATCTTTCTCTTCAAATCCTTCATTCTTCTCACCTTTTATATTACTACTTAGATATTACCATCTTCCCAATCACCTAATCTTAAAACCTATTTTATTCTGACTCCTCACTCTCACTCGTTCCATATATCCAATTTATTGTCAAATCTTCTACCTTTATAACATCTCCATATGTCGTTTTTTTTTTCCACTTGGATAGTCACCACTCTGGTGTAGACTCTCATCATCTCACAGCTAGACTACTGCAGTAGGATTCTCACCAGTTTCCTTCCCTCAAGTCTCCTTACTCTTGATAAATCTTCCACACAACCTCCACAGTGACCATGTTACTCTGATACTCAGTCAAATCCAGTGATTCCCTGTTCCTCCAGGATTAACTATAAAATGCTTTGTTTGGCATTTAAAACCCTTGACAACCTTTCCCTTTTCTATCTATATACTTTTTGGTCCCCTCCATATGTATTCTGTGATCTAACTACAGTGACCTACTTGCTATTACTCACAAACAACATGATATTTGCACTGTCTCTCCTCATACCCAGAATGATCTTTCTCTCTTCACTTTTGCAATAGGCCTTTCCCAATCCCCTCAGCTTCCCACCTAAGATTACCTTCCATCTATACTGTATATACTTATATACATGTTGCCTCATCTGTTAGAATATTAGCTCCTTGAGAGCAGAAACTGATTTTGGCTTTCTCTGTATCCCCAGTGTTAAACGCAGTACCTGGGTCTTAGTCAATACTTAATAAATACTTCTTGACTCACTGACTATAATTACCAACCTTGGCCCTAAGAAGAGTTGAGAAAATATACCTCCCTTCCTTCTCATAACTTCCCTTCAGACACCCATGGATGTCTGACACAGTTGATGTATTGATTAGTTCTACCAAAACTACTTTTATTCTTTTTTTCTTCAATTTTTAAAGAAACTATGGTCAGGAAAAGGGGAGGGATATTTTCAGAAATTATATAAAAACAAAAGATATCAATAAAAAATGTTAATGTCCTGTTGCTCAGGGAATTTTGTAAAATATTTTAGAATATGCCTTTGGAGATCAATAAAGAGTCCTTTGCTCCTTAAACGGAACATTTACCATAGCAGGGGCAAACATCTTAGGTTTAACACCTCGATGTCAGTTCTCCGTGGATTATTGAACAAAGTTATTTCTGTATAGTTATATGTGTCATATAGATTATTCTTTTATGAATTTAAAAGAACCAGAGAGTATACCTGGTCTGAGAATATTTGATATCAATAAACAGTAGAGAGATTTCTTTTTTAAATTGAGGATCCCTATGTTAAATACATCAACCATCATAAATAAGGCATGTGACTTGGTAGTTATCAGTGCCTTCCTGGTTACATTTTCTTGACAAAATCACTCTGTAATTTTCTCCATTATTTTGTAGCCTTCTCTTGAGAGCACCTTGAAAATTAATTGATCCAACAGTGCTTGTAAAGTTATATCATTTTCAGCTGGATTTCATATATGCATGAATGCATGTATATGTGTACATACATATATAAATATGAATATATATGTATGTGTATACACTTTTTTTTTTCTTCTCTGTAACTTCATCTTATGGATCCTCCATTTTCTCAAATGGTACATGCATTATGGTAAAAACCCATTGTAGGGATTGCAATAATTAATAGAAGAGTGATATTGTTGAAATTTTTGTCTCAAGGTTATTTGTTGTCCATCTGATTTCAACTTTAAATGCTCTCCCCAAAATTTGACTTAGCTGGATATGTCACCAAGCATACAAAAACCGTTGTTTTCTCAATTGTAAGTGTCTGAGGCTGGATTTGAACTCAGGTCCTCCTGAATCCAGGGTTGGTGCTCTATCCACTGCACCATCCAGCTGTCCCTCACTGCTTTTTTGAAGTGACATTCCTTGTCCTCCATCATTCAGCCATAATCTTCTGTCATTGTCTCTCTCCTAACAACTATTCTACATTTTTATTTGGACCTCAGATCCTTCTACTCATTAGTAATTTCCCAGGCCATCACCCTGCTCTAGCTTCACTTTTCTTCCCTTGCAAAGTTAACCCAATCATTAATCAGTTTGTCTTACTGTCATTCAAGTACTAACTCAGGATTACTCCAACTACCTACCCTCCTCTATTCCTACTCACCTGCTACTGAATGATGAAGTAATTTGCCACCATACTGATTAGATTGGCTACAAATTTATGTTATATAATCTCAATTAGGCCCTCAGCAAGGCAATCCTTTTATACGTCCCTAACTGATCATCACACTCTCTACAATGGCTATTCTAAATCTTCTGAAGACACTCACCCTCTCATCAGAAGACTTTATCTCTCTTTTATAGAGACCATAGAGGCCTGTTGAAAGAAAGTCTTTGTTTGGGCTTTTTTCCTTAATAATGAAGCAAATGCAGGTAGAGAAAAAAATTTAAAGCTTATTTAAAACACCAAGGCAGGGGCAGCTAGGTGGCACAGTGGATAGAGCACTGGCCCTGGATTCAGGAGGACCTGAGTTCAAATCCAGCCTCAGACACTTAACACTTACTAGCTGTGTGACCCTGGGCAAGTCACTTAACCCCAATTGGCTCACCCCCCCCCCAAAAAAAAAAAATCATTAAAAACACCAAGGCAGAATTACTGCATTGGTGGACTGGCCACAAGGGACCAGCTTCCAAGATTCGAACCAGGGCTCCTTTTAAATACAATCTTTCTTAATACAAAAGACATATAGGTAGGTGCACGTCTCTGAAAGGGAATGGGCTGTTGCATCTCAGCTCTTTCCCCATTGCTACATTTTAGGGAAGTAAGATTAGAAGTAAGGGGGATGGGATGAAAGTTCATGCAACAAACTTGCTAGTACCATCCCAAAGACTAGTTAATACTCCCTGGAAGACAAGCTAGTTTGGAAACAGTGCACTTCGCTACAAAAATTTCAGTAGGTTATTGGCCTTATGGCCATATTCCCTCCTCCCTGTTTTACTTCTTGAAACTCCTTGATGTCACTTCTCCTTTTCACTCTTTTTTAACTGCAGTCTCTGATGATTCCTTATCTAGACTAATTTCCGTACTTAAACCTTTCCCTTCCTCTCTCTTCCAGATTAATAATCATTTCCTGTCTAATTTTCCATTGTTTCCTATCTACTGCCCACAATACAACCTTTCTCTCCCACTGTTAATGCTTTCACCTGATCCCAACAAGTTTTTATTATAATGTAACCTCCTTTAGGTTGGTTAGAAAGATCTGAGTTTAAATTCAGCATTAGCCAATTATTAGCTATGTAACTCTGGAAAAGGCACTTAACCTTTATTTCCCTCAGTGTCTTTCACCTATGAAATGGGAATAATAATAATGCCTGCCATCCAGAACTGTGAGGATCAAATGAGATAACTGTAAAGCACTTAGCATAGTGCTTTAGTAAGCATTATATAAATGTTAGCTATTGTTGTTATTATTACCATTTATTCAGTTTGTCTGTTTCATTGTTTTTCTTGTTTAACATCACTAAACTGATCAATAATTATTTCATAAAGTTCTCCTTGCAAAGTTTTACTCCCTTATATGTCCTGCAGCCTAGAAGTGGGCTTTTTTAACCAAAATACTTAATTACTTTCACTTAATAAGAAGTGAACATTTTAAGAAGAAACATTTAAAAGAAATTCTAGAGATGAATTTTTATCCCATATATACATGGAAAAATGTGTTCTTTGACATTTCTTTAGAGAAGAATTAGAGGTAGTGATTTTTTAATATTCTTAAAGTTTTTTCCACAAATACCAGATTTCAAAATTTTCTTCTGTTAATCTCAGGTGAAAATTAGAATTATGATGTCTTGGGTAAAGCTACACTTGAACTTGCCTCATAAAATTTTTCTGTTGTGAACTCCCTTAGGAGCATTACCATCAATTACCTGTATATTCCTTCCCAACATCTATAAAAATAGGAACTTTTACCATATTGTCTTCCATATACTACAAAGTACAGGATTCCTATCCTGTGTCGTCTCTGAAATAAATATTGATTGATGCATGTTCTCTGGAGCCTTTGCCATATCTGTACTATTCTTAAGATAGCAACATTACTGGTTCCTGTAATTAACAGAATCTTTGTTCCTGAAAATTTTCCCAGAAAAAGAAATTCTGAAATTGAGCATTTTTTCCCACGTTCTCATTTATACAGTTGCATACATTTTATTTAACAGATTCCTAAGATATGATGAGTTGAATTTGTTGTTGTTGTTTTTGTTTAGTTGTTTCAGTCATGTCTGATTCTTCATGAGCCCATTTGGGATTTTCTTGGCAACGATATTGGAATGGTTTGCCATTTCCTTCAGTTCATTTTACAGATAAGGAAACTGAGTCAAATAGGGTTAAGCAACTTGCCTACAGTCATACATTTAGTAAGTGTGTATTTGAACTCATGAAGGTGAGTCTTCCTGACTCCAGGCTTGGCCCTCTATCCACTGTGCCACTTGGCTGCCAGAAATTTTGTAATTCACATTATGTTGTTGAAGGGCAGTTAGGTGGCACAGTGGATAAAGCACTGGTCCTGGATTCAGGAGGACCTGAGTTCAAATTTGGCCTCAGATATTTGACACTTACTAGCTGTGTGACCCTGGGCAAGTCACTTAAGTCTCATTGTCCAACCCCCCAAAAAATTTAAAAATAAAGTAATTGATTTTTAAAGAAATCATTTGTAAATACTTATATAACGTGAGAATTCCTCTCTTAAAGAAAATAACTGTACCTAAGAGCACCACAAGCAGAATTCTATAAATGTAAATTTAAGGTATCCTTAAAGAGTTTGCTCCCAATTCCATAACAGTGATAATAAACTTTTTGAGTCCCCACAAAATGAGGGTTTACTTAAGGTTTGAAATTTTGTATGGAAGATACATTGACCTGCAGTTTTTAAAAATAATAATAATAATAATTTTCTCGTTTTAAATTTTAGGATGTGAAGTTACTCCAGATGTAAACATTTCAGGTCAAAAATTTAATATTAAGCTCCTGATTCCAGTTGCAGAGGGTATGAATGAAATCTGGCTTCGTTGTGACAATGTAAGTTTTTCATTTAAAGTACAGTATAAATCTTGGTTCTCACTTTCATACATAAGGTCCATATAAAATGAAACCCCTCTTTATTATGTTTTTCATGCTTATTTAAATTTCATTCTGCTTATGATTACTTAAATTTTATTATTCAATTTCTCTACAATTGTAGGAAAAACAGTATGCACACTGGATGGCAGCTTGCCGATTAGCCTCCAAGGGCAAGACTATGGCAGATAGTTCTTATAACTTAGAAGTTCAGAACATTCTTTCATTTCTGAAGATGCAACATATGAATCCAGATCCTCAGTTAATACCAGAGCAAGTCACAACTGATATTAATCCTGAATGTTTGGTGTCACCTCGATACCTAAAGAAGTACAGAAATAAGCAGGTATTCATTTCTTCTTAGTACACTTTTGTCATGTTTCATTTTAAACATATATTTGTCTTTAGAATTCAAATCTAGCTTTTTAAAAAAATTTATTTAGAAATCTTAATGAGCATTCTTTGTTTCATACTGGGTGGATAGAGAGAACTAAATTTAGTTTCACTCGGCTTAGATTTAAATGATCCATTTAATAATAATTAATAAAAATAGATTTCCTGGGGGCAGCTAGGTGGCACAGTGGACCTTGAGTTCAAATCCAGCCTCGGACACTTGACACTTACTAGCTGTGTGACCCTGGGCAAGTCACTTAACCCTCATTGCCCTACAAAAAATAAATAAATAAAATAGATTTCCTTGGATGGAAATTCTCAGAAGTTTCAGTCAGTTAGCATTCATCTTGGCATTTCAAATGATTCAAGCTACAATGAGATTTTCACATGAAGGTGTGGTAAGGAAAGTAGGAAGAAAAGGAAGAAAGATATTTCTAAAGATATTTATTGAATGTTGATTTTAGTTTTAAAAAAGAAAGATAAAGCAAAGAATAAATTAATTTTAATTCTTTCAAAAATAATTCATAAAGAGATATTTTTACAGGATACAATTTCTAAAAGGTAAGTTTTCAAAAACCATCAAGGTATATCCTCAGCTTTTATCAATTTGTATACATCCAATATCATTATCAAATTATCAGATGATAAGCTTAAATATAATAGTGAGAGCTACCAAGCATTGTAATGATGTTCAAATCAAATTATGAAATCCCTTTCCTATAGATCTTTAAGATGGTATAGTTATCTTTTAGAGTTTTGGACATAAAACCATTGTAGTCAGTAAATCTTAAATCAGGGCCTATATTAAAGGCCCTCCCAGTCATATGGATCTTGGTCACTTTTTATAGAGTAATGTTTTAAAAGATTATATCTTTTCTTCTTTTGTTTCTCTCATCAGTGACTTATTTCATTGGCTTAGCATAACATTATTCCCACCAATTGATTTTTATTTAATTTTAATTTAATTTATTTAAAATATATAAGCAGGAATTTGGCAGGGTCAGATGGGTGTCTGTAGGGCTTTGTCCTACCAAAGTACTTTGTAGACTGAAAAATTTGAAAATCACTGGACTAGATTACTCCTTATGTATTAGTCCTTTTTACCTGCTGTAAGTCACTATTGATCAGAGATGCATTGCATACTTTTGAATCATTGTCAAAATTTCATTTCATTTTAGTCTCAAATCTATTTCACATTTCATACAAAGATTAACATTATAAAGCCTGGTTTATATGTGTTTTAAACTAATAATAAACTGATTGTCTTAAGAAAAGAGTTGCTCAGCTTTAACATCTGATAAATCTTGTCTACTTGAGTAGAATACTTTTTTTATGTCTACAGTCCCTAAAGTCTTGGACAGTAGTGCCTTTTTTCTCTCTCCAGGAAAAAGGATTCAAAAAGCAGATTGTAATTGAAGGCTTTGCTTACTGCTTTAATTTTAGAAACAGTATGTTTGTTGTAATGTTTAATGTACTTGATTTTTTTTATTTTACTTATCCCAAAGAGTAATGCATGGATAGTATTACTTTTCACTGGCTCTGAGGTAATGAACTATTTTTAATACTTATATTGTTTTCCCCTTTAAAAATAATGAGTTCTGGGGTGGCTAGGTGGCACAGTGGATAAAGCACCGGCCCTGGATTCAGGAGTTCCTGGGTTCAAATCCGGCCTCAGACACTTTACACTTACTAGCTGTGTGACCTTGGGCAAGTCACTTAACCCCCACTGCCCCGCAAAACAAAACAAAAAAAAATAATAATAATGAGTTCTACTATAACCAGTTACCAATATGGAAATGGGATAAAAAAGTGGTTTTTCTTTCTTGTGTATTTTCTCCCCACAAATGTATGCACATATAGAAGCTTAGTGTTTTAGTAACACAAAATTTTTAAATGAATTCAAATAGTTCTTAGTATAGTTCTCAAATGAAAATGGATCTGTGCTTCCTTGTTTTCATTTCCATGCTTACATTAATTTTGCTTGGTTTCTTCCTAAGGAATTTTGCATGATTTTTGGCTATAATTTTGGTTTGCAGTTGACTGTGACTTTTCCTTTGCTTTGTTGCCATTTTCTGATTCCTTTTTTTTTCTTTCTGCTTCTTTTTTCTTTCCTTCCATTGCCATCCACAGCCAGGCTATATAAGAGATTTGGTAAGTTCACAGTATTTAAAAGTAGACACATACAGAGAATAACTTCACTACTCTTGAATCATACTGTTTATATATACGTGTGTGTTTATGTGTGATATTTTAAAAAGTCTACAATTTTTTCTGGTTACTTAAAAATAAAAATGCTTTCTAGTCATTTAAATACTGCAAAACTTCTAACAAATATCTTCTGCTAGAAACTTTCATTTTAATACCTCATTCCATACTTACATTTTGAAGCCAAATTTATTCTATAGAGAAACCATCATGTAGGATGGAATTATTATTTTTATGTCATATAAAAGCATTGCCATATTTTTACTTATAATAGACATGTCAGTTAGCAGCTATATCTCATAATGTTTTTTATATTTGCTATGGGGTAATACATGGAATTAAATATTAGAAATTAATATCAAGTTTTTTATTATGTCAGTAGTTCATATTCTTGTCCTACATATTTTAGCATAACAATAATTCTGTAAAGATAAATAACATAGTAAAGATGATGTCTAATTATGTACAGATCACAGCAAGAATCCTGGAAGCTCATCAAAATGTAGCTCAGATGAGTCTTATTGAGGCCAAAATGCGATTTATTCAAGCTTGGCAGTCTTTACCAGAATTTGGCATCACACACTTTATTGCAAGGTTAGTGACTCTGTTCCATACCACTATAAGCTTAAAAATGATGAATTTGTACTAAAAATATGAAATCATCTAACATGAGCTCGCTCTCTCTCTCTCTCTCTCTCTCTCTCTCTCTCTCTCTCTCTCTCTCTCTAATCCCATATCTGTAACCTAACCTTTAACATCATCTCCCATTCTCTGTTTTCTATTGTCTTTGAGGAAAGGGGTAGCCCTTCTCCTTGCCAGGTTCAGCCCCTCTACTCTACTCTACTCTATTGATCCCATTTTCTCTAGCAGATTGCCCCTCCTTCCCCTTCATCATCCCCTCTTAATTTCCATTCTCTCCTTCTACATTGGTTTCTTTACTGCCAATAAATATATCTTCTTCATACTTAAAAACTTTCATATGACCCCAGAATAAACTCAAGACATTGTCCTATGCTTCACCTCTTTTTCATCTCCAAACCATTAGAAAAAAACTTTATATTTGTTGCCTCCCTTCCTGACATTCCAGTTACTTTTTATCCCTTTTCAGTCTAACCCAACATTCAACTGAAACATCTCTCTAAGGTAACCAACAATCTTGTAAATGCTAACTTTGAGGATGGCTTTCACTTAGTTCTCTTACTTCTTTACTTCTCACCAAGAGTTAACACCTTCTCCCTGGGTTTTCATGATACTGCTTTCTTCTGTTTCTCCTACCTTTCTGACCACTCTTCACCTCCCAGGTCCACAAACATTAATTAAATGCTTAATACCAGCAGTGGTATTACTGCTGCTAGGTGGCACAGTGAATAGAGCACCGGCCCTGGAGTCAGGAGTACCTGAGTTCAAATCCAGCCTCAGACCCTTGACACTTACTAGCTGTGTGACCCTGGGCAAGTCACTTAACCCCAATTGTCTCACCAATAAAATAAAATAAATGCTTAATATGTACTAAGCACAGTGTACAAAGAAATCTGCATATCGCCCCAAAAGTTCACAGTCTAAAGGGGGAGAGACTTGAGACAAAGAAATTGGTTAGATGCCAGTTGCATTATTGAAGGCTTCTGAGCTTGCTCTACTCCACAGTAGTAGCTGTGTAAGTGGAAATAAGGGGACATATATAGAAAATTAGGTGAAAAGAAGTATTGACTTGACATATTGGCTGTATGGAATGAGTGAGGGCAAAACGTCAAGGATGACACTGAGGTTGTAATCCTGGAAAATGGAGGGCTGTGGTGCTCTCAGCAATAATAAGAAAGGTGGGAAGAAGTGAAGGTTTGAGATGTCCAAAAAGAAGTTAGTGATGTAACATTAGAGAGATGATAATTGAACCAATTGAGTCAATGATCATTGAAGTCAAGTGAGATAGAGGGAAAAGAGAAGGCCCAGGACAGAACCTTGGGGTATACTCGTGGTTTGTAGATGTGATATGAATGCCAGTAGAGCAAAGGAAAATGAGAGGGAGGAAACAGGTAGGAAGGGAACCAGAAGCAAACAGTGTCACAAAAACCTAAAGAGGGAGAGCAACAGTTTCAAAAAGGGCTCAGGATTCAAGAAAGATAAAGAATGAGAAAAGGCCATTAGATCTGATTACAGGATCACTGGTAAGGTGAATTAGTACATCCATTTTTGGAAATATGCAAATAAAATGACTAAAATATCTATACGCTTTTACTCAGAGATTCCACTACTAGGAATATATCCTAGGGAAGTCAGTGATAAAAAACTAGAAACAAACTAGATGCCAATCTGTTGGGAAATTACTTAAACAAATTGTGGTGATGAATGTTTAAAAAAAAAAAAGCCATGCTTTAAGAAACAAGGAATAGGGGCAGCTAGGTGGTGCAGTGGATAAAGCGCCGGCCCAGGATTCAGGAGTACCTGAGTTCAAATCCGGCCTCAGACACTTGACACTTACCAGCTGTGTGACCCTGGGCAAGTCACTTGACCCCTATTGCCCCACCAAAAAAAAAAAGGAAAGAAAAGAAAAGAAACAAGGAATATGGAAGAATACAGAGAATCAAGGAAATACTTGCATGAATTGATGCAGAATGAAGTAAGCAGAGCCAAGAAAACAATATACACAGTGCTAACAATGTAAGTGGAAAGAACAACCAGAAAAGAATTGATATTTCAGGGAGTGTTGCAAAATTAAAAAGAATAGTCATGACCCAAAAAAAATCAGAAAATAACTCCCCCCTATTCCTTTGCAGGGAATTAGAGGTATACAGAAACATTGCATATTTTTTCATATTTCTCAACATTATGATCATTTGGGCTAATTGTTTTTTCTCTTCCTCATTTTCTTTTTTTCTTTGTTGTACAAGATGGCTCTGAGACAGGGAGAGGAAAATATAGAGGGATATTTAGGTGAAATAAAAACCAAATGATAATAAAAGATCATTGGCAACTTTGGAAATAGCAGTTTCAGTTGAACAATGAGGCAAAAAGGCAGATTGCTGAAGGATTAGAAGCAAGTAAGAGAAGAGGAAGTAGAGTGTAGTATGGTTCACCTAGTATAAATAACTTTCTCAAGGAGTTCAGCTGAGAAGTGTAGTAAAGATAATGGAATGATAAGTAGGGGGTTCGATCATATGTGGTTGTACCTCAGTTTTCCATCCTGGGACCTTCTTTTTTTTCTCTACATGCTCTCTCTGATCTTATCAGCTTCCTTGTATTCAACTATCATCTCTACTTGTATATAGCTTATTTATGTACATACTTGTTTGCATATTTCCCTCATTGGATTATGAGCCCCTCCAGGGTAAGAGCTGTCTTTTGCCCTTCTTTGTATCTCCAGCACTTAGCACAGTGCTTGACACATTCTAGACACTTAATAAATATTTATTGGCAGGGAGGGGAAAGAGAGCCTATGTGGTGGAGAAAAGGCAGGGACTCACCTGAGTTCCCCACAAAACCTCTCCCAGTAACTTTAAATAATGCCTCAAAATAAATTCTGGAGGGGCAAAACCCACAAAAGATAAGAGGGAAATGCTTTTCCAGCCTAAGACAACTTAGAAGATCAGTAGGAAAGATCTATTGCACCGGGGTGAGGGTGGAGTAAAGTCCAGTATAGGCTACACCCCAGCAAACCAGCAGTAGGCCCTGCGAGCAATTGAATCAGTGGTCACAGTAGCACTTTCAAGACCTCTCAGCCCATAGACAGTAAGGGAGGTGGGTGAGATGGTGTGGTAGACAACGAATTGGTCAGAAGAAGGTTATGAGGACCCTTTTGCTAGCACTGCGGATAGAAAGAAACAAAAATGCAATGAAGAGGAAAATGCCTTGAAAAGCATAGTTGGCTAAATGGAAAAAGAGATACAAAAATTCACTGAAGAAAAGAACTCCTTAAAAAAATAGAATTGGGGGCGGCTAGGTGGCGCAGTGGATAGAGCACTGGCCCTGGAGTCAGGAGTTCAAATCCGGCCTCAGACACTTAACACTTACTAGCTGTGTGACCCTGGGCAAGTCACTTAACCCCAATTGCCTTACTAAAAAAAAAAAAGAAAGAATTGTTCCAGTGGGAAAAGGAAGTACAAAAGCTGAATGAAGAAAATGTTTCCTTAAAAATTATAATTTGGCAAGTAGAAGCTAATGACTTTATAAGAAATCAAGAAACCATACAACAAAATCAAAAGAATGAAAAAAAAACAGAAGAAAATGTGAAATATCTCCTTGGCAAAACAACTGACCTGGAAAATAGATCCAGGAGAGATAATTTAAGAATTATTGGACATCGGGCAGCTAGGTGGCGCAGTGGATAGAGCACTGGCCCTGGATTCAGGAGGACTTGAGTTCAAATCCGGCCTCAGACACTTAACATTTAGTAGCTGTGTGACCCTGGGCAAGTCACTTAACCCCAGTTGCCTCAAAAAAAAAAAATTATTGGACTATCTGAAACCCATGATCAAAAAAAAAGAGCTTAGACATCATCTTTCAAAAAATATCAAGGAAAACTGCCCTGATATTCTAGAACCAGAAGGTAAAATAGAAATGGAAAGAATCTACCTCCTCAAAGAGATACTAAAATGAAAACTTTCAGGAATATTTTAGCCAAATTCCAGAGCTCCCAGAACAAGGAGGAAATATTGCAAGCTACAGCCAGAAAGAAACAATTCAAATATTAGGACACCACAGTCAGGATAACACAAGATTTAGTGGTTTCTGCATTAAAGGATTAGAGGATTTGGAATATGATATTCCAGTGGGCATAGGAGCTAGGATTAAAACCAACAATCACCTACGTAGCAAAACTAAATATCCTTCAGGGGAGGAAATAGACATTCAATGAAATAGAGGATTTTCAAGCATTCTTGATGAAAAAGACCAAAGCTGAATAGAAAATTTGACTTTCAAATAAATACAAGACTCACAGGAAAGAGTAATCATAAAGGATTCAGTAAGATTGAACTTTTTGTTTATGTTCCTACATGGAAAGATGATACTTCTAACACCTAAAAACTTTCTCATTGTTAGGACAGCTAGAAGGAATATATATAGACAGAGAACATGGGTGTGAATTGAATATGGTGGGATAATTTTATAAAAAATAAAATTAAGGGGTGAAAAAAAGGAATTCTTTGGGAGGAGAAAGGAGAGACAGAGTGGGGTAAATTATCTGACTTAAAAGAAATACAAAAGAGATTTTACAGTAGAGGGGAAGATGGAGGGGGAGGGAGTACATGAACCTTATTCTCATCAGAATTGGCTCAAAGAAAAAATAACATACACACTCAGTTGGGTATAGAAATCCATCTTACCCTGCAGGGAGGGGTGGGTGCTGATAGAAGGGAGGGTAGATTGGGGCTGGTGGTAGTCAGAAACAAAACACTTTTTTTTGTTTGTTTTTTGGGGGGGGGGTTTGGTGAGGCAATTGGGGTTAAGTGACTTGTCCAGGGTCACACAGCTAGTGTCAAGTGTCTGAGGCCAGATTTGAATTCAGGTACTCCTGAATCCAGGGCCAGTGCTTTATCCACTGCACCACCTGCCCCAGCAAAACACTTTTGAGGATAGATAGGGTGAAAAGAGAGAGAATAGAATAAATGGTGGGGAATGGGATGGAGTAAAACACATAATAATCATAATTGTGAAAAAAAATTATAGCAAGTGTCACTGATAAAGGCTGTATTTCATATATATAGTGAGAGCTAAGTCAAATTTATAAAGACTAGAGCAATTCCCCAGTTGATAAATGATCAAAAGATAGGAAGAGACAGTTTTCACAAAGTAATCAAAGCTATCTGTGGTCACATGAAAAAATGCTCTAAATCAATATTAATTAGAGAAATGCACATTAAAACAAGTCTGAGTTACTACCTCCCACCTATTAGATTGGCTAATACGATGGAAAAGGAGAATGACAAATGTTGGATGGGATATGGGAACATTGAGACGCTAATGAACTGTTGGTGAAGTGGCATACTGATTCAACCATTCTGTAGAGCAATTTGGAACTATAAAACCATGTATACCCTTTGTCCAAGCAATACCACTACTAGGTCTATATCCCAAAGAGATTAAAAAATAAAAAGGAAAACGACCTATGTGTACAAAAATAGTTATAGCAGCTCTTTTAGCAATAGCAAAGAATTGGAAATTGAGAGGGTGTCCATTAATTAGGAGCGGTTGAACAAGTGGTTGTATATGATTGTGATGGAATACTATTGTGATATAAAAAATGAAAACAGGATGGTTTCAGAAAAATCTGAAAAGACATGACTGATGCAAAGTGAAATGAGCAGAACCAGGAGAATGTGGTATACAGTAACAGCAATATTATATGATGATCAACTGTGAGTAACTTAACTATTCTCAGCATTACAATGATCCAAGACAGTTCTGAAGGACTTCTGATGAAAAATGTTATCTATCGCCAGAGAAAGAACCGATAGAGTCTGACTACAGACTATAACATACTTTTTCTTTACCTTCTTTGTTTTTCTTGTTTTTTCTGATCTGTGTTTTATTTCACAACATGATTAACATGAAATGCTTTGCATCAAATTGCTCATCTTCTCAGTTCAGGGGGGTATGAGGAGAAGGGAGGAAGGAAGAGAATTTGGAACTCAAAATTTTTAAAAATGAATGTTAAAAGTTGTTTTTACAAGTAATTGGGGGGAGAAATAAAATATTAAATTTTTTAAAATGTTTATTGACTGACTTCCTTTCTTGGAGATCTTATCAGTTCCCCTGGGTTCAGCTATCATTTCTATGTAGATGACTACCAAATTTATGCACATAGCCAGTCTTCTCTCCCTCCTTACCTCCAGACCCACATCACCATCCAGACGTCTCAAAATGCCCAAATTTCCCCCAAAATCTCCTCCTAACTTTGCTGTTTCTATTGAGGACAGGGACTGTTTGTTTGGGATTTGGGTTTTTTTTTTGTTTTGGGGGGGTTTTTTTTGTCTTAGTATCACCATTACCTAGCACAGTGCCTGACACATAAAATGTACCTAATAAACACTTGTTGAATTGAATTATGTCTGTTCTAATCATGGTATTGAGAAATTTAACCAATATAATGTTTAGGTACACACCATGATTAATAGTAAACCTTAAGGCACATTAAAATGTAATATTTCTGTGGCATTTACAGAGTTTATTTATACAGAAAAAATAGAAATTCACTGTGTATTCAATGGGCTTTCTGTTTTACTCCTACAAAAATAAAATGTACTTTTCAAAGTTATTAAATTAGTAGCATGTCCACCTATCCATGCCCATTGAGTAATTGAAAATAAGATATTTTATATGGGTATTTTTGAGCTTATACAAATAAATGTTATAGGTTTCAAGGGGGCAAGAAAGAAGAACTGATTGGCATTGCCTATAATAGACTGATTAGGATGGATGCCAGCACTGGAGATGCAATTAAAACGTGGCGATTCAGCAACATGAAACAGTGGAATGTAAATTGGGAAATAAAAATGGTAAGTACATTTTTTTTCTTATCTCTGTAACCCTTTTGTGGGACAATGGAGTAAAGCATAAAAATCTGTTAAAGATGCGTCACTATTACTGCAGTATTCTTGAGTGTAGAAACCTCAGTTCTTTTGGAAAAGCAGTATGGTGTTGTTCAGGACTTAGGAGCTCTATTCATTTTGTTTGTTTTTGGTTTTTATGGGACAGTGAGGGTTAAGTGACTTGCCCAGGGTCACACAGCTAGTGTTAAATGTCTGAGGCCGGATTTGAATTCAGGTACTCTTGAATCCAGGCCTGGTGCTTTATCCATTGTGCCACCTAGCTGCCCAGCTCTATTCATTTTTAAATAAACATTTAAATCCATTTTGCACTCCAAGGTCAAATGATAGAGAATACGGATGCCTCAAAGACAAAAAGGCCTAGGTTCAAGTTCTGCCATACTCTGTGTGACCCTGAACAAGTCACTTAACCTCTTTGTTGATGTATGATGTATGAAACGTGGTTCACAGGCTTCATGAGGCCCACAACACTCCTGAGTGGTATAAACCAAATTGAAGTGTATTGGGGAAATATTTAACAAAATAAATAAAAATACCATATAACAGAGATAATATTACATTTTAAAACTAAGTCAATGTAAAGCCTACAGAGATTCTTATTTATGGATTAGTGGCCCCCTTTTCTTTTGAGTTTGACACCACAACTCTAGGCAACTGTAAAAATGTAAGCTGAAAAGAAGGTACCAAAATGTGTTGGTAGAGGGAGTTTCCTCACTTCGAAACTCTTATAGCAATGAGATCACAGGTCCAAGTCTATTTCCTCCTCCTGTCCATTTTAATAGGTAAAAATAACCATCATAACCACTGTACTCTGAATCATTTGATTTTGGGGTCCATTAATATTTTAACATTTTATATGTATATTTTAGAGAAATACTCAGGTTATGTAAAAACACATTTGAAAAGTTTATTTCAGAGTAGTGTCATGGTATGATTTTTTTATAAATCCTTAGCAATGCCATTATATAGTTCTCATTTTTAGGATATTGAAGTTTATGACACCTAAAAGTTAAATTTCTAAAGCATATGTCAAATGAAACACAGGAAGTAGATTTTCCCCCGAGTTTTCAAGAGCCTTTCTCATTAATTGAATCACCAGATTAAATTCAAAGACTGGGAAAGCTGTAACTTAATGACCTAAATGTTTTTGCATTCATTTTTTTCCCAGAACATGAAAAGAATAAACAGAAAGGGGCAAGAGTATTTACTGAACAGCAACTTATATGACTTTAATAGAAATTAATGGAATTACTGAATAGCTTTATTTGACTATCACAAAGCTTATTTAAGCCTTTTTTACCTTTTGTTCTAGGTTACAGTAGAGTTTGCTGATGAAGTACGATTGTCTTTCATTTGTACTGAAGTGGATTGTAAAGTAGTTCATGAGTTCATTGGAGGCTACATATTCCTCTCAACACGTGCCAAAGACCAAAATGAAAGCTTAGATGAAGAGATGTTCTACAAACTTACAAGTGGTTGGGTGTGAATTGGATGTATTTTATAATGAAACCTCATAATCATTATCAATATTTAACTTTAAAAGCAGTTATTTGAAATATGCTGCCTAATAAAGTAAGCTTGAAATGTATCTCTTATCATGAAAAGTTTTTTTAACCTTATGAGAAGTTAATATGTACACTAAAAGGCACATCCATTAATCTATTATCATGATACTATATATGGACAACAGTATGTGACAAAACACTGCTTATAGCTATAAAACTCAAGGTGATGAGATCAGAAATTAAATTTGATCAATTTAAGCTAGCCAGATTGTAAGAAATATGAACCATTTACTATAATGCCATCCGGGCTTAAACTATATGAAGACTATTTATCATGTTTAATGCATGTGTTTTATTGTATGTGTAAATTTGGCCTCATATTCAGAAGTAGCTTGTTTTAGACTTTATTTTATCTCTCCTTAAATGGCCTGAAACTTTGGAAGAGTCATTGTGTTTGAACCTGAAGGATGATAATGCTAATTCTGTTATACCTATTTTATCTCTCTTAACCTTTTCCATTCTCTTTTGTTTTTATTTTTACTCTTATACCATATTGTATGAAATATTTGCAGTATTCACCAGCATATTCACTATCTGCCTAAAATATGCAAATTTTGCATTATAATATGAAGTAAAGGTCTATGAAGTATGCATTTTGTGTAACTAATGTATAAACACAAATTTTATAAAATTGTACAGTTTTTTTAAACTAGTATCACTGATCAGCTAGGAAAAATGGTTTAGATTTAAAGTATCACCATTAATTATATACTTTTAAAACTATATCAATTTGGTAGAAACTAATTATAACAATGCATTTTTAATCTCTGCTAAATTAAGTTTGATTTTGTTATAACTAGTGATGATTATGCCCACAATGTCCTTCACTCTAATGTCAGAACTTGGCATTTTTCTAGCCTGTTGCACTCTATAGTCTGCATTGATGCTAGTTAGAGAATTCCAAATCCCATATAAGCCAGAAAAGAGCCAAGAAGTGGATTACCAGTATTGTTCAACATCCTATTGTTTAAAAACTGTATAAATGCATTTTATTTTAAATAAAAGCAAATTCTTTCATCTATCACATTGATTTTCTGTTGTTATGTTTACCAAAAAATGAACTTTTATCTTTTTTAATGTCTGGTTGTCAGTATTACCTTTTGCTTTGGTCATAGTTTATCACCAAAATTCCAGAACATCATAGCAAAAATATCCCTCTGTCAAGAACTCAACCACTTGGTCTGGGAATTTATTAAAAATAAACTTTTCTTTTTTTTTTTTTTTTTAAGTGAGGCAATTGGGGTTAAGTGACTTGCCCAGGGTCACACAGCTAGTAAGTGTTAAGTGTCTGAGGCCAGATTTGAACTCAGGTACTCCTGATTCCAGGGCCGCTGCTCTATCCACTGTACCACCTAGCTGCCCCCAAAATAAACTTTTTAACAAAATATCAGTCACCACAAAGCAAGTCACTAATACAAATTCTGTCACTGTAAATGAATAGTCAAGTAATGACAGTCATGTTTTGCATTGTCTCTCTTCTTCCTTTTTTCTATGTCATATATTTATAGTACCCTAATTCAGGTCCTTATTACTTCATATCTTCATTATTAACAGAATAGCCTGTTAAGATATCTACTACATAACCTTCTAATTTTTCTCCTTGCTTCTAGACTGTTAGATACTTATTTTATCACATCTATCCTGTTTAAACATCTGTAGTGAGTTCTAATTCCTTAACATAAGGAAGTCTGGTATTTAAGGCTCTCTATATAGCCAGACCACAGGAACATCCAGCTTTATCTCCCACCACAGTAAATTTGAACTACTTGCTCTTCCCCAAATACTCATTTTTACATCCATCATTGTGCATGTCAGTCCTTCTCACCCTGCCCTCTTTATTTATTGAAATTCTTCCTAGTTTTAGCATCAACATCGTATGCTGCCTTCTCTGTAATGCCATGTCAGATCATCCTTTACTTCATTTTGCATTTCTCAACTCTTTCTTTCATACTCCCAACATTGTAGTTATTTTCACATATTTATCTTCCCTAAGATAGGTAGATAGTTGACCTTAGGGTCTAAAAACCTGAGTTAGACGTATAAGACTAAATTGCATAACAGTTTCTATAACATTCCCTTAATCCTTTGGTTTTTTTTGTTTGTTTTTTTTTTAGTGAGGCAATTGAGGTTAAGTGACTTGCCCAGGGTCACACAGCTGGTAAGTGTCTGAGGCCATATTTGAACTCAGGTCCTCCTGACTCCAGGGCCGGTGCTCTATCCACTGCGCCGCCGAGCTGCCCCAATCCTTTGTTAAGTAGTCCTATTCAAAAAGAAAAAGGTGAAGTTAAACTTACCCCTGAGTGCACACAAATCACCCCTTTAAGTGATCTGTTTTGAATTTTTACCAAGGATCCAAGTCATACTCACCAGTTTTTTGAAAATCAGGATGTTCACATGTGCCTGCTCTTACAGCATGTCCAATTCCTCAAAAATCATCAACAGTAGTTTAACAATCTTTTTGCAAGTTCTTTCAGTATCCTGAAATGTAATTTGTCTGTCAAGTAATTTGAATTCATCGAAGGTAGCTAAGATTTCTCTTACCATTTCTTCCCTTTTCTTACATTTTAATTCCCTCAAGTCTTTCTGCCCTAGACTTTCAAGATTCAGGGTCTTTCTACATGGTAGATAATCCATAAGCAAAATAGGAATTAAGTAGTTCTATTTTCTTTTAGTTGTCTCAACCATTTTCCCATTCACTTCAGTAAAGAATTAATTGTTCCCATCAAAGATTTTTTAAAAGACCCTTTTTTATCCTTAACATTTTTCAGAAGCCCCAGATCATACTGAGCTTTAGCCTTCTTGTTATTTTGCTTACAGGACCAGCTGGTCTCTTTTATATTCATCCTCTACTGCATGACCTTATTTTCAGCCTTTGAGCAGGACTTTTTAACAGCAAATTTTAATAGACAGTCCCCATAATTATATTGCTTACTTTAGCCTCCCCTGTCCCCTTTACTTGACCAAAATAGTTATTAACTGCATTGTAAGAATTTTTCTTAGAAATCTTTGTTGGAAAAAAGAGAAATATTTGTTGATCCATTTTCCTGTTTAGGATTCTCAGACCATGAGCTTCATGCCCATCTTTTCTCTGGATTTTTAGAAATTTGATCTCATGAAGTCATTTTATTACAGGATGCTAAACTTATTAGATTCTTCCATTAGGTAAATGACAAGCACGGCTGAAAATGCTTATGAATAATTAATTGTGATACTAGGGAGTATAAGTAAAAACCATGTCTTTAATTAACCTAAGACATAGCCATTACCCCTATAAAAATATTCAGATGGTTAATGGGATAATCTTTACTACTCTATTCACCAGTAACAAAAGTTAAACTTAATAATATTGTTTGTTAGTTAAATCCTCACCCATTCTGTAATAAATAATGGACTTTTGCCAACACCCAAAGGCCACAGATTGATTTGGAGTGATTAGATTGTCTGAGAGTGATTGACTTAGCTGACTAACCCATTTAAAGTTAATTCAATTGAAACCACATCTGCCTGGCCCTCAAGAGGGTATTGTTCTCAGAATCTGAGGACTTTGAACTCAACAGGAGACTGACCACCCTCAAGTCCAGTGAACCAATGGATTTGGGTGATGCTAGCCAATTAGCCCTTTGGCTTGGACACACACAGTTCAGTGCTCAAACTTGTGGTTGGTGGGTGAAGTTGAGGATGCTAGGTTAGATAGGTATTTTCCTGGCTTTCTGACCCAGGTGCTCTCTTTTTTCACTAATAAATGTTTAATGCTAAACTTGGTACTAAAGCTTCTGGAAAATGTATAAGTAAACCCTAGCTAGTTTTCCCTACACTTGAGTCAGATTTTACTCATCACAAATAGAAAAATATGAGATATTTCCAGTTGCAGTAATTTGTAAAAAATTTGTTCTATTTCTCCAGCATTAGTGTTATCCACCTATTACAAATTAGTTTCTTGGTGATTTCTGATGGCACGGAAGTGGCCCTGTGTTCTGGAACATTACAGCAACACTGCACAAACTTCGGAAAATGCTCAGTGATAGACACAGCATAGACTGAGGGTCAAGTTTTCATGTAATTATACATACATATATGTGTGTATATGTATAGACATTTATACAAACACATACATATACACATAAAATTGCTTTATACAAAGCAATTGGGTATATTAAATGACCAATGTACATTCTCACCTATTCACATCATTTAAACAAATGAATTTGTATTGAAGTCAATTGGGATGGTGGCTCTAGTTCAGTGGAAAGGACTGCAGTTTTTTTGCTTCTATTCTACTGTAAGAAGTAGGATTTCTCAATACTCAAAAGAATATAGAAAAATCTTTCTGGATATAAGTTAACAATTATATAACACATCTTGGAGCTTAATAAATGAATTAGAACCCACCTATATCACTGCAACTGAGTTCCTATTGTCCTCCATGGTTGGTTTAGCTTTATTTCCATCTGAAGCATTAGGATATTCCAAGAAAGTAGCAAGATAGTTCAATCCACTTCAGTTTGGGGATGGTTTTCATATAAAAGCCAAAGTCTCCTTGCTATAGATAGAGATATCTATATCTACGTATATATACACATATATATGTATATATGTAATTCTAAAAAATTTTCAGAATACAATTTTTTTTCAGAATACAATTTTTATAATCTATGGGCACCTCACTTTGTACACAGCAGTCAGAAACATTACATGATTAACATAATTCCTGTCTCACATTATCCAAACCAATGAATCTATATTGAAGTTAATGGAGATAATGGAAAGGTATTTCAGTGGAAAGGTCGGCAATCTTCCCTGCTTCTATTCATATGTAAGAAGGATAATTTCTGAATATTCAACAAATAAAACACAGCAGTTTTTCTGAAGATAATTCAATTAGTAGATACCTGGTATCTTTTTGGAGATAAATGGAGACTCCTACTTTCTGCAATTCAAAGTCTAGTTTTATATATGTATGTATGTATTTATTTATATATGTATATGTATGTATTATGTATATACACACAGAGTAGTTCCATTTCTATCTCTAGCTTTGGGGGATTCCAAGAAGATAGTGAGATAGTTAAAAATCAATTCAATTTAGGGGCAGCTAGGTGGCACAGTGGATAGAGCACCAGCCCTGGATTCAGGAGTAACTGAGTTCAAATCCGGCCTCAGACACTTAACACTTACTAGCTGTGTGACCCTGAGCAAGTCACTTAACCCCAATTGCCTCACTAAAAAAAACAACAAAAAAACAAAAATCAATTCAATTTGTTAAAGTCCTTGATTTAAAAGCCATTAGGGAAATCAAATCTGATAGGTGGGTATTGCTGGAAAACCTGAATAAAATTCCTACAATCTTTAGATATATTACATCACTAAAATAACTCTTTCCTAGTCACATCATTGAAACCAGAGAAATTACATTGAAGTCAATTGAGAGGATGACTATTTCAATGCCACAGACTCTAATCTTTCCTACTTCTATTCTGCTGCAAGAAAGAGGATTTCTGATGACTACAAATAGAACACAGTAAAATCTGTGCAGAAATAAATGACCAGATAATCTAATACCTTCTTAGAGATAAATAAATGTGGTTTTTAAAAAAAAAATTATTTGGGGCTAGGCTGTGCTTTCTTAATTATTTCTACTTATATATTAATGGCTATTGCACCCGTTTTGGCAGTAAGCATTTATTATTTTTTTAATCATAAAAGTATTTTATTATTTTTCAGTTACATGTAAAAATAGTTTTCAAGATTTGTTTTGTAAGATTTTGAGTTTCGAATTTTTCTCTCTCCCTTCCCCAAGACAGAAAGCAATCTGATACAGGTTATATATGTACAATCATATTAAAGATATTTCTGCATGTCATGTTGTGAAAGAAGAATCAGAACAAAGGGAAAAACCTCAAAAAAGAAAAGACAACAAAAAAGTAGAAACAGTATGGTTCAATCTGCATTCAGAATCCACAGTTCTTTTTTCTGGATGCAGAGAGCATTTTCTGTCATGAGTTCTTTGGAATTGTCTTGGATCATTGCACTGCTGAGAAGAGCCAAGTATCATAGTTGATCATCACACAATGTTGCTGTTCCTGTGTACAATGTTCTCCTATTTCTGTAAGCATGTATTATTAATTAATATTAAGTATTAATAAATTATTGACCACATTGCATTTGTTTGCTACAAGCAGAAAAGCCCCAGTGCCATGCATGTTGTCTCTAAGACAGCACGTGGCCTACCAACCTACTCTGTGCTAAGTGTGCACCAAGCGACAGCAGTCCAGGAAGCCAAGAATGCCAAGAAGCCAGCCTTTATTCTTTTTTTAATAGAGGCCTGACATTATACACTGAGTGGCTAATTAGTTGACATGACCTGAGGGCAGTCCATATTCAAATGATCTCTAAATATCATTATGTAATGATATCATGCATAATATCATATGTGATGATGTATGATAATGTAAGGAAGTCCAGTCTTTAGGTGTGGTATAATCCCATTGGTTCAATTTAGCTATACAAAATAATCTAACTGCATTCCTTTTGTTCCCTTGGGCTCACCCTGAAAGAGATTAGAACTTTCTCAAGAACTAAGCTTTCTGAAGTTGGGGGGATGGGGGAAGGGCTAAAACTGATCTGGGTCCCCCAAAAAAAATCCATTATTAATAATTATTTTCTCGCATAAACAGATTGGATCCTTCCAATTTTTCTATTATCCTCATTGGTATGGATAATAACAAAGATTAGAATATTCCAATTGGGAAAGGAGTTGAGTGACAGTTCAGTTCACCAATAGCCTTCAACAGCAATAATGAGTGTAGACTTCAAGTTCTAGTTAAATTGCTTGTGATAATTATATGGTAAAATTCCCTTATTTTTCCAGAGGAACTGTATGAAAACCTAACCTAACAAATCAAAGGTCTCTTATGGTCCTCACCTTTCTCTGTCGGCTCATCTTGCCTTTCTTTTACTAGACTTTTAGCTCCTTAAAGTGGGGCACTGTTTCCAGGCTACAGTATCCCAAGCTTAAGAAGTCCCAGGTGGTATGATTTAAGGAGAATCAGGTTCTTCACTCGCCCGACCTGTTCCCTGGTCCCTTAGATGACCCCAGACCAACTTGCTAATCAACCAGCTTTGTGTGTTGTGGTTGTTAGCTCAGATGAGCCTGTGCCCCTCCCTGACCTGGGCCACTGCTACTCAAGCTTACCTCCTGGTTCTCAGCAGGGATGTAAAATCCAAGTTCTGCCTTAGCACCAGCATAGACCCCTGTAGTCTCCCCCCTGCCCAGGGCTCAGCCCACTCACCAGACTATGAGCTTAGTTCCAGACAACACTGGCGCTTCAGCTGATTCAGAGGCTCTGGGGGTCTGCTTTTCTGGTGAGGCCTTCCTGGGACTGGATCTGTGTCAGGGTGACTGTGGGGTTGGGCTTGACTCCTGTATCAGCACAGTAGCTCCCTCCTTCTGACCTTCCAAGCCGTTCTTGGTTAGAAGATGATTTCAGCACATTCTTCTGTGAGTTTTGCTGCTCTGGGCATTTTCCTATTATTTGGCGTTATTTGGATGTTTTTTGGAGTGATCATGTCATGAGTTTGGGAGCTCACTGCCTTTCCTCCGCCATCTTGGCTCCGCCCCGGAAGTCTCCCCAAAGGTCTCTTATGGTAACAGAGATTGAACTTGGCTAATATGTAAATAATCAGGCATTCCTGAGAACAATAGAAGAACAAACCAAGTGCATTTACATGGATCTGCAAAGATCTCCAGAGGCTTACAGCTTCACATCCACATTCAAGGAGTGTGCTATCAGACTGATTTGTATTGTGAAAAAGGAATTAAGAGCACTTTTTTATAAACTCAGGAAGCAGGGTTTATAAATATAAATATTGATATAAATCCTGACCTGGCTGATCCAGGTTCTGCACAACCTCACCTTCCAACTGCTTAAATATTCTTCCCTTCCACATCTCATTGGAATCTCTTAAGATTTCCCATACAACTACATGTAATTTAGTTACTGAGAAAAATAAAAATCAGTGCTTGTCTTTATAAGTGTGATTCACTCTGCTAATGTTTTTGTGAGTGGCAGTTTCTGTTTCATACTTGGTATAACAGGTATCCTGATAGTCCTATAGGAAAAAAAATTCATTATCCACAGAAAGCTTGCATTGTATCCAGGAATCTAGTATATTACATGACCAACGTGAATTCTCTTCTATTCACATTGTTTAATCCAATGAATGTGTTTTGCATCAATTGAAGGGATGACAATATTGCTATGGAAAAGACTCCAATATTTCCTAATTCTATTCTGCCAAATGAAGTTGGAATAGAACATAGTAAGAGCAATAAGGATGTTACTAAAGATCTAGATAAGTAATTCTATTTAGCAGATAGAGAAATTGATTGGCACCCTCTTATTTCAATCACACCGAGGAGCTATTCACAATTGTAGGAATAGCTCCATCTTAATTTGAAAAATTAGAATACTTCAACTTCAAAAGAAAAATGATATTCCAGTTTCCAAGAAGGAGCAACCTTCGATTAAAGTTAGATTACTATGCATTATAGGAATCCTGAAAAAAAGGGAAAAAACTATAATCCTTCTAAATCTTGCAAATGAATACAGTATTCAATTCAACGAAGTACATTATATAAGGAACTTCTTGAAAGTTTTCCAACACTGTTTTGAATTCCTGCCTTTTGATAAGATTCATAGAACCTAATGTTGCCTAGGCCTCAATGTAAATAAATGGGAGTTCACTATCTTGCTTTCCTCTAAAGCTAAGCAAAAACTTTACAAGCAGAGAATATTTCCTTAAATAGACACAATTCGGGGCAGCTAGGTGGCGCAGTGTATACAGCACCGGCCCTGAATTCAGGAGTACCTGAGTTCAAATCTGACCTGACGCTTGACACGTACTAGCTGTGTGACCCTGGGCAAGTCATTTAACCCCAATTGCCTCACCAAAAAAAAAAAAAAAATAGACACAATTCCACGTCTGCTGTCATTCAGGGAACTTATTTTCCTCCCTAGATCCTCAATATTATCTTTATTGTATCAAGCCTATTAAGGTTTCATTTGATTTTGTTTGCCCAAAAAGGGTTTTTCAGTGAATGTTCTACCAAAGAAAATTCTTTCTGCCAATTGAGGGAAAGAGAAAAGTCTTAACAGAACCCAAAGGTTAGAAATTTTAGTCTAAGCCCATTGCAGTGTATTGAATGCAATGAAACAAAACAAGTCTTAATGAAATGTAATCTTTCCCATCCAATGGTTTATCTTCTAAGAAAAGATTTCCCCTTGCAGCAAGTATAGATGTTCCTTTATTTACAAACACCAATTGAAAAAAGTAATTAAACAAGCTAGGATGTGCTTCATTCCATTCTTCCTAACACTAGTTTTCATCATTCAACTGCAAATGAAACATTGAATTCAATATCTGTTACTTTATTCTTTCTCAACACTTTAAATAAAAATGCTTATTATTTTAAAAAAAAGATTTCTTGGGGCAGCTAGATGGCGCAGTGGTTAAAGCACTGGCCCTAGATTCAGGAGTACCTGAGTTCAAATCCGGCCTCAGACACTTGACACTTACTAGCTGTATGACCTTGGGCAAGTCACGTATCCCTCATTGCCCAACCAAAAATAAATAAATAAATAAAGTGTTGAATTACAAATTTTATCTCTCCTTCCCTTCCTCCCTGTGATGAATTGGGTATTTGTTTCCTCTCAGTGAGAGTTAATTCATAGGCTCATAGAGACTTTCCCTGGGAAAGTAGAGGCAAACACTCAAATGCTAATATTCACAGGTTTAGACCAAGAGGAGATATTCCATAAATGACAATTAGGGTTGGGAATACTGCGATCAGATTGGCTAGTTTTTGCATATAGATTGTAACCCATGAGTAATCAGAGCATTGATGAAAAAGGGGAGGGGCCATTCGAGTTAGGGACTAGGGGATAAAACGGGGCACCCACTAGCTGCACACTGGGTTGCCCATTCTCATGAGAATGACAATAATGCCTTTGTCACATCGCTGCTGAGTTCCAGAGAATTATTGAGCAGGAGTCTCAGTGGTCAAGCGATTATTGGGGGGGGGTGCTCCTGAGGAAGTCAGAGAAACTCAGTAGTGAAGTCCCAAATGCAGGGTGGAGTGGCTCACAAAGGGGGTGAGAATTTATTGGATCAGGGGGGAATTTCAAGCCATGTAAGTCTGTGCCCACGGATCCCATGGGAGGAAAGGGCTGTTGAGTACTTCCTGGGTGGTTAAAAAGCCGGGGTTCAAGGCAAAACTCCGGTGGGGGCCAGTCATTTCAAGTCTGAATGCTTAGATTATAGGGAGTTCCCCCAGATTAGAAAAATCACCAAGGAACAGAGTAAAAGTGGCCTCTTAGAAATCCCTAAAAAGACAGCCCTTTTAGGGAACAGATTAAGTGAATAGAAAGAAATTGAACTGTGAGGGAAAAATCCATCCTCTTCTCAATAATTCTCAGGAACTCAGCAGCAAGGTGAAAAAGGCTTTATTTTCTTCTCATGAGAAGGAGGCACTCTAGTGTGCAGCTAGTGGGTGCCCAGAAAGGGGGCTCGCAGACCCTGTTTTATACCCTAGTCCCTAACGCAAATGGACCTTCCCCTTTTTCATCACTGGTCAAGGTTACAATCTACGCGCAAAAACTAGCTAATCGGAATGTAGTATTCCCACCCCTCTTCCTTGTATGGGCATAACTCAGGAGTGGACCTTATACTTCCTTATATGGACAGAACTCTGGAGAGGACCTAATTGAGACCAGGGCTCCTTGAACCATGTGACCTTGCTAACCTGAGGTGGAGGAGGGGATCTGAGACCTTTGTCCTACAAACAGGTCAGGAGAGTATGACTGTTATATCCACATTGAGAGGAGACAATTACCCATTTCTCACATGAACCCTGTTTGTATTGACAGTGAGAAACCTGAAAGGAAAAAAATGTGTTCTGATCTTTAAGTGCTTACCTGAGATTATCTGGGAAGAACCAGAGACTGATTGAAACAGGATAAAATATTTTGGGATGAATGAGTTTTGAATTTGGGTATAATAGTTTGGGCATTTTGATCTTTTAAACATTTTTTTTGATGTGCACAAAAATTATTTTTAAATGATTAGAATTGACTAAAGATAATGACAAACCAAATTGGCCTATTGGAGCTCCTTTGACTGGTCTAAGTTGGGTTGAAGAAGAAATTATATGGGATTGTTTCATGTGTGTCTATATTATCTGGTCTCTGTGTAAATTCGTGAGATTGTCTCATATGTTCAATGTGTTCAAGTTCCTGTTGAAAATGTAAATTTACGGGGCAGCTAGGTGGCACAGTGGATAAAGCACCGGCCTTGGATTCAGGAGGACCCGAGTTCAAATCCGGCCTCAGATACTAGGCACATTTACTAGCTGTGTGACCCTGAGAAAGTCACTTAACCCTCATTGCCCTGCAAAAAAACCCAAAAAAACAAACCAGGAAAATGTAAGTTTGTGCTTGGAATTCAAAAGGAAAGTTTTGTCTAATTGTTTGATAAAACTATCCCACCAAAAATGTGGCTAGGTTAAGAAAGTGGGGGATGGGCAGAAAGAAATTTGCTGCTTTAGCATTATCTTGCAAACTAATTAGAAAACTGAATGTAGCATTAGTTATCAATTTAAACCAACCAAAGAAAGGAAATCATCCCAAAATGTCAGTGAATTTGATTAGGCCATGTAGTTAAGAAATTTGGGGATTCATACAAACTAAAGTCAAGTAAAATCTGTTAAAATATGAAATGCTTGGAATAAATGGTTCTTGGGTGAATTAATATTAAGATGAAATTATCAGTTGAGGTTCTATAGGATATCATTTGGAAAATAGATTAAGGTGTAATTGAATCAATTTTGGTCTCATTTTAAAGTTAAATTTATTATTATAATGCTCTATCAGGAAATTTGTAACCTGTAAAAGAAAAGGGCCTAACAGTTCATTGTATTAGAGATATTGTCAGAATGTAGATGAATTGTAATAATGGTTTTCTGCGAAGTGGGCATAGTAAGAACTTTTACTTTCAAACTCTGTCTTCAGTTTCCAACTAGTAAAGGTTAGATAATCATCTACTTAATTCAGTCTAGCCACCTTTTAGGATAAATCTCTAGAAAGACATGAAATCTAATGTTATATGAGTATTGGATATGGTAAAAATTGGTTATTGGTTAATGTGTCTATTATATGGAACCTGAAATATCTCCTTGTGCTATCCAAATGGAGAACAAGCCTCTCAGCATTCAGCCACATTCTTTATAGGCCATAAAAAAGCTTTGGAACCGAAAAGCCGCAGTAAAGAAAAAAGCAAGCCAGTACATTTTATCTGATAAGTTTTAAGTGTAGGATGGGAGGTCCTACCTCCTTAGAGAAAAGGAGGAAATAAATTTTTACAAAGGCATTATAATGATAATATTTTTCTTTTACAAATGCAGAGTATTAAAATGTTAACATTAGTTATTATAAATCCACAGTTGATTTGATTTAAACCAAAATCTGCCCTAAAAGAAATAACGTGGTCTGAATGTGTGCTCTTCTATCAGGATTATTATGGTAAATTAGGACTTAACATTAAAAAGATTTGGTGTGGGGCAGCTAGATGGCGCAGTGAATAGAGCACTGGCCCTGGATTCAGGAGGACCTGAGTTCAAATCTGGCCTCAGACACTTAACACTTACTACCTGTGTGACCCTGGGCAAGTCACTTAACTCCAATTGCCTCACCTAAAAAAAAAAAAATGGATTTAGTGTTAAGAGATCTACTAGTTGTGTGACCCCAAGACAGTTCTGTTTCAATTTACTTTTCTGTAATAAAGCATACCTCCCAAGGTTGTGAGGATCACATGATTATAAAGTACTTAGCATAGGGCGAAGTGTTATATAAATGATTTTCTGTGTAAAGTATAGGGCAAAAATGTTATGGGGAAAATTGGTGGGGGTTTAGCATTCCTCTTTGAAGACCTGCACCCTCTTGCACACAAATCCAATTGGGGGGCAGCTAGGTGGCCCAGTGGATAGAGCACTGGCCCTGGATTCAGGAGTACCTGAGTTCAAATCCGGCCTCAGACACTTGACACTTACTAGCTGTGTGACCCTGGGCAAGTCACTTAACCCCCATTGCTCCACAAAAACAAAACAAACAAACAAACAAAAAAACCAAATCCAATTGGAATGAAATAATGGTTTATTTGGGGGCTGGGGAGAGGAAGCCACAAGAGAGGTCCTTGGACTTCTTCTCATGGGGAGAGGGCATGGCACAGAGACATGGCTCTCTGGGATGCCTTTCTCCCTGAGTGGGAGATGAGCAGATACATACTTTCATGGAGGATGGATGGTGGTGGTCCAGTGGGGTCATCATCTGACTGTGATGGGTTCCCTTGTTGGGAGAGGACCATCCCCCACTGATGGTGGCTGGGGGAGGTTAGGTGAGGGGCGGCTCCAGATCTCCCAGGCCATCTCTCTCCCATAGTGGCGGCCACACCTAGTTTTGTCTCCCTGAGGGGTGGAGGAGGGTGGAGTGAAGGGTGGTGGTCCTGGAGTTAACTCAGTCCGGATCTGGTGCTGCTTATCTCTTTGGGCACATCTGTCTGTCCTTTGGTTTCTCAAGGAGAGGGTTCTTTTGATTTGCCCCCGGGAGAACTTCTGGGGTGTGCTAGGCCCATTTAAAAAAAAATGAAAACGAAAAAAAAAACCCCACCACATGCACCTGAATTGAGAACACCTGATTGGTAATTGATGGATTTTGTTTCAAGTTTTAAAAATTCCTAATGCTTTGAGGTATTATGTTTCTAGATTTCCTTATAGTGTATAAATTGATAAACAATGGTATCAACTATGGTGAAAGTTGTGAAACCTCTTACAGGTGTATGTCTCCTGGTAAAAATTTTATTTCTTATTGCAACTAAAAGATATGAGCAGAATGCAAGTATGTAAGATTTTACTGTTTTCAGTCTAATTGTGTGGTTGTTTAAGGAAAAGAGAGAGAGATTTAGTATTTTATCTCATGAAGGTTTTTAACATCAGCATAAATTTTAAGCTGTTTCTTAAAAATATTTTTTTTCAGGATATAATGTGTGTATGTTCAATTAACACTTGTATGATTTAGAAGGCCTGCTATCTTATTTGTAAACTTATTTGTTGCAATAACAATTTGATATTGAGAACAATTATGTCCAAAGCTACTATAATTTGTGAGATTTTATTAATTGATGAAAAAAGCTGATCTGGGACCCTGAATATTTGAATATTTGAGTTTCATTCTTAGATTTGACCTTGTAACTCTCATGGCATATTTCTATTATAAGAGTAGACAAAGTAGAAGTTTGTTATTGAAATATCGAATCAACTGGTTAGAGCATCTAAATTATTGCACTAAACTGTGAGAAAGATCTTACTGTTTTGATCTGAATTTATTGGTAGTGTTAAGGGCTAAAATTCTAGCTATACTGTCTAAAATATCTAATGAGTGGTCGCCAATAAATTACAAGCTTTAGCAAGAGTTAGACTTTTAAGCATTTATTAAGGAGAATAAGAATTTGGTAAAGAGAGAGAGAAAGGCCTAGATTCCTATCTATTAAAGGGAGAGCACATTTTTAGCTCCCTTCTCCGCCAGAGTCCCCAGGAAAGAGAGTGAGACTGAGCGCCAGTCTTTTCCTTCCTCCTCCCACTAGCCTGTGTCACTTCCTGACACCAAAGAAAAGACTCCTGGTCTTGCCCTCAAAGACCTTCGCTTCATGGGTGAAACTCTTCTACAGTAAGTCTCCAGCAGGTGGCATCATTCCAATCGTTACAGTAGTAAGCAATAGTTAAATTAGTGCCTGAATTTGATAACTTATGAATTGTCCTATATCACCTGAATAGGAAATAGGAGTCTACCTACGTATGATTATTATTTGGAATTAGAACATGTGTAGGAACACATGTAGAGTAGTTGTCATCTCAAAGATTTAAAGACATTCTGAGGGCAGTACCCAATGTGGTTGAGTGGGACATTTTCTAGTTTGTTCCCAAAATGCAACTTGGAATTGTTTATGTTCATTTCAACTATTCCTTGTTATTGAGCATCTCATAGCAGATTCATTTGTGTAGTGCTAACTCAGGGATGAAAAGCATAAATTTAACGTGGGTACAAGTATAGTTAATGCTTGCTACGTAGGTTATATGATCCTTGAGAAATGAGTTTACTTTTAGTACTGATTTAGTACTGGAATTTGCTATATAAGACATTATGGGACTATTCTGAGTCTGACGACCCATGATGCCAGCAACCCTATGCGGTTTTTTACATGTATGCACTGCAGGTGGAGTTTTCTTGGGAAAAGCTGGGAGACCAACTTTTTGGCAAAGGCTGAGGTAGGCATCTACTGACTCAGTTGCCCTAAATATTACACATGGAATGTAAACTCTCCCACCTGATTGATTTTTTTTTTGTGGGGCAATGGGGGTTAAGTGACTTGCCCAGGGTCACACAGTTGGTAAGTGTCAAGTGTCTCAGGCTGGATTTGAACTCAGGTCCTCCTGAATCCAGGGCCAGTACTTTATCCACTGCACCACCTAGCTGCCCCTGCACCTGCTTGATTTTAAGTCTGGCACACTACATTGACTGTCTGCAGAACTTCTGCCTGGAGTGGACCTATGGAATTTGAGGAAATATTATTCCCTAAAAGCATTGCCTCTCTTCTTTTATGGCAAATTCCTATAATCATGTCACTTGATTAGCATGAACACAATATTGGCTCTTCATCCCTAGGTTAATACTGTAATATCTGGGTGAGATGCAGGTATAAGATTCAAGCTATTTGGCTTAGAAATTCTAGTCCCTTTCAGAGTCTAAACAACTAGAATGTATAAACATTTAGCCTTGTCATCTGTCTATTATTAGTTATGCATTTTAAAATTGAATCGGGAACATCTTAAGCTTGTTTTGAAGAAAAGATTTTTAATGCAGCTAGTTTTCTTAGAGGAGGGTAACTTACAGAATGTTTTGTTACACCTGATGAGAAGTCAATTCTATTTAAGTTCATTATATAATGTGGAAATAACATCTGTGTGTAGAGCATGTCCTGTAATACAAACATAGTTTATTATGGACAACTTATTTGACATGCACTGTTTTGAAATTAATTGCTTAAGTGTCATCCTAAGTCTTTTACTACAATTGAAGTTAATGGTAACTTTTATATAAGTTCATTTGTGGCCATCTTCTTATAAAGGTATTCTGTAACCTAAGGTTTTTGTTGTTGTTGTTGTTGTTGTTGTTTTTGTTTTTTGGTGAGGCAATTGGGGTTAAGCGACTTGCCCAGGGTCACACAGCTAGTAAGTGTTAAGTGTCTGAGGCCGGATTTGTCTCCAGGACTGGTGCTCTATCCACTGCACCACCTAGCTGACCCTGTAACCTAAGTTTTATGTGAAGATTAGATCTTTTTTTTTTTTTTTGAGAAAGCTTTTTATTTTTATCCAAAATATCAGTAACAGGGCAGCTAGGTGGCACAGTGGATAGAGCACTAGCCTTGGATTCAGGAGGACCTGAGTTCAAATCCATCCTCAGACACTTAACACTTACTAGCTGTGTGACCCTGGGCAAGTCACTTAACCCCAATTGCCCTGCAAAAACCCCAGCAAAAACCAAAAAACCAAAAACAAAATATCAGTAACAGACAGTGAAAGGCAACTACAAAAAGGTGGGAGGTGCCCACTCCCACCACTCAGTCACAGCAGTGGGCAACAGGGAGTTGGGGGGGGGCAGGTATCAAAGGAGGAAGAGGGCAGAGACCCAGCCAGCTGGAGTCCTGGGACAGGCTGGGTGCAGGGAAATCAAGTCAGATCAGGGAGCAGCTTTCCCAATGGAGCAAGAACAGGTTGGGAAGAGTTGCCCACACCAGCCAGCAGGATGGTGATGGAAAAGGGAGTCCCCAGAAGGCCCTTCTCTCTTCACCAGGGGTCCTTGGGGCTGGCTCCCTGGGATCTGTCTGCTCTCACATAAAGAGACAGCCCAGGACTGTGCCTCTATCAATAGTCCCAGGTAAATCCCCTCCCTCCAGGATCTCAGAGCAGGGCCAACCAATTCTCAACATCATGGCTACTGCTGCCATCCAGATTGGGAGAAGGCACCAGAGAGAAGAGGCCAGGAAAAGAAATGAGGGCTGAGGTCAACTCACTCCCACTCACCCACTCACCCACTCACCCACCCACCCAGCCAATTTTATACTCTTTAAATCACACACTTTAGGGGCAGTTAGGTGGCGCAGTGGATAGAGCACCGGCCCTGGATTCAGGAGGACCTGAGTTCAAATCTGGCCTCAGACACTTAACACTTACTAGCTGTGTGAGCCTGGGCAAGTCACTTAACCCCAATTGCCTCACTAAAAAAATTAAAATAAAAAAAATAATAAATCACACACTTTACTCAAAAAATATATCTCTCTATCTAGAACTGAGAAGAACAATATATTACATACTAAGAAAAACAAAGGCCCACCATTACTTACAACACCAACACAATTTGGGATCTGCAGAGACCTATTTTCTCAATGTGGGAGGATAACCATGGAAAGGGTTGAGGTTGAAGATAGTGTATGAAGTATCAAAAAGGAAGGGATCAGAGAGGTAAGTAGTGTTCATAAATAATTTAAAAATTTCATAAAAATCACACCCCAGGCTCTCCCCTCATTTCAAACAAAAACAAACAAACAAAAAAAGACACATAAATAGGCCACAGCAGGTGCTAGGAAGATGCTGGAGGCAAGGCCCACCCAAGCTGGTATCTCCCACCATGTACCAGGGCAGGAGCAGCCTCCACCTCAAGGAATGAACTCTTTAAGAATTGGAAAGTTATTTTTTCAAAAGTTCTTAACTTTTTTCTTCTTAAGAGAAAACTCTACAAATCACTTCTATATAAGTATTCACCTGTGTTTGTATGCTCTCTTTACCTACCCACCCTACCCCCCAAAAGAAATTATAAAAGGAGTCCTCAACAGGCCAGGTACAACTTAACTTGTCTCAAATCTTTTTCTTTTTTTAAACACAAGAGCTGTTTCCCACTATCTCTTCTCCCTGACATTAGTAGTGCATTGCTATGGGTCATGAACATCTCTATTTAATAGCTCAATCTCCCTCTCCTCCACCAATTGCAATGTCTTGAAGATATGGGGTAGTCCTGGCCCACCCCTACATGAAAGGACAGCTTGACTTGGACAGAAATGCGAGACCTATAAGGGCCCTGCCTACACTGCCAAGAAATGGTTGGGATCCATCGGAGTCCATCTAGTTCCCCTCTCCCTTCCCCAACTGTGCCCACAAACCAGACTCCAGAATGCCCAGTATTAGACCAGGCATCATAAAATTCTAAGATCAGAGCAGGAGGGGGTTTCAAGAGATTTCTAAGAGATCTAAGCTCAGACATTCAGGCAAAATTATTGTCATTTTTCATATGAAACAATTGAGGCTCAGAGAGATACAAGGAACTGGTAAAGGGATGGGGGGTGGGGGGGAAGAGATGAGGAAAAGGAAAATCTTCTTATATAACCTATCCCCCACCAATGTAAAAGCACCCACTTTGTGGGAAGAGGGGGAAATAAGCAGAAAGAAACAGTGGAGACTCACTGGCTGGTCAGTAGCTCCCCCTCCCACCGAGAGGTGCCAACCCTCCCCTCCCTGTCCCACCCCTAAGTCTATGCTCCTCTGTGCTCACTGGAGGGCCTCAAGCTAGAACTCGTTGGTAGGGGCTTTCTTGTAGATGGGCTTCTTGCCCAGATCATAGCTGCCTTCATCCTTCTTCTTCATTCAGTAGATCAGCAGCAGGACCAGGAATATGTCAAATAGGAGACCCATGGCACCACCAGTGATCAGAGCTGCCAAGACTTCCATCTTCTCAAAGATGCTGCTTTGGGCAGTGCTTGACATCGCCACTTTGTTGCTTACATTTTCTTCGTAAAGGGAAAATCTCTTCCTGAAGATCTCATTCTCCTCCAGCTCTTCATTGTTCTTAGGATCCTGGCTTGAAGGCTCCCCTTCCTCCAGTATGTGGTTATCCAGGTCCAAGGGCTCAACTGTGTTAAGGAATGTCTCAGATGACTCAGTATCATCCATATCTCCTGAGCCTGACAGTTCAAAGTCATGGAGGCAGCTAGGTGGCACAGTGGATAGAGCACTGGCCCTGGATTCAGGAGGACCTGAGTTCAAATCCGGCCTCAGACACTTAACACTTACTAGCTGTGTGACCCTGGGCAAGTCACTTAACCCCAATTGCCTCACTAAATAAATAAATAAAGTCATCAGTTTCTTTTTCCAGAAGGGCCCCTCCCATGTCATCATCTGGCAGGGCCCCAGAGAAGTAGTGAGCTTCATAGAGGTCCCGGGGGTCCATCACTTCCATCTCACGGATCCATTCGGCTATGGCGCTGGTGGCCAGGAGTAGGAGGGCAAAAAAGCTGAGTGGGGGCATGGTGCCTGCCAAGCAGGCTGGTGTGTGTGAAGATTAAGCTAGGAATCCGCAGAAGTCGTGAGGATTAGATCTTAAACAATTGAGTAAGAATTTTTGAAGAAATAAGGTCAAATAGATATATATGTAATTTGGAAAGATTTAAGAGTTCTGCTTTCTGTGGTATTTTGAAACATTTAAGTTATAGCCTGCATGTATCAAGGTAGTGGTAACCCTTTGGCCTGTTGTTAATGTTTGTTAAAGATAGAATTAGATAAAGCTGTAACAATATGGGAGCACTCAGATTCAGATAAACTATGAGACCTAGATTTTGATATTCCTTTTATTGTTAGTAATGAATGGGATGGGAAGTACACCCACTGACCCCTGTAATAGAGACTCGAGGAGAAAGGAGGCCAAAGCATTGATTTTATTTCCTTCAAAAGAAAGGTGCACCACACTCACTGGGACAACCAGGAGGTGTGACACACTGGGATTAGGAAACCAAGCAGTTTTTATACTCTTTACAGACATCTAATTTGAGTAAAATGCGGTAATTGGGTTCAGCAATAAATCATTCTCCTGAAATGTTAGATTATTTTGTAAAATTTTCTGTTTCTGCAACAATGTATCATGTCTACATAATGTCTCAGTGCAGACTCTATGAAGCAATTTTTAAGTTGATATGCCTATATTTAGAAAGGGAGATAGTAGCTTCCCATTATTGCCTCTCTCTAGAGAAAAAACAGAGAGAGAGAGAGAGAGAGAGAGAAATAGGGGGCTCTAAGGGGCTTTAAGACTTTGAGATCAGATCACTAGGCCGAAGGGGGGGGCACTTTCCATCTCAGTGGAGGGTCATATCCCTATGTCCCTCTCAGTAAGATCAGAACCATAAGATTTGAGGTAGCTTTTACCAAATGGAATAGTTATTGGGGGAGTAGAATTTGAGAGACTGTACCAATTTGTATCGAAATTTTAATAGGGAGATCTGAGGAGTCTCTACATGAAATTTGAAACCTGAGAAGTAAATCTACTGAAGAGGTGCCCTGGAAACAAGACATCTTCCAACTGCCCCAAGAAAAGTAGTTCCAGAGACCAGACGGTTATATGGAACATCTGAGATCCAAGATGAAATTGCTAACTGAATGAACACTGGGAGTGTGTTACTGAAATTACAAAGAGACTTGATATTAGCTAATGCTGTTAACCATCCTTGGTGTTGTAGTCTCAGTAGTCATTGAGATTTGTTCCTTGTGTTATACCTGGGGGCTGTTACCGAAAATACAATGAGGATAGAATTTTCCAAGGAACAAAACCAGTCTTGAAGGGACACTGTACAGGGTATTTCTGAACAACTGGCTGTAACTAGCAAAATGGCTTGGGAAAACAGGATGTTAGCAGAAAACTCAGGGTTTGAGACTACCTGGATGGGATGGATGGAATCCTGGTTTGGGAAATGGAAAGGTTTTGTTGCCTCTATCCTCACCACTCCCATCATATAGACAGAGGATGTATTCAATAAATGGAATGAGAGGAGCAAACTAGTCAAAAAGCAATTGGATATTTGTCATAGAGACTTCCCCAGGGAAATGTAAGAATTGGTACACTCCACCCAGCTCCCTGCCCCCGCCCCCCCCCCCAAGCCATGCCCCACTCAGCAGGGATATGTGGGTTCCTCCGCCCAGGCAGGGGTTCGAAGGGAAACTCCTTATGCCAGCTAGCCTTGAGCATGGCCCCTGGGGCGCCAACAAATTAGCTTGGGGCACGTGGGCTGAATTTCCCGGTATATTCAGGAGCCAGGGGTAGTGAAAGAGAGGACGTAGTGAAGACTGAGTGAAGGAAGACATAGTGAAGAAGAGCAGAGGTGGGAGTCACACAGTCGGTAGAAGAAGGTCAGGAGGAGATGCAAGGGGGATGCTATGGAGAAAAGAGGTGAGAGATGAGGGAAGATATTTCATGGTGGCAGGGAGGAGATTTCACACCCACAGCTGAGAGGAAATGCAGGGGGATAGGAAGTAGCCGAGTTTGTTGGCCAAGGTTTCAGGTCCTATATCTTTCTTTCTTTCTTTTTTTTTCCTTTTTTTTTTTTTTTTTAGTGAGGCAATTGGGGTTAAGAGACTTGCCCAGGGTCACACAGCCAGTAAGTGTTAAGTGTCTGAGGCCCAGATTTGAACTCTATCCACTGTGCCACCTAGCTGCCCCTTGTATATCTTTCTTTATCCTTATCTCTAAGTCTATTCTTATCAATAAACCCTGTCTTTGTTGTTAAATTGAAAGAGGCCTTTTCTTGTTAATCTGGGAGAAGTAGTTTGGGAGGGGACAGGACCTTACAGATTGGCCCATATGGGGTTTAAAGAACCTGGGGGATCTTTAGAAGCTCCCCTTACAAATCGACTTAGGCAGCTAATAGCCTACAGATAAGCAGCTAGCAGCAGTCAGATGCCAAGTCAGCTAATTTGAGCTATAGAAACTTTCAGATAGCCAGCCAGCATGGAGTTTTCAGATAAAATTTTTTCAGAAAGTAGAGGCAGACACTCAAATGCTAATATTCACAGATGAGGGTTAATTCACAGGTTCATAGAGACTTCCCTTGGGAAAGTAGAGCCAAATACTCAAATGCTAATATATACAGATTTAGACCAAAAAGAGATATTCAATAAATGAAAATTAGGATTGGGAATACTGTGGATCAGATTAGTTAGTTTTTGCGCCTAGATTGCAACCCTTGAGTAATCAGAGTAGCGATGAAAAAGGGGAGGGGCCATTTGAGTTAGGGATTAGGGGATAAAATGGAACCTGCAAGCCCCCATTTTGGGGCACCCATCAACTGCACATTGGGCTGCCCATTCTTGTGAGAATGACAATAAACGAGCCTTTGTCACATCGCTGCTGAGTTCCAAAGAATTATTGAGCAAGAGCCATTTTTCTCACACTCCCCTCTCCCCTTCCTGAGTCAGTAAGCAATCAGATATAGGTTATATATGTGCAGTTATGTAAAACATTACCATATTGGTCAATATATGTGAATAAAAGAAAAAAATTAAAGAAAGTGAAAAATAACATTCTTCATTCTGTGTTCAGTCAATACCAGTTCTTTCTTTGGAGGTTGATAGTATGCTTCATCATTAATCTTTTTGGATTGTTTTAGATTATTGTATTGCTGAGAATAGTTATGTCATTCATAGTTCTTCATCAAACAATATTGCTGTCACTGTGCACTCTCCTGGTTCTGCTCACAAGTCTTTCCAGGCCTTTCTGAAATCATCCTGCTTGTCATTTCTTATAGCACAATAATATTCTATCATAGTCATATAGTACAGCTTATTCAGCCATTCCCCAATTGATGGGCATTCCTTTGATTTCCAATTCTTAGCCACCACAAAAAGAGCTGCTATAAATATTTTTGTACAAATGGGTCTCTTATCACTTTTTTGGGATGTCTTTGGGATATAAACCTAAGTGGTATTGCTGGATCAAAGGGTATGAAGTTTTATAGCCTTTTGGACATAGTTCCAAATTGCTATCCAGAATGGCTGATGAATTCATAACTTTCCACCAACAGTGGATTAGCATTCCAGTTTTCCCACATCCCCTCCAACATCCAATATTTTCCTTTTTTGTTATATTTGCCACTCTGATAGGTGTAAAGTGATATCACAAAGTTGTTTTAATTTGCATTCCTCTGATCAATATTGACCTAGAGCACTTTTTCATATGACTATAGAAAGCTTTGATTTCTTTGTCTGAAAACTGCCTGTTCATATCAATTGGGGAATGACTTGTACTTTTATAAATTTAACTGAGTTCTCTATATATTTGAGAAATGAGGCCTTTATCAAAGATATTTGTTTCAAAAATTCTTTCCCAGTTTTCTGCTTCCCTTATAATCTTGGTTATATTAGTTTTGTTTGTACAAAAACCTTTAAAAATGATCTATTTTGCATTTTGTATTGCTCTCTATATAATTTTTGGTTCCAAATTCTTCCTTTGTCCATAAATCTGACAGATAAACTATTCCATGTTCTCTTAATTTGCTTATGGTATCGCCCTTTATGTGTAAATCATGTACCCATTTTGACCTTATTTTAGTATACAGTGTGAGAAGTTGGCCTACACTTAGTTTCTGACATACTGTTTTCCAGTTTTCCCAGAAGTTTTTGTTAATTAATGAGTTTTTGTTCTAAAAGTTTGTTCTAATATTTTCCCAATTGTTTAGATATGATTTTATTTGTGTGAAAAGTATTTTATAGTTCTGCTCATGTAGTATGTGGGTTTGTCTTGGCAGGCAGACTCCCAGGTATTTTAATTTGTCTACAATTTTTTTTTTTTTAGTGAGGCAATTGGGGTTAAGTGACTTGCCCAGGGTCACACAGCTAGTAAGTGTTAAGTGTCTGAGGCCAGATTTGAACTCAGGTACTCCTGATTCCAGGGCCAGTGCTCTATCCACTGTGCTACCTAGCTGCCCCTGTCTACATTTATTTTAGTTTTTCTTTTCTTATTTTTGTAAAGCAATTGGGGTTAAGCGACTTGCCCAGGGTCACACAGCTAGTAAGTGTCAAGTGTCTGAGGCCGGATTTGAACCCGGGTCCTCCTGACTGCAGGGCTGGTGTTCTATCCAATGTACCACCTAGCTGCCCCTGTCTACATTTATTTTTAATGGAATTTCTCTTTCCATCTGTTGCTGCTAGACTTTCTTGGTAACATATAGAAATGCTGATGATTTGTGTGGATTTATTTTGTATCGTGCAATATTGCTGGAGTTGTTAATAATTTCAAGTAGCTATTGATTCTCTAGGATTTTCTAAGTATAATATAATATCATCTGCAAAAAGTGATTGTTTTGTTTCCTCATTACCTATTCTAATTCATTTTTTTCTTTTTCTTCTCTTATTGCTATAGCTAACATTTCTAGTACAATATTAAATAATAGAGTTGATAATGGGCATCCTTGCTTAAACCTTGTTTTATTGGGACTGCTTCTATCACAGATAATGCTCACTGTTGATTTTAGATAAATATTACTTATTGTTTTAAGGTAAACTCCATTTATTCCTATGCTCACTAGTGTTTTAAAAAAAGTTTTCATTTTAGGGGCAGCTAGGTGGCACAGTGGATAAAGCACCGGCCCTGGAGTCAGGAGTACCTGAGTTCAAATGTGGCCTCAGACACTTAACACTTACTAGCTGTGTGACCCTGGGCAAGTCACTTAAACCCAATTGCCTCACTAAAAAAAAAATAATAAAAAACATTAAAAAAAATTTCATTTTATTTAGAATTTTCACCAAATTACATGTAAAAAAGGCCACATTTTTTCACATTGATTTTTTAAAACTTTGTGTTCTAAATTTTCTTCCTCCCTCCCTCCTCAACTCTCTACGAAATCAAACAATTCAGTATAACTCATACATGTGCAATTATGCAAAACATCTTCACATTAGTCAAATTGTGAAAGAAAATAGACAAAATAACTTTAGAAAGATGAGCTAACAAATAAAACTATACTTCAATCTGTATTCAGATACCACCAGTTCTTCCTCTGTTGATGGTTTGCATTTTTCATAAGTCCTTCTGATATCATCCTGCTCATCATTTCTTTCTCTAGTGTTTTTAATAGGAATGGATGCTATATTTTGTCAAAGACTGTTTCTCCATCTATTGAGGTAATACTGATTTCTGTTGCTTTTGTTATTGATATGGTCAATTATGCCAATAGTTTTCCTGATAATGAAGGGTTGCTTCATTCCTGGTATAAATCCCACCTTGTTATAGTGTATGATCCTTGTGCTAAATTGACGTAATCTCTTTGATAGCATTTTATTTAAAAAAATTTTTTTGCGTTCATTAGGGAAATTGGTCCATCATTTTCTTTCTCTGTTTTGGTTCTTCCCGGTTTGGGTATCAGCACCATATTTGTCTCATAAAAATAATTTGGTAGGAATCCTTCTTCACTTATTTTCCCAAATAGTCTATTTAGTTGGGATTAGTTGTTTTTCAAATGTTTGGTAAAATTCACTTGTGAATCCATCTGGTCTTGGAGATTTTTTCTTAAGTTCATTAATGGCTTATTTAATTACTTTTTCTACAATTGGGTTATTTAAGTATTTTATTTTTTCTGTTAATCTGGGTAATTTACATTTTTGTAAGTATAATTTCATTTAGAGTGTCAAATTTATTGCCATATAATTGGGCAAAATAGCTCCTAACAATTGTCATAATTTCCTTTTCATCTGTGGCAAGTTTATCCCTTCCTTTTTTTTTTTTTTTTTTGGTGAGGCAATTGGGGTTAAGTGACTTGCCCAGGGTCACACAGCTAGTAAGTGTTAAGTGTCTGAGGTCAGATTTGAACTCAGGTCCTCCTGATTCCAGGGCTGGTGCTCTATCCACTGCGCCACCTAGCTGCCCCTATCCCTTCCATTTTTTATACTAGTAGTTTGCTTTTCTTTTCTTTTTTAAATTAAATTAACCATTTATCTATTTTGTTGTTTCTTTCATAAAACCAGCTTTTAGTTTTATTTATTAATTCAATGGTTTTCTTACTTTCAATTTTATTAATCTCTCCTTGGATTTTCAGGATTTCTAATTTGTTTAATTGGGGATTTTAAATTTGTTTATTTTCTAGTTTTTTTGAGTTGCATGCTCAACTTAGTGATCTGCTTTTTTTCTATTTTATTGATGTAAGTAATTAGAGATATACATTTTCCCTTAAGTACCACTTTGGCTGTATCCCATAAATTTTGATATGTTGTCTCATTGTTGTCATTTTCTTCAATGAGATTATTGATTGTTTCTATGATTTGTTCTTCAACATACTTGTTTTTTAGGATTAGATTAATTAAAAATTAATCTCTTTTCATTGTCCATTTTTGAATGTAATTTTTATTGCATTATGATCTGAAAAGGATGTATTTCTGCTTTTTTGCATATGGCTGTGAACTTTTTAATGTCAACAAACATGGTCAATTTTTGTGTAGGTGGCATGTATGGCTGAGAAAAAGGTATATTCCTTTCTGTTCCCATTCAGTTTTCTCCAGAGATCTATCATATCTAACTTTTCCAGAATTCTATTCACTTTCTTGTTTATTTTTTGGTTTGATTTATCCAGTTCTGAGATGGGAAGGTCTTCCCCATTGATTTATTATGTATTTCCTCCTGTAACTCATTCAACTTCTTCAAAAATTTGGATTCTATACCATTTGTTGCATATATGTTAAGTATTGACATGACTTCATTGTCTATGGTATCTTTCAATAATATATAGTTTCCTTTATCTCTTTTTATTAGATCTATTTTTGTTTTTGCTTTGCCTGAAATCATGATTGCTACCCCTGCTTTCTTTACTTCAGCTGAAGCATAATAGATTCTATTACAAGTCCTTACCTTTCCTCTGTGTGTGTCTCTCTGCTTCAAATGTGTTTCTTGTAAACAACATATTGTAAGATTTTGGTTTTTAATCCATTTTGCTATCTGCTTCCATTTGCTGGGTCAGTTAATCTGATTCATGTTTATAGTTATGATAACTAAATGTGTATTTCCCTCTATGCTATTTTTCACTTTTTTTATGTGAAGGATGGAAAGGGTGGCTTACTCTTACCACCTCCAACCCTTTCCCTCCTCACAAGTGTGATTCTGATCACCACCTTCCCCAATATACCCTCCCTTTAACCAGTCCCTTCTCCCCCTTCTATTATCTCTGTTCCTTTTTTACTTTCTAATAGGGTAAGAGAGATTTTTAGATCCAATTGACTGTGTATGTTTATTACCTCTTTGAGCCAATTTTGATGAAAGTAAGGTTCAAGCTTTGCCTGTCCCACTCATCTTCCCCTCCATTATAACAATTTTTTGCACTTCTTTTATGTGAAATAATTTGCCCCCTTCAATTTCTCCTCTCCTTCTTCTAGTACAATTTCTTTCACATCCCTTTATTTTGTCTCTTGGGGTATCATCCCACCACTGTCACCTTATTTCCACACCTTCTGTTTACATAAACTCCCTCTAATTGCTCTTATAGTAAAGTTGTTAAGAGTATGATCTTGCCCTATAGAAATATAAGTAGTTTAACATTATTGATTTTTTTTCTTTTTTATCTTTTTATGTTTCCCTTGGGTCTTGTATTTGTAGGTCATTTAAAAAAAATTCAGCTCTGGTCTTTTAATCAGAAATCCTTGAAAGTCCTCTATTTCATTAAATTTCCATTTCCCCCCTGAAAAATTATATTCAATTTTGCTAGGTAAGTGATTCATGGCTGTAAACCTAACTCCTTTGCTTTCTGGTATATCTTATTCCAAGTCCTCTGGTTCTTTGATGGGGAAGCTGCCAAATCCTTTGCAATCTTGATTGTAACTCCATGAGACTTTGTTTCTTTTTGGCTGTTTGAAATACTTTCTCCTTGATTTGTGAGCTCTGGAATATGGCTATGATATTTCTGAGAGATTTTATTTTGGGATTTCTTTCAGGTGGTGATTGGTAGATTCTTTCCCTCTTTTGCCCTCTGGCAGTTTTCTTTGATAATTTCTTGAAGGATATTGTCCAGGCTTTTTATTATTATTATTATTATTATGGGTTTCAGGTAGTCCAATAATTCTTATATTGTCTTTCCTGGATCTATTTTCTAGGTCAGTTGTTTTTCCAATGAGAAATTTCACATTTTCTTCTATTTTTTAAAACTTTTTAAAATTTTGTTTGATCATATCTTGATATCTCAAATAGTCATTAATTTCCACTTGTTCTATTCTAATTTTTAAGGAATTATTTTCTTTACTGACCCTTTGTACCTCCTTTTCAATTTGGCTTATTCTATCTTTTAGGGAGTTATTTTCCTCAGTAAATTTTTGGATAGCTTTTCCCATGCTATTGACTCCTTTTTTCATGATTTTCTCACATTACTCTCATTTCTTTTTCAAATTTTTCTTCTACTTCTCTAATTTGTTTTTTAAAAATCCTTTTTATGCTCTTCCAGGAATTCTTTTTGGGACTGAGATAAAATTACATTTTTCTTTCAAGCTTTACCTATAGCCATTTGAGCACTATTGTCTTCCTCTAAGTTTATGCCTGAATCCTCCCTATCACCATAGTAACTTTCTATAGTCAAGCTTTTTCTTGTTTTCTTGCTCATTTTTATGCCTTTTTCTGGGACTTGGTTGAGGGTTGGGGCCACCTGCTGTTGGGTTGTTATGGAAACAGTCTCTTTGCCAGTAGGTCCCAGGAGTGGGATCTCACTATAGGCACTCAGGGTGGGACTTCCTACTTGTCAGGAGTGGGGTCAAGACCTCCCTGATGGCCTGTGTTGGGGGTGGGAGTCACTAGTGTGGGGCCTTGCTATGCTGGCCCAGACTGATCACTTGCTTAGGGGGCTGCTGGTTTGCAGGAGGGTGGGGCCTTATTGGTGGATTGCCCCCAGGCTTAGAGCCCTGCAAGCGGGTGCCCTGCTGTGAGGCCTGCTGCAGCTGCTGTAGCTGCTGCCACTGCTGCACCCTTGGGCTGCTGCCGCCATCTCAGGCAACTGCAGCTGCCTCAGGCCACTCCTACTACTGACATGATGCTACTACTGCTGTTAGACGTCACTCCCCTCCCACCCACGAAAGACAGACCTTTCCTGCAGGGCTGGTAAGCTGCTTTCCTGGTCCTGGAACAATTCAGAGGTGGTTATCTAGTTTGGACGGGAAATTTGGGAAAGCTTTGGAGTCCAGCCACACCCACTCAATGTCCAATTCTTTGACATCAAAAAGAGCTGCTATACATCTTTTGGAGCAGAAAAGCAGTGGGCAGCTTTCAGAGATTTGGTATACACTACTGAACTTACTCATCTGAGCCAGAACATTCAGAAATATCAAGATTGGTTTGACAAAAATGATGGGGAAATTCAGAAGCTGCTAAACAAAAACAAGAATTCCAGAGGGTTTACCAGCAAGATAATTCATCTAAGGGCAACTAGGTGGTGTAGTGGATAGTGTGCTGGCCCTGGAGTCAGGAGGACCTTAGTTCAAATCCAGCCTCAGATACTTGACCGTTACAAGTTCTGTGACCCTGGGCAAGTCACTTAACCCCAATTACCTCAACTAAAAAAAAAATAGTTCATCCATCTCTATGAAGATAGCATTTAACTCCATCAAAAGTAAAGTACAAGCAAAACTTAGATACAGGATTCTTGGTTAAGTAAACAGGCAGATGAAATTCAGTTTTACACTGATAGTAACAATCCAAAGCACTTTTATGATGCCCTGAAGGCTATTTATGGGTCAGAGATCTATGGTGCATCTCAACCATTCAGTGCTGATGGAGCCACACTTATTAGTGATAAGGACAAAATCCTGGAGAGATTGGCTAAACACTTCCATCCTTTTTTCAAAAGACTATCAATCAATATTGAAACCATTGACTGTATACCTCACGTTGAAGTCAATCCCTCTCTAGCCAAATTTTCAACTGAAGAAGAGGTTTTGAATGCCATGCAGCTCCTCTGGTGTGGCAAAACACCTGGTGCTGATTCTATTCCAGCTGAGACTTACAAGGTAGGGGTCCACTGATCATACAACAGCTGAATGAAAATGTCTGGGTTATATGCAAGAGGAGGTTATTTACCTAGGAGTTCAAGAATGCCTCCATTGTAAAGAGAATAGGTTGTCCTGTGACAATCACAGGGGTTCTCTCTCTTAGTCACTGCTAGCAAGATTCTTGCCAGTTTACTAGGCTGATTCTTTAACTGGAAGATAAATCATCTGAGAGCCAGTGTGGCTTCAGAAAGACCTAAGGAACAGTTGATACAATGTTTCCAGCCCAATAACACTGGGAGAAATGCCAAGAGCAGAACAGAGGTGTGTATACAATGTTCTTCAATCTGACCAAGCCTTTTTTGGGGGGTGGGAGAGTGGGGGGGTCACACAGCTAGTGTCAAGTGTCTGAGACTGAATTTGAACTCAGGTCCTTCTGAATCCAGGGCCGGTGCTTTATCCACTGTGCCGCCTAGCTGCTTTTTATTTTTTTCTGACCAAGCCTTTTGAAACTGACAGTCAGGAGGGCTTGTGAAAAATGTCAGAATTTGGTTGTCTACAAAAATTCATCAGTATTGCACCCAGAAATCTGTTTTGCTTCTGACCACTGTTAGCCTTAATTTACCCTCACTTTTATCATCCCCCCATGTTATTTCCTTTCTGTTTCCCTATTGAGTAGATTTCTATATCCAACTGAATGTGTGGTATGTGTGTGTGTGTATTATTCAATTTTTGAACCAATTCTGATGTGAGTGAAGTTCCAGCATTGCCTGCCACTCCCATTTCTGCTTCCACTATAAAAGCTCTTCCTTACATGCCTTTTTTAATGTGAGACAATTACCCCCATTCTACCTCTCCCTTCACCTTTCTCTCAGTGCATGCCTCTTCTTCATCCCTTTATTTTTGTTTTTGAGATCATTTCAACTTAATCAACTCATGATCATGCCCTCTGTCTATGTAAACTATTTATAACTGTTCTAATAATAATAAAAGTCTTTGAAGTTGCATGTATCATCTTCCCATATAGGAATGTAAACAGTTGATTCTGTTATGATTTCTCTTTCCTGTTTACTTTTTCATGCTTCTTTTGAGTCTTTTGTTTGAATGTCAAATTTTCTATTCAGTTGTTTTTTTCATCAGGAATACTTAAAAGTTTCTATTAAAAAAAAAAGAAAGTCTCTATTAAATTAAATATTCATTTACCCCCAGAAAGATTATGTTCGTTTTGATAGGTAAATGATTCTTGGGTGTAATTCTAATCTTTTGCCCTCTGGAATATCATATTCTAAACGTGGTAGTGCTAAATCTTATGTGATCCTGACTGGCTCCATGACATTCAAATGATTTCTCTCTGGCTGTTTGTAGTATTTTCTCCTTGATCTGGGAGCTCTGGAATTTGACTATAATATTCCTGGGAGCTTCCATTTTGGGATCTCTTTCAGAAGGTGATCAATGGGTTCTTTCCATTTCTATTTTACTCTCTGGATCTAAGATTATCAGGGTAGTTTTCCTTTATAGTTTCTTAAAATACGATGTCTAGGCTCTTTTTTATTATGTCTTTCAAGCAGTCAAATAATTCTTTTTTTTTTTTTTGGTGAGGCAGTGGGGGTTAAGTGACTTGCCCAGGGTCACACAGCTAGTAAGTGTCAAATGTCTGAGGCCGGGTTTGAACTCAGGTGCTCCTGAATTCAGGGCTGGTGCTCTATCCACTGTGCCACCTAGCTGCCCCTAAATAATTCTTAAATTATCTCTCCTTGATCTATTTTTCAGTTTAGTTTTTTTCCCCAATGAGATATTTCACATTTTCTTCTAATTTTTCCATTCTGTTGACTTTTGTTTTTGGTGGGGCAATGAGGGTTAAGTGACTTTTCCAGGGTCTCACAGCTAGTAAGTAAGTATCAACTAGCTGAGGCAGTATTTGAACTCAGGTCCTCCCGAATCCAGAGCCGGTGTTTTATCCACTGCACCGCTTAGCTGTCCCCTTTTATTTGTTTCTTGATGTGTAATGAGAGGGGCTTAAGTGTGGCATCCTCCATTTTGACCCTAATTCTTCACCTTCCATATTTTCCCTCAAGCCTGTATTTCTCTTTTGTAATCTTTCAAACCCATTACTCAGACCAGCCTACTTTACATACCAAACCATATCCTAAAATTCCTTTATATCTTTCTCTTTTTAAGACATTCTAGGATTTAAATACACATTATCTATTCTATAATTGAGTAGGAATCTCATACAAGTTATAGCAACATGCCATATAAAAGATTACCTTTAAATTGATGAGTAGTGAACTATAGTTTGTATGATTCCCCAATTTTTTTTTTTTTTTTAGTAAGGCAATTGGGATTAAGCGACTTGCCCAGGGTCACACAGATAGTAAGTATTAAGTGTCTGAGGCCAGATTTGAACTCAGGTACTCCTGAATCCAGCACCAGTGCTCTATCCACTGTGCCATCTAGCTGCCCCTGATTCCCCCAATTTTTAACTAGATGGCCCAATCAATTACCTTTTTTTTTTTTTTTAAGTGAGGCAATTGGGGTTAAGTGACTTGCCCACGGTCACACAGCTAGTAAGTGTTATGTGTCTGAGGCCAGATTTGAACTCAGGTACTCCTGACTCCAGGGCCGGTGCTCTATCCACTTCGCTACCTAGCTGCCCTCAATTACCTTTTTGATAATTTCCTGATGACACAAAACTTTTCCCTTGTTGGTCAGGCCTGTCCAGCTTGAAAAACAAGCCAGGGAACCTTATATGGCAAAACTGCCTTTTTATAGTTACTGAAATGGCCTTTTTTTTTCTAGTTGGAAAAATTTAAAATTCATGTTTTAATGCTACATTCAAGTTTCTAATTAGTTTGCAAGCAAGTTTCTTTCTGCTCTTCCCCCACTTCCTTAACTTAGCCACATCTTGGGGGTAGCTTAATCAAACAATTAAACAAAATTCCATGCACTAATTACATTTTCAAAAGAAACTTGAACACACATGAGACAATCCCACATTAGACATATAGACAGACACACGAGACACAATCTCACATCAGACACAAACAAGCATGAAACACAGTCCTAAACAATTATTTCCTTGAAGCTTCTTTTCTCAGTACTCCCATCCCCCACTGACACTTCCTTGTCAGCAAAGAAGAGAAGGGAGAGAGGAAAAAAAGAAAAATTAATTTGCTTTTTAACTTTTCTTTAAGATAATCTGATTTAACCTAATTTAGACCTCTCAAAGGAGCTCCAATAGGCCAATTTAATTTGTCATTATCTTTAGTCAATTCTAACCCTTTATTACAATATTTGTGCACATCAGAACCATATTTCTTAACCATTTGCAACACAATAGATCTATAAGGGGTCTCGGCCAAGTAAGATAATTTGAAATTTGTAATGCCTCAATCTTTTACCCTGAGTAAATTCCTACCTTTGAGAAATAGCTTGTGCTGCGCATACCCTTTGACCCAGCAATACCTCTTTTGGGTCTTTTTCCCAAAGAGATCATGGAAGGGGGAAAGGGACCCACATGTACAAAAATATTTATAGCTGCTCTTTACGTGGTGGCAAGGAATTGGAAGTTGAGGGGGTGCCCATCAATTGGGGAATGGCTGGACAAGTTGTGGTATATGAATACAATGGAATACTATTGTGCTATAAGAAACGATGAGCAGGAGGAGTTCAGAGAAACCTGGAGGGTCTTGCGTGGGCTGATGATGAGTGAGATGAGCAGAACTAGAAGAACATTGTACACAGTAACATCAACAGTGAGTGTTGATCTACTGTGATGGACTATATTCTTCTCACCAATGCAATGGCACAGAAGAGTTCCAGGGAACTCGTAATGGAAGAGGATCTCCAAATCCAGGAAAAAAAAAAAAAGAGAGAAATAGCTTGTGATAGCTATCCTCTACTGAGAGCTCCAGAGCTTCTTCATGGGACAAGAATTCAAACTAATAGCGAGAGTGAGGTTTGAGTTGAAAACTGGAAAGGAATTTTCATCTTGCAAATAAGAATCCATAGCTTATTTGGGTGAAAACCTCTGTGAGGTGCCTGCCATGATGTGCGCTCCATGGTGAATTCCATTTCCGACTTTTTGTTAATCATTTTTCTTTTTGTGGGTCAATGAGGGTTAAGTGACTTGCCCAGAGTCACACAGCTAGCTAGTAAGTGTCAAGTGTCTGAGGCTGAATTTAAACTCAGATCCTCCTGAATCCAGGGCCAGAGCTTTATCCACTGTACCACCTAGCTGCCCCTAACAATGCATTTTTTTTCTAATTTCCAATCAAATCTAAGTCACAGGAACTATTTCTGTAAATTTTTGTTTTTATGCCTGTCTTCTACAGAAAAAAAAAACAGGTCAGAGAAATTATTATTTTCATAACATCTCCTACAGGAAAAACCAGATCAGAGACAGACAGGAAAAGAAAGCATAGTACCAGTTTATTTGTCTCAAGAACAAGCAGGCATGAATCATGTGGAGTCCCCTTCCGAAGAAGGAACTCAAAGACTCCCTCTTTCTGAGGGTAAATAAGGTTTCTTTGCTCACTGGTTACAGGGTGTTATCGGTTTCACTAAGCATGATGAGAATCAACCTAAAAGCAAAAACTATAAGAATGGATGTAATGCAAATCAGTTTTAACAATTTCAGTTATAACAAGAATGTAGGAAATACCACCTACAATCAGTTTGATAGTGCGACAACAGAAACACTATCCTGAGATTATAGGATTCCAAAAAAAGGGGGTTTGGCAAGGATGAGGATGCTCAGATGTTTTACCAAGGTAGGAATTTACTATCCTGGGGAAAGAAGTCAGCAGATAGGGACTTATCTGCTAGCTATGTGGATTCTGTTTGGCGCTCAGTCAAAGGGCATTTTGCTCCTATTAATTCAGGGTTTCATAAAATCTTTTTGGATAATAAGGTAGCTCCATCAGTCCAAACGTCCAATACATTTTTACTGTCCTAACACTGTGCCTTGCACATAATTATTTAATATTGTTGCTGAATTGATTAAGTACACTTACTTTTACTTTTCTCACGATCCTTTAAGATCCACAGACAGAAGCAACTAAGGCCAAGAAAAGTTATGTGAAATTTGTTCCGCCACACAAGTACTACGGAGCTGGAACTTTTCCCAAATCCAACGGTTTTCTGTACTATTTGTAACTTAAGATCTTAGAGCAGAACCAAAAATAATGAAAAGAAGAAATAACAAAGAGATGTACCAAAGTGTTATGGAAAACTTCCCTACTTATGTGACTTGGGCTAAATCCCTTCTTTCTAGAACTCTGAGTATTCAACTTTAAAATGGAAGTATTAGAGGGAATGAATTCCCAGACTCCTTGCCAGCTCTAAATCCTGTGAAATGAAAACAGCCACAGAGAAGCAAAAAGAACCTGTTGTGCACTTCCTAGTCATGACTCCTACTGCTACGAAAAAGAAAAACACCCGTCCCAAGTGACTCCGGAGTTAAGTTTATTCCCGGGATGAATACACAATACTAAAGATGATGAATTCTTCCGAGATGAGAGAAAAAGTGGGCTCGTTTCCTGAAGGTGATGAGTCTAAGTGTGAGGCCCTGGGTCTGACGCAGTTCCAGGCGGGCGGGGGGGGAAGAATATGGCGTTACGCTAGTCATGGAGTTCCCGTTAGTAGCTTCCACCTCAACCCTACCCCGGACCTTTCTTTCCTTGCTCCCTTCCCACTCCCTCAGGTCCGGGTCATCAGCTCCGGTTCCGTCAGGGCGCTGCCCTCCTCTCGGCCCATGCGTCAGGGGGCGGGAGCACCATCGCTGCCACGTCTGGGCCGCCACGGTGCCGCCGGGGGCGCGGGAGAAGCGCTAGGAGGGGAAGCAGGAGCTGAAGCGGAAGCCGGATGCGGATTTGGCGCCTCGCGAGCAGGTGAGCTGCGGTGCCGGACGGGTGCGCCGAACGCGGTTATGCTGGAAGGGGCGAGGCCGAGTTGGGTCTGCAGGCTGGTCCGCTGTTCGCTGGGCGAGGGTAGACATAAGGAAGGATGTGCCGAGAGGCGGCTTTAGGACCGTGTGGCCGCTTCTCGCTCTTCCCCCAGACACGGGGCTTGGGGCCAGGCTCCGACCTGCCTGAGAGAGCTGAGCCGAGGCTGCCAGCCCCCTCGGAGCTTCTGTCGGACTTTAACAATAAAGCACGCCTGTGCCCCTTAGGCGGGAACTCCCGGAGACTCGGCCCGGCGCTGCGGGAGATCAGGAAGGGGCCCGGGCCCGGCACGCTGCCCTGTCTGAAGGGAGGGTTTCGCTGTGTACCGTGCCCTGAAGGGCGGGTACTCCTTTTACCAGAACACTTTCTTGGAGGAGGCGTAAAGTGGACGCTCTGTAGGCGACCTCAGGAAGCCAATCTGGTCAGTTATTGACCCTGAGCTGTGCAGGCTTTCTGTTTCAGATGGTGTCCACTTGGACCACATTGCATCTGCCCGGGTTGGCGGGGGTGGGGCGTTGGGGGGAGGGGGAGACGTGAGGTAAAGTACTCTTTGTTCATTTTCATTGGTGTTGAAACTACCCTGGAAACAATCCTGGAAACCCACCAACCAGTTCCATTCCCCCCCCCCCCCCCCCGTTTAAAAGGGCCAACATTTTCTAAGATTTTTTAAAAAGCAAATTGTATATATTGTAGTGAATGGAAGATGGTCTTTTATATAAAGGAATATCTTCACCTGTTATTTAGTCAATGCAGAATACAAGTTCCAGATGAAGTTTATTGCTCTAAATGGAAAGCATTAAAATAATTTTAGAGATAGGAGGTATCCAATCCCTGTATTTTACTAAGGAAACCGACCAGAAAGCTTTAGTGACTTGCCCCAATTTTATAACTAGTAGCACAGATGGGAATAGAATTCAAGTCTTGAATCTTATTCATTAACATTTTTTCTTTCTAGACTAACATCTACCTAAATGAAGATTAAATCTGAAAATCTTTAGGATTAACATAGAACTTCTTTGGTGAGGTGCTATTTAAAGTAGGCAATATGATGTATTGGAAGAAAAATTACCTCTTGACTGTTAGAGACTTCTAGGTTTTTGTTTTGTTAAAGCTAAAATTCTAGCTATTCTGTCTAAAATATCTAATGAGTGGTTGCCAATAAATTATAAGCTTTAGCAAGAGTTAGATTTTTAAGCATTTGTTAAGGAGAATAAGAATTTGGTAAAGAGAGAAGGAAAGGCCTACATTCATCTATTAAAGAGAGAGAGCATTCCTAGCTCTGCTCTCTGCCATAGTCCACAGGAAAAGAGAGAGAGCTCCAGGCTCCCCCTTCTCTCTCCCACCAGCAAACGTCACTTCCTGACGCCAAAGAAAAGACACATGCTCTTGCCCTCAGAGATGTTCACCTCATGGCGGAGCTTTTCTACAGTAAATCTCCAGCAGGTGGTGTCATTCCAATCGTTACAGTATGTAGAGCACCAACTTGGGGTAGTGTGTAGATTACTGGGCTTGACATTCCTCACACTTGGGAAATCACAAGTCCTTTAATTGAGATACTCTAAATTCTTACCTGTGGTTGTTGGATAAATGACATGTGGGTTCTAGTTTTAGCCCTGCTACTAACTAGCTGTGTGACACTGGACTAGCTATTGTGGTAAAACAGATAAAAATACATGTTTTGTATCCTAAATTGTGGAAAACAAGACAGTGAATGTTATTTGGAAAATATATAATTAGATAAATATGGCAAGACCAGTGGCCCAATAAGTGTGAGACTGAGCCTGGTGTGAATTACAGGTCAGAAGTGAAGATAAGTATAGATATGCCAGAAGTAGACAGGAGTGTGCAGGGTGTGTGTATATTATGGAATGAGTTTGAGTTAATCTGAGCTGCAGTGACTTTCCCCCTGGGGTTATGTTTACACATATTTGTTTTGTTATTGGAAAGCATTCTGGGTTTTGAGTCAGGATTTTAGTCATGATTCTGCCTCTAATTTGCTCTTTGGTCTTGGGCTCAGTTTCTAGGCCTCATAGCTTCTTTTTTTTTTTTTTTTTTTTTAAGTGAGGCAATTGGGGTTAAGCAACTTGCCCAGGGTCACACAGTTAGTAAGTGTTAAGTGTCTGAGGCTGGATTTGAACTCAGGTACTCCTGAATCCAGGCCCGGTGCTTTATCCACTGCGCCACCTAGCTGTCCCTGCCTCATAGCTTCTTAATTGTAAAATGAATGGATTTGGACTAGATGATCCTTCTCACTGTTACAATTCACTAAACTTATGTAATATTTAGGTAGCATAGATAATAGTTTCTAAAACTATCTAATCTAGTTCCCTCCTTTTACAGATGAAGAAAGTGAGGCCCAGAGAAGTAACTTGACCAAGGTCACAAAGCCAGGAAGATAAGAGCTGAGATTTTTGAACTTCAAGTTCTTTGACTCCAAATCTAGTACACTTTCCACTGTATCACATCTCATTTATCTGGCCACATTGGGAAAGGTATTCCCTATAAAGTTTGTTTTCCAGATGAATGAAATTTGTTGCTTTAAATACTAGAAGTTTTTATTTTAAACATTTTTTCAGAACAATCTTTATAATTCTTTTCGCTATTTATTAAGGTAATTTAAAACTCTTATGAGAATTCAGTATTGTAGTACGCTGCAATACAGTGAAGCCTTGAGAAACCTCTGAGGAGTGTCTGGTTGTTAGCCCCCTCTACCAGAAAGCCTCAAAATAGCAGGTGAACAAGGTGAAATCACAACAAAACCAGAAGAAATAAAGAGTAATTAGAACCTATTGTCTACAGTTCTATCCTAACAAAACTGGAGTTGATACAAGATAGCTGGAGTTTATGGAGTGGTGGTGGTATGTGTGTGACACCTATTGCTTTAAAACCTATACCTTAGGATAATCACTTTGCTGGCTGAATAGAGAGTTGATTGGAGTGGGGGAGATTTGAGGAAGGAAATTATTCTAAATAGTCCAGGTGTGAGATGATAAGGGACTGCTCTAGAGAAGTGTCATGTTAGAGGAGAGAGGTCTTTGAGAGATGTTGTAAAGGTAAAATTGACAGGCTTTGGTAACAGATTGGATAATGAAGTATGAGAGATAGTGAGGAGTTGAGGATAACTCCTAGGTTGAAAGCCTGAGGGACTGGGAGGATGGTGTTACATTAATAGGGAAGGCAGTAGGGGGAGAGGTTAGGGGAAAAGATAATGAGTTCTCTTTTGGACATGCAGAGTTTAAGATGTTCCCTAATTTACTGGATATCCAGTTTGAGATGTCTGAAAGGCAGGTGGAGATGCAGGATTGGAAGTTAGCAGAGAGGTGAGGGTAGGATAGGTAGATTTGAGAATCATCACCAAAGAAATTGTAGTTAAATCAGTGGAGTTGATGAGATCACCAAGTGGGATAGTACATATAGAGAAGAGAGCAGAACCTTGTGGGAAACCTATAGTTAGAGGGCATGATGTGGATGAGAATCCAGTATAGGAGAATGAGGAGGGGTCAGTTAGGTAGGAGAAAAATCAGGAGAGAGTGGTGATCCAAAACCCTAGAGAGAAGAAGGTAACCGTCAGTGTCACAGACTGCAGAGAGATCAAAGAGAAATAAGGATTGAGATGAGGCCAGCAAGTAAGAGTTCATTGGTAACTTTGGAGAGAGGAGTTGAATTATGAAGTCAGAACCCATATTGTAAGTGGTTCAGAAGAGAGTGAGAGGAAAGTGGAGGTACCTATTAAATGGCTTTTTCAGGGAGTTTAGCCATAAAGGGTAGAAGATTTATAGAACAATATCAGGGGTGGAAAGATCAAATGAGGGTTTTTTGAGAATGCAGGAGAAAAATAGGCAGTAGGAAAGGAGCCACTAGACTGGAAGAGATTGAAGATAAGTGAGGGGACAATTTGTTGGAGGAGGCAGGATGGAATGGAATCACGTGAGGTAATGGTGAAGGAAGAGATAGTGTCACAAAGCATATGAGTGACAGAAGATGGGGAAGAGGGAACTCACAACAAATAGTGCTTTTTTTTTTTTTTGGTAAAATATGAGGCAAAGTTTTCAGGTGAGAGGGTAGGAAGAGTGGGAGCCATGGGAGGTTTGAAGAAGGATGCAAGTGTTTGGAAAAGCCATTGTGTAGACTCTGAAGAGTAAGGGACATATAGTAGACTAGCCCAATTAGAACAGTTATGTGATTTTTTTCCCACCTTTGTTTAGTAACACATGTTCAGGAGTAAAGGTGGTGAATAGTAGGAGTAATACAAGGCAAAGTAAGGCTTGTCTGTGGGAAATCATTAATATAAGGTAGCTAGGGACTCAAGCCTCTTTGGCTTTTCCAAACCTCATACCACCTCATCCCTCCTCAAATACCCTACAACTCCCTCTCCCCTGGCTCTCTTAGCTGAGAACCTTGCTTCATACTTCACTAAAAAAAAATGAAAGCATTCAACTGAGAGCTCCCTCTTCTCCTCATTTTATATCATTCAGATGCCTTTACTTGTCTCACATCAGAGGTGGCCCTACTCCTTGCCAAAGCAAACCTCTACCTGCACAAGTGATCTCATTCCATCCTGACTCCGGCAGTATATTGTCCCTTCCATCATCCTTACTCTTTCTCTTATCTTAAATCTCTCCTTGTCTGCTGGCTACTTCCTATCATCAAAAAACTCACATGACCCTTCTATTCCCATTGTCCTATATATATCTCTTAGTGGCAACTAAGTGGCAAATCCTTGAAAGAATTGTCTGCAATAAGTGCCTATAATTCCTTTCCTCTCAATTATTTCTTAACTGTCTACAATCTGCCTTCCAATCTTGTCATTCAACTAAATTCATCATTCAACTGAAACTGCTCTCAAAATTTACCAGTTAATAACCAAATCTAATGACTGTTTCTCAATTCTCATTCTTTTTGAACTCTTTAGAGCTTTTCACACTATTGTCTCCCCTCTTCTAGATACCCTCTTTTCTCTAGTTTCAGGAGACCACTCCTAGTTCTCTCCCTAACTTATCTAATAGCTCCTTCTCAATCTCTTTTGCTGAATCTTCATCTGCTAACCATGAGTATACCGTGGGGCTCTGCACATTGTGTTCCCCAATGGATTGTGAGCACCTCGAGACCTGGTTTTGTCTTTCCTTTGTATTTTTAGCACTCAGCTCAGTGCTCGACACATAGTAGGCACTTAATAAATGCTTATTGACTAAGTCACATTTTAATTTTTATATAATTAATATGTATTGTATCACTAAAATTTTACTTGAAGGAAAAACCCTTAAATATAGATTTGGAGCTGAAAAACACTTTAGGATTCGTCTAGTCTTAACTCAAATGTACAGATAAAAAAAAATTGTGGCCCAGAGAAGGCAAAAACATTTTGTTTTTTAATGGTATTCTTACTTGGGTTTGGAAATATTGTCTATTGTTAGAGCTTTTTCTAGACTGAGTTTGTTATCATGTTTTAATGAAAATTGAAACATTTTTTTGTATGGGAACTAAATCTAAGTTTCTGCCAAATTTTCCTTACAAAATCTTACTTTTTTCATCCATATCATGACCTCCAATACATTGATTCTTCATTTCTCCCGGGCCATCTACCCCATACTAGCTATTTTACCCATCTTGACCTCTTGGTTAAACAATTCAACTTTACATTGTTCTCTCTTGAATCCCTTATCCAGTATCATTTCACCAATTACATCCAGCCAAGCCTCAGCTGTGGTTCACTCCCATCCTTTGCCATCTTCACTCCTTACATATGTGAGGCTGAATAAGGATAGAGAAAATCAGACAACTGCTTCAACTGGGTCCACACTCACCTGCCTCATCAGCTCACTGTCTCATTCACCACAGTGACTCTTCCAAACCTTTTCATTCCTCCTCAAACCTCCCATGACTTTGTCACTCCACTCTCTCAGCTGAGAACTTTGCCTCCTGTTTTTGTTTTTGTTTTGGGGGCTTTTTTTGCAGGGCAGTGAGGGTTAAGTGACTTGCCCAGGGTCACGCAGCTAGTAAGTGTCAAGTGTCTGAATCCGGATTTGAACTCAGGTCCTCCTGAATCTGGGGCTGGTATTTTAACCACTGCGCCATCTAGCTGCCTCCTTTGCTCCTGTTTTAACAAAAACAAAAACAAAAAATTGAGGCCATTCACCATTAATTCTCTCTTCTTTATACCTTAGGCAGATGCCTTCTGCCACTTTTTTTTTCATTCACTCCCATCTCACATGATGAGGTGGCTATGGCCAACCCCTCTAACCTGTTCAAGCAATCCCGTTGCATCCCATCTCCTCCAACAGATTGCTGCCTCGTTTATTCCCACTTTATCACTTATTTTCAATCTCTCTCTACTGGCTCATTGCTTACTGCTTACAGACATGCCCATGTCTCCTCCGTCCTGAAAAAACCCTTTTTTTGATTCTTCTATCCCTGCTAACTGGTGCCCTGTGTCTCTTCTGCCCTTTTTTGGCTAAACTCCTCAAAAAGACCATCTATTGTCTTCTTAACTCCTTAAAATCTGGCTTCTGACCATATCATTCCGCTGAAATTGCTCTCTCCAAAGTTAGCAATGATCTCTTAATTGCCAGATCCATAGCCTTTTTTCTCAGTCATTTTCCTTGACCTCTTTGCAGCCTGTGACACTGTTAGCTTCCCATATGGTGGCAATTCTTAAGCCTATCTAGCCTGACTGTACCTCACTGCTGACCTCCAATCTCGCATCTTCAACTGCTTTTCAGACACCTCAAACAGGATTTCAAACTCAGCATGTCCAAAGCAGAATTTATTATCATTCCACCTAAACTCTTTCCTCCCTTCCCCCCATACTTTCCTTATTACTGTATAGGACAATGCCATCCAGTCCCTCAGGTTCCAAACCTAGGAATGATCCTCTTAGGATCTTTTTTTCTTTTTTGGTGTGAGGCAATTGGGGTTAAGTGACTTGCCCAGGGTCACAACAGCTAGTAAGTGTCAACTGTCTGAGGCCAGATTTGAACTCAGGTCCTCCTGAATCCAGGGCCGGTGCTCTATCCACTGCACCACCTGGCTGCCCCAGCCTGCCTCTTTTCTTTCCACATCCTCCATTCAGTCACTAAAGTGATTTTCCTAAAATGCAGGTCAGATCATGTCACTTTCTCCAGTCAATAAACTGCAGTGACTTCCTACAAACTCCTGGAACAAATACAAAATCTTATATTTGGCATTAAAAGCCCTTCATAGCTTAGCCCCCTCCTACCTTTGTAGTCTTATTACATTTTATTTCTCACAATGTATTCTTCAACCCAGCTCTCAGCTCCCTCATGCCTTCAATCCTCTCTTCTAAGGATTTCCCTGGTTTCCTTTAAGTAAATTTCAGCTAAAATCTCATCTTTTACAGGAAGCCTGTCCCAGTCTCTCTGAATTCTAGTGTCTTTCCTTTCTTAATTATTTCCTATTTATCCAGTCTGTAGTTTGTATATATTTGTTGGCATGTGATCTTCCACATTAGATTGTAAATTCCTTGAGGGCAGGGACTGTCTTTTGCTTCTTTTTGTATCCCTATTGCTTAGCATAGTGCCTGTCACATAATAGGTGTCTGTTAAATATTGGTTGATAAATTTGTACTAGTTAATCACAACTGAGCTCCTCCCCCACCTTTTGCAAGGCAATCCTCTTATACTTTCCTAATTAATGAGACATGGATGAAGCTGCAACAAAGGAGACCGAGGGGCATTCAGACAGAAAGGAGAATCGAGAGACACAGAGGCTTTTTGTTTTTGTTTTTGTGAGGCATTTGGGGTTAAGTGATTTGCCCAGGGTCACACAGCTAGTAAGTGTCAAGTGTCTGAGGCCAAGTTTGAACTCAGGTCCTCCTGGCTCCAGGGGTGGTGCTCTATCCAACTGTACCACCTAGCTGCCCCTACACAGAGGCTTTTAAAAGAAAGTATGATAAGAGTAAATCAATGTTACTATTGTAGAGAGCTTTTCAAGTTTAGCTGAGAAAAGAAGGCAAGATATAGGACAATAGGTGGTAGGAATCATGAGATTTAGGCAGGGTTGTCAAAGGATGTGGTGGGAGAACTTGAGCATATTTGTAGTTAGCATTAAAAGATAGGGAGAACAACCTATATCAGACTGCTTTCCATCTTGGGGAGGAGGGAGGAAGGGGAGGGGGAGAGAAAAAAAAAATTGGAAAAGTCCAGTGAGGGCAGAAGTTGAAAACTATCCTTATATGTAATATGTAACTGGAAAATAATAAAATTAAAAAAAACATTGGCAAATAAAAAAAAAGTTAGGGAGAGATTAAATATTGGGATGGGATTGAGGGTACACGTGGAGGTGCTGACCTTAATGAACAGAAGGGAGATATCTCATCAAAGACTGGTACAAAGGAGGAGCTAGTGGGACAATATCAGAGGAATTGAGAGGAAGAAGAAAAGTCTCAGCAAGTGTCCTGGGTTTTTTGATTAAGATATGAAGATCTTGGGGCAGCGAGGTGACACCATCCCTGGAATCAGGAGGACCTGAGTTCAAATCCATCCTCAGACACTTACTAGCTGTGTGACCCTGGGCAAGTCACTGAGCCCTCATTGCCTCACCCCAAAAAATAAAATTAAGATCCTCAGAAGAGAGGGTATAGGCAAAGTGGCACAAGAGACTTGAAAAGAAAAGGTTCAGAACAGCTGCTGTGGTGAATGGGATAGGAAAGTCAATTAAGGAGGAATGTGATAGGATTGTCTTTAGTGACTATGATTTCACTATTTCTTCCATTTCTATTTAGCAATTTGTGAGAAGAAAGATGGCATAACTCAGGATTGGAGTTTGTTTGGCAAGAGAAAAATGTGGAACTGAACTGATTCATTGAAAATTGAGAAGGCAGAAATAGTGATGGGATAGTACTGAGGGCTAGTGGGATTGGGCAGGGGTTAGAGGTAGGTTCTTAGAGGTTTTTTCTAATACATCTGATAATATCTGAATATGGAAGAGACTTTGAAATTTTATAAACCAATTCATGAGCAAATCTTCTGTCTTTAAAAGAAATTTGTAGCCTTACACATTTCTTCCATGTAAAACTAGTAACAGGTATAATGGTTAGTATTGGAAACTTAGGTTCTTATCCCTCTTCAGATACTAGCAGTATGTGACCCTGAGCAAGTTAACCTCTCCTCCTTATGTGTAAAATTGTGATAATAGTAGTATCTATATTACAGGTTTGTTGTGGGAATCAGATTAAATAATATATATAAAATACTTTGCTAACTCTAATATAAATGTGAGATCGTTTTAAAGGTTCTATGTATCTATATATGTACTGGCATATAGAATTGAGAAGCCAAAATTACTAAACTGCCATCATACCTTTTTTTTTTTTTTAAAGTGAGGCAATTGGGGTTAAGTGACTTGCCCAGGGTCACACAGCTAGTAAGTGTTAAGTGTCTGAGGCCGGATTTGAACCCAGGTACTCCTGACTCCAGGGCTGGTGCTCTATCTACTGCACCACCTACCTAGCTGCCCCTCATCTTACCTTTTTTTTTTTTTTTTGCAGGGCAATGAGGGTTAAGTGACTTGCCCAGGGTCACACAGCTGTGTTAGGTGTCTGAGGCCACATTTGAACTCAGGTCCTCCTGAATCCAGGGCCAGTGCTCTATCCACTGTGCCACCTAGCTGCCTCCCATCTTACCTTTTTTTAAAAAAAATTAAAATTAAAATTTTTGCGGGGCAATGAGGGTTAAGTGACTTGCCCAGGGTCACACAGCTAGTAAGTGTCAAGTGTTTGAGGCTGGATTTGAACTCAGGTTCTCCTGAATCCAGGGCTGGTGCTTTATCTACTGCACCACCTAGCTACCCCCCCATCATACCTTTTATTTTATTTCATTATACCTTTTAAAAACTTAAATTTCACTGATTACTTTTTTTATATTATTCAAGAGTTTCTTTGCCCTTCAGAAACATTTTTTTCTGAGACAAAATTTCTTTGTATAAATTACTACTTCATTTTCATTCCTCATTGCAGTCATGAAGCCTGATGAAACACCTATGTTTGACCCAAGTCTATTGAAAGAGGTGGACTGGAGCCAGAATACTGCAACATTTTCCCCAGCCATTTCCCCAACACACCCAGGAGATGGTTTGGTTTTGAGGCCTCTTTGTACTGCAGATCTAAACAGAGGTATTGATTAATTTCACATTTATTAATCATAACTTGAATTGGTTTATTCTCTTATTTGTACTAATGAAAGCCAATTAGAATTTTTTAAAAGTAAACAACATTTTTATTTATAGTTTTGTGTTCCAATTTTTATCCCTCCTTTTCTCCCTGCTTACCACCTTAGGGAGGGGGGAGAGGAATCAGATATAGGTTATACATGTGCAATTATGTAAAACATTACCATGTTAGTCATTTTATTTAAGAAAACTTGAATAAAAGAAAAAATGAAAGAAGAGGTGAAAAATAGCATGCTTCAGTCTGTGTTCCATCAATACCATTTCTTTGGAGGCGAATAGTATGTTTCATCATTACTCCTTTGGGATTGTCTTGGATCATTGTATTGTTGAGAATAGTTGTCTTTCACAGTTCTTCATCAAACAGTGTTCTCTTGGTTCTGCTCTCTTCACTATACATCAGTTCATATAAGTCTTTCCAGACCTTTCTGAAATCATCCTGCTTGTCATTTCTTATTGCACAATAATATTGCATCATCATCATATACCACAGCTTGTTTAGCCATTCCCCAATTGATGGGCATTCCTCTGATTTCCAGTTCTTAGCCACCACCAAAAGAGCTGCTAGAAATATTTTTTGTACAAAGAAGTCTTTTTCTCTTTTTGAGGATGTCTTTGGGATCAAAGGGTATTCACAGTTCCATAGCTCTTTGGGCATAGTTCCAAACTGGAAAGCCAATTAGAATTGATGTAGATGATGGGATTTAAGGTTAATTAAGATCTAAAGTTAATGTTTATCATGTATTTTTTCATCTTTATTTAAATATATGTGTTTCAATACTGTGTTCAACATTAAATAAATTAGACACAATGAAGATAATTCAGGAGGAATGGTAGAGATTCACCTTTTCTCATCCTGTATTCTCCAGATTTTCTTTCTGCTGGGAGGAATACCATCATCACTTTTTACTTCTGTCTCCCCTTGAAATAGCTTACTTATAAGCACTTTGATCTCTCTTTTCAGGATATAGGAAATTACTAAGTAGACAAGGTCTTCTTTCTACTTTTCCTCCAATAATATTTTTCTCAGATAAGCCACATTGTGGAGAAATCTTATGTAAAGTGAAAGCGATTATACAAAAATTGTTTTCATTCACTAAATTAAGCAAAAAATAAAAAAATCTAAACCTAGGGCAAAATGGTTGTCATGAACCTTAAAAGTTTTAAATGTTTCCAACCTAAAGCTGAAGAATGAGTTTTGATGAGGTCTATTCTTATGGCTACAAAAATTAAAAAAAAAATTGTCCTTTGGGAAAAAGCATGTTTGTTTTGTGTGTGTGTGTGTGAGTGAGGCAATTGGGGTTAAGTGACTTGCCCAGGGTCACACAGCTAGTAATTGTTAAGTGTCTGAGGCCGGATTTGAACTCAGGTCCTCCTGAATCCAGGGCCAGTGCTCTATGCACTGTACCATCTAGCTGCCCCGCATGTTTGTTTTTAAAAGCAGTTTCTGTGTTTTAGATATTTTGCCATAAATTCATGGGTAACTAGTCATGTATTGTGTGATAATTGGTGTCATTTATGAATGTAATCCATTTATATTTCATTTCTTGAAAAATATAGATGCTATTTAAAAAAAATATTGCCAATTGAGATGCATGACACAAATGCATTTGTGGTTTCTTGGGGGGAGTTTGGGGTGGGGTGGAGGAAGAAGAGTGATTATTTGTAAAAACAGAACTATGTTTTAGTTTCTTCCTAGATGCACCTTTGCTCCAAAAAAAGTCATTTTATATGAAATTTATTTTTCCGAACTAGGATTTTTTAAGGTACTTGGTCAGCTGACAGAAACTGGAGTGGTCAGTCCTGAGCAATTTATGAGTGAGTACACATCTGCCTGTCTTTGTTATTTGAAAAGGAATAAAGGGAAGATAAGTCAAGTTGTCTTTGTGGGTTTTGTTCTGCCCATTGTGCACACATTTGGCAAAATTGGGAAGACATAAATAGAAAAATTAGTGAAGTTATTTATTTAGTAGGTATGGCTTACCTTAGTCTAAAGTTGAAATATGACAAAGATGACTGATAAATCTCTCTATCTCTGTTTTTATGCAATCCTTACCCTGTCTTGGGAAGTTTCTCATGCTATATAGATATAGCAGTGGTTCCACTGAATCTGAATACTGTCATTGCCTTATCAAAAAACAATAGGTCTTTGTTCTAAAATATTTTTTAAAATGTTATCTCCATTTGAGACTGGAGTATAATTCTTCTCAATCTCTAGGTCATTTTTCATAATATATATGATTTTTTTCCTCCACTAATTTAAAGGTTCTGTGAGCTACTAAAGTTATACACCTACTATATAATGATATCTTTTCCTATTCCTACAGGATCATTTGAACACATGAGGAAATCAGGGGATTATTATGTTACAGTTGTAGAAGATGTCACTATAGGGCAGATTGTTGCTACAGCTACTCTGATAATAGAACATAAATTCATCCATTCATGTGCAAAGGTATGCTTCTCTTATTCCAACCAAGGCTTGACATTCCTTGACAATGTGGGACAGATACATTTAAACACTAATAATGTTAAAAAAACAGCTATAGAGGGGGCAGCTAGGTGGCACAGTGGATAAAGCACTGGCTCTGGATTCAGGAGGACCTGAGTTCAAATCTGGCTCTAGACACTTGACACTTACTAGCTGTGTGACCCTGGGCAAGTCACTTAACCCCCATTGCCCTGCAAAAAAAAAGTTACAAAAATCTGTTTCCTTTGAAAAATTTTTAGTCCCTAAAGACAGCAAAATTTTATGTAACAATTGAAGTTGGTCATAGTGTATGCTGATAAATACAAAGAAAAGCAAGCATGGAGCAATGTCAGTAAAGACTAATTAGCCTAAAAAACTCAAAATTGGGTAAAGAAAAAGATCAAGTCATGTACATGAAGTCTTAGAAGCAAGTATCTGGAATACTCAACTGGGAACTGTTACTCTACTTGTTGCAATACTTTTTCCAAAAGCCTTATCAATTTTAAAGTATTGATTAATGGTTCTGAGGAGAGTTCCTGAGCTTAAGTAAATTGCACCTGAATTCAAGGACAGAAGTGGGAACAAGATGGCAGGCTCAAGATGACGGCACATGGCTGCTGGGTTCTGTGAGTTCTGTGAGCAAACTTATGACTAAATTATTGCTTTTTTTAAAGGTGCATTGGTGCTAAACAAGGCATCTTTTTTTTTTTTTTTGGTGAGGCAATTGGGGTTAGTTAAGTAACTTGCTCAGGATCACACAGCTAGTACGTGTTAAGTGTCTGAGGCTGGATTTGAACTCAGGTCCTCCTGAATCCAGGGCTCTATCTACTGCACCACTTAGCTGCCCCCTAAACAAGGCATCTTTATATGATTATAAAGAAATCATTTAGGCCCAGAAAGGTTAAGCAATTTGCCCAAGGTCACACGTCATAAATAGCAGAGCTGGAATTTGAACCCAGGATCTCTGATTCCAAATTCCTCTTTCCAAAATACAGTATACTGGCAGTATTCTGCTTCCAGGAATATTAGAGACAAAAGTACATAAAACTGTACATACAAGCTTCTAACAATATGCATTTCTCTTCAAAATAGTGTCAGTAATGACTATGTTCACATGATGATTTATTAAACAAAAGGTTCCTTTTTTTTTAACTAAACACAAGTACAAATATTTTCACAGAGAGGAAGAGTAGAAGATGTTGTTGTGAGTGATGAATGCAGAGGAAAGCAACTGGGAAAACTGTAAGTATTCTGTGGCAGAAACAATACCAACTTTGGGTAGATTAGACATTTTTTGTTTTGTTTTTTGCAGGGCAATGAGTGATTTGCCCAGGGTCACACAGCTAGGAAGTGTCAAGTGTCTGAGGCCAAATTTGAACTCAGGTCCTCCTGACTCCAGAGCTGGTGCTTTATCTGTTTTACCACCTAGCTGTTCTTCATACATAATTAAATTCTTGTCAAGACTGAGTTGGGGGAGATATAAGGGGGATGGGGGTGGGGTGCTGAAGTCAGGAAGATTCATCTTCCTGATTTTGGGTTCATGAAGAGTTGGACACCACTGAAAAATGACTCAACAAAAGAAAACAGAGTTTAAAAAAATCTTACAGGGGCAGCTAGGCGGCACAGTGGATAGAGCACGGGCAGACCTCAGACACTTAACCCCAATAGCCTCACCAAAAAAAAAAACAAAGAAAATGTTAATAAAAAAAAAATCTTACAAATTGATTGTTTAGGTACTTCATTTGAAGTTATCAGTTATAACTTTTGTGTATACATTTGAAACAAAAAATATTCATCAAGCTAGTTTTAGAATTCTAGTAAGAGGTAAAATGAGCTATACTTTTTGGTAGCAACTCCTAAGATGTTACCAATAATTGCCAATAATTATTAGCTAGGACCCAGAGAATGTTGTAACTTCACTCCATGGTTTTGGAATCCTGGAAAGGGCCCAGGATTCACCATGCTCTCCTAGCAAACAGTTTTCTAAAGACCAGCCAGTTGTCACCAAGATACAGTGGAAAGGGCAGTAGGTTCAAAATTAGAAGATTTAGGTTCAAATACTGGCTCTACTCCTTGCTATTTGAGTAACTTTTGGCAATTCAGTAAATCTCTCTCAGCCTCATTTAAGGTCAGTTTCAACTTTAAATCTGTGATACATTGTCTTAATTTTTAAAAAATTCAAAAAACTATCCACAGAATTCTTTCAGTAGATTTGGGAGCATAAACATGCCCTTTCCTAGAATAAAGTTCTAAAACATGGCCTAAAGGGTTGTATTTTTATTCTTAATAATGGTAAGATTTTTGTTTTGTTTTTTTGGCAAATTTAAAATATTTGCAGCAATTTAAAAAATACTACCATCTTATTTCCGTAAACCATTTTTAAAAAATTTTTTGCATATGCAATGGAAGTGACATCTAAACACCTTGCAGTTGATATAAAGGTGGAGATTTAGTTAGTTCATGAACTTTAATCACATTTTATATTTTAATTTTGAGAAAATGCTCATAAAAGCACAGAACTTAATTCTTTTTAAAACTGCATGATAGGGCAGCTAGGTGGTGCAGTGGATAGAGCACCAGCTCTGGATTCAGGAGTACCTGAGTTCAAATCCAGCCTCAGACACTTGACACTTACTAGCTGTGTGACCCTGGGCAAGTCACTTAACCCCAATTGCCTCACTAAACAAAACAAAAAACAAAAAAAACAAAAAAACCCCCCTGCATGATAGGGGCAGCTAGGTGGCGCAGTGGATAGAGCACCGGCCCTGGATTCAGGAGGACCTGAGTTAAAATCTGGCCTCAGACACTTGACACTTACTAGCTTTGTGACCCTGGGCAAGTCATGTAACCAAATTGCCTCACCAAAAATAATAATAATAATAATAATAAACAAAATAAAACCAAAAAAACCCCAGCTGCACGGCTGCCATCAGGAATTCATCTGTCTTTCAAAAAGCTGTTCAAAATGACTTTATTCTCAAGAGTTTATTCTTCTTTTTTCAGGTTATTGTCAACTCTTACTCTGCTAAGTAAAAAACTGAACTGTTACAAAATTACCCTTGAATGTCTTCCACAAAATGTTGGCTTCTATAAAAAGTTTGGATATGCTGTATCTGAAGAAAACTACATGTATCACAGGTTTTTAAAGTAATAATAGCAAGAATCATTTTTAGAATGAAAGCAAAGAAATTTATTGCAACTAGGTTATTCTAAATCAAAGTATTTTATTGCTACAAAACCAGTGACACACACCTTCTCCCCCATAAAATACTGGACAAAAATTTTAATACACAAGTTTGGCATATTATCAGAAGATTAAATTGGATTGGTGGAGCATGCTGTGATATTAGTCTGTAAATGAATGTTATGAAGGAATTGACTTTTAACCAAAGGCATATATTTTTAACTTGAAATTTTTCCTGTATTTTTCTAAAGTTGGGTTTTATTTCTTTGTAGTCAAAGTATAAAGTTATCTGTTTACTATCTTACTTGTTATGCAAAAGAAACAAATCGTGTAAGAGAATATCCTGTAGTGTACAAAAATTATTGGATAACTAGTTTCTTTAGTTATAATAAAAAACTTATAGGTTTAATTGCAGCCTGACTTAATATTAGGTAAACTAGCCATTGTTAACTCATTGGACACAGATATTTCGGGGAGTTAATAATACCAATGCTGACAAATATAAAATAATTGCTTCATAAAAAATTTAAAACTTTCCATTTTAAGTATTTTAATTTGATGAAAACCTATTGTCTAGGGGGTAATGAAGAGATTCAAAGTAAGAAGTAGCTGTTTTTACCTATGACATGTCAATATAATTTGATTTTCTCTTAATCTAGGCATCTGTGTTTATCTAATATAGGTACTCCACATTGTGGTAACCTCAATTTCCCCCCAATTCTGAAAGAAACAGATCTCATAGCTTTTCATTGAGGCACCCTTTAGATAAACATTGTATGGGGAAATCTCATTACTTTTGTTGTATTCATAAAATTGGTTGGAGATTTTCTCAGTGATAACATGTACTTTTTAGTATTTGCTGTTTTCTGATTTTATTTTTAGTAGCAAATAAAAATTTAGGAAATTTACTGTTCATTTGTAAAATTTTTCATGTCTTCCCTTCTAATAATTCTTGAACTTCTAGGTCCTCAGGTAATGGTCAATGTTATTTAGGCATTAGTTCTTTGCAAAGTAATTAAAGATCATCTGTTTTCATCATCTGCTATTGTATTTGCTTTTTGCTTCTCATCCCTACCAAGATGGCTAATGCTTTTCCTGGATATACTGTTTTCATATCTGCCATGTTCATAGGTGCTTATCTTATTAGTGAGGAAAACATGCTGGAAAGAAATGAAGTGGCACCAAAATAAAAGGAAAAATCACATCCAAGCTGGAGATTTATTTAAAACGTTACTCTCAAGTAGGCAATGATCCAAGAAAATCTAAATTCTAAGACATAGGTATACAAGGATATTTTAGCTGCTAATTCAAGTAGTTGAAGGGTGGTGACAGGAAAGAAGGATCAGATTTATTTTGCTTTTAATCATTAGTCAGCAGTGAATAGAAGTTCCAGAGGGACCATTTTACAGCCATCCAAAAGGAAAATGAAGTGGATTCTGGTTCAGGTATTGGTTGGACTACCTGTGGTCTGCGTTCCATAAAGCCATTTGGATAGCTTTAAGTAAGTATAACATTTTTTTTAAAAACCCATAAAAATGGTCAGCTTTGGTGACTTTAAAAATGTTGATTAGATTCAGCTGAAACTAAAACATCAAAAAACCCACTCACATTTTTACACACATAACTGGAATTTTAAACCAGACTGGACCTCATTCTTTTGAAAGGTACTTAAATATAAAGGTTCTAGAGACTGAAAATGGAAAATTTGAACTGTTGGACTACAGTATCAACAGAAAATATTTTAAAAATCATTTCATGATATCAAGTGGCTAAAATTAGTTTTACTTTTTTTTTTTTTTTGGTGGGGCAATTGGGGTTAAGTGACTTGCCCAGGGTCATACAGCTAGTAAGTGTTAAGTGTCTGAGGCCGGATTTGAACTCGGGTCCTCCTGAATCCAGGGCCGGTGCTCTATCCACTGCGCCACCTAGCTGCCCCTAAAATTAGTTTTAAATAATTTTTTTCAGACACAATAGCACAAAATGCTAACTAAATCTATTTGTACAGAGTTTAATAGTTTCACAAAATAAAATTTTAGTATTTTGTGCCTCTTGCATTGTAGCATTCATATATTCTTAGAACTTTGTCCAAGATGTATTTGTTAAAAGCAGAGTAAATTAAGCACAGATTTACAGGCTGTTTTTTTTTGTTGTTGTTGTTTTTTTAATAATTTTGCTGCATAGTAAATTACAACTACATGTCAGTAAAACGTTAGCAATTCAGAATACACCTTGAACTATGAGGTATGACATTTCCCTACAGGAGGAAGCTAGCATGTAAACTTGAATGTTTTAAGTGATTTTTAGCTGCCACGAAGGGGTAAAAAACTCCAGCATTCAAAAACCATCCAAATTCCAGGGTCCTGGAAATTCTTTTGAGGTCCTGATGTTTTTCTGAAGGATAAGAACAAAAACTAACATTCTGCTTCAGAAGTTAATAAGTGGTGAGATAATAGCAAAAGCTCTCTTTTAAATTCCTCACCTTAAAGAGAAGTAACCAGCAAACAGAACTTTTTCTAGAGAAAGTACCATGAACAAAATGACCTATGATTAGGAAACAAGAAAAAATTTTAATTCCGACATTTGAAATGTTACTTTTTCTGCAATAACAAACAGTAGATTTTCTTGCTGCTATTGTGACTGTGATATAACCTTAACATCACTTTGTGCTTACATATGTCCTTGATTGGACATTAAGTCACACTGTTTGAAAAACCCTAAAGAAAGAGCTGTATGTATTCATCAAAATTATAATGGATTATTTTTAAAAGTTCTCAGTGCTACAGGTCATAGGACTAGTTCTTTCTCTTCATCAAATTTAGATGAAAAACTTAGATCATAAACTAAAGGCTTTCCTAAAGTTGGAAAAATGAATGGAAAATATTCCATTAGGGAAACAAAAATTAAGCAACATTTAATGGGAAGATGAGACTTCAAAAATCAGTCCAGAATGAAGTTTGCCCATAGACAATAATTTCACTCTCAAGACAATGACAGTCTGTGAGACACTGTTTAACTTAAAGTGCTGCAAAGGCACATTAGTGATAGGATAAAACAAACAAACATCAAAATTAGCGTGCATAAGTAATAAAGCAAAAGGACAAATACCCAAGCGGGAGTTAATGGGTACATATGTATTTCTATAAATTACTAGAAAACAATTTATTAATAAATAATACAATTATAATAAAGTAATAAAAGGTAAGACAAAATTTTTGAGAGATAAGCCTGAACTTCGGGGCACAAACTATTTTTAAAAGTTATTTTATTGCAAAATGACTACAGAATGAACTGCAGTATTAAGTACTAAAAATATGACTAACAACAAGGGCCAGACACCATTTATGCTATAGGGATTCATTTAAAGCAAAAGCTTTAACATCACCAACTGAATTTTGGTTAAGTCTTCAATGAAAATCTGCACTAATGCTTCAAAGTGGAATAGAACTAGTAAGTAGTACTGAACACTCTAAATTATCCAGAGGTTTGGCAAGAGTTGTTATACTTTTTTCAGTTATGATTTTAGGTATTTAGAAGATCATATAATAACATTTACAAACCATTCACTTTTTCATAGGAAGCCAAAAGCATAGTGGGATAAGATTAAGTAAACGACTTCCCCAAATGTTTGATTTAATAACGTTTTTTACAGCATTATTTGTAGGGTTTGGGGAGAGGGTAGGCAGACAAAAGGCAAAGGGAGAGTCCAAAATAACAAGGTATAAACAGGTATAATATATTGTGTTGCATAGTATTTTTCGTACCTACCAAACATAAGCACTGAGAAAAGTTTGGGCAAGTTTTGTCTTTGCTATCCAACAAAAATAAGAAGGTGAAAAGAAACTCACTTCTCTGTTTCAGCATTTTAGAAAAGCAATAAATGATTTCTTAAAATTCCTTTTATATTTCTAAGTAAAAATTTAAAACCAAAGACCCATAAAATGTGCTTGCTTAAAACAACACTTAAGTAAATTGATCCAGAAACCATTCCAAAGGTCACTGCAAAGAGAAGCTTCAATCTGAGAATCTCATCCTCATAAGGATAGCACAAAATGGGTTGGGAAGAATGTGTCCATTTTAAACAATTTGCTCAGTTTTTTACAATAAGCTTTATACTTCCAGTTTAAACGTAAGGTATCTAAATAACAATTTTTTTGTAAACATTTTATTTACTCCTAAGTGCTATCCAATTTGTAGGCCACAATAAAGCTATATTAGAAATAATAGAAGGCACTTTTCTACTCAGAATTTTAAAAAAATAAACAGTATATAGTGTACATGTTGTAACCTGTATTGGAATAGTTCTGAACAAAGAAAAAATAGGGCTAGACACCTTTCCCAAAGTACACCGATAGATGTGGCTTTCACCAAAAGAAAATCCAAAATGGATGATTCACTTGAAACTTCTAACTCAATTTTTTTCCCAGAAATATCAGTGCTATATTTGGTAAAAGGAGGTATTTTCCTCTTTTGTTAAAGTTTTACATAGGCTAGCCAATGTAGCACACGAGGGAAGCCGAACCAATTGCCATTGATTTGAAGTATATCAGTAGAAGTCAAGGGAAAGTTTCACAAATATGAAAGGGTGATCAAGGTATTTTCAAAATGTGGCAGATTCTTGCATTAATATTTCTCTAAGAAGTTCCACCCACTTAAACTGAATCGTCCAACTTATTGTATAAACGTAATAAAACAAACACAAAATGCATTTTTAAACAATCTTTTCTTTAGCCAAAAAAAATTGTTATAAATTACAAATAATTTTTAATAACAAGCCTCTCCACTTGCATTTTGGTTTTAAGTAACTTTCTATCATACAAATAAAGAAATTTTCAAGTATGAAAAGTGCATTATTGCAATAATACTTCTTTGCAAGTCCAAAAATTTTGTTTTATAATAAAACTGTAAAGTGTAAAAAAAAAAAAAAGAATAAAACAATCAGTGCCATCTATTTAAGAAGTCCATCATTTTCTTAAAATGTTGCTTAGCAAGTGGCAGAGAAAGACATTTCGAAGCAACATGTAATCAAAAAGAAGCTACTTGTGTTTTTCTCATTTTACATTATTAATTATTTTTCCCTTCACATACAGGAATTCAAACACTATAATGTTGGTCTGAGGTACCATCATCCATTCTGTGCAGCTGCAACTTGCATATTTCCAAACTCTTCTTCTTCTTCATGTGTACGTTTCAAGCTGCCTGAAAGTTAGAACATAAACAGAACATAAACTGGGCTTTTAAATAGTTCAGTTGTCAGCCAGCAATCAGGTGGCTTGTTAGTTTAAAATCTGTATTCTCATTTGTAGCTAATGGAGGTTTGGTGTCCAGGAAAGTCTAATCCCATGTACTTAATAACTATGAAAAGTTACTGGGAGATTGAAGACTTGTAAGTTCTTTACAACTATTTAAAATTCTTATTTGATATGTCTATCTTTAAAATTGTACCTTCAAGAAAGCAATGATTGTGGTTTTATAATGTTTTGTACCTTTGTCAGGGTACCCTTAACAATTGATTTAAGTCAGACCTTTCTAGCAGAAGAAATATGCAAAGTTTTCCAGTATTTTCAGGGATTTTGGGGAAAATAATATTCAATTTAAGCATTTCATGGGTGGGTTTTTTTTAACATTATTTTGTTATAGTAGTGATGTACAGTACATTAGATGTAGCTGTAATCACTAATGCCAAAGAGCATGAGAAATAGTTTCATAGTTTGCTATTTCCAGATGAGTAATCTGTTATGTTCAGGAGGTTCTCTGGGTTCTAGGTATCATTAGAAAAATATCCATTCAAGTATGAACCATTTAACTCATTAAAAATCAAAATTTTCACAACTATTTGGAATGCCCACTAACAAAAAGCAAGAGAACTTTACAGGGAAGAGAACAAATTAAACAGGTGAAGAGAGGAATCTTTATCAGGGAAACAAATTGAATAAATAGGTCAGGAGAGGCAAATTCATCAGTAAATTCTCTTGCATTATAATACTAACCAGAGAATAGTACCTAAGGGTTGTGTTATAATGGGGTAGGTACTAGGGGCAGCTACGTGGCACAGTGGAAGCACTGGCCCTGGAGTCAGGAGGACCTGAGTTCAAATCTGGCCTCAGACACTTGACACTTACTAGCTGTGTGACCCTGAGCAAGTCACTTAACCCCAATTGCCTCACCAAAAAAAAAAGGGGGGGGGGTTAGGTACTGATGATCCTATGTTAATTTTGTGGGAAGATTTAAATATAAAAATAATTGATCTTGTACTCTGATAAAACACAAGATATTAATTTTAAATAGGAAACACACTCTTTACCAGCAGGACTATTTTTTTACACGTATGATTATGTAAAACATTACCACATTTGTCATTTTGTACAAGAAAACTTGATTTAAAATGAAAGTGAAAATAGGCATGCTTCAGGTCTTTTCCATCAATATCAGTTCTTTCTTTGGAGGTGGATAGTATGTTTCATCAATTGTCTTTTGGGACTGTCTTGGATAATTGTATTGTTGAGAATAGTTGTCATTCACAGTTCATCAAACAGTATTGCTGTCTCTGTACAATATTCTCTTGGTTCTGCTCACTTTACAATACATCATTTCCAACATGTCTTTCTAGACCTTTCTGAAATCATCCCACTTGTCATTTCTTATAGCACAATAATACTGCATCACCATCATATAACCAGTTTTTTTTAGCCATTCCCCAACTGATAGCCTTCCTTTGATTTCCAGTTCTTAGCCACCACAAAAAGAGCAGCTATAAATATTTTTTGTACAAATAAGTTTTTTTCTCTTTTTGAGGATGTCTTTGGGATAGAAACCCAGCAGTGGTATTGCTGGATTAAAGGGTATGCACAGTTCTATAGCCCTTTGGCTATAGTTTGAAATTGCTTTCCTGAATGGTTGGATCTTTTCACAACTCCACCAACAATGAATTAGCACCCCAGCTTTCCAAAATCCAATATTTTCCTTTTTTGTTATATTTGCCATTCTGATAGGTGTGAGGTAATACCTTAGAGTTGTTTTAATTTGCATTTCTCTCATCAATAGTGATCTAAATAAGTTTTTCATATGATTATAGATAGTGTTGATTTCTTTATTTTAAAACTGCCTGTTCATATCCTTTGACCATTTATCAATTGTGGACAGAAGGACTATTTACTTGCTTTAAAAAATATATATTAAAAAAAAAAATTTTGCTGGGCAATGAGGGTTAAGTGACTTGCCCAGGGTCACAACAGCTAGTAAGTGTCTGAAGCTGGATTTGAACTCAGGTCCTCCTGAATCTAGGGTTGGTGCTTTATCCTCTGCGCCACCTAGCCGCTCCCTTATTTACCTTTTATTTTCTAATATTTATTTTCTTGTCACTGTGTGGTATAATTGTACTAGAAATCAGAAGACTTGAATTCCAAACCTGGTTCTACTAGTAATTATGTATCCTGTTTAACCTCTCTCATTAAGTGAGTTGCCTTATCTACAAAATGGGGATTTTATAGAGAGGAGAGGTATATATATGTAACTAGAAAGCCAGCTTTTAGGATGCAGATGTAGTTACCCAATCTGCACTGGTAAAGTTTCCTCACTGAGATGAGTTCTCTACACCAACATAATCATAGGTTTGGGCAAAAATAAAATCAAGGTTCAACTACCACCTGACAAACCTCCCCAAATCCTCAAGTATTTTAACCACAAACTAGTTGTGATATATGGAATGAAAATAGTGTAACAAAAAAAAATCCGTCATCTAAACCTGTGATTTCATCTGCACAAGAACCTCCCAGTATGTAAACTTCTTCCACCAATGCAACCTGTCCACAACTGAAAGCCTGACTTGCCCACTGTCACACAGTATCTAACAGAGGCAGATTATAAGGCCATCCCTTTATCTACTATATCACATTTTTCTCTCAAGAAATTATGTCAAGTGAAAATAAATCATTGTAATGCATACTATCCACTTCCAAAGAAAGAACTGATATTTATTGGACACAGACTGAAGCATGCTATTTTTCATTTTCTTCCTTTTATTCATTTTCTTGTACAAAATGACTAATATGGTAATGTTTTACATAAATACACATGAACCCCCAAAAAGAGAAACCCTCATTTGATTGCTTACTGCCTCAGGAAGGGGGAGGGGAGGGAAGGGATAAAATTTGAAGAATATAATTTAATAGCCTAGCACAAGGATAGGTTGGCAGATAATAAACATTGCTTAATTCATATGTAGTTTAGAAATAAATGTACCATATGTGGAACAGAAATGCATTTTAGGAAAATTTTAATGGAACTGCATGGTAGGAAACTTGAAGGAGTTCTTAATCTCAGGTCTATGAATTTGTTTTTTTAAAATATTTTGATAACTATTTAATTGGTTTCCTTTGTAATAAATTATACATTCAAAGACAGGTTTCATAGACTTCACCATACCAGACTGCAAAAAGGCTCTGTGACATAAAAAAAGGGGGTTAAGAATCCTTGCCCAATTAATTGATTAATCAAACTAATTAGGTGACATTTTCTTAGTCAACTCTAACATAAGGCACGACACCAAAAGTTAACAGAAAAGTATTAGTTTTGATGTACAGCTTAATATATAATTTCTAAAATGATTTACTCATGAATTATTTATTTTTGCATATTTATTTTTTAATGGAGCTGTTTGCCCCACCTGAAAGCTGCAACTACTTAGTGTTGGTGGTTCAGGTGAACAAAACCAATACTAGGTGGGTTTTTTTTGGGCAGGGCAATGGGGGTTAAGTGACTTGCCCAGGGTCACACAGCTAGTAAGTGTCAAGTGTCTGAGGCTGGATTTGAACTCAGGTACTCCTGAATCCAGGGCCGGTGCTTTATCCACTGCACCACCTAGCTGCTCCCCAATACTAGTTTATATCATGTTTCCTGTGAGCTTAAGAGAAAATTCTTACCTGTAGTACCAGACTGAACAGATAATGATCTTTCCAGTTGCAGTGGTGACATCATCTGTATTGTTAATTTTGCTAGATAAATGGCTTCATATTCCTATTTGAAAAAAAAATTCTAAAATGTACACAATAAATTTTTCCAATGCCTACAATAGCAAAAAGCACAGAACAAATTCCTAGTTTAAAATGAGGCAACTTGTTGGGATTTATAGTTACAAAAATGTACTACAGACTTGCAAATAGCACCCCACCATTTAATAACTCAATCAAGGAGGTAGTATGAACTAGTGATCAGCACAATAATGAGACATAAGAGCTAAGTTCTAGAATTGTATTCTCCACTTCTAGTTAGCTGGCTATATGAGCTTAAGATATGTCCTTACACAGATTATAAAGGGCATAAGAAGTGAAAAAAGGATTGTTCATATTTTATTCCATAGGCAATGTGGAGCCACTGGAATTTATTGAGTAGGAAACAGACATGGTTAAATCTGCGCTTTAAAAAATCAGTTTATCGAGTATATGATAAACACAAAGATCCAAGCTTTTGGAACATAAACTCTATTTGATAAAAACTGCTGGGAAAACTGGAAAATGGTAGGGCAGAAACTAGGTACAGACCAACATCTAACACCATATACTAAAATAAGGTCAAAATGGGTACCTGATTTAGTTAAGAGATTATGGAATTGTTTATCTGTTATGGGCAGAGGAAGAATTTGGGACCAAAGAAGATAGAGAGTAAAATAAAATGTAAAATAGATAATTTTGATTATATAAAATTTAAAAGCTTTTGCACAAACAAAACTAATGTAACCAAGATTACAAGAGAAGTAGAAAACTGGGAAAGAATTTTTATAACAAATATCTCTGATAAAGGCCTCATTTCTCAAATATATAGAGAATTGAGTCATATTTATAAAAATACAAGTCATTTCCCAATTGATAAATGATCAAAGGATATGAACAAGCAGTTTTCAGACAAAGAAATCAAAACTATAATCATATGAAAAAATGTTCTCAATAACGATTTATCAGAGAAGTGCAAATTAAAACAACTCTGAGGTATCACCTCATAACTATCAGAGTGGAAAATATAACAAAAAAGGAAAATATTGGATGTTGGAGGGGATGCAAGAAAAGCTGGGACACTAATTCACTGTTGGTGGAGATGTGAAAAGATCCAACCATTCTGGAGAGCAATTTGAATCTATGGCCAAAGGGCTATAGAACTGTGCATACCCTTTGATCCAGCAATACCAGTGTTGGGTTTATAACCCAAAGACAACCCTATTTGTACAAAAATATTTATAGCTGCTCTTTTTGTGGCAGCCAAGAATTGGAAATTAAGTAAAAGGAATGCCCATCAATTGGGGAATGGCTAAACAAACTGTAGCATGTGGTGATGGAATATTATTGTGCTATAAGAAATGACAAGTAGGATGATTTCAGAAAGGCCTGAATAGACATGTATAAAGTGAGCAGAACCAAGAGAACATTGTGTACAGAGACAGCAATACTATTTGATGAACTGTGAATGACAACTATTCTCAACAATATAATGATCCAAGACAATCCCAAAGCATAACAGAATAGTTTTATGAAAACCCAGGGAGAAAAGAATATCAGGAAGAAGGGGCAGCTAGGTGGCGCAGTGGATAGAGCACCGGCCCTGGAGTCAGGAGTACCTGAGTTCAAATCCGGCCTCAGACACTTAACACTTACTAGCTGTGTGACCCTGGCCAAGTCACTTAACCCCAATTGCCTCACTAAAAAAAAAATATCAGGAAGAGAGTATGACTAATAGTATCAAGTTCAGCAAAGAGTCAACAAGGATGAGGGCTAAAAAAAGATCATCAAATCTGTCAATTAAGAGAATGTTATCAACTTTGGAGATATAAATTTCAACTGAATAACAAAATCAAAGCCAAGTTACAAAAGTCTGAGGAGTAAGTAAAAGGACTCTCATATTATCTCCATCCCAGAGTGGCAATTTAGGATAGATACTTTGTGTTCACTAACCTGATTCATAGTCAGAACTTATGAGACTCATTAGAACTGTTAATTTTGAAAGAAAGCATGTGAAATTGCTTTATGGCCAAATGGGCATGTACTATAAAAGAAATCATGCCACCCAGGCAAAATCCGGACTTGGGTATGAAAAAGGGTTCATATGACAGAAAGAAGTACAGCTGAATTCTAATGCCCAAGATATAACTAGAAAAATTTGCACCAGACCAAGTCTCAGAAAAACTAAGGGAAAAAAAATCACATTCAGTCATTTTTCAATTGTCAGCAAAGGAAGAGATAAGTGAGCAAACATTGAGGACAGTCTAACTATGAAAGTTTACATGAACACTCTAACATTCATGTTTGGTGTTCATTCAGGCTATGAACCACTGCAAGAAAAGGTCCCAGATCTAGCAATTAGAGGGCCCAACCTTATAAAAGGTGCAAAAAGAGGTTTCAACTGGGAGTTGTCACTACAGAAATCCAGGACAGAATGAAGAGAGGACTTACGTATAGGTAGGGTATTCCAGAGTGAGATGCATTTGTGGGCACTATGCTGTGTACTGAAAAAGGAACAAATTTAAAAGCAAGCATAAGCTCTGTGGCTCTAACTCCAGGAGTGGATTGAGGTCTCAGTTCCATTTGAAGCCCACAGGGCAGGAGTCCTAGACCAAAAGGGAACTGCAGTTCTGTTACTCTGAACCTGCTTTGCACTGGCTAATACTGGCTGAGTCTAGCAGCAGTTTCCTCCAACCAGGGGTAAGTCCATAGCTTAGACCCAAACACAAGTCAGGAACCTGTAAAGTTCTAAACAGGAGGGCAGTGATTACACTTTGCCCAGGCTCAGACCCATCTGGGAGCAGTGAAAGCTTGTAGGTCCCCAGTTTGAACTGTCCCTGAGAGCTTGTAATAACACAGAATTCAATACCCCCTTCTTTCCCGAAGAGAGCAGTAGCAACAGCCCAGTCATTCCCTCCAGAAATGCACAGAGCTAAGCCCTAACATCAAATTCAAAGTCAAAAAGTAGACCAGAAGAAGGAACAAAGAGAAAAAGACCTATTATGGTGACAGGTATAAGCAAGGCACAAATCCAGAATGACTTCAGGAGAAAAGCCTCAAAGAAAAAGTTTGGGCACAAGTGCAACCTGAACTCCTGGAAGAGATGAAGCAAGAGGGTTGTTTTTTACAAGGCAGAATGAAGATGGCAGAGAAGCCAGGAAGCCAGGAAGTTGTCCCCAGTTTCCCTTGGGAACAACATTAAATTAAGCCTCTAAATGGATGCAGGAGATGATGTAGTAAAAAACGTAATGAAACAATATTTTGGCTTAGAAGGACTTCAGGAAAAGTCTGTCTCAGTTGGGTAAAAGGCTCACTACAGGGGGTATCTGGGCAAGCCAGGAGAAGGCTCTTAACCACAGCATAGATCAGTACCTGAGGCCCATTGGTCCTGGCTCAGCAGGACAGTGGCACAGGAGGCCAGTTGTGAGGCCCCCACCCCCAACAAAGAAGGCAGCCTGCCAGCTGAGGTATCCCCTACTCAACAGGCCAGGCTACTCCAGTGCAATGAGCAAGCTGCAAACCCCTAAGGCCTCAGAGCAGAAAGTTAATGATCCGGACCCTAGCCTCTAGCATAGAAGCTTGGGACAGTGTCCCCTGTGCCCCAGCAACAAAGTTCAATTTTTTTTTTCCGGGGCAATGAGGGTTAAGTGATTTGCCCAGGGTCACACAGCTAGTAAGTGTCAAGTGTCTGAGGCTGGCGTTGAACTCAGGTACTCCTGACTCCAGGGCCAGTGCTCTATCCACTGTGCCACCTAGCTGCCCCCCAAGTTCAATTTTAAAAGTCACAAAACAGACTAAAATATGAGTGAGAGACAGAAAAGAATCCTCATCATAGAAAGGTACTATGGTGAGAGGAAAGACCAAAATACAAACTCAGAAGAGGAAACTGCTGTCAAAATGCCTACATGCAAAGCCTCAAAGGGGAAGAGGAATTGGTCTCAAGACCAAAAACCCTTCTTGGAAGAGCTCAAAAAGGATATTAAAAATCCAATAAGAGAGGTAGAAGAAAAAGTGGGAAAAGAAATGAGAGTTGTGCAAGAGAATTACGAAAAAAGAGTCAACACCTTGGAAAGGGAAGGACAAAAACTGACGGAAGAAAACAATTCCTTAAAAAAAAACAATTGGCCAAATGGGGAGAAAAATCCAATGAAGAATTGGCCAAATGGAAAAGGAGGTACAAAAGCTGAAAATAATTTTTAAAAAATTAGAATTGGGCAGATGGAAGCTAATGACTGTATAAGATATCAAGAATCAGTCAAACAGAATCAAAAGAATAAAAAAAAAAGGAGAAGAAAATATAAAATAACTCATCAGAAAAATAAGTGACATGGAAAATAGATCCAGGAGAGATAACTGGACTACCTGAAAGTCATGATCAACAAAAGTGCCTGGATAGTATCATTCAAGAGATTATCAAGGAGAAATGCCCTGATATTCTTTTTGTTTTGTTTTGTTTTTTTGGTGGGGCAATGAGGATTAAGTGACTTGCCCAGGGTCACACAGCTAGTAAGTGTCAAGTGTCTGAAGCCGGATTTGAACTCAGGTCCTCCTGAATCCTGGGCCGGTGCTTTATTCACTGTGCTGCCTAGCTGCCCCTTGCCCTGATATTCTAAAACAGTAATTGAAAGAATCCACCCATCACCTCCTGAAAGAGATCCCAAAATGAAAACTCCAAGGAATATTATAGCCAGATTCCAGAATGATCAGGTCAAGAAGAAAATGCTGCAAGCAGCCAGAAAGAAACTATTCTAATATCAAGGAGCCACAGTCAGGATTACACAGGATTTAGCAGCTTGTACATTAAAGGATCTGAGGGCTTGGACTATGAAGGCAAATGAGTTTGGATTGCAATAAAAAATCAACTACTCAGCAAAATTGAACATAAGTTTTCAGGGGGAAAGACATTCAATGAAAAGATGAAAAGACCACATTCAAAGACAAAATTTTATCTTCAAATTGACTCAAGAGAAGCATATAAAGGTAAAGAGGAGAAAAAACATGCCATATTATTCAATAAGATTAAACTGTTTGTATCCCATCACAGGAAGATGACACCTGTAACTCTTGTGAACTCTATCTCTATTAGGGAAGATAGGAGTATATGTAGATAGGAGGTGTGGGGATATAAGTTGATTTTGATGTGATGATAAAAACAATTAAGGGGTGAAAAAAAGATTGTACTGGGAAAAGAGGAAAGGGGAAACAGAATGGGGTAAATTATATCACATGAAGAAGCACAAAAGACCTATTACAGCAGAGAAAGAAGGGAGGGGTGAACATTGTTTCAACCTTACAGTTGAACCTTACTTTCATTGAATTTGGTTCAAAGAAGGAATTACATACACATTATTTGGGTAAAGAAATTTATCTTACCCTACAGGAAATTAGAAGGGGAATGGGAGAAGAAGAGTGAGGGGAATGCTGATAAAGGGAGGGCAGAAATAGGAGGGGAAAGAGGAAAAAAAGGAAAGGGGGCAGATAAAAAGGAGGGAAGATTGAGGAAGGCAGTGGTTTCTGACCAAAACACTGATGAGGAGGGACAGGGTGAAAAAGGAGAGAAAAGTATAAACAAGGGAAAAATTTGATGAAGAGAAATAGTTAGTCATCATAACAGTGAATATGAATGTGATGAATTCTCCCATAACACAAAAGGGGATAGCAGAGTGGATTAAAAACCAGAATCCTACAATATGTTGTTTCCAAATTCTTAGAAGAGAAGTTAAGTGAGTTATAGAAAGAAATAGAAAGTAAAACTATACTTGTGGGGGACCTCAACCTACTCCTCTCCAAACTAGATAAATCTAACCACAAAATAAGACAGAAGCTAAGGAAGTGAATAGAATTTTAGAAAAGTTAGACATGATAGACCTCTGGAGAAAAGTGAATGGGGATGGAAAGGATTATACCTTTTTCTCAGTGGTACATGGCACCTACATAAAAACTGACCATGTATTAACATCACAGTCAAATGCAGAAAGGCAGAAATATTAGATGCATCCTTTTCAGATCATGATGCACTAAAAATTACATGTAATAATGGGCCATGGAAAAAGACTAAACATTAATTGGAAACTAATATCATCCTGAAAAATGAGTGGGTCAAATAACTAATCATAGAAACAGTAATTTCAGCAAAAAGAAAGACAATGAGACAACATACCAAAATTTATGGGATGTAGCCAAAGCAGTTCTTAGGGGAAAAAAAAATGAAAAGGGTGAATTAACCAACAATGAAGAGGAAATTAAAGCATAATTAGGGGCTATCTTACTCAACTGTGTGACTATAAATTTGACAAAGTAAATGGAAGAATATTTACAAAAAAATGAATTGTGGGGCAGCTATGTGGCGCACTGGATAAAGCACAGGACCTAGATTCAATAGGACCTGAGTTAAAATCTGGCCTCAGACAGTTGACACTTGCTAGCTGTGTGACTCTGGGCAAGTCACTTAACCCTCATTGCCCCATTAAAAAAAACAAAAACAAAAACAAACAAAAAATAAATTGCCCAGATAACTGAAGAGGAAATAAAATACTTAAATAATCCCAATTTTAGGAAAAGAAATTGAACAAGCATCTTGTAGCCAACTCTGTAAAGAAAAAATCCCAATGCTAGATGGGTTTACAAGTGAAATTCTAACCAACATTTAAAGAACAATTAACTCTAATACTATATAAACTATTTGGAAAATAGTTGAAGGAGTTCTACCAATTCCTTTTATGACACAAATAGGGAAGAATCAAACAGAAATTATAGACTAATTTCCCTAATGAATATAGATGCAAAACTTCTAAAAATTCTAAATAGGATATTAGCAAAGGGATAACAGCAATTTATCACACTATGACCAGGTGAGATTTATATCAGTAATGCAGGGCTGGTTCAATATTAGGAAAACTAGCAACATAACTGATCACATCAATAACAAAACTAACAGAAATCATGATTACCTCTAAATAGATGCAGAAAAGCTTTTGATAAAATCCGCACTTATTCCTACAGAATAGAAAAAAATGGAGCTTTCCCTTAAATAAGCAGTATATATCTAACACCATCAGAAAGCACTATATGTAATGGGGATAAGCTAGAAGCTTTCCCAAGAAGATCAAGGGTGAAACAAGGATGCCAGTATACTAGAAACATTAGCTTTAGCAACAAGAAAAAGGAACTGAAGGAATTAGAATACGTAGGGAGGAAAGAAAACTATCACTCTTTGCAGATGATATGATGGTATACTTAGAGAATTCTAGAGAATCAACAAAAAAACTACTTGAAACAATTAACTTCAGCAAAGTTGGAGTATATAAAAAGTAAATACCATACATAAACCACCAGCATTTCTATAATGACCACAAAGCCCAGCAGCAAAAAAATAGGAAGAGAATTTCATTTAAAATACTGTAGACAATATAAAATACTTGGGGATCTACCTGCCAAGACAAATCTAGGAACACAATTACAAAACACTTTTCACACAAGTAAAATCAGAGCTAAACAATTGGAAAAATATCAATTGCTTGTGGTAAGGCTGAGCTAATATAATAAAAATGACAGTTCTACCTAAATTAATTTACTTATTCAGTGCCATACACAATGGATAGAGTGCTGGCCTGAAAGTTGGGAGGACCTGAGTTTGAATATCACCTCTGACACTTGCTGTGTGAATGTCATTTAACCCCAACTGCCTTAAACATCTGAGGCCATCTCTAATTTTCTTGATATATACCTTGCCATTGGACCCAGATGACTCTGGAGGAGAAAGTGAGGTTCATGACCTTGCACAGCCCTCCCTCAATTAAAGCCAACTCAACTGCAAATCATGATATTACCCCAATGTCATGGTCCTCTTCCAGAACGGACAGAAAACAACAACCAATCAAGCTACCAAAAATCATTTCATAGAGTTAGAAAAAATAGTAACAAAAAGGTAAAGAATATCAAGGGAATTAATGAAAAATAATGGAAAAGTGACCTAGACATACAAAATCTAAAACTATATTATAAAGTAGCAATCATCAAAAACTATTTGGTCCTGGCTAAGAAATAGAGTGGTGGGGGGCGGCCAGGTGGCGAAGTGGAATAAAGCACCGGCCCTGGATTCCGGAATATCTGAGTCAATCCGGCCTCAGACACTTGACACTTACTAGGCTGTGTGACCCTGGGCAAGTCACTTAACCCCCATTGCCCCGCCAAAAAAAAAAAAAAAAAAGAAAGAAAAAAAAAGAATAGAGTGTGGGTGGATCAGTGGAATAGGTTAGGCACAGGAGACACAGTAGTAAATGACTATTGTATCTACGTTTGATAAACCAAAGACTGTAGCTTCTGGGATAAGAACCACTATTTGACAAAAACTACTGGGAAAACTGGAAAACAATATGGTAGAAACTACGCATAAACCAACATCTTACAACATATAACAAAATAAGGTCAAAATGGGTACATTTGATGATACCACAGGCAAATTAGGAGAGGAAGGAATAGTTTACCTGTCAGATCTATGGAGAGGGGAAGAATTTATGACCAAACAAACAAGAGATAGAGAACATTATGAAATGCAAAATGGATCATTTTGATTACAATAAATTAAAAAGTGTTTGTACAAGGGCAGCTAGGTGGCGCAGTGGGTAGAGCACCGGCCCTGGATTCAGGAAGACCTGGGTTCAAATCCGGCCTCAGACCCTTGACACTTACTAGCTGTGTAACCCTGGGCAAGTCACCCCAATTACCTCACCAAAAAAAAGTGTTTGCACAAACAAAACTAATGCAACCAAGATTAGAAAGGAAATCAGAAAGCTGGGAAACAGCCAGTATTTCTGATAAAGACCTGATTTCTCAAATATATAGAGAACTGAATTGAATTTATAAGAATACAAGTCATTCCCCAATTTAGAAATGGTCAAGAATATGAACAGGCAGTTTTCAGATAAAGAATTAAAACTAGGGGCAGCTAGGTGGCACAGTGGATAAGCACCGGGCCTTGATTCAGGAGGACCTGAGTTCAATCCATCCTCAGACACTTGACACTTACTAAACTGTGTAGCCCTGGGCAAGTCACTTAACCCTCATTCCCAGCAAAAAACAAAAACAAAACTATCTATGATCATATGAAAAAAATGTTCTAAATCACTATTGATTAAAGAAATGGAAATTGTAACAACTCTGAGGTACCACCTCACACCTATCAGATTGGGCTAATATGAACAAAAAGGAATGGATAAACGTTGGAGATGATGTAGGAAAATTGGAACAGTAAATGCATTGTTAGTGGTGTTGTGAACTGATCCTACAATTCTGGAGAACAATTTGGAATTATGCCCAAAGAGCTATAAAACTGTGCATACCCAGCACTATCACTACTAGGGTCTGTATCTCAAAGAGATCTTTTTTGTGGTGGCAAAGAATTGGAAACCGAGGGGATGCCCATCAATTGGGGAATGGCTGAACAAGTTGTGGTATATGATTGTAATGGAATACTATTGTGCTATAAGAAATGATGAGCAGGCAGATTTCAGAAAAACCTGGAAAGACTTACATGAACTGATGGTGACTGAAGTGAGCAGAACCAGAACACTACACAGTAACAGCAATACCGTACGATCATCAACTGTGATAGACTTAGCTCTTCTCAGCAACACAGTGATCCAAGACAATTCCAAAAGACTTGTGATGGGAAAATACTTTCCATATCCAGAAAAAGAACTGAGTCTGAATGCAGATCAAAGCATACTATTTTATTTGTTGTTTTGGTTTTTTTTCCCGTGCAGTTTTTCCCTTTGGTTCTGATTCTTCTTTCACAACACGACTAATATGTGAATATATTTAACATGATTGTACATAGAGAATCTAAATCGGATTGCTTGCTGTCTTGGGGAGGGGAAAGGGAAGGATAAAAATTTGGAACTCAAAATCTTACAAAATGAATACTGAAAACTATTTTTACATGTAACTGGAAAAATAGTTTTAAGAAAAAAAAAGAAAACTTTTCAGAAAGAATTAAAAAGTTTTTTCAAAAGCTGAAAAAAGAGTCTGAAAAGTTTTATAAATGAAATGCGTACAGCAGAGGGGGAAAGTGGAAAAGAGAAATAAGAGCTAAGTAGGAAAGAACTGGAAAGGGAATTAACAGTGTGGCACAAGAAATACAAAAATTAATCAAGAAAGAAGCTCTATGAAAAATTATGATGAACCAGAAAGAAGATAACGATTCAAGACAGGCCAGTCCATATCAACACACAAACTAACAACAAATTGAAATTGTCCCTCTTCGAAGCCACACAAATGGCTCTCCTAACCTTTTTTGATCACATAGCCCTATCAGTAAAAAATTTTTTGAGCATGTACTTGCAGTGAGTATATTTCTTTATTTATAATTACACATACTACTGTAACAAATATTATGTACATTATATTCACAAAAGTAGAAAAGTTCTTAAAAGGATAATATAAAGATGAAATAATATTTGATTTCTAGAGTCAAAGGGGAGCCACTGAGTACGGAAGTGACATGGTCTGATCTGTACCCTAGGGAAATAACATTGGCAGCTGTGTGGAGGGTAAATTTAAGAGGAAAATGATGTGAAGCAAGAGGACCAATTACAAGATGATTGCAGGAGTCCAGAATAGATACAGTGGTTTTATGAGTGAAAAGAAGAGGACAGATATGAGGATGTGGAGGCATAACAAACAAGATTTGGAAACTGACTATTATGTGGAATAGAATATAATGCTCAGGTTGTGAATACCTGAGTGACTTAGAAGATTGGTGATATCCAGGAGAGTTATAGGGAAGTATGGTAGATGGGGAAGTTGGAGAGAAAGGTCACAAGGCATGTCTAAGATTAAGATCACAATCCAACAATGCCTGCTCATCCTATGTAACTCATTCTGACCCACACTGTAATGACTGGAGTGACGCCACCTACTGGAGAGTTACTGTAGGAAAGCTCTGCCATGAGGAGAAGCCATCTGAGGTCAAGCCATGCAGCTTTTCCTTGGTGTCAGGAAATGATGTTTGCTTGTGGGTACTGTCTATCAAAGCTACCAGCCAATTAGCTTGGCTGTGTGCATGTGGATGGGAAGTTCCTAGTTTCACAGGAGGCTTGTGGGAGGAAGAAGGGGTGAGGCTGGCTCTCTTGCTCTTTCATCAGGACTCTCATGGAGAGTAGAGCAGAAATGCAGGCTTCCTGAGATAGATAGCTGAATCTAGGCCTCTTTCTCTCTTTACACCAAATTCTTATTCTCCTTAATAAATGCTTAAAAGTCTAACTCTTGCTAAAGCTTATAATTTATTGGCAACCACTCATTAGATATTTTAGACAGTATAGCTAGAATTTTAGCAACCTTACAACTCAAAATGAAAAGGGTTAAGGCTCTCACTTGCCTCTGCCTTCCAATGGGTACCTATCATTGCCATAAGGTGATCTGGGGGTGAATTTTCTTAACACCATCTACTGATGAGCTGTGGGCAATGGTTAATTTTAAGTTACAATTTTCCTAAGAAGCTAAAACTCACCTCAGAAAAAGGAGGGTTGGGAAAACTTGTATAGCAAAGAGGAAAATTCAGTGGGTGAGTGTTGGGGGATAGTGTTGGGTTGTGTTAGAGACAAGCTGTTGTTCAACCCTTCTACTGGCTGACTGCAAGGTTCTCATGGTGGAGACCATGGATATTGTGACGTTTAAAATCTAATGTTTGGGGGCAGCTAAGTGGCACAGTGGATAAAGCACTGGCCCTGGATTCAGGAGGACCTGAGTTCAAATCCAGTCTTACACCCTTGACACTAGCTGTGTGACCCTGGGGCAAGTCACTTAATCCCAATTTCCTCACACAGACACACAAAAAAAATCTAATGTATGGTCGCCTTTTTTCTGCCCCCAGTGTAGGGGGAAAGCTAGCTAGGATTTACTTATAAATTAGAAGCATTACCACCAGTTTTTGGCATTAAGTATTAAAGAGTAAAGAGAAAACACCTGGGTCAGAAAACCAAGACAAAGCCTATCTATCCTATAGGAGAGATAAGGGTTCAACCTGGCCTCTTTCTTCTACCTAGTCCTCTACCACTAGGATGTTCAGGAACCGAACTGAGAGAGGAAACAGCCCTTCCTCTTCCTGCCTCCCTGAACTGGAAGAGGCTGTCCTTCAAGCTGGTCAGTGTCACCCAAATCCCTTGGTTCACTGGACTTGAGGGTGGTTTCTTGTTGAGTTCAAAGTCCTTAGCTTCTGAGAATAATAGCCTATTGAGGGCCAGCCAGGTGTGGTTTTGATTTAATTAACTAAGTAGGTTAATCAGCAAAGTCAATCACTTTCAGTCAGTTTCACTTAATTCAATCAGTCTAGATCAATCTCCTCTGGTTGGAGCCTTTGGGCATTGACAAAAAGCCCATTATATCTTACAATATAAAAGCTACAGTGAGGTAAGAACTACAGATATCTCCATTTTATAGATAAGTCTCAGAGAGGCAAATGACTTGCCCATGGTCACATGGTCATTTAAGTGTAATGGGAAGCCAGGCATCTTCACTCCAAGTCAAGTATTCTTTCTACTCTACTGTGCTGCCTTCCTAATACTGTAAATTAAAAAAGAACTTGTCTAATCCTTCTTTTCTTTTGTGTTTTTTTAAAAATTTTTTTGGTGAGGCATTTGGGGTTAAGTGACTTGCCCGGGGTCACACAGCCAGTAAGTGTTAAGTGTCTAAAGGCTGGATTTGAACTCAGGTCCTCCTGACTCCAGGGCTGGTGTTCTATCTACTACCTAACTACCCCATATCCTTCTTTTCTTATTAAAGAATATAAATCATTTGAGGTTATTGTTTCTAAGTTTCAGGTTAGCTTGATGTCAAATGCCTCTAACCTACTTATGTCATCTATTATAGTTCCTTTAAATGTTTTTTTTATAATACATGATCCTTTATTTCTAAATATATTCTTTCCTTCATGCCTTATAAACAAAGAATTAGAAAAAAGAAGGGTGGTGATGAAGTAGATCAGCAAAACTAAACACTACATAAACCAATGGTATGCATCCACAGTCTCCCACCTCAGAAAAAAAGGGAGGGAGGTACATTGTCTTAATCTCTTTTAAGGACAAGCTTGATCACTTTAAGTACTTAAAGTTCAGTTTTGGTTAAACAAGGTTTTTAAATAGAGATTTTAAATTGGTAATATTGTTAATAAAAATTATGATAAAGTCATAGAATTTAAGATTTGGAAAAGGTCTCAGCAACCATCAAGTCCAAACCATACCCTGTAAGAATCCCCACTGTAACAAAGCTAAAAATTAGTCATTCATCCTTTGCTAGAAGACCTCTGAAGGAATTTAATTTCACTTCTGGATAGCTCTAATTGTTTTTTTCCTGGCATCAGGTCTAAATTGACCTCTTTGCTCTTCGCCAAACAAACTTCCCCACCTTCTAGTGATAGCTTTTCAAATACATGAACATAATTGCCATTTTTCTCTGAATATTCTTGAATGCAGGCTAAACACCCCCAGTTTCCTCAAACTGTCCCCTCTCATTTTTCATGGACCTAAGGTGCTTCTCCATCCTGGTTGCCCCACTCTGGACATTTTCCAGCTTATCAGTATCCTTCAACTATGGCAACTAAAACTAAACATTATATTCCAAACAAGGTCTGGTGAGGGCAGAGTAAAGGGAATAATACCAACTACTTATTTCCTAGAAGTTATGCTTCTCTTTATACAGGCCAGGACTGTAATTAGTTTTTATCTGCCACATTAAATCATATTGATCCTGTTCCAAAATATTTTTCAGACAAACTGATAATTCTGAGTTCATCTTCTGATTGTGAAAAATTTATTGTACCTACATGTAAATTGTTCTTTTTTTTCCATTTTATTAAATTTAGTCCAATATTTTAGCCTGTTAATACCTCTTTGGATCCCAATGTATCCAGTCTGTTAGCTATCCCTCCCACCTTATTGTCATCTGCCATATTTGATATACATGCTACACGCCAACTATGCTTTTAATCAAATAATAAAAATGTTAAATGTTAAAAAATGTTATATATATCCTTATACCCTTGGAAACCTATTGCCAAGCTAACATCAAACCATTAATCAATTAACAAGTATTTATTAAGTACCTACTATATGCCATTTAGTTAGAAAGCACTTATTAAATGCTTATTATGTGTCAGGCACTGTGCTAAACACCAGTACATAAAAGCAATCAATTTCTATTTGCAAAGTGGTTACATCTATAATTATTCTTTGATTCCAGTCATTTAAACTTGTTCTGAATTCATCTGCATTACTGTCTACATCTATCTATAGTAGAATAGGAGAGATACTATAGTAATTTAGTGAGATGCTATAGTATTTTAAAGATCTAAGAATCAAATACAGCACTCAAGCTATTACTACATTAGCAACCTTAGCAAATAAGCAAATGCCTAATGAAGAGTAAGAGGAGTAACAGGAGTTACCTGAAGCTGATGGACAAATCCAGCATTAGGATTAATACAGAACCTTCTTTCTTGAACATATGCAAATGCCTCCCTTAAAAATAATAAAAAAAAAGCTAAAAAAATGTCATTAATTTATTTCTTTCAGAAATACTGCTTTATAAAATAAGAAAGTATTGCTGAGAGGCAGAGTGATGAAGTAAAGAAATCAAAGGACATAGTATGAAGCAGGACCTGAATTCAAATCCTGTTGCAACAGTTGCTGGCTATGTTAATACTAATTACATCACTTAACTTAAAAGAAATAAGACTCAGAGAGTTTATCTGTAAAACAATGTTAATTCAATTTACATTACCTTTTTTGGGGGGGCAATGAAGGTTAAGTGACTTGCCCAGGGTCACATAGCTAATAAGTGTCAAGTGTCTGAGACCTAATTTGAACTCAGGTCCTCCTGAATACTGGGCCAGTGCTTTATCCACTGCACCACCTAGATGCCCCCCTCAAGATTTATCTTGAGCAGAATGATACTTTGGGGGCATAGACAATGTGGAAATTCATTTTGCTTAATGACACATAACTTGTTACAAGGGTTTTTCTTTTCCTTTTTTTTTTTTTGGAGGGGGGAGGGCAGAAGGAAGGGGTGGAAGAGAGAAGGGTTATGAAGAGATATTCAAAAATGTGAGAACAGAAGGCCAGAAAGCAGAGAGGCTTTAATAGTTAACAGGCTGAACTTATTCTCTACTTAAAAAGCAAAGCAAGTGCTACACAGCAGAAATTTGTAGTTTCATAGACAAACAAACCCCTCCTTTTATTCCACAATGTAAATTGAAATATTCATTTTATTTGGTATTTGTCAAGTTCAAAATAAACTTTTTTAAAAAGGAAGATTATCTTGGGTGAGAAAAATTAGCTATCTGCATTTAAATTTAAACAGAAGTTATACTTCTTTTCAACCCTGTCACAGAAAACAAAATACAACCAGCCTTTAAAATATATCATATGCAAAACATTTATTGGTTCACCAAAGTATTATTTTACTATCTGTTCACTATCTGGTGTGGCATACAAAGAGCCTTTCATAAGTTTTTTCTCTTTTTGATGTAAATTTAAATGGCAGGGGCAGCTAGGTGGCCCAGTGGATAGAGCACTGGTCCTGGAGTCAGGAGGTCTTGAGTTCAAATCAAAAAAGGCAACATTAAAAGTTCTCCTATCAAACTATTATTCCTGTCAATCAAGAAGACCATAAAGTTAAATGTAGGTAGGTGATCAATAACTTTAAAATCATTTTTCTCATCATGTAGGCCCAGTCAATACTACACCAAAGTTCCTTTTTGCTACAAAGACTAAATTGGCTAGGCTATGGAATACTTTCTTACCTGTATTTCACTCCAAATGTTTCCATAATGTATGCAATAACTAAGGCAGCACTGAAAAGAAAAATACTTTTAGGACAACCAGTCAAAATTACTCATAAATTAAATACTTCACATAAAGGGTAGCCTCATACCTTCTTGAAATTCCTGCATTTCCATGGACAAGAACTTTTCCTGGAAAACAATTCTGTATTCTAGCAGACATATCTGGACCATCAACTAAAATATACTAATCATTTCATAAAGATAATTCACAAAGAAATAGTCCTCTTTTAAAAAGGCTTCTAAAAGAAATGCACACTTCTTTAAAGATTAAGAATTCCTTCAACCCATCATATTTCTACAAATTTACATACTGCAGTTGGGATTTTTTTTTTAATGCTAAATTTGATTGTATTGGTATAGGGAGCCCCCATGAGGTACTTCCTCTACCAAAGCAAATAAGTAACTTTTGTGCATTAAACCATGCTAATGTATGTAGCAACTAGACTTTGGGCATAAAGAATTCACAAAATGTTTAAGCTGGACACATCAACAAAATTCTATGAAGATAGTTTAAAAAGCTCAAGAAAGAATAATAAGCCACAATGAAAAATCTCTATCCTTGTAAAAATGGTAATAAACTTGCTATCTCTTGTATTTGAAATCAGTAGACAAGCAATTTAGATTTCAAAAAAATACTCTGAATCCTCTCCACTGATAATTAAAATTAACTAAGAAAAGAAAAGATTTACCTCCTGTTTGTAAACTTCCATCAATAAATTCTTTAGTCTGAAGATAAAAAAATAGGTTGCAAAAAAGAAAACAATTAAGATCTACAAAAAACAAATCCCATATAATTAAAAATAGTTCCAAGATACATATTTCAAAAATAAAAAAGTTGCAGAATTTGGGGGTGTTTTTCCAACATTTAACAATGACTATTTTTTTGTTTTTTTCTATTAATATAGTATTTTATTATTTTCTAGTTACATGTAGAGATAGTTTTCAACATTTGTTTCTATAAGACTTCTAGTTTCAAATCTTTCTCCCTCCCTCTCCTCCCTGCCCCCTGCCCAAGAGCGCAAACAATCTGATATAGGTTATGTACAATCAAATTAAACATATTATTGCATTAGTCATGCTGTGAAAGAAGAATCAGAGCAAAAGGGAAAAACCTCATAAAAGGAAAAAAAGAAAGTAGAAACAGTATGGTGTAATCTGCATCTGGATTCCACAGTTCTTTTTTTCTGGGTTTGGAGAGCATTTTCCATCATGAGTCCTTTGAAACTATCTTGGATCACTGTGTTGCTGAGAAGAGTCAAGTGTATCACAGCTGATCAACGCACAATGTTGTTAATACTGTGTATAATGTTCTCCTTGTTCTGCTCATCTCACTTAGCATCAATTCATTTAAGTCCTTCCAGTTTTCTCTGAAATACACCTGCTCATCGTTTCTTCAGATTGATTTCTTTGTTTGTTTGTTTGTTTTTGCAGGGCAATGAGGGTTAAGTGACTTGCCCAGGGTCACGCAGCTATAAGTGTCAAGTGTCTGAGGCTGGATTTGAACTCAGGTCCCCCCTGAATCCAGGGCCAGGGCTTTATCCACTGCGACACCTAGCTGCCCCCAGATTGATTTTAAAAAAAACCTTTCTGTTCTAAAATTTCTTCCTCCCTCCCTCCCTCCTCAACCTTCCCTATGGAATCCAGCAATTCAATGTAAGTCATACATGTGTAATTATGCTAAGCATCTTCACATTACTTAAGCTGTGAAAGAAAATAGAATAACTTTAGCAAGAGGAACTAATAAATAAAATTATACTTCAATCTGTATTCAAATACCACTAGTTCCTCCTCTGTTGATGGTTTGCATGTTTCATGTCCTTCTGATAGCATCCTGCTCATAATTTCTTTCACAGTTACTATTGCTAACTGTATTTCCTTTCATCCTATTCCCTCCCCTTGATATACACTCTACTCAATTTCCCTCAGGGCAAAATATATTACTATACCCACTTGAGTGTTTATGTTATTCCGTTAGAGCCAATTCTGATGAAAGTAAGGCTCATTCACTCTCCGGCTCCTTCCACATCTTCCCCTCTACTCCATAAGCTTTTTCTTGGTTTCTTTTATTTGAGTTACTTTACACCCTTCCACCTCTCCCTTTCTCTTTCTTCCAGTGCATTCCTCTTACCCCTTAACTTTATTTTGAAGATGTCATCATGGGTCAGCTAGGTGACACAGTGGACAAAGCACCAGCTCTGGACCCAGAAGGCCCTGAGCCCAAATCCAGCCCCAGACATAAGCCACCCCACCCTGTCTGCCCTACAAAAAACAAGGATAAATGCTTTGCATATATCATCCCTTCATATGCAATTCACACCTGTGCTCTCTGTATAAGTATATTCCTTTCAGCTACCCTAATACTGAGAAAGTTCTTATAAGTTGGAAGTATTATCTTCTCATGTAAGAATGTAAACAGTTTATCCTTTTAATGTCCCTCATGAGTTATTTTTACTGTTTACCTTTTTATGTTTCTCTAGGGTCTTGTATTTGAAAGTCAAATTTTCTATTTGGTTCAGGTCTTTTCATCACAAAGGTCTGAAAGTTCTCTTTTTCATTGAAGTCCCACTTTCCCCCCTGAAAGATTATACTCAGTTTTGCTGGGTAAGTGATTTTAGTTCCAGTTCCTTTGCCCTCTTGAATATCATTCCATGCCCTCCAGTCCTTTTAATGTAGAAGCTGCTAGATCTTGTGTTATCCTGACTGTGGCTCCACAGTATTTGAATTCCTTCTTTCTAGCTGCTTTGTAGTATTTTCTCCTTGACCTGGGATCTCTGGAATTTGGCTATAATATTCCTGGAAGTTTCCCTTTTGGGATCTCTTTCAGGAGCTGATCAGTGGAGTCTTTCAATTTCTATTTTACCTTCTGCTTCTAGAATATCAGAGCAATTTCCCCTGACAATCTCTTGGAAGATGATGTCTAAGCTCTTATTTTGGTCATGGTTTTCAGGTAGTCCAATGATTTTCAAATTATCTTTCCTGGATCTATTTTCCAGTTCAGCTGTTTTTCCAAGGAGATATTTCATATTGTCCTCTATTTTTTTATTCATTTGGATTTGCTTTACTGTGTCTTGGTTTCTCATAAAGTCACCAGCTTCCATTTGTTCAATCCTAATTCTTAGGCAATTATTTTCTTCAGAGAGCTTTTGTATCTCCTTATCCATTTGGCTTTTCAAGCTATTGACTTTTTTTCTCATGACTTTCCTACATCACTCTCATTTCTCTTTCCATTCTTTCCCCCACCTCTCTAAATCTTCTCTCTCTCCTATGTTCTCTTCAAAGTCTCTTTTGAGTGTTTCTAAGGCCTGAGACCAATTCATATTTTTCGGGGGAAGTTTTGGATGCAGGAGCGTTAACATTGTTATCTTCTTCTAAGGATATATTCTGGTCTAGTTTGCCCCCATAGCAGCTTTCAATGGTCTGCTGTGTTTTTCTGCTTACTTATCTTGATCCCCTATTTCTTGGCTTCTTAAAAGTGTAGCACTGCTTCCAGGACACACTGTTCCAAGCTATAGCTTGGCCAAGGAGGTGATTGGGCTTTTTCTCACCCTGCCTGGCCTGCTTTCTCTTTGACCCATAAACAGAAGTCTGACTGAAATCTGATTCTCTATGGTTGGAAGCTTGGCATGCCTGTGCCCCTCCACCACAGATGGCTGTCCTCAACTTTGCTTTGTATTGTTTAAAACTCTAAATGTGGGTTCTAATCAATACCCCCCCCCAATTTTGGGGGGAAACTGGCTAAAATCACTGATAAATTCACCAAGAGTTTAGGCTTTTAAGGGTTTATTAAAAGATATAACATAGTAAAGAGAGAGAAAGATTGAGAACAGATTTCTTATAGCATGGAAATCCTAGCCTTCCTAACTGCCCACATAAAATCCTGCCACCAAACCGATATCTCAAACCCAAAAAGGAAGGAAGCCCTCAGCCAGCGTCTGCTTCCTACTTCATGTTCTCCTCCCAGAAATGGGAGGCTCCTCAAGTTGATTGGCTGATAGCTTTGACAGACAGTACCCACGAGCAAACGACATTTCCTGACACCAAGGAACTTGACCACATGGCTTGCCCTCAGATGCCTTCTCCTCATGGCAGAGCTTTCCTATAGTAACTCTCCTGCAGGTGGTGTCACTCCAATTGTTACAGCTTGCTGGCTCAGAACGTGGCTGCCCCTCCCCAGTTCCAGCAGACTGCAGCTATTCCTCCCAACCACTGGACACCTTCACTGGTCTGCAAGTCAAGCTTTACAAGAAGCATCTGAAGATTCTGAGTCTTTGGAGGCGCTGTGTGCTTGAGGCTGGTCCTGCTCTGCACACTGCGCTCCTCTCTCAGCCTGAACAGCAGGTGATCCCAGTCACCTAATCTTTGGCTGGAAAAGAGTCTCACTCTGTTCTTATGAGGGTTGCACTGCTCTAAGAGTTGTCCTATCACATTATTTTTGGAGGTATGTGGACAGGTTTTCCAGAAATGGGAGAGTCACAGACTTTCTTCCACCATCTTGGCTCTGCCGAACAACAATTACTATTTTTAAGTAATTGATGGAAGGCTAATTTTTGCTCACTTGACAAGTTAAATTCTAGTACTGAATGATAGTGTCCCCAAAAAGACTATGCATAAAAGATTTTAAATAATTTTAAAACAAAAAACATCAAATGTATCCAGAATCCCTAGGAATGAATCATTATAGTTACATGAATTTTCCTGATAGCTGAAGACAACAAAGAGGCTCATGGTGAATAAAAAGGCTACTATATGACAAAAAAGGAATAATGAAGGATAAATGGAGTAGAAAATGTCGTCAAAGAAATGTCCATGTGAAATGATGTCATATGACAAGAGCAAGGGCTAAGCAAAGGAAAGTCCCTGTGCTTAACTGGTATCCTTGCAATGTCATGGGAAAGTTGAGGGTGGCCCCCTCACTTTGTTAGGTGAGAACTTACGGGAAAACATGGATAGGAATTGCGTAAGATCAACTGGTATGCAATCTGAATCCTTAGTAGGAATACACAGATCAATGAGATCATGGGTACATTTAAGAATTTTATTTAGTTTTTCAAATGCAAACCTACGTGTACACTATATTCTATCTTATTAAATGGCATAAGGACAGGTATAAGGACCTTTGATATACACAGGTATTTGATAGCACAGGTATAAAGGAACTCTTGTATGATCAAATTCCCTCTAAAATGAAGAGTGGAATCTGTTCTGTAACTTATAGTAGTTGCCTGTAAAACACTTTATATAGAGATTAAGTGATTTGCTCAGTCACAAAGCCAGCATGTCAGAGGTGAGACAAGAATTGAGGTCTTCCTGGCTCTAAAGTCAGTATTCTATCCACTATGCCATGGTTCCTCATTAAACAGTATGGTCTGCCTACTATGTGCCTGTATATACTAAGTACTGTTTATTATACTAAACAAAATAAATTTCCTTTTGGATGGGTCGGTGTCATCATAACAAAAAATTATGATATGTTGCATTTAACTGTGGATGATATGGCAGATAGACCTGAATAGCTATGATCCCAGGAGAGATCCTCTCAGGCTCTTGATGACAATTTGTTTTTTTGTCATTTGTGTCTTTCATAGAGTGAAATATGTAAGGGGGGCATGACTCCCTAGGAAGTATAACATAGTTGATATAAATGAATGAATGAATCAATGGTTATAGCCTTCTTTCAAAAGGTTTTCCCACTCTCCAGAACTCAGTATTACCAATGCTACTAATGTCCTAATTCATGAATGCCATTTAAAATATATTTGATTTCTATAGAATTAACACAAATTAGTGTTAAAGAACTTCTTTGTCAGATTTTACCCACTCTTTCATTTCCTATTTACAATTTCTTCATGGCATTGTGACCATCTTAAGAATCTGGGCTAAGGTGCTATGGAGAATTTACTCCAACATTTAAGCATGTTTCATCACTGACATACGATTACAACATTATTTTTAATTTATTTATTTTTCTAAAAATCAGGTCTCCCTATCTCACCCAAACTAGAAGTATAGCAGTCATTCATGCATCTAATCTCTGCTGACTGGCATGGAAGCACTGACCTGCCCTATTTCCAGCAGGGGTGGGGTGGGGTTTTACACCTTTCTATCCAGCCTGGTTTGGACTGGATACCCAAATTTTCTCCTACTGCAAGACTAAGTAATCTCCTAGTCTTAACCTCATTGGTAGCAGGGTTTGCAGTGCTTTTATATGAAGAAAGAGGACAATACTTCTGAAAATTAAGTCAGTTTTCCCAAGCCCTCTATAATGTTCAGAAACAACATTAAAAATCACATCTTTACTGTTATAGCATTTCAAAGCACTACCTGAACGTTGAACCAATTTTCTCATGAAAACTTTTATGACACCCTGTGCCTACAGGTTGAATCAACGAGGAAAGAGAGAGGCAGTCAGGAAGATGTTAAAAAATATTCCCAGAGACTTCTTCGGGGTGAATGCTATCATTGTCTGGCATTAGGAAAAAGTTATTCTGTCACTGATATGCCATTAGCATGAGCACAGTGATGCTCTTAAGAGGCTGAGATCTAAAATGACTCTGTCCATACAGATTGCAGGGGTATCCTAATGTCTAATGTGCTTTTACCGAGGTACAATGATAGCCTGAGACATAAATACCCCTATCAAAACTATAGAAACATTATGAAGTGAAAAGCTCTCAGTCTCTGGAAAAATACTAACACAACAAAGTAAACCTATGGACATTACTTAAGTTTGTTGTAATACTAAAGATTTGCAACTCTTTTATATATGTTTGGTTCTATGACTCCATCAAGAAACCAATCAAATAACAAGCATTTATTAAATGCTAACTATGTGCATGCAATGTGCTAAGTACTGGGAAGACATAATCTCTGCTCTCAGGGAACTTACATTCTAGTGGAGAAGACAGTTTGTGTCTTAATTATAAACATATTATCTGTTGAGACCTCTGGCTTTGTGTCATCTACATTTTTGATATGCACATCACCTTTGCTCTTATTCAAGTCATAGATTAAAAATGTTAAAAGTACAGTGCCTATGAGGGAATGCCCATCAATTGGGGAATGGATAAAAAGTTGTGGTATATGAATACAATGGAATACTATTGTGCTGTAAGAAATGATGAGCAGAAGTTCAGAGAAACCTGGAGGGTCTTGCGTGGGCTGATGATGAGTGAGATGAGCAGAACCAGAAGAACATTGTACACAGTATCATCAACATTGAGTGTTGATCTACTGTGATGGACTATATTCTTCTCACCAATGCAATGGTACAGAAGAGTTCCAGGGGACTCATGATGGAAGAGGATCTCCAAATCCAGGGGGAAAAAAGAATAACTGTGGAGTATGGATGCTGAATGAACCATACTATTTCTTTTGTTTTTGGTGCTGATGTTTTTCTATTTTGAGGTATTTTTTGTCATTGCTCTGATTTTTCTCTTATAAACATGACTAATGCAGAAATATGTTTAATGTTATTATGTGTGTGTATATATGTATGTATGTATGTATATGTATGTGTGTATATATATATATATATATATATATAAAAACCTATATCAGATTATCTGCTGTCTAGGGGAGAGGGGAGGGAGGGGAGGGAGGGGAGGGAGAGAGAAAAATGTGAAATTGGAAAGCTTGTATAAACACAAGTTGAGAACTATCTTTACATGTAATGGGAAAAAAAATAAAATACTTTATTAATTAAAAAAAAAAGTACAATGCCTATGAGGGAATGCCCATCAACTGGGGAATGGATAAACAGTTGTGGTATATGAATGTAATGGAATGCTATTGTGCTGTAAGAAACGATGAGCAGGAGAATTTCAGAGAAACCTGGAAGGACTTACATGAACTGATGCTGAGCGAGATGAGCAGAAACAGGAGAACATCATACATAGAAACAGCAACATTGTATGATGATCAACTGTGATAGACTTGGCACTTAGCAGTGAAATGATCGAAAACAATTTTTTTTTTTTTAAGTGAGGCAATTGGGGTTAAGTGACTTGCCCAGGGTCACACAACTAGTAAGTGTTAAGTGTCTGAGGCCGGATTTGAACTCAGGTACTCCTGACTCCAGGGCCGGTGCTCTATTCACTGCACCATCTAGCTGCCCCACCGAAAACAATTTCAAAGAACTCACGATAGAAAATGTTCTCCACACCCAGAAAAAAGAACTGTGGATTCTGAATGCAGATTGAACCATATTGTTTCTACTTCTTGGCTGGTTTTTTCCTCTTTTATGAGGTTTTTCCCTTGTGTTCTGCTTCTTCTTTCACAATATGACTAATGTAGAACTATGTTTAATGTGATAGTACATATATAACCTATATCAGATTGCTTTCTGTCTTGGGGAAGGGGGGAGGGAAGGGATAGTAGGAGAAAAATCTGGAACCAAAAATCCTATGAAAATAAATGTTGAAAACTATCTTTACATGTAACTGAAAAATAATAAAATACTTTTATGATTAAAAAAAAAAGTACAATACCTAGTATAGATCCTTGGGGCACATCACAAGACACTTCCTTCCAGAGTTGTCATATAACTTGGGTTCAGACCCAATAACTAGTCTGCTCATTTAAACCAATTCTGAAAACAAACTGTACTACCAATTAGCTCATAAACTGTTAATATATGCTTATGTTATGACTTCCATAAAGAGAACCTTACTTTTCAAGTGAATGTGATTGATGAAGAAAGTTACTCAACAACTGGCAACCAAAATCAAGGATTTCCAGCTAAACTGGAGCTATCTCTGTGAAAGTGAGATTTTTCCCACCCCTTAAATATAAGTAGATATAACTATGATAATAATCAGTTTTTACAAAACTACAAAACTGTGACTTAACATGTTAAGATATTCTTTTAAAAAATTGTTTTTTTTTTAATTTTTTTTGGGGGGTGAGGCAATTGGGGTTAAGTGACTTGCCCAGGGTCACACAGCTAGTAAGTGTCTGAGGCCGGATTTGAACTCAGGTCCTCCTGAATCCAGGGCTGATGCTTATCCACTGCGCCATCTAGCTGCCCCAACATGTTAAGGTATTCTTAAGTAGCTTAAGCAAATATTAATGGAATAAGTAAGAGAGATATTGGTAGAACTAATATACATGCTATACTGTAAACTGGTCTGGATAAATACTATTTACCCCTTAAATCCCCCCATCAACTCATTTCCAGTTGTGGTTAGGCATCTACCAATCAGCTTAAAGGTCAAATACCAAAAATAGTAACTTCTGAGCTGAAAGGGACCAAGCAGAGTTGGAGAAGAAGCCATCTAACTTTTTTTTTTTTTGATGTAACTAATACTTCTATTTGGCTTGCAATTATCTGTTTCTAAACTAGTGGTTTCCACCCAGGTGGCCAGCCACCAAGGTGGCATTGTCTTAGGTGGAAAAATGAAATCTAAGGGGTTAGCAACTGGATGATGATAGACTGATGGTTTCTTTCTCTCTACTTATACTTACTGTACATGTACCACTTTGATTGTGTTAATATTGTGGGAGGAGCATATTATGTATAAATGCCCTTGGATCCTGAGGCTTGGGGTCTTTGGGTCCTAGACCTGAGACTAGCTTTATTGTGAGACAGGACCCCTCCTCTCAATAAACCTATTTTTTTGGCTTGGAGACTGATTTTTCTTTGTCTAAAACTGTGACTTAGAAATTTTGGCAATATCTGTACTTGAGGAGGAAATAGCCACATCAATAAGTTCATAAATCTGATATGACAGAATATAAGATCCTTCAGAGCAAGGAAGGTTTCTTTTTTTTTGTAGACATAATATATATCACAGAGTAAAAGTTTGATATTGTTTGTTGACTGATTAATTCATCTAAATATCAAAAAGGGAAAACCACAGTATATCTTTGGTTTTCTTGAGGTCAACCTTAAAAAAGTGAATATAAATTATGTTCTATATAATGTTCATATAGGTACCAATATATTTTAATAATCTGTAATTTTAAACATTCAAGAATAGTTTGGAAAAGGTACTATAACCCTTAAAACACTACAAAAATATATGTTATTACTGCAGGATTTTTCTAGAAAGGTAGACCATTTCCTTAGATAAATTGCAGAGTTCCATTCAAAACTAAGTTACTGTAAGAGTCAATTGTGATACATACCATGGGAAAAAAACGTATTATATTTTCAACTGGATTATCTGCAATATCCAGTACCAAATACCTGAAAATAAAATAAACAATTTAGAATTAAAGTATCTTTATGCAAAGGAACAATAAACAGTTAATATGAACATTTCTTAAAGCTTGACTATAAAATGTATTAAAAGATTCAAAATGTAGCAGAGGAATAGAATCAATATTCAGTATTCAAATTATATCTCTTGTTACTTCATAAATATTTTCAAAGTATTCTTTTAACATGTACAGGCATATAATAAACAACATCATTCCCATTTTATAGAAGGAGGTTAATGGAGATTAAATATCTTAGGCAAGTTAAAAGAAAATTGAAAGAGACCTTTCTCTTTGGTCTCAGTTCTACCCTAAAGATTTTTTAAAAGGAACATCCTAATAAAACTTTTTATTTGTTGCTGCTTTACTTTTCATTGACAAGTCACAACATAGTTCTTAGTACGCTCCTGATAAATGCTTATTGACAGGACACCTCCCAAGCTGGAAGAGTAGGAAGAAACAATACAGCCCAGTTCTCCATCATAACTGTTTTGCAAAATCCTGAATATTCACCAGACCAATTCTTGACTGGGAGATTTAAAAAAAAATCATAGTAGGTAATTTTTCTAGCCTAGGACATAATAGGCAGACAGAAATAAAGGTCTGGATGCTGGGGAAGGGGTCTAGCCAGGAGAATGCCCATCAGAACCTTTTAGAACAGAAACTGAACTAGAACCTAGGGCTATGTATTAGGGCAAGGAAAGGTCCAACAGGGAGGGGAGGTATGTTGCAGTTCAGGGAGCAGTAGAGCACTGCTGCTTAACACTAGAGTTAAATGAAAACCTAAGGTGGCAGTTTAGGGGAAAGAATGGTCTTAGGCATCAGGCTAAAGAGCAAGAAGCAAGTTCAGAAGCAAGTGGTACCTCTGTGACTTTGACCTCAGGACCACAGTAAGGAATCAAAACCAGCCCCCAGTCTAGTCTGAAACCAGAAACAACTGAAAGCATGGCAGGAAGCTCAGATCAAGGAATAACCTGCAATTCTGTCTTTCTGAAGTTCTATAGTCTTCCAGCTACCTTACAATGGCTGGGACCACTAGTCTACTGGAGCTCCAACCATTCCACAATGATGTTGCTCAGGCCCAAACACAAGTCAGCTCACAAAACTCAGACCAGAAAATTAGTGATTGGACTTTGCCCTGGATCAGATCACTCTGGACACAATGAAAGCTGGCCCAGGCAGCCCTCAAGACCCTTGAACACAGCACTCAATATCTGAAGAAAGTAGCAGAACCTAAGAGAATACAAAAAAGGGCCAAGCAAGGTACAGACATTCCCACGAGAAGTGTGCTGGTGTCAGATCCTAACATAAAGCCTGAATTTGGGATGCAAAACTGGAAGAATGGATCAACAAAAAGAATCCCATCATAAAGATATTATGGTACCAGGGATGTCCAATATACAAACCTTGAAAAAAGAGAACTTCAAAATATCTTCAATAAAAATACAGCTTGGGCACAATTTCAACTAGAATTCCAAGAAGAGATGAAGCAAGAACATGTATAACCTATATCAGATTACTTGCTGTCTTGGGGAGCGGGGAAGGGATAGAGAGAGAAGAAAAATTTGGAACTTGAAATATTATTAAAAAATCAATGTTGGAAGACTATCTTTACATATAATTAATTGGAAAAAAAATACTATTTACCCCCTAATTCCCCCCCAAAAAGTATGAAGCAAGAGTTTTAAAAAGTGAAGACTCTGAAAACGATTTTATAAATGAGGGCCTTAGAGGAAAGAACTGGGAAAAATAAAAGAATTACGTTGGAAAAAGACTTGCAGAGATTAATAGTTTAGCATAAGCAGCACAAAACCTAATCCAAACAAAAAAGTACTTGACAATTTGAATGACACAAGTACAAGTTAATGATTCCATGAGAAAACAAGAAATACTAAAGTCAAAATACTAAAAAAAGGAGGAAACATAAGTTATCTTTTATCAAAAACAACTGACGTGGAAAACAGATTGATGAAAGACCATTTAAAAATAACTATGTGGAGACTATGACCCCCCCCCCAAGTCTAGTTACCTTATATTGTGTAAGAAAACTGCTCAGGTATCTTATAACCAAAAAACAAAGTGAAAATAGAAAAAATCCACCAGTCAGTACCCCCTGAAAGAAACCCTACAATGAAAATTCTCACAAATATCATAGCCCATATCCATAACTTCTAAGTAAAAGGAACATTGCCAATAGCCAGAAAAAAAAGAATTCAGGTATAAAGGAGCCACAGTATCACTACTATAAAGGATCAAAAAGTTTGGAATATGATATTCCCAAAGACAAAAGATATAACAGGCTTAAAAAACCAATAATAACTTATACAGCTTTAAAGATTACTTTAAAAAACTTAAAATCTGTTATTAATGCAACGACCTGTCACAATTCCAGAGGGCCCATGATGACACTTAAAACCCATCTCCTGACAAAGAGGAGCAAACTGAGACTTACGTTTTTCTGGACATGGACAATGTGGGAGTTGGTTTAGTTTGACTATGTCTATCTGTTACAAAAGGTGTTTTCTCTTTAAAGTTAACGAAGGAAAGAATTGACAAGGAAAATAACAAATACATTAACAGAAAAAAATGTAAATTAAATTAAATTTTTTAAAAAGATCCTTTAAAGATGATTGTTTAAAGAATGTTTCTAGACCATATGACTTTCCAATCTCCTGGGTCACACCTAAAATGCTAAAATAACATGCAAAGAAGACTGTTTTCTTGATACACACAAAAATGGGAAATTAATCATTTCCATAATGTGAACAGGAATATATTTGGAAAAAAAAAATGTTATGTTGAAAGCAATCACTGTAGAAAATACTAAGGCCAGTAATCTTCAGATCTGTAAATGTTTAAATACATTTTAAACTACTTATCCATCTCCTAGAGTCAGAAAATTACTAGATCATCCTGGAGCCAGAAGAAAAGTCATCCTAGAAATAGGTCATCCTTATTTGTCTTAGAGTTGTTGATTGTTTTGTCAATACACTATCTGCCTCTCAGGTCACCCACACTTCTCCCAGCAGCTCCTAACCCCTTTTAAGTATTTTAACTTCTCTTTTAGGACAATCTAAGGCCACACTTCCAGGTTCCCTAAGTATGCCTTGAAAGTCTAAGCTCTCATCTTCAGCTATAGTTTGCTACCTGTTCTTTCCAGCTTGTCTTCCTATCCACATGTTCTAAAGAAAAAAGCAAAAGGGTGGAAGGGAGAAAGACAGAGGAATCTCAAGGTCCAGATGAGTTTGGCTATTCCACTACTCTGGAACCCTTTTTCATTTCCATCTTAAAAGTTTAGCATGCCTTGATTTCTTTCTTGTGAGCAAAATAAAATTTAAGAACCAAGGTTCTAGAGGGCAGAAAAGATGAGGATCATGACACTGAGAACAAAAAGTAATCCTTTAGAGGAAAGAAGACAAGGTTCAGTTTGGCAGCACTGTACTCACAAAGGTCTCAGTCAAGGTGACTGAAAGAGTCTTTACACTCTATTTTGAGTGGGAAGTTTCTCATGGCCCAGAAAAATGTATATAAAATGAATAAGAGTAATTTTCCATGAAATGAAACCTACCTAGATCATTCACTGGCATAATGAAAATTTGCCAAACCTCCCTCTTATTTCAGAGGTGGGAGATTTAGGGTGTAGATTGGTCAGTTTTGGTTTTTCTTGTCTTTTTTAATCTATTAGAAAGGATGGGTCTTTGAGTAGCTTTGGAAATAAATGTATTGTAGAAACAAGACATCACTAAAAATAAAAATTTTTAATTTGTCAAATGAGATGCAAAGGGACTATTAAAAAAATAAAGGCATTGTAAAATGTAAGATATCATTTAATAATACTGAGAATACTTAGTAACCTCATACTTAAATGCTAGGGCAGCTAGATTATAAAGTCATGAGATTTTGAAATTACTCTTAAGAGAAATATTATTAAATGCTTTTTTACTCTTTACTGGAATATAAAGTTGATCTTGAGAAAATCTGGCAATTTATTTAGGTAATGACTGGCCTTAAACCCTGGAGTACTGAAGGGAAGCTGTGTCCTAGGGGTTTACTAACATTATCTTTAAGCAAGGAGTGTACAATAAAAAGTGATTTTTCAGAAAATAAATGTTGATTAAGGTTAAGAAGACAATATACTAATTAATTTTCTTTAAACTTTGGCCAACCTAAGTGCCTAAGTTTATAAATGATCTTGATTTTAAAATCCCCTGGCACAAGTCACTGTTTTATGAAACCAAAGGGAAGACCATTCAATAAAGCTTCACACTAACAACAAAAATCTTTTATTAGATTTTCTGATGCCTAATATTTGATATATTGAATCCCATTTCCCAACTTTCCCCCACCCCAAATTACACCTACACACATTTCTTACCTAAATAATTGTTGAAAGTTTGGTTTAATAAAGTTTGCTTCAATGTTTTGTCTTATGCATATTACATGGGTTATTCCATGTTTCTGTAGTATAGGTAGCTGTAAAAAAAGTATAGAAGTTTAAAATATGAAATGTCTTCTTAAACACACATTTTAATAACATACTAAAATCTCCAGACAGAATATGAAGTTCTCATGATTTCTGTATTTGTTGGGATGGGGTGAGAGGTTGCTGGCCTTGGGAGTGTTTAAAGAGAGATTTATTGTGCACCAACTGTTACTAACAGGCTGCTAAATCCAAGAGCTCCTGGAATAGCAATGCTTCCCCAGACTAATGTGTCTTCTAGTCTCAACTCCATGCAGAAAATGTCCAAGGAAGCAATCTATTCTTCTTCAGGTGCTGAGATACTGAAGGATGTTGAAAAGAAAATCTCACTACTAAAGTCCTTGGCACTGTCAAATTGTTTCACATTAGAAACAGATATGGTTCTATCAATAGGAATGACATTAAAGAATATGTATTACCACTTGTTTTGTTGTTGAATGCTAGGAACAACCGGGCTTTTCCATCTGACTTGCAGTTAAAAACTCCTATATGCATTGTCTTTCACCATCAGAATGTGAGATCCTTAAAGTTGGGGCTGACTTCCTTTTCTATTTGTATCCCTGGTGTTTTGGTAAAGTGTTTTGCATATAGTAAGCATAAATACTTTTTCATTCATTCACAACAGAGAAACCAGAAATGGTGATCAAAGTAACTTAGTTTAGGATTACAACAACAGAACTAATACAATGTTTTCCAGACAATCACAGTGCTACAGCCATAACAGACATGCAATAAATACACAAAACAAAATTTGAGCTAACAAGACCTTATTTTACAAACTGAGTCTCACCACAATGGCTTTTCCAAACCTTTTCATCCCACCTCAAACCTCCCATAGCCCTTCCTTCCTTCCACCCTAAATTGAGAATTTTGCCTCTTATTTCACTGAAAAAAAAAAAAATGAGACCATTTGCCAAGAAACTGGCTCTTCTCTCCTGTTTCTCACTGCACACTACTCATGTCTTTTGCCACTATTTCCTCCTTCACCTCTGTCTCACAAGTAGAGGAGGCCTTTCTCCTTACTAAGGCAATCCCTCTATATTCACAAATGATTCCATTCTACCCCATTTTCTCTAATAGATTGCCCCCTCTTTCATGTACTCTCAATAATCTTCAATATTTTCCAGTCTGCTGCCTACTTTCCTAACAAGCATGCCCATTTCTCAAAACCAAACCAAACCAAATCTCTAACTTGATTCCATACAATTCCATTGATTTTATCCTAAATCTCTTCTGCCTTTCATGAAGACACTCCCACTTCCCTTAACTCTATGCAGTATGGCTTCCAACCTAAACATTCAACTGAAACTGCTCTCTCCAAAATCACCAATGATTTCTTGATGAACAAATCTAATGGCATTTTCTCAATCCTCATTGCTTTTAATCTCTCTGCAGCCTCTCACACTGTCAATCACCCTCACCTTCTGGAAACAAATTTCAGTGACTATTACTTCCAAAATCAAATACAAAATCCTGTTTGGATTTTAAAGTCCTTGCTACCTTTCTAATCGTCTTATGTCACATACTCTGTAATCCAGGGACACTGACCTCTCCTTGCTCTTCTTAACACAAGATATTCCCTTCTCCTGACTCCAGGCATTTCCACTAGCTGTAAAATCCCATAGTGCCTTCCTGCTAGGTTTTTCTCCATAAATTTTTTGTGTGTGTGTGTTCATGCGCGCGCGCGCACAACTGTTTACATGCTATCCCCTTCATTATTACACTGTGAGCTCCTTGAGAGCAGAGGCTATTTTTTGCCTTTCTTTATATCCCCCAAACTTAGCATAGTACCTGACTGAGAGCAGGTGCTTAATAAATGCTTGTTGAATTGAATGAGCTCTGGACAGGTTGACAAAGGTTATACACACTGCTGGTTAGTGATTCAACTGGACTACAACTAATCCTTCTGGATTCTAGTTTTTCCATTAAATGCTAGAATGAATTTAAGTAAGTTCAAAACACATCAACTATTTTCAATTTTTCTAAAGCTTAATTCCTTAAATTCAGAATCTTTAATATCCAGTATGATAACTTCCAATTATTTTCAATCTTTCTTTCCTTTTTTTTTTTAGTGAGGCAATTGGGGTTAAGTGACTTGTCCAGGGTCACACAGCTAGTAAGTGTTAAGTGTCAGAGGCTGGATTTGAACTCAGGTACTCCTGACTCCAGGGCTGGTGCTCTATCCACTGCACCACCTAGCTGCCCCTCAATCTTTCTTAATAATTTTGGGACTACATAACAACTCTGGAAAACTGAACTAAACAACTTTCACTTCTAAAACCGGTTCAGTACTCCAATAAAGAGGTTTTCAGTTATCATGTTATTCTCCCAACACTAAATATCTTGGAGTAAGGAATGAAAAGTAGTAATGTCATTTTCCACGAAGCATTCAGCACATAATTCTACATAGCTAATCCTCTCTCTGAGGTGAACAGTGGAATAACAATTAAATACAATATGTGTTCATTTTTGTAGCACCCTCCCATGTCTCACATAGGCTACAACTGAGATAGCAAGCCTCAGAGCTGAGGCCTTAAAATGAAGAGGGTACAAGATTATCACAACCAGAACCTTTTGCCTGGTCTCCAGCCTCTGGAAGAAATAGAGGTAGAGGGCACCGTCTCCTGCCTACTCTCGCCATCTATCTCCTGTCTGATCTCCAGCCTCCAAAGGAAGATAAGAAGAGCCAATTCAAAGTATCAGTCATCTGTGACTGTGGTGAGGGGAGAGGCCTCATCTTCTTCTTCTTCTTTTTTTTTTTTAGTGAGGCAATTGGGGTTAAGTGACTTGCCCAGGGTCACACAGCTAGTAAGTGTTAAGTGTCTGAGGCCGGATTTGAACTCAGGTACTCCTGACTCCAGGGCCGGTGCTCTATCCACTGCACCATCTAGCTGCCCGAGGCCTCATCTTCTAACTGTAGAGCTCTGTATTGGACCAATTTTTTCTTACCCTCTATAACGGGGGTCAGCAAACTACCACACATGCAGACTGCTTTTGTATTGCCCAAAAGCTAACAATGGTTTTTACGTTTTAAAATAGCAATAAAATTTTATTTATACATTTAAGAAACATTTTTAGGGCAGCTAGGTGGTGCAGTAGATAAAGCACCAGCCCTGGATTCAAGAGGACCTGAGTTTAAATCCAGCCTCGGACACTTGACACTTACTAGCTGTGTGACCCTGGGCAAGTCACTCAACCCTCACTGCCCTGCCAAAAAAAACCCAAAACAAAGAAAACAAAAAAAAAAAAAAACATTTTTAGCTCTTGGTCTCTTAGCATAAAAGAGGCTTTCCATAGTTTGCAACCCTTTTTCTATATTATTTCACTTGGTAATCTCATCAGCTTCCATGGATTCAATTAGCAGCTTTATGCTGCTAATTCCTAAACCAACTTCTTTGCTGACCTCCAGTCTTATGTCTCCAATTGCCTAGGATACATTTCACAGTGGATATTCTAAACTCACCATGTCCCAAACTTCATTTATCTTTTCCCCAACCTTTTCCCCTTTCAAATTTCCCTTAAATCTAGCTGTCATTCTCAACTCTTCATTTTCTCTCACTGCATTATTTAGTTCATTGCCAGGGCCTCTCAATTCTAACTTTCTAACATCTCTCACAAACACTCCCTTCTCTCTTTTGATATTGTCACCACCCTGGTACAGGTCTTCATCACCTTACATCTAGACTGTTATAACAGCCTGCTCCGCCCTAATACATTCCTACCCAGCTGTCAAGGTGAATTGTCCTGATGTATAAGTATGACCATGTTACCACCCTACTCAGTAAAATGCAGCAAACCTATTATCATCTACAGATTCAAATATAAAATCCCCTGACACCCAAAACCCTTCATAACCTTTGTCCCACCACCTTTATAGTCTTCTTACTCCTTACACTTTCCCACCACCCTATGCTCTGTGATCCAGTGACACCAGGCTTCTTACTGTTCCTAGTACACTCCATCTTTCTACTCTGGTCATTTTCAATGGCTCTCCCACATGCATGGAATGCTCTCCTTTCTCATCTCCAACTCCTGGCTTTTCTGACTTCAAGATCCAGCTAAAAATCCTACCTTCTAATAGGAAGCCTTTACCAAATTCCCTTAATTCTTACTTCTCTTGATCATTCCCTATTCATCCTGTATATAGCTTGTTGGTATGTAGTTATTTGTATCTTGTTTCCTCTATCACACTGTGAACTTCTCCAGGTCAGGCATTGTCTTTTGCCTTTGTATTTTTAGCTTAATGCCTGGCATAGTAATGCTTAATAAATATTTACTGACTACAATTTGAATTAATTCACATTCCCTGAACATATAGGCAGAAGTGGGAAAAAAATCAGACAAGGATTTACAACAGGCTTCATTTAATATATAAGTGAATGATCTAAGAGCAATCAACAGAGCTGACTACCACTTGGTCACCAGTGGAAACTCAAAAATGCACAACTGTTGATTCTCAAGAGTTCTCACACATATAACACTGCCACCACCAATACCACCACTAAGATTTATATGGTACCTATCTGCAAGGCACTATCCTAAGCACTTTATAAATATGATCTCATTTTTATTCTCATAATAACCCAGATATTTTTTCTTCATAGTAACCCTGGTAGGCATATATACTATTATTCCCATTTTACAGCTGAGGAAACTGAGGCAAACAAAAATTTTAGGTGATTTTCCCAAATTCATAAATCTAGTAAGAATCTGAGGTTGAATTTGAATGTAGGTCCTCCTGGTTCCTGGCCCAGCACTCTACCACCTAACTGCCACCCTTCTATTTTTTTCAGAAGCATAACTAATCATTTTTGCACCTGAGGCAAGACAGAGGAAATGAGACAGAAATGTAAGGATACCATGACGGGCAAGCTTATTCTATACCTGTATATCATCTAGTAGCTTCCAATCCATTTAGTATTTATAGAAATTTATTAAGTACCCTTAGAGGTACAGTTATCCCTTCCATATTGTAGGAGTTAGGGGCACAGAACCTCCATGATCCAGAAAATCTGCGTAACATTTTTTGGTCCTCCCGTCATACCAGAGAAGAAGTCTGAATTATTATAGCTTTAAAAGATAACTGATATTATAGTTGATATACAGTTGATATTATACAATACTCAACATATATTTTATGCATTTCTAAGTTTCTAAAGGTTTTTTTGTGTGTTGTCTGCTGGCCTTCATGTGTCATCTGTGGCTTCTGCAAAACCACCAAAAAATTCCCAAAGAAGGAAGGAAAGAAGGAAGGAAGGAAACAGTATTGGAAAAAAGAAAGCTAATGGTATCAATGAAACATTTAAAAAATATCCAGAAGAGAGTAGAAGTTCAGAAGGGGACCTACACAAGAACTGTTTTGTAAATATTATGTTAAAGTTAATATACACAAGTGTATGTGAATAATAGTTAACAATAGTTATAATAGTTAATAATAGTTATCTGTTCTTCATGGTTATTGGTACCAGTCTATAGAATACATTTTTTAAAAAATGAATATTAGGGATTAAATTAGTGCCAAATTAGAAACTTTTTTATTTTTATTTTTTTGCGGGACAATGGGGGTTAAGTGACTTGCCCAGGGTCACACAACTAGTGTCAAGTGTCTGAGACCAGATTTGAACTCAGGTCCTCCTGAATCCAGGGCCAGTGCTTTATCCACTGTGCCACCTAGCTGCCCCCCTAAATTATAAACTTGATAAAGCCTATAAATATTTTTGCTACATAAACTGAGATCTAAAAAATTTTTAGTCTAGTGAGGTCTATTACATAACAGTACTGATAGTACCTACTAGAAAAGAATCAGCAGTTATTACACCTTTGATACAATAATATATTTACTAAAAAGAAGAAATAATGTTAAGGGGAGCTTGGTGGCACAATGGATAGAGTGCCAAGCCTAGAGTCAGGAAGACTCATCTTCCTGAGTTTAAATCTAGCTGTATGAACCTAGCCAAGTCCCTTAATCCTATTTGTGGTTTTCTCATCTGTAAAATGAGCTGGAGAAGGAAATGGTAAACCACTTCAGTAGCTTTGCCCAAAAAAAACCCCCCAAACCTCTAAGTGGAGTTGCAAAGAGTCAGACACAACTGAAACAACTCAACAAAAACAAAGAAACATTAGATTTTAAATCCTATAATGTCCTGCATATCAAAGGGTTGCTTTCCCATGAAAATATATTTCTGATTTTATGCCAAGTTCAAGGTCAGTTCAGCTAAAATACAGAGTTTATAAGTATTTTGACTTTGAACTTTATTCATGACGCATGAAAAAAAAAAGATCAAAAACCCTAATCAAAACAGTAGCACAGTTTTATACACATTGAGTGGTTAAGAAATTGTAAAGATTACAATAAATAGTGACTTGGTTGGGCCACTGCACACCCAAAGAATTGGAAGCTCATCATGAATATAGTAAAATAAAGAGATTTATTAGGAGAGAGGAATATATGGCCTGGGGAAAGATCACTTTGGAAAGCTGGCCCACCTGAGTGAGAGAAGACCAGAGAGAAGAGTCTTTTGTATGTTTACAAAACAAAGAGGGGAGAAGGGTAAGATAACTGGGAGGGGATTGAATAATGGGAAATCAGTAGGATATGTAGCATCCATCCATATCTTGCATATGTGCTTTTTTTTTTAGTGAGGCAATTGGGGTTAAGTGACTTGCCCAGGGTCACACAGCTAGTAAGTGTTAAGTATTTGAGGCCGGATTTGAACTCAGGTACTCCTGACTCCAGGGCCGGTGCTTTATCTACTGCGCCACCTAGCCGCCCCGCATATGTGCTTTTAAAAAATAATTTGCTAATACTGTACTTTATAAATCAATTGCTATTCATATATCAATGGCTACTATACTAGTTTTGCTGGTAATAAGCACTTATTAATTAAAATCAGTAAAGCATTGAAAACAAATAAATAAATAAAAGTACTTTGAAATAAGCCTAAAAGGTATTTTCATGGAATATGGAGTAGAGAGAGAAAAGACTGGAAGCTGATAATATTTGTTAAGAATCTACTATGTGCCAGGCCCTAGGATTACAAAAAAAGGAATGAAATAATTTCAACCCTCAGGAAGCAATGCAGAAGACAAATACATATATAAATATACACAACATAAATGTAAAGTGAATAAACACAAATGCAAAAAATAGATAGGGAGGGGATTGAGGGGATCAGTATGAGGTTTACGGAGAAAATAGTGCTTGAACTGTGTGTCTTAAAGGAAGAAAAGGATTCTTTGGGATAGGGATAAGGAGGAAGTACATTCCAGGAATGTGAAATGAGAAGTGCAAAGGCACAAAGAAAAGAGATGGAGGGTCAAGGGGTGAGTAATAGGGAAGGCCAGTTTGGCTGGATCACAGTGTAGTAAGTCAACAAGTGTTTATTAGGCACTTATGTGCAAGGCACTGTGCTAAGTCCTGGGGATATAAAGAAACAGATAAATAGTGTCTTCAAGGGGCTTATAGCCTAGAAAGATTGGAGGTAGGCTGTAGTTTAGCTTTAAAAACTAAAGGTAAAGTCCTCTGACTCCAGCCCTGGAGTGACCTTTCTAAAGTTAACCTGCCTGGACTTCAGTTTCATCATCCAGAAATGAAGAGTTTACCATAGATGGCCTCTGAATTTCCTTTCATCTCTAAATCTCCCTCAGACCTCTATAACCTTATAAAGTACATCTGTAAAATTCTGTGTTATAGTCATCTGTTTTCAACCCTACTACAGTGAGTGTGACTTGAATGCAATGACCATGTTTCATCTAATCTCTATCCACAGAAGCTAATACCATATCCTGCATGTTAAATAAATAATTGCTTAACATATCTGAATCACTTAATCTCTCAGCCTCTGGTCAACTCTAAGACTAAAAGCTGCAGAGAAGGTGTTGACCTGTACTACTTGAGGAAGTTTCTTCATCTAGGATGTCCTCTGCCAATAAAGTAACAAATCCAGTCTCTATAGAAATGGTATGTATTAAAATAGGATTCTATACTTTTATATCTATAATCACATGAGCACACTCATTCACCACTAGCCTTACCTATTTTATTTATAATCCACAGTATTCCAACATAGTGGTTCCAGTGATATTATCCAAAGTATGGGGGGAAAGCTGATAATACTAACTGCCTAAATATGCCCAAGAGAATGTGAAAAGAATGCTTAAAAGCTAAATCTTGTATCCTCGAGATTTTTTCAGATCTGAAGCTTAAGCTGTGCAAATAGCTGTGGTGCCTTCAAGATAATGAAGTCCAAATTAAGCATTTTAAAGTGGAATTTTAACATTTAACTTTATACCAGTTTAGCATGAACAGTTTCCTAAAGTGATTCTTATATTTAGTCCTAAAATATTTGTTCTTTTAAATAAAACATTAAGAAAATAAAAAAGGCAAAATAATGCATTTAGACTGTTGTTTTTGAGTCATTTCAGTTGTGTGACTGTAATCTCATTTGAGGTTTTCTTGGCAAAGATACTGGAGTGGTTTGCCATTTCCTTCTCTGGCTCATTTGACAGATCAAGAACTGAGGCAAACAGGGTCAAGTGACTTACTCAGGATCACATAGCTAGTAAGTGTCTAAGGTTGGATTTGAACTTAGGTTCTTCTGATTTCAGGGCTGGTGCTCTAGCCACTGTGCCACCTAGCTGCCCATGTAAATTTAGATACAGATGAATGTATAGCTTTATATAAAACTATAAAGCTTTATAAGCTTAGACGTGCATGTCTATGCCTTCTCTATAGCCCCAAACCCCCAAAGCTTTCTTTTGTTATTAAGAAAACTTGCAACAGAAAATTTGGTTAATAAATTATCTCTATGAACATAACCTAAAAAAGGCATACCTTGCTTTTCATAGCTGAAGAATATGGGCCCAAAAACAATCCAGGTAAGATTTCCTAAAAATAAATAAATTAATTAAATAATTACAATTACCAACTTAAATCCACAAACACTGATGAAAGATAAGTTTAGGGCAGGAAGAAAATGTTAGAGATCATCTAGTCCAATCACTTCATTATTCATATAAAGAAACAAAGAGGCCAAGAGAGAGGAAATGACTTGCCTAATGTCACACAGTAGCAAAAACAAAATGAAAATTCAGTCTCTGATGTTCAATCCAATGTTCTTTCTACTAAATCAGACTGTTTTTTATTATGTTCACTGACTTGAGAGGCTTTCAATCGAAGTATAAAATATGTTCCAAAGTTTTTTATTATTTAAAGCAGCCAACAGCTGAAACAAGTAATAAAAATGTGTTGCTATTTGCTAAAATTAAAAATATTAAAGCAGACTTTAAAACCTTACCTTTATGAACTCTATTTAGAACTCATTTAAACAGCTAATTCTAGCAAAAACATTAGCTATGGCCACTTTTTAGAAAAGTGTCATCTCTGTATCCTCATATCCTCTATTTCTTTCTAGATTCTATGAGCAAATTGCAGGAAGAAAAAACCAAGAACCCCCTTTTTGAGCCAATTCAAAAGTATTAAAAAATATTGTGATGGCAGGAATACTACATTCAACAAAAACACCATAAATCTGAGTCTAAACAGGCAGCCTCAAAAAATGTTGGTGTTAAATAAGGTGTCCAATCTGATTACGAAGTCAGAGACTTAATAGAGCGAGTAAATAATTACTCTAAAAAAGCTGAAGAATTTTCACCCTGCTTATGTGTTAGATGATAGTACTGGCTAAGTGTAATAGAACAGTCCTGCTCTATTAAATATCATAAATATATGTACTGGGGCAGCTAGGTGGCGCAGTGGATAGAGCACCGGCCCTGGAGTCAGGAGGACCTGAGTTCAAATCCGGCCTCAGACACTTGACACTTACTAGCTGTGTGACCCTGGGCAAGTCACTTAACCCCAATTGCCTCACTAAAAAACAACAACAACAAAAAAACCCAAAATAAATATATGTACTAAAAAGAGAGAAGCAAGTAAAAAATGTCTGTCTTATGATGCATGCTTCCCAACATGTATAAAGGCTAGTCAATAACTTAATTCCTTTCATAGGAAAAGTTTTCAATTCATTATGTTAAGGGATATTTTCCCATGGGAAATGAGACACAACAGAACTGATCTAAAGTCAACTCTGCTATGCTATGATCTAATGTTTTAAATGGTTATAAATATGACTTACTCAAGTTCACACAAATTACACAAGAAAATCTATAGCTGAATCTCATCCATTTTCTAATAATCAGTCAAAATGACATCAACAAGGCTTATTTTCTAACAATTAATCAAGATATCAATGTAGTAGGGGCGGCTAGGTGGCGCAGTGGATAGAGCGCTGGCCCTGGAGTCAGGAGTATCTGAGTTCAAATGTGGCCTAAGACATTTAACACTTACTAGTTGTGTGACCCTGGGCAAGTCACTTAACCCCCAATTGCCTCACTTAAAAAAAAAATAAATGTAGTAATACTTCAGTCTACATTCTAAGTAGAAGAGCATATACTCTCAATTTTGCTGGTCATCTGATTTAAGGTATTTATTTAAGCAAAGGGATAATTAATGCATTTACAGGACAAACCACGAGCTTTAAACTAAAGAAAAATTAAAGGGACTAAAGATTAACATCATACCTGCATTTCTCGCCTCATGGGATAGGTCCAATCCTTAAAAACACACACAAACCAAAAGTTAAACAAAAATTTCCTCCAGTTTAGAAAGTTAAAAAAAAAAAAAGGTTGTACTTTGATTTCAAAAAAAATCTTGTTATATATAAAGATTATTAGATAATTTTATATTGATAATGATATTTACAAGTGCCAAGAAACAATAACTAAAAACTATAATTAGATAGACTGAACTTCTGGAGATAGGACTATGTTTTTATTAACACTACACACCAATGTTATCATTAATCATATTTTTAAAAACTAATAATAGATATGCCAAAGTATTTCAACATTTATCCTAAAATTAAAGTGGTGAAAATACCAGAATCCTCTTCCCAGTATTCTTTAGGAAAAGCACTGAAAAGCAGGATTAAAATGAGAAAAACATGACCAGAACTGTAAGACTACTAGAGATAATACCAGCATTGGTAGAAGGAACTGAGGCTAGAGTCAACATAACTGTCTTCATTTATCTGAGGGCCCGTTAAATGAAAGAGGGATTAAACTTGTCCTTCATGGTTTCAGATTCTCCCAACAAAATCAGTCCTAGTGTAAAATTTTAGGTGTTCATTTATTTAAATATAACATTTTCCCTTTTTCTATTTATTTGCTTTTTGTGTTGTTTACAAATTCAATAGCCTACTAAACATTAATGAGTATGTCCTTTGTTAAAGGTAATCTTTTTTTTTCATCTATTGTCAATACATTTTTTCATATTTTATTTTTCTCTAATTACAATGTAAAAACAATTAACATTCATTTTAAAAGGTTTTTGAGCTCCAAATTCTCTCCTTCCTTACATCTCCCAGCATGAGAAGGCAAGCAATTTGGTATAGTTATACAAAACATATTTCCATGTTAGCCATGTGGTAAAACACATCTGATGTGATGGTTGAGTATGTCAGAAAATTTTTGCTTCTCCAAATTTCCTCCACAAAAAAAGACAGAACATTCCCACAGAGCAGTAGAAATAGACAATTTGAGAATGGGGAAGACCCAACCTTCAGGGACAGAGGTTTGGCTTAAGTAAAGTGCAAATACTTCCAGGGTGGCTCTGTAGAATTAATAAAGAAGTCCTGGGGGCAGCTGGATTGGGAGAGAGCCTCAGCCTTAGAAACTTTCATATCATAGACAGTGTCGGGGTTTGACAACTGAATAGGAGAAGACTGAAGGACCATCCCCTGTCTGGGGAAGCCAAGCACAGCTATGCTGACCAGACCTAATCCCAGCCTGCGATTATGGCTGTGGGGAGCTAACACACACCTGGTGAGTACAGTAGCAAAGGGGTGGGGATCCTGCTGGCTGTGGGCATTTGCAGGAGAGCAGTCCCTAGCGTCAGTTCCAGGGCAGAGGCGACAGCTGTAATTTGCAGCCACCTGAGAGAGCAAGATCATTTGCAGGACAGTGTGGCTAGGGACCCTAGCTGTGGTACAGGAGTGGAGAGGAAAGCCCAAATTTAGACCCCAAGACAGACCCCAGAAAAGAACTGCTAAAACCAAATCAACCCAAAATAAATAAAGTGAGTAAGCGAAAGAGAAAGAACCCAACCATAGATAGTTACTATGGGGATAGAGAAGATCTGGGTTCATATTCAGAGGAAGATAATAGAGCTAAAAAAGCCACTCCCTTTTCAATGAGAAACATCAAATGGTCCCAAGCACAAAAAGATTTCTTTGCTGTTATAAATATTAAGGTATAGGTTGGAACTTTTCCCCTCAATAGTTGTCATTTTTCTTTTATAATTCCAAATTAATATTCAACAGCTTAATCATTTCATAACTCCAGCAGAGGATGGATCACAGTTCCTGTCTTCTCAGCCTCTCCAACATTGTTTATTGTCATGGTTTTTTTCCATTTTTGCCAAATAATATGGAGTCAAGTGAAGCATTGGGGTTGTTTTAATTTGCATTTCTTAGTTGACATATACTATCCTTTTGAAGAAAATGAGCCAATCTAGTACAGCTCTATGTGCTCTTGGACAAGATGGGGTATTATAGCAGGGTGTGGTTAGAAAATCTGCCAGTGTTTCCCCAAATTATTCTCCATTCCCTACATTCAGCTTTGTGGCAAATATACCTCACACCTAACCCACTTGAGAGGTGCAGACATTTGCTTCTTCAGAAACCAGGTTGAAAGTAGGCACACTAAATTCCAGCTAGTAGACACACTAAATTTCTGCTAGTTACCAGACTAATACTCTTTATCTATTATTTAGCAAATCATGATATAGTTAGTCACTAGGTAATATTCATAGTACTTAACAATGAGAGTGGTGGTAGATAAAAGATGTTTCCTTAAACAACCATTTGAGCTTTGGTGTTGAACTTGATTGTTTGGTAGTAGACTTGGTCATCTGGAGGCTGAAGAAATCAATCTAAATCTTAACAGCAGTTTTTAAAAAAACCCAAATAATAAACCCCCCATCTCATCACACAATAATAATAAGATGATGTAAGATATGAAAAAGCCAGCTACTTTATCTGTTTTTTAAAAAGGGGTCGGAGGGGCAGCTAGGTGGCACAGTGGATAAAGCACCAGCCCTGGATTCAGGAGTACCTGAGTTCAAATCTGGCCTCAGACACTTGACACTTACTAGCTGTGTGACCCTGAGCAAGTCACTTAACCCCCATTGCCCCGCAAAAAAAAAAAAAAAAAGGGTCGGGAGGGAGGCAAACACAAACTATGAAAAGTTGTTCTGTGTATATCAATAATGACCCAGCAGGCCAATCCCTCCATGAGAGCTAAAGAAACCAGAATAACAAAAAAGCAACATGGATATCTTCATTTTCTGGATTTGGGGCATGTAGTCATGCATTTATTTATTATTTAACATTTATAATTAACAACTCTTTTTATTGATTGGGGAATGCCCCTCAGTGCTACATACTTATTTTAATTCCTTGCATATTCTGTATGGATTGACATCCATTCATTACCAACTCGTGATGTTTTATGCAAATATTTCCCCCAGTTTATCTCTTTTAATTTTCTCTTTACTGATTTTATTCATGTTTTTAATTTTATGTAGCTAAATTATTTTTTCTTTTATAATCTCTATTCCCTGTTTGGTTAAGATTTCTCGCTCTAGTTATAATTCTGCTAATATACTTTTCTATTTTTTTAATCAGTACTCACAAGTTTTGATAAATTTCTATTCCATAATCTTATAATTTATCTCATTACTTCCCTTATGATTTCAGAACTTTTATTCTAGATTAATTTTTATGATCTTTTCTAACTTCCATATACCTTACCTATTATGTGGTTATTTAGAATTATTTCTCTAATTGTTTCTTTGGGTTATTTTGTTAATACAATACTGAAATTAATTTTTATGGTTTATTTTGTAGCCTACTACAAAGAGATTTTTCTAAGCGCACCATTAGGTCATTCACAAACAGGGAGTTTTGTCTCTTATTTATATGTATTTATATATTTATATAAATATTTGTATTATATCTCATATTTACATCTTTAATTTTGTTCTTGTCTTACTACCACAACTAATTTCTAGTGAAATAAAAGTAGGAACGTGAGGCATTCTTGATTTACCTCCTTTTCTGCTGGGTTCTAATGTTTTTCCATTTCAATGCTAGATCTTTGTTCAAAATACATGCTTTCAATATTTCAAGTATTCATTTAAAAAATTGAGAAACACAATGTTTATTTTTATAAAAACCTTTAAGACAACCATGGATCAAAATCATATTCCCCACTTTCACAATGCTAAAAATGACTGACCCTAGAGTTGTCTAGGTCTTAAAACAAAACAAAAAACTGTTTGACCTGTTGTGAAGTCTTTAAGGTTTCTTTATTGTTCTTTTATCAAGTTTGAGTCTTTTTTTTTTAAATTAATAAAGTATTTTTTTCCCGTTACATGTAAAGATAGTTCTCAACTTTTGTTTATACAGACTTTCCAATTTCAGATTTTTCTCCCTCCCTCCTCCCCTAGACAGCAGGTAATCGAATATAGGTTTATACACACACACACACACACACACTAACATTAATCCTATTTCTGCATTAGTCATGTTATAAGAGAAAAATCAGAGCAATGATGAAAAACCTCAAAATAGAAAAAACAACAGCACCAAAAACAAAAGAAATAGTATGGTTCATTCAGCATCTATACTCCACAATTCTTTTTTTTCCCCCTGGATTTGGAGATCCTCTTCCATCATGAGTTCCCTGGAACTCTTCTGTACCATTGCATTGGTGAGAAGAATATAGTCCATCACAGTAGATCAACACTCACTGTTGATGATACTGTGTACAATGTTCTTCTGGTTCTGCTCATCTCACTCATCATCAGCCCACACAAGACCCTCCAGGTTTCTCTGAACTCCTCCTGCTCATCATTTCTTACAGCACAATAGTATGCCATCACATTCATATACCACAACTTGTCCAGCCATTCCCCAATTGATGGGCATCCCCTCAACTTCCAATTCCTTGCCACCACATAAAGAGCAGCTATAAATATTTTTGTACATGTGGGTCCTTTTCCCCTTTCCATGATCTCTTTGGGAAAAAGACCCAAAAGTGGTATTGCTGGGTCAAAGGGTATGCACAGCTTAATCGCCCTTTGGCCATAATTCCAAATTGCTCTCCAGAATGGTTGGATCAGTTCACAGCTCCACCAACAATGCATTAGTGTTCCAATTTTCCCACGGCTTCTCTAGTTTTAGTCTTTTTACTTGTTTATTTTCAATTATTTTAATTGCAAACTTAATTCACTAATCTTTTGTTTTGTTAATAGTTTATCCCTTCCACATCTCTTGGGGTGACAGAAGTGGAGCACTAGTGATCTGGAAAATCCATGTAAATTTTTTTGGCCTTCTCCTTTGGGTGATTCTCCCTGTGGCCTCACAGTATTTTTTTTTTTTTTGGCGGGGCAGTGAGGGTTAAGTAACTTTCCAGCTAGTGTCAAATATCTGAGGTTGGATTTGAACTCAGGTCCTCCTGAATCCAGGGCCAGTGCTCTACCCACTGCACCACCTAGCCGCCCCTGGCCTCACAGTATTTTTAAATTTTATTTTATTTTATTTTTTGGCCGGGCAATGGGGGTTAAGTGACTTGTCCAGGGTCACACAGCTAGTGTCTGAGGCCAGATTTGAACTCAGATACTCCAGGGCCAGCACTTTAACCACTGTGCCATCTAGCTGCCCCTAGCCTCACAGTATTTTAATAAAAAACTTGGAAAACTGAGTCAGAGTCTTATAATTCTATGGGATGCCTCACAATCAATTTGATACTACATTAATACCAGACAAGTGATTATCTAACCTTTGTCTTGAGTCCTCAAAAAGGGAACCAATCACCTCTCTAAGCAATTTTACTTTGGGACAGCTCTAATAGTTAGGAAGTTGAAATACTTGAAGACAGCTCTCGTATCCTGAGTCTTCTCTTCTTTAAGCTAAACATGCCAGGTTTCTTCAACCAAATCTCATATTATGTGGACTCAAGTCTCTTCACCACCCTGGCTGCCCATTCTCCAGACTCTTTTTAGCTTAACAATATCCTTTTTTAAACTGTAAAGCACAGAACTGAACACAAACCTCCAGATAAAGTCTTCTAACAGGGCAAAGTAGACTGGGATCATCATCTCCCTATTTCTGGAAGTTATGACCCTATGAATGCAGGATCAAATTACCTTTCTTGCTTCCAGACACTTCTACTTAGTCATATTATGCTTATTGTCTACTAAACCTCTAGATCTTTTCCAGAACAAACATTATCCCATTGTTTGGCTTATGAAATGGATTTTTTTGGTACCCAATTGCAAGTCTTTACATTTACTGCTAATAAAGTTAATCTTACTACTGCACTGATTAAAAAGTTGAGAGACATAGTTTCAGGGTAATTAACAATTTTATTAATAATGCCAGCAGATTATTAATAAAAAGATAGTGGGGGCAGCTAGATGGTGCAGTGAATAGAGCACCGGCCCTGGAGTCAGGAGTATCCAAGTTCAAATCCGGCCTCAGACACTTAACACTTACTAGCTGTGTGACCCTGGGCAAGTCACTTAACCCCAATTGCCTCACTAAAAAAAAAACCACAAACTAAAAAAAAAATAAATAAAAGGATAGTGGTAGGGCTCACAGTCTAAGAGTTGAGCCCTGCAGAGAGAGACTATCTCCATTCAGATCACCCCCAAGCTTGGGCTATCAATTTAAAGAATGTATTCCCTCTTCAAATACACCCCCCCTCCCCATGACCCTTCCTCCCCTACATCTATATAGACAAAAGGATATGCCTCCACCCAAATTATAAAGAGCCTCACCATAGATTAAATTCTTTGCATGGCTGGATGGTGTCTGACCAAGATGAAGAGAATTAACGCAATCTTATTATAAAGGAGAAACTGGACTTTTTTCCCCCCATGCAGACTTTATTTCATTAACATTTTTGGTGCCTGGCATTTCTCTCCTTTTAAAAAAAATTTAATTTAAAAAATAATAAATATTTTTATTTAAAGTTTTGAGTTCCAAATTTTATCTCTCCTTCCCTCCCTCCCGGAGGCAGCAAGCAATCAGATAAAAGTTATACACATGCAGTAGAGTAAAACATTACCATAGGAGTCATTTTATGAAAGAAAACTTGAATAAAAGAGAAAAAAGAAAGAACAAGAAAAATAGCATGCTTCAGTTTGTGTTCAATCAATATCAGTTCTTTCTTTGTGGGTGGATAGTATGCTTCATCATTAGTCCTTTGGGACTGTTTTGGATCATTGTATTCCTGAGAATAGTTAAGTCATTCACAGTTCTTCATCAAATATTGCTGTCTCTGTGCACAATGTTATGGTCACTTCATGTACATCCGTTCATAAAAGTCTTTCCAGGCCTTTCTGAAATCATCCTGTTTGTCATTTCTTAAAGCACAATAATATTCCATCACCACATACCACAGTTTGTTTAGCCATTCCCCAACTGATGGGTGTTCCTTTGATTTCCAATTCTTTGCCACTACAAAAAGAGCTGTTATACATTATGTGTTGATCAACTGTGACAGACTGGATTCTTCTCACCAATACAATACAAGAAAGTTTCAGGGGACTCATGATGGAAAAGGCTCTCCAAATCCAGAAAAAAAAAAAACAACTATGGAATATGCATGCTGATTGAACCATATTTCTTTTGTTTTTGGTGCTGTTGTTTTTTCTATTTTAAGGTTTTTCCTTATTGCTCTGCATGACTGATGCAGAAATGTGTTTGATGTTGTTATGTATGTGTATGTACATATATGTATAGATATGTATATATGTGTGTACATGTATATATGTATACATGTGAGTATGTGTGTGTGTGTGTGTGTGTGTGTGTGTGTGTGTGTGTGTAGAATATAACCTATATTGGATTGCCTGCTGTCTGGGGGAGGGGGAGAAGGGAGGGAGAAAAAAATTTGAAATTGGAAATCTTATGTAAGCAAATGCTGAAAGCTATCTTTACATGTAACTGGAAAATAATAAATTTTTTTTTAAAGAGCTGTTATAAATATTTTTATACAAATAGGTCTTTTTCTCTTTCTTGGGACTTCTCTGGGATATGAACCTAGCAGTGGTATTGTTGGATCAAAGGTTATGCACAGTTTGATAGCCTTTTGGGCATAGTTCCAAACTGCTCTCCAGAATGTTAGATCTTTTCACAGCTCTACCAACAGTGTCTTAGCGTCCCAGTTTTCCCACATCTTCTCCAACACCCATATTTTCCTTTTTGTTATATTGCCACTCTGATAGGTGAGGTGATACACCTCAGAGTTGAAACTGGACTTAAAAAAAAGTCAGGCCTTAGAAAGGGGAGGGGGCTCTAAATCTCCCCAAGATATTGGTTATTTTTCCAATTACATGTAAAGATAGTTTTTGACATTATTTTTGTAAGATTTTGAATTCCAAATTTTTTCTCCCTCCCTCCCCACCCCAAGACAGCAAGAAATCTGCTATAGTTTACATATGTACAATCATGTTAAACATATTTCCATATTAAGTCATGTTGTGAGAGAAGCAGAAACAACAACAAAAACCCACAAGAAAGATTTTTTTAAAGTGATTATAGTAAACTTCAATCTGCAATTAGATCCATGGTTTTTTTTTCTGGATGTGAAGAGCATTTTCCATCATGAGTCTTTTGACATTGTCTTAGATTCACTGTGTTAGTGAGAAGAGCTAAATCTTTCACAGTTAATCATCACACAATGTCGTTACCTACGTATAATATTCTCTTGGTTTGCTCATCTTACTCAGCATCAGTTCATGTAAGTCTTTCCAGGTTTTTCTGAAATCTTCCCATTTCTCATAGCACGATAGTATACCATTACATTCATATACCATTCACCATTCCCCAAGTGATGGGCAAATCCCCTCAATTTCCAATTCTTTGCCACCACAAAAAGAGGATCTATAAATAATTTTTGTAGATGTGGGTCCTTTCCCCTTTTTTATGATCTCTTTGGGATATGGACCTAGTAGTGGTATGGGTATGTATGCACATTTGATAGCCTTTTGGGAATGGTTCCAAATTGCTCTCCAGATTATCACCACCAATGGCATTACTGTTCTAATTTTCTCTCATCTCCAACATTTAATCATTTTCCTTTTTTTGTCACATTAGCCAATTAGGTGTGAGGTGTTACCTCAGAGTAAGTTTTAATAAGTATTTCTCTAATCAGTAAAGACTGAGAACATTTTTCATATGCTAAAGATAGCTTTCATTTCTTCATCTGAGTTACTTTTTTTTTTTTTTGGTGGGGCAGTGAGGCTTAAGTGACTTGCCCAGGGTCACACAGCTAGTGTCAAGTGTCTGAGGCCACATTTGAACTCAGGTCCTCCTGAATCCAGGGCCAGTGCTTTAATCCACTGCACCAACCTAACTGCCCCCCCCCCCCAATTTCTTCATTTGAAAACTGCCTGTTCATATTCTTTGACCATTTCTCAATTGGGGAATGATTTGTATTCCTTTAAATTTGATTCAGTTCTCTCTATATTTTTAGAAATGAGGACTTGATCAGAAACACTGGTTGTAAAAATTGTTTCCCAGCTTTGTTGCTTTCCTTCTAATATCGGCTGCATTGCTTCCATTTGTACAAAACCTTTTTAATTTAATGTAATCAAACTGATCCATTTTACATTTCATAATGTTCTTTATCTCAACTTTGGTCATAAATTCTTCCCTTCTTTATAGATCTGACAAGTAAACTATTCCTTTCATTTTTAAATTTGCTTTATGGTAGGTATCACCCTCTATGTCTAAGATCATGAACTCATTTTGAATTTACCATGGTATATGGTGTAAGATGTTGGCCAATGCCTAGTTTTTTGCCACACTATTTTCCAGTTATCCCAAAAGTTTATTGTCAAATAGTGAGCTCTTATCCTGGAGGCTAGTTTTGGAGTTTATCAAACAGGAGATTGCTATGTTCATTACTACTGTTTTCTGTGTCTAGCTTATTCCACTGATACACAACTCCATTTCTTAGCCAGTACCCAAATAGTTTTGATGGTTGCTGCTTTATATATATTTATAGATCTGGTATGGCTTTGCATTTTTTGTCATTGTTCCCTTGATAGTTTTGACTTTTTTGTTTTACTACATGAATTATCATTATTTTTCTAGCTATATGAAATAATTTTTCCATAGTTTGATTGGTATGGCACTGAATAAATAAATTTAGGCAGACTTACTTGTCATTTTTATTGTATTAGTGTGGCCTACCCATTAGCAACTGATATCCTTCATTTGCTTAGATCTGATTTTATTTGTGTTGAAAAGTATTTTGTTATTGTCTTCATATAGCTACTGAGTTTATCTTGGCAGGTAGATTCCAAATTTTATATTGCCTATAGTTATTAAAATGGAATTTCTCTTTCTATCTCTTGCTGTTGGAAATATACAGAAACGCTGATAATTTATGTGGGTTTATTTTATATCCTGGCAACTTTATTAAAGGTTGTTAATTATTTCAAGTAGGTTTTTGGGTTGATTCTTTAGGATTTTCTAAGCATGTCATCATATCATCTGCAAAAGATTGTAGTTTTGTTTCTTCCTTGCCTCTTTTAATTCCTTCAATTTCTTTTTCTTCTCTTATTGCTAAAGATAACATCTCTAGTACAATACTGAAATAACAGTGGTAATAATGGACATCCTTGTTTCACTCCCTGATCTTATGGGAATGCTTCTAACTTGTCCCCAATTACATACAATGATTGCTGATGTTTTTAGATAGATACTGTTTATTGTCTTAAGGAAAGCTCCTTTATTCCTATGCTCTCTAGTGTTTTAAGCTTTCTCTGAATCTATTGAGGGTAATCATAATTTTGGTTAGTTTTGTTATTGATCGGGTCAAGTATGCTAATCGTTTCCTAATATTGAATCAGAACCTCATTCCTGGTATAAATCTTACCTGATCATAGTGTATTATCCTGGTGATAAATTGCTGTAACCTCTTTGCGAATATTCTATTTAGAATTTTTCCATTAATATTCATTAGGGAAATTGAGCTATAATTTTCTGTTTTGGCTCTGCGTGGTAATCAGCACACCTGTTTCATGAAAGTAATGTGGTAGGATTCCTTCTTCACCTATTTTTCCAAATAGTTTGTTGTTGCAGTATTGGAATTAACAGTTTTTTAAATGTTTGGTAGAATATACGCTTGTTAACCCATCTGGCCTGGAGATTTTTTCTTAAGGAATTCATTGATGGCTTGTTCAATTTCTTTATTAAAATGGGCTTATTTAAATATTCTTTTTCGTCTTCTGTAATCTAGGCAATTTATATTTTTGTAAATATGTATCCATTTAATTTACATTGTCAAATTTATTGGCATAGATTGGACAAAATAGTTCTAATTCTTGCTTTAATTTCCTCTTAGTTAATGGTGAATTCACCCTTTTCAGTTTTGATACTGGTAATTTTCTTCTTTCTTTTTTTTGCAGGGCAATGAGGGGTTAAGTGACTTGCCCAGGGTCACACAGCTTTAAGTACCTGAGGCCAGATTTGAACTCAGGTCCTCCTGAATCCAGGGCCGTGCTCTATTCACTGTACCACCTAGCTGCCCCCAAGAAGCGTATCATATTTAATTTTTCTAAAATTCTACTCACCTCCTTAACTTTTTTCTCATTTATTTTGTGGTTAGATTTATCTAGTTCTGAGAGGAGGAGGTTGAGGTTCCCACTAATATAGGTTTGTTGTCTATGTCTTCAGTAACTCACTTAACTTCTCTAAGAATTTGTATGCCATACCACTTGGAACGTATAGGTTTAGTATTGACTGATATTTCATTGTCTATGGTGCCTTTTAGGCAAGATGTAGTTTCCTTCCCTTTCTCTTTTTATCAGATCTATCTTTGCTTTCACTTTGTCTGAGATAAGGCTTGCTACCCTTGCTTTTTGTACTTCAGCTGAAGCATATTATATTCTGCTCTGGCCTTTACTCTGTGGGTTTCTCTCTGCTTCAAATGTGCTTCCTAGAAACAAGATATAGTAGGATTCTAATTTTAATCCAGTCTGCTATGGTTCCATCTAGAGGAGAGTTCATCCCATTCACATTCACAGTTATAATTAGTAACCTCCATCCTATTTTTCCGCCCTTGTTTAAACTTTTCTCATCTTTTTCCATCTGTCCCTTCTGACCAACACCTCCTCCCCTCCATGTACTCTCTTTTCTATCAGTCCCACCTTCCCTTTTCTCATCCCCTTTTGCCTCTTAGTTTTGCCTTCCTTTCTCTCAGCACCCCACCCTTGTTCTTAACCCTTTTACTTCCCTACAGGTAAGATAAATTTCTATGTCAGTGTGTGTTTATTCCCTCTTTGAGCCAAATCTGATGAGAGTAAGGTTGAAACAATGGTCATTCCTCCCTTCTTTTCCCTCTATTGTAATAGGTCTTTGTGATGTGATTTACCCCACTCTGCCTCCCCTTTCCTCTTCTCCCAGTATAATCATTTTTATCACCCTTTTAAAAAAAATATCATCACATCAAAATCAACTTATATCCCATACCTTCTGTCTATGCATATTCCTGTATGTTTTAATAGAGATACAGTTCTCAAGAGTTGCAAGTCTCTTCTTCCCCTGTAGGGATGTAAACATTTTAACCTTATTGAATAATACATTTTATTCCCCCCTCCCCCACCTCCCTGCTTTACCTTTGTATGCTTCTCTTGAGTCTTGTATTTGAAGACTGAATTTTCTGTTCAGTTCTGGACTTTTCATTAGTTACGTTTTAAAGTTCCCTATTTCATTGAACGCCTATGCCTATCTTTTTCCCTGAAAATTATGCTTAATTTTGCTAGGTAGCACATTCTTGGTTGTAATCCAAGCTCCTTTGTCATCTGGAATATTCCAAGCCTTCTGATCCTTTAATGTTGAAGTTGCCAGGTCCTGTGTAATCCTCTTTATTGCTCCTTGATATTTAATTGTTTCTTTCTAGCTGCTGGAAGTATATTCTCCTTTATCTGATAATTCTGGGATTTGGCTACAATATTCCTTGGAGTCTTCCTTTTGGGGTCTCTTTCAGGAGGTGATTAGTGGATTCTTTCAGTGAATATTTCTTCTTTTGGTTCTAAGACATTGAGGCAGTTCTTGATAATGTGAAATATGCTGTGCAGGCTCTTTTTTTTTATCATGGCCTTCAGGTTTCCAATACCTCTTAAATTGTCCCTCCTGGATCTATTTTCCAAGTCTGTTGTTTTTCTGAATAGGGATTTTATGTTTCATCTACTTTTACATTCTTTTGATTCTGCTTTACTTCTTCCTGATGTCTCATTGAGTCATTAGCTTCCATCTGTCCAATTCTGATTCTTAAGGAATTATTTTCCTAGTCAGCTTTTGGCACCTCCTCGTCATATTGTTTGTTTTTAAGTTTGAACTATGAAACTGATTTGTATTGCCTATCCTCTGCTATATGTTTGCATTTAAGTTAAATGGTCAAACTGATTTGTATCATTCTAATGAACTGATAATGTCCTGCACAGGTAAACTGAAAGTTAATCAATCTAGACCTGACTGATTTACCAACAGAAACCTAAAACTTGGATAACTAAAAGCATGTAATCAGTGAGCACAGAAACTTTACTAAACAAAAGGGGTTCTGACCTTCTTTGGAAGGAGTCTTTGCATATACATGTCCTGCTTTCTCTTGGGACAATAAACTGGTGCTGTGTTTTCCTAAGTGCTCTCTGATCTAGTCCATGAATTTCTCCATTTTCCATAGGTGACAGTTATGGGGAAAAAAATTATACACACACAACACATTTTTATATTTACATTTCCACATTGTCTACCATTGCCCAGAAACCTCTTCACCCTGGAAGCTTCACAAACTGGAATTACCCTCTATCCTTTGACCTCCCCCTCTGATTCCCTCTAGAACCTTCATTTTAAGAAAGATGTCAAGATCACCCATGTTTTCATCACTCCAAAGGTCGTACTTCTGATTCGTCTCCCAGCTTTCTTTAGTACTTACATCTCCTTCCCTCCTTGCCCACTTCCTTTATGAGATGTCTTTCTATGGTTGAGTTTGTATTTCTATTTCCAGAATTTAGCACAGTTCCTGGCATATTCCATATTGAACAAGTATCCTGCCTTTGAGGGAAGGGGTGAAAATAACTAATACATCACACCAAGTCTCTTGCCTCTACTGGAAAAGGAGAAACACTACTCCAGCTTTTGGGAAAGGGGATTAAACAATCATTACTTCATGGAATACTATTGTGCTGTAAGAAACGATGAGCAGGAGGAATTCAGAGAAACCTGATGTTGACTGAGGAGGAGCAGAACCAGGAAAACACTGTACACAGTAACAGAAACATTGTGTGATGGAACAATGGTGATAGACTTGGCTCTTCTCAGCAGTGCAACAATCCAAAACAGTTTCAAAGAACTCATGATAGAAAATATTCTCAACATCCAGAAAAAAGAACTGTGAATTGTGAATGCAGAATTGAATCATACTGTTTCTACTTTTGGACTGTTTTTTAATTTCTTCTTGTTTGAGGGTTTTTGGGGGTTTTTTTTGTGCTCTGATTCTTCTTTCACAGATGACTAATGCAGAAATATGTTTGATGTGACTGTACATATTACAACCTATATCAGACTGCTTTCTGTCTTGGGGAGGAGGAAGGGAAGGGAGGCGGGGGAGAGAAGAAAAATTTGGAGCTAAAAATCCAGTGTAAACAAATGTTGAAAACTATCCTTATATGTAATATATAACTGGAAAATAATAAAATAAATTTTGTTTTGTTTGTTTGGTTTTTGGTCTGTTTTTGCAGAGCATTGAAGGTTAAGTGACTTGTCCAGGGTCACACAGCTAGTAAGTAATCAAGTGTCTGAAGCCTGATTTGAACTCAGGTCTTCCTGAATCCAGGGCAGGTGCTTTATCCACTGTGCCACCTTAGCTGCCCCCTAAAATAAATTTTTTTTTTAAAGAAACACAAAAAACCTAATCATTACTTCAGCTCCAAACAAGTGTCTACTCAACTGACCTGACCAAGGGAGTCTGAAAGATTCCACGCAAGACCTACAATGAAAACCTACTCAAACTCATCCCTCAATGACTAACAAACTCTCCCCAACACAGCAATTCAGAATCCCCAGCTGTCACTCCATTCCTGCCATCCACTGCCTGAACTTATTCCTACTCCTTAAACCTCCCTCATCCCAATTCCCACTCTAAAGCCACCTATTCAGTGCTCCACAGGCAACAAACTTATTTGATCCTAAATCTTTTACTTTTCCATTCCTTCCATCTCATTAAGGCCTGACTCCCTCCTGAAAACCATAGCCTCCCTGGCCACCTTTTCCAAGTCAGTAGATGAGTTAGGGGAGTTGGAATACTTCTTGTTCCCCACTGCCATTTCCAGGTTTTCCCCCTACCACCATCAACTCCCTAATCTTTTCTCCTTTGAGGAACCATTCAGTCCCTTATCTACTGTCCAATAAAATTCTGCTAGCTGTTGTCTGCCAAGTTCCATGGGGACTTCCATTTCTCTCTCCATGACTTCAATGCCTAGCTCACAATTTTTCTCTTCTCCCCAAAACCTGCCCTCACACTAGGGCAACATATTGACACTCCTTCTTAATGATTTCCTGTGAACTCCATCCTACCTCAGCCACAGAGATGGTCATAGCCTTGATCATGCCATTACTCACAAAGCATTACTTTAATGTTCAAGAACTCTGAAATTCCCTTATCTGATGATGTATTGGCATTTTATCTCTTTCTCCCTTCCAAAAAGACAAATTCTATTCTTCATCCACACTACAACCTCCAAAATCTTAACCCCTCAGTTCTCATCCCAGGCCATCACCCTTACACTAGCTACACTCTCTTCTTTCTGAGAGGGTCTTCTCCCCTAATGCTTTCTACCACTATCTCATGAGAAGACTCAGCTCTTCTTGCAAAAACAATCCTCTCTACGTGAACAAGTGATGCCATTGCACTGTCTCTTTAGTAAACTGCTTCCTCAATCATCCCCACTTTCTCACTTATATTTAATATCTCCCTGCCTACTTCCAGACTACCTAGAAACATGCCTATGTCTACCTTACCCTCAAAAAAACCCTCACGTGGTCTATCTAATCTCTGAAAGCTCCTGTCCCATATTCTCCTACCTTTTGTGGCTAAATTCCTTTGGAAGGCCAGTAGGTGTCTCTACTTCCTCTCCTCCTCATCTTTCTTTTTTTTTGTTTGTTTGTTTGTGTTTTTTTTTGTGGGGCAATGAGGGTTAAGTGACTTGCCCAGGGTCACACAGCCAGCGTCAAGTGTCTGAGGCTGGATTTGAACTCAGGTCCTCCTGAATCCAAGGCCAGTGCTTTATCCACTGCGCCACCTAGCTGCCCCCTATCCTCTCATTTCTTAACTTTTCTACAGACTGATTTCTGACTTTATCTTAAATAAAACTGGCTTTCCCCTCCAAAATCACTAATGACCTCTTTATTCTAAACTTGATGGCCTGTTTTCAATCATCACCCTTCTTTTCAGTCTGTAGATTACCCTCTTCCTGCTTGATAAACTCTTCTAAGTTTTTGTGAGAGGATTTTCTCCTGATTCTGCTCCTATCTAACCACTCCCTCTCAGTACTTTACTGGATCTTCATCCGGGTCACATCTACTCAAGAGTTGGTATCCCACCGGGCTTTGTCCTGGGTCTTCTCCCTCCATAATGCTGTGTTTAACTTAGTGATCTCATCAGGTCCCAGGGATTCAAATATCATCTCTATACGATGATTCCAAAATCTACTTATCTTACCCTAACCTTTCAGTTATTTAACCTCTCCAGTCTTGAATCTCCAACTGCCTACTGCCATCTCAAACTGGCTGTCCCATAAACGTCTTAAATTCAACATGTCCAAAATTGAACTCATTATCTTCCCTCTTCTCCATGCCCCTTCCTAATTTTCCTATTATAGTAGAGAGTACCACCAACCTCCCAATCATCCAGTCTTCCAATCCTGGTCATTCTCTCTCATCCCCTTCCCCCCATAAACAATCTGTTGCCAAGGCATGTCAATTCTACCTTCTTAACATTTCTGGCACATGCTCCCTTCTCTCCTCTGAAATGCTACCACCTTGTTTTTGGAGGGTATCATCTCATAACTGGATTGTTGCAAAAGCTTGTTGGTGAATCCGTCTACCAGACAGATAAATACAAAATCTATTTGGCATTCAAAGTCCTTCATAACCCCCTTCCCTCACCTTTCCATTCTTAAACCTTATACTACACCACCCCCCCCCTCCACCTATGTAATCAGCCAAGGCACTCCATCTCCCACATATGGGCATTTTCATTTGCTATCCCCCCCATGCACAGAATATTCTCTTCCCTCCTCATCTTTGGCCATGGCTTTCCCAGGCTTATCTCAAGTTCTAGATAAAAATCCCACTTTTTATAGGGAGCTTTCCCCAATCCCTCTTAATGCTAACGTCTTCTTTATTTCCTATTTATTTCACATCTATTTTGTTTGTATGTAGTTATTTGAATGCTGCCTCTCCCATTAGATTGTGAGTTCCTCTGTTTTTTTTCTGTCTTGGTATCCTCGGTACTCAGCAGTGCAGGTGCTTAATAAATATTTACTGACAAAATGACTGACATAGTAAGTCCTCAATAAATGCTTGTTGACTTGATTTGAAATAGGATTGGAAAGGTAGTTGGGCAGTTCAATTGTGGAGTGTCTTAAGATTCCAGACTAAGGAGTTTGTATTTTATCCTAGAGACAATAGGTCTCTAATTGATGATTAGGGATGGGGAGAGTCAGATTTATGTTTTAGGAATATCAATTTGGCATCTCTGTGGAGGATGGACTGTAGGCAGCAAGACAATGGGTTTTTTTGGTAATATTTCTGGCAAGAGATGACAAGGGTCTGAATTAAAAGTGAAGAGGAAAAAAATTTAAGAGGTATGGAAATGGGATGAGCAAGACCTAGCAAAAAAATGGTTGAATGGGTAAAAGGGGAAAGATATATATTAAAAAAAAGGGAAAAGCCAGGGTTAACTTCAGGATCCGGCACCTGGAGTTTCCACATCTCTAAAACCAGAGTTATAACTATCTCACAAGCCTGTTAGAAAGGTCAAATGGGATAAAGCATATAAGATGTGTTGTAAACTTTACATATAATGCACCATCAATATAGCTAAACAACTAACCCCCCCTCAGATCTTTTTCACTTCTCAATCTTGTACTTGTGTCTGAAGCCGAGTAAATAACTAAGCTCCTTGAGTAGTTGTAATATTTAATTTTTTGTCTTTGTATTCCCAGTGGCCGGAATATAGTAGATAATTTATCAAATTTAATCTATATTTTGCTCACCATTCTAACTTGCTGAAATTTTTTTACATCCTGATATCCAACATGTGGCACTTGAAGGTACTTTTTAATGGTACTTTACTATTACTCAACTTGACAGGAATTTAAAATCTCCTTTCCCCTCCCCTTTTCATTCAAGGAGCTGCTTAGGTGTCAGTGGATAGTGTGACAAGCCTAGAACCTGGAAGACCTGAGTTCAAATCAGACCATAGACATTTACTAGCTATGTGACCCGACAAGTCACTTTACCCTTCTTACCTCAGTTTCATCATTTGTAAAATAAGCTGGAGAAAGAAATGGCAGAGCACTCCAGTATCTTTACCAAGAAAAGCCCAAATGGGATGGCAACTGAAAAAATGACTAAACAACAACTTTGCTTTACAATTCTTCCCTATAATGTCACTTGATACTAGCTGATCATTCTGATAGCTCAATTTTTTTTTTAAGTGAGGCAAATGGGGTTAAGTGACTTGCCCAGGGTCACACAGCTAGTAAGTGTTAAGTGTCTGAGGCCAGATTTGAACTCAGGTCCTCCTGACTCCAGGGCCGGTGCTCTATCCACTGCGCCACCTACCTGCCCCCATAGCTCAAATTTTAGGACAAAAAGTATTTGCTTAAAGTCTCACATTGAAAATTAGGAAGGCAAATAAACCAATATGTAAAACCATAGAGACCTCCCCCGCCACTGTGTAAATATCCAAATAAGAGCTGTTAGACAAATTTCACAACACTTAAATGATTTTTTAAAATATAACATAAAAATGGCATTGGTTTCAGTTAAGTAGCAAAACCCTCAAAATTTTCATACTTAATACATCCATTACTTTTCTTGCTAATCTTGTAAAAGGTTCTTAAAAACAAACACAACTGACTATACTGTAAATCTTACTTAGCTCTTGTTTGTCACTTCTGAATACAAGAAAACAAGACTTTTTTTTTTTGCAGGGCAATGAGGGTTAAGTGACTTGCCCAGGGTCACACAGCTAGTGTCAAGTGTCTGAAGCTGGATTTGAACTCAGGTCCTCCTGAATTCAGGGCTAGTGCTCTATCCACTGCAACACCTAGCTGCCCAGAAAACAGGATTAAAAAAAAAAAACACTACTGTTTTCAGTCTTCTTAGGACCTATGTAAAACAACCTAGTGAACCAAAACGTGTAGCAGTGATTCTTAACATCAAAAGACAGATTTTGTCACGACAGAATATCTAAACTTAATAAAATCACTAAGTATATCTAAACTTAAGTTTAAAAAAATTTTCTGACATAACAGAGCCCAGCCTTGGTTCTACCAACAGACATTCTCGAGTTACTTTTTTCCTTCTGGTGTCCTGATCTCCAGAAAAGAACAACTACTCAAATAACTGCAGGACTGGGCTCCCTTGGTTTAAGAGTGTAAAGGATGGCATCTTTGAATAACATGCTTACTTTTCAGGCTCATCTTGAAATAGTTCTTTCATTTGTTTCCTCAAATACATTTTTGGGTTGAGTATGGACTTGGAAAGTTTTGATCACTAATAATATCAGATTTCTTTTTAGCACCAGACATTCATACTTCTGAAACCAAGAAATTATTTCCATATGTTCACGAAGACTTTAAGAAAAGTCAACTACAAATCAGGTAAAGTGCAATTTAGGTAAACCACAACAAAAATAGTAAACACAAACAAAAGCATTGGCTACGGAAGCATTCTGAAATATTTTCAAGTCACTATTACTCCCTCTATTAATCTCAAAGAGTCAAAATTTTTAGATGGAAATTCTTAATCATCTCTCTCCTCCACCAATCAGAATTCTACCTAACTTTGGAAAATTACAAGTGCACTTGCAAAGTCCTGTCCTCCTAGTCCTGAGGTATTTTATCTTTGGCAACAACTTCGGACTATCTGTCCCAGAAGGTATTTCTGAAACCGAGTATGGCTTTCAAAAGGGACGATGGTAAAAAACCCAAATCCTTAGCCCAGCTACTACACGGCAAGGGAACCTTGTTTCGGCCACGCTTGGCTCGAAGCACCACAGAAGAGGCAGCAGGAGGCAAAACAGCCTGGGGTATCTTGACTTCCTCCCTCCGCACCCGCTCGGGTCCGCAGAGAGAAACGATCTTCGGGCCACCGCTTCAGCTCAGAGGCAGTTCTCCCTCCGAAACCTCACTTTACCAGGGAAGTCCAGGCGACCCCGGGCCAGAGGAGGAGTCTGGAAGGAGCCAGGCTGAGGCCTCGGGACCACCCCTAGGCCGGACTGTGACGGTGTGAAGGCCTATCTCTGGCCAGGCAGTTGCTTGATACTCCCCGGGGTCGGACTTACCTCGGCATCTTCTTTGGACTGTGGTAGGGTGGGAAACTCCAATTTCACGTCCTCCATTGCCCCAGCCAGCTGGTTGGTATGGTTTAAAGGGCCGGCGGACCGTCCAGTCCGAAACCCTCAGGAAGGCTGGGGGACTGCTAGCGGCGGCTGCAGCAGACAAGAGGGACGGGGGTGGGGGGTGGCGGGGATACAGGCTGGCTACTGACACACGAAGGCCACTAGTTCCCGGCGACTCCGGCGGCGGCGACAGCGGCGCAGCTGAGCGTTGGGTAGCTCGTGCTCCGCCGCCATGCTGTTCCTCACCACCCCCCTACCCCGCCCCTTCAGCCTCCAGCACTCCTAAGCAGCACGGTTCAGTTCACCCGGGCCAAGGCAAGCACCAGATCTCCCTCCGCCCGCCCAACCAACGCAAGACCACGTAAAATGTTGCCCTACCCTCCCGCCGCCAAGTGTCACTGCGCAGGTCTTGGCCACGCCCCTCCGGTACAGCCAGCGGAGCTGACGTAAACACGGGCACTTCCTTCTGCTCCAGGCTTCATCTGTTGGGAATGCCACACCACCGGACTCAGGAAGTAGGTCTCAGATGAAGCTAGACCGGGCTGGCTCCCACTTTCTAGCTCTGAAATACGAAGTCTTTTCCTAATTGCCTTGCTTAAAGGACGCGGTCCCAAATAGCTGGCGATTTGTTAAAATGCCATACCACAGGATGACCCCTAATAAATGGGAAAATTGAGGCGATAATTCTAGAATTTAAGGTTGATCTTGGTATTTTTTTCCCACACTTTGTGCTGATTGCATCACCTGCCTTCCACCTTGTTTACACACATGAAGATTATCATCCTGAAGTATTTCCATTCCAGTGTTTCCATAAGAGTACAAAAGAATTACATGCATTTTATTTACTTTAGTACATCTTGAGAAGGAGCATGGTGTAGGGAGCATGATGTAGAGAAAGGTGAACTGAACCTTGAAGACAGGGGGTCAAGTTCTATCTCTGACACACAGTGGCTTTATGAGTTAGGGCAAGTCATTTAAACTTTCAGTGGCCCCAGGCTCCTCTGTAAAACCATCAATTGCTAAGCAGATGCCAGATTTCTACCAGATATCTAGAGAAATTAAATGTTTAGTAAAAATGGTGTAAACTATGCATCTTGCAAAAATGCCACTCTACTCATGACATGTAATAACAAATCAAATTTTCTGTAGCTTTTTAAAAAACCTAGTATGTCAGGAAAGCATCCTTAGGGATAGAGCAATATAATAATGTAAGAAAGGAGTATAGGGAGCTGTAACTGAGGAAATCCTTTCACCAATGCAGACGGGCTCCAAGTTCGTTTTGAGTTTCATTGACAAGTGGCCCTTCAGGCAGCCAATATGGGTCAGTCAGGCTTTGAGCTTTCATGACTAAGCTCGGGTCTGATAACTTTTTTTTTTCTATTATGCCCCTATCTTTTCTACCTTTTTTTAAAAAGTATTTATGTTGATTGTCTAAAGTGTCTGAAGAAAAAAATCCTTTTTCCCCCTCCATTACAGATAAGAGTGGCAAAGCAACTGAACAGAGGAAAAAATATTTTGCAACTCAAGTTTATGTTCACAAAGAATCTTAGAAAGTTAGAGTAGAAAGGTAGATCTTTTGGTCTATCCTTACTTTCCAAAAAAGACCAAGAATTAAAGTAACTTGCCCAACATTATACCAGTAATATATGATACTTGATCTTTTCCTAAAGTTTTAACTAGAAAATAATCCTAAGAAAATTTAAGTAATGGCGACCCCAACTTTGAGTAGCTTGCATTTTTTCAAGATGTATCACGATGTATTTTATGTAACTGTTTTAAAAAAAAGGTTACAAGTTACTATTAATGTTTTATGACATCATTGGGTCAAAATCTTTCAAAAATAGCCCGTTCAAACTAGACCACTGATTAAAGTAATGATTTAGCTAGTTTTCCTATCAAAGCTAATTAATGTAAAAATTCAACACTTTGTATGAGCAAACTGCAGCAGGAAAAACAATGAAATTTTAAGGATATATTCATACATTTGCAGGATGACCTTGGGTCAGATTCAGAACCCATCCCACGGAGCCAAGTGGTAAAAAGAAGCAACACTAATTAAAGGCTCCCAACATCATGGATGGCGTCCACCACTGGCAAGAACTGTCATTGCCAGGGATGCCTTTCCATCTGGTCTTCCCTCTTCACCCAGGTTGATTGACTCAAAGAGCCTGGATAATATGGGAATTAATGCTATTCCTTCTGATGAAATGGAGAATTACTAGCCCTTACCACCTGTCCTATCACTGCATCCCCATATCCTCTCCTTATCTACTCTGCTTCTATTGCCTGCAGTCCCCAGGCACTGCCATCTTACGTACTTAATCTAGGAATCTCTAAGCCTTGAAACCAACAACGTTGATGTACACTTGGGACTTCAAGGCCATTCCATATACCCTGTGTTCTATTCCCATGTGAGATTTTTGTGAACAGACTATCTCAATTTTACCATTTTTTTTTAACCACCAAAACTGGGACATAATATGTCTAACAAATGTGTTTTCATTCATTCACATACATCTAATACATTAGGCTAGTCTAATACTCAGGCTAGTCTGGTTACTTAGGTTTGAAATTGGAGTAAAATGAGACACTTGCAGAACATGTGACAATCAACCAAAAGGTTTACTTAGCCTTGGGAGAGGAAGGAAATTCAGAGCAAGAAAATGATATTCAGCAAAGATACAGAACTGATTCATTTGGGCTGTTTTCCTGCTTCTGTGTAAGTTTTAACTACTTCATGATGATCTTAAGTCAGAAGTCTGAGAAAGGAGCCAGTTGACTATTGCTGCCCCAGTTTTGGTACTTATGGAACTAGGAATTAAGGTTTCAGTACCTTTTTTTTTTTTTTAACAAGGCAATTGGGACTTGCCAAGGGTCACACAGCTAGTAAGTGTTAAGTGTCTGAGGCCAGATTTGAACTCAGGTCCTCCTGAATCCAGGACTGGTGCTCTATCCACTGTGCCACCTAGCTGTCCCCTCAGTACCCTTTTAAGGAAAATCTAGCCTTTAGGGGGGTAGGGACTTAAAGATATTGCTCCTAAAACAAGTATTCATTTTAATTAAATGAAAAGTATTGAGGATACAAACAATTTGCTCTAGGAAATCTAGCTTGAACTGTAAGCAATCCCAGTGTCTCTTCCACTTGCTCCCCTTTCTACCACTATCTGTGTGTGGAAGCTGAGATCAGAGGATCAAAGATTAAGAACTGGAAGGGATCTTTTAGAGGTCTCGGTGTCCAACATGGAAGATATTTTTAAAAAGGGCACACAATACTCAGCTAATGTTTGAAGACTGATTTGAGTAAAACTGCAGTTTTGAGTAAATGATACTAAACTAATTATCTAACTAACATTTCATTAGTTTTTCCTTTTCAGTCTCAACATTTTCAAGCAGTATTGCATAATTTCCTTGTAGTCTTTACTGTCTTATCATGGCGAAGATCTGTGCAGAGAGAAAGTCTTTTGGGGTTGACAGTTAGGTATGCTCTATTAGTAGTAGGCTGTATCATGTTAAGGTGTGCCTGGTTAACAGGCTGTATTACCTTCAGGTAACAACCAAAGTACTAAATTCTTCCATAGTCTAACTACTAAAAACAAAAAAACAAAAACCCAACACAATCTCAGTGGGGGAAGAAAGAAGGGGAATAAAACAATCCCCCCCAATTCAGGCAAGGTTAGGTTTTCAAAAAAAAATTTTTTTCGGGGCAGCTAGGTGGCACAGTGGATAAAGCACTGGCCTTGGATTCAGGAGGACTTGAGTTCAAATCCAGCCTTAGACACTTGACACTTACTAGCTGTGTGACCTGGGCAGGTCACTTAACCCCCACTCGCCCCACCCAAAAAAAATTTTCATGCAAGGATACACCACACACACAAGTTGATGTGAGAGGCACAGTAATGCATTATGATATAAATAAGGAATCTATGATTACTGACAGTAGGTTTTGTTTTAAAACTGACTTTTAAATCCCTCAAATTCAAGAGACACTGATTTGGGTTGTCATATAAAAAAAACTTAGCAAAGATCCCAAACAACCGTGACAAATACATGTACTCTTGGCCAAGGCTACTATGTTAAGAGGACTGAATCAAACAAATTTTATTCAACTCTGGGATGAAGAAAAACAAGTAAAATAATATAAAATGTCATTTTAGGAAATGCTCTTTTAAAACTGATATCTCAAGCCATTTCACTATTTTACAAATTGTTCACAAAGCAGCTATTTCAAAAATCCCTATTCAACTTATTTCATTTAATTGGCTGCAATAAATGCAACATTGACAAATGTATATCGTCTTTTGCGCCAGCATTGTACACAGAACAATTACTTTATATGTAATATGTTTTAATGACATCATATCCAATACACACATTTATGTTCCTCGACTTTATTTTTATATTATGCTGTCTTTTAAGAAGTTTAACTTAGACAGGTTTATAGTCTAGTTTAGATTCCAACTTCTTAGAATCAGCCACTTTTCTGACTGCTTTCATGAAATCTTCCTGTACTACAAAATCATGATCAGCACGAATTGCAAACATACCTGTGAAAAATAAAGTAACAATTAACAATTCAGCCATTTATTAAGTTATGTCATTTTTCATATTTACTTTTTGTTATAAAGTGTCAACATTTTTAAATTGATTTTTTTCAATTAAGAAAAGTCTACCTTTTCCCTCTCTCCTATTGAAAAAGGGGCAAACAAAAACCAAAACTCATAAACATCAAGTGAAACAAATTGCTGCATAGATCGTGACCAAGAGGGCAGCTAGGTGGCACAGCTAGATAGAGCACCGGCCCTGGATTCAGGAGGACCTGAGTTCAAATTTGACCATAACCCTCATTGCCCTGCCCCCCCCCAATACTATTGTTATGCACACACCCACTTAGGTGGAGTAATCTATTTAATCTGGGCAGTAAATGAGCCTAACACTCAGCAGAATAATATACACAGCTCAATTGGGTGGAGTAATCTATCTAACCCAGCAAGAAAATAGGAGGGGAAGGAGATAGAGAGGGCAGATTGAGGGAGGGGAAAGACCGAAGCAAATCCCTTTTGAAGAGGAATAGGATAGAGGGAAACAGTTAAAAATAGTAACTGTGAAAAAGAGAAAAGGGGGAAATTGTACAAAAATATTTATAGCAACTCTTTGTGGTGGCTAAGAATTGGGAATCAAGGGAATGTCAGTCAACTGAGGAATGACTGAAGAAAACTGTGGTATATGTGGAAATGGTATGTGCTATAGGAAATGACAAACAGGATGATCCCAGAAAAACCTGGAAAGACTCATATGAAGGGATGTATAGTGAAGTGAGCAGAACTGGGAGGACATTAGGCACAGTGACAGCAGCATTGTTCAATGAGCAATTGTGAATGACTTAACTACTCTCAGCAATACAAAGATCCAAGACAATCCCAAGGGACTAATGATGAAGCACACTATCCACTCCCATAGAAAGAACTGATAAAAAGAGTACTTGTGGATTGTACATATATAACCTATATCAGATTGGTTGCTGTCTTGAGGGAGGAGGAAAGAGAGGGAGGGAGGGAGAAAAATTTGGAACCCTAAATCTTATGAAAATGAATGTTGAAAACTACCCTTAATAAAATGTTTGTTGTAAAATACTATTGTTACTGTATAAATTATTCTCCATCAATTCATACACGTCTTCCCAAGTTTCCCATTCCTCCTTTATCATTTCTTTCAGCACAATGTTTTCCATCACATTTGTATACTGTAATTTGTTCATTCCATTTCTCAATTGCTGGGTACTCTCTGAATTTCCAATTCTATACCACCGCAAAAGAAGATGTTATAAATATTTTTGTACATATGGGTCCTTTTCCTCCTCCTTTGTTCCCTCAGGGTACAGACTTGATAATGATATAACTGGTCAAAAATTTTTGTGCTATAGCTCCAAATTGTTTTCCAGAATGGCTTGACCAGTTCACAGCTCAATCAACAGTACATCATTGTACCTGTTTTTCCATAGCCCCTAAAGCATTTGTCATTTTCTTTTTTTGGGCAAACTTTGCCAACCTGATGGTCTGAGGTAGAACCTCAGAGTTGTTTTAATATGCATTTCTCTTATTATTAGTGATTGACAACAATTTTTTCATATAGCTATTGATAGCCTGAATTTTTTCCTTTGAAAATTTCCTGTTCATAGCCTCTTACCATTTGTCAATTGGGGAATGTAGTCCCCAATCGGGGGCAGCTAGGTGACACAGTGGATAAAGCATTGACCTTGTTTTCAGAAGGACCTGAGTTCAAATCTGGCCTCAGACACTTGACACTTACTAGCTGTGTGACCCTGGGCAAGTCACTTAACCCTCATTGCCCCACCAAAAAAACCAAAAACAAAAGTTTTTATAGAATCTAGTACACATGAAAAAATATTTGTTTTTCCTCGTTGAATGCTCAAATAATCAACTGGACTACCTACAGGCAGGCTAACTATGATGATTTGCCAAATCTTGTGTCATGTTATAGCTGAGCAACTAAAATGAAATTATCCTTACAAAGAGTACAATGAAAAAAGTGTTAGGGTTGTAGTCAGAACACTGAGTTTCAATACTGGATCTGACACTTAATAGCTGCATGATCACAAGTCACAGAAAGAGAACTCCCTCATTTTACAGTGGAGGAAACTGAAGGCCAGAAAGGTTTATATAATACTCCTCTGTTAGCAAGTTGTATTAACTTCAGTTCAGCTGAAAGCACACATCTTTATTTTACCCTTGTATGCACTTTTATTTTGTCATGATCCTTACGCCAAGACAACCCCTCTCTTTTTACTATTAGAGACATCCTGTTTTCCAGAGCTAAGGCCCAGCAAGTAAGCTGTGCCCTGAGCTTGGCATAACAACAATCCTTTGCAGTTCATTCTCTGGATGATCTCAGACAAAGTAAAATTCCAGAATTATTTCACACCAGCAACAGGTGGTCTCTGAGCTTGCACAAGCACCTGTAAGTATCTGTGTTTTGTCCAAACTTGTTTCATTGTTGCTGTTACCCCTCTACTGTCAGGGTGACACACTGCGAAGCTACTTGTGTATGTATTGAGATTTGTCCACACTAAAGTGGGTTTCCTAGGAGAGGGGGTGCCTGCACATGTGTCTAGTTTCCCATCTCTAATGGAGTAAAGAAAGCTTTTTGCTTACAACCACTGTTAGTTCTTTGGCTTTATTTTGTTTTTATTTTAGTTTTAGAGAGTTAACTGTGGTTTTGAAAATTGAGTGAGCTCTCTGGTTTTAAGGAGTTAACAGTGGCTGCATGACCTCTGTGACTATTTGGTCATTTGTTTTCAGGGCTGACAGTTTCAAGTGTGTTTCTTATATACAACATATTGCTAGAATCTGCTTTCTAATCCATTCTGTGTCCTTCCATCTCAGGTGTATGTTCTCAAATTCATGTTTATAGCTATTACTGTTAATTGTATATTACCTTCCAAGATATTCTGTACTTTTTCTCTCTCCTAGCCTGAATCACTCTTTTATAAAGAAAAAGGTGGTAAAAGATGCATAACATTAGTAAACTATACTTGAAGCAATCTGTTTCACCTGAGTTGCCCTTCCTACCATTCCCTTACTTCCCAACCTTGGACAGCAGGTTTTTACTTTCTTTTTTGAACAACTCTTAGACAATGGAATTTGTTTTGCCACTCTATTACAGATTCTGCCCTATCATCACCATCACCACATATTTATAGCATTTAAAGGGTTTGCAAAAGCACTTTACAAACTTTGACTTGCTGCTCACAATAAACCCTGGAGGTAGGTGCCATTATTATCCCCACTTTACACGTGAAAAAATGAAGCAGCCAGAGGCAGACAAAGGTTAAATGACATGCCTAAGGTCACACAACTAGTAAGTATCTGAGATTGAATTTCAACTCAGGTCTTCCTTATTTCAGGTTCAGTTCTCTTATCCACTGGATCACCTTCCTTTCTCTTTCTCCCTGTCTCCACTTAGTTCCTTGCTGAGTTTATTTTTAAACCAAATTTCATGATGTATATGTTTGTTCCTGTTCTCATGAATGTGTGTTGTGTTTACACACTTCCTTTGTCCTATCCATATAAAAGTGACATTCATGAGAAATCCCATTCCTCCAACCCCTTCTTCCTAGTTTGTACATTTTATCACATGGATCTCTATTATGTGAAATAATGAATTCCCTCCTCTTGCTCCTCCTTTCCTCTACAACCCCCTATCCTTCAAATTTCTTTCTCTTATGGCCTTCAGAACAGAAAAGCACCTCCAGTCCTACCATCTTATTTAACTTTCTCTGACCTGTAAAGACATTATGATTTTGAGAAGATATTTGTTTCTATTTTCCCAATTAAAATGTAAACAATTGGTCATATAGTTCCTTTCAATTGATCAATGTATTGTTTACCTTTCTATATTTCTCTTGATTCCTCCATTTCAAAAGTTCTACTCAGGTCTGACCTTTTCATCAGGAAGAACTGGAAATACTCTTATTTCCCTACAGAATTTTCCTCACTTTGGATAAGTTATTCTTGGTTGTATGCCTCTACTGCTTCTGGAATAACATATTCCAAACTTCCCTATTCTATATAATGGTGGCTGCCAGATCTTTGTATCTCATTTTTTCTTCCAGTACTCTTCCAGTCCTTGTGGCAAAATCATTTTTTTCTCTGAGGCCCTAGGTTGGACATGTTGTGTTGTTATTCTTTCTTATGGTTTACCTTTTGGGTTTTTGTAGGACTGTGCCAGTCTTTTTGTGCAGGCCCGGATTAGATGGATGAGCTTATAGCTATTTCTTTTTTGGTTTTCTGCATTATTCCTCCCTTTTGGATGCATTTTTAGAGACTTGTGCTCCTCTAGGTTCTACTGCTGCTTACTGAAATCCTCAGCAATATCTTACCCTAAAAAAACTTTCACTTGCCTTCCACTTTCTCAAACTACCAATCTTTACCTCTGCAATCCATACTTGCTAACTTTATTTACTTGCCTTTCACTCAATTCCTGGCACTTTATTTAGCTTCTTAACATCACAACTCAAAAGAAAATCTCAAAGGTGTCACATACATTTATTATTTTGGTTTTTTTTGTTTTTTGGTGAAGCAATTGGGGTTAAGTGACTTGCCCAGGGTCACACAGCTAGTAAGTGTCAAGTGTCTGAGGCAGGATCTGAACTCAGGTCCTCCTGAATCCAGGGCTGGTACTTTATCCACTGTGCCACCTAGCTGCCCCCTTTTATTACTATTTAAAATGATCTTATGAAATAATTGCTATTAAAAAAAACAAAACACGGTAGCACAAAACCACTAGGTAGACTGAAAATGAGGGTCACAAAGCAAGTCAATGTTAGAACTAAAAACAGGATTACTTTCTACAGATAACAAATATTTATAGAAATTTTACAAAGAACAATTTATCATTTTCTAACCTCATAATTCATACTTTTACCAAATTACAGAAACAGATGATAAATTTGAAAAAAATCTCTTACCTGCTTCAGTGCAAACATTTCTCAAATCTGCTCCATTAAAGCCATCTGAGAGCTTCACAATTGCTTCATAATCTAGTCATAAAGAATACTGGAAATTAACTAAGGTTATATTGAATCTCACTCCAATACTGAAAAGTTAGACTGAATTTCCTCCAAAATTAATAGGGGAGGTTGGTCATTTTTATTAACATGCCACGATACTAAAAGTTAACAAATTTATTATCCTCGATTACACATTTTACAACTACAAATTGGCAAATGGATGAAGGATGGTTGCATAGGTTAACAGTTGCTCAGTATTAACTCAGGGATGTGCTATGTCTACTGGAAACTGTTATTTTTGGCAGATTTGTTGAAGACTAGCAATTCCTATTTGATACCATGAAAGTCAAAACCATTATTAAGTATAACCCATAATTGGGATAAAATTTATCCCAAGATCAAGAGCTCTCTGTTCAAAAATTTTCATAGCAGTACAGTCTGGCTATTGTTTCAAAAACATGTTACTTTGAAAACAAGAATTTGTTCCAACACAGTTTATATATCAGGAAACGTTCTGAGCATAACTCAAATTTTGAGTTTGCTTCTGTGAGATTTCTTCCTCAACAAACAGCAAGAATGAAGAAAAAAAAACCGCACCACTCCATAAACTCAAAGCTGAATTCTGAGACAACCACTTCTATAACGTAAGTCCTTTTCAAGATATGTTGCCATATTTATTGTATATCTTCTGGTACAGGAGGCTTTGTGAGCAAAGAATGTCTGGTCCACACCATCCCCATTCCCAGTGGCTCTGGACTTGCTTGCTTTTTCCTATAGTCTTGAGATGCAGGCTGAACAACATCCTAAAGCTACAGATGTGTTCATTGTTCTTAACTATTTAATATGTATATAATTGTGCTATTGTTAATAGGTTCCAACAAAAAGTTTTGAACATTGTTTCCTTAGTCCCATTTTTTTACATAAGCTCTTTGGTTTTTATTACACAATTTTGCAGAACAAGGTGCTTTTTTGGGAATGTGAATGTCAAATTGTAGCAGAACTGATGGTAATTGCAAAAAACAATATGGTTAAATAGTTGTGGTACTTTGGTCCAATCCATGAAGTCTTAACTGGAGAAGGGGATGTTGAAGGGAAGGTGACATGATCAGACCTACACTTCAGGAAAATCATTTTGGCAGCTATTTAGAGGATGGACTGGTATGGGGAAAAACTTGAGGCAGGGAACTCAATTAGGAAGGCACTTCAATGTGAGGTGATAAAGCCCTGAATTAAGTTGGTGACTGCATTGAGTAAAGAGAAAAGGGCTGGGTGCAAGAAATGTTATGAAGGTAGAAAAGGCAAGATTTGGAAACTGAATATGGTGTGAAGGGGAAGTAAAGAGTTGAGGTCTACAACAAGGTTACAAACTCAGGACATTGGAAGAATGGTGGCCACTGACAGAAACAGGAAAAGTTACCCAGAAGGGTAGGTTTTGGAGAAATACAGTGAGAACTGTGTTTTGGACATGATTAATTTGAGATGTTTATAACATTTAGTTTAAAATCTCCAAAAGGCAGTTAGTGATGTAGATGGAACTGAAGCGACTAATGCTGGATATATAGATCTAGGAGTCATCTGCATCGAGATGATAATTAAATCCATGGGTGATGTTATTACTAAGAAAAGGTATATAGAGAATCATTGTGCATGATATGAATAATGAACCAATAAAGGAAACTGAGTAGTCAGAGAAGTAGAAAATTAGGAGAATGTCATGAAAACCCAGAAGAGTGAATATGAAGGAGGAGAGGGTCTTCAACAAAGTCAAATACTGCAGAGAGGTCAGGAAGGATGATTGAGAAAAGGCTATTAGATCTGTCAGTAAGAAATAACTGATAACTTTAGAGAAAACAGTGTTGGTTTTAAGTTGGAAGTCAGATTGCAAAGGGTTTAGAAGAGAATAAGAGAACAAGAGGAGACATTGAGTATAGACAGTTTTTCCCCCCCAGGAATTTGGCTAAGAAAGCAAAGATACAAGATGATAGTCTGGTGAACACTTTTTAAGGATGAAGGAGTATTAAGTATGCTTATAGGCAGCATAAAGGAACAAAAAGATAGGGTTTTTGATGGTTGGGGGTGGAGGGGATTGAAGGAGATGGGATCAGAACTATCCCATTATCAAGATATTGGAGAAAAAAAGGAGAGCTCCTAGGCAAATGGCATATCTCAGTAAAATATGAGTTTAAAGGGTGCACTGAGGAGCCCTTAGTGAAAGAAGAGTTCTGGAACAGAATCAATTATGGAGGAATAAAAAGTTGCCTCAGACATCTCCTTTCCCACCAGGCTGCACTCATTTTGAACTTGTTTGGCCTCTTTACCATAGCCCCAAGTTGGATACTTTCCTTCCCCCTCTACATCTTCATCTCTTTTCAGCTTTCTTTTGTGGTGTTTTTCCCAGTTAAGTTCCTCAAAGACAGTGACTATCTTTCTTTTTTGTATTTGTATCCCCAAAACTGAGCACAGTGCCTGGCAACAGTAGGCACTTAATAAATGTTTACTGACTACAACTTTGACCTTACTACAGTATGTGCCCACTTGAAGCTACAAAACAAAGTTATGATGTAAAGATTAATTTATTTATGAAGTAGTTACCAAGAAACTTTTATTGGTTATATTTAAGTTCAAGTTGTTTTTTAAAAATAAAACATTAGGGGCAGCTAGGTGGCGCAATGGATAAAGCACTGGCCTTGGATTCAGGAGTACCAGAGTTTAAATTCAGCCTCAGACACTTGACTTACTAGCTGTACGACCCTGGGCAAGTCACTTAACCCCCACTGCGCAGCAAAAAAAAAAAAAAAGAAAAAGAAAACATTAAAAATTTTTCAAGTTTTCAAGTGCAACTTAAAGTATCCCAAACTTTTGGAAGCATAACTTCTCTGTGTTATTCAATAAATGAATTTTAGCCAAATCTTAACAATGAAATACAAGCTAAGAACAATAAGAAACCTTTTACAATAAAAAAATCTGACAGCTTAAGGGAGAAGAAAAATTATGGAAATTTACATATTTTTAATAATCAGAACTAAACTGAGGTAAGAGGTGGCTTTACTTCTTTTTTTTTTTAAAGAACATTTATTTTTTTTAAAGGGCAATGGGGGTTAAGTGACTTGCCTAGGGTCACACAGCTAGTTAAGTGTCAAGTGTCTGAGACTGGATTTGAACTCAGGTCCTCCTGAATTCAAGGCCAGTGCTTTATCCATTGCGCCACCTAGCTGCCCCCGGAGGCTTTACTTCTAATCTTTTTTTAGGTTATGTATGTATCAGTATTCCTTAGAGAACAGTCTCAACTTACATCTTACTTTAGTGTGGTAGGAGAAATATCATATTGTATCTTCCCTTCCTCCCTCCACGAAAAGTTATGATAGTTTTTACTTTAAACATATATTGAAAGGATACTTGAAATCTGATTGGCTCAGAGTATTAAAAGCTAAGCTACTGACTCTACAAAACAACCATGAGAAACTCCACCTTCTTTCTGAAGCTTGGCTGGCAAACCATGATGGATAATCAGAGGAAAGGGAGTTTCACTCAGCTGAGTTAAAACTCATCATGTCATCACTGTATATCACTCCCCTAGTTTGGCTAGGTAAATGTCCTAGGTGGTACAGTGGATAAAACACTGGGCCTAGAGTCAAGAAGACCTAAGTTTAAATCTAATCTCAGACACATACTAGCTGTGTGACTGGGTAAAATACTTAACTGCTTTCTGCCTGTTTCCTCAACTGTAAAAGAGGGACAGTAATAGTTCCTACTCAAATCAGACAATGTGAGGTACTATATAAATGTTTGTTCTCTTTCTACTCCCCTTCCCATTTGATAACTTGGAATTACTTACAAGTCTCTCATTTTATTCCCATATCAAATCTAATTTTTTTTTTTTTTAGTAAGGCAATTGGGGTTAAGTGACTTGCCCAGGGTCACAGAGCTAGTAAGTGTTAAGTGTCTGAGGCCAGATTTGAACTCAGGTACTCCTGAATCCAGGGCCGGTGCTCTATCCACTGTGCCATCTAGCTGCCCCCCATATCAAATCTAATTTACCGGGGAATTGGCCTGACTCAGGCCTAGCCTAAAAAAATACTTTAATTTGTAAAACACAAAAAATAGTATTTTATGTTATTTTCATACCTATTTCACCATGTTTTGTGATAGGACCTGCATGAATCTTCAATATGTCTAATCTTGCTTGCTCATTTGGTAAATCAATATCTGAAATTAATAAATATTTGTTTAGTAAGTCTTTTTTAAAAAGAAAAAAGAGCTGTGAAAGGAAAAAAAGGAACATATTTTAAAAAGAAAAAGCTAACAACTGAAGCTAACTTACGTATTTTCCTATCTAATCTTCCTGGACGCAACAAAGCAGGATCCAATGTGTCTGGTCTGTTTGTAGCCATGATCATTTTTACTCTGTGTAAAGTATCAAATCCATCCATCTGATTCAGTAACTATGAACAAATTGAAAACCAAACATTTTAATGCTTTACTTGCCTGATACCTTGAAATGTCTTCCTCTAAGCATTAAACTCGTAAAATGACATAAGGTCTAAATGGCTATTTCATTACACCTTTTATATTTTGCATAGAAGGAGACTTTCTCTTCTCAAAATGTCAAGAAAGCAATAGAATGGCAGATGCTATTATGAAAATTTCCATATCACAGCCAGCTTTCATATATTCAAACACCTATGTAAGTTTCAAGAATTATAAAACTAGACTTGACATCATTGATCTATATTAGTATTTAGTTATACATTCTGATAGTCACTTCTAACACTTAAGTAAGTACTAAGGTCAAAATTATATAGAACATATAGACAAATATTGATTCACTCTGTGCAATCTTATATAAAAAAGTTCCCTCATGTTTATGTGATAATTGGCCCTATTTCCTTTCCAAAGGGAATAATGTGTGTTATGTATAATTGAAAGAAGTCAAATAGTTATATAATTGAAAGGAATCAAGTATTTAGAAATAAGTATTTCTATAAGGCTTTGTTGAATAAATTTCAAAGAAAAAAACTGCACTTTGAAACCTAAAGTTTAATAACAAATATGAATTTTCCCAATTTGTATATCTGATCAGATGCTTTAAAAAAAAATGAAAAATTTGGGTTCAGTTTTTAAACTCAAATTATTAAAAAAGAATTTGTAAATATACACTTCCCTCTAAACAAGTTCAATTTATTTTAAAATTTCATACCACTCTTATAAGGCAGCATACTTTGCAGTTAGAAATCTGCCATGTTGATATTAAATAACTTTATTTACTTCCTAACTGTCAAATCCAGGGCCTTTCTTAAAGTCCTTACACTTAACTTTTCTGTAGTATTTGACACTTCAACTACCTCTTCCTACAAAGGAAGGAAAGAGTGGAGGAGCCAGGAGATTTGGCTTGAGAGAAACTGCACACTTTTGCTTCTCTTCCTACCTCTTGAACTGCTCCTTCTATCTCTCTCCCACCCTTTAGGGGGCTGACCTTGTTCCTCTTCCTCCCCTCCCCCATCCCCTCTCTCTGGCAATCTCATTTACTCCTATAACTTCAACTACTTTTTTAAAAAATGAAGATGATCTCTTGATTCAGTACTAAATACTTCATTCCTTACTTACTTGATTCAGTACTTCTTCCGAGTTCCAAAAAACACATCTCTAAATACCTATAAGAAATCTTCACCTAGTTGTACTACCAACACCTCAAATTCAACAGTCAAAACTTTTCCCTTTATCTGTTCCTCCTCTTGATTTCAATATTTTTGTCAGTGTTGTCATTCATTCAGTATCAAATCTTTGAAATCTCGGCATATTTAATTCTTATTTATAGTTACTACACTGGTATATTCCACATCCACTAACATCTCTCACATCTGTCCCCCCTTCTCTACTTCCACTGGCACCACCCTAATCCACATCCTTGGAATTTGTTTGGACTATAACAGCAGCTTTCTATCAGACCTTCCATTCATCACCATATCTATCTTGTAAACATTGCTCCTCATACATAGGCTTGGTCACATCACTTCTCTGCTCAAAAAATCTTCAGCCATTTCCCTTTTAATATCTCTCCACTATTATAATCAGTGTTTTTGGCCCACTCACACTTCTAATTGTGAAGCAGAAGGAAAAATTGTTATTATTTTAAAATAACTTCCAAAAAAATTATAGCTCATTCTTTGCCACCAATATTCTGACACTGATTTGGGATCCTAAGATTAAATGTTTTAACCGTACCAAATTATCCAAATAAAACCAGACACTGGCAAATAAAATCTTGTTTGCTGAAAAAAATCAGTTTCAAATTTAAATCTCTATTTGGAGATTTGAAAATTTCAATGTGTTGTCAGCCTCTAAATGTGGAATTTTAGGAAATTTTAATGGTGCTTATTTTAAGAAAAAAGATAGACTTCCCTCTAAGTCCGTTTTATAAAACTTTACCTCCATTAGAGTTCTCTGAATTTCTCTATCAGCTGAAGTACCCTCAGAAAAACGACGGCCACCTAAAGTGAATATAAGATTTAGAAATTTATACGTATTTCTTTTTCTTTTCATATATAATTATTTATCAAAAAGAGAATTTGAAAGTTGTACTTAAGAATGAAGATGATAAGAATTTTTTAAAGGTGCACTGTCAAAGTTAGAATATACAATCTTTAATTTTACATTTTGTCAGGGCAGCTAGATGGCGCAGTAGATAAAGCACCAGCCCTGGATTTAGGAGTACCTGAGTTCAAATCTGGCCTCAGACACTTAACACTTACTAGCTGTGTGACCCTGGGCAAGTCACTTAACCCCAAATGCCTCGCCAAAAAAAAAAAAAAATTTATGTTTTGTCAATGTTCCTTAAATACAGGTTTATTAAAATAGCCAAAGAAGGTGAATATTTAATTCCCCTTATTCTATAGAGAACACTATCAAAAATAGGGAAGAAAAAAACCAAATTCTTTCAGAATAAAATAAAATTTGTAATCAATTCATCTTACCAATAGCATCTATTTCATCCATGAAAATGATGCATGGTTGGTGATCCCTGGCATAATTGAACATTTCTCTGATCAGACGAGCACTTTCACCAATGTACTTGTCTACAATAGAACTGGATACAACCTGATGAAAGCAGAAAAATGAGATAAAAAGTACAAAAAATTTTTCATCGGAAAAAACATTCAAATTATGAAAAATTTCCTTTACCTTTAAAAAATTGCAATCCAGCTGGCTAGCAACAGCTCTTGCCAAGAGTGTTTTTCCTGTTCCTAGGAAGGACATTTAGAATGCCTCTGTTAGTTGTGACTATAAATTCTTATAAATATTCCCCATCTATCATTTCCTTACATATAACGTTCTTCTTACAAGGCCCTAGTGAAAGCCTCAAACATAATTCTAATGCCAGGATCACACCTAAATAGATTTATAAATACAACATGTAAATGCAACCCATTCATGCTTTCATATGTCTTTCCTAAGTCTTCTGGATGGGATCCAATACATGCTAGCCAAGAAAACTAAAGAAAGCTACTACCTCCCCAATGCCACAGCAAACAAGGAAAGCAAACACAAGGAAAGAATAGTGTCTCTGGGGAAGGGACTTTGTTGCAATAACCCACAACAGCGTTTCCATTTCCCATCATTTGGTTGGTGTCTCTGTTCTTTGTGTGACAAAGAAATGAAAGCTTCTATAAAAATTCTACTACTCACTTTGCATACCTGGTACACCTTACAAGAAGACAAAAGCACTCTAGCTTAAATTAAATTAGAGTATATTGGGGAATAGAGTTCTATTGGAATTCTACAATAATTTGAGGATTTCCTTAAAAGTTCAAGGAAACATAAAGGTATCTCAAAGCAGTTAAGTAGGCCACAAAAATTACAGCATATATTAATAATCATTCAAAGTAAATACTGACCTGGTGGTCCATATAGCAAACAACCTTTTGGAGGTATTATTCCAACACGCTGGAATAACTCAGGGTTTGTTAGGGGTAACTCTATTACCTAAGAAAAGAATAAAAAGGTACGGGGAGGGGGGTGGGGGAGAGTAGTAGTAAAATTGCAGAAATGTTATATATTATTAAAAAAGCTTTCATATAGATATGCATAAGCATAACTATTGCTGAATGTTTTGTATTAGAGTTCCTATTAAACATAATTAAATATTTTAAAAAACAAAATTTATCAATAGAAACAAACATCAAGACAGCCATATCACATTAACTATTTTGAGACCATCATAAAAAAATTAGAAAAGTAGTCATTAGAACAATTAGAAAAAAATTTCAGGATGTAGTGCATAAATCCAGAGACTAAAATAAAAGCCACTCCTAAAGTAAGTATTTTATTAAATAGAAGCAAATAACTTTAATAATATATTTTGAAGCATAGATACCTACCTTTATTATTATTCCAAGGTTAATTGACTATATCAAAGCTTCTAAAACTGTGGGTTGCAACCCCACATGGGGTCGTGTAACTGAATGTGGGCATAATGAAAAATTTGGCAGTAAATGCTTGATTTGTATACCTATTTTATGTACCAAAAACCCGGGGGTCATGTAAAAATTTCCCAGGCAAAAAGGGGTGGCGAATGAAAAATGTTTAAGAAGCCCTGGACTATACTATTACTTAAGACCACACCATTAACTGAGCTCCTCAAAGCTGGTATTAAAAATTCATTTTCTGGGGGCAGCTATTGGTCTGGCTCCAGAAGGAGAAAATTAGGCTCCCATTGCCCATTTTCCTTTTGTTAGTGCCAACTTTTCTTACTCATGGCACAGTATTTCTTTGTCCTTATGAATATTGGCACATTGTGGGAGAGTCATAAGACTCATAAAATAGGCATGAGACTGAAATGGTCAATTCCATACAATTTGCAGCATAACTAACAAAACTCATGGCACACTAGTATGCTTTGGCCAACCCTTTGAGAAACACTGCTCTATGGGGTACCTACTTTGCTTCTGTTATGTTGACATTAAATTCAATTTTACAATACTACCACAGTGTTTCAAAATAGTAAGTGGATAAGTGGAATAGGTCCTGAATTCTTAACAGACTACAGGGATACAGATTAGGAAATGTGGGAGTAGATATCAAGTTATAACGAAATCAACAGGAGAATGTAAGTCACTTTTTCAGGATCCAGTGCGTAAATCCAGAAGCCACTCCCAAAGTGAGTATTTTATTAAATAGCAGTAAATAACTTTAATAATATATTTTAAACCATAGATACCTACCTTTATTATTATTCCAAGGTCAATAGAGAAAATGATTTAGCATTAATGTCAAGATCAAATTACTTTAACAAGATGCAATTATAATATAAAATCACTATGTGGTATAGAATAAGATATTTTTCTTTTGGACATGACCTGTGATTTCAGGGTGGGGAGCTCCTGCCAAAGCAGACCAGCATCTTCTCTGCAACTTATTTAGAAATCAGTCTGAGGGCCTAAAATATGAGGTGACTTGTCCAGGGTCACACAGCCAGTATGTATAAGTCAGGCTTGAATTCAGATTTTCCTGAACCTAAAATCAGTTTTCCACTCCTTTACTACATCATGTTGCTTTTTGAATGATAGTTAACATTCTGGGTTTTTTTTTCCTTTTCCTGCTATCCAAGCCAAAGAACAGACTCTTTTTCTGATATCTACTTATCTCCAAATTACCTAAAAATATTAATATTTTCAGTTGGTCTTCTCCTCTGAGAGACATAGATATTAATCAGTTCATTATAAATGACCACCACTTATTAAGGGCATTATTATATCATTACTTCCTTCAGGTATGGTAACACTATCACTGTTTAATGTTAATGGGGGGGGGGAAATATACCTCTCTTAATTCTCTGATTTGTTCAGAGAGCCCTCCAATCTCAGAATAAGAAACATTCCCAGGGTCCTCATGAGACATGTTGTAGACCAGTGGATCAACTTCTCTTGGCAAATATCTGTAATGTTAAAATAGGTATATTTATTTTAAAAGACATATTTCTTTCAACCTCCAGTCATGGTAAAAATTTTAAAGAAAAGGACTCTATCTTATGAAGAAATTATTGTGGGAAAAAGGTTTTAAAATGTACAAATAAATAGTGATTTAAGTATTACATCCTCTTTTAATGATCTGGGATTTTATAGAGCCATCCATTAAGCATAGGTCAGTTTGAATACTAATAATATAAATTAACAAAAAGGAAAGAGATCAAGTTTTTTCTTATGTGATCAAGGAGATCATAAATTATTTTAGATAAAAGTTTACCTTCATGAAAATAAAAGGATGAATTACAACAATTTGGATTTTGAAGCCTACCTCATGATAGTTAGTGTAGTCATATCCAGAGCAACTCTTGTCCCTGGCTTCAGCTTACTTTTGTCGAGCTAATTTTGTAAAGTAAAAGGGTAATATAAACATTCAACAACACAAAAATGAATACATACAACCTATGTAGGCAGTAAAAGGCTAAATTTTAGAAACAAAAGGTATATTTTTACTCCTTCATTTGCAAAGAATACTGTTATCACTGTATAGCTTTTGTTCTGGTAGGCATATAATAAAAATTTCAATGTACAGCCTGAAGTAGTGGTTAGAAAGCCAGTGTCAGATTCAGAAACATCTAAGTTCAAGCCTTGTCTCTGACATATTCTGGCTATATGACCCTGGGGAAAATAATTTAACTACTCAGTGTACCTAGAAATTCTCTAAGACTAAAAAATTGCAAATGGCTGCTGCTAATAATAATAATAATAATAATAATAATAATAATAATAATAATAATAATAATAATAATTTTGAATGTCACCCAACTTCTTCATGCCTTACTTTCTATATCTAAAAAAGTGAGTGAGAGGAGGTTCTGAAATTTTATTATTTCTAAATTCACTAACCCGATAGATGAGTACTTGGTCAAATAAGAAAAAAGTTACAATGAATTACCTGACGCCGACAACCCACAACATATCTTGGTCCATTTGTTGCTTTAACAATGACTAGAAGTGGGGGAAAAAGGCCAGAATCATTTTTTAAAGACATTTGCAAGAATCAATTTGGAACAATACTACAAAAGTCACTAAAACTGTGCATACATTTTTATTCTGCTATCTTTACTAGGCACATGCTCTAAAAATGTAAAAACAAAAGGTCTTTAATACTATTTATGGTAGCACTTTTTATTATATAAAAAACCTGGAAATAAAGTGGGTACCCATTATTTGAAGACTGACTAACCAAATTCTGACATAAAAATGTAACATAATATTATTCTGCCATAAGGAAGAGGACAGATTCAAAGAAACCTAGGGGAAGTGATGCAGAATGAAGTGAACAAAACCAGAAGAAAAATTTATACACTGATTACAATATTATAGAGGACAAACACTGAAAGACTTAAAAACTGATGAAGGTTAATAACAAATCACAACTCCAAAACACTAATGATGAATCATATTTTGCTCTTTTGGCACAGAGAAGGTAGATTGTACCTGTAGGTACTAAATGAGATACACATTTTCAGACTAACCAATACAATACAAATTCACTTTTTAGGATTATGTTCATTTGTTACAAGGCAGCGATAGTCATGTAGAAAAAGAAATAAAATATCATCAAAGAAACATTCCCCCTCAAAAAAACACATTAAAGGAAGTTCAAAGGGGCACATACAAATAGGGCAATGTTGCCATGTTACAAATTTGAAATATGCAAAAAGGGGGCAGCTAGGTGTCGAAGTGGATAGAGCACCAGCCCTGGAGTCAGGAGGACCTGAGTTCAGATCTGACCTTAGACACTTTACACTTACTAGCTATATGACCCTGGGCAAGTCACTTAACCCCAATTGCCTCACCCCCCCCCCAATGAAATATGCAAAAAGCCACCAAGCTATAATGTGGCATGGTTTCAAATACAATACTCTTTTTCTGACCTTGTCATATATGGAAATGACCATGTTTGCTCATGACCGTCAAATTCATAATACAGATACATACATATGTGTACAATGTCTTAAAAAACATATCTGTAAGAGGGAATGTTATTTTATTTGAATCATCCAAATTAAAAATGACAATTCAGAAAACACTGGTTGAAGGAAAACCTAGTTTGTCAAATTGTTCTTTTAAACTATTTGATATATTTGAAAGGAAAGGCATATTTCTGTACATATTTTGTATATTTTAACCATCTACTTACATTTTTCTTCTGTTAATTGTTTTAGCACTTCACCCACAATCTACAAAAGAAAAAAGCGTTATTTAATGTAATTACCTACAGTAGCCAAAACTACAACCAAATCAACAACTTACCTGCCCAACACTTTGTAAGGCCTTCAGATCATTTTCAGATTTTTCATACTGCTTGGTAAGCTCTTTCAACTGTTCTCTTACTGAAATAAAAGAACTTGTGTATTAAACATGTGTTTACAACTTAGAAATTTTACTTAAACATATTGTTTAGTTTTTATCAAAACTAAAGCACCTTTAATGTGTGATATACAAAATTTCTTATTAAAATACTAAGAGACATACTAAGAAATACTAAGGAAGATCTATTACTTTAAGGCTGTTTTTAATGAGTGATTGGTGATTTTAAGGCAAGGGGCATCTACATATTTGAAGATCTTAATTGTTTCTCCTGGTTGTTTACATATAGTGACAGGTTGGGAATGACAGTTTTCATGCCTCCGATTCAGAATAGCTTGCATCCCGATCGTTCTGTGACCCAAGCACAAGCTTCTGCTATTTAGATCAAACCAGCTAAAAATGCTGGTATTCCTTTCGTTTAGATGAAAGGTGGGCAAAAACCTAAGTGCATTTGGCGGTTAACAGGGTCCAGCACAAGAGCCACAAGGTTTTTGGGTTTGTTTTTTGTTTTTGCTTTTCTTTTCTTCCCGGAAACATTAAAGACCAAGCTACATTCCTTCATTTGAGCTGTGTAAGTGTTCTCCCCGTGTGTGCTCTGGCGCCTTCCTCCCTAAACCCCTCTAGCTCACTCACAATCCCAGTGGGGCCTAGGGCAAGAGCCTCTCTCTCTCTCCCTTTAAGAGCCCAAGTCCTCCTAAGGCCCAGGTACCTCCTCAACTATACAAGGCCTTCAACTGCAACCGGAGAAGACCTTTACCCCTTTTCCCCTCCGGGGGGGGGGGGCTTCCTCTCGTGCCCCCAAGGCTCCGTCTGCACCACCCAGGCCGCGCCCGGCTCTGAGCTACGGAGGCTCAGGACACGATGACAAAGCGCCTTGTACTACACTGAGCAGAAGGTGGCCTCACCTCGGCAAAGGGAGAAGCAGGGAGAGGGGGGCCAAAACATCCGTACAAAGGAAGAATACTTACACTCTTTGAGGCGTCCATCGATCTCCTTGTGCTCCAGCAGTTTCTTACGGTAGTCCTGAAGAGCTTTATCTCTCGGGTCCGCCATGATGAGAAGACGCCTCTCATAGGGGATGCTGGGAATGTCCATGGCCGCCAGGGCGGGGGGGGGGGTGGGGGGGAGGGGGAGAGGGGCGGGGAAGAGGAGGGGGGAGGAGGGAAAAAAGGAACTGATACGACGCGCTGGGCCTCTCTACCCAAGTTCCTCCACCCACATCTCCTCCTCCTCCTTCTCTTTTCCCACCTCCCACCCTCTTTCCCAACAGGCACTTCGGTTTACAACCAGCAGGCAAGAAAGACTCTCCCACCTGTGAAGCTGAGCGGCCGACCTCCGTGCACATCGTCCCCTTCTGGTAAGGGCTGGAAAGAGCAAGAAGCAGCGCTTGGGCTTCCTCTGAGGCTTCAAAGATAACCTGACTCCAGAAGCTGGAAATAGTTAACAGTAATTTAAAAAAAGAATCAAAGAAACAATTCTTTCCCAAACATGTCTGAAACGCCATTCATCTTATACAATAGCATAACCTTATTTTTCAAATGCTTACAGCTCTTTATAATAGTAATTGATAGCCTCATTTCTGAAACTTAAGCGTTTTCCCCCTTTGTACAGAAATCAGGAAAATCAGTCATCTTGAAAGTCAGCTGCCATCTGGGTTGTAATAATAACAGTATTATATAGCACTTTCTTATGGAGCACTTTGAGGTGGTGAAGTGGATAAAGCACTTTCCCTGAAGTTACTTCAGACACTAGCTGTCTGACCCTGGGCAAGTCACTTAATCCCAATTGCCTTAAACATCAGGGACCATCTTTAGTTGTTCTGATATACATCTTGTCATTGGACCCAGATGGCTCTGGAGGAGGGATTGAGGTTGTTGACCTTGCACAGCCCTCCCTCACTTATATCCAATTCATGTAAGTCATGACATCACCCTGATGTCATGGTCCTCTTCAACAACAACAGCACTTTATATACATAGCCACCTACTTGATCCCACCCTCCGTCCCTAACTGGTACTGGATCTCCTGGGAGACTCAGCCACTGTCCTCTGAAAATCTATGCTCCTTTCAAATATGCCTGAGGACACATTTGAACTCAGGTCTTCCTGACCCCAGGCTCAGCACTCTATCCATTGATCCACTGTACCATCTAGCTGTCCAAGGGACACAATTAGCTCAAAGCAAAGGAATAGTAGGAAAAATAGCAACAAAATATCTCCCTCATTAACCTGGGAGGTACTATAAACAGCATTAGTAGGAAAACTGGCCACTATAAGAGTTCATTGTGGAAAAGCACATAAGTAGAGAACATGTTACTAAAACAATTTATACCTCTAATGCCCACCAAAGTTCCTTCTCACTCGATATCTCTCATGATGTTCTCTCTCTCTGCTCTTCATGGGATATATAGCATATATCTACTGGGTGAGTCACTGCAACTGGATCCTTGGGCCTGCTCCTGGGAAAAGTATGTAGCTCAAATGCTTAAGCATAGCCTCCACATCTCCAATTTCAGGCTCAGCCAAAATCCTAACCTAGTTTGCTACAATGCATTTTTCAGAAGAACCAGAACCTATATCCTAGGACCACCAGGAGTTTCAGTTCTCAAGTCTGATATCTGCTGAGCAGGGTTGCATCTTCAGGTACCAACCTGAATTCCTCTTGCCAACCTGACTCTTCAGATGTACTCTTACCACAATGTTGCTGCTATAAGATGTCATTGCCAATGGAAGGATGGAAGGAAAGAGAAAGAATCTTGCCTGCCCCCCTTACTGCTTTCTCTATGAAGCACAACAGAAAAAGTGAAAAGCAAATTGTCAGCTCAGAGCTGACTCTTGCTTTTTAAAAGCCCACCGGGGGACTAAGAATTGGAAATCAAAGGAATACCCATCAATTAGGGAATGGCTAAATAAGCTGTGGTATATGATGCTGATGGAATATTATTGTGCTATAAGAAATGACAAGCAAGATGATTTCAGAAAGGCCTGGAAAGACTTGTATGAACTGATGTATAGTGAAGTGAGCAGAACCAAGAGAACATTGTACACAGTAACAGAAATATTCTTTGATAAAGAACTGTGAATGACAACTAATCTCAGCAATACAATGATCCAAAACAATCCCAAAGGACTAATGATGAAGCATACTATCCACCAGCAAAGAAAGAACTGATAAAGAACTTATTTTGAAAAGGTGGTATGCTATTTTTTACTTTCTTTCATTTTTTTCTTTTATTCAAGTTTTCTTATACAAAATTACTAATATGGTAATGTTTTACATAATCGCACATGTATAACATATATCTGATTGCTTACCACCTCAGGGAGGGGGGAGGGGAAGGAGGGAAAGAGGGATAGAATTTGGAATTTGGAACTCAAAACTTTAAATCAAAATATGTATTATTATTTTTTAAAGTTCACTGGGGCATGATTGATCCTACAGACAGCCAATGGTTATCCATTGGTCAATGCTCTATAATTCCATCATTTTTATTGAGGGACTTTTTTCTCTCTTTGTGAGTGGGTTCTTTAGATAGCCTCCTTGTATTCAATTATTTGCTTTTTAGGAAAACTCCTAAACAGTGCTCATATGTAACCTTAACTTCAATAGCCACTTCAACAGGAACTTGTATAATATAACAATATCTTTAATAATGAATGGAATTATGTTGGAGAAGCTGTAAAAATATTGGGACACTAATGCATTGTTGGTGGAGCTGTGAACTGATTCAACCATTCTGGAGAGCAATTTGGAATTTATGCCCAAAGGGCTATAAAATTATGCATACCCTTTGACCCAGCAATACCACTATTGGGTCTTTTTCCCAAAGAGATCATAAAAAAGGGAAAAGGACTCACATGTACAAAAATATTTATAGCTGCTCTTTTTGTGGTGGCAAGGAACTGGAAATTGAGGGGCTGCCCATCAATTGGGGAATGGCTGAACAAGTTGTGGTATATAAATGTAATGGAATACTATTATGATGTAAGAAACGATGAGCAGGCAGATTTCAGAGAAACCTGGAAGGACTTGCATGAACTGATGATGAGTGAGATGAGCAGAACCAGGAGAACATTGTACACAGTATCAACAATATTATGTGTTGATCAATTGTGATAGACTTGATTCTTCTCAGCACTACAATGGCACAAGATAGTTCCAAAGGACTTATGATGGAAAAGGCTCTCCAAATCCAGGAAAAAAAAAAAAAGAACTGTGGAATATGGATGCAGATTGAACCATACTATTTCTTTTGTTTTTGGTGCAGTTGTTTTTATTTTTTGAGGTTTTTCCTTTTTTGCTCGGATTCTCCTCTTATAACATGACTAATGCAGAAATACGTTTAATGTTATTGTACATATATAACCTATATCAGATTACTTGCTGTCTTGGGTGGGGGGGATGGAGGGAAGGGAGGGAGAAAAATTTGAAACTAGAAATCTTATAAAAACAAATATTGAAAACTATCTCTACATGTAACTGGAAAATAATAAAATACTTTTATAATTAAAAAAATAAATGGAATCTTGGGGAGTTACTGTTATCTGTGAGAAGTCTATGAAATGAGTTTAACTCTCATTCTGGAGATACTGTTAAACTGTGATGCCTGTGGAGAACCATCTGAAGTCAGAATAAGGACTTCTTTCCAGAAGGAGTGAATGATTTAACTGTCAAGGAGAAAAAATGTGAAGAGACATTTCTTGTGAGAATTTAGTTTAATTGTCTTACAAATAAATTATGAAGTGAATTCTTGAGAAGAGACTTTGGTATTCAATTTGGAATTCAGTTGGGGGGTGGTGCAGAAGGAGGAGAGGAGAGACTGTTTTATACTACTTTCTTCTCACTTCTCAGCCCCTGCCATCTAACTTCTGACTTTATCACTCAACTGAAACTGCTCTCACCATAGTCACCTCTAACCTCTAATCAACTATGACTCTAACTAATCAGCTGTATAATTTTGAATTTCCAGTTGTATTTGGAAAAGTAATTCTGGCTATGGTCTTCCTGTCCCCCCAAAGGTACATTGCATGCAATTGTTTGTCTTTGCTATATTGTTTGGTACATTTACATAATGTTATAATTATATAATCAGTACCCTTGATTTTTTTTTAAATAAGACTAGAAGATAATGGGGGAGAGGACAGGACAGGACAGGATAGTAGAGGAAATTTATGAAGAAAGAGGTTTATTCAGTTTTTAAAATTTTTTATAAACTATGGAAAAACTCAGGCTGACTAATTAAATTTTATTTAAATGTTGCAATTTTAGTAGTTTATGGGGGAATGTGAGAACATAGCCCTTGATTATCACAGGTAAGAGGAGGTTGATCATTCTTAAAATCTGCTACATAACGTTCACATCTCCTAAAACACAACTACATATATTACATATCCTCTTGACAATTCCTTTGTAACTTTTATGTGATACCCATTCTCTCCTTTACCCTAGTCTCTGCCAAAGAAGTCACCTTTCTCCTTACCAGGTCCCATCCTAATTTTTAACCCTTAGTCCCATCCCTTTCTTTTTCTTTTTTTTTAGTGAGGCAATTGGGGTTAAGTGACTTGCCCAGGGTCACACAGCTAGTAAGTGTTAAGTGTCTGAGGCCAGATTTGAACTCAGGTACTCCTGACTCCAGGGCTGGTGCTCTATCCACTGTGCCACCTAGCTGCCCCATATCCCACTAAATCTTAGTTAACAGCTAAGCACCTAGACATTCGGCTTCAATTTACTGGTAAAAAGAGATATTTAGTCTCTGTCTTTGAATTTACAGTTCAATGTTTACCTCAGCCATTTTACCTATGTTCATTAATTGTTGACTATTCTCAACAAACCACAAAGATATTGGCACCCTTTAATTGCTATTTGGTGCTTGAGCAGGAATGGTTGGTACAGCTTTAAGTTTACTAATCCGAGCTGAGCTTGGCCAACCTGGAACCCTAATCGGAGATGATTAAATCTACAATGTAATCGTTACTGCTCACGCATTTGTAATAATTTTCTTTATAGTTATGCCCATCATAATTGGGGGATTTGGCAACTGACTTGTCCTACTAATAATTGGTGCACCGGACATAGCTTTTCCTCATATAAATAATATAAGCTTCTGACTTCTGCCCCCCTCATTCCTCCTCTTACTTGCATCCTCAACTGTCGAAACTGGGGCAGGAACTGGGTGAACAGTATATCCCCCACTAGCTGGTAATCTTGCTCATGCAGGTGCCTCCGTATATTTAGCCATTTTTTCACTACACCTTGCAGGGATTTCATCCATTCTAGGGGCTATCAATTTCATTACAACCATCATCAACATGAAACCACCGGCCATATCACAATATCAAACACCATTATTTGTTTGGTCAATAATAATTACAGCAGTGCTTCTTCTGCTCTCCCAGTTTTAGCTGCAGGAATTACTATGCTGTTAACGGACCGTAACTTAAATAAGACATTCTTCGACGCAACAGGAGGAGGGGACCCTATTCTTTATCAACATCTCTTCTGATTCTTTGGTCACCCTGAGGTATGTATCTTAATTCTGCCCGGCTTTGGCATTATTTCTCACATTGTAACTTATTATTCCGGGGAAAAAAGAACCATTCGGTTATATAGGCATAGTGCGGGCAATGATATCCATTGATTCCTAGGCTTTATCATATGAGTCCACCATATATTCACAGTTGCTCTAGACGTCGACACCTCAGCCTACTTCACCTCAGCCACGATGATTATCACAATTCCCACAGGAGTAAAAGTATTCACCTCATTAGCCACCCTCCATGGAGGATATTAAATGATCCAATACTATGGGCCCTAGGATTTATTTTCTTGTTCACAATTGGAGGCCTCACAGCAATCATGCTAGCCAACTCATCCCTAGATATTGTACTCCATGATACCTATTACATAGTAGCTCACTTCCACTATGTTCTTTCTTTCTTTCTTTTGGCAGGGCAATGAGGGTTAAGTGACTTGCCCAGGGTCACACAGCTAGTTAAGTGTCAAGTGTTTGAGGCTGGATTTGAACTCAGGTCCTCCTGAATCCAAGGCCAGTGCTTTATCCACTGCACTACCTAGATGCCCCCTCACTATGTTCTTTCTTTTTTTTTTTTTAGTGAGGCAATTGGGGTTAAGTGACTTGCCCAGGGTCACACAGCTAGTAAGTGTTAAGTGTCTGAGGCTGGATTTGAACTCAGGTACTCCTGACTCCATTTTAAAGGCAATTCAACTAGTTTACATGCATTTTCGACACATGTCCTAATTCCAAATTAAAAAACAAACATGGCTAAAATCAGATTTTCCATTAGGGTGGCAAAAGATGGCTCATAAATTACTATTTTTCACTAACATAACTGAATGGGATACTTCAGAAATTGTATTTTGTACACAAAATATTTTTAATTAAGCATTTCTTTCTAAAAGTACTTCTCTTTAAGAAACAGCTTAAAATTTATCCTGATGTTAGAAGGAATAATCACTAAATTTTCACGAGGTAAAACGTTTTAAAAATGACAAATCTCTCTCTTATTCAACCCTTAAAGCAAAAATACTTAAAATTGGAATTTATCAAAACTAATTTGTGTAAAATGTCTTCAGGTAACATAAATCCCCAAAGTACCACAACAAAATAAATTCCTAGTTATCACAGATTCCTAAATACCATCCCCTTTTTATCAAAAGGTGTTTGCAATGGCGTTTGCAGTGGGGAGGAGTGGTACTCCACAGCACCACCTTTTGCTTTGCTCTTCTCTGACTCTTGCCCTTGTGGGAGAAGAGAACTGCAGATCCGAGCTCTGCACTCATTTTGTGCCTTCAGCACATCTCATTCACATACTTTCAGTTCCAGTCCCAGCAGAATATACCCCAATCACCTGGTCAGTACTTAGGTTCCAGGGCTGGGAAATTTAGGAGGTTACGGTAGGCCCCGACCATTAGGACTAAACTTAGCAGAATGGGGGATAATAAGTCCAAGAAGCAAATTGGCATCTCAGGCCCTGGGAATGAGCCGAACTCGGGAGGCGGTAGGATGATCGAGATGATGGGGGGGGGGGGGAGAGGAATGTATTTCCCCTGGGAAACTGGTATCTCAGGCCCCGGGAATGAACTGATCTATCACTGGGAAGCAGCATTCCTCCTTTGGGTAGGATGCTGGAGAATCAGTAAATGGGGAAAAGGTATTTTCCCCGGGAAACAAAATTGGAACCAAATTGACATCACGGGTCCTGGTGATGAGCTCACCCCGGGAGGCAGCATTCCTTCTGATAATCCATTAGGTAGGATGCTGGAGAAATGGCGGGGAGAATTCGAGGACAAAAAGGACAAAAAGGGATAAAAAGGAGATCTTATAGCTTTATGTTTGTTTCTGTGTCTTATTGTGTAGGTATGTGTTTGTTGATCGTTGTACTTCTCTGTACAGTCTACAGAAATTTTTAGTTGTAGCTCATAAAGCTCTGGCCAGGCTGGGAAGGTGGCGGAGGGTGGAATTTGATTCAGAGTTTGAATCAAGCATTGGAATGTAAATTCTATGCTATGCATTCATAACCTTAGATAAACATTGTAAAAGATGATAGATTTTAAAATTGTTACTGGGAGGGGACTAGAATCAAAATGGGTGACAGACACCACATGTCTTAAAACCCCAAAGCCCCTCTCTTTCCTCATGGCAGTTTCTGCTGTGGAAGATGGAGGCATCTAGTGCCTATAGATTTAGTACCACTTTTGAAATCATTTGTGGTGGAGTAGTTTAAAATCAGGCATTAATGGTAACGTGTAAAAATAGAGAAAAAGAAGATTTTTAAGTCCCAAGAACAGCTTTTGGCTTTTATTTAATTCGTATGAAAAATGCCACTCATTGAGCTTCAAGCACCTCTGCATTCAAGGGCTGCTGCAAAAGGGAAAAAAGTTGGTGTGTTTTAAAACCCCCAACTTGTTATAGAGCAAAAGCACATGCAACAGTAACACCTGATTGGTAATTAATTGGTTTTGTCTCAAAGTTTCAAATATTCCTGATATTGTTTTAAGGTACTACATTTTCTAGGTTAAAAAGAAAAAGAATAAGTGGGTTGAGAGGCTGCTGGTCTGCTGACCACATGTTCTGAAGTACTGTGATTAAGAATTTATACTCCAAACTAAGCTGTTTGGAGTTATATAGAAATAAAGAAACGGAGAGTTTTTTTTCTCTCTCTCTTTCTCTTCCTGATTCTGACTGCAGCAGCATCAGTGGGGTTGGTCAGAGAATTTTATGTGATTGATAAAAGCAAGTAGAAAGAAAGTTGTACTCTGTGCTGACAGTAGAAACAATTTGGAAATTTTAAAGAAAAGAAAAAAGGAGCATATGGTCACTTTGAGTGCTAAGCTTCAATTAAAGTCTAGGAAGGACTAAAAAGTAATTGAGTTTGATTGGAAGATCTAGTTAGATATTCAAGGAATTTTGCAAACTAAAGTTAAGTACTGGTCACTTTTAAGGGAACTTTGAAATTGGTGAAAGTGTGTTAAAATTAGAAACAACTTTAAATTATATGGGACTCCTACCCATTTTGTTATAGACCATTTTTTGTTTCCTCTCTAAGACAAAGAGGAAAGCACTGGAAGAATTTTGAAGATAAGGGAGGGGGAAAGTTGGTAAATTATTGCATGGGAAAAGAGATTTTCTAGACTCCCCTTAATGTGTAAACTCTCCAGAAAAGAGCTTGGTATGGGTTTTGAAATTCCTAGGCAAGGAATGGTCTTACTGAGAATTTATAAGGTTGCTTATTATAGAAGTATTTTGGGGCTACTGGGGAGGAGAGAGTAATGAATAGAAGAGTTACTATGACCATATGGGAAAGGCAACACCCTCTAGGTTAAGGCGTTATGGCTGCAGAGCAGAAATTCACTAATGTAGATCTGAACTGGGATAGTAATGACCAGGTTCATAGGGGACGTATGAGTGATATGAGGGATCTTATTGTGGGAGGAATAAAGGAAGCAGTCCCCAAGTCTCAAAATTTAGATAGAGTTTTTAATGTGAAGCAGGAAAGAGAGGAATCTGCCTTCTTGGAGAGACTTAGGGACCAGATGAGAAAATATTCAGGAATGAATCCTAAGAGCGTGCTAGCTCAGTAAATGTTGAGGGTAAATTTTGTTACCAAATCTTGGCTTGACATCATGAAGAAATTGCAGAAAATAGAAGAATGGAATGAGAGACCTCTAGAGGAGTTGTTAAGGGAGGCTTAGAAAATGTTAGGAGAAGGGAAGAGAGACAAAAACAGAAGGTGAAAATAATGGTTTCAACAGTTGAGGTTATGGAAAACAAAATGGACGAGAGTTCCCCTGGTATAAAAATCCAAAGTCAAAGTAGGGATAGAGGATAACCAAGAAAAAATACACAGGGAGCTACATGTTATCAGTGTGGAAAATCAGGGCATTTCGTAAGGGAATGTCCTGAATTAAGGAGGGAAGAGATGATAATGCCTCTCATGACCTTCTGTGAAGAGTAGGAATGTCAGGGGTTCATTAGCCTGAGGACCCACCCAGAACTTCTAGTAAATTTAAAGGTGGGACCCGGGATGGAGGAAGTGGCATTTCCTGTGGATACCGGAGCTGTGAAGGCCTCCTTGGGAGTATTACCACTGTATAGTAAAATAAGCAGTGAGAAACTAATGGTCTCAGGAGTTAAAGGAGGGTTTCTAGCTTATTACTTAGAACCTTTGAAGATTCAGTTTGAGAATAAAGAGATTGAAGTTAAATTTTTGTACATTCCTGAGGCAGGAACAAACTTATTGGGGAGGGATTTGATTGTAAAATTAGGAATACATATACGGGTTGAAGAAAAAATGATAACAATATGGGCGAACATGCTCAGAGTGAAAGACGAGGGGAACATTGATCTGACAGTATGGACAAGAAAAGTTAAATATCTGGGGCATTTAATAAATGAAGTGAAAAGAAGAATCAATCCTGAGAGAATAAAGGGGATAGTAGAGCTCCCCTTGCCAAAAACCAAGAGGAAGTTGAGGAAGTTACTGGGATTGACTGGGTATTGCAGGCTGTGGATTGACTCTTATGCCCAAAAGACAAAAGGATTATATACAAAACTTTTAGATGAAGCTCCTAACACTTTGAATTGGGAGGAGGAGGAAATTCAATTAATTCAATAAAAGAAATCTTTGATGGAGGTACCTGTTCTAGCTCTACCTTCTTTGGAAAGACTTTTGTGAATGTGGATAAGGACAAGCCCTAGAAAAGATATTGGGATATCACTTTATGAAATGTTGTTTGTACTCCCATATCTGGGTAGGGAAAAAGATCTCCCAACTTTTGAGACTAAGGATATATTTGTAAAGAACTATATACTGACCTCAGACACTTGACACTTACTAGCTGTGTGACCCTGGGCAAGTCACTTAACCCCAACTGCCTCACCAAAAAAAAAAAAAAAAAAAGGAGAAAAAAAGAAAAGAAGAACTATATATACTGGAAGTATTCTCTTCTGTGTCCCAACTCAGGATTAAGGGTCAGAACCCTCCTCTGGAGTTCATGGTCCACAAAATCCAACCAAGTGACTGGGTCTTCATCAAATCCTGGAAAGAGACTGAAAAGATGTAACCTTGAAAAGCCTAAGAGAAGATGGGTGTGTACTTGAAGAGATTATAGAGCAAACAAAAGGAACTCTGATCAGATCTGTCAAGTTTATTAGGTGGGACTGAATAACACAAAGAACATTTATTGAATCCAAGCATCCAACTAAAGTACCTAATCCCCACCTAGGAGTTCCCCCATGCCCACATGGGCCTGGCCAAATTATAATGGGGACAGCCCAGGGGGTATGTTGAATTAATTGGAGACTCAGCAGGGCTATAGAACCACCCTTCTGGTGGGGAAGGCAGGAAGGAAGGGAGAGAGAGAGAAGAAGAGAGAGGAGCTGCTGTGTGGTGGATCTTTGGCCAGAACCAGGAGAGACTACACAGCTGATTCTCCTGGGAGCTGCAGATTCCAGGTGGTGGTGAGTTTGTGTTGTTGAGGTGAGGCTAGCTCTTTGGGCTAGCTGGGCTGGAGGCAAGTTTGGGGTTTGAGTCAGTTTTTGTAGCTGAGGAGGCAGAGCTTGTTCGAGGTGCCTGGCAGCCTTTTTTACCCTAGTTATTTAGATTCTAATCATCTGGAAAGTGGGTCCTATCTTTCCCTTCCCATATTCCCTTTCTCATTGTCCCTGGCTCTATTAACTTCACTTGTGTTGTAGATTTGTTCCCATTAATAAAACCTGATTTGTTTGTGGAAAAGAGGCTGTTGATCTCCTTTCTTATAAGTCTGGGAGAAATAACTAAAGAAAAGGCAGTTTGGAAGAGAGGAAACTTTGGACCTAGAGGTCTCCCATTATTTCCTGTACCCCAATATTATGGCGAGCTGCCCAATTAACTCTCCCATACTAAATTTGGCCCTTACAGATGGTAAGCCAGCCAGCAGTTAACGAACCTGGTAGATCTCTTTAATCCCCCACCCCCTGCCTCCATTATTTAGCCTCTGAAAGCTTTACCTCAAGTACTAGCACTTATCTTGCTGGTCAGAGAAAAGCCGGTCCATTTTAAACTGCACCATGATTGAATATTTTTCTTACCTCTTACCTTTTCTCATGGTATGGGACTACATAATGTCCCAATTCAAAGAGATGACCTACTCAGTATTTCTTCATAGTCTTACAGGTTTTCTCCTCATCCATATAGTATGAAACCTTTGGAATAATGGAGTGGGAGAGCCTGTCCCCTCACCAAGCACATGTTTAATATTACTGGAAGCACTATAACTAAATTTGAACCTTACTATGGTAGTATAATCATAGCTCAAATGACTGTAATTTTTATGCTCTCTATTATCAATATTATAATATAGCATTTTCTCATAAAAAGCTGGAAAGAGAGAAAAGAATGTGGTTATAGTAGGTCACATGTTCAGAGAGAAGTTAAGACAGCTCTCTCTCCTGGAGATGACCTGAATTCAGAAACAGATCTAGACCTATCCTTAGAATCAGATCAGCAGAAACTGCTTCCCCTGAAGGATGCTATAGAAACCCCAAATCACAATTAATTCCTTACATAAGGGAAAGTTGTTACCAAGAATAGTTAATATAATAGGTAGGGAGTCTTGGGCATTGGTATTTTTGTTGCTGGTGAGATTAGCTGTGATAGGCAAGACCATGACAGTCCTGTTCAGTACACTCCTTTCATTCATTGAAGTCCCATTTTTTCCCCTGAAAAATTTGATGGGTAGGTGATTCTTGGTTGTAGTCGCAATTCCTTTTCACTCTGGAATATCATTTTCCATGCCCTGTGATCTCTTAATGTAGAAGTTGCTAGATCCTGTGCTAGCCTGACTATGGCTCCACAGTATTTGAATTGTTTCTTTCTGGCTGCTTGCAATGTTTTCTCCATGATGTAGAAGCTCTGGAATTTGGTTATAATATTCCTGGAAGTTTTCCTTTTGGGATCACTTTCAGGAAGTGATCAGTGGATTTTTTCAATTTCTATTTTACCTTCTGTTTCTAGAATATCAGGGCAGTTTTCCCTGACAATTTCTTGGAAGATGATGTCTAAACTCTTTCCTTGATCATGGTTTTCAGGTGGATCAATAATTTTCAAATTATCTCTCCTGGCTCTATTTTCCAGGTCATCAGTTTTTCCAAGAAGATATTTCACATTGCCCTCTATTTTTTTTTATTCATTTGGATTTGCTTTATTGTGTCTTGGTTTTTCATAAAGTCACTGGCTTTCATTTGTTCAATTCTAATTCTTAGGCAATTATTTTCTTCAGAGAAATTGTGTATCTCCTTTAACATTTGGCTTTTCAAGTTGTTGACTTCTTTCTCATCACTCCTGCATCACTCTCATTTCTCTTTCTATTTTTTCCTCTACCTCTCTTACTTTATCTTCAAAGTCCTTTTTGAGTGCCTCTGGCTTGAGACCAATTCATATTTTTCTTGGAAGCTTTGGATGTAGGGGCCCTGATGTTGCTATCCTCTTCTGAGGGCACATCTAGATCTTCCTTGTCACTAAAGAAGCTCTCTATGGTTTGCATCTTTCTCTGCATGTTCATCTTGCCCATATTTTACTTAACTTTTAACTCCTTCTTAAAGTGGGGCACTGTTTCCAGACTGCAGTATCCCAAACTTCAGAAGTCCCAGGTGGTATGAATTAAGGAGGAACAGGTTCTTCACTCACCTAGCCTATGCTCTGGTCTGTAAATAACCCCAGGCCAACTTGCTAATTAACCAGGCAACAAAATTTTGTTTGCTATGGTTGTTAGCTCCTATGAGTTGGTGCCCCTCCCCCATCTGGGCCACCCATCAAGATTTCTTCCTGGTTCCCCAATGGGGTAGGACAACCAAATTCCTCCTTAGCTCCTGCAGACACCCCTGTAGTCTCTCCGCCTCCCCCCCCCCCCCTCCCTGGCCGGTCATTCAGCCCTCTCACCAGAACTGTGAACTTAGTCCCAGAAGACACCAGTGCGGCAGCTGATTTGGAGGCTTGGGGGTAAATTTCTCTGGCACAGCCTGCCTGTGGCTGGATCTATGTCCCTGCAACTGTGGGGTTGTACTACACTCCCAGCCCAGCATAGCAGCCCCCTCTTGCCAAACTTCTAAGCAATCTTTGGCTGGAAAATGCTGTCAGCCCATCTTTTTGTCAGTTCTACTGCTCCAGGAGTTGTCTTATGGCTATGTTTGAAGTTTTTTGGAGTAATTGTCACTCCTTTCATTCATTCTCCTGATGGAGTTTCTCCAGGGTAGACCAATCCCTAAATTTCCTGAAGAACCTAGTAATACCTTTTTGCAACTATCAGAAATAATAGTTAATAACTTTAACCTAACCCATTGCTGGATTCGTGGAGGGCCTCAGTTATCAGGGCTATGGCCCTGGGTACCAGTCCCACTGTCACCTGCATGGATCCTTAGTAATAAATGTGACATTCATGAAGACATGGATTTCTGGGCACATAGTGAATGACACAAATGGACTCTGGCCTGGAGACAGTACTGTCTAAACCAGACTGATTGGGGCAATGGAGTAGTGTCATTGGGCCAGAGTTCTTGTGTCTGGACTTGCCAGTCCCAGCTCATTAGAATAAATAATGCCAAACAGCTTATATGGAAGTGGCATCACAAAAATGGGACTTTGGTCATAGGGTTCTACCAATTTTGGAGCCAAACGGATGTTTCTAGGAGCGCAGGAGTTCATGGTTGTAGGTTGAAGAAAAGGCAAGTCTTGTAGAAGTGTACATATGGGTTCGATCCCTGTGACAAAAGAAGAGGAAGTCATTTGGGGCCCTTGGATCTATATTATTTACCTCATATGGCAGGCTGGTATGGGAATCTTACAAGATTCTTTAAACAAACACAACCAGCCTTAAAGGGACATTATTGGATTTGTGGAAAAAATGCTTATACTGAGTTACCTCAGTAGGGGCCCTAATGTTGCTATCCTCTTCTGAGGGCACATCTAGACTTATACTGAGTTACCTCAGTATAAGTCTGTTACAATGGACTGATTAGACCAGAATTCTTTTTATTAGAAGAAGATCAAGGCAAAGGATTAGGCTTCATGTTGTATGAGGAATTGGGAGCAGTGAGATGCAAAAGAAGTTTAGATACCAGCCTTACTAGTACTGGAGATGCCAATGGATGGGGAAATGAGTGGCCACCCGAAAGAATAATTAGAACATATGGGTCTGCCATTTGGGCCCAAGATGGTAGTTGGGGATACCGAGCTCCCATATACATATTAAAATAGGTTAATTAGACTGCAAGCCCTGGTGGAAATGGTTATGAATCAGGCAGCCTAGGCATTGGACCTCCTGGCAGAGCAAGCTACGCAGACTAGAGAGACTGTTTATCAGTACCACCTAGCTCTGGAATATCCATTAGCGAAAGAAGGGGAAGTCTGTGGAAAATTCAGCTTAAGCACCTGTTGCTTGAAGATAGATGACAATGGAAAGGTAGTAAGGTAGCAACTGACATCAGAAAAATGGCTCATGTGCCAGTGTAAAAGTGGGATTCCCTCTTTGAGAATAGTTGGATATCGTGGTTTGGTGGAAAGTGGTAGAAACAACTGGGGTTTTTCTTAATATGTGCTATATAGCTGGTCGTCTACTTGTACCTTGTTTTTTGTTTTTTTTTTTAATAAAGTATTTTATTTTTTTCTCATTACATGTAAAGATAGTTCTCAACTTTTGTTCATACAAGCTTTACAATTTCAGATTTTTCTCCCTCCCTCCTCTCCCTCCCCCCTCCCCTAGACAGCAGGTAATCTGATATAGGTTTTATATATATATATATATATATAATAACATTAAACATATTTCTGAATTAGTAATGTTATAAGAGAAAAATCAGAGCAATGAGGAAAAACCTCAAAATAGAAAAACAACAACCGCACCAAAAACAAAAGAAATAGTATGGTTCATTCAGCATCTATACTCCACAGTTCTTTTTTTTTTCCCCTGGATTTGGAGATCCTCTTCCATCATGAGTTCCCTGGAACTCTTCTGTACCATCGCATTGGTGAGAAGAATATAGTCCATCACAGTAGATCAGCACACAATGTTGATGATACTGTGTACAATGTTCTTCTGGTTCTGCTCATCTCACTCATCATCAGCCCACGCAAGACCCTCCAGGTTTCTCTGAACTCCTCCTGCTCATCGTTTCTTCCAGCACAATAGTATTCCATTACATTCATATACCAATACTTGTCCAGCCATATCCCAATTGATGGGCATCCCCTCAACTTCCAATTCCTTCCCACCACATAAAGAGCAGCTATAAATATTTTTGTACATGTGGGTCCTTTTCCCCTTTCCATGATTTCTTTGGAAAAAAGACCCAAAAGTGGTATTGCTGGGTCAAAGGGTATGGACAGTTTAATCGCCCTTTGGCCATAATTCCAAATTGCTCTCCAGAATGGTTGGATCAGTTCACAGCTTCACCAACAATGAATTAGTGTTCCAATTTTCCCACAGCTTCGCCAACATTTATTATTTTCCTTTTTTGTCATTTTAGCCAATCTGATAGGTGTCAGGTGGTATCTCAGAATTGTTTTAATTTGCATCTCTCTAATTATTAGAGATTTAGAGCATTTTTTCATATGGGAATAGATAGCTTTGGTTTCTTCATCAGAAAACTGCATGTTCATATCCTTTGACCATTTCTCAATTGGGGAATGACTTAGATTCTTATAAATTTGATTTAGTTCCCTATATATTTTAGAAATGAGGCCTTTATCAGAAGTACTGGCCATAAAAATTGTTTCCCAGCTTTCTGCCTCCCTTCAAACTGTGGGGACCAATTTTTAATTGGGGAGTGCTAGATAAGTGGCTCGCCGCAATATTGGGGCATGGAAGGAAACCGGCAGCCTCCCTCAAAACAGAACAAGATTTATTTTAACAAGAATGAACTTTAAAAAAACCACAAACAGGATCAGTAGGATCAAGGGAAAGGAAATAAAAATGGGGAAAGGGAAATCATAATACCTGAAAAATACCACCACCCAGGAATCAGCTGAAAATACGCAGCAGAACGCCCATCGCTCTCCAGCTTCCACCTAGAATGCCCAATTCTCCTCCCCCAAACCTAGAAACACCCCACACAGTCCCAGCCAATGGGATGGCTGCTCTGACAGTCACATGACTGCCCTTATTAGGCTTCCAATCATTATAATTTTGCCAGGCCCATGTAGTGGTGATGATGTGAGGTGCCAGAGACCTGGCAACAGCTACAACCAGTGGGTGGAGCACCGTGTGGTTTGCAGAGCCCCAGGCCAGTGCTCGCTGAGGCATAAAAACCTCAAATAACAATTCTTTACATAACTTTGGATGCATTGCTTCTGTTTGTACAAAAAATTTTTGATTTAATGTAGTCAAAATCATTCACTTTGCATTTTATGATATTCTCTATCTCTTGTTTGGTCATAAACTGTTTTCCTTTCCAAAGATCTGAAAGGTAGACTATACCTTTCTCTCCTAATTTACCTATGGTATCACCTGTTACGTCTAAATCATGTATCCATTTTGACCTTATTTTAGTATAAGGTGTAAGATGTTGGTCTATGCCTAATTTCTGCCATACTATCTTCCAGTTTTCCCAGCAGTTTTTGTCAAATACTGAGTTCCTATCCCAGAAGCTGGAGTCTTTGGGTTTATCAAACACTACATTACTAGTGTCATTTACTACTGCATTTCCTGTGCCTAGCCTATTCCATTGATCCTCCACTCTATTTCTTAGCCAGTACCAGAAAGTTTTGATGACTGCAGCTTTATAGTAAAGCTCCAGGTTTGGTACCACTAACCCACCTTCCTGTGCATTTTTTTTCATTATTTCCCTGGATATTCTTGATTTTTTGTTCTTCCAGATGAATTTTGTTATTATTTTTTCTAGCTCTATAAAATAATTTTTAGGAAGTCTGATTGCTATGGCACTGAATAAGTAAATTAATTTAGGTAGATTTGTCATTTTTACTATATTAACTCTGCATATCCATGAGCAATTGATATCTTTCCAATTATTTAGATCTGATTTGATTTGTGTGAAAAGTGTTTGGTAGTTGTGTTCATAGAGTTCCTGGATTTGTCTTGGCAAGTAGACTCCCAAGTATTTTATATTATCTACCGTTACTTTAAATGGAATTTCTCCTTCTACCTCTTGCTGCTGGACTTTGTTGGTCATGTATAGAAATGCTGATGATTTATGTGTATTTATTTGATATCCTGCTACTTTGCTAAAGTTGTTAATTGTTTCAAGTAATTTTTGAGTTGATTCTCTAGGATTCTTTAAGTATACCATCATATCATCTGCAAAGAGTGATAGTTTTGTTTCCTCCTTGCCTATTCTAATTCCTTTGATTCCTTTTTCTTCTCTGATTGCTAAAGCTAACATTTCTAGTACAATATTAAATAAGGCCTCTAATTTATCTCCATTGCATATAATGCTTGCTGATGGTTTTAGGTAGATACTGTTTATTATTTTAAGGAAAGCTCCACCTATTCCTAAGCTCTCTAGTGTTTTTATTAGGAATGGGTGCTGTATTTTGTCAAAAGCTTTCTCTGCATCTATTGAGATAATTATATGATTTTGGTTAGTTTTCTTATTGATGTGGTTGATTATGTTAATAGTTTTCCTAATGTTGAACCAGCCCTGCATTCCTGGTATAAATCCCACCTGGTGCTTGCTGTAATCTCCTTGCTAATATCTTATTTAAGATTTTAGCATCAATATTCATTAGGGAAATTGCTCTATAATTTTCTTTCTCTGTTTTTGCTTTGCCTGGTTTTGGTATCACCACCATATTTGTATCATAAAATGAATTTGGTAGAACTCCTTCTTCACCTATTTTTCCAAATAATTTGTATAATATTGGAATTAATTGTTCTTTAAATGTTTGGTAAAATTCACCTGTAAACCCATCTGGCCCTGGGGATTTTTTCTTAGGGAGTTCATTTTTTTTTTCCTTTTTGCAGGGTAATTGGGGTTAAGTGACTTGCCGAGGGTCACACAGCTAGTAAGTGTTAAGTGTCTGAGCTCGGATTTGAACTCAGGTCCTCCTGAATCCAGGGCTGGTGCTCTATCCAACTGCGCCACCTAGCTGCCTTAGGGAGTTCATTAATGGCTTGTTCAATTTCTTTTTCTAATATGGGTTTATTTAGGGATTTTATTTCCTCTTCAGTTAACCTGGGCAGTTTGTATTTTTGTAAATATTCATCCATTTCATTTAGATTGTCAAATTTATTGGCATACAGTTGGGCAAAATAATTCCTAATTATTGATTTAATTTCCACTTCATTGGTGGTAATATCACCCATTTCATTTTTGATACTGGTAATTTGGTTTTCTACTTTCTTTTTTTTAATCAAATTAACCAATATTTTATCTATTTTATTGGTTTTTTCATAAAACCAGCTCTTAGTTTTATTGATTAACTCTATAGTTTTCTTGCTTTCAATCTTATTAATTTCTCCTTTAATTTTCAGGATCTCTAGTTTGGTATCTAATTGGTGATTTCTAATTTGTTCTTTTTCTAGCCTTTTGAGTTGCATGCCCAATTCATTAATCTCCTCTTTCTCTTTTTTATTCATGTAAGCATTTAGAGCTATAAATTTTCCCCTAAGCACTGTTTTGGCTGCATCCCATAGATTTTGGTATGTTGTCTCATTGTCATTCTCTTGGATATAGTTATTGATTGTTTCTATAATTTGTTGTTTGACCCATTCATTCTTTAGAATGAAATTATTTAGTTTCCAATTGATTTTCATTCTACTTTCCATGCCTCTTTCTTACATGTAATTTTTATTGCATCATGATCTGAGAAGGATGCATTTATTATTCCTGTCTTTCTACATTTGGCTATGATGTTTTTGTGCCCTAATACATGGTCAATTTTTGAAAATGTGCCATGTACTGCTGAGAAAAAGGTATATTCCTTTCTATCCCCATTCAATTTTCTCCAGACACCTATCATGTCTAACTTTTCTAGTAATCTATTCATCTCTTTCACTTCTTTCTTATTTATTTTTCAGCTAGATTTATCTAATTCTGAGAGGGGGAGATTCAGATCCCCCACTACTATAGTATTACTGTCTAATTCCTCTTGTAACTCATTTAACTTCTCTAAGCATTTGGATGCTATACCACTTGGTGCATACATATTTAATATTGATATTACTTCATTATCTATAGTACCTTTAAGTAAGATGTAATTTCCTTCCTTATCTCTTTTAATGAGATCTATTTTTGCCTGCACTTTGTCTGAGATAAGGATTGCTACCTGTGCCTTTTTTACTTTAGCTGAGGCATAATATATTCTGCTCCAGCCTTTTACCTTTACTCTGTGTGTATCTCTCTGCTTCAAATGTGTTTCTTGTAAACAGCATATTATAGGATTCTGGTTTTTAATCCACTCTGCAATTCACTTCCATTTTATAGCAGAGTTCATCCCATTCACATTCACAGTTATTATTACTAACTGTCTATTCCTCTCCATTCTATTTACCCCCTTTGTACTTTCCCCCACTTCTTTCACCCTATTCCTCCTCAGTGACCCTTTGCTTCTTACCCCTGCCTCCCCCAATCTGCCCTCCCTTTTTATCACCCCCCTCTCTTTTCTTTACCCTTTTCTCCCTTGCTTTTGTCCTCCCTTCTATCAGTCCCTCCCCTTTCCCTTCCCCTTTTACTTCCCTAAAGAATGAGCTAAATTTCTTTATCCCAACAAACGTATATGTTATTTCCTCTTTGAATCAAATCTAATGAGAGTAGGGTTGAAACAATGTTCACCCCTCCTTTCTTTCCCTCTATTGTAATAGTTTTTTTTAACCTCTTCATATGATGTAATTCACCCCATTCCACCTCCCCTTTCCTCTCCTCCCCATAGACTCCTTTAACCCCTTAATTTTCTTTGTACCATCACATCAAAGGCAATTTATATTTATACCCTCTGTGTAAAGTCCTTCTCTCTGCCCAAATACATTTACAATTCTTAAGAGTTATGAGTATTATCTTCCCGTGTAGGGATGTAAACAGTTTAACCTAATTGAGTAACTTTTTTCCCCTCTGTTTACCTTTTTAAACTTCTCTTGAGTCTTGTATGTTAAGATCAAATTTTCTATTCAGTTCTGGTCTTTTCATCAGGAAACATTGAAACTCCCCAATGTCCTTGAATGTCCATCTTTTCCCCTGAAAGAGAACGATCAGTTTTGCTGGGTGATAGATTCTTGGCTGCAATCCAAGCTCCTTTGCATTCTGGAATATCATATTCCAAGGTCCTTTAATGTTGAAGCTGCCAGGTCCTGAGCAATCCTGACTGTGGCTCCATGATATTTAAATTGCTTCTTTCTGGCTGCTTGGAGTATTTTCTCCTTCACCTGATAATTCTGGAATTTGGCTACAATATTCCTTGGGGTTTTCCTTTTGGGGTCTCTTTCAGGAGGTGATTGGTGGATTCTTTCAATGATGACTTTATCCTCTGATTCTATGATATCAGGGCAGTTCTCCTTAATAATTTCCTGGAATATGGTGTCTAGATTCTTTTTCTGATCATGGCTTTCAGGCAGTCCAAAGATTTTCAAATTGTCTCTCCTGGATCTGTTTTCCAGATCAGTTGTCTTTCCAGTGAGGTATTTCACATTTTCTTCTATTTTTTCATTCTTTTGATTCTGCTTGACTGATTCCTGGTTTTTCATGGATTCCTTATCTTCCAACTGTCCAATTTTAATTTTTAAAGCATTGTTTTCTTCAGTGAAATTATGCACCTTTTTTTCCATTTGGCCAGATGAATTTTTTAAGGAATTGTTTTCTGCAGTCAATTGTGCTTCCTTTTCTAAGCTGCTGATTCTTTTTTCATAGTTTTCTTGTTTTGCTTTCATTTCTCTCCCCATTTTTTCTTCTACCTCTCTCAATTGATTTTTTTTTAAGTGAGGCAATTGGGGTTAAGTGACTTGCCCAGGGTCACACAGCTAGTAGGTGTTAAGTGCTGAGGCCTGATTTGAACTCAGGTACTCCTGACTCCAGGGCCAGTGCTCTATCCACTGCGCCACCTAGCTGCCCCTCAATTGATTTATTTTTTTATTTTTTATTTTTTAGTGAGGCAGTTGGGGTTAAGTGACTTGCCCAGGGTCACACAGCTAGTAAGTGTTAAGTGTCTGAGGCCGGATTTGAACTCAGGTACTCCTGACTCCAGGGCTGGTGCTCTATCCACTGCGCTACCTAACTGCCCCCAATTGATTTATTTTTTTTTTTTTTTTTTTTGCGGGGCAATGGGGGTTAAGTGACTTGCCCAGGGTCACACAGCTAGTAAGTGTCAAGTGTCTGAGGCCGGATTTGAACTCAGGTACTCCTGAATCCAGGGCCAGTGCGTTATCCACTACGCCACCTAGCTGCCCCCCCAATTGATTTTTAAAGTCCTTTTTGTGCTCTTCCAGGAAGGCTTTTTGTTCTTGAGACCAATTCACCTTCCCTCGTGAGGCTTCACATGTAGGCAATTTGAGGGTATTGTCCTCATCTGAGTTTGTGTTTGTTTCTTCCCTGTTGATACAGAAGCTGTTAATGAAGAGGCCTCTTTTTTGCTTCTTACTCATTATTGCAGCTTATTTATTTATTTTTTTATGTTGAGGTCTGCTCTGGGGCACCAGGGTCCCTGTTTTGGGCTTCTTGTGCAGGGGTATTGGTTTTGTGTCACCGGCTTTTTACACCAAGGCCTTTATGGTGTGTGCAGTTCTCCTGCCTTGCACTTCCTGTCTGAGTGTGCTAGGATCAGTGGGCCTAGTCCCACCTATCCTGTTCGTGGCCCTCCAGCTGGCAACTTGCCCTCTCGGCTGGTGCAGGTAGGTTTTTCCACTGTCCTGCTGGGCCACCAGATTTTTGAGCCAGGATCCAGGGGCCTCAGTTGTTCGGCTGTGACCCACAGCTTCCTGCTGACTTGCCCCAACCCCCTTGGCGCTGGGCTGCTGCCCTGCACTGTGCCTCCCTTTTGCCTGAGTCAGACCGACCTTTCCTGAAGTCTTCTAAATTTTCTCTGATTGGAAGACTGTGTCTCTCTGTCTCTTTGCAGGTTCTGTAGTTTCAGAATTTGTCTGGAGGCTTGATTTAATGTTCTTTTTGAGGGAATAGAAGGAGAGCTCAGGCAGCTTGCTGATTCCTCTCCGCTATCTTGGCTCTGCCCCTGTACCTTGTTTAATGCCCTGTTTTATAAATTTTATCACCAGGGTTGTTGAGGGAATGCAAGTGGTGTCTTTACCCACAGGGAAAAGACGATATCAAATCATGGTATTAAAAAAAGAAACAGAGCCCAGGTTGAACGATTTAGATTTAGAAGTAGAGAAATTATACAGACAGTGGAATGAGAAGAGTCCACACATAATAAGATAAATAGAGGAAGGATTGAGAGAAAAGACCCTATTTGGGCTCTTCTCAGAGTCCTGAAAATAGAGAGTGGGTCTAGTTTCAAGCCCCACAACTTTGTTGCCTGAACAGCCCAGCAGGCGACCCCTCCCCCCCCCCCCCCACACACACAAGGGTTTGAAGAGCCAAGGTCCTGGGACTTAGGCCTGAGCAGGGCCTGGAACAGGGCCTGTGCTTTGTGCTGAATTGGGAGTTCATCTTGAGGCACCCGAGGTGTTTCCTATGCGTCCCCGATGTTCAAACCCTGATTTAAGTTGTGTTTCTTGACAAGTTATGTATGTTTATATATGTTCACACAGCACTGTTCTAGTGAGGAATAGACATTCTTGCCCAGAATAAGGTTAAGGCCTAGTGTTGCAATCTGATTGGTCATTACAGTTACCATATATGGGAGGTTGGTAAACTATGCTGTGATTGGTTGTTTCTGTAATGCTGTATGGATTGTAATACCCTTGGTGGGTATAAATCATGGTGTGGGGCCGCCGGCACATTCAGAAGAGTACCCATCTTTGAAGATGAATAAAGAAGCCTTCACCCACCCTCTGCTGCCTGCTTGGATTCTTTGAGCTATGAGCTGCTAGCAACACTTGAGCTGCTAACACTTGAGCTATGCAACACTATATGAGTTGTTAGCTGCGTTTCTAAGTCAATAAGAATTTATGACTAGATGACTCTAAGAATACTTGCAGGTTTGAAAAGGAGATCTTACAAGGTATTTTTTTTTGTGTACAATTACCAATTTTCTTTTTAAAAATACCTATGCAAATACTTTGTTAGAACAATAACTCCAATTAACTTAGTTAACAGTCTCCTAATTTTTATAACTAATAGTCAAATAATTTTAGGTGAAACTTCCTCTTAAATACCCAAGTTCTTAAATTATAGTACTTCAGGATATTATCAACATGCAGTCCATAGGGCTGAGAGAATGACCTAAGAGCTTCCTAACCCATTTATCAATTTTTAAAAACAGTATAGTTCTTAATCTAACAACATCTAGATTGTAAGCTTTTCTAATATAGCTGATACAATTGTTTACCAAATTACACACTATAAGAAAATTTAGAAACAACAATACCCTAAACAATATTGCTTACTTGAAACTTGAAACAAAACCAATCAGGTGATCTTAATTTAATTGAATGTGCTTCCAATTTACCTTACAGAAAAATTATTTATATCATTATTGTAAAAATGTATGTAAAGTTTTAAAGTATGAAGCAACTACATCTAATTAAAGAGATAATAAAAAAGTTAACATTCATATAGTATTTGTCCTATGTTATACACTGTGCCAAATACTTTACAATCCTGTGATCCTCACAAGAAGCCTGGGAGGTAGGTTCTCCTTACAGAATAGTAAACTGAGGTAAACTGACAAAATAATTTGCTTGACGTTACACAGCTGATACATTTCTTTCTTTCTTTTTTTTTTTTCCTGGAGGGGCAATGGGGGTTAAGTGACTTGCCCAGGGTTACACAGTTAGTCAAGTATCTGAGGCTGGATTTGAACTCAGGTACTCCTGAATCCAGGGCCGGTGCTTTATCCACTGTGCCACCTAGCTGCCCCCTAATATATTTCTTTTTTTTTTTGGTGGGGCAATGAGGGTTAAGTGACTTACCCAGGATCACACAGCCAGTAAGTGTCAAGTGTCTGAGTCTGGATTTGAACTCAGGAACTCCTGAATCCAGGCCCAGTGCTTTATCCACTGTGCCACCTAGTTGCCCCCCGCTAATACATTTCTTAATGTAAAATAGCAAATGTCTTTTATATTATGTTGGGATTTACCATAATTATCCTGATAGGAGAACATACTCAGACCATATTTTGATTTCCTTTAGGACAGATCTTGGTTTAAATCCAATTCAATCCAGATTTATAATCACTAATGGTAATATTTTAATTTCTAAGGCCTAATACTCAGAATTTTAAAGGAAAAGATCATTATCCATTAATTCATATATTTCCTTTTGTTTTCTTTCTCTAAAAGACATGTGGCAACAATTCCCAGCTCTCTAAAACCTAGTTTTTTATTTCCTTAAAGAGTTAGGATCTCATGCCTCTACCTTTGAGACAACAGATAAGTGATTGCCTTATTCCAGCTTCTCATTCCCATCCTCCTGGGAATTTCAAGCTGCATATACTAGGAAGTACATATAAAGTTTTACAAAACAGTTTGAACTCTCCCGTTATCATTAGGGTAACTTCATATATACTAGGTTGGGTGTTATAAGTTATTGCTTTTGGAATTTCTTGCCCTAAGGTTTTGGATGCCTGATTTCTTTCCCCAGGTAGCTCTGGGAAAGTGTGGCTAGTCTTTCCAGGAAGATATCTCTAGAGCTTGCATAGGAGTTAATTAAATAATTCTCAATTTGAACAGCACAGGGAAACATTTGATTTAAATAATAATCATAAATCACAATAATCAATATCTTTACCATATCCAATATTTATGTAGTGATTTCCTTCCTACAGATTTATCCTGGAATGTGGGTGGAACATGGTTAATCACCTTAGTCCTAGACTAAAGCTTATTACAGATGGATTTCTAAAAATCTTTTCCTTGACAATTTCCAATTCTGAATTGAAGCCATATCACTGCACTGCACCCAACACTGGGGCTAGGTCTTGAAATATTAAAATACTGACACTCTAACTCAGTTTCTAATTTGCCACTGCTTATTGATATTATTTTTACATTGGTCCATTAAGATTTTTTTTAATTACTGAAATTTTTAGGAAATATACAGTGGCTTATGTTTCTGTCGAAACATAAGAGTGGGCTTCTGGGTACTCCCAAATCTCATTAACAGATTACAAAAGGCCTTGACTTAATACAGTTTTCCAAATTAAAAATCATACCTTCCGGGGCAGCTAGGTGGTGCATGGATAGAGCACTGGCCCTGGAGTCAGGAGTACCTGAGTTCAAATCCAGCCACAGACACTTAACACTTACTAGCTTTGTGACCCTGGGCAAGTCACTTAACCCCAATTGCCTCACTAAAAAAAAAAAATGAAAAAAAAATCATACCTTCCTTTTTGTTTTGCTGGTCTTCACCTTTTATAATTGGGAGAGAGGTAACACTTAATAATTTACCCATCAAGAGAGCTGTGTTTCTCTCATACCCTTCACTAAAATTACTCTTGGATTAGAGCAGCATAACTGTGAACTTTCTTTTAGTCCAGGATTCTCAACCAGGTTATTACTCTGCAGACTGGACTAGATGTTAGAAGTGAAACTTTCCTTTTAACTGACATCTGAGCCTGCTGCTCAGACTGCTGTTCCTAGTTTCTGAGCTTCCTCATTTTTCTGTACACTGCCCAGGACCTCCATACCCCGGAGTATTACTACTGTGTGCAGATCCCCTTCTCACTCCACCCTAGATCTGTGATATGGGGCTTGGTATTGGGCAACAAAGCTGCCAGTTGGCACCTGTTTCCATTTCAGGAACCTAGTGTGGGTCTCAGGCTCTGGCCTATTATCATTTCTTACAATGAAAGAATACTCCATCATATTAACATACCACCCCCTCGATTTCTTTTTCTTTTTCTTTTTTTTTTTTGGTGAGGCAATTGGGGTTAAGTGATTTGCCCAGGGTCACACAGCTAGTAAGTGTTAAGTGTCTGAGGCCAGATTTGAACTCACGTACTCCTGACTCCAGGGCTGGTGCTCTATCCACTGCGCCACCTAGCTGCCCCCACCCCCTTGGTTTCTAAAACTTTCTGCTATGAAAAGAGTTGCTAGTAGTGGTATCATTGAGTCAAAGGGTATGCATAGTTTAATACCATTTTGGACATAGTTCCAAATTGCTCTCCAGAATGGCTGAGTTAGTTCACAGTTCCACCAACAATCCATTAATGTATTTGTTTTCCCACAGGACCTCTAACATATATATCATTTTATTTTTTTCATCTTTGCCAATCTGAAGGGTGTGAAATAGAACCATAGAATTGTTTTAAACAGCATTTCTCTCATTATTAGTGATGTAAAGCATTTGTTTCATATGGTTATTGGAATTCTTCAGAAAACTATTAATACCCATTATTTATCACGGAATGGGAAATGGCTTTTATTGTTATAAATTTGCACTGTTTTTCTATGTGTCTTAGAAATGATACCCTTATATCAGTAAAATTTGCTACAAAGGTTCTGTATTTCATTGAAGGTCCATTTCCCCTCTCTGCTCCAATAAGATTAAATTCAGTTTTGCTGGTTCTAAGTCTAGATCTTTTTGCCTTCTGGAATATCATATTCCAAACTTGCCACTATCTTGTACTATCTAAAAAAATCTCATGTGATTATGACTTTTTTATGCCTGCTTGCAGAATTTTAAAAATTTGACTTGGGAACTCTAGATTTAGGCAATATAATATTCCTGGGATTTTTTATTTAGGATTTTCTTTTTGGAAGTGACTGGCAAATTCTTTCCATTTTCCTTTGGCTTCTCCTAACATATCTGGGCAGTTTTCTTTTTAAGATTTCTTTAAATCACACACACATATCTTACATATATGTGTGTTTCTATAAATATATATATTTTTGGACATGGCCTTTAGGTAGTGTATGATTCCTAGTGGATAAAGCACTGTGCCTGATGTAGGGAGACCCAAATTCTAATCCAGCTTTACTAGCTTTGGGACTCAAGGATAAATCACTTAACCTCTGTTTGCCTCAGTTTCCTCAACTGTAAAATGAGACTACCACTTACCTTACTGGGTTACTATGAATCAAATGACATAATATTTGTGAAATGCTTGACATAATAAGTACAATGTAAATGTGTATCCCCTTCTCTTTCCACTTTTGTCCTCAATTTCTTTTCCAGGTTAGTTATCTGAGATAACTAACTCACAATTTCTTTTTTTTCCGCACATTATTTTGACTTTGTGTTAATATTGCTTGATGCCTCATGCAGTCATTAGCTTCTATTTGGTCAATTCTGATTTTTAGTGAATTATTTTCTAAGTTTTAAATTTTCTTTATATATCTTTCATAGCTTTCATTTCTTTCTCATTTTTCTTCTACCATTCTCATTTGGCTAAATAAATAATGTTTAGCTCTTTAAAAAGAAACTCTTACTTTTATCTCTTCTAGGAATTCTTGGTAAACTTGTACCCAAACTACCTTTTTCTTTGAGGCTTTGCTGCCAATCTTTTTGAGTCATTCTCTTCTGGGTTTTTCTTGAGCTTCCCTTTTGTTTTTTTTAATGTTTAGATTCCTTTTTGTTGTTGTTTGCTTATTCTTCTAGGTGACTTTTTGACTTTGGACTTTGTTAGGAGTAGTCTGTATGTACTTCTGGGGAGAATGTCTGACCTTAACTTCTGTCCTGAGTCAGGATTTAAACACTATTCTTCCTGGCTCTAAGTCTAGAGTCTATCTACTACATCACTTATTTATTTATTTAATTTTTTTTGGTGAGGCAATTGGGGTTACATCACTTGCCCAGAGTCACACAGCTAGTAAGTGTTAAGTGTCTGAGGCCAGATTTGAACTCAGGTACTCCTGACTCCAGGGCCAGTGCTCTATCCACTGCACCACCTAGCTTCCCCCTACTACATCACTTATAATAGATTACAGAAAGATAAGAGGGTATTTTCCAGTGGTTATGCTATTTCCCAAATATTAAAATTGATTTTACTTTTAATTTATTTATTCATCTATTCATTCATTCATTTGTTCATTCGTTTATCCACCCACTCATTTATTTATATATTTGTTCACCCACCCATTTATTTACTTATTTATCCACCCAGTCATTTATTTATCTATTCATTCATTCATTCATTATTTATTTATCCATTCATTTATATATTTATTTATTCATCTATCCATCCATCCATTCATCTATCTATCTGTTTGTTTATTTATTTATTTATTTGTTTGTTTGTTTTACAGGGCTATGAGAGTTGTGATTTGCCCAGGGTCACACAGTTAGTAAGTGCCAAGTGTCCCAGGCTGGATTGGAACTCAGGTCCTCCTCAATCCAGGGCCAGTGCTTTATCCACTGTGCCACCTAGCTGCTCCCTAAAATTGATTTAAAAATAATTATTTAATGATTTTTCTCAGGAAAAAGCATAAACAATCTATAGTTAAAATACATATTTTGGGGTTTAAATGTAAATATGTATTTGGAGTCATGAGATTTTAAGTTTTATCCACGAAGATTACATGGAGTGACAATTTGACTATTTCTTGGTTCTTTTCAGAACTGAAGCTTCCTTTATCAGGGCAACCTTTCTTATTGCAATTATTAATGAGTCATAAATATTGTAGAAACTAGTGTTTGAAAATTTAGAAACTTATTAATGCTATCTATGAAGCTAAAACAAGGGACTCCTTTCTATCAAGTCTTTTTGTACTATATGATAAAGTAATGCAAATAAACAAACAAATAAAAAATGATCAGATTTTTAGTTTAATAATCAGGGAATAATTAAAATATTATCCAAATACTTAACAGGTATTTGAAACACTCAAGTGATTTTCTTAAAATATCAATGTGCCTTTGCATATAATTTACCATATGTATTCAATTGTAGAAACTAGGGTTCTGAAAATTTAGAAACTTTTTAATGATATCTATGAAGTGAAAACAAAAATCAAGTCTTTTTGTACTATATGATAAAGTAATGCAAATAAATAAAACTTGTTAAACATGATCAGATTTTTAGTTTAATAATCAAGGAATAATGAAAATACCCAAACACTTAACAGGTATTTGAAGCACTCAAGTGATTTTCTTAAAATATCAATGTGGTTTTGCATATAACTTACCATATATATTCAATTGTATTATAAGTTGCCTAATCTTTTAAATTCTATAGATTGTATTTCAGAGAAACTTCATTTGTGCATTTACCACCCCACCATCCCCCACCAAATGTTGAGCAAGTCATATCTCTGCAAAGAGTACAAAACCATTTTTATTTTAACAGTAGTGCTTTGTTACAATTTAGCGGAATAACAAATAATACATTCATTGCCCATAGCTATACTTTTGCAACCAGCTTGCAGATGATTAATAGTGCTTCTCAGTGATGTAAACAAGAAATGAAGAAAGGAAGGAAGGAAAGAAGTCAGGAAGGAAAAAAGAGGAAGAAAATAAGAAAGGGAGAAAGTAAGGAAGGAAAGAAGAAAGAAAGAGAAAGGAAAGAAGAGAGAAGAAAGAAGAAAGGAAGAGAAAGAGAAGGGAAAAAGAAAGAGAAAGAAAGGAAGGGAGAAGAGAGAAAGACAAAAGAAAGGAAGAGAGAAAGAATAAATAGAAAGCTATGCAAAAAATTACATCAGTAAAACTATAACCACACAAAAGGAGTGGTCAGAATTCCAAAATTAATAGCCCTTCATTAAAAAAAAAAACTGTAAAAATGGTACTGCTGGTCACACAGAATTTTATGCTTCATAATAAGACTCATTTCCCAGATTCATGAACCAAAAGAATGGTCTAAAACTGTCATTTTGTTTTTCAGTTGCAAAATGAATAGTAAGCCACTAGCCCTTTGCTCTTTTACAAATACTCCCTTTCTTTCAGACTATAATTAAAATGCTCCTAGTGCTTTGGAATACTTTAGTACACACACATACACGCAAAAAAAAAAAAAAAATCAGGCCAGAAGCTTAGATAGTTTATTTTATCTTTGGTGATTTTTTTGGAGGGAGAAAAAAATAAGGTAAGAGTTTAGGTGTACTAGTTGGTGGAAAAAAAGTTTCTGAATCACAATTTGGGCAAGTCAAAAACTAAAGCAGTTGGAAAAGCGAACATATTTAATGCTAAAAATATCTTTCTTTTAAAAAAGTCTTTAATATTTCGCTGGTCAAATGGCCTTATATTGGAAAATCCAAATAGAATGAATGTACTCTTGGACCAGGGAATGAACAAATAACAAATATTTCTAGTCAATGGTGGATGGGTTGTAATGATATAGCTTAAATTAGCAAAAAGTAAGTGGCATTCCAAAAAAAATTGTGTTGACAAAATAATTTATAGCAAATGTTAAATTGCTGCATGTTTTATACTAGAGAAATTAGTTAATAGAAGATTTTGAAGCACAAGTCTTTCCATCATTGGATTTTCTAAACATTAAATTAACTTTTAATTATAGCTGCAGTATTTATGCCTATGTTTGAATCAAAAGTCATATTTGCACCATAAGAAGTTTATTTAGTTATATATGAGCAGCCTACTCAACAATTTAAAACAAAAACCTTCATTTTCCTTTTGGCCAATCCTCCAGTAATATTACTATTTTAGTGAGGTTATTGCATCAATATTAACTAAAATGCCTTACAATTTTTGTTGTTGTTGTTGTTGTTGTTGTTGTTGTTGTTTTTGGTGAGGCAACTGGGGTTAAGTGACTTGCCTAGGGTCACACAGCTAGTAATTGTTAAGTGTCTGAGGCCGGATTTGAACTCAGGTCCTCCTGAATCCAGGGCTGGTGCTCTATCCATTGGGCCACCTAGCTGCCCCTTGCCTTACAATTTTTAATGAACTTCTAATTTAACTTCCCAGACAGTACTGGAGAGAAAAAGTACTCAAATGAATCACTGTTAGTTCCTTTTTTTAAGGCAACAGAAAAGCAGCTCATATTCTTCAATATGTAGTGGCAATTATCCCAATTTAGGTATTTTTTTTTTAATTTTTTTTTTGTGAGGCAATTGGGGTTAAGTGACTTGCCCAGGGTCACACAGCTAGTAAGTGTTAAGTGTCTGAGGCCGGACTTGAACTCAGGTACTCCTGAATCCAGGGCCGGTGCTTTATCCACTGCGCCACCTAGCTGCCCCCAATTTAGGTATTTTTAGTACTCACTATTATTATTTCCCATAGAGATACACTTCTAAAAAGTACATTTAAAATTCTATTATAAAATTAACATAGAGGGCATGAAGCAAATAAAATTTAGTTTAAAAAATAAAGCATTATCTTAAACATTGCTATCTATTTTTAAGAGTCCAACATATTTACCATACATACACTTGTTTATTACCCCAATGATGATGTTTGACATTGCACATCTAGAAGATATATAAAAATCTGAACACCATACACTAAAAATCTGAAGCAATAGATGTTCTGAAGTACTGCACTTAGGTTTACTATGCTAATCAATCATAATTTAATAAACTTGAAGATAATCCCATTACTGATAATTAACTCCTATGCTTATATTAATCCAAGATAATTGTTTCAAAAGTTATTCTAGCCCTAATCTACAACATTAAAAAACAACCCTAAACAATTAGAATTTTGTGAACTGCATCTATCAACTTGTTTAGCCCCAAGGATTTCTACCATTTCTAAGTTCAAATTCGTTTTTTTTTTTTTGGTGGGGCAATGAGGGTTAAGTGACTTGCCCAGGGTCAAGGCCGGATTTGAACTCAGGTCCTCCTGACTCCAGGGCCAGTGCTCTATCCACTGCGCCATGTAGCTGCCCCTAAATTCGTTGTTTTTTCATTGTTTTTTTTTCCCCTGATAAAACTAGCTTTCAGGTACTCCGTACAGAATGAAGTCATATTACTGCAAAAGAATCTCTTGACCAAGAAGTCTAGTCAGAGCATTCATTAGCTAGTTTTGCCTAATAAGAATTGACAATTACCTTTTATTGACTAATGCTAGTCACCACTGTATTAAAGTTACTACAACAATTATAAATACTTTCAAGAAAATTTTGGTTAGTGTTTTAGAATTCATGTTTAAAAGACCACTTCTTTAGAAACTTAATACTTCTGGTATGTATTTTTAAAGTATTGAACTGTTATGCTTGAATTTGCTTTATGTCCTTCTAATTAATTTTGCAGTTCTATACAGAGAACATTACTGAATATATAACATATGCTTTTTTTTTTTAGTGAGGCAATTGGGGTTAAGTGACTTGCACAGCTAGTAAGTGTTAAGTGTCTGAGGCCGGATATGAACTCAGGTACTCCTGACTCCAGGGCTGGTGCTCTATCCACTGTGCCACCTAGCTGCCCCCATAACATATGCTTTTGACATGGAAGTTATCCAAGGATTTGTTGATAGGTGCTACTGCCAATTATACTTATCAACATGCAGAGACATTTTAATAACCAGTTTATTATGTGTTAGGAGCAAAGACCCATGGTTCACAAAAAACAATGGGCCATGAACAGCATTTTAAGAAACTTTATATAGGTTTTAGTTATAAGGCAAGATGATTACAGTGGAATTTTGCAGAGGGTAGAAGAAGGTAAAGATTTACACTTCAAAAAATGGATAGCAGAAGGGGAAGATCTATAAAACAGAAAACTAGCTAGGAAACACTGGAAATATAGCTGATTTATCAATCTGGAATTTTGTAGAAACACAGAGCAGGAACTAACTAGATAGCACCAGAGATATAGTTCATGTCTCAGCTTGATATTGTAGGCTCTAGCTAGTTGCTGTTTTCAAAAAGAAATGGTACTTAAGTCAGTACCAAAATTCTCTTATGACACTTTGATCTTTTCAGAAAGACCGCTGCCCAAGTTTGGTGTACAGTAAAACAAAACAATTTGAACTCTAGACTATTCTGCAAATTATTGTTTCTTCCTCCAGAGCATAATGGAAAAAAAGTGCAAATATGCATTTAATGTTTCTAAAATCAGGAAATACTAGGGTCCTTATTTCCAACTCTAAAGTTTCAATTCTCCTTCATGTGCAACGAAGAGATCATGAGTAATGATTTTGTCTTCCATTTATATAGGTAATTCTAGCTTTATTTTTTCCCTCTTAGCTATAAAAGGTAATGGAATGTTGATATGGATAAAGCCAAAATACTTAGAAAATACATACTCATGAAAATAGGAATAGGAATATGGATTTTGGTGGTGTTACCAGTTTTATGGAGTTGAATATAAGCTATGGTGATTGTTCATGTCTAGGTTACCACAAGTAAAGAGCAAAGGAGCAGAATCTGATGTTGATCCATTGAGATGAGGATTGACTATGAAATTGTTGCTGCCACTTCCAGCTATGGTTCCATACCAACCCAAGCCTTGTGAATTAGATAAACTGCAATAACAACAACAAAATTCAAACTATGGCTAAGATATAATTAAATTAGTCACCATTTTTAAAAAGAAGCTTTTCAATTAACTATAATATTTAGTTTCAGTGGTCCAGAATTTTGTGTTCCTACTTAACCCCTTCCCCAACAGTTCCACAAAAAATTTATCTGGAATTTAATGAATTTTTGGGCTGAAATTCTTCTGTAGAGTATTATTCATTTATGCCTTTGTTATCTTAGTTACACTAACCTGGCTTTAAAAAGAAAATACCCCCAAAAGAAATATAAAATAAAACTTTATCTGTTAATGATTACTAAAGTTCAAAACAAATTCAAATAAATATTTAAACACCTATTGTATGCAGAGCACTATACTTGAAGGTAAAAGCAATTTTAGATAATGGAGTAGTTTCCCCTGCCAGAACAAATAACCCTAGTTCACAAGAGGATTTCCAGAGGATCCCACAATCCTTCCAGAAGTACATTTGGGACCATTTCCTGAGGTGATAGGAGGTCTTTTTTTTTTTTATTCTTCAGTGGGTTTTGAATGACACTGAAGATATGGATACATATATTTTTATGGTGAGTGAGACAGTATACCTTCAGGGATTACAAGGACCTAGAGGATAATTTCCCAGTATCTCCCATCCAGACCTGTAGAATTAGGGGTAAAGGCAGGAAGTAACAAAGAAGGATAGCTTTTAATGGCCTTTATGCCCATTGCTTTAAACTCTTTGGTAAATCATAGCTCCCACTTTATATAGTATCTCATGGATTTTGACATATGGCTACTATGCTATCATATAATGTTTAAGGGTCAAAAAATTTTTCTTCAAAATTAAGAGCTGTTAAGATGGGTTCAACAGAACATTAAGGCTGTCTAATTGATTTTGGTTACATCTACCTTCCTTGTCTTGAACCTCCAAGTCTTGGCAAGTCATCATCACTATCATACCGCCTTGGATTGTCGAAAAAGTAAGCTCTGGAAGTATAACTGTGACTATTTACAATACCATCAGTAGCCTGTGAAAAAAAGACTGTATAAAAAACAAGTATGCCAAAATTGTCTTCTTTTCAAGTTATGATGGAGCCTGACACTTGAAACTATATTAAAGCTTTTTAAATTTAGTCATAGAAAAACATCATGATTTTAAAAAGAATTATAGGTATTTTAATTATAATATCCTACCAAATTCTGGTTTGGCTTCTGTGCTCTGAAAAACAGTACCATTGACCAGGCTGGTATATGTTCCCACAAAAAGAGGATCATGCCAAACACTACATATTCTTCTTCACTGATGTTTTCCATATGATTCTGCAAGTACATAGCATGTTAAAATACTTTTGTTCCATTTATGAAATGTCCACCACAACCAAATTGCCTCAGATTGTGCATAAGAACCAAATAAAAAAAATTTAAGCACTAAGAAAGCAATTAGAAGTACACAAACAAATGAAATCACATCTTCCATGTGATACCTGCAAAGTACATATGTAAAATGGTTTTTTTTTTTTTTTTTTTTTTTTTTTTTTTTTGCTAATTTCTTGCTAGGGACAGTTCGCTTGCAATTATATTGATTTTAGCAAAAACACTTTGAAAAAGAAAGAAAATGTCTTCAGAGAAACCTCACCTTTTAAGTCTGGGGTATAATTACCTTGGATTGAGAGGGAGAGTTGTTAGAATAAGTATTCCAGATGGTACACAGAAAAAAAAATCTGGGTACCTGCGTTTGTATGAGCAAGAACAAGTATTAAAAATAAAAATAATTGTATAGCTGAATAATAACATACTATTCTGACCTACTTGTCCATGCTGTTACTCATTTTTCATTCTATCAGAATGGTATATAATGGAGAATGGAAGCACAAAGTACCACACCTCTGGTAATTTCTCCCACTTAAAACAATGATTCACAATTTAAAAAAATGCCTAAGTATCTCCAACTTAAAAAAAAATAATAAACACAAACTCATTTGGATTGGAGAATGTTAGAATAAGGATCACTGTACTAATGTTGTCTTTTTCCATTAGTGAGGTTGAAAACTGTAGGATTTGAGCAATATTCTCCTAAAATTGTAATTTTCAACCAAGTATTCAAGTTATATAGTAGTTCTGAGTGGATGTTCAGCAAGAGATTCAATTTTACTTTAAGATATGAGATAAGCACATATAATACAAAAGAATTAAAGACTTTATTAAAATAAATGATACCTTTATTGCCACTCTCCAGATGCTAGCAATATTCTCAAGAAATATGACTAAGAACACCTTCTAAACAATGATTTAATAAAATCATAAGTGCATGTAACTGGAACTTCAGGAACAAGTTAAGCAGAATTAATAATAGCATCTAATATCTAGCATTTCTATCCAAATTAAAATTTATTTTATTTTATAGGTTTCAATTAGCAATGCACATTATAAAATTACCTTTTCTGAAAGATTATCCCATCCATAATTAAATGGGCTTTCTATAGTATCCTGAGATAGAGTAATCACCACCAAATTATAACAAGCTCTTGAAGAGTAGAGAAGAATGACTACTGAGCCTACTATAACAGTCTGACACACAGATGTTCCCTAAAAGAGATAAAAATCATGATGTCAAAGTTATAAATGAATTCAAATGATTAATTTTTCAGATACAGTATATGGTTAAGTATTATGCTAGGTACATGGTAAGTAAATGATAAACTTTTGAAACCTGTTAAATTGAACTGAATTTATGAAAATATTTTCATATGATTTGTTTGGACACAACTGATATTTCCCAAACAATCCCACCCTACAATATCAGTTGTTAATAGAAAGGATAAAAAAACAAAACAAAAAAAAACAAAAAAGAGCAGCTAGGTGGAGCAGTGGATAGAGCAACGGCCCTGGATTCAGGAGTACCTGAGTTCAAATCCGGCCTCAGACACTTAACACTTACTAGCTGCGTGCCCCTGGGCAAGTCACTTAACCCCAACTGCCTCACTAAAAAAAAAAAAAAATAGAAAGGATAGCTATGTTTTTTACTTTGATAGTGTGGTTCTAGCTAACTTTAGATTCAATCAATTTCATTATCTCTCAATGTTAACTTTATATTATATTTGACACTATTATTTGCTTTAAGTACTTTTATTTCCCCAGTGAGAAAAGTCTGAGTACTGTTCATCTAAAACTTTACTTAAGGAAGTTCCAGATAGAGGCAGATTTGTAAAAAAGAACTGGAACTCACTTTTGGAAGAATCCCTGCATCAATATAAGTGGTAAAGAAGTTCTCTTCTAAACATAAAATGAGTCAAAGGACAAGATGAGGAATAGTTTGGCATTTACAGACTAATTGTATTACCTTGATTGGAGTGTGAAATTCCATTTAGATCCATTTAGATATATTGAAATTATAAACCACATCTTACAAAACAAAATAATTCTTATGTTACCCTAAGTTTGGCTCAACTATGCTACTTACTCTCCTCATTAAATTTACAAATAGTGTCTGTTATATGTCTAATTTGGGGGCTTAGATTGTCTTCAAGACATGTCAATTAGAAATTTACCAGGCAGGGGCAGCTAGGTGGTGCAGTGGATAAAGCACGGGCCCTGGATTCAGGAGTACCTGAGTTCAAATCCAGCCTCAGACACTTGACACTTACTAGCTGTGTGACCCTGGGCAAGTCACTTAACCCCCATTGCCCTGCAAAAAAAAAAAAATGAAAGAAAGAAATTTACCAGGCAGTGTGAAGATTTCCTTTATTTTCCAAGTGCAGAAAGACCTGATTTTGATAATCATTGGAAGCACTTTATTAAGGGATTATTTATAAAGGAGATGGAAGTAAAGTGAACTAATAGAAGGAAAACACATAGAAAAAAAGTTGCAAAATGGTCCTCCTTGGAAAAGCAAATAAAAGGGTTGGCCTTTAGATTCACATCATTTCATGGGAATGAAATTCTATTATAGTAATATTAATAAAAAGGTCACCATGAAAATAATTTAAGCTTCTGGGCTAATATGTGTTACAGAGGAAGTGGAGGTAGAAAAAGTCTAAAAGATTGCAAAACTAAACTACAAATGAAAAACATATGTTTTAATACTTCACTGCAAAGACAGGCATGAGTACAGAGAATAATATGGCTCAAGATCAAGCAACTACAGGCCAGAGGCTTATCGACTAATTGTATGCCTCATGTTTATGTAATGCATACTTTCTTTGAGTTAACAGTTGGGAAACTAGACATTGGCAAGTACCTAGGAAAATAACACAAGATAACAAAACAGATGAGTTAGCTAGTGTTTATATAGCTTTAAGGTGTGCAAAGTACTTTGTATATGATATCTCATTAGATCCTCACAACAACCCTGTGAAGTAGGTGCTGTTTTTCCATGTTCTAAAATAATTTAAGAATTGGGCCTAATTACATAGGAAATAAATAAGTCAAAGAATGATTTGTCCAGTTCTATGGGTAGCTTGTGGAGCTTGGCTAGTTATTGCACAGAATATGAAGTGGGCCCAGAATTGTATTGGAAATTTGGCTGGATTACAGTTGGGAAATTGGGAAATTACACAGTGCTTTCAAACTTCTCCTTGAGATAAATGGATATTTTTTTTAAAATACACCAAAATTTTTCTAGTCATGCCATGGCTCTGAAGTATGGAATACTAGTATTCAGAGAATTAAAAGTTTTGGTTAGCATGGGGCAATGGAGTGTTTGCATGATTTGAATGAGTAGGGTTTACCAATGAGTAGGTTCTACCAACACCAGGGTCACACAGCTAGTAAGTGTTAAGTGTCTGAGGCCAGATTTGAACTCAGGTACTCCTGACTCCAGGGCCAGTGCCCTATCCACTGTGCCACCTAGCTGCCCCCAGAAGAAGCAATCTTAAAAGAAGTGTATAAGTGGCAAATGCGGTAAGGCAGTTCTGGTAAAAGTGAGGGATGAGCCTGCATGTTCTGACAATGTTAGGAAAGCTAGAAAAATGTCTCCGATATGTTTGGTGGGCCCAATATAGTGCCTTTATGGAAAAGTTTGAAAAAAGCAGCATAGGATGAAAAGGCATATTTAGTTATCTTCATCACTGACGCGGTTCCTCACACATTAACATCAGATCCATTCATGAATCACCATGATATTAAATATCTACTTCTAAATTTTTCTTTTCAAATTTGGTTTCAGTTATATATCCTTAATATTTCAAATTCAACCTTTTCAGTTTATACCGTAGTCATAAATATAAACAAGTATTTGTTACCATATTAGTAATATGTTAGTATTAGTAAATTAGTAAAACCCTGTACCACTAAGATTACCAGGCACAACATGCATGATGTAATTCTAAAATTCAAATAGCTGTTATAATTAATTTACTATATTCAAATAATAAATTTGATTTTTAGAACAAAAGCTAAAATCAAGTTTTTGATAAAGTTAATTAATTTTACTGTATGCCGTAAACAATCGCCATTGAAATATCTTTAATAATATAAGACCAAAACCTCCACTAAAATTTTTAGAACAGAAATCTTGAGAAATTAGGTAGCTAAGTAGTACTGGACTTGGAGTTCCAAAGAGCTGAGTTCAAATGCAGTCACAAATATTTACTAGCTTCATGACCCTGGGAAATCCACTTAATCTCTCTTGGCCTCAGTTTTTTCATCTGTAAAATGGGGATAATAGCACCTACCTTCCACCATGTGTGATGATAAAATGAGACACTACTTTGAAAGTACTTTGGAAACCTTAAAGAACTACATAAATGTTAGCTATGAATCCTAATTAATATAGCTTACTACATTAAGATTGTTTTAAGATTAAACAAAAACTAAAATATTAGTTCCACCTGATTAAGAAACTATCTTGCCGGGGCAGCTAGGTGGTGCAGTGGATAGAGCAACGGCCCTGGAGTCAGGAGTACCTGAGTTCAAATCCGGCCTCGGACACTTAATACTTACTAGCTGTGTGACACTGGGCAAGTCACTTAACCCCAATTGCCTCACTAAAAAAAAAAAAAAGAAACTATCTTGCCTTCTATGACTGGGCAATGATGCCATCCAAGGTAATGCACTGTTTCTTGCCTAAAACAAATGTTAATATTTTAGAAGCTTTTCATTTATTAGGAGTTCCAAGGTGTTTGGCAAATGAGTATCCTTTGGCTATACTAGAATTTATCTACATATATAATGTATTTATGCTCACATTAAGGTGACCTAGTTATGGCTCAACTATTATCTTCCACCCCATCAGAGCCCTTTAAGAATTACCGAGTCACATAGATTGTGACTAAATAAATAAAAGGGGAAAATGAGTAGGTTAATGTCCTCCTTCCTCAATTTCCCTCAGGGAAAAGAGAGGGAAAATGGGGAAAAGAGAATTTAAAACACTAATAGTTACCACTAAGTTTAGAACAACTTTTAAGTATCATGTATAAATTTCAGAGGATAAAGTGACATGATATTTTCTAAACCTATGTACTAACCAACTTTTATTAAAAATCTGACATTTAAAAACCTGACTTTAATATTAGAGCTAGAAGAAATCGTAGTGATCCTACAATACAATGTCTTCATTTTACAAAATAAGCTGATATAGATATAGACACTAAATTAACTGATATTGTGGAATTCTTAAGCAATAATATTATCATAACTTATTTCTCATCCCTACTAGGCTAACACAGTAAATAATGGAAGGCTGGCTTAAAAGTTTTCCTTGGAAGGGTAAATAAAGGAACTGATAGAAGTGATTTTATTATGCATAAAGAAGAAACCGCATTTCACCAAACATTTATCATCTAGAATGCAGTGATTATTATAAACATTTGTAAAAATATTACTATGAAAATGATTGCAGTGTATATGAAAACAATGACTTCAGAGGATCATGTGTCCCAAAAATCTTTGTTCAATTTAAAACTTTTAATCATTTAAGAACTATAAATGCTACAAACCTACAAAAACATCATTTGAAATTATATAAAGTTCTTTTACATTTATTTAGTTTTTTGAATTTTGAATAATAAAATTTTCGTTTTAATTTAATAAGACAGGGAACTCTGCCATTATGCATTGCATGTGCAACAATTACTGAATGATTTTCTCAGATGGATCAGTCTGTTGGAAAGGTCCTTTTGCTTGGCTACCTTAGTCAAATGAAATAGATTTTTTTCTTGTAGGATCATGACAAAACTATCATGTATACATCAAAACCTCATTCTTTGGATGATTTTAACATAAGAATTACAAATGTATTCCTTTCAGTCACTGAATAGCAGCAGCTGGGAGTTTTTAGAAATTTAAATAATAAGGTAGAGCAAGGTATAGCACAATATTATTGTTATATTGAATTTTAATAAGACACCTATTGATATTTTAAAAGACTCAAAATATTTTAAAGTTTGTTGCATTTATACTGCTGAGGTTACTAAAGCTTAAAATTGCACTAAGACTTTTGGGACACTGTATATGTCTGTTTATAAACACTCTCATAATTCTGATTTCAACATGAAATGGTTTGCCATGGGATGTGGACTCAAGGTAGAGGCTTGACTACTTTTTGGGTATGTTATAGAGGAGATTGTATTCAGGTCTGATATCTGAGGTCTTTTTCTAACCATCAAAGTCTATGATTCTATGGGTACAGAGGAGGATTTAAAATGTTAGAAAATATAATTCAGGAGTAAGAAAAGAGAGGCAAAAGGCTTGTAGATTACACAGAAACCTTTCAGCTATACACCATAATAAGAATTGAGAAGTGCTTGACTTGGGGAAAGTGCCACATAATATCAAAAGATGATTTTTTGCAGGGACAGAAAACCACTGGTTACTGATGTGGCAATGATTTCCACAGTTGCCTATTTATGATCATACCACCTAAGTTAAGAAAAATCAAATTTACAACACTAGAAGAATAAAAAAGAAAAAGTTATTGCCTACAATTAAAAACAACCTATATAATAAGCAAGCTATTATAGGAAATGATGGGAGAGCATCAGACATAGATTGTAATGATTTCTTAAATAAGTTTAGCTAATGTAACTCAATTGCCATAATGAAGAGGCCAAAAAGATCCTAGAAACTACCTCAACAAAATACAAAAACAAAGAAAAAAATGAACTACATCATCTTGGTTAAGCAAAGAGATGAGGAAGCCAAGGACACTAATTAAGATTTTAGAAATGAATCTATATTCTGTTGGGAAAGGAAGGATAGTGGAAAATTATACTGGAAAACAACAATAACAAAAGGCTTTATTTCACAACCATAAAATAGGAAAATTTTATAGTTGATTTTTTTTGCCTGACTTCAAATTTGACTTCAGATTTTGTCTATTGCCCACCATTTTCATCAGTTTTACATGAAGAATCATTTGACTAAACAAAATTGGGCTCATTTAACTCACCTAAAATGTAGGTAATGACAATATCATATGGTATTTTGTCTGTGGAATATCCCTTATCAATGTCCAACATTAGTCAGCCAGCATACTTGGACTTGACTTGCCCTGGTATTGCATTTCCTTTCGTAGTTTTCTTGATGGAAGCATTTCTGGTGCTCCATCACTAATAGTACCTAGGTTTTCTGGGAAGAAGTCCAAATGTGAATCCAAGAAATTTATCTTGGGTGATATGTTATATCCCTTAACATCATAGATTTTGAGAGGAACATTGACAGTTTCTTGGTGATTTTCTGCTTCTTAGTTTCCAAAAAAAATTTAATCACTTTTGGAAATGTTTTCTATTCTGCTCCTTTAACTGTTCTTCAAAACAATGATCTTTAATCACTTTCCATATTGAAGACTTACAAGCATCCCCTCTGATTTTTAGCCTGATTCTTGGAAATTTATTCTTCAGATTAAAAAAACAAAAACAAAACCAGTATTGTTTCAATCCATCATCTTGATAAAAAAAAATCAGTAAGTCAAATTTAATGTATAATGATGGTAAGAAAATTCAAGCTTGGGGGCAGCTAGGTGGAGCAGTGGATAAAGCACCGGCCCTGGATTCAGGAGGACCTGAGTTCAAATCCGCCTCAGACGCTTGACACTTGCTAGCTGTGTGACCCTGGGCAAGTCACTTAATCCCCATTGCCCCCCCCAAAAAAGAAAAAAAGGAAAAAAAGATAATTCAAGCTTTACCACATTTTTCCCCCTGAAAAATCTGTTCATTCCTTGCTGGTCAGTGTTTTAATACAGTAGTATTTTCTGTCTCTAATTCCCTATTGATAAATAGGCATTCGTATAAGTCAAGTTATAATCTTAGTGAAAGAGATTGCTCTTTTTCAGATTTCCCTAATATGCCAATACTGTTCTCCTGAATGCTTCTCAAGAGATGTTTATTGTCTTGAGAGTACTTTGGTGCCCTCTTGAAGGAGATTCCGTATTTTAAATCTAGAAGTAAAAAGTTCCACTTGATTCTTAGTTAAGATAATGAACAAGGTCCTTAAGTATGCTCAACAGAGGGTCTTATGAGAGAAAGGCTCCTTCACATGGGAGAGGGAGAGATCACTTCTTTGGTTGTCTCCTACCATGTCATGTTGAACTTGCTTATTACAATCTGGTATCATTAGGTTCATATTTATTCAAATTTCAACTTTCTTATACTATGTACAATGTCTTAAACTGTGGATGGTAGATTTGGATATTGTACAGTATGTTTAAAGATAATTACTGATATATGGGTTTTTTAATTATAAAAGTATTTTATTATTTTCTAGTTACATGTAGTGATCATTTTCAACATTTGTTTTTATAAGATTTCTAGTTCCAAATTTTTCTCTCTCCCTCCCTTCCCTGCCCCCTCTCCAAGACAGCAAGCAATTTAATATAGGTTATATATGTATAATCACATCAAACAGTGAAAGTAGAATCAGAACAAAAGGGAACAACCTCAAAAAAGAAAAAACAAAAACAAAAAAGTAGAAACAGCATGGTTCAATCTGGATCCAAACTCCACAGTTCTTTTTTCTGGATGTGGAGAGCATTTTCTATCATGAGTCCTCTGGAATTATCTTAGATCATTGTATTACTGAGAAGAGTTAAGTCTATCATGGTTGGTTACCACACAATATTGTTGATAATGTGTACAATGTTCTCCTGGTTCTGCTCATTTTACTCAGCATCAGTTCATGTAGGTCTTTCCAGGTTTTTCTGAAATCTGCCTGCTCACTGTTTCTTACAGCACAATAGTATTCCATTACATTCATATACCACAACTTGTTTAGCCATTCCTCAATTGATGGACATCCCCTCAATTTCCAATTCTTCACCATCACAAAAATATTTTTGTACATGTAGGTCCTTTTCTCTTTTTTATGATCACCTTGGGATATAGACTCAATAATGGTATTGCTGGGTCAAATGGTATACACAGTTTTATAGCCCTTTGGGCATAGTTCCAAATTGTTCTTCAGAATGGTTGGATCAGTTCACAACTCACTCCATGCATTAGTGTTCCAATTTTTTCACAGCTTCTCCAACATTTTTTATTTTCCTTTTTTGTCATATTAGCCAATCTGATAGGTGTGAGGTGGTGCCTCAGAGTTCTTTTAATTTTCATTTCTCTAATCAATAGTGATTTAGAGCATTTTTTTATATGGCAATAGATAGCTTTGATTTCTTCCTCTGAAAACGGCCTGTTCATATTCTTTGACCATTTCTCAATTGGGCAATGGTTTGCATTCTTTTCTTTCTTTCTTTCTTTTTTTGGTGAGGCAATTGGGGTTAAGTAACTGCCCAGGGTCACACAGCTAGTAAGTGTCAAGTGTCTGAGGTTGGATTCGAACTCAGGTCCTCCTGACTCCATGGCTGGTGCTTTATCCACTGCACCTGTATATTTTAGAAATGAGGACTTGATCAGAAACACTGGCTATAAAAATTATTTCCCAGCTTTCTGCTTCCCTTCTAATTTTGGCTGAATTGCTTCTGTTTGTACAACCCCTTTTTAATTTAATGTAATAAAAATCATCCATCTAGCATTTCACAATATTATCTATCTCTTGTTTGGTCATCAATTCTCCTCTCCATAGATCTGAGAGGTAAACTATTCTTTCCTCTCTATGGTATCACCCTAAATCTTGTACCCATTTTGACCTTATTTTTGTATATGGTGTAAGTTGTTCTATGCCTAGTTTCTGCCATACTATCTTCCGGTTTTCCCAGCAGTTTTTGGCAAATACTGAGTTCCCATTCCAGAAGCTGGAGTTTTGGGGTTTATCAAACATTAGATTACTAAAGTCATTTACTACTGTGTCTCCTGTGTCTAAGCTATTCCATTGATCTACCACTCTGCTTCTTAGCCAGTACCAAATAGTTTTGATGACTTTTACTTTATAGTATAGCTTCATATTTGGTATGGCTGGTCCACCTTCCTGTGAATTTTCTTTTTAGTTCCCTTGATATTCTTGGCCTTTTGTTCTTCCGGATGAATTTTGTCATTATTTTTTACAGCTCCATAAAATGATTTTTAGGTAGTGTGATTGCTAGGGCACTGAATAAATAAATTAGCTTGGGTAGAATTGTCATTTTTATTATATTAGCTTGGCCTATCAATGAGCAAATGATAGTTTTCCAATTGTTTAGATCTGATTTTATTTGTGCTGAATGTGTTTTGTAATTATGTTCATAGAGTTCCTGGGTTTGTCTAGGCAGGTAGACCCCCAAATATTTTATATTGTCTACATTTACTTTAGATGGAATTTTTCTTTCTATTTCTTGCTGCTGAACTTTGTTGTTCATGTATAGAAATGTTGACATAAATCTGTGGATTTACTTTCTATGCTGCGACTTTGCTAAAGTTGTTAATTACTTCAAGTGCATTCTTAGTTGATTCTCTAAGTATACCATCATATCATCTGCAAAGCGTGATAGTTTTGTTTCCTCTTTGCCTTTTCTAATATTCTAATTCCTTTAATTCCCTTTTCTTCTATTATTGTTAAAGATAACTTTTCTAGTACAATATTAAACAATAGAGGTGATAATGGACATCCCCATTTCATCATTGATCTTATTGGGAATGCCTCTAACTTATCCCCATTACATATAATGTTTGCTGATGGTTTTAGGTAGATACTGCTTATCATTTTTAGGAAAGCTCCATTTATTACTATGCTCTCTAATGTTTTTAATAGGAATGAGTGCTATATTTTGTCAAAAGCCTTTTCTGCATCTATTAAGATAAAGACATGATTTTGGTTAGTTTTGTTATTGATGTAGTTGATTATGTTGATAGTTTTCCTAATGTTGAACCAGCCCTACATTCCAGGTATAAGTCTCACTTTGTCATAGTGTATTATCCTGGTGATAAATTGCTGTAATCTCTTTGATAATATTTTATTTAAGACTTTGCATCTATATTCATTTGGGAAATTGGTCTTTAATTTTCTTTCTGTTTTAGTTCTGCCTGGTTTAGGGTATCAATACCATATTTGTGTCATAAAAGGAATTTGGTAGAACTTCACTTTTTTTTTTTAGTGAAGCAATTGGGGTTAAGTGACTTGCCCAGGGTCACACAGCTAGTAAGTGTGTGTTAAGTGTCTGAGGCTGGATTTGAACTCAGGTACTCCTGACTCCAGGGCTGGTGCTCTATCCACTGTGCCACCTAGCTGCCCCAACTTCACTTATTTTTCCAAATAATTTATACAGTATTGGAATTAATTGTTCTTTAAATGTTTGGTAGAATTCACTTGTAAACCCATCTGGCCCTGGAGATTTTTTTTCTTAGGGAGTTCATTGATGGCTTGTTCAATTTCTTTCTCTAAAATGGGCTTATTTAAGGCTTTCATATCCTCTTCAGTTAATCAAAGCAACTTATACTTTTGTAAATATTCCTTAAATTCATTTAGCTTACCAAATATATTGACATACAGTTGGGCAAAATAGCTCCTAATTATTGCTTTAATTTCCACTTCATTGGTGGTAAATTCACCACTTTCACTTTTGATACTGGTAATTTGGTTTTCTTCTTTCTTTTTAAAAATCAAATTAACCAAGAGTTTATCTATTTTATTTATTTTTTCATAAAACAGCTCTTAGTTTTATTATTTCTATAGTTTTCTTACTTTCAGTTTTCTTAATTTCTCCTTTAATTTTCAGAATTTCTAATTTAGTATTTAATTGGGGATTTAAAATTTTTTCTTTTTCTAGCTTTTTTAATTGTATGCCCAATTCATTGATCTCCTCTTTCTCTATTTTATGCGTGTAATCACTTAGAGATATAAAATTTCCCCTAAGAATTGCTTTCTCTGCATTCCATAAACTTTGGCATGTTGTCTCATTGTTGTCATTCTCTTGGATGAAGTTATTGATTGTTTCTATGATTTGTTGCTTGACCCACTCATTCTTTTTTTTTTTTTTTAATTATTTTTTAAGGCAATCGGAGTTAAGTGACTTGCCCAGGGTGACACAGCTAGTGTTAAGTATCTGAGGTCGGATTTGAACTCAGGTTCTCCTGACTCCAGGGCCAGTGCTCTATCCACTGCACCACCTAGCTGCCCCCCACTCATTCTTTTTTTTTTTTTTTTAGTGAGGCAATTGGGATTAAGTGACTTGCCAAGGGTCACACAGCTAGTAAGTGTCAAGTGTCTGAGGCCAGATTTGAACTCAGGTCCTCCTGACTCCAGGGCTGGTGCTCTATCCACTGCACCACCTAGCTGCCCCTACTCATTCTTTAGGATGAGATTATTTAGTTTCCAGATAATTTTTGGTCTTTCCATTGCTCTTTATTATATATCATTTTTATTGCATCATGATCTGAAAAAGATGCATTTACTATTTCTGCCTTTCTACATTTGACCGTGAGATTTTTGTGCCCTAATACCAGATCAATTTTTGGGTAGGTGTCATGTACTACTGAGAAAAAGGTATATTCCTTTCTATCACCTTTCAATTTTCTCCAGACATCTATCATATCTAACTTTTCTAAAATTCTATTCACCCCTTTAGCTTCTTTCTGATTAATTTTTTGGTTAGATTTATCTAGTTCTGAGAGGGGAAGATTAAGTCCCCCACTAGTATAGTTTTGCTGTCTATTTCTTCTTGTAATTCACTTGAGTTCTCTCCTGAGAATTTGCATGCTATAACACTTGGTGCATATATGTCTAATACCTTTTAGCAAGATGTAGTTTCCTTCCTTGTTTCTTTTAATTAGATTTATTTTTGCTTTTGCTTTGTCTGAGATAAGGATTGCTAACCATTCCAGATGAATTTTATTTTTATTTTTTCTAGATATCTAAAATTCTTTGGGGGGGGGTAATTTGATTGGTATGGCACTGAATAAGTAAATTAATTTATGTAGAATTGTCATAGTTTTACAAATATTGAACTAGCCCTGCATTCTTGGTAAAAATCCCACCTTGTCATAGTGTATAATTCTTGTGATATAATGCTGTAATCTCATTGCTTTAAAAGTTTTATATCAATATTCCTTAGGAATTTGGTAAGACTCCTTGTTTGACTATTTTTCCTTTTATGGCACATATATGGTTTTGATACTTAAACCAGAAAGTGAAAATAGAGAAGTAAAACTATAGACTAATTTACCAAATGAATAAAATTTTAACACTCCAAATTAAAAATCCCCAATTAAATACCAAATTGGAATTAATTGTTATTTAAATGTTTGGTAGAATTAATTTGTCAATCCATCTGGTTCTGGATATTTTTTTCCCAGGGAACTCATTTATGCCTTATTCAATTTCTTTAAATAAGATAGGGTTATTCAATTTCCTCTTTTGTTAATCTGGGCATTTTATGGTTTTGCAAATATTTACCCATTTCTTTTAAATTGTTAGACTTATTGGTATATAACTGGGCAAAATAGCTACTAATTGCTTTAATTTCCTCTTTACTGGTGGTGGATTCACCCTTTTCATTTTTGATACTGGTAATTTGGCTTTCTTCTTTTAAAAATCAAATTAACCAGTAGCTTATTTTTTGAATAAAACTTTGTTACATTCAATTTTATTTATCTCTCCCTTGATTTTCAGGATTTCTACTTTGGTGTTTAATTGAGATTTAAAATTTTTAAAAAACTTTTTTTAAAGTTGCATGCTTAATTTATTGAGCTGCTTTTTCTCTTTTATTGATGTAAGCATTTCAAGATAAAAATTTCCCCTAAATACTGCTTTGGATGCATCCCATAAATTTTGGTATGTTGTCTCATTGTTGTAATTTCTCTTTAATGATAAATTAATGATTTAATGACAATAATTTAATGACAAATTATCGAATGTTTCTATGCTTTGTTTTTTGACCCATTCACTCTAGGATTAGATTATTTAGTTTGCAATTATTTTAATCTATATTTCCATGGCCCTTTATTGAGTATCATTTTATTACATTATAGTCTGATAAGGATGCATTTAATATTTCTGTATTTGGTTATGAGGTTTTCATGCCCTAATGTATGCTCAATTTTTGTGAAGTTGCCATATACAGCTGAGAAAAATGTAAACTCATTTTTATTTCCATTTAGTTTTCTTCATAGGTTTATCATATCTAACTTTTCTAAAATTTTACCCATTTCCTTAATTTATTTCTTGTTTATTTTATGGTTAGATTCAACTAGTTCTGAGAGGAGAAAGTTGAAGTGCTGCACTAATACAGTTTTACTGTCTATTTCCTTCTATAACCCATTTAAGTTTTCCTTTGAGGATTTGGATGCTATGGCACTTAATGCTTATGTTTATTGTTGACATTATTTCATTGCCTATGGTACCTTTTAGTGGAATGTAGCTTTCCCTGCTTATGTCTTTTAATGAGGTCTACTTTTGCTTTAGCTTTGTCTGAGATCATGATTGCTCCCTCCCACCACCTTTTTTAACCTTAGGTGAAGCATGATAAGATTTTGCTCCAGCCTCTCATTTTTGTTCTATGTGTATGTCTGTTTCAATTATGTTTCTTGTAAACAACATATTGTTGGATTCTGGGTTTAAAAAATTTTTTTCTTAACTTTTTTTTTTGGGGGGGGGTTAAGGCAATTGGGGTTAAATGACTTGCCCAGGGTCACACAGCTAGTAAGTGTCAAGTGTTTGAGGCTGGATTTGAATTCAGGACCTCCTGAATCTAGGGCTGGTGCTTTATCCACTGTACCACCTAGCTGTCCCCTGGATTCTATTTTTTAATCCATTCTGCTACCTGCTCCCATTTTATGGGTGAGTTTATCACATTCACAGTTATGATTATTAACTATTATTTCCTTCCATCCTATTTTTCCTAATTATCATTCTCTCTCTCTCCCTCTCTCTCTTCCTCCTCAAAAGTCTATTTTGCTTTTGACCACTGCTTCCCTTAATTTGCATTCCCTTATATCAATCCCTTCCCCATGACCCCACCCTCCATCTCTTATCTCCTTTCTCTCCTACTTTCCAGTAGGGCAAGATAGATTTCCATACCCAATTGAGTATGTTATTCCCACTTTGAGTCCAATGAAAGTAAGATTCAATCATTGACCCCACCCCCAAATCTTCTCCATTGTAAAAGCTCTTTCATGCCTTTTTTTTTTTTTTTGGTGGGGCAATGAGGATTAAGTGACTTGCCTAGGGTCACACAGCTAGTTAAGTGTCAAGTGTCTGAGGCTGGATTTGAACTCAGGTCCTCCTGAAGCCGGAGCTGGTGCTTTATCCACCGTGCCACATAGCTGCCCTTCATGTGTTTTTAATGAGTTAATTTATCCAGATGTTCCTCTTCCTTCCCCCTTCCCCCAGTTCATCCCTCTTTCTCATTCTTTTATATTTTTTTGGAAATTATCCCATCATATTCAACTCACACCCATGCCCTCTATTATACTTCTTCTATCTGTCCCAATAATGATAAAGTTCTCAGGAGTTATAATTATCATCTCCCCATATGGGAATGTAAACAATTTTAACATTATTTAACACCTTCTGTTTTCTCTTTCATCTTTACCCTTTTACACTTTTCATTAGTCTTCTATTTGAAAGTCAATTTTTAAAAATTCAACTATAATATTTTCATCAGGAATGCTTGGAAGTACTCTATTTCATTAAATAATGCATTTCCCCCAACCCCAGAATGACTATACTCAGTTTTGCTGGGTAAGTTAATTTTGGTTGCAATCCTAGCTCCTTTGCCTTCTGGAATATACATAATGCACATACACACACACACACATACACACACACACACATTTATATATCCTAAGCTCTATAATCTTTAATGTGGAAGCTGCTAAATCTTGTGTGATCCTGACTGTGGCTCCACAATATTTGAATTGTTTCTTTCTGGCTGCTTGCAGTATTTTCTCCTTGATATAGGAGCTCTGGTATTTAGCTTTAATATTACCAGGTATTTTCATTTTGGAATCTCTTTCAGAAGTTTATCATTGGATTATTTTCATTTCTATTTTATCCTCTGGTTCTAGGATAGCATGGCAGTTTTTCTTGATAATTTCTTAAAATATGATAAATATGATTTTTTATCATAGTTTTCAGGTAGTCCAATAATTTTTTTAAAAATAATTTTTGGGGCGGCTAGGTGGTGCAGTGGATAAAGCACTGGCCCTGGATTCAGGAGTTCCTGAGTTCAAATCCGGCCTCAGACACTTGACACTTACTAGCTGTGTGACCTTGGGCAAGTCACTTAAGCCCCATTGCCCCGCAAAAAAAAAATTTTTATTTTTTAATTTTAATTTTTTTTGCAGGGCAGTGAGGGTTAAGTGACCTGCCCACAGTCACACAGCAATAATTCTTAAATGATTTCTCTTGGATTCATTTTCCAGACCAGTTGCTTTTCCAAGGAGATTTCACATTTTCTCTTTTTCATTCTTTTGATTTAGTTTTATTATTTCTTTTTATCTAGTGGGGTCATTAGCTTCAGCTTGTCCAATTCTAATTTTTAAGGAATTATTTTATTCAGTGAATTTTATACCTCTTTTTAAAAAATTTGTCCAATTTTACTTTTTAAGGAGTTCTTCTCTAAAATGTATTTTTATGATTCTTTTACCATTTGTGCAATTTTTAAGGATTTTTTCCCCCTCCCCCCAGTATTTTTGTGCTCTTTTTACCAAACTGTTGACTATCTTTTCATACTTTTCTTGCATCTCTTTCATTTCTTTCCCCAATTTTTTTTTTCTATTTCACTAATTTGATTTTTTTTTTCCTGCAGGGCAATGGGGGTTAAGTGACTTGCCCAGGGTCACATAGCTAGTAAGTGTCAAGTGTCTGAGGCTGGATTTGAACTCAGGTACTCCTGAATCCAGGGCTGGTGCTTTATCCACTGTACCACCTAGCTGTCCCTCACTAATTTGATTTTTAAAGTCTTCCAGGAATTCTTGTTGGGCTTGTGTCCAATTCACATTTTTCTTTAAGGCTTTGCTTATAGGTATTTTGACATGGTTGTCTTCTGAGTTTGCTTCTTGATTTTCCTTGTCACCATAATAATTTGCTATAGTCATGTTTTTGTTTTTGTTGTTGTCTGCTCATTTTCCTAGTCTGCTTCTTGACTTTTAGCTATGTTAAAGTTAGGCTCTGATCCTGGGGAGGAAAGGGCACTCTCCTAAGCTTCAGGTTTTTTGTGCTGCTGTTTTCAGAACTAGTTCTGGGGGTATGTAGGTTTTTAGTTCTTCCAAGGTGGTATGATCTAAGAAGAGGTGTGATCTTTCCTCTCCTGACCTGTGCTCTGGTCTTTACCCAGGAAGAGACCTTGTTTCCCAACCTTTTGTTGGTTGTCACTACAGAATTTGATTCCAGGCATTATTTTAAAGTTGCTTGGAGGATAATTTGGATGAGTTCAGTTGAGCTTCTGCTTCTACTCCACCATCTTGGCCTCTAAAGATTTTTATAGCCAACTCGAGGTCCATAGGAACATTTGTATGAGGAAGTTGAAATGACCATGTAGAAAAAGATGGTAAGTGCGGCTTAACTAGATTAGGGCTTCTTAAAGTTTTTCCACTCATGATGTCTTTTGGCCCAAGAAATTTTTACATGACCCTGGATATATAGGTATATAAAATAGGTATGCATAAGCTTTTACTGTTCCCAAATTTTTCGTGACCCCCATATTCAGTTACAAACCCCATATGGGGGTTGCGATCCACAGTTTAAGAAGCTTTGGACTAGACCAATTATATCCAGAGGATATCCATACTGGAGCAAGCAAATTGAGGGTACTAAGAAATTAATTTTCAAGATATCTAGAAAATAAGAGGATATCAAATGCTTAAAAAATCCTCAAAAACCTTAGGTATCCTTCTTCCCTCCAAAAGGCAAAACTGAGATTATAAGATTAGTAAATGACCTTGCCTAATTTATCTCTTCAAAGTATTATGAAAATGACTGACACACATAGGGAATTTTTCATGAAAGTAAGATTTTTAGGCTTTTGCAAACATTTTATATAATACCACGTCTTCATTCACATACTTTCAAGAAAGGCATAGAGAATACAAGATTCCACTCTGTTTCATTATAAAACAAAAGGCATTTGATTCAGAAGTGTAAAAGTCAACCTTACAAACTATCCAATGAGGTATCTCCAACATGTTAATACAAAAATCAAACTTTCTAGTATAAGATAATTTTGTTATCTATTTCTCTGTATATAAGACATACAAGAGAAAGATGGATGTATGTTTACCAAATTAATTTGCTTAATATTAGGCAGAGTACTCAAGGAAAAGTGATTCCCTAATGAAGTCCTACAGATGTTCTTGTTTGTGGGTCATTAAAGAAAGCCCTAATAAAGTACATAGCTTCCCAACTGAGACCTATAAATACTGAAGAAAAAACAAGTCCTTGCGGCATAAAGAATGCCTATTGTCCATGCAGTGGGATACACAACTCTTAGAAATCATCAGTCAATACACAGACATTGGACAGAAACACTATGTATGGTAAATTGTGCTCACAATTTAGCAGGAGACCCTGATTACTTTTGGGAAATTTCACAGTTCCTTTAAGGATCCTTATCCCTGACACCAAGGTTCATTTTTTGTTTTTTTTTTTAAACTCTTTTTTTTTTTAAGGTTCGTTTTTTTGTTTGTTTGTTTGTTTTTGTTTTGTTTTTGCGGGGTAATGAGGGTTAATTGACTTGCCCAGGGTCACACAGCTAGTAAGTGTCAAATGTCTGAGGCCGGATTTGAACTCAGGTCCTCCTGAATCCAAGGCCAGTAATTTATCTACTGCGCCACCTAGCTGTCCCAAAGGTTCATTTTTTAACATCAGTATCCTTCTGATAGTGTTATATGGCCAAAAGTTATGGAATACTAGTCTGAAAAACTGACTTGATGATCCCCTAAAGGGCAATGGAGAAGCCATAATGATGGGTCGAGCAAGCTGCAATAAATTACAAATGAGGAATTGCGTGAAAGTCATATAAAAGGATGTCAGAAACATTTGAAGGATAACAGAAGGAAATAAGCATTTACATAGCACCTACACTGTACCAGACACTATGCCAAGCACTTTTCCAGATATTACTCATTTGTCAAAACAGCCCTGGCAGGTAGGTGTTATTATTATTCCCATTTTATAGTTGGAGAAACTGAGGCAAACAGTGGTTATGTGATTTGCCCTGGGTCATATAGCTAGTAAGCATCTGAGGTCAGGTTTGAACTGGAAAATGACTGGAAAGAGTGTGAAGAAAACCAAAGGCCAGCTCAGTTTTTATTTATACCCAAAGGAAGGTTCCTAGCACTCTGGATGAACCTTCTGTGTAAGGATATGGACAAGGGTCTGTCTGGATAGGTAGGAAGGGATAAGCTTAGATAGAGTCATAGATTGAGGACTGGCATGTGAAGTAAAGAGATAAAAGATAATAATGAATAAGAAAGGAAACAGACAACAAATGTATGTTATAAACAAGCATTAAGGACTTTTGATTAAGGACTGCACTAGTGAAATTAGTACTCTCACATGGCTGAGATCTCAGATCTAAATATCTAAATAATATTGCAATAGTAATACTAATAGCTAGCATTTATAAAGCACTTTACAAATATTTTCTTATTTTATTCTTATAATAACCATAGGATGTAGGAGCTATTGCTATCATCATTTTAAATAAAAGGGAAATCAAGGAAGACAGAATTCTATAAGTGATTTGCCCATTATCACACTGCTAGTAAGTGTCTGCGGTTGGATTTGAATTCAGGTTTTACTTATCCAGGTCCAGCATACTAGTGCTACCTAGTTGCCTATATAGAGTATCTTGGAAGAGAGAATCCAAAATTCATTTTAAGTGACAATACACTTACCTTTGATTTGAGGTAGATATTTGCTGATGACAGTTTTGAAATTTTGCACATATAACTAAGTAATGAAATGACACAAAGAATGACAAGGCCATCACTAATTATTGCTTGAGCAAATATTGTCCATTTCAATTGATTTTCTGAAACATCTCCATGAACTAACATTGAACAAGTTAAGTTCATCACCAAAAAGAGAAGACTTGCCATCATAAATCCCAGGTGTAGAATTCTGAAAAACAAAACAAAAGAAAACAAATAACCCGAGCAAACTTGTTAGGTGCATTTACAAAAATAATGAAAGAAACTTAAAAATCAGTTCATGCTTCCTCAGATATATTAACTTCATAATCTCATTAAAACAAACTTTACTAATGGTATGCAAATACAAAACTGTCAGTAAGAACAACACTAGGAGTATTAAAGCTCAAAAGGAATTGAGGTTAGTGAGGAATGCCAAGAATAACAAAAATTGTTTATTTTTTAAAAAGCTATGTTGAAGAAAAGATGGTTAAAGAACAGGACAGCTATGTGAGGTAGATGGCATGCTAATTGTGTGATGTTTAAAATATAAATGTGTGGTTGCCTTAAATTAGAAGCTTTAGTACCAGTCTTTGGGCATTAAGCATTTATTAAAGCATACCAGGCATTCATGTGGAGTTCAGAAAGTTAAGAAAAGGCCTATCTAGCCTAAAGTTCCACCCTGGTTGGGTTCTTCCTCAAGTCCTCTGCCAGGAGCCTGCTTCAACTACGAACTCCCTTCAAACTGAGTATGGAAGCTTTTTATAGGTCTGGAGCATAGGCAGTCCTTACACTGCTTCAAGCTGGATTGGTTAGCGTCATACAGTTCCACTGGTTCACTGGACTTGAAGGTGGTCTCCAGTTGAGTTCAAAGTCCTTAGCTTCTGGGAACAATACCTTCTTAAGGACTATACAGGTGTGGTTACAATCTAACTTGAAGTAGGCTAATCATCAGTCAATCACTCTTACTTAATTCAATCAGTTTAGATTAATCTCCAGGTGGATCTTTGAGTATCTGACAAATCCCATTATTTTCTCACATCCCCCCTTTGTTTATTTGAGGAACATGGAGTATTTCCTTGATGAAACAATTGATAACTACCCTTCTTTTACATATAATTACCAGTGAAGTATATCAGTACCAGGACATATCATATGGCCCCTGTTGAACTGAACAGCCAATTTGATGCACATATGATAAATGGAGGAGGTTAGGGAATGAGGTCATCATCAATCTGGAATTAGGGGATCATGATGCATTGTTTTTTGTAAGTGCAGGAACTTATTACCCCTAAAGGTGAGGCAGCTATTTCTACCCAGTAGGTGTCCTAACTAGTTCAGGTGAGTGTTCTACTTCCCAGAAGCCAAAAGTGCACAAAAACAATAAATTGGTGCCTCCCTTAGACGGGGTTGAGATGTGACTTTCCAGTGTAGTATTTGTTTGGATCTAGCTCCCATGAATTTACCTATAAATTATTAGGGATAAGAAGGGACTTCTTTAAATGTAGTTTTAATTGTCTCCCTTCCTTATTCTATTTTCAGTGCATAGTTGCCTAAGCCTCAAAGTCCCTATCCCTTACTCTCCTCAAAGGGCTCTATTTACTCCAGGGAATCTGTTCAGATGCCCCTCAATTGGTAGGTTTCTTTTTCCTCCATTATGGTTAGGGTAACTTTTTTTTTTTTTTCACAAGGACTTGTGGGATAAAAGGGTAGAATTTAAAAGAGATGCCTTGCTTGCTTTTTTTTTTTTTTGGTGAGGCAATTGGGGTTAAGTGACTTGTCCAGGGTCACACAGCTAGTAAGTGTCAAGTATCTGAGGCCGGATTTGAACTCAGGTCCTCCTGACTCCAGGGCCAGTGCTCTATCCACTGCACCACCTAGCTGCCCCTGATGCCTTGCTTTTTAAAGGCACAGGGAATGTGAAGTTGTTTTGTATTAACTATGGTAAATTTATATTTTCCCCAAAGAAAAAGGAATATTTTATCTGGCTTTATGGCAATCCCGAGACCTTGGAGAAGTGTGAGGGATAGTTCTTGCCTAGTCCTAGTGATAGAAGAGGCACAGAGGCCTCTAAAAGGGCAAAGATTTAGTGTCACCTTTCCAGTAAGACTTCTAGGGAGAGAAAAGTCCTGGCTGATGGGACAAGGGAACACTGAGTAGGTAATGCTACAGGGTAAATCTCAGTATTGACTCTAGTACTGCATACAAGAGGATAATGGCCTCTTGAAGCTATCTTTTTATAGATGACCCTGACCTGTGATGAGGATAGATAATTGACAGAAATATCTGTGCTAATAGCCCTGATTTTTTTACCTTTTTACATCAGAAGACCCATTGTGAATTTCCAAGAAGCAAATCACTTCTACATTCACCACCATGCTCTAATTGATACCATCTTCCCCAGCCTCCTCTCCCCTCTGACTGGAGGGCAGAAATTTGACTTTCTCAGCTCACTTCACTTTGCATCTGCTGCCTTGATTTATTTCAACTGCTTGGAAGAAGATGCCCTGTGATAGATACCCTCTTTTGCAAATTTGTTTATCTCTCTTTTCAAGATTTCTATTTTGGTGTTTAATTGGGGATTTTCTTTTGTTTTCTACTTTGTTGTTGTTGTTGCACATACAATTTGTTGAGCATTCTCTTTTTTACTTACACAAATTTTAATATATGTAAAAACTTCTTTAAGTACTGTTTTGGCTGCATTCCACAAATTTTGGTATATTACCTTTTTGTTATTATCATTAATGAAATTATTGTCTCTTATTTTTTGACTCATTAATTCTTTAGGATTAATTTATTTAACTTCCAATTCATTTTAATCTTTGCTTTAAAAGCTCTTTTTTGAATATCATTTTTGTTGTATTATGATCAGTAAAACATATACTTAATATTTCTGCTTTTCTGCACAAGAAATTTTTATGCTATAATATATACTCAATTTTTGTACTATGCACAGATGAAAATAGGCATACTCCTTTCTAGTCCCATTCAATATTCTCCAGATGTCTGTCATATCTAACTTCTAAAATTCTATTAATCTCTTTATCTTCTTTCTTTTTTAAGCTATAGTTAGGTTTATCTAGGTCCAAGAGGAGTAAGTTAAAATCTAACACTATTATAGTTTTACTATTTATTTCCTCCTGTAACTCATTTAACTTTTCAGGACTTAGATGTAATGCCATTTGGTGTATATAAGTTTAGTATTGATACTAATTCAATGTCTAGTACCTGGTACCTACCACTGTAGACTTAGATGCTGGGCTAAAAGATTCAACCGAGCCACTATTCTCCTACTGTGATCATAGCCACACAGCTAAGGCTTGCTTTCAGGGACTTGTTTCTTGTTCAGTACACAGCTAGGGCCCATGCTCCCTCCCACCCCTTTCTGCCCTGGATCTATAACCCAGAAGTGGGTAATGGGCAACAGAGCTGCCAGATGGCAACTGTTCCTACACTTACTGCTAGTTCAGGGATCTTTTGGCATCTTTTTCTGCTTTGGTGCTTCCTGATTTGGTGCCTTTTCTTGGCCCTTTCTCTGTCCCTGGGTGCTAGAATGTTCTTTTCATGTTCCTTGCAAGAATCCATTCCCTGTATCTGCTGACTTTTCTATCTGTCTCCTTAGCCACACTGGGCTGGAAAAAATGACTCAATGTTATTTTTTCTAGGATTTTCCAATCAAAATTCAGTCTGGTTGCATTTTCTAGATCATTGTTGAGTATGGATTGTGGCAAGCTAGGCTGAGTTGTTTCCTTTTATTCCCCCATTTTGAGTTCATCTTTGTAGAGCTGATTCTTAATTAGCTGTGGTTTGGACTAGATCTTTGATGCTTCTTCCAAGTCTGAGATTCCATGATTCTATGATTTAATGTCAAATTAAGATTAGGTTTAGAAGACTCTACTAGACATAAAAATCTCTGAAAAATGAACATTTGTTGGGAAAATATAAAGGTACTTTTCTTTTTAGCACTATTTTAAATTCTAGCTTCTGCATTTTTATGACTATTTAAGCAAAATACTATGAAATCCATGAATGGAATGGACAGTCTGATTTCTTTTAATTTTGTAGAGGTTAGGTACAAATAAATTCCTTATGATTAATTATTATAATTCTTTTTTGATAAGGGAAAACTATTTACAAGAATGTTATATAGCCAGATTTTGTTTACCTTGAGATTACCAGTCATACTTTCAAGTTTGATGGTGTCTTCTCAGTTTGCTCACTTTCTAGGGTTGTGAGGATCAAATGAGATAATAATTGTAAAGTGCTTAACACAGTGTCTAGAATACTTTAGTAGTATTAATTATTAATTATGATTATTGCTATTTGCTATTGTTTCAAATTTTCAATATTGACTATTAGCATTTGAAAATCTTAAAATTCAAAAGCCTTAACTTCCATTCACTCAGAACAGTTCTATGAAGCAAAAAAGCTTGACTTTCTGTCTTATGCCAGAAAAATTGAGGTCATATTTTGTTTTAGTCTGTGCATATATGGTAGGGTTATCTCCAGAATAGAATTTTTTTTTTTTTAGTGAGGCAATTGGGGTTAAGTGACTTGCCCAGGATCACACAGCTAGTAAGTGTTAAGTGTCTGAGGCCAGATTTGAACTCAGGTACTCCTGACTCCAGGGCTGGTGCTCTACCCACTGCGCCACCTGGCTGCCCCTCAGAATATAATATTAATAATTACAAGGAAGAAACAAGTAAGGTTTGGAATGGTAAGTCATTCTACTTCCTGGTGTAAATACATGCCTCTTTAAGACAGATAATTTTGTTAACTGATGAGAAGACAAGAACATATATGAAAATTGTATATTTGAGAAACATGAAGAAAGTAGCCTTCGGGGTAAAAATAGCTGCATTGTTCTATTTCCCAGCACCTAATTTATGTATGACTGATAAAATTAACTAGAATTAATAGCTAAGTTAGAACTATTTTGTAATCATTGGACAAATGAACATTTGTTGATTAGCTAGGCACACTTGTTAAATGGGAAATATATTTTGGGGCTCAGGAGCTTTAGTGTAAAATAGTAGGAAGTTATCTCTTCCATTAAGCTTTCCCTGTAGAATCCTGAAAAGTTAAAGTTGTAGGATTGGCCACAACCTCTTACAACTCCTCAACCTACTAGTGCAGGTTGGGTGAGTAAGTCCACTTAGTAGGAATGGGTATTGGTTTACACACTCACTACACTAGCTTAGACATATTCAAATAAGGAAGTCTTTGATTTATTTGCCAATTTAGATTATTTATACCACTGGTTTCATAGTTTGGATATAGTTGCCAATATTTTGGGAATGATTTGCTCAAGATGAATGACCTAAAAATAAACTTCCTAAATTATATAGTGATTCATGATATAACTGACATTTAAATAGCATTTTAAAGATGCATTATGTATACATATATCACATACATGTATGTGTATATGAATGTATGTGTATAGTTCTATATATTACCACAACCCTGTGAGGTAAGTATTATAAGTATAATTTCTATTTTATAGATGATAAGAATGAAGTATAGAACTGGCTAAGTAATTTGCCCATTGTCACAGCTACTAAGTATCAGATGCAGAATTCAACTCCAGGTCTTCTTGGCTCCAAGTCTAGCACTCTATCCACTATGCTATGAAATACAAAGATTTAGTTTGAATGACTTATTTAATCTATGAATTTCAAGACTTTTAATTAGCATGGTCATAGAAAGTCAGTGCTAGCCAGTGCTGACCTTAAATATCATCTAGTAAGGTCACTTAATTTAACTGATGTGTCAGAAAAGTAAAATGACTTTCCTAAAATCCCATGCTAGCAACATATCAGAGATTACAATCCAAATTTCTTAATCTAGTATGTAGTTTCCACTATGCCAGAAAGTTTATAATCCACATATTTCCATAGACATCAATTCTTGTTTGTTTGTTTGTTTGTTTTTTGCAGGCAATTGGGGTTAAGTGACTTGCCCAGTGTCACACAGCTAGTAAATGTCAAGTGTCTGAGGCCGGATTTGAACTCAAGTACTCCTGAATCCAGGGCTGGTGCTTTAACCACTGTGCCATCTAGCTGCCCCAACATATCAATTCTTAAGCTAACAAGTATAGAAACAAAAGCTATTTCATGGAACTATAAAGAAATTCCATCCCAAACTAGAATAACATCTTTAGTTTGTTTCAGTTATTAGAAATTATTTCAGAGACTAGGAAAGCAGAAATCAGCAATAACATAGGGGCAGCTAGGTGGCGCAGTGGATAGAGCACCGGCCCTGGAGTCAGGAGTACCTGAGTTCAAATCTGGCCTCAGACACTTAACACTTACTAGCTGTGTGACCCTGGACAAGTCACTTAACCCCAATTGCCTCACTAAAAAAAAAAAGAAAAGAAAAAAAAGAAAGGGGGTGATAGCTAACCAAATAGATTAATTCCTAAATTAAATAGTGTCAATGAATTAAAACTTGAATGCAATTTGAAAATAAAAAGAGAATTTTACCTACAAGGTCAATACTTTTTGTAACTTTCCTATGTATTTTTAAACATTTCAAATCTTCTAAACTATACTCTCATCACTGATTTATTAGGCAAGAAATGTCCAATTTGTCATTAAATAGTCCTGCTTATGATACTTACTTGTTTTTGTCAAGGTCAGCTGCACATCTGACTTTACAGATAACCTATAAAGAAAGATTTGAAAAATGTATTAGCAAATATAATTGAGCACTGATATTTAATTGGCTATGTATAGCATATTTACAAAATACTACTAGTATTTTAGCTACTAAAAATAAAGTTAAACTGAAACCAGTTTGATTTTTCTTTATGTTAAAAAAGAATTGTTAAAAATAGTACCTAGTATTTATATAGAGCTTTAAGGTTTGCTAAGAGCTTTACATTTATAATCTTATTTGATCCTCACAATAACTCTGCCAGGTAGGGGTTATTATTATCTTTATTTTACAGAGAAAGGCGCTGACTCTAAGAGAGGTTAAATGACTTGCCTAGGGTAGCAGACCTAGTAAGCCTCTTAGGTGGGATTTGCATGCAGGTCTTTCTGCCTCTAATTCTTGCTCTCCATATATTACACCACACTGCCTTTCTACCTCTTCCTTAAAGGAAAATTAAGTTAAAAGAATGAACAACTTATTTCTATGTGATAAGGCTTCACAATGTTATGCAAAACTTTTGTTTTCTAATTTATTAAACTATATTACATGCCAACTATCCTAAACCTCACTTTACAAAGATGTTTTGACCTACACCCTACTTATATATATATACATATATATTAGAATATGACTCATTCCTTAAGATTCTTTTATAGAAAGAGAGATAGAGAAAGAGGATGGTATAAATGGTGAAAAGAACAGAGGTATAGTAGGAAAACAGAGAATTAGTTCTATAGGCTGTAATGATTGGAATGACGCCACCTACTGGAGACTTGCTGTGGAGAGCTCCACCATGAGGAAAATGCCTCAGAGGCATTGTGGCTTTTCCTTGGCGTCAGGAAATGACGCTTGCTCATGGGTGCTGTCTATCAAGTCTACCAGCCAATCAACTGGAGGAGCCTCCTATGGTCTGGGAGGAGACAGGAAGGAGGAAAGGGAGCCTGCGCAGAGAGCGCGGGCCCTTTTGGCTTCCGGACTTGATGGTGGTGGCGGCAGAGGACTTCACAGGAGATTTGAGGAAAGATAGGAATGCCAGACTGTTAGAATTCTGTTCTCAATCTTTTTCTTTCTATTTTCCAATAAACCCTTAAAAACCTAAACTCGTTTTATCAGTGATTTTTAGTCAGTTTCCCCCAAACTGGGGGAACACATTAGAATCCACATTTAGAATCTTAAATTACACAGTTTGGCTGACCACGAAGAGGAAAACCGAACGTTCATCTTCTGATCTTCTGATTGGGTAAGATTTCCCCTCCCTTGTCCCCTTAAATTGGAAAGAACTACCAAGTATAGGCTATTTTAAATTTCAAATGGATCTTTTAAACACCCTAAGTACCCCTTTTCTAGCTTTACCTTCACTAATCAAAGATGTTGGCCAGCTTGAACTTGAATATATTTTTATTACTCTTTGTGGTTTTGTGGGGCTTTTTGGTGTGGTATGGAGAATTTGGCATGTCCTAGATAATGTTAGAATAAAGATGATTCCCTGGGATTCCCCATTAGGAAAGCTACTTATGGATTGGAATGAGGGAAAACTTAGACTAAATACAACCATGACCAGAGGAGAGCTTATCAGACTGTGTTTTATGTGGCATGAGGAATTACAGGAAGAATGGCCCAAATATGGGTCATTTGATCCCCAAACATTGAGGCATTTGCAAAGAACCCTAAGTAGATGTCCACCTGAACATTTACGTTATTGGAAAATCTGGGCCAGAGCAAGTGAAAATTATCATACTAAAAATACAAAACGAGGAAAATCCAGGCCCCAGTTTACATCTGAGTCTGCCACCCAAACTGAAACGATAGACTGGCAGACAGACATGGCCTGCCTAACCGAAATGCCCAACAGAACAACTAAATCCAAGGCCATTCAGACTGAAATTCCAAATGACCCAACTCTTATTCCCTCACCCTCTACTTCCTCCATGCCAAACAAACAAATAAAGAAAGAAAGAAATGATTTCCCTGTAGAGGAGACAGAGAAAGTAAAAATTTTTCCCCTTCAAGAGATCCTCACCCATGGTCAAAAAGGTACTATACGTAAGCTCAGACAATACACACCTTTTACACCCAAGGATTTGGCTTTATGGGGACAAAGCACTCCTAAATTTGATGAAGATCCCACAGCAGTTATCAGGCAGTTTAGAGCAATTTTTAGAGCATATCAGCCCACTTGGAATGATGTTACTGACCTTATGGAAATAATATTGTCCCCAGGAGAAAGAGCAGATATAGTAGCTGCAGCAAACAGCCTGGAAGCCACGGGAAAGGTTGATATTGGGTGGCCTATTCAAGACCCTGACTGGGACCCCAATAACCCTGAGCATTTTGATATGTTGAAAGATGCAAGGGAAACATTGCTGAAGGCAATGGAATCCTGTATTAGAAAGACTGATAACTGGCAAAAATTTATAGATATAGTTCAGGGACCTGATGAGAGACCTAATAGATTTTATGACAGGCTGTGTAAGTATGCCAGGCAATATGCTAGACTAGACCCATTAGACAGTAGAGATGCCCATATTATCTGCTCTCATTTTGTAAACCAGTCATTACCAGAAATTCAGAAATATTTTAAAAAGCAATGTCCTGGGTGGAATAGTTTGAGTCCTGACAGACTTAAAGAAATAGCAACATATATTTACGAAGGAAATGAGAGAGAAGAAAGGAACAGACAGGACATTTTAGCTCCAGTACAGGAAACAACAGGGCAGAGAAACTGGAAAATTGAAAATCGTTATCAACCCCCTAAATTTTGTGAGTACTGCAAAAAACAAGGACACTTCTTGAGGGAATGTAGAACTAGAAAACAAGACCTTAAGAGGACAATGACCGAGAGCCTTGAGGAATTCTTTGGGGGAAATCGAAATAATTTTGGAAACTTTTATCAGAAAGGAAACAACCGGAGTAATTATAACCCTTATTACAGGCAGAATCAAAATGGATATAAATCTTTTCAGGGGGATACAAAGAGACAGTATCAGGATAACCGTACACCCTATCAGGGAGGAACAGAAGGACAGAACCAGAATCAGGGTAACCATGGACTCCCTCAAAGGGGGGCACAGGATTGACAAGAGGAAGGGGAGGAATGGAACAAAGATAATGAAAGCAACATATTCCCAGATCTGGATTTTTTGAATGCGCTTGTGCCAGTTCATTCACCTCCCCAGAGTAATGAACCTCATGTGACCCTCAAAGTAGGGGACACGTATTATGACTGTTTACTAGACACAGGAGCTTCTAAATCAGTATTAATAAGCAAACCAGATGCTGGGTGTAGACCTGTAGGATTTTTAAATGTAGTAGGAGTCTCAGGAAAGAGCCAGAGAGTGGCAAAATTGAATCCTCGCATGGTATCTATGGGGCCCTTAACAGTAGAACATTCATTTTTACTCATGCCTGATGCCCCTGTAAATTTATTAGGTCGTGATCTCCTTTGTAAGCTTAGAGCAACCATATCTTGTGCTCCAGATGGGGCTGTCTCCCTACAATTGCCAGAGGATACTGTTCATTTATTACCAATTTTACTTACAGAAGCTCAAGGAACAGCAGGGGAGGTATCCAAAATCCCCTCTGACATTCCTGAGTCTTTATGGGCCTCATCCCCTAATGAGGTGGGGCTCCTTAAGTCTGCCATACCTGTTACCTTTAAAGTTAAGGGGGGACCACCCCCCTCCATTCCACAGTATCCATTGTCTAGGGAAGCAATAGAAGGGATCACACCTATAATTGAGGCTTTGAAAAGCCAGGGTATTATTATTCCATGTCATCACTCTCCATGCAATACTCCCATTTTGCCAGTTAAAAAACCCAAGCCTGGGCCAGATGGTAAACCTGTTTATCGTTTTGTGCAAGATCTTAGAGCAATTAATAATTATGTTATCCCTAGACATGCTATATTGGCTTCCCCTTCTACCATACTTTCTTCCATTCCCTATGAATCTACATGTTTCACAGTGGTAGACCTCTGCTCTGCCTTTTTCTCCATACCAGTACATGAGGACTTCCAATATTTATTTGCTTTTACCTGGAAAAATAGACAGTGGACCTGGACTAGACTCCCACAGGGATTTGTAGACAGTCCTACATTATTTTCCCAAATTTTACAGCAGGATCTGGCCTCTATTACCTTTAAAAGCTCCACACTAGTACAATATGTAGATGACTTACTTTTGGCCTCTCCTAATGCTGAAATTTGTCAGGAAGATAGCCGTCACTTACTGCTGGAGCTGCACAAGAGAGGACACAAGGTTTCCAAGACAAAGGTACAATGGTGTTTGCCCCAGGTAGAATATTTAGGATTTATTTTGGCTGCTGGAACTCGCTCTGTCTCTTCTAAGAGAGTCCAGGCCATTCAACAACTTTCTGCCCCCTCTACTAAGAAGCAATTAAGAGCCATTCTGGGAGCAGCTGGGTACTGTAGACAATGGATACCCTCTTTTGGTGAAATTACTAAACCTCTCATAGCTCTTACAAAAAGTTCTGTTCCAGACATTTTACAGTTGGATCCCCAGCATCTCTCAGCCATAAAAGAATTAAAACGGGCCTTGTTATCAGCACCTGCCCTGGGACTACCAGATTATAGTAAGCCTTTCACTCTCTTTGTGCATGAACAAAGGGGGGTGGCTTCTGGAGTCCTGACTCAGTCACTGGGGCCTAACCAACGCCCTATAGCCTACTATTCAATTCAGCTGGACCCTGTAGCGGCTGGAGTGCCACCTTGCCTTAGAGCAGTGGCGGCCATAGCCCTTTTGGTAGAAAAAGCCTCTGATTTGGTCCTAGGTAACCCTCTAACTGTGCAATGCCCTCATGAAGTGGAGGCTCTCTTACTACGTCACAGGACACAAGCCTTTTCAGATCAAAGGCTGGCTAAGTATGAAATAACCCTGTTAGGTAATGAGAATATCACTTTAAAACGCTGCACAGTTCTTAATCCAGCAACACTACTCCCTAATTTACCATTCTCGGGGGAACCGTTGCATGACTGTGCTTCTTTAGTTGATATGGCTGAAAAACCCCGTGATGATCTTTTTGATACACCTTTAGAAAATCCTGATCTTGTCCTCTATACAGATGGTTCCTCATTTATGAGAGAGGGAACCCGTTTTACTGGAGCTGCTGTAGTTTCTGATTATGACACCCTCTGGGCAGCTTCTCTGCCTTGCCATTTTAGTGCACAGGCTGCTGAACTTGTGGCTCTTACACAGGCCTGTAATATAGCCAAAGGTAAGAGTGCCACTATTTTTACTGACTCGAAATATGGCTTTGGCATATGCCACTTTATTGGTATGATTTGGCGTCAACGAGGCTTTCTAACATCCTCGGGCAAGGCTATTGCCAATGGGGACCTTATCAAGGACCTCTTAGATGCCCTGAAACTGCCTTCTTCCCTAGCTGTTGTACATTGCCCTGCCCACACAGGGAATAGTGATCCTGTTTCAAAGGGAAATGCACGAGCCGATTCTGCAGCCAAGCTTGCTGCATTAGAAGCTCCTGAACATGTATTTAACCTTTCACCTTCTGAGGATATTCCTTCCAACCTAACCTATGACGATTCTGAAGTAGAAAAGTGGAAAAAGAAATTTAAGGCGAAACAGATCAATGGCATCTGGGTGTCTCCGGAAGGTAAGCCATTTCTTCCCCAGAAATTCTACCACCAGGTATGCCTCTCTGTTCACAGAAAAGGCCATTTTGGTACACAAGGCATTGTAGACTCTATTAAGAGAACCTGGATAGCACCAGGTGTAACTAATACAGCATCTCGAATCTGCTCGGGCTGTTCCACATGTCAGTCTTATAATCAGTATGCTTTTAAGGCCAAAGCTTATGGAGGGCGTCCTCTAGCATATACACCTTTTGAGCACTTACAAATTGATTATATTACTATGCCAAAAGCAGGACATTATAAATTTTGCCTTGTTATAGTTGATCAGCTCACTCGGTGGGTGGAGGCCTTTCCCAGCCCCCGAGCCACAGCTGCCTTTGTTGCCAAAATTCTTCTTAAAGAGATAGTACCTCGTTTTGGCCCACCAGCCCGCATCGATTCTGACAAAGGCACACATTTCACTGATTCGATTTTATCCCAAATCTACTCTTTCTTGGGAGTGACTCCAAAATTCCACACGCCCTACCATCCACAAAGTTCAGGCCAAGTTGAACGTATGAATAAAGAGCTTAAGAGCATGATTGGCAAATTATGTACTGAAACCCATTTGAAATAGCCTGATGTTCTACCATTGGCATTATTCTATCTACGAAGTAGACCAAGGGGAGAACTTCATATATCTCCTTATGAAATGCTTTTTGGTCACCCTCCTATCCAAGCTAAAACTTTTTCCCCAGTTTATACATCACTGGTGGGAGGTGATACTTCTGTTGCCTCCTATATACAGGAATTACAGACCAGGCTACGTGAACTCCATGAGGCAGGAGCTGTGGTCCAGGCAGGCCCATTAGACTTTTCATTGCATAACTTCAACCCAGGAGATAAAATATATGTAAAGAATTTTCAGAGAACCAGTGGAACCCAACCTGCCTGGGAAGGACCTTTTCAGGTATTATTGACAACTCCTACTGCCATTAAAATTGGTGAAAAAGACTCATGGATTCATTGCTCTCATATAAAGCCTGCACCATTCATAGGTGAAGAGATTTCAGATAGACCTGAGGTAGATGCTAAAAAGCTAAAAACCCTAACGATAGCAACTGTTAAAGAGCAAAGAGAGTTCAGAGGAAATAGGCAGTTCCCATTTGATAATCCCACTGATCAGTTAAATGCTTTGGGACTCAGTCTTTGTAAAGTATCAGGAGACGGAAATTGCCTTTTTAGGGCTTTAGCAGACCAGCTAGAAGGTCACTGTAGAAATCATCTCAGACACAGACAAGAAGCTGCTTCTTATATGATTAACCATAGACAAGAGTTTGAGTCTTTTATAGTAAATGACTCCCCTTTTGAAGAATATGTTGATGAATTAAAGAAATTTGGAAAGTGGGGAGGAAATGATACAATTGTAGCATTTGCTAAGCAGCATCAGCTGAATGTTGTAGTTCATCAATTAAATCAGCCTTTATTGAAAATCAGTGGCACAGACAAACCTGATGCTAGAGAACTCCACATTTTCTACCATAAAGAACATTATGACAGCATTAGAAAGATCAATGACAATTCAGAAACCCCTGCCACTTTGGCTTGCAGAGAATTGGGGAACCAGTTAAAACAATGTGGCATACCCCAAACTCTAGCAGCTTAAATACCTTATAATTTAACAAGCATTTCCTTCTACAGGCAAAAGCACTGAAGCACATGGCCTAGTTTTCTGGCCCACCTCAACTATTTTTTAAAAATTCTTTTGTTTTGACTTTTGAAAGGCACTAAAAAAACCTGGAATTCACCACACCTTTAAGTTCTTTAAAAGCACAAAAGGGTGCTTAGTGAATCTTTTGTTTTTTATTTTTATTTTTGGTTTTGCTTTGTTTCTTGACTTTTGTTTCTTTTGCTTTTCTTTAAAACTAAATTTTATAAACTAAGTGATTATTCAAAGACATTTTAAGTATATGCTGTGGGTGAGGCTATCGGGCCTCAGAAGCTACCAGAATTCTTTTTTTTTTACTCTTTCTTTTTGAGAGAACCATGAGTTCTAATGAGTTTTGTTTTATTTATTTATTTTTTCTCCTTTCTCTTTTATGTTGTTCTGTTTAACTAAAAAAGACCAGAAAGGGTTATTGAACCCTATTGCTTGATACCTCACTGAAAACATTGAATATTGAAATCTTATTTCTTTTTGAAAAATTAATCACCACTTTAAGTATCTGCTACTGTTATACTAGAGAATTCATGTATAAGATGATGTGGTTTACTAGCTAAAAGAAGATTATGTGATAATGTCTAATGTAATCAGCTATTTACATTCGTTTATTATTTATATGTCATCATACTCTGGGTATGGTTTGGAATTATTGTATATATCACTAATATATTCTCAGTTATGCAGCATAGCACGCATTTTTACCATCATACTGTCTTTGGTGAAATTAATGAGATTTTGGAAGTATGGAAACTTATCATTTCAGAGACTAATTTGCTGTGAACTCTGATGCAGGCCCTGTAGAGAATATATGTGCAACAAAAGGAGAGACAGGTATATGTAAGTCCATGGTTTGCTTATGATGGTGACTATGTAGAGCACAATTACTAGGCACAGTCCAGTATTCATCCTCTCTCCCTCCTAATTTAACCTAATTTAACTGAACTTAATTATCTTTTTATCTCACTCAGTTGAACTCACCTGTGGCCTAGCACAATCACTGGCTGTCTCGGAACCATGAGATATGGTATGATAACCTTTCCATAACATTTTCAGGTGTCATGAACACATACTAAATTTGGCTTTGATCCAGACACATGGTGGTAAAAAGTGTTACACATTGCATAACTACCTCAACCCTCTATTACAAGTCTAACCATATAAAGGAAGGAATGTAATGGAATTTATTAATTTGATCATTGACAATGCTATGCTAAGGTTTAGTAAAAATACAGCAATTCAAACAGTTAAAGAAGAGAATCCAGCTTTCCAGACCAGAGTCCAGTTTCCTCCTGATGACATCTTACCACTTCAAGAAGACAAGAGAACTCAGAGACTTTATATGAACTGTTTTGCTTTGTTAGTTTTTACTATCTCCTTTCTGTTATAATATACATCATCTGTAACATGTACCCTCTGCAGAGGCCCTCCCTTTGCAAGACTAATGTCAAAGCGTCGGTTCATGAGGACAAAAAAAAAAAAAAAAAAAAAAAAATCGCCCCTCTGGACAAAACTTTTCTCTCTTCCTTTTCTATATTATTGTTCACATATTATTAGTTAGCAATAGTTATTATATTCTTTTTACTGTTCCGTCAAGGAAACATTTTGTTTCTTGAGGAACAACAGGGGGGACTGTAATGATTGGAATGACGCCACCTACTGGAGACTTGCTGTGGAGAGCTCCACCATGAGGAAAATGCCTCAGAGGCATTGTGGCTTTTCCTTGGCGTCAGGAAATGACGCTTGCTCATGGGTGCTGTCTATCAAGTCTACCAGCCAATCAACTGGAGGAGCCTCCTATGGTCTGGGAGGAGACAGGAAGGAGGAAAGGGAGCCTGCGCAGAGAGCGCGGGCCCTTTTGGCTTCCGGACTTGATGGTGGTGGCGGCAGAGGACTTCACAGGAGATTTGAGGAAAGATAGGAATGCCAGACTGTTAGAATTCTGTTCTCAATCTTTTTCTTTCTATTTTCCAATAAACCCTTAAAAACCTAAACTCGTTTTATCAGTGATTTTTAGTCAGTTTCCCCCAAACTGGGGGAACACATTAGAATCCACATTTAGAATCTTAAATTACACAAGGCATTTCCGAAGGAAAGGGTTAACTTAATCCACACATGCAACTTTGACTCCAATCATTTATCCTTCCAGTATGAATGATTGTACCCAATATTTATAGTATTTATCAACCACAGAAAACAAAATTTTGTTCCCTGATTGAATAGCAAGTAGGATTTGGGTTATTTAAAGACCAGAGCATAGGCCAGGAGAGTGAAGAACCTGCCTCTACTTAAATCGTACCACCTTGGACCCCCTGAAGCTTGGGACGGTTCACCTTGCTTCGTGCCCTACTTTAAGAAGGAGTTAAATACTTATAAAGTATGTTTAGCACTAAGTTATTTCTATTTACATTGTTGTAGTTGTATTGGGAGGAGAAAGTGAGGCTGGTGACTTTGCAGGGCTGCTTCACTTGAACCTAATTCATTGTGCTGTTATGACATCACCTCCCCAATGTCATGGTCCTCTTTGAGAATGAGATAAGGTGGGGGTGGGGCAGAGCCAAGATGGTGGAGGAAAAGCAGTAATCTCTTGGAGTTCCTGACACAATCACTCCAAAAAACTCCAAATAATGCCACAAGACAATTACTAGAGCAGCAGAACTCACAAAAGGATAGGCTGAGATCATTTTCCAGCCAAGGATGGCTTAGAAAGTCAGCAGGAGGGGGCAGCTAGGTGGCATAGTGGATAAAGCACTGGCCCTAGATTCAGGAGGGCCTGAGTTAAAATCTGGCCTCAGACACTTGACACTTACTAGCTGTGTGCCCTTGGGCAAGTCATTTAACCCTCATTGCCCTGCCCCCCCCCCAAATAAAAGAAAGTCAGCAGGAGGGGCTGCTGTGCCAGGGTGGGAGTAGAGCCCAACCCCGTCTGCAATCATGCTGACATAGATCCAGCCACAGGCTGGATGCCCAGACCTGGACCAAACTAACACAAATCCAGCCCCAGGCAGTCTGCACTAGAGAAATTTACCCCCAGAGCCTCTGAATTGGCTGCAGCACCAGTGTCTTCCGGAACTAAGCTCACAGTTTGGTGAGAGGGTTGAATGGTTGGCCGGGAGGAGATTACTGGGGTCTCTTCTGTAGCTGAGGTGGAATTTGGTTATTCTACCCAAACTGAGAACCAGGAAGCAATCTTGAATAGTGGCCTAGGTAGGGGAAGGACACAGGCTTTCTAGAGCTATCAACTACAGCAAACAAAATTTTGTTGCCTGATTGAATAGCAAGTAGTCTTGGTGTTATTTACAGACCAGAGCACAGGCCAGACAAGTGAAGAACCTGCCTCTCCTTAATCCGTACCACCTTGGACCCCCTGAAGCTTCAGATAGTTCATCCTGGAAGCAGTTAAAAGTCAAGAAGTAGGCGGGAAAAATGAGCAGACAGAGAGACTTTCTATGTGAAAGTTTAAGTGACAAGGAAGATCAAGGTGCACTCTAAGAAGACAGCAACGTCAGGGGCCCTATATCTAAAGCTTCCAAGAAAAATATTAATTGGTCTCAGGCCATAGAGATGCTCAAAAAGGACTTTGAAGATAAAGTTAGGGAGGTAGAGGAAAAAATGGAAAGAGAAATGAGGGTGATGCAGGAAAGACGTGAGAAAAAAGTCAACAGCTTGAAAAGTCAAATTGGCCAAATGGAAAAGGAGGTACAAAAGCTCTTTGATGAAAATAATTGCCTAAGAATTAGGATTGAACAAATGGAAACTAGTGACTTTATGAGAAACCAAGACACAATAAAGCAAATCCAAATGAATAAAAAAATAGAGGGCAATGTAAAATATCTTTTGGGAAAAACTGCTCACCTGGAAAATAGGTCCAGGAGAGATCATTTGAAAATTATTGGTCTACCTGAAAACCATGATCAAGGAAAGAGCTTTGACATCATCTTCCAAGATATTTTCAGGGAAAATTGCCCTGACATTCTAGAAGCAGAAGGTAAAATAGAAATTGAAAGAATCCACCAATTACCTCCACAAAGAGATCCCAAAAGGAAAACTCCTAGGAATATTATAGCCAAATTCCAGAGCTCTCAGGTCAAGGAAAAAATATTGCATGCTGCCAAAAAGAAAGAATTCAAGTACTGTGGAGCCCCAGTCAGGTGTGGTAAAAATTATTTGTGGCATAGGCAGCTTTTGAAGAACCTCCCCTTTTGGGGGAGAAAAGATTTGCCATGGGGTGCTCTGCACCTCATGAAGTTCTCTGGGGCACATCAAGGAACCTTCTCCTTGAGAAACTAAACCAGAGGACAGATAAAGCCTAGAGAGATAAGCAGAACCAAATCGGACTGAGCTATCTTGGGATTCCCACCCTTCATTCTGGTCTCCCTTACCCTGGGGAGATAAATTTGGGTGTGGCTGCGGCCTTTGTGTCCTGAAGAGGGATCCGTAGCCACCCCTCACCCAATTTCTCTAGTCACTACCAGTGGGGGATGGTCCTCCACTCCTCACCCAATTCCCCCAGCTACCACCAGTGGGGGATGGTCCTCCCTCACTAAAGGAACTTTCCACAGTCAAACTGTGACCCCTCCCTCCATCAGTCTTCTATAAAAGTACCTACCAGTCTCCTGTTGGAGGAGATTGGTACCTCTGAGCCACGTGCTTTGTACCTATCTCCCCATGAGAAGTCCAAGGATTTCTGTCATGGTTTCCCTTCCCCCCCTTCCCTTCCCTTGGCCCTAAATAAACTACCACCTTATTCTAACTACTTTTATGTGCAAGAGGGTGTAATTCTTTAAAGAAGAATTCCTAAGAACCCCAACCCCTAACCCAACTTGTACCCCATTTCCCCCCATTACAGATTGAATGTTCCCTGAAGGGAGGTTAGAGGGCACTTCCAGAAACGCTAGCTCTCTAGTCACTTCCCAGAACGTTAGTTTGTGTGCTTGATGTGGCTACTGCGGTCCTGGTGGTGCATGCTGGTTCTCGGTCTGGGGGGCTGTTCAGGTGGTTGGTGAGTTAATTACGGAGAACACTAATAGGCTAAGTTTAGAGTTAAGAGCATTTCTCTGTATTTCTATTTTCCTATTTCCTTATCTTTGATTTTTTATTAGTTTTACCTTTGTTGTTTAATTAATTCCCAATCTAATAAAATCTGATCCTTTTGCGAACTAAAGCTTAGAGGCTCCTTTCTCATTGGCCTGGGAGAAATATCTAAAAAGGCAGTTCAGAGTGGAGGGAGAACCTAAAAGGTCCCTCATATTTCTGGGACCCCAATATTAAGGTGAGTCACCCAAATCATGCTCCATATATCAAATTTTGGCCCTCACACAGGATAGTACAAGATCTAGCAGCTTCTACATTAAAGGACTAGAAGGCATGGAATATGATATTCCAGAGGGCAAAGGAATTGGGATTACAACCAAGAATCACCTACCCACCAAAACTGAGCATAATCTTTCAGAGGAAAAAATGGGACTTTAAAACACTAGCAAAGAGGGGCAGCTAGATGGTGCAGTGGATAGAGCACCGGCCCTGGAGTCAGGAGTACCTGAGTTCAAATCTGGCCTCAGACACTTAACACTTACTAGCTGTGTGACCCTGGGCAAGTCACTTAACCCCAATTGCCTCACTTAAAAAAAAAAAGAATAAAAAAAAAAAACACTAGCAAAGAGATTACAGCAATATATCACCAGGATAATATACTATGGGATATGATTTTTTTTTTTTGGTGAGGCAATTGGGGTTAAGTGACTTGCCCAGGGTCACACAGCTAGTAAGTGTCAAGTGTCTGAGGCCTGATTTGAACTCATGTCCTCCTGACTCCAGGGCCAGTGCTCTATCCACTGAGCCACCTAGCTGCCCCCAGGATAATATAGTATGACCAGGTGGGATTTATACCAGGAATGCAGGGCTGGTTCAATATTAGGAAAACTATTAGCATAATTGACCACATCAATAACAAAACTAACTGAAATCATATCATTATCTCAATAAATGCAGAAAAAGCCTTTGACAAAATACAGTTCCCATTTCTATTAAAAAAAACTATAGAGCGTAGGAATAGATGGCGCTTGCTTTAAAATAAGTAATATTTATCTAAAACCATCTGCAAGTATTATCTGTAATGGAGATAAGCTAGATGCTTTCCCAGTACAACCAGGAGTGAAGTCCATTATCACCTCTATTATTCAATATTGTACTAAAAATGATAGCTATAGCAATAAGAGAAAAAAATGTAAAGCATTAGAATAAGCAATGAGAAAACAAAACTCTCTCTTTGAAAATGATATGATAGCATACTTATAGAATCCTAGAGAATCAACTAAAAACATAATCAAATTATTATCAACTTTAGCAAAGTTGCAGGATACAAAATAAATCTACATAAATCATCAGTATTTCTATATTTCTAAAAAAGTCCAGCAACAATAGATAGATAACTTCCATTTAAAATAACTGTAGGGCAGCTAGGTGGCACAGGGGATAGAGTACCGGCCCTGGATTCAGGAGTACCTGAGTTCAAATCCGGCCTCAGACACTTAACACTTACTAGCTGTGTGACCCTGGGCAAGTCACTTAACCCCAATCGCCTCACTAAAAAAAAAAAAAATAACTGTAGACAATATAAAATTCTTGGGCATCTACCTTCCAAGACAGACCCAGGAACTATATGAACACAATTATGAAACACTTTTCACACACAAATAAAGTCGGATCTAACAATTGGAAAAAAAATTAATTATCCATGGTAGGCCGAGCCAATATTATAAAAAAGACAATTCTACCTAAATTACCTAAATTAATACATTTATTCTTGCTATGTCAATCAAACTACCCAAAAATTATAGGGCTAGGAAAAATAATAACAAAATTCATTTGGAAGAACAAAATGTAAAGGACATTAAGGGAATCAATAAAAAAATGTGAAGGAAGGTGGTCTAGTGGTAGTGATTAAGAAAATAGGATGGGGGCAGCTAGGTGGCACAGTGGATAGAGCACCGGCACTGGAGTCAGGAATACCTGAGTTCAAATCCAGCCTCAGACACTTAACACTTACTAGCTGTGTGACCCTGGGCAAGTCACTTAACCCCAATTGCCTCACTAAAAAAAAAAAAAAAAAAAAGAAAATAGGATGGTGGATCAGTGGAATAGATTAGGTACAATACACATTACATTATAATAAATGACCATCGTAATCTACAATGTGATCAACTCCATGAACCCATACCTCTGGAAAAAAAAGTAAAGCAGAAACTAGGTATCAACATCTTACACTGTATACCAAGATAAGATAAAAATGAATACATGATTTACACATAAAGGGTTGTTATGGGCCCATAGCACCCCAGAAGTTCTCTGGGGTACATCAAAGAATCTGCTCCTTGAGAAACTAAACCAAAGGACAGACACACCTAAAGAGATAAGTGGAAACAGATTGGACTGAGCTAGTTTTGGGACCTCCACCCTTCATTCTAGTCTCCCTCAACCCTGGGGAGATAAGTTTGAGTGTGGCTGCTTCCTTTGTGTCCTGAGGAGAGAGATGGCTTGAGAGATCCGTAGCCACTCCTCACCAAATTGCCCCAGCCACCACCAGTGGGGGATGGTTCTCCCTCACTAAGGGAACTTTCCAGTCAGATGGTCACCCCCATCAGTCCTCTTTAAAAGTACCTGCCTGTCTCCTGCTCGAGGAGATTGGTATCTCAGAGCCCCTCTCTCTGTGCCATGCCTTTCTCCCCCTGAGAAGTCCAAGGACTTCTTTCATGGTTTCCCTTCCCCTCTCTTCCCCTGCCCCTAAATAAACTACCATCTTACTCTAATTGCTTTTGTGTGTAAGAGGGTGTAATTCTTTAAAGAGGAATTCCTAAGGACCCCAAATCCCCAACCCCATTTTCCCCATGACAGGGTGATACCAGTAAATTAGGAGAGCATGGAATAGTTTATTTATCACCTCTATGGATAAGAGAAGAATTTAGGACCAAAGAAAATATAAAGAGCATTAGAAAATATAAAATAGATAATTTTGATTATATAAGATTAAAAAGGTTTTGCACAAACAAAATCAATGTAACCAAAATTAAAAGGAAACCAGAAATGTGGGGGAAAATTTTTGCAATAAGTATTTTTGATAAAGGCCTCATTTTAAAAACACATAGAGAACCAAGTCAAATTTATAAAAATACAAGTCATTCCCCAATTGATAAATGGTAAAAGGATATAATGAGCAGTTTGTAGACAAAGAAATCAAAGCTATCTATAGACATGAAAAAATGCTCTAAATCACTACTGATTAATGCAACCATCTCACACCTATTAGATCTACTAATTGATGTGGGATGGAATTTAGGGGTCAAATTGATTGTCCCAAAAGAATTACAAGACTCAGTGACTCAGTTTCCCAAGTTTTATTGCAATACTGTGAGTGACCACAGGGAGGGAACCAGAATAGTGGAAAGGTATCTCTCCATAGTGAAAGAAAAGACAGTTATATTTAAAGTATAGATAAATTGATAATCAGTCTCATTATAATAATCTCAACCTTGGGGAGGTACAGGGAAGGGCCTGTCCTACTCATTATAATATTCTCCACCTAGGGGTGTTACAAGGGAGGGTTTATCCTAATTTGAAATTCCTGGGGTCCTAAACCAACCCCCGAGGCAGGTACCTTTTTCAGTGGAGGTCTGTCTGGGGACAAATTTGGCCTTTTCTGCACATGTCTCTTTCTGATTCCCATGGCTAGTTTCAAAATATAATCATTTTCATTAGAATTTCTATAGGTTGTCTTTTTTTCCTTTTTTGTTATTTTGACCTGACCTGCTCTGGTCTGTTATGGATGTTGATCACTATGGGTATGAGAACCTAACATAAGTTATCCATTAACTGGGATCTGACTCCCTTTTAGAGCTAATATCTGTATTAAAGCTTGGGTCTTAGATTTTTCCATTAACTCCTTTTTGCCTCCTACATCACTAATATTATGAAATAAGAAAATGATGGATGTTCGAGGGGGTGTGGGAAAACTGGGACACTAGTGCACTCTTGTTGAAGCTGTGCATTATGGAGAGTTATTTGGAATTATGCCAAAAGGGCTATAAAACTGTGCATACCCTTTGATCCAGCAAAAGGACTTCTATGCTTATATTCCAAAGACATACAAAAAAACAGAAAAGGAGTGATTTGTTCAGAAATATTTATAGCAGCTCTTTGTGGTGGTGAAGAATTGGAAATAAAAGGGATGCCCATCAATTGGGGAATGGGCAAAACAAACTGTGGTATAAGATTGTAATGAAATATTATTGTGCTATAAAGAAATGTCATGGGGCACAGAGCACCCCAGAAGTTCTCTGGGGCACATCAAGGAAGCTTCTCCTTGAGAAACTAAACCAGAGGACAGATAACGCCTGGAGAGATAAGCAGAACCAAATCGGACTGAGCTATCTTGGGATTCCCACCCTTCATTCTGGTCTCCCTTACCCTGGGGAGATAAATTTGGGTGTGGCTGCGGCCTTTGTGTCCTGAAGAGGGATCCGTAGCCACCCCTCACCCAATTCCTCTAGTCACTACCAGTGGGGGATGGTCCTCTACTCCTCACCCAATTCCCCCAGCTACCACCAGTGGGGGATGGTCCTCTCTCACTAAAGGAACTTTTCACTGGCAGATGGTCCACCCCCATCAGTCCTCTATAAAAGTACCTACCAGTCTCCTGTTGGAGGAGATTTGGTACCTCTGAGCCACGTGCTTTGTACCTATCTCCCCATGAAAGTCTAAGGATTTCTTTCATGGTTTCCCTCCCCCCACCTTTCCCTTCCCTTGCTCCTAAATAAACTATTACCTTATTTTAACTACTTTTGTGTGCAAGAGGGTGTAATTCTTTTCTTTTTTTTTTAGTGAGGTAATTGGGATTAAGTGACTTGCCCAGGGTCACACAGCTAGTTAAGTATTAAGTGTCTAAGGCCAGATTTGAACTCTGGTACTCCTGACTCCAGGGCCTGTGCTCTATCCACTGCACCATCTAGCTGCCCCGAGGGTGTAATTCTTTAAAGAGGAATTCCCAAGAACCCCATCTCCTACCCCAACCCCACCATTACAGAAATAACAAGCAGGATGATTAAAAAAAAACCTGGAAAGACTTAAATGAACTGAATAGTTAAGTGAAGTATACTGATTAGTATAGTGAAGTGAATAGAATCTGGAGAATGTTTTCATCTAATATGGAAATGTTTTATATGCTTGCATATTTATAACCTATATCTGATTGTTTATGGTCTCATGGAGGTGGGAGGGTGGGGCAATAGAATTTGGAATTCAAAATTTTATTAAAAATGTTTTAATATATCATTGGAAAAAATAAAATATATTTAATTGAAATAAAGCCACATAAAATTTTTAAAATTTATGTGCCATCATCTGCTGTAGAGGATGAAGAGGTAGCATGATTATATGAAAAACTTTGTAAAACCCTGAAAATCAAATCAGCTCATATTTTGATACATAAAGTTGATACACAACTTCACTTCAAAGCAAAGTTGGGAACAGACAAGGACAATGATAAATGTTGGAAAAGAGTTAAGGAGCAAGGATTCAAAGACTATATAGAAGATTATATAGAAGTCTCATGACTGTACATCATGAACTCATTGACTTTTTTTTTTTTGGTGAGGCGATTGGGGTTAAGTGACTTGCCCAGGGTCACACAGCTAGTGTTAAATGTCTGAGGCCCGATTAGAACTCAGGTATTTCTGAATCCAGGGCCAGTGCTCTATCCACTGCGCCATCTAGCTGCCCCAATGAATTCATTGATAAAAGAATTGAGAGGTACTTGACACCTCCAGCAATCAATAGCGTAAGACAAAATTGTTTATAATTTGACATATAGGTGAGAACTACAAAATTTACTGAGAACTGATTCCCCACCCAAATGAATTGCCTGGGGTTGACTGTCTGTCATTTCCAGACTCTTCATGGACTTATGGACCTTCCCCCAAGTAACTTATCCCCTCCCAAAGTTCCCCACCTTACTGCCTGGATTTTAAGTTATTATGTAAAAGAGTCCATATACATTAAGTAGTTTCTATTCAGAGTCAGTAACGCCTGTACTTAATTTAGGTGCAGTTCTATTATTTCTTTTGTTAAAGGTTCATTTACATTAAGTAGCTATATGTCACTCTGGAGCAATCTTTTGGTTCCCTTTTTGTTCTGTTACCCCATAAAAACCCTGTCCTCTGTTCCCATTGTTTGGGACAAACTGCCTCAGTTTATCCAAATAACTCGAGGAGACCACCAAGTCAAGCAGAGACAGATTTATTACATCGTCATGAGGACGGGCAAAACCCAATTACACATTGAAGTCTTGCAAAGATATGCCCAATCCTCTAGGTTTTTATAGTAATCTTGAAAAGGACTGTCCCCACGTACACCTAGGGTGGATGAGCTCACAATCTAACATCCAATCCTGTCTCACCCAAGATGCGTACCTAGCTAGTGATCCATGTATGGAGACATGTCCAAGAACAAAGGGGAGAAGGGGAAGGGGTACAAGTCTGAGGAATGTCAAAGAAAGAGGGAGACAGAAATCACTCCCTTATCTGTTTACAATTTATCATGACAGGGACTGGGGTTTGACACGTGAGAGGAGTAGACTACTTGGAGACACGATTTTTATTACAGGCCATAAACTAAGGTGTAGCTGGCATGTGGGAACTAAGCAGAAGTAAAGTAAATAGTGCTAATTGGTAGAACTGTGACAAGTAATAAAACTTACTGGGGGACTGGATATCTCCCAGACCCCATCCCCAAAGTTTACAGAACTGTCCCAAGTCCATTATCTCAACAATAAAACTTAAAGGAGACAGTGAGAATTTGACAAGCAATTAACTTTTAGGCAAAGCAAGAGGCTAGCTATTCTGGGGGGGGCTAGGTATCTTTCAGACTTCATCCTCAGAGTTTAATCTGACTCAAATCCATAATTGTCCCACACACCATCTTTGGGTATTCCTAGCTTCCAAGCTTTGTGCCCCGATTAAAGACCTTATTTCTCCTATATTGATTGTTTCCTTAATTTCCAGGTTAACATAGGAAACTACTCTTTACTCACGTGAGAGTTATTCTTGAATTAGAGGTCTAGGTGGTTTTGAACTTAAAGTTAGGGAGACATAAATTCTGATGCTGCCTAATTGTGTGATCCCAGGCAAGTTTCCTAACCTCTTTCAACCTCAGCTTCCTCATCTGTAAAATGGGAATAACAACACCTACCTCAGAGTGTTGTAAGCCTCAAATGAGATAACAATATGTAAAGCAGTTCTCAAGCTTACAATACTACTATTACAATCACAATGCTGCCTAGCTAAGTATGCAAAGCCAGTTGGTACATCAGTCAACAAGCATTTAAGTACTTTGCTCTGGTTACTGTGCTAAGTGTTGGGAATACAAAGGAAGGCAACAGCAATCCTTCCTCTCAGAGAGCTTTTAGTCTAATGGGGAGACTACGCAAAAAAGGACATATAGATAATACTTTTTGTATGAGGAAAATTAGAGATAATCAATATAAAAAAGACACTAGCATTAAAGGGGTTTGGGAAAGGCTTTCGTAGAAGGTGGGATTTAACTGGAACTTGAAGGAAGCCATAGCAAAGAGGATTTGGAGATGAAAAGGGAGAGAGTTTCAGGCATGAGGGAAAGCCAGTGAAAATGCAGGGTTGAAATATGTGAGGAATAGCAAGTTTAAAAGAATGAGTAGACAAAAAAAAGGTAAAGTACTATTATGATTCAAGGAATTCCGAAGACAAAAACCCCACACCTGCTCAGAAGCAGGGCTTTTTTTTTCTTCTTTTTTTTGCCGGGCAATGAGGATTAAGTGACTTGCCCAGGGTCACACAGCTACTAAGTGTCAAGTATCTGAAGGTGTATTTGAACTCAGGTCCTCCTGAATCCAGGGCCAGTGCTTTATCCACTAATACTCTATCCACTTCATCACCTAGATACCTCATGGAACCTTCCCTGATACATGCTTACCCTTAATCCCCCTAAGAAGTGATTATTTTCTTCTTCAAATTATCATCCTTCTTCAACCTCAACCCCCTCTCATTTACTGAGTTGAAGACATGTATCCTCTTAGAAATTAAGCTGAATCCAGGCAGGGATTTTTGTGGGTTTTTGGTGACACCAGTAGCAAACAAACAGTAACGACTTAATGTTTGTCAAAATTGGTAATGCCTGACAGGGTATATTTCTCTTTTTTCATTTATAGATTCTTCTTAAGATAAAAACTGTCATGGGAGGATTATGGGCCCCGGTCATCCCAACAATTCTCTGGGGGGTTCAAGGAACTTTTTCCTTGAAACCTCAGGGGTTTTCCCTTGAAATCAAGTAGGCCTCTCCTTGAACACAATCAAGGACACACACACTCACCTAACAGAGATAAGCGGTACAGATTGAACTGAGCATGCTCCAGGACCATCACCCCACATTCCAGTCCTCCTAAGCATCTGGATGAGGTAATCCAGGAGAAGACCACCTGGAATCGCCCATCAGCAGACTGCTTAGACCCATCAGGACAAAGTTGACACCCACCACCAGATCTCTCACGAGGGATTCTTCCTACCACAGCGCAACGCGGGAAGACCACCAGCCTCTCACCCAATAAGAGACTCTTACCCACCCTCATCTAAACCCTATAAAATGGCACCCCACAAGTTAGTTGGGGGGAAAGCGTTTTGTTCTGGCAAAACCTTCCCAATAAACCTGTTCTCTTATTCCTGATTAGGTCTTGTGCGAGAGTGTAATTCTTTACAGAGGAATCCTAAGGACCTACATGCTTTCTCCTATCAGTTTCCCCTTATCAAAAACAAATCTAAAACTTTAGCATTTCTTATTTATTGTCTTTTCCTCTTTCCCCTCCTTTTTTTTTTTTTTGGTTTGGTCTGCATGGTGGCTTATTCTTACTTCAAAGTACAGAAAGGTCTTATTTCCTATCTAACTCTTCCATTTGATTCCCTTGAACCTTACAGTTCAAACCAAACAGGATACAATAAAATGGGATTTTTACTTATGCTAACCTAAATGAACCTTTTCTTAGTAAACTCCAAGGAAATACTTATAGTCTGAGAAGAATCCTAATTATCAGTATTGGATTACCTTTCACATGCAAAAGAACTGAAAAGCATATTGTCATTGGATGTAACATAAAGGGTTTACCTAAACTATCAACTTTACATGAAGCCAACAAAAATCCTAGAAAATAAGGCATTATTCTAGTTTTACTTTTCAGATTTGTCTTTTAACAGTTGAACATTTCAAACATCCTGGTGCTGCAGGAAATCAGATGTAATAAGAATTACTTTTCTTAAGACATCATCTAGTTTGTGGAGACCACTTATTAGTATAAAACCAATCAGCAGAACATTACATTATTTGATGAATAATCCATCGAGAAGTTCTTGAATCCTTCCATATGCTCTTTAGAAATGCTACCAATAGTTGGAAGAATAAATACTTAGTTATCAAGATAGTCTTACTCAAATGCCTTACTATGACATTAATGAAGATGAACATCTTCCAGAAAAAACAAACAAACCTGTTGTTGGAAGGCAGTCCAATGAATTGTACCAAACACATATATACCATTCAAGAGATTAACCTAATAATCTATTGAAGAAAAATGTATAATAAAGGCTAGGCTTGTTGTCCAGATTATTACATACAAGATGGGAAGACTGAGTGGAATGTATAGATAGCTAGGACTAAAGACAGAAAATGAACTGGGTCTAGAGCTAAAAAGAACATGGGGGCGGGATTACATCTGGGAAATTGTACACAGCTTTAGATGAGCACTAAAACTAAAACCCACCTACTGTTTTAAAATTCATAGATATCTTTATGTTTGTAACATCATCTATATCGTGCATTCAGTTGTTTTCTGTCACATTTGACTCTTTGTGACCCTATTTGGGGTTTTCTTGGCAAAGATAATGGAGTGGTTTGTCATTTCCATATCCAGTTGTTTATACAAATGAGGAAACAGAGGCAAAGAGGGCTAAGTGACTTGTCCAGGGTCATACAGGTAGTATCTGAGGCCAGATTTGAATTCAGGAAGACTCCAGGCCTGGACCTCTATGCACAATGTTACCACATAGGTGCCCCAACATCACCTTTTTTTCTATGTATATCTCTCCCTTACCCACTGAGCCACACTTTGTAACCATGAATAAAGTAGGAGAAAAAATATTTCAGGAAAATCAAAACATTTAGTAAAAATTTTTAATACCCATAGTTCCGCCCACCCCAATCAATGGAAAAAAGGGAGGTACATTTTCTGGACTCTTGTCTAGAGATAAATTTTTCAGTTTTTATTATTCTTCCAATTTATATTACTGTATTGTTATCATATGTTAAATCTCATATTTTAAACATTTTCCAATAATGAAATATTATTGTATAGACATCAAATAAGTTAACATAGGTAAAGTGCTTTGCAAACCTTAAAGCATATATGTGATGATGATGATAATGATGTGATTCATAGAACACTTATTTACAAAGAATTAAAACTATTTTTGAGCCAAAGAATAATTTTAAGACATAAAGTGTGTATAGTCTATAATATAGGCCTTTGTCTACCTACATGCCAGAAGCGACGTAAGAGACTGTTGTAACCAATTAAAAAAAAAAGAAATGGACAGTTATAGAGAAAGAGAAGAAAAAAAATGATAGTAAAAGTCCTGTATTGGGGGCAGCTAGGTGGCACAGTAGATAAAGCACCGGTCCTGGATTCAAGAGGACCTGAGTTCAAATTTGACCTCAGATACTTGACACTTACTAGCTGTGTGACTCTGGGCAAGTCACTTAACCCCCATTGCCCCACACACACAAAAAAAGTCCTGTATTGACCTCTAGGATGTTAGATCGATCTGTTATGGAGAATTTATGATAATATATGGACAAAGATGAATCGATGTGAATGAAATTGCATTGATGGAAGGAGTACTCACACATATCTATTGATACACATAATTATTCATATTTATGAAGTAAAAATTTACAAAGCCTTTTCCCCAAAAGTATGCTGGAGAGAATACTTGTATTAGCTACCTCACATTCCACAGAGGAAATAGAATAAAAAAGGTAAAATGACTAGTCCAGAGCCACATAGATAATTAAATGTCAGAGTTAGAATTTGATCCTCCCCCCCAAAAAAAGAAAAGGTCAAATGGGCCTTAGGTAGCTTTGCTAAAATTTTTGGTGTGTGGTAGGAAGTTTCAAAATCATTGAGTGATATCAAATCTTCTTTTTAAAATGTTATTGTAAGATTTTCTTGTTTTTAAATCTGATAATTCTTTTTTTTTTTTTTGGTGGGGCAATGGGGGTTAAGTGACTTGCCCAGGGTCACACAGCTAGTAAGTGTTAAGTGTCTGAGGCTGGATTTGAACTCAGGTACTCCTGAATCCAGGGCCAGCGCTTTAACCACTGTACCATCTAGCTGCCCCAAATCTGATAATTCTTAAAAAGATATCTTCCTTGAGCAATTTTGATACAAGTGCAGATATGGTACTGATTGTACCTTTGAAAGTTTAGATTAGATTCTTGCCACACAGGTTCTATTAAAATATCTGCTCTGAGAATCATTGTGATAATTCACACAGAAAAAGCAAAATTGCAGGAAAGGGCTCATCTTTTTATAATTTCATTCAGGTACAATCTAATGTTGTATGGATTTTGGAGAGAACATAACTGACTCCATTTTGTTCTGTATTTGCCAGGTTTTGGTTTTTGTTTTGCTCTGTGTCAGTATGTACTTTCTGTCTTTTAAAATACCTTCCCTTACTATTCCCTCATCATTTTACAAAAGAGAACTCTATAGTTTTTGAATAGTTCCAGGAACTGTCCTGTTCTCTTTATTGTATCTAATAAAGAGGGTAGTAGAGGCTTAAAAGGTAATTAACTAATTTATTAATAAAGACACTACAGTTATCTCCTCCACATCATGGGGGTTAGGGGTGTGGCATGTGCATGACTTGGAAAACAAGAGTAAAATTTTTTTGGCTCTCCCTTTGTACTAGAGAAGAAGTCTGAATTTTTCCTTTTTCTTTTACAGGGTGTTTATATTTATACTATCTTATTGTAAAATTTGGGTTGATACAATACTATACATATATTTTATACGTTTCTGAATTTCTAAACTTTTCCTGTGTCATCTGCTGCTGGCTTTTGTGTGTTGTCTGTGGCTTCTGCAAAACTCCTGCAAAATTCCCACTTAATTTCTTATGCTGACCTGTGATATACTGAAACCATGACAGGGAAAATGGAGATGTGGAAAGGATAACTGTATTTCCTTTGGTCTAGTGTAAACTGCTATGCTAAAGGGCACATTCTTTCCTTTTAACCATTTAAGCATCCTCTTTCTTGCCTTAATAAGTAACTTTTCCTGCCTAGTTGCCTGGTGCCCAACATATGTCCTGTGTAGGCCCTACATAAGTTTCTTTTCTTTTTTTTAATGGGGAATTAACAAGGCCCAGTTCAAATTACACTTCATTAGTATTTTTTACCATACATATAGCATTACATATATACATTGCTTTCTTTTTGTTTGTTTGTTTGTTTTTACATAATAGTTTCTTACCCCAAACTGCTTTGTAAGGAACTTTCTTCTCTTTTGTTACTTTCCCTGTGTTATATAGCTTAGGAAGAGAGGATATTTGCATGTATGTGAGTATGTATATGTATGTATGTGTGTGTGTGTGTGTATCTGCACACATAGAATCCAAGAGTTGATTTCCACTACAATGTGCCCAACAAGTAGTCATTCAGACTTCCCCTGAAGACCTCTATGGATGGCAGAGGTGGAGTAGACCCATTACTTCCCAAGTCAATTCATTCCACCTCTGGATTGTTCTAATCATTAGGATCAAACTGAAATCTGCTTCTCTGCTACGCTCCTTTGCTCTCCTATGTCTCCCCCACCATTGCTCAAGGTCTTTGCTTTAGTGCCAAGCAGAACAAGTATGATCCTCTTCCACAAGACTACTTAAATGCTTGACTATAGCTGATACCTTATTCCCCAACCCCAATCTTTTCTTCTTCAGATTAAACCTAACCAGATCCTCCAATAGATCCTTTTAAAGTCACTTAACCTTTTTCAGTTTTATTATTCTTCTCTATAATAAAAACTTTGGGGGCAGCTAGGTGGCGCAGTGGATAGAGCACCGGCCCTGGATTCAGGAGGACCTGAGTTCAAATACAGCCTCAGACATTTAACACTTACTAGCTGTGTGACCCTGGGCAAGTCATCTAACCCCAACTGCCTCACCAAAAAAAAAAAAAAGTTTGACTGTGTGATCTCTAAAAAAAACAAATGCCCATTCTATATCATCTATCTATCTATAACTTTATGCACACATATATTTGAATAGCTGTGTGTATATATGTGTATATATGTGCATATATACATACATACTTGTCATCTGTTAAATTGTGAGACACATATGTCCATCACCTACCGAGGGTGTGTGGGTAGTTAAGTATATTGCAGTTTACCTCCATGCTGAGCAATAGCTGGAAGGACCTTGAGAATTCTCACATTACACTTAAGAAAAATCTTCAAACAGCAAACTTAAGGCAACAAACATATAACTAATATCATAATGTATTCTGTTATAATTTTTTTTTTTGGCAGGGCAATGAGGGTTAAGTGACTTGCCCAGGGTCACACAGCTAGTACATGTCAAGTGTCTGAGGCTGGATTTGAACTCAGGTCCTCTTGAATCCAAGACCAGTGCTTTATCCACTGCACCACCTAGCTGCCCCCTCTGTTATACATTTTTAAAACTTGTGACATTTGCATTAATTCTGGATTCCCTGTACTTGGGTATCCAGATCTATTACTTGAGTCTTGGGATTCTGCTACTTCTTCCCCTCTCCACCTCTCTCCTTTCTTTACTTCCCAGGACTCCCAACAAAAGTGGCAAGGTAGAATGGCTATTGGGACCTTCCTGAAGCTAAGTAGGGAAGCATAGGTAATAATTTATGTCTGGATCTGGGAAATATACTTGTCATTCTAGATTTCTTTATCTGCTGTTCTCATACTAGTGCTATACATTTTCTGTAAAGAACTTTTAAAAGATATGGATAATTGATAAAGGTTTCTAAGTGGGGTCTAATCATATGCAGAGATAGTGCCTATCATGTATATAGACAAGCTAAGGAGCTTGCTTCTAGGAGAGGTATGATGAATAAATGAGAATGGGGGCTTCTTCCCATTCAGGACATGTGGTTCTGAGAAACAGGCCTTCATCCTTGGTCTCTGCATTTGTTTTTTTTCTATTCTAAGTGTAGGAAGTGGAGCCTCATGGACTCTTGTATCTTGTGAGCTTCAAAAGGTCAGAAGGTCAAGCCTCAAGAATCTAGCAATTGGAATCCTTTTTGGGTTTTGCAGCCAGTCCATGCCTTGATGAACATAGAGTGACCTTCAGGACATAGGCCAGCAGAAGCTGAGGCAGCAGTCATGATGCATGTAGATATAAACTTGGTGGGACCAATGTTATGGAGGAAGTTTTGAGTCTTCTCCCTCTTAACACTAAGCCAATATATGGAAAGTATGAGACTGAGGTATTAGGGGAAAATATTTGTTTATTTTTGTTATATCTTCAATATAAATTTCCCTTGGTAAATGTTAAGTGGTTAAATGGAAGTGAAGCCCTAGTCATTGACTATGTTGGGTGTGGGAGAAAGGAAGAGCTGGTATAGCGCTTGAGCCTCTTGCAGTAGATAAGAGAGATATCTCTAAATCTTTCAATGTACTCTAGAGCCCAGAGAGGCAAATATAGCCATCTTAGCTCTGGAAGAGGAAGCCAGAGCATACTATAACTTGATCAGAACATAAGTTAAATGCAAAAAAACCAAGTAAGTTTTCTTAACTACATATATACATATATATATATATATATACACATACATACATATATACATATATAAAGAAGGAAAAGGAAGATTTTGTATCAACTCAGGAATATATGTATAATAAAATATTCATAGCATTACATTTTGTGGTAGCAAAAAACTGAAAACAAAGTAGGTATCCACTAAGTGGATAATAGCTCAAGAAATTATGGTATATGAAGGAAATATAACTATAATAAGAGATAAGAGGAATGCAGAAAAGCACTGCAAGATTTGTATGAATTGATGTAGAATAAAGTAAACAGAATATACATAATAGCTAAAATAATGTAAATGATTAGAATACTAAAATAACCCCCAATTTTTAGAAACTATCATGACCAGTCAGTTTTGGAGAACAAATATTGAACTGTTGGAGGGAGGAAAATTATAGGTATAGAATCTTATATCCACTGTCAGGGAAAGTCATTATATTCCTTAGTTTTACTTAAAATTTTTTTTTATAATGAGGTCAGATTCAGAATACAATGATAGAAGGTAGCATTAAAATTTACTTATAAATTCAAGGGATATTTGGTCCAGTGAAAATCTGGTATGATTCACATATTTGTTATCTCAATGATTTTCTTCACCAGCCCTGTAATTTCATTAGTTTTGTTTTGTTTTGTTTGTTTTTGATGGTGCAATGAGGGTTAAATGACTTGCCCAGGGTCACACAACTAGTAAGTGTCAAGTGGCTGAGGCCAAATTTGAACTCAGGTCCTCCTGAATCCAGGGCCAGTGCTTTATCCACTGTGCCACCTAGCTGCCTCCCCCCCCCCCATTTTTCATTAGTATAGAGAATTCCAGGATAATGAAACTCTCTCCACTAATGCAGGTCTGTACCACATCTACAGCTTACAGTCTTAAAGTTGCCTCAGGCACTGAGAGGTTAAGTGATTTGCCTAGGATCACACAAATAGTATATGTCAGAAGCAAGAGTTGAGCTCAGGTCTTCCTGATTTTGCTGGCTTTTTATCCACTATGCCATGATACCCCTTTAACTATAAAGTAAAAGTTCACTGATTAGGAATAAAATCAGTGAGAAAGACAATAAAATTTTAAACATCTGAATAACATCTGAATTTGTAAAAAGTTTAATACTAAATTGGAGTTAGAAGACATTGTTTTTTCCTTGAAGTAGCTAGATGGTACAGTAGAAAAATGCTGGATTTAGAATAAAAAATACCCAAGTTTGACTGTTGCCTTGGACATTTAATTAGCTGTATGACCCTGGGCAAGTTATTTAACCTTTCTCAACCTCAGCTTCCTCATAATAATAGTATTTCCCTCACATGACATTTAGGAGACTCAAATAAGACATGAAAAAACAGTTTTCAAATCTTAAAGCACTGTGCTAGCTATTATTAATATTATTAGTTCAATTTTTTTGCTCTTTATTTGTCTATTTCAAATAATAAAATAATAAAAATGTAGTTTTAGTTAAGCTATATCTCATTTTCTCTGCCTGTAAAATGACCTAGTTGAACTCCAAGGCATCTATAAATTCTAAATCTAAAATTATGACTTTTTTTTTAACTGTTTGGGTAAATGATTTCTAATTAGAACGTTACTTTTTAAGTAGGTGTTTCAGAATAACTTGAAGAAAAGTTTGTTCTCTATAGTATTATGGAGCTCTTGAAAATCTTTCTACTATTACTTGTCTATCACTTTTTTTGGGGAGGGCAATGGGGGTTAAGTGACTTGCCCAGGGTCACACAGCTAGTAAGTGTCAAGTGTCCGAGGCCGGATTTGAACTCAGGTCGTCTTGAATCCAGGGCCAGTGCTTTATCCACTGTGCCACCTAGTTGCCCCCATCTATCACTTTTTTTTTTGTTTGTTTTTTGTTTGTTTGTTTGTTTTGCGGGGCAATGGGGGTTAAGTGACTTGCCCAAGGTCACACAGCTAGTAAGTGTCAAGTGTCTGAGGCCAGATTTGCACTCAGGAACTCCTGAATCCAGGGCCAGTGCTTTATCCACTGTGCCACCTAGCTGCCCCCCATCTATCACTTTTAAAGGGTCTGTCCACCCCCACCGCCATGCTTAGGGTCCTTCTCAGCAGGTCAGACATCCATTGGGTTACTATGTCTGACAACCAATTCCAGTATTTCAAGGTATCATATTATGGGAGTATAATTTGAAAGTCCTGATAGATACCATTATTTTTTCTTCTGCAAAATATAATTCATAAATCTAGTGTTTAAGTCAAACAACCCCATTCCAACATATCATCACATTGATTACAGACCTAGAATGTTTACATTGGCATAAATGCCATTTGAAACTTGTGGAACTTTAAACATCAATATCTCATTTAAGGAAAAATCTATAGATAAATTAGAATTCAGTGTAAACATAAGATATCCATTTCTTATTAAGAGTGGCAGAAGGATTAAGAATGTGTATTATAGGAACATTAATATCAAAGGTCTTATACAACTTTTAAACAAAGCTGAAGACCAATATATACAGAATACTCATTGATTGGGTTGATCATCCAATCCATTATTATTTTTGGCTTTTATTTCTCTTACTTCAAGCCTCAGTTTTAAATATTTCATGACTTGGACTTTTCTTCATTTTTCCTCCTTGTACTTTTGCGAAATACAGGATGAGTTAGTTTTATATGGTTAATGACTCTTTAAATGGTTGTAAGGGCAGGAGGCTGAAGTTACCATAACTTTTCATCTTACCGTTTCTCAAAAATAACTGAAAGTTGGTTACATACCAAGAAAAATGCTCATGTACACTAATTTATTAACTACTCTTTCTCATACAACTACCAAATTAGTATTTCTAAGGCACAGGTCCGACCACATCAAACCTCTACTCAAGAGAGTTTTATAGTTCTCTATTGCCTTTAGGTTAAAATACAAATTAACTTTGTTTGGCATTTAAAGCCCTACATTGACTTAGGCTATCTTTCTAGTCTTAGACATAATTCCCTCTCATGCATTCTGCTCTAGTTAAACTAGATTCACACAGTGTACTTATTTGGTATACCTCATTTATTTTACTTATCTGAGAACATAGTGTATCCCTTTAGTAGGAAAAAACTCCTTGAGGATAGGGTCTAGCTCACCTTTTATTTGTATTCTTAACATCTAGCATAAAACCTGGCACATACTTTATGGTTAATAAATGCTTGTTGATTCATAACATAATACTAGGTAATAAATACAAACCAGGATTAGTCTATGATAGGATAGATTATATTTCTTTTTTAAAGACAAAAGTCTCCAAGGTTTCCCAAATTGATTTTTGCATCATTTAGGAACTTTCAAGGCACATATGTCATATAAGCATATATGACAACATCAGGTACCCATACCTGTTTGAAAAGGGCCAAATAGCTAAGTGCTACAGAACAATGCGACCCAACCAGAGTACCCCAAAAGAAAGAATTACAGTGTTTGATTGGAGTCCAGCCAAAAAGCAAGTTATTGCAAAAAGAGTTTTATGGAACTTCTGGTGCCAAGATGGCAGAGTAAGGAAGGAAGCATCTGGAGCTCTCCAAAATTTCCCCTCCAAACCAACAGAAAATTGCCTCTGAATCATTCCAGGAGCAGGGAAGCAGCCTCCCAGCCCAGAAGGAAAGGGGGGTGGGAGGGAAGTGAGGTCCAAAAGCAGCAGCAGCAGCAGCAGCTTCTGGACTCACAGTAGGGAGCCTGAAGCAGGACTCTGAGCCTGGGGCAAATCACTAGTGAGGTTCTGACCTCCTGCAAACCAGTAGCCCCTTAGGCAAATGAACAGTCTGGGCAGCATAGCTGGGACCCTCACCAGGCACCCCATAGCTAGCACAGAGTACCAGCCTTGACCCCACTGCTGATCAAGAGTGAAGCTCTGCCCAAGACTGGTCAACAGCAAGTTCTTGCCCCTGGGGCCTACCAGCAGAGATTCTTTCCAGGCAAACTAGCAGCAGGGGGCTCCAACTCTTAGCAGATCTGCAACAAAATTACCTTTCTAGGGCCTGCTAACAGAGTGACTTGGTTACCATAGCAATCCAGTAGCATGTCCCCCAGACTTGGGCAGATTTGCGACAAAATTACTCCTCCAGGGTCTGCTAACAGGCCCTGTTAAAAGAGTAACCCAGCAGCAGGGCACCAACCCTAGGGAAGACCACCCCTGGAGAAGGCCAGGCAACATGCAGGAGAGGCCAAAAGGGAGGACTAATCCTCCAATACCAGTCAGAAGGGAAGCTTACTCTATAGAGAAAGCAAGCAGCTAAGCCCTGAAGCCCAGTGAAAGTCACCAATAAGAACCAGAGCCTCAGCACAAAAACTTGGGACAGTGCAGGAATAGAGCCCAACTCTCTCATAAAAACATCAAGTCACAAACAAGGCACAAAAGTGAGCATAAACCCCCCCAAAAAGTTTTATTATTGACAGTTACTACGGCGATAGGGAAAATCAAGGCATAAACACAGAGGAGGACAATAATAACAAAATGGCTACAGATGAAGCTTCAAAGAAAAATGTCAATTGGTCTCAGGCCCAAAAAAGGATTCCTGGAAGAGCTTAAAAAGGACTTTAAATAGCAATTTAGAGAAGTAGGAGAAAAAGTAAGGAAAGAAATAAAAGTAATACAAGAGAACCATGAAAAAGAAATACAAAAATTTGCTGAGGAAAATAACTCCCTAAAACAGATTTAGTCAAATGGGAAAGGAAGTACAAAAGGTCACTGAAGAAAATAATTCTTTAAGAATTAGACTTGGCGGCTAGGTGGCACAGTGGATAAAGCACCAACCCTGGATTCAGGAGTACATGAGTTCAAATTACGGCCTCAGACACTTGACACTTACTAGCTGTATGACCTTGGGCAAGTCACTTAACCCCCATTACCCCCTGCCCCCCCCCCAAAAAAAAAAAAGAATTAGACTTGGGGCAGCTAGGCAGTGCAGTGGATAAAGCACTGACCCTGGATTCAGGAGGACCTGAGTTAAAATCTAGCCTCAGTCACTTGACACTTCCTAGCTGTGTGACCCTGGGCAAGTCACTTAAACCTCACTGCCTAGAAAAAAAAAAAAGAATTAGAATTGAACAAATGGAAACTAATAACTCTATGAGACATCAAGATACAATAAAACAAAATTTTAAAAAGTAAAAAAATAGAAGAAAATGTGAAATTTCTCATTGGAAAAACAACTGACCTAGAAAATAGATCCAAGGGTCACAGCTAGGTGGTGCAGTGGATAAAGCACCAGTCTTGAAATCAGGAGGACCTGAGTTCAAATCCAACCTCACTCACTTGACACTTCCTAGCTGTGTGACCCTGGGCAAGTCACTTAACCCCAACTGCCTCACCAAAAAAAAAAAAAGAAAAGAAAAGAAAATAGATCCAAGAGAGATAATATAAGAATTATTGGACTGCCTGAAAGCCATGATGAAAAAAAAAGGCTGGACAATATCTTTCAAGAAATTATCAAAGATGCTATTGTTTTTTTCTATTTTGAGGTTTTTCATCATTGCTCTGATTTTTTCTCTTATAACATGACTAATGCAGAAATATGTTTAATGTTATTATGTGTATATATATATATATATATATATATATATATATATATATGACCTATATCAGATTATCTGCTGTTTAGGGGAGGGGGGAGGGAGGGGAGGGAGGGAGAAAAATCTGAAATTGTAAAGCTTGTATAAACAAAAGTTGAGAACTATCTTTACATGTAATGGAAAAAAATAAAATACTTTATTAATTTTAAAAAAAAAGAAAAGAAATTATCAAAGAAAACTGCCTTGATCTATTTGAACCAGCTGGCAAAATAGAAATTGAAAGAATCCACTGATCACCACCTGAAAGAGATCCCAAAATGAAAACTCCCAGGAACATCACAGACAAATTTCAAAGCCCACAGAATAAGGAGAAAGTATTTCCAGTAGCCAAAAAGAAACAATTCAAATATTGTGTAGCTACAGTCAGAATTACACAGGATTTGGCAGCTTCCACATAAAGAACTACAGGGCTTGGGGGCAGCTAGGTGGTGCAGTGGATAAAGCACCAACCCTGGATTCAGGAGGACCTGAGTTCAAATCCAGCCTCAGACACTTGACACTTAACTAGCTGTGTGACCCTGGGCAAGTCACTTAACCCTCATTGCCCTGCAAAAACAAAAATAAAAACAAAAACAAAAAAAGAACTACAGGGCTTGGAATATGATATACTGAAAGGAAAAGGAGTTAAGTTTACATCCAAGAATCACCAGTAAAATTGAATATAATCTTTCAGGGGAAAAATGGACATTTAATGAAATAGAGGACTTTCAAGCATTTCTGATTAAAAGGTCAGAGTTGAATAAAAAGTTTGATCTCCAAATATAAGACTCAAGAGAAACATAAAAAGGTAAAAAAGAAACAAGAAAGAAAAAATTGTAAAGAAATTCAATATGGTTAAACTGTTTATATTTCTACATGATAAGATAATATTTGTAAGTCAAGTCTTAACTTTATTATAAGAATAATTAGAAGGAATATATGTAGGCAGAGTATGTGGTTATAAGGTAACATTGAAGGGACAATAATAGTTCTAAGTCTTAACAACTTTATTATGAGAATAATTAGAAGGAGTATATGTACATAGAAGGTATTATTATAAGATGTCATTGATTGAATGATACCCCCAAAAACAAAATAATGGGGTAAGAAATTGCATGGAAGAAGGAGGGGGAAAACTGAATGGGGTAAATTGTCCCACAAAAAAGAGAGTCAGGAAAAAACTATCATAATGGAGGGGAAGAAAGGGTTGGGGGCAAGGATTAAACCTTACTCTCATCAAAGTTGGCTCAAAGAGGGAATAACAAACACACAGTTGGATATAGAAATCTATCTTACCCTATAAGGAAGTTAAAAAAGGGATGAAGATAATAGAAGGGAGAGGAGGGACTGATACAAGGGAGGGGATATTAGGGAAAGCAGTGATCATAAGTAAAACACTTGCGAACAGGGAAAGGGTGGGGAGTAAGAATGGGAGGGATAAACATGTGAAAAATAACATGAAGGGAAATAAACAATCATAACTATAAATGTGAATAGGATGAACTCACCCATTAAATGGAAGCAGATAGAATGGATTAAAATCCCAAATCCTATAATATGTTGTTTAAAAGAGATACACACAAGATAAAAGTAAGAGTTTGGAACAGAATCTATTTTACTTCAACTGAAGCAGGGGTGGCAATCATGATTTCAGACAAAGCAAAAGCAAAAATAGAAGGAAACTATATCTTGCTGAAAGGTACCATAGATAATGAAATCATATCAATACTTAACATATATGCCTCAAATGGTATAGCATCTGAATTTTTGAAGGAGAAGTTGTATGAGTTACAGGATGAAATAGATAATAGATATAGATAAAATAAAATAGATAATAAAACTATTCGAGTGGGGGACCTTAACCTTCCCTTCTCAGAATTGGATAAATCTAACAAAAAATTAAACAAGAAAGAAGTTACGGAAATGAATAAAATTCTTGAAAATTTAGATATGATAGCTCTCTGGAGAAAACTGAACGGGAATAGAAAGGAATATACCTTCTTCTCAGCAGTATATGGAACCTACACAGAAACTGACCATGTATTAGGGCATAAAAACCTTAAAACCAGATGCAGAAAAAGTAAACACATCCTTTTCAGATTATAATGCAATAAAATTACATTCAATAATGGACAATTGAAAGAGATTAAAAATCAATTGGAAATTAAATAATCTGATTGTTTTTATTTTTCAATAATCTGATTCTAAAAAACAAATGGGTCAAAGAAAAATCATAGAAACAATAGATGATTTCATTAAAGAAAATGACAATAATGAGACAACATATCAAAATTTATGGGATGCAGCCAAAGCAGTACTTAGGGGAAAATTTATATCCCTAACTACTTACATCAATAAAATAGAGGGAAAGCAGATTAATGAATTTGTTATTCAACTTTTAGTTGCATGAACTAGAACTAGAAAATGAACAAATTAATTATTCCCAATGAAACATCAAATTGGAACTCCTGAAAATCAAAGGAGAGATGAATAAAATTGAAAGTAAGAAAACCATTGAATTAATAAATAAAAACAGAAGCCAGCTTTATGAAAAAATAAAAACCCAGTAAAATAGATAAAACATTGGTTAGTTTGATAAAAAAAGAAAGAAAACCAAATTACTAGTATCAAAAATGAAAGGGGGGGGCGGAGCCAAGATGGCAGAGAGGAAGCAGCAAGCTGCCTGAGCTCTCCTTCTGTTCCCTCAAAACGAACATTAAATCAAGCCTCTGGACGGATTCTGAACTACAGAACCTGCAAAGAGACAGAGAGACACAGTCCTCCAACCAGAGATAATTTAGAAGACTTCAGGAAAAGGTCGGTCTGACTCGGGCAAAAGGGAGGCCCAGTGCAGGGCAGCAACCCAGGGGGTTGGGGCAAGTCAGCAGGAGCTGCGGGCCACAACCGAACAACTGAGGCCCCTGGAACCTGGTTCAAAAATCTGGTGGCCAAGAAGGACAGTGGAAAAACCTACCTGCACCGGCCAAGAGGGCCACGAACGGGTCAGGCGGGATCAGACGCCAGGGTCCGGTGCCTGGCTGGCCGAGCACAATCAGACAGGAAGTGCAGGGCGGGAGATCTCCACACACCATAAAGGCCTCAGAGTAAAAACCCGGTCACACAGCACCTATACCCCTGCACAAGAAGCCCAAAACAGGGACCCTGGTGCCCCCAGAGCAGACCTCAACTTAAAGAATAAATAAATAAGCTGCAATAATGAGTAAGAAGCAAAAAAGAGCCCTCTCCATTGAGAGCTTCTGTATCAATAGGGAAGAAGCCAACACAAACTCAGATGAGGACAATAGCCTCAAATTGCCTACATCTGAAGCCTCACAAGGGAAGGTGAATTGGTCGCAAGAACAAAAAGCCTTCCTGGAAGAGCTCAAAAAGGATTTAAAAAATCAATTGCAAGAGGTAGAAGAAAAAATGGGGAGAGAAATGAAAGCAAAACAAGAAAACTATGAAAAAAGAATCAGCAGCTTGGAAAAGGAAGCACATAATTTCACTGAAGAAAACAAAGGCTTAAAAAATTCATTTGGCCAACTGGAAAAAAAGGTGCATAATCTCACTGAAGAAAACAATACCCTAGAAAATTCACTTGGCCAAATGGAAAAAAAGGTGCATAATCTCACTGAAGAAAACAATGCCTTAAAAATTAAAGTGGGACAGTTGGAAGATAAGGAATCCATGAGACACCAGGAATCAGTCAAGCAGAATAAAAAAAATGAAAAAATAGAAGAAAATGTGAAATACCTCATTGGAAAGACAACTGATCTGGAAAACAGATCGAGGAGAGACAATTTGAGAATCATTGGTCTGCCTGAAAGCCATGACCAGAAAAAGAATCTAGACACCATATTCCAAGAAATTATTAAGGAGAACTGCCCTGATATCGTAGAATCAGAGGATAAAGTCATCATTGAAAGAATCCACCAATCACCTCCTGAAAGAGACCCCAAAAGGAAAACTCCAAGGAATATTGTAGCCAAATTCCAGAATTATCAGGTGAAGGAGAAAATACTCCAAGCAGCCAGAAAGAAGCAATTTAAATATCATGGAGCCACAGTCAGGATTGCTCAGGACCTGGCAGCTTCAACATTAAAGGACCGCAAGGCTTGGAATATGATATTCCAGAAGGCAAAGGAGCTTGGATTGCAGTCAAGAATCTATTACCCAGCAAAAATGTGCATTTTCTTTCAGGGGAAAAGATGGACATTTAATGACCTTGGGGACTTTCAATCTTTCCTGGTGAAAAGACGAGAACTGAATAGAAAATTCGATCTCAACATACAAGACTCAAGAGAAGTTTAAAAAGGTAAACAGAGGGGGAAAAAAAAAGGTTACCCTATTAGGTTAAACTGTTTATATCCCTACACAGGAAAATAATACTCATAACTCTTAAGAACTGTAAATGTATTTGGGCAGAGAGAAGGACTTTATATAGAGGGTATAAATATAAATTGTCTTTGATGTGATGATACAAAAGAATTAAGGGGTTAAAAAGGGAGTCTAAGGGGAGGAAAGGAAAGGGGAGGTGGAATGGGATGAATTATATCATATGAAGAGGTGGAAAAAACCTATTACAATAGAGGGAAAGAAAGGAGGGGGGAACATGGTTTCAACCCTATTCTCATTAGATTTGACGCAAAGAGGGAATAACATATACGTTCATTGAGATAAAGAAACTTAACTCATTCTTTAGGGAAACAAAAGGGGAAGGGAAAGGGGGAGAATGATAGAAGGGAGGACAAAAGCAAGGGAGAAAAGGGTAAAGAAAAGAGAGGGGGGTGATAAAAAGGGAGGGCAGATTGGGGTAGGCAGGGGTAAGAAGTAAAACGTCAGTGAGGAGGAATAGGGTGAAAGAAGGGGGGAAAAGTACAAAGGGAGTAAATAAAAGGGAGGGGAATAGACAGTCAGGAATAATAACTGTGAATGTGAATGGGATGAACTCTGCTATAAAACGGAAGCAAATTGCAGAGTGGATTAAAAACCAGAACCCTACAATATGCTGTTTACAAGAAACACATCTGAAGCAGAGAGATACACACAGAGTAAAGGTAAAAGGCTGGAGCAGAATATATTATGCCTCAGCTAAAGTAAAAAAGGCACGGGTAGCAATCCTTATCTCAGACAAAGTGCAGGCAAAAATAGATCTCATTAAAAGAGATAAGGAAGGAAATTACATCTTACTTAAAGGTACTATAGATAATGAAGTAATATCAGTATTAAATATGTATGCGCCAAGTGGTATAGCATCCAAGTTCTTAGAGGAGAAGTTAAATGAGTTACAAGAGGAATTAGACAGTAATACTATAGTAGTGGGGGATCTGAATCTCCCCCTCTCAGAATTAGATAAATCTAGCCAAAAAATAAATAAGAAAGAAGTGAAAGAGGTGAATAGATTACTAGAAAAGTTAGACACGATAGGTGTCTGGAGAAAATTGAATGGGGATAGAAAGGAATATACCTTTTTCTCAGCAGTACATGGCACATTTTCAAAAATTGACCATGTATTAGGGCACAAAAACATCATAGTCAAATGTAGAAAGGCAGAAATAGTAAATGCATCCTTCTCAGATCATGATGCAATAAAAATTACATGTAAGAAAGAGCCAGGGAAAAGTAGAATGAAAATCAATTGGAAACTAAATAATTTCATTCTAAAGAATGAATGGGCCAAACAAGAAATCATAGAAACAATCAATAACTTTATCCAAGAGAATGACAATAATGAGACAACATACCAAAATCTATGGGATGTAGCCAAAGCAGTGCTTAGGGGAAAATTTATAGCCCTAAATGCTTACATGAATAAAAAAGAGAAAGAGGAGATTAATGAATTGGGCATGCAACTTAAAAAGCTAGAAAAAGAACAAATTAGAAATCCCCAATTAGACACTAAATTAGAGATCCTGAAAATTAAAGGAGAAATTAATAAGATTGAAAGCAAAAAAACTATAGAATTAATCAATAAAACTAAGAGCTGGTTTTATGAAAAAACCAATAAAATAGATAAAATATTGGTTAATTTGATTAAAAAAAAAAAAGAAGAAAACCAAATTACCAGTATCAAAAATGAAAAGGGTGATGTTACCACCAATGAAATGGAAATTAAATCAATAATTAGGAATTATTTTGCCCAACTGTATGCCAATAAATTTGACAATCTAAATGAAATGGATGAATATTTACAAAAATACAAACTGCCCAGGTTAACTGAAGAAGAAATAAAATCCTTAAATAAACCCATATTAGAAAAAGAAATTGAACAAGCCATTAATGAACTCCCTAAGAAAAAATCCCCAGGGCCAGATGGGTTTAGGGGTGAATTTTACCAAACATTTAAAGAACAATTAATTCCAATATTATACAAATTATTTGGAAAAATAGGTGAAGAAGGAGTTCTACCAAATTTGTTTTATGACACAAATATGGTGGTGATACCAAAACCAGGCAAAGCAAAAACAGAGAAAGAAAATTATAGAGCAATTTCCCTAATGAATATTGATGCTAAAATCTTAAATAAGATGATTAGCAAGGAGATTACAGCAAGTGATCACCAGGATAATACACTATGACCAGGTGGGATTTATACCAGGAATGCAGGGCTGGTTCAACATTAGAAAAACTATTAACATAATCAACCATATCAATAAGAAAACCAACCAAAATCATATGATTATCTCAATAGATGCAGAGAAAGCTTTTGACAAAGTACAACACCCATTCCTAATAAAAACACTAGAGAGTTTAGGAATAGGTGGAGCTTTCCTTAGAATAATAAACAGTATCTACCTAAAGCCATCAGCAAGTATTATATGCAATGGAGATAAATTAGAGGCCTTCCCAATAAGATCAGGGGTGAAACAGGGATGTCCATTATCACCCCTATTATTTAATATTGTCCTACAAATGTTAGCTTTAGCAATCAGAGAAGAGAAAGGAATTAAAGGAATTAGAATAGGCAAGGAGGAAACAAAACTATCACTCTTTGCAGATGATATGATGGTATACTTAAAGAATCCTAGAGAATCAACTCAAAAATTACTTGAAACAATTAACAACTTTAGCAAAGTAGCAGGATATCAAATAAATCCACATAAATCATCAGCATTTCTATACATGACCAACAAAGTCCAGCAGCAAGAGGTAGAAAGAGAAACTCCATTTAAAGTAACAGTAGATAATATAAAATACTTGGGAGTCTACTTGCCAAGACAAACCCAGGAACTCTATGAACACAACTACCAAACACTTTTCACACAAATCAAATCAGATCTAAATAATTGGAAAGATATCAATTGCTCATGGATAGGCAGAGCTAATATAGTAAAAATGACAATACTGCCTAAATTAATTTACTTATTCAGTGCCATACCAATCAGACTACGTCAAAATTATTTTATAGCGCTAGAAAAAATAATAACAAAATTCATCTGGAAAACAAAAAATCAAGAATATCCAGGGAAATAATGAAAAAAAAAAATGCACAGGAAGGTGGGTTAGCGGTACCAAACCTGGAGCTTTGCTATAAAGCGGCAGTCATCAAAACTATCTGGTACTGGCTAAAAAATAGAGTGGTAGATCAATGGAATAGGCTAGGCTCAGGAAATGCAGTAGTAAATGACACTAGTAATGTAGTGTTTGATAACCCAAAGACTCCAGCTTCTGGGATAGGAACTCAGTATTTGACAAAAACTGCTGGGAAAACTGGAAGATAGTATGGCAGAAATTAGGCATAGACCAACATCTTACACCTTATACTAAAATAAGGTCAAAATGGATACACGATTTAGACATAAGAGGTGATACCATAGGTAAATTAGGAGAGAAAGGAATAGTCTACCTATCAGATCTTTGGAAATGAAAACAGTTTTTGACCAAACAAGAGATAGAGTATATTATAAAATGCAAAATGGATGATTTTGATTATATTAAATTAAAAAATTTCTGTACAAACAGAAGCAATGCATCCAAAATTGGAAGGGAGGCAGAAAGCTGGGAAACAATTTTTGAGGCCAGTACTTCTGATAAAGGCCTCATCTCTAAAATATATAGGGAACTAAATCAAATTTATAAGAATCCAAGTCATTCCCCAATTGAGAAATGGTCAAAGGATATGAACAGGCAGTTTTCTGATGAAGAAACCAAAATTATCTATTCCCATATGAAAAAATGCTCTAAATCTCTAATGATTAGAAAGATGAAAATTAAAACAACTCTGAGGTACCACCTGACAGCTATCAGATTGGCTAAAATGACAAAAAAAGAAGATAATAAATGTTGGAGAAGCTGTGGGAAAATTGGAACACTAATTCATTGTTGGTGGAGCTGTGAACTGATCCAACCATTCTGGAGAGCGATTTGGAATTATGCCCAAAGGGCGATAAAGCTGTGCATACCCTTTGACCCAGCAATTCCACTTTTAGGTCTTTTTCCCAAAGAAATCATGGAAAGGGGAAAGGGACCCACATGTACAAAAATATTTATAGCTGCTCTTTACGTGGTAGCAAGGAATTGGAAGTTGAGGGGGTGCCCATCAATTGGGGAATGGCTGGACAAGTTGTGGTATATGAATACAATGGAATACTATTGTGCTGTAAGAAATGATGAGCAGGAGGAGTTCAGAGAAACCTGGGGGGTCTTATGTGAGCTGATGATGAGTGAGATGAGCAGAACCAGAAGAACATTGTACACAGTATCATCAACAGTGAGTGTTGACCTACTATATTCTTCTCACCAATGCAATGGTACAGAAGAGTTCCAGGGAACTCATGATAGAAGAGGATCTCCAAATCCAAGGAAAAAAAAAAAAGAACTGTGGAGTATAGATGCTGATTGAACCATACTATTTCTTTTGTTTTGGGTGCTGTTGGTTTTTTTTTTTCTATTTTGAGGTTTTGCATTACTGCCCTGATTTTTTCTCTTATAACAGGATTAATGCAGAAATAGGATTAATGTTATTATGGATATATATATGTGTGTGTATATATATATATGTATATGTATATAGATATATAGATATAACCTATATCAGATTACCTGCTGTCTAGGGGAGGGGGGGAGGGAGGGGAGGGAGGGAGAAGAGTCTGAAATTGTAAAGCTTGTATGAACAAAAGTTGAGAACTATCTTTACATGTAACGGAAAAAATAAAATACCTTATATGTAAAAAAAAAAAATGAAAGGGATAAACTCACCACCAATGAAGAGGAAATTAAGACAATAATAGGGAACTATTTTGCCCAATTATATGCCCATAAATTTTACAATCTAAATGAAATGGATGAATATCTACAAAAATATAAATTACCCAGATTAACAGAAGAAGAAATAAAATACTTAAATAACCCAATTTTAGAAAAAGAAATTGAACAAGCCATCAATGAATTTCCTAAGAAAAAAGTCCCGAGAACCAAATGGATTCACAAGTGAATTCTACCAAACATTTAAAGGACAATCCGAATACTGTAAAAATTATGTGAGAAAATAAGTGAAGAAATACTACCAAATTCTTTTTATGAGACAAATATGGTGCTGATATCCAAACCAGGAAAAGCCAAAACAGAGAAAGAAAATTATAGACCACTTTCCCTAATGAATATTGATGCAAAAAATTTAAATAAAATACTAGCAAAAAGATTACAGCAGTATATCACAAGGATCATACACTATGACCAGGTGGGATTTATAGCAGGAATGCAAGGCAGTTTCAATATTAGGAAAACTATCAGCTCAACTGACCATATCAATAACAAAAACCAACAGAAATCATATGATTATCTCAATAGGCACAGAAAAAGCCTTTGACAAAATATAGCACCCATTCCTATTGAAAACACTAGAGAGCATAGGAATAAAAGGAGCTTATCTTTAAATGATAAGTAATATCTATCTAAAACCATCAGTTAGCAATATCTGTAATGGGGATAAGCTAGAAGCCTTCCCAGTACAATCAGGGGTGAAGCAAGGATGTCAATTATCACCTCTATTATTTAATATTGTACTAGAAATGTTAACTATAGCAATAAGAGAAGAAAAAGAAATTAAAGGAATTAGAATAGGTAATGAGGAAACAAAACTGTCACTCTTTGAAGATGATAAGATGTTATACTTAGGAAATCCTAGAAAATCAACTAAAAAGCTACTTGAAATTATTAACATCAGCAAAATTACAGGATACAAAATAAACCCACATAATCACCAGCCATATATTACCAACAAAGTCCAGTGACAATGGATAGAAAAAGAAATTCCTTTTAAAATAACTGTGGCCAATATAAAATACTTGGGCATCTACCTACCAAGACAGACCCAGGAACTTATATGACCAGAACTATAAAATACTTTTCACAGAAATAAAATCAGATCTAAACAATTGGAAAAATATTAATTGCTCATGGGTAGGCAGAGCCAATATAATAAAAATGACAATCTTACCTAAGTTAATTTATTTATTTAGTGTTATAGCAATCAAACTATCAAAAAATATTTTATAGATGTAGAAAAAATAATAACAAAATTCATCTGGAAAAACAAAAGCTCAAGGATATCATGAGAATCAATGAAAAAAATACAAAAGAAGGTGGTCTGGCAATACCAGATCTCTAACTGTATTATAAAGCGGTAATTATCAAAATAATCTGGCATGGGGTAGCTAGGTGGCACAGTGGATAAAGCACTGACCCTGGGTCCAGGAGAACCTGAATTCAAATCCAACCTCAGACACTTGACATGTACTAGCTGTGTAATCTTGGGCAAGTCACTTAACCCTCATTGCCCCCCCCCAAAAAAAAAAGCCTGGCACAGGCTAAGAAATAGAGAGGTGGATCAGTGGATACACAATAGGTACAAATAATACATGACTACAGTAATTTAGTATATGATAAACCCAAAGATGCAAGCTTTTGGAATAAAAACTCATTATTTGACAAAAACCGCTGGGAAAATTGGGAAACAGTACGACAAAAACTAGGTAGAGACCAACATCTCACACTGTATACTAAAATAAGGTCAAAATGGATACATGGGGGCAGCAAGATGGTACAGTGGATAAAGCACCAGCCCTGGATTCAGGAGGACCTGAGTTCAAATTCAGCCTCAGACACTTGACATTTACTAGCTGTGTGACCCTGGGCAAGTCATTTAAACCCCACTGCCCCACAAAACAAACAAAAAAATGGGTACATGATTTATATATAAAGGGTGATACCAGAAACAAATTAAGAGAGCATGGAATTGTTTTTGGGTTTTTTTTGGAATTGTTTATCTGTCAGATTTAAGGGCAGAGGAAGAATTTAGGACCAAAGAAGATAAAGAGAGTAAAATAAAATGCAAAATAGATCATTTTGATTATATAAAATTAAAAAGTTATTGTACAAGCAAAACTAAATGTAACCATGATTACAAGGGAAGCAGAAAACTGGGAATTTTTGAAACTATTACCTCTGATAAAGGCCCCGTTTTTCAATTATATAGAGAATTGAGTCAAATTTATAAAAATACAAGTCATTTCCCAATTGATAAATGGTCACAGGATATGAACAGGCAGTTTTCAGACAAAGAAATCAAAGCTATCTATGAAAAAATGCTGTTGATCAGAGAAATGCAAATTAAAACCTTACACCTATCAGAGTGGCAAATAAAATAAAAACGGAAAACATTGGATGTTGGACGAGTTGTGGGAAAACTATAATCCATTGTTGGAGTTGTAAAAAGATCCAACCATTCTGGAGAGCAATTTGGAACTTTGCCCAAAGGGCTATAGAACTGTGCATACCTTTTGATCCAGTAATACCACTGCTAGGTTTAGATCCCAAAGGCATCCCCCAAAAGAGAAAAAGACCTATATGTACAAAAATATTTCTAGCGGCTCTTTTTGTGGTGGATAAGAATTGGAAATCAAATTAATGCCCATTAATTGGGAAATAACTAAACAAGCTGTGTTATATGATGGTAATGGTATATAATTGTGCTATAAGAAATGACAAGCAGGATGATTTCAGAAAGGCCTGGAAAGACTTGTATGAACTTATGTATAGTGAAGTGAGCAGAACTAAGAGGACATTGTGTATAGAGACAGCAATATTGTTTGATGAAGAACTGTGAACGACAACTATTAGCGATACAATGATCTAAGACAATTCCAAAGGACTACTGATGAAACATACTATCCACCTCCAAAGAAAGAACTGATATCGATGATGGAACAGAATGAAGCATGCTATTTTTCTATTCGTTTTCTTGTACAAAATGATTAATATGGTAATCTTTTACGAAATTGCATATGTACAACCCATAATTGATTGCTTACCGTTTGAGGAATGAAGGAGGGAAAAAATTTTGAACTCAAAACTATAAATAAAAAAGTTTCTTATAAAAAACCTCCAGTTTTATGGTTTTTGTAATAAGTACAACTTAAAGTAATGTTTTACTCTTATTAACAGTGAGAAGAATAATTTTAAGTGGTTTGACAAAGCACCAAGTGATGAGGCTCGCTTAATTAATGCTCATTCATTCCTTTATTCCTAATGTTTTTATATACTGTTGTAGGACCAAGATAGTTCTATATTCCTGACACCTTGTAGTTACTGATTATGCTACCAAACCTATTGAACAACATGAGTGTGAGATTTCTCAAGCCATAGGGAAAAGATGTAGGAAGGTACATAACCTGCTAAATGCAGCAACGATAGAGAAACAACTCTGCCTGGTGACGTAATGGCTGGCAGTGGGCCAGATTTTGCAGTTCAGCTTCAGCAGGACTACGGAAAATACTCCCCCCCCCCCCCCCGCCCCCCCCGCCCCCCCCCCCCCCGCCCTGACACTGTTAGTGCTGCAGCTTCCAGTGGAGTCAGGGTGTTAAACAAAAGGCTTGTTTTTCAGATGAAAGTTACAAAGCATTAGGACACGAAACCCTATCAAGTGTCAGTTGCTTAAGTTTAGAATGGAAGGATATTCATTGCAAAAGGTAAATTGCTTAGCAATAACCCCGGGTTTTCCAGTTCAGTCCTAAATAAAAACTCCTTGTCTCCAGACACATTCTGGTACTTTCCCCCGCCCCCGCCAACCCTTCCCTCCCCGCCCCCCCAACTCCCCTCTCCTCAGCCCCAAGTCCCAGTTTCCTTTCCTCTCCGCTCCTCCTTACCTCTGCCAGGTAGAGGTTGAGGAGACAGAGTGTGGAGAACTGAAGGCAGGAAGGAAAGCAGTAGAGTAGCCAGCGGGAGAAGAAATGGAGGTTAGAAGGCGGCCCGAGAAGGGGCAGGGAGCCGCCGAGGGAGAAGGCGGCAGAGAAAAGAGTGGTCCTGAGTGCTGCCCACGAAAGGCAGAGGAGGAGGCAGAGGCTCTGGTAACTCAGCCGCCGCTCTCGGTAAAGGAGCAGTCGCCACAGCTGAAGGTAGGCAAATGAGAAGAGGGCAGCGTATAAGAAGGTATGTAGGATGCTCAGTGCAAGCTGCACCGTGCCAGGCACCACAGTGGCAGCTGCTGCTCTTTCGCCTTCCTCGACTCTACTGATGGTCATTGTCGCCCCCCCATCAGCCGCAAAAGCAGCTGGGGAGCCACTGACCGTCACTCTCATGAAAGGAGCTGAGGGTGGGAGGCACAGCGCGGGCAGGAAAAGACCGAACTTGGAGCCTTCACAGTCAAGTGGGAGGATAAGGATTTTCTTGTTACACCCCTTCCACCCCAGCCTCCGGGAACGATAATAACTGGATCCCCAAGCCTCGGCGGAGTTTCTGAGGCTTCCCGCTTCTGGGGATGAAGGTGCAGAGTAAGATTTGGGCTCCTCCTCCTGCGGCTCCACAGTTGCCAAAAAAACCCATAACAACTCCGGACCAAAACAATCAGCTGAGAAGCTGGAGCGTTTGAGGAGCTCGCTGGGCAGCACTGGCTTGTCGCGATTGGCTCGACTGGGACCGCCTTCAGTGAGAAGAAGTCGGAAGGCCATAGACTGGGACCCATCTCTGGAAAGCTACAGCTCGTGATTGGGCGGCGGTATTCTCCCACCTACGTTGCTTATTGGGCTAGGGTCAGCTCCTGAAGCTCATTTCATTGGAGGAATGCTTCGCCGTTTGTCACTTATGGTCTGCTCCGGGTCCGCCTTCTTTGGTCCCCATTGGCTTCAGGAACCTCTGCGTAAATAGCATGAGGAAAGGGCGGGGGGGGGGGGGGAGGGAGGCGGGCGAGGGGGGGTTGTATTCATTTTACGTGGTTGGGGGCGAAGAGGCCCTCTCCGGGTAGGCGTAGCTTGGCCGCCTGATGTTGGTCTAGTGAAGGATGTCGGGTTTGTCCTGACCTACTGGAGGATTGATCCTGTAGTCCTGGTTCCCTTCCATTAGCCACTACGTTCTGCTTCCTAAGGAGCTGCGGCCATTTTTGTGCAATCTTTTCCCTACAAGTGTGGAGAGACTGGGCCACAGACAGTGCCCAGGGATACCAGGGAGGTGAGTCACAATGTGTTTTTTTTTAAAACTCAGAGCCAGTGCTGACTCCTCTCTCTTAAGTCTTTCATCCTTACCCTTATTCGCTGAGCCAGTTCCTTTAGGTTGGGCTGCAGGTGGTGGGGGAAGGAGGGGAAGGCCCAAGTCCTTTTTTTGTGGCAAGGATCTTTTTGGCAGTCAGGTTAAATAGATGGATCCCTTTTCAGAATGTTTTAAAAATGCATAAAATAGAACACATAAAAGGATGAAACCAATAATATTGAAATAATTATCAAAATATTTATTTTTTAAAAGTTCACGGACCGTAGAGTAAGAACCCCTGCTCTAGCTGTGGTTAAGGTAGATGGTAGTTTCACTCTTCCCTGGAGGAGTTTTCATGGGGTGGAAAGGGAACTAGGGAAAGTTATAGAGTTAAAGCTTGGTAATGTAAAGTCTACACATCCCTAATTTGCAAGTGTCCACAGTAGAGAAAGGAGATAGGGAGTCAAATGGACCCCAGGATTAGGAAATTCAGAACCTCTCATTCTCTTTACTCCTAACTTTGTGCTTAAGGACAGTTTAATCAGGGAATTGGGATTTGAAGGGAGGTTTGAAGAGAAGGAGGTATCTTAAAAGAGCATTTGGGAAGATGGCCTAAAAATGGCTAGAAAGGCAGATGGCCAAAAGATAGGCAAAGATGCGAGTATCTGTGGCTGCTTTGTTGAAGACATTGATTGCATACCAGTAGTTTGGTTTTGATAAAGGATTATGAGAGTCTGTAGCGACTCTGAAATGTCTTGAGCACTTAATATGTGAACTTGTTGTTTACACTGATAGGTGTAACTAACTAACTAACTAACCAAAGGAAATTGGCTTTTATCTATCTTAATATTTATTTATTTAGAATTTCTCCCACCTTACATGTAAAAACAAATTGTAGGGGGCGGCTAGGTGGTGCAGTGGATAAAGCACCGGCCCTGGATTCAGGAGTTCCTGAGTTCAAATCCAGCCTCAGACACTTGACACTTTACTGGCTGTGTGACCCTGGGCAAGTCACTTAACCCCCATTGCCCCACAAAAAAAAATTAAAAAAACAAAAACAATTGTAACATCGATTTTTAAAACTTTGTGTTCCAAATTCTCTTCCTTCTTCCCTATCCCACCTCTTAAGAACTCAAGCCATTCAATATAAGTTATACATGTGCAGTCATGCAAAACATAGCAGACAAAAAATAAACTTTACAAAAAGGAACTAGCAACAAGAACAAAATATATACACTTCCATCTGCATTCAGATACCACCAGTTCTTTCTCCGTAGATGGATTGCATTTTTCATAAGTCCTTCAGAGTTGTCTTGGATCATTCCATTGCTGAAAATAATTAAGTCATTTGCAGCAGATCATCTTACAATATTGCTGTTATTTTGTATTCAATACATTTCCCTTTGTATTAGCTCATTTAAGTCCAGGTTTTTCTGATAGTATCCTGCTCATCTTTTTTTATTTTATTTTATAGTAAACCATAGTAAACTATATTTATATAGTACTTTAAAGGGAGTTTTCCTTATAAAACACCCGTGAGGTTGATTATTGCAACAACAATTTTATACCTTTTACTTGACAAAGAATTTTCTTCACAGTAGCCCAGCAATGTAAGTACTATCATCATCACATTATCATCATCTTACCAAATTGCTCTTGCCTCTGCTTCAATTTTTTCCCCCAGTTACTATCGCTAACTGTGTTTCCCTCCATACTATTCACTCCCCATGATATTTACTCTATTTTCTATCTTCTTTTACCCTTTCCATTCTCAAAAGTGTTTTGCTTCAGACTGCCCCTCCCCCAATCTGCCCTCCCTTCCTTCACCCCTCCCACTTCCCTGAAGGGTAAGATATATTCCTATAACCACTTGAGTGTGTATGTTATTCCCTCTTTGAGCCAATTCTGATGAGAATAAGACTCATTCACTCCCTGGCTCCTGCCCCATCTTCCCCTCCACTCTATAAGCTTTTTCTTGCTTCTTTTATGTGAGATACTTTACCACCCCATTCTACCTCTCCCTTCCCCTTCCCTTTCTCCCAGTGCAATCCTCTCACCCCATAATTTTATTTTAAAGATGCCATCATGGGGCAGCTAGGTGACACAGTGGACAAAGCACCCACCCTGGACCCAGGAGTACCCGAGCCCAAATCCAGCCTCAGACACAAGACATTCACCAGCTGCTTGACTCTAGGCATGCTACCCCAACCCTGACTGCCCCACAAAAAGAAAAATGATAAACTAAAAATAAATGCTTTAAAGATATCAACCCTTCTTAATTAATTCCCACCTGTGCCCTCTGTCTAAATTTATTCTTATTCTTATCTGCCCTAATACTGAGAAAGTTCTTATCCCCATGTAGGAATGTAAACAGTTTAACCTTTTAACCTCCCTCATGATTTCTTTTTCCTGTTTACCTTTTTATTCTTCTCTAGGGTCTTGTATTTGAAAGAGAAATTTTCTATTCAGTTCAGGTCTTTTCATTACATATACCTGAAAGTCCTCTTTTTCATTTAAGTCCCATTTTTTCTCCTGAAAGATTATACTTGGGTCAGCTAGGTGGTGCAGTGGATAGAGCAACTGGCCCTGGAGTCAGGAGGACCTGAGTTCAAATCCAGCCTCAGACACTTAACACTTACTAGCTGTGTGACCTTGGGCAAGTCATTTAACCCTCATTGAGGGTTAAAAAAAGAAAGATTATACTCAGTTTTGCTGGATAGGTAATTTTTGGTAGTGTGAGATTAAAATTGGATATTAGATCATAAGTCTCCCTTACTTAACCTTTCCCTTAATTTATCTCCCAGACTAGTAAATGGAAGAAGCTTCTGGTTTTCTAGATAGAGCCTTTATTGTATGGTAGTCACAAGGTGATGTTGATTAGGATAGGAAAGTAGAAATACAATACAAATCGTCTTAAGTCTAGGCTTAGTCTACATTCTGTATAAAACTCACCAAAACCCAAGGCCACTTTTGGGGAGAGAGACCGAGTCAAGCACGTGCTGTTAACTGAGAGCCGGGCCGAGTCAAACTCCAGTCCGCGTCTGTCTATGCAGCGCAGCCAGGAGACCAGCAGAGCAGGAAAAAGCTCCCACTTCCGTTCTCTCCTTGCCTTTTAAGCTCGCACCCCGGAAGTCAGAAGTCGAGTGCTCAGCAGGCAATGCTGTTGGTCTCCTCCCCAAAAGGGTGGTCCTAAAAAAACCCCAAAACTGGCATCTCTCCGTTATCTAACCGACTGTTAAAACTTTTTACCACAGTAGTAATCCCAATTTCTTAGCCCTCTGGAGTACCATATTCCATGCCCTCTGATCCTTTAAGGTAGAAGCTGCCAGATCTTGTGTTATCCTGACTGTAGCTCCACAGTACTTGAATTGTTCCTTTCTTGCTGCTTGAAATATTTTCTCCTTGACCTGGGAGCTCTGGAAGTTTTCATTTTGGGATCTCTTTCAGGAGGTGATTGGTGGATTCTTTCAATTTCTATTGTACCTTCTGCTTCTAGAATATCAGGGCAATTTTCCCTGAAAATATCTTGGAAGATGATGTCAAAGCTCTTTCCTTGATCATGGTGGCAATTGCCATTAATTTATAAGTAACAATATTTTAGAAAAATGCACCCATTTTAGGCAGTACGTATTTATTATTAAAGCACATTAAATGTTAGTAAAGATTTGCCCGAATGGCATTTAACACCAGCAGAAAGACCTCCAGCACCATTTTGTCTCTACATTACCTATTTTATCCTAAGAGGAGAGCACTCATCATTCGGACAGCCTTTGGAGCCAAGAATGGCATTCACCTGTGGTCTGAATAGCACTTACATACTGATAAAAGCTTATTGGCTAGCATCATTCAGTTCCATTGGTTGACATGACCTGAGGGTGGTCAATATTAAAATGAGCTCTACTGTGATGATACTAGACTTTGAGGTCTAATGGGAGACAGACCCCTGAAGGCAAAGGCACATCCAAATAGGTGTGGTTTTAAAGTCCTTACTTTGCTGAGCTAGTGAAAGAGTCTTATCTCTATTTTACCTTTGGGCTGCCTCTGAAAGAGATTAGCTAAAGTTCCTGAACTAAACTTTCTGAAGTTGGGGTGAAGAGAAAAAAGGTCCTCCCCAAAATACATTATTAATAATTATTTTCTCACAGTTCCATTTGATTAAACACTAACTCATAATATATTAAATGTCTGAGATGACTCTCTAACTGAGAACCAAGAAGGATAGGTACCTCTTAATAAAATATGTCCTACAAGATATGTAAATGGGGGGGACCATAGGACATTTGTTCAAGGGCAGCAGCACAAGCATTGTTTTTCGTACATATAAGTTCTGGAAATCTTTTCTGTTTATGAAAACAATTCAAGCAGTTTTGACAAACAGCCACCCCATTATGGTGATTAGAGGCAACATCTCTGCAGATATCACAAACAGATCTAGATGACTATAGCAAAAAATCACCAGTAGGGTTCATCTTCACTTGCCCTTAAAAATGGAATTTGCTATGTGAGGATAAAGGAAGAGATATAGCAGCATTAGTTCTGTTTGATTTCAGGCATAAATCATAGGCAGCCAATTTGTAAGACAGGATGTCACAGCCAGCCTCAAAATTAACCAGGTGGGAAAATGTCTTATTTACCAGGATGGGAATAGGTCAAGGTTGTTCTCTCGACTTTTCTAGGGACAGACATCCACCTGTGGCGGACCTCAGACTGCAGGGGCACATGGCATTTGCCTTGAATGATGAACCTGTAGCCTTATTTGGGATCAGAAACTTATACCTGGATTCAAGACTTAAAATAGCAGCAAGTTAAAATCCCAGGAGACTCTTCCTCAAACAGCAAAATTTTACTAATTAGAGCTTAGGGCTGTAATTGTTTTTCTCATATATTACCCTCAAAATTTCATTTAGAATTAAAAAAAAAACTATTTGCAAATTTCCTCTATTCACTCTATAGTCTGCAAATAAAATCATAAGGAGAATATTTCTAGATTACAATGAGATGAGACCCCCATCAGAGTCCATATGTAGATAAGTGGATCATGTCTGGGCACAGTTTCCTGGTGAAACTTTGGTATCAGAGTGAGCTGTGGCTTTAGAACTAGGGAATAGTTTGACCTTCGTCAAAGACAGACTTGGGCACAATAGTGATCTTTTTCTGTAAGTGCTCAAGCTACTAGATGGCCACTAGTGAATGTAACTTGAAATGCAAGCTTGACTAAAAACTACACAAGTTGGCCAAGTGGCTGTTATGTAAGTTGCTACTAGGGTGGTATCTGGAGAAACTCACTCTTGCTTAATTGAATTTATTATCAGTTAATAGACTGTGTTTCCCCCCATGAACTAAAAAAGTATACTTGATGATAGAAGTTCTGGGAAGGAGTGGCTTATCTTCCTTAGTCACTCAGACCCAAGAGACTTGTTTAGCATTGTACTGCTGTTTCCAATTCTTCACACAATGAATAGTTGGTTAAAAATAATAGCATTAAAAGAAACAAGTATGGGGCAGCTAGGCGGCGCAGTGGATAGAGCACCAGCCCTGGATTCAGGAGGACCTGAGTTCAAATCTGGCCTCAGACACTTAACACTTACTAGCTGTGTGACCCTGGGCAAGTCACTTAACCCCAATTGCCTCACCAAAAAAAAAAAAAAAAGAAACAAGTATGTGAGTTGGGAAATGAATCCAAAATGACACCCACTTATTATTCAAAGGTTTCATTTCTCTACTTTGGGTGGGAGATGCCCCTAGTTCCTCAAATGCCAGTGCTGCAGATTTCACAAAACCCTGTCAGCTGGGCTCATCCTCAGGAACCTCACAAAGATCCTATAAGAGGATTTACCATGTTTTTTTCTCCCAACATTAAGTCATTTACTATTATTATTATTTTCTAGTTTTTAAAAAAGAAAATATACTCTATAAAATCATATTGTTTTAACTCAATCAGGTGATAATAATTTAGTTATAAATACCTTTCAAATTTATCTCTTCATAGAAAGTTATCTATGTTATTACCCCAGGCATTTTCATGCTAATTATAGTAATCAATGTGCTTCCTGTGCCAGACATTTTCTTTGTCCTGAAAGTTGCTTAAGCCTTTTTCCAGTAATACTTTAAAATGTTTAGTCTTTCTCAATTTGTTAACATTCCATGCTAATTAGAAAAAGTAATTGTAAATAGGATAGCATTTTGTTCAGTCGAATTGCTACAGTCTGAACAGAAGTCCTTTACACAAGCCAGGCACTGTGTTAAGTACTTTACAACTAAGTGTTTCTCCCAACAGCCCTGGGAGATAGGTGCAAATATTTTTTATCCTCTTTGTACATAGAAGGGCTGATTAAATTCTCTAATTTACTACCATTACCATATTTTCAATCCAATAAATTTTTATTTATATTGACTAGTGGCAATAACTAAACTTCATTTTGCACAAGGTTCCATTATTTTTAGTTGGATTATATTAAAAAAAAATTTCATGGTGATACTCCCAACTCCCCATTACTAGTTTTTTTTCTTTGAATTATCCAAAGACACAAATCAGTTCCTTTAAATTTTCTAAATTACTAATCCTATAGTATGACTAAACCAGAGTGAAGAAATAATCCATTCTCTATCAATGTTAATTATTATATATTTTATGAAACTTATTTTGCAGTCTTATATCATTTGGGGAAGGAAGACAGGCAGCAACTGTCAAAGGGGCAATGCTTTAAAAAATACCTGTATCTTTTCTAATTTCACTGGGATCAAGACCCTCTCTGAAATATCCTTGTCAAAACTCCAAAACCCTTTACTTTTGTTAGAAATGCAGCTAACAGCTCAAATAGTATTTTGCAGCTCAAGTGTTGCTAGCAGCTCACAGCTCAAAGATTCTAAGCAGGCAGCAGAGGGTGGATGAAGGCTTCTTTATTCATCTTCACAAAGTTGGGCATTCTTCTGAATGTGCTGGAGAGTGCACTAAAGTAAGGTCCTGCACCTGTGCTTTATACCAACCAAGGGTCTCTCTAGACGAATTACATCACAGTTCCATTTACATACATTACAGAAACAACCAATCACAGCATATAATACCAACCTCCCATATATAGTAATTGTAATGACCAATCAGATGGTATCAATCAACCAATCAGACTGCCCTGTTAACAACTAATCAGATTGTACCAGTCAACCAATCAGATTGCGACACTAGTCCTTAACCTTATTCTAGGCAAGAATGCCCATTCCTCACTAGAACAGTGCTGTGTTAACAGACATAAACATACATAACTTTTCAAGAAATAAAACTTAAGTGGGGGTATGAACATCGGGGTCACTTGGGAATCACCTCAGGTGCCTCAAGGTGAATTCCCAGTTTAGCCAGGTTCCCACAAAGTGGAGGCCCCGTTCAAAGCCCTCGTCGGGCCTAAGTCCCAGGGGCCTTGGCTTCCCAGAGCTTTGTATGCCAGGAACTCCCTACTGGGAAGTTTGGGCAACAAAGTTGTGGGGCTTGAAACTAAACTCACTCTCTGTCTTTAGGGCTCTGAGAAGAGTTCAAATATGGTCTTTTTTCTTACTTTGAAACCCTGAATTTATGCTGTTCATGCAAACAGACTCCAGCTTTCTTTACTCTTCAACTCATTCTTAACTTTTCTTATTTCTTTATTCAGCTCTATTCTTCCTTTTTTCTATTTGCTTAATAACTCTAGTAAACCCTCTTTTGGTTCTCTAGTGGTTACAAATGCACAGTTCATACCCAGTTGATTTAAAAGATTTTGGGCAATAAGAATTGGTTATAATCACATAAGTTGCTTATTTGTTTATTTTTTTTAAGCGTTAGGCAGACTCAAAAACAACTCAGCACAAGAAGTTCTTCATTGTAAGGTGTCACAGATTTCAGTAAGCAGGATAACTTTGGAAAAGAAATCCTCTATTTCCTCAAAGTTAACAACTTTTTTGTCAGAAAAAAGTTCATCCAGCTATTTTGGCAATGCGCAAGGGGATTGGCCAAAGCCCAGCTATGGCACAGGAATGTCACAGATATTGAGAAATAATTTGCAGTTCTGCTTTTCCCTCCCCAAATTTCAGTATTTTGTTCTTTTATAAGCTATATGCTCATTTTAATTTGATCTTTTCTAACCTGAGCACCCTCTGTTAAGGTATGCATGTGCTTCATTTACTTTTATATCTGTCTTTTAAAAAAATTGTTTAATTATATTTTCAATAATAGCCTTATTTATACAATTTGGACTTATTTCACTAACCAATTGATTTCAACTCAAGTTTTACAGTGTTTCTAATTTACCTAAACAATTGATTTAAACCACAGTAGTATCATTAAATTTCACTTACCTTCAGTTGCTTTCTGTGGTCAGTGTATTATCCTGGTGATAAATTGCTATAATCTATGCTAATATTCTGTTTAGAAATTTTGCATCAATATTCATTAGGGAAATTGATCTTTAATTTTCTCTGTTTTTGTTCTTCCTGGTTTATGTATCAACAGCATATTTGTTTCATAAAAGGAATTTGGTAGGATCCCTTCTTCACCTATTTTTCCAAATAGTTTGTTTAGTATTGGAATTAATTGTTCTTTAAATGTTTGGTAGAATTTACTTGTTAACTCATTGGGCCTTGGAGATTTTTTTCTATGGGAGTTCATTGATAGCTTATTCAATTTCTTTTTCTAAAATGGGCTCTTTTGTTAATCTGGACAATTTATATTTATGTAAATATTTATCCATTTCATTTAAATTGTCAAATTTATTGGCATATAGTTGGGCAATAGAGCTCCTAATTATTGCTTTAATTTCCTCTTCATTGGTGGTGAATTCACCCTTTTCATTTTTGGTACTGGTAATTTGGTTTTCTTTTTTTATTTAAATTAACCAAAGGTTTATCTATTCTATGTTTTTTTTTCATAAAACCAGCTCTTAGTTTTATTAATTCTATAGTTTTTCTTACTTCCAATTTTATTAATCTCTCCTTTAAACTTTCTTTCTTTTTTTTTTTTTGCAGGGCAGTGAGGGTTAAGTGACTTTCCCAGCATCACACAGCTAGTAAGTGTCAAGTGTCTGAGGTCAGATTTGAACTCAGGTCCTCCTGAAACCAGGGCTGGTGCTTTATCCACTGTGTCACCTAGCTGCCCCCTAAACTGTCTTTCATAAAAAGATCCATGCCTTCCTCATCTTAAGCCATCCATTACTTTGTTCACTCCTTAAATTCTCCTTAAAATTTTTGTGGTAGTAAACAAAACTAATGATTAAGAATTTCATTCTTAATGTGCAAATGTTGGCTATTAATATGCCTATAACATTTAAACTGTTGAATTATTAACATTTCTGTTATTCACTAAGAAATGAAATCATCAAAATCCTTTAAGATTTTTTTAGCACTTAGAAAAATCTTTAAAAGTTTACAGAACTTTGTTTATTCAATAGTCAAATTCTGATATATTATTCACAAAAGTGGCAATGAAACATTTTCATATTACTTCTATATAAACAAGTTCCTTTTGTATGGAAAAGATGCAAGACATTTACTGAGATTCAAATACATAAATCTATGACAAAATGAATAGGAGTCTCATATAATTTATACCAAGATTTCCAGTTTCAAAGTACATGTGGCATTTCATAAAGTTACATTTATTTACATTGATCACTACTTAATTTTAACTTGTATGATTCCTTAAATATCAAACTAGACATACCAATCAAACTCAATTACTTTTTAAGTTGCGTCCCCCCCCCCACCTTTCCCCTTTCTCGTGAGCCAGAAATGGGTTAAATGCCAGTCCAGTTCTGAAGTGCAAACTTTGAAACTTTCATTGACACAGTCCCCAAACCTCTCTCTAGGAAAAGTGAAATGACCTTCCCCAGCTATAAAATAGTAAACCAGTCATTCCAGGGATGGTGGGTGATAGAAAGAACTTGGCCATAGTTCAGAAATGCAAAAGAAGGGAACAAAATCTTTCTCAAAATGGATTACTTATTAAGGCACAGGGAGACATATAAACACACATACAAGAAACACAGACCAACAACTTAGCAGTGCTGAAAATCCCTTGCTAGCCTAGGCTTTAGATCTACAAATTAGGTTAAAATTCACATCTCCAATCACATAGATACCTGCAGGTTTCTAGGCCATATAGTTATAAATTTTGGCCTAAGGGGATTAAAGCCATCTTTGAACCCTTTATTCTCCCTGATGTTTGGGGCAAACTGCCTCAGTTTACCCAAATAACTTTAGGAGACCACCAAGTCAAGCAGAAACAGATTTATTACATTCCCACGGGAATGGGCAAACTCAATGCCTGAGTCGCAATAGCTAATACATGCCTTGACCTTTTATAGGGGAAGTCCCCACGCACACTAGGGCGAGCTCACAAGCTAACATCCAATCCTGTCTCACCCAGGGTGCGTGTTTAGCTCGTGATCAATGTATGGAGACATGCATACGTGTTCCAGGAACAAGGGGGAAAAGGGGAGGGGGAACAAGGTCAAACCGAAGGAAGAGGGAATGGGGGAGTGACAGTCAGATGTTTCAGATCTCACAGTTCCCACTGACTCCCCTCTTCCAGTCCCTATCTCTAAAGATATTCAACTTGAATAACAGGAAGAGTCACTCAGGTGTTTCAGCATTGTTTTGCAGTTGTGTTAGTTTTAGAAGGATGACAGGGTTAAAATTTATCTTTGGCTATGTTGGGAAATCAAAGAAATAAAATAAAGAATAAAAGAATAATCCATTGTTGGGAACCTAGGGTCAAGGGGATTCTGCTCTGAGAAAAAGAGACATGTCACTTAACATCTGGTCTCAACTTAATTGCCGCATCCTGTGCTGAGCCTTGTCCTTTCTTCCTGAGTCCCGAGTATTGAATTGGTGGGCAAACTCCCCGACCCACTCAACAGGGACTGGGGTTCTGACACATGATGGATTCCAGATAAAACTAAGATGTAGCTGACAAGTGGGGAGACTGAGCAGAAGTAAAAATACTGTTAATTGGCAATAAAACTTAAAGGAGACAGTGAGAATTTGACAAGCAATAAACTTTTAAACTAACTATACTGGGGCGGGGCTGGGTACCTTTCAGACCCCATCCTCAGAGTTTAATCTGACTCAAATCCATAATCATCTCATACACTGGGAACACATGCACGTACAGAAACCACAACCGCAATAACAAACAACCCTAAATTTTTGTATTTCCAATTATATGTCTGTGTATCTTATTTTTTTTTTTTATTCAGTCAGGTACCCAGGGGAACCAGGGCACTTAATTTTAATGTGCCCCCTTTGACTGTATTACATTTGGTCACTGGGGCCAAAACTCCAGCCCCCTTCAGTTGCCCCAAAGACCAAATAACCTGTAACAGAGCTCCTCCCAAAGCTCTCTTTGGTCGAGTCTTCCAGCTAGGGACCACTAAATTGATTCCTGTCCTAGTTAGAAACACCTTTATCCATCATTCAGCACACTTATCCAAATCAGATTTTCAAACCTGCATTGGCTGGGATACCCTTAAACAAACATGGCCTTACCTTTGTCCCCTTAACCACGTACAACCTGCTTTCTCTTGTAATTTAGGAGCTCAGCCCAAAGAGAGGGGAGTCTGAGATATGAATGGAGAAGTGAAACTCCCCAAGCCAGAAATCTGATACAGATGTAGAAAAGAAACCTCATGCAGCATCTGAAGCCTTTGGCCAGTCCGAGTTACTTTCTCTCGTAATAGCCCACTGCTGCCACCATTTGTCAACAGGCGATCACAATGTCACAAAACTTGTGAATGCCAGGCTCATTACAAAGGAAATGAACATGCATATGGAAGTGAAAGAGTTCACAATCCATACAAAAATTTGTATATTTACGACAGCTGGAGAAAGAATGAAGGCGATAGCAGGAAGAGATGTGACAAGGGAGAGGGGAAAGGTTGCAGTAAAGGTGGGAAAAGGACAAAACCCCTCCTGATGGAGAAGGCTGTGTCAAAAGCCATTCTTTTCCCTTGGGGACTGCTAGACTATGAAGGTAGGAGGGTCCGAATATCTACAGGTCCTAGATGCCCAAGCGAATTTCTCAGCCTGGCACAGACTGGCTGGCATGTGTCTTGACTCCCAAGGATGCACAGGGAGTCCAGTCTGGGGTGCAAACAACAAATTATGTCAGTTGTAGGGGGTGGGGAGGAGGGCTTCATTCTTGACAGATTCAGAACCTCCAACATGGTCCAGTGTTTCTGGAAAATATGGTAACTCAAAAAGACAATTCAGGGGACTCCTTAATATTAGTGACTCCCACTGCTCTTCTTTATACATCTCTGATTCTTTCCTTTGCCTTCTACTTTACTTGAGAACAGTTGCCAAGTCCTGATTATTATGCCACCATAAGGTTTCTTACATTTCTCCCTTTCTTTTTATTCCCACTGCCATCACTCTAATTTCAGGTCTTCATGATTTTTAATTCCCCTAGCACTTTGATGGCACTTAATTACATTTTGCTTTGTAAATTCCTTGATTGTGGAAAGTGTCTTATTTTTCTTTTTGAAAATTTTTTTCTTTTTCTTTTTTTGGTGAGGCAATTGTGGTTAAGTGACTTGCCCAGGGTCACACAGCTAGTAAGTGTTAAGTGTCTGAGGCTGGATTTGAACTCAGGTCCTCCTGAGTCCAGGGCCAGTGCTCTATCCACTGCACCACTTAGCTGCCCCTATGTTTTTTATTTATATCTTTTTTATCTTTCTGTAAGAGTGACTTGTGGGGCAGCTAGATGGCGCAGTGGTTAAAGCACTGGCCCTCGATTCAGGAGGACCTGAGTTCAAATCCAGCCTCAGACACTTGACACTTACTAGCTGTGTGACCCTGGGCAAGTCACTTAGCCCCCATTGCCTGCAAAACAAACCAACCAAAAACAAACAAACAAACAAAAAAAGAGTGATTTGTACATCACTCTTTCAAAGAAAATTTAATAGGTTAAATATGATTTGCAATTAATTTATTAGATTTTGGTTTTTTAGTGGAAAATGGATTTAATTTAATTTAATTTATTTTGGTCAGGATAGTGAGGGTTAAGTGACTTGCCCAGGGTCACACAGCTAGTAAGTGTCAAGTGTCTGAGGCTGAATTTGAACTCAGGTCCTCCTGAATCCAGGGCCAGTGCTTTATCCACTGCACCACCTAGCTACCCCTGGAAAATGGATTTTAAAAAATCTGAAAAATAACATAACAGTTCATTAGTCAGTCAGTTATACTGTGTTAAAAAGCTGTAGAGAGTTTTTATTAGGTTTCAGATACTCTACTAAGTGATTTGAGAATTATATACCTTATGTCTGAGGCTTCAGCAGTGAATATATACACGTATGTATACATACATACATATGTGTGTATACATATATATGCACACATATATAATATAGAAAAGTAGATAGATATATTCCTATTAAAAAGGGAAATTTTCTAACTTAAATTCCATCTTAAATCATTCTCATATGATACAGGGGCTTTTGAATTGTACTAGTTCCAAATTGCTTAAACTGTCTAGAAAATTTCAATAGAATGGAAACTATTTAGATAATAAAAGGTTTGCATTTCCCCACCCTTCCCACTAAAATCATTAATGCTCTCTGTTGCTGATAGGTTGAATTATAGAAATTTTAAATCATTTCTCAGAAATGTTGGATAAATGTCTTCATTGTTTCCTATGAAATTAGTTTAGAACTGACATTACTAAGAATTATTAATTTATTTCATACAATTAGGTTTAATATTCATGGGCTTTTTAGGAGATTTTAGGTGGAATTGTGGAAGAACCATTCACAACACCTTATTTATTCACCTCATTGTAAGCAGGACACACTGTTCAAGCCTCCAGGGCCCCTTCCCCCTCCTTTTTCCCCTATCTACTGAGTCAGAGAAGAATAAAGGGCAATCCCCTCCCTAAGGGGAGGAGAATGGGAGAAGAAAGATCAAAAAGGAGGTAGGAACTGCTTGACTATGAAGATATGATAGTTTGTTTATCAACAAGGGTTCTAGCTGCACAGTTTCTCATTCTTGTGTACCCTGACTGGCATCTGCCTTTGTAGCTGGTTTGACTCCCAACGATAGACAGGGAGTCCAGCTAGGGGTGCAAATAACAAATTATGTCAACCTAGGAGGGATCTGTCATTGACATGTTCAAGATCTCCTGCATACTCCAGGTCCAGTGTTTCTGGAAAATATGGCAACTCAAGACAGGTTAAATTGGATTCAGGTTAACATAGGTACTTAATAACTACTTATTGATTTTATGCAAAAGCTTCTAAATTTTATGTACTTGAAATAATTTATTTTACCTTTTAAGAACATGTATATTTTATATTCATTTAATAATTTTCCTTTAACCATAGATCTGAAAGGTACTGCTTCCCATTATAGTCTTTTTTATAGTGTGACATTATCACACCATTTTGGAGTTTATTTTGGTATATGGTTTAAAATATTGATTAAAGCTTATTTACTGCCAAAATGCTTTCTAGTTTCCTTGACAATTTTTGTTGAGTGATTCTAGTACTTTGTGTTATTTATTTTGTTGAACTCTAGACTACTTAATTGCTTAAGTAAATTTTGATTATTAATGCTTTAAAATATAGTTTGAGATTAGGCAATTCCAGTTTTCACTGATTCTTATTTTAAAGAATTGTTTTCTTTGAGATCCTCAATCTTAGATTCCCCTTAGATTGTTATAATTTCTCAAATAGGATAGCAATACAACAAAAGTTCAGGAAAGTAACAGTAGCCTAGAAGTCCAGGTATTTGTGTTCTAGGCCAAGATATACCTCTATTCAGTGTGTGGTCTTGGCAAGGAAACTTTCCACTCCCTGGGCCTCAATTTATTCTTTTATAAAAATAGGATTTAGAACTTAAAAGGATATCAGAGATTATGTAGTACAAATCCCTTATTTCATAGATATGGAAAGCCTCTATACCTGTCCACAGTCACATAGATAGTAAATGGAAGAACCAGTAATTGAATTATGTGGTACTTACATAAACTCATACTTTTTTTATACACTGTTTCCTTTGAGTGGTCTAAAAGCCTGTCACCTTTTGAACTTAAGCATTGATGAACCTCAGTTTCTTTATGTAAAATGAGGGAGTTGGTTTTTATTGGCCTCTGCGTTCCCTTCCAACTCTTGATCTGCCAGTTCCAGGATCTAGATTTCATTTTCTTTGGGTCCTATGATCTTCCTATTTTGTCTAAATTTTATTAAATAGCATGTTAATATTGATTGATTCTATAAATTAGTATAAGTAGCAACTGCTCCATTTTTCAGAAAACTATAAAATGGATTTTTCTGTATGTTTCATACTCACATGTTGAGAGAACACTTTAATAAGTTTTATTCCATGTGTAGTAAAAATTAATACCTAATATCAGACCTTCTGAGGAGGTATTTAATCCCTTTAAGTACAATGATATTTGAGATTTATATTACTTTTCTGAAATGTTTTTCTTTTTCTTTATAACTGCTCTCTTTGGGAAAAAACTTAATGAAAGAAAGATTTGTCTAAGGATAACTTTTAAGATTAGGAATTTAAAGAAGGAGGATGACCATTGCATATATACAAGGGATGGAGGGGGAGGGGATCGAAGTAGAGGAGAAGGGAAAGGGGAGGGGGAGGAAAAGGAGGGGGAAGGGAAGAGGAGATGAGGGAGGGGAGGGAAAGGAGGGGGAGAAAAGGATAAAAAAAAAAATTGATCATGTAATGCCAAAGTTTCTCACTGAAGTTATTCCTTTAATAATACTTCTTTAAAAAAAATAATACTTCAGGGGCTGCTAGGTGGCACAGTGGATAGAGCACCGGCCCTGGAGTCAGGAGTACCTGAGTTCAAATCCAGCCTCAGACACTCAACACTTACTAGCTGTGTGACCCTGGGCAAGTCACTTAACCCCAATTGCCTCACCCAAAAAAAAAATAATACTTCTAACAAATTTTAGTAAATATCTCAAAAAAGTATTTTCTTGATATGTGAACTTGAGATCTGTGATAAGCTCCAGAAATCAGTGGTATTAACAAAGAAATGTTGTGTTAGGCCATATTGATAACTGGAAGATCCACAACAAAAAGAAGTTATTAAAGTTATTATGGGGCTAAAACAAATTTGAAGGATGCAAAGATAATCCCATGTTTGTTTTTTCTTTCAGATTCTGCTTCATTTACATCTCTGGTTGATGATGTCTTCCAGATTAAACATATGGATATACATCTCTTTTGTGCTGATATGTGTGTTTTGTAAATCTATAGCAAGAAATAGAAATACTCTAATGGAACTGAGTCCTCAGGAATATTTCAGCATTTTGCAGACAGGAAAAACCTCCCTAGTTTATTTTAGTCAAGATGGTTAGTATTTTTTTTAAAGTACAATTTAATGTTTTCATGATACTTGTTTTGCTGTTTAAACAAACTTGTTCAGTAGGAAAGCCTTATTACTACAAGAATTAATACAAAACATTATATATGCAACTGCAATGTAATGAAAAACATTTAAAAAGTTTATATTATGGTTAAGTGACTTGCCCAGCTAAGTGTCAAGTGTCTGAGGCCGGCTTTGAACTTAGGTCCTCCTGAATCCAGAGCTGGTGCTTTATCCACTGTGCCACCTAGCTGCCTGTACATGATAATTTAATTTCACATTTTCTTTTAAAATGTGTTAATGTTTGATAAAGATTCTTGTTACCAAGGTTTAGAATTGAGTTTCTCATTAATATTTTTGCATGCACTCTACTTTGGCAACACTATTAATTGTGGTTTTCTTTCTGTCAAATAGTATTATTTCATCATTTAAAAGAATAGTGTTCTTTATATTATATTACTGATGAAGTAAATTCTTATTTCTGCTTATAGTTTAAAGTGACACCTGACTAATTGTAAAGCAATGAAATAAATGGGTAAAAATTTATTTTAAAAGTAATATGGGGGGCAGCTAGGTGGTGCAGTGGATAGAGCACTGGCCCTGGATTCAGGAGTACCTGAGTTCAAATCCAGCCTCATACACTTGACATTTACTAGCTGTGTGACCTTGGGCAAGTCATTGCCCAACCAAAAGAAAACCCCACAAAATAAACAAAAGTAATGTGGGTGAATAGTCTTGTGTATCAATTTTTTATAGGGCTGATGACTTCCGTCAAATGATAGTTGACTTACAGTTTTGGCTATGTGTCTGAATTCTCTTTGTGGCTGTGAGGAAACTCTGGCTTGAATAATGAGAGGCAGCTTGACACTGACTAAAGTGCTTGAGGTCAGGCGATCTGGTTCTGAATCCTGTCTCAAATACTTACCAAACCTGTTCTATTAAATAGGCATATTTTTAACTGCACCAGGACTAAAGAGGGATATAAATAAGAATAGTTGTTCTTCAAATTCTTACTGTTTATTTCCTTCATTGGCTGTTCCAGTGCTTTGGAATATGTTTTACCAAATCAGAACTGCTTGAGTACAACTCCAGTCATAAACTTTATATTTGTCCTTCAAAATCAGCCTAAGTAAGTCAGAAGGTTGGCCATAGGGTGGTGAACTTTTTCATCCACAACAACCTACAAAAGAAAGTGAGTGTATAAAGGTAAAAATTAGTTATTTTCAATACTAAGCCAAAGAGCTTTGAAAAAAAAATAGCTGAAACATAAAGTATAGTAATTAAAAATTTGCAAAGTACTTTTCCAGTGTATTATTTGTTGGGTCAACAGGTATAATTTTATACTTAGTTGTAAGGCTCTGTATTTGCATAATTTCTCTTGCATTTTAAAAATTCACTTTTAAGAGACAAATAATATTAGAAACATATTTTTCCTTGTTTGAGTTTCTCTAGATATTACTATATTTCTTGAAGAATTGAAAAAAGCAGCTGGACCTCTTCATAACTATGGGATTTCAGTTGCAAAGGTAAAATAATATTGTCATTATGTGATCACTAATATTTTATACTTTTCTACTGTCTTATGACTGAAAATTTAAAGTATTTTGATACTGTTACTGGTTTTGACAGTATTCTCTAGAGTGCATACTTTCCTCTATCTTTCAGAAAACAGAAACAAAGACAGGTCTCTTCATCAAAATTCCCATACATAGGCTGTATCTATATTATGTAGACTGTACTATTTTAAGTAGGTTTATGATCATTTTATATCTCTATTAGTTTTGGTTTTATTTTAATTTTGGTTAATATATATCATAATTGACATTTGTCTAAGTAAGGTAAGGTGAGTGATTTTTTTGAATAAGTATTTATCAGATAACTTATGTAAAACAAGGATGTGATTGAGATTGCTAGAACATATCTTACTGCTTGCTCATCTTTTGAAAATTTCTCACATCTTCTCTTAAACAAGAGGTTAAAGTAACAAATTCAAAAGTATGTAGAGTTAGAGGATCATTGACCTAGAGGCCATCTAGTCCTACCCTCTCAGTTTTACATAAGAGCAAACCAAGGCCCATAAAGGTAAAGGTCATATAGGAAATAAGTAGTAGAGATGAGATTTTTATCCTAGCTCTTCTAACTCCAGAGCAGAAATTCTTTTTGTCATTTTGTAATTCCCACTCAAATGTAACATATGAAAAATTGAGTATTGATTTCTTCTAAGAAATTTTTATAGCTAAAAAAGATTACAGAAAGAGGATGCATAGCAATGCAAAATGTTCTATAGTACATCCTAAATAAGGTCCATAATTGTACAAAAGAGTTTGGCCTATCTCTGTGATCAACATGAAGCAGATAAATGATTTCTGTTTTCCAGTTTGTAATATGTGATTGGATGACTTAAGGAGTTTTTCTGTGACTGTGTGTATGCATGCATATGTGCATGCATGTGTTTATGTGTGTATTTACAACTGTATATTCAGAGTGTCCCAAAACTCTTAGTGCACTTTGTTACAGCTATAAGTAGCTATAATAGCTTAAAACTTCAATAAGACTTTTGGGAAACTGTACATGTGTATGTATGTTTTTGTGCATTGTAATGATTGGAATGACACCACCTGCTGGAGACTTATGGTAGAAAAGCTGTTCCATGAGGTGAACGTCTCTGAGGGCAAGACCATGCGTCTTTTCTTTGGTGTCAGGAAGTGATGTTTGCTGGTGGGAAGAAGAAGGGGGAGCCGGGCACTCTGACTCGCTCTTTTTTCCTGGGGACTCTGGCGGAGTGGGGAGCTAGAAATGTGCTCTCCCTTTAATAGATAGATGAATGTAGGCCTTTCTCTCTCTCTTTACCAAATTCTTATTCTCCTTAATAAATGCTTAAAAGCCTAACTTTTGCTAAAGCTTATAATTTATTGGCGACCACTCATTAGATATTTTAGACAGACTAGCTAGAATTTTAGCCCTTAACAGCATTTATATATGTATACATGTATACACATATATAGTGTATGTATACATTTCTGTATATAATATAGATAAATAGATACTGGTTCTGGACCTGTAATTCCATTGGTATAGGGAATCTCTTGGTGAGGGAACATCCTCTACCAGTGCAAGTCTGCACCTTCTCTGAAATTTTGAGTTTTAGAAAATTGCTATACATATGTATGACATTGAAAAATGAGTATCTTAAATCTAAGTAGAATTTACGCTTCTCAAAGGCTGGGACTGTCTGTCATTCATTGACTTTGTATCCATTTTAGTTTCTTTCCTCTACCGCAAACCTTAGCATTCAAATACATATCTGAAGTAGTTCTGTTGTACATTTTGGGACTGGATAACCGTACAATTATTTTTATTTGAGAAGCTTAAATTTAGTGTATTTTTTGGTCTTTATGAAGAGTGCTTTGGTATTTTAAAAAATTGGTTGCATAAATAATTCTGTTATTAAATTGCTTCACATTCCCTGATATAGGATCCTTTAATTCAGCTATTTCTTGAATCTGATCCTTAGTTTTTTGTCACCCACTCTACCTCTACCTTAGTCATTGGCCTGTCACCAAAACCTATACTTCTACTTCCTTTTTTATCTCTGTTAGGACACCATTTTCAAGATGTTTTTCTTTCAAGCGAAAGCATGTATGACTTTGTAGATGATTTTTGAGTTAAAGGTAACCTGAAATGCATGTTAGGGAGTAAGAACAATTGTAACTGTGGGAGAGGCAGTCTACTATCATGGAAAGACCTTGGGCAAGTCACTCAGTTTTCTTATCTGTAAAATGAGGGGATTGGACTAGATGTGATATAATGGTATTTGTTTATTAATAAATATATATTCATAACTGAAGGGGGAAAAGCAAGGAGGAGAGCATTCTACAATAATGGGGTTTCCTTTAGTTTCCAGTTCTTCGCCACTGCCAAAAGAGCTACTATAGATAATTTTGTACATATAAGACTTTTAGTCATTTTTCCCCATAACTTTTATTATAGGACTAGTTGAATTAATGCTTGCTCTAAAGGTATATATATTTTATTAATTGTATTTAATGACCCCCTTTTTCCCCTTTTAAATTACTCCATACAATCCTCCCCTTGAATTTAGGGTTTTATTTATAATGAATCCCTCCTTGAATCTACTTTCTCTCTTATTCTTCTCTTTACCATTTTCTGGTTCCCTACTGTTGGTAAGTTGGTGAGTTGGTATAGAAATTTATTCAAACTCTTTATGTTTGTGTGTTTTATACTCCTTTGACCAGTGAGGTTCAAGTGACACCTTCTCCCTGCAGCCCTTTCCTTCTTTGTATAGATTTCTACTTGTGCACTTTGATTATGTGAGATAAATTCCTAACCCCCTTTTGCCTTCCATTTCTATTCTTTTGTTAATGTCAACAAAATATAACAAGATAGCAGTGAGACCGTCTATCTTATTTGAGGTCATATAAAATTCCTGATGGTAGTAACATTCAGAAGGCATACTTTTATTATCCCTTTCCCCTGCCAAAGTCATCCCCAAAACTTTTCCTAGGCACAGACATCCATCTTTAACAGTTCCCAAACTGAAGTACATGCCATTTTCTACTATTGGTTTCATGACAATTCAGAAAACCATTCCTGTAATCAAAGCTCAAAACAATAGTAAATTACAGGGGGCAGCTAGATGGCACAGTGGATAAAGCACCAGCCCTGGATTCAGGAGGACCTGAGTTCAAATCTGGCCTCAGACACTTGACACTTACTAGCTGTGTGACCCTGAGCAAGTCACTTAATCTCCATTGCCCACCCCCCCCAAATAATAATGATTAAAAAAATAGTAAATTACAGTCCCAGAAATTTTTACCTTAAATAGCAAAATTTCACTAACAGCAACTTAGGGCTTTTGAATATCTTTCCCAATTTCCCCCTAAGAGTTAACATTTAATTTGTCCTTTACTTATAAATTAAAACTACACATATTCTGGGACTTTAGCCATACCTGATCATTGACATCATTAATGTGTTGAAGTTCATAATAGCCAAGAATTTCAAATGCAAATTTGCTATTATAGTAAAAATTATCTGCTTTTTAAAAACTATACCTCATTAAATATTTAACAATTTCAATTGTCTTTTTTATCATATCCTTTTAAAAGTCCAGTTAATAATATAATAATGTCCTGTGGGAATTTATTTCGATTTGGGGACCCTGCCTTTGGGCTGAGATTAAAAAGCTTTAGGCCCTCAGGGGTTTTTTTCTGTGAAAGAGGGGCTGATGCCCCTCCCCCTCTGCTTCAGCTGAGCCAAAAAGCCCCGTGGGCTTTACAGGACACTAGGTCAGATGACTGGGGGAAAAAGCCCTAGCTCCCTCCGCCCTGGAGGGATCTAACCCAGAGATCCTGGGCTCATGCAGGCCGGCCTCTAGTGCAGCTTGTATGGAGGTCCCAGGCGCTCAGCTTGGGGCATGGGCCCCTTGAGCCCCCGCACGGCCACAGCACTAGTGCAGCCAGTGGATTAACATGGCATGTGCGGGGGGCACAGGGAACCTGAGGTTGGAGGGGAGAGAAGGAAGATAAATATCAAGGAGTGAGACAGTAAGGGAAGTTGGAGAAGACAGAGTTGGAGAAAGCAAAGTTGGAGGCTGGAAGACTGAGAGAACAGAAGGGATGCTGGAGGATAGAGAAAGGGAGAGAAGGCAAGAGACACTGAGAGGTCTGTGAGAGAGAGAAAGAGAAGTTGGAGAAAGAGGGGGGACGGTACAGGAGTTTGGAGAAAGCGAGGAAGGACTACAATACAGAGATGCTAGAGATGCCAGGGGGTTGGCAACAGAGGTGAGGATGCTAAGGGGCTTTTTGGGAGGGTCGACAAAGTGAAAGGGGCTTGGAGTTAGAAGAAAGGAGCTGAGAAGCAAAGCGAAGCAGGGGAGCTGGAGTGAAGGAAAAAAAGAGTGAAAGTTGGAGAAAGCTGGAGCATACCTTAAGGCAAGAGGCAGCAACGGTCCTTATTATATTAAAAGCAGACAGGTTGTATAATTTGCATTTCTTAACCCTTATCATTTACATTGATTTTTATAAATAAATTCTGCTTTGATTATTTAATTAAGAGGCTTCTTAATCGTTTGCTTATCAATTTGGGATCTAACCAGTGTGGAGAAATTTTTAAAAGACCCTAACAGATTGGCTTAGGAAATTAATAGCAGCCAGTCAACAGTCCCCAGATTAGGCCCTTCCAGCCAAATTAGGCCCAGCAGTTAGTTTAAAATATTTTTACAGTCCAGATTAAAAAGTTGTTTTGTCTAACAGTATTTCTGTTATAATGGTCTCTCAAATTTCACAATATGATGATTTAGAAGTATAATAATAATAATGTAAACAATATCATGTATTTAATACATGAAACAAAAACTTCAGATGACATCGATTACATTTCCAAATCATCTCATATAAAAATTATTAATCTTATTACCTTTGACGTTTTAAACTCATGTTAGAATTATCATGCATGAAACAATTACATTCTTTTAAAAATATTAAAAAAATTTTTTCTGTTTAGAATTTTATTTTCCAAATTATATGTAAAAACAAATCTTGACATCAATTTTTCAAAACTTTGTGTTCCAACTTCTCTTTCTCCCTTCCTCCCCACCCCCCATCCCCAAGAATTCAAGTAATTCAATATAAGTTATACATGAGTAGTCATGCAAAACATCTCCACATTAGCCAGGTTGTGAAAGAAAACAGACAAAAACAAAACTACAGATTAAGGAACTATCAGAAAAAATTATGCTTCAATCTGTTTTCAGATGCCACCAGTTCTTTCTCTGTAGATGGACTGCAATTTTCACAAGTCCTTCAGAGTTATATTGGATCATTGCATTGCTGAAAATGACCACATCCTTCACAGCTGTTATTTTTTATACAGTACACTTCACTCTGCTTCAGTTCATGTAGGTCTTTCTAGGTTTTTCTGATAGCATCCTGTTCATCATAACATTTATATAATACCTTAAACCTGACAAAGAATTTTCTTCACTGTAGCCCAGCAAAGTAAATACCATACATTTTGCCATTATAATCAATCATCTTAACTGTTTCCCTCCATCCTATTCCCTTCCCATGATATTTACTCTATTTTCTATCTTCTTTTACCCTATTACTCCTCAAAAGTGTTTCGCTTCTGACTGCCCCCTTCTCCGCTCTGCCCTCTGCTTCTTTCACCTTTCCCTCCTTATCCCCTTCCCCTCCTACTTTCCAGGGTTAGATAGATTCCTCTACTCAATTAGGTGTGTAAGGAACAATTACTTTCAATTTACAAAATAATAATAATGTAGTGTTTATTACATACCAATCACTGTGTTAGGCACTTTGCAATCATTATATAATTTTGATCTCACAACACTTCTGGGAGATTGGTAGCATTATTATTTTTTCTCTTTATAGATCAGGAAACTGGGGAAAACATAAGATAACTTGCCTAAGATTGCACAACTAATAAATTTCTGCAACTGGAACAGAATTCAGGTTTTCCTACATTTTTCCAGCATTTTTTTCAACACCTGTATTTGGGAATCTGATCTGAGATGATCGAGGAAGAGTTAACAAGAGGTGGTTATAAAGTGCAAAGCTTTTTCCTATTTTTTTCCTTCACTATGGGATTATTTCCAAATTAGTTGTCTTTTGTCTTCCTTCATTGCTTTAGAATAATGAGACTCAGTTTTCAGGGGAAGTGTCATCTACTTTTTTTTTTGTTTGTTTTGGGTTTTTTTGGTGAGGCAATTGGGGTTAAGTGACTTGCCCAGGGTTACACAGCTAGTAAGTGTCAACTGTTTGAGGTCGGATTTGAACTCAGCCTTTCCTGACTCCATAGCCAGTGCTCTATTCACTGAACCACCTAGCTGCCCATCTACTTTTAACTTTTATAAAATTTCAATGAACTTCCTAGGAAAAAATCTCCAGGACCAGATGGATTCACAAGTGAATTCTACTAAACATTTAAAGAACAATTAATACCAGTGTAACGATTGGAATGACATCACCTGCTGGAGAGTTACTGTAGGAAAGCTCCGCCATGAGGAAAAGGTGTCTGAGGGCAAGCCATGCAGCTTTTCTTTGGCATCAGGAAGTGACGTTTGCTCGTGGGTACTGTCTATCAAAGCTACCAGCCAATTAGCTTGGAGCTGTGTGTGCGTGTGGATGGGATGTTCCCAGTTTCATAGGAGGCTTCATCAGGACTCTCATGGAGAGTGGAACAGAAATGCAAGCTCCCTGAGATAGACAGCTGAATCTAGGCCTCTTTCTCTCGCTTCACCAAATTCTTAATCTCCTTAATAAATGATTAAAAGTCTAAACTCTTGCTAAAGCTTATAATTTATTGGTGACCACTCATTAGATATTTTAGACAGACTAGCTAGAATTTCAGCCCCTTACACCAGTTAATATCAATACTACATAAACTATTTGAGAAAGTAGCTGAAGGAGTCCTACCAAATTCCTTTTACGATACAAATATGGTGCTGATACCTAACTAGGAAGAGACAAAACATAGAAAAATTATAGACCAATTTCCCTAATTAATATTGATGCAAAAATTGTAAATAAAACACTAGCAAAGAGATTATAGCAGTTTATTACAGCAAAAAGACTGTTAGACTATGACCAGAAATGTAGGGCTGGTTCATTGTTAGGAAAACTATCAGCATAATTGACCATATATCAATAATAAAACCAACAGAAATCATAGGATTATCTCAATAGATACAGAAAAAGCCTTTGACAAAATACAGTACCAATTCCTATTAAAAACACTTGCGGGGGCAGCTAGATGGCACAGTGGATAGAGCACCGGCCCTGGAGTCAGGAGGACCTGAGTTCAAATACAGCCTCAGACACTTGACACTTACTAGCTGTGTGACCCTGGGCAAGTCACTTAACCCCAACTGCCTCACTTAAAAAAAACCCAAAAAACAAAACACTTGCGACTTAGAAAACAAAACAAAACACTTGCCAACATAGAATGAAATGGAGCCTTCCTTAAAATGATAAACAGTATAGGTCTAAAACTATCAGCAAGCATTATATGTAATGGGGGTCATGTCATGACTTACACTGAATTGGATTTAAGTGAGATAGGGCTGTATAAGGTCACCAACCTCACTCTCTCCTCCAGAGCCATCTGAGCCCAGTGGCAAGATATATATCAGGATGATTGGACACAGCCCCACATATTTCAGGCAATAGGGGTTAAATGACTTGCCCAGGGTCACACAGCTAGTGTCTGAGGTGAGATTTGAACTCAGGTCCTCCTGACTCCAGGGCCAGTTCTCTAATCCATTGCACCACCAACCTTGCTCTCATGCTTTTGGCACCACGGCAGGAAACTGAATTGCTTCCATTTGAATTGTCTTAGGAAGATTGTGAAGATTACCTGGCAGCATAAGATACCAGACACTGAGATTCTCTCTTGAGCTAAATTGCCAAACATTCAAACTCTACTGCAGAGTACAACTCCGAGGGCTGGCCACGTTGTTCGAATGCTAAATGTATGCTTGCCTAAAAGACTATTTTATGGAGAACTCATAGAAAGCAAGTGCTCACATGGTGGTCAGAAAAAGTGTTATAAGGATACTTTTAAGGTCTCTTAAGAACTTTGGAATTGATTGCATGCCATGGGAAAGAGTGGCACAGGACTGCCCAGCATGGAATGCCCTCATCAGAGAAAGGTGCTGTCCTCTGAGCAACGTAGAATTGAAGTAGCTCAAAAGAAACATGAGATGTGCAAATTTAAAGAATCCAACCCACATGTTGTGTCCTCCCTGTAGTAGAACATTCCTAGTTTGTATTGGTCTGATCAGCCACAGTCAGACACCCTGTGACTTGACTCTACCTTTTGGTACTCTTTGAGGACGAAGAACAACCACCATACCATATAATGGGGATAAGCATTCCTAATAAGATCAGGGGTGAAACAAGGATGTTCATTATTACTACTATTAATTAATATTGTACCAAAAATGTTAGCCTATAGCAATAAGATAAGAAAAAGACATTAGAATAGACAATGAGGAAACAAAACTATCACTCTTTGTAGATGATAGGAAATTCCATTTAAAATAACTAAAGACAATATTAAATACTTGGGAGTCTACTTGACAAGTCAAATACAGGAACTATGTGAACGCAACTAAAATACTTCTTACAACAAATAAAGTCAGATCTAAACAATTGGAAAAATATTAATTGCTCATGGGTGAGCCAAACCAATATAATAAAAATGACAGTCCTATTTAAATTAATCTATTTAGTGCCATATCAAATTATCAAAAATTATTTTATAGATCTAGAAAAAAATAATAAAATTCTTTTGGAATAACAAAAGCTAAAGATTATCAAGGGAACAAATGAAAAAAAAATGTGAAAGATGGTAGTCTGGCCATAACCAATCTCAAATTGTAATAAAGTGGTAATTATCAAAATAATCTGGTACTAGCTTAGAAATAGAGTGGTGGATCAGTGGAATAGAATAGGTATGAATTACTTTATAGTAAATGACTATAGTAATCTAGTATATGATAAACCCAAAGATCCAAGCTTTTAGAACAAAAATTCTTTATTTGACAAAACTGCTGTGGGAAAACTGGAAAACAGTATGGCAGAAACTAGGTAGCAGCCAACATCTCACACTGTATACTAAAATAAGGTCAAAATGGGTCCATGATTTACACATAAAAGGTGATACCATAAGCAAATTAAGAGAGCATGGAAGGGGCAGCTAGGTGGCGCAGTGGATAGAGCACCGGCCCTGGAGTCAGGAGTACTTGAGTTCAAATCCGGCCTCAGACACTTAACACACACTTACTAGCTGTGTGACCCTGGGCAAGTCACTTAACCCCAATTGCCTCACTAAAAAAAAAAAAAAAAGAGCATGGAGTGGTTTATCTGTCAGATTTATGCATGGGGAAGAATTTAGCACCAAAGATATAGAGTGCATTACAAAATGATTTTGATTATACAAAATTAAAAAGCTTTTGCATAAACAAAACCAATGCAATCAAAATTATAAGGAAAGTAGAAAACTGGGAAAAATTTTTTTGCAACAAATATCTCTGAGAAAGGCCTCATTCCTCAAATGAGTCTTATTTATAAGAATACAAGTCATTTCCCAGTTGATAAATGATCAAGGAATACGAACAGGTGGTTTTTGACAAAGAAATCAAAGCTATCTGTAGGCATATAAAAATGCTCTAAATCACTATTGATCAGAGAAATGCAAATTAAAATAATTCTGAGGTATCACTTCTCACCTATCTGAGGGGTAAATATAACAAAAAAGGAAAATATTGGATGTTGCAGGGGATGTAGGAAAACTGGGATGCTAATCCACTATTGTTGGAGTTGTGAACCGATCAACCATTCTGGAGAGCAATTTGGAGCTGTGCCCAAAGGGCTATAAAACTGTGTATATTCTTTGATCGAGAAATACCACTTCTAGTTTTATATCCCAAAGACATCCCTCAAAAGAGAAAAAGACCTATCTGTACAAAAATATTTCTAGCAGCTCTTTTTGTGGTGGCTAAGAATTGGAAATCAAAAGAATGCCCAGCAGTTGGGGAATGGCTAAACAAGCTGTGGTAAATGATGGTGATTATTGTGCTATAAGAAATGACAATCAGGATGATTTCAGAAAGGGCTGGAAAGACTTATATAAACTCATGTATGGTGAAGTGAGCAGGAGGATGTGCACACATACAGAAATATTTTATGATGAAGAACTGTGAATGTCAACTATTCTCAGCAATACAACGATCCAAGATATTCCCAAAGGACTAATGATGAAGTGTTCTATCTGCTTTCAAAGAAGGAACTGATGTTGATTGAACAGAGATTGAAGCATGCTATTTTTCACTTTCTTTTTTCATTTTTTTTCTATAATTAGTCTTCTTATACAAAATGAGTAATATGGAAATGTTTTGTATAATTGCACATGTATAACTTATATCTGATTGCTTACCACCTCAGGGAGGAGGTAGGGATGGAATTTGGAACTCAAAACTTTAAGTAAAAAGGTTTGTTAAAATTAAGAAAAAACTTTTATAAGATTTGATTGTTATTTTTCCTTAAAATCTGCAGGGTGGTACCCCAAAACTTACTAAGATATTTCAGAATGGAGCAAATTCATGGAATTACTCAAAGTGTTGAGTTCTCCCCTGGAATCTTAAAATGATTAATCTTCAAACTCCTTAAAGGTTAATCTCTAAACATCTAGAATCTGCTAAGATGTCTTTAGCAGTTCTACAGACTCTGATTATCTGACTTTATTTCTATAATTCCAACATAGTCAAAGCTGAAATGACAGAAAAAAAGTGTGTTGCAAGTGTTTTTTTTTTTTTTGGCAGGGCAATTGGGGTTAAGTGACTTGCCCAGGGTCACACAGCTAGTAAGTGTCACGTGTCTGAGGCTGAAATTGAACTCAGGTCCTCCTGAATCCAGGGCTGGTGTTCTATCCACTGTGCCACCTAGCTGCACCGTGTTGCAGGGTTTTTAAAAGTGGGAGTTAGTCATGTTTACTGGGACAGTTGCTTCATTAATCTTTCCCAGTGTTCTAAACTCTTTGACTCCAGCCGTTAGAAGTTTTTCTGGCTGGCTCCATTTAAAGTCTTTCAAAGTAAAAGAATCTAAACAAACATTTTACATAATACAGACATTTTATATTTTACAAAGATACACAGACAGACAAAATGACAGTACAGATAAAAACAGACACAAACAGTTCTAACAGTGTGTAGTTACAGAGATAAGGAGTTACTATTTTACATAGGCATGTAATTAAAAAAAAAAGGTATGCAGAGGGACCAATAAACAGGGGTGTGTAGTTTAAGAAAGGATATCTTTACTAGAGTGATCCCAGATGAATCAGGTCATCAGAAGGCCCTGGAGTTTTCCTCACAGTGAATAGCCAGTTTGACCAAGGCAGGAACTCAGAGAATTGGAAAAAGGACAAGAGCAGAGAACTCACCAAATGAGGGGGACAAGGTCGGACTCTGGAGAAAGAAATCTTTGGTGACACCTAGTCCATTTCCACTGGTACTGGGGAGTCCAATGACGTGGTTCTGTGTCCAGTCCCACTTCTGACACCAGTTAATGTGAACTGGACCCAACTGGCTTCAAACCTCTGTGTGGTCAGAGTTAAACAGAAGGCTAGAGACAGGAGAGTCAGGAATCAAACAGAAATTTAATTTCAGAGTGAGGGAAATGGTTTGTAAGCAAGGAGGGTAGCCACATGTGCTGGGGCCCTTCCCCTTGTGGAGGCACTAGTGTGGCCAAACTTTGATTTACATACTTTTGGCTAGACAAGGAGGCAAACAGTGTCATGTAGCAACAGTGAGGCAAGGTTGCCTAGTGACAAAAAGTCTGTTCATAGCCGTGCTTCATGCCGGGGCCTGTTGCTGCTTGTCCAAGCTTAGTTACCATTAGTTCTAGAAGATGAGTGCAAAGGATTGTTATGCCAAGCTCAGGGCACAGCTTGTTTGCTGGTCTGTAACTCTGGAAAACGGTGTATCTCCTAATATCTTGAAAAGGTAATATTAATTTTTATCTTTTCACATTGATATGGTCAGTTATATAGTACTTACATTTTTTCTAATTTTGAACCAGTCTTGCATTCTTGTATAAATCCTGCCGGGTCTGATCTTTGTTAGATATTGCTGTCATTTCCTTTTTAGTAATTTATTTAAAAATTTTGCAACAATATTCATTAGGGAGATTGGTCTCTAGTTTTTTTTCTCTGTTGTTGTTCTAAACCAGAGGTTTAGGTATCAAAACCATTTGGTAGGACTCTTTCTTAACTTTTTTTTTTTTTAAATATAGCTTATATAGTATTGGAATTAATTGGTTTTTAAATGGGTAGAATTCATTTGTAAATCTGTCTGGTTCAGGGAATTTTTTTCTTAGGGAGTTTATTTATGGTTTTTCCAATTCTTTTTTTCTAAAGTCAGTTTATTTAAGTATTCTATTTCCTTTCCTGTTAATCTGGGCAATTTATATTAAAAAATATTCCTCTAATTTCATTGTTACTTTTACTACCATGTAATAGGGCAAAATAGCTCCTAATAATTGCCTTTATTTTGTCTTCATTGGTGGTATATTTACCCTTTTAATTTTTGATATTGGTAATTTGGTTTTCTTCTTCCATTTAAAAAAAAAATCAAACTAACCAGTGGCTTATCTATTTTATTGTGTGTGTTTTTTTTAAAATAACACCCACTACTAGTACTTTTATTTTATTTTTTTACTTTCGATTTTATTAATCTATTTGATTTTCAGGATTTCTATTTTGGTGTTTAATTTGGGAATTTTTAATTTGTTCATTTTCTGGTTTTTTTTTTGTTGTTTTTTTGGTTGCATGCACAAATCATCGATCTGCTCTTTTCCTTTTTTATTGATGTTAGCATTTGGAGATATAAATTTTTCCCTAATTACTTCTTTGGCTGCATTTCACAAAGTATTGATTGATTCTATGACATGCTCTTTGACCTTTTTATTCTTTTGGATTAAATTGTTTAGTTTCTAATTAATTTTTTTCCTAATTAATTTTTAATCTATGCTTCCAAAACCCTTTAGGAAATGTAATTTTCATATCATCTGAAAAGGTGAATTTAGTATTTCTGTTTTTCTCCATTTATTTGTGAGATTTTTATGCCCTAATACATGGTCAGTTTTTGTGAAAGTGCCATATATATATGAGAAAAAGTAAACTTTTTTCTATTCCCATTGAATTTCCAGAGATCAGCCATATCTAACTTTTCTAAGATTCTATTCATCTTCTTAAGTTCCTTCTGATTTATTTTGTGATTAGATTTCTATAGTTCTAAGAAGGGACAGTTCAGGTCCCCCACTAGTATAGCTTTACTTTCAATTTCTTCCTATAGCTTACTTAACTTTTTTTTCTTTTCTTTTCTTTTCTTTTTTTTTTTTTTTTGCGGGGCAATGAGGGTTAAGTGACTTGCCCAGAGTCACACAGCTAGTAAGTGTCAAGTGTCTGGGGCCAGATTTGAACTCAGGTTCTCCTGAATCCAGGGCCGGTGCTTTATCCATTGCACCACCTAGCTGCTCCTCACTTAACTTTTTCTTTAAGAATTTGAATGTTGTACCTTTGGTTGCATACTGTTTATTATTGATATTATTTCATTGTTTATGGTACCTTTTAGCAAACTGTAGTTACCCTTTTTATCTCTTTTAATTAGGTCAATTTTTGCTTTTGCATTGTCTGAGATCATGAATGCTACTCCTGGCTTATATTTTTTTTCTTTAGCTGAAGCAGAATAGATTCTATCTGAGCCTCTTATTTTAACTCTATCTGAATATTTTTCTATTTTTCGTGTGTTTCTTGTAAACAACACATAGTTAAGAATTCTGGTTTCTAATTCTTTCTGCTATCCACTTCTGTCTTATGGGTGAGTATATCCCGTTCCCATTCCCAGTTATGATTACTGTATATTTTCCACCATCCCATTTTCTTCTCTTTATCCTTTTGTCTCTATTTTTACCCTTTCAAAAGTTTATTTTGCTTCTGACCACTGCCTCCCTTAATTTGCCCTCTTTTTTCTCATGTTTTTCTTTCACTTATTCCCTTTTCCTCATACTTCCCTGTTGTGTAAGATCAATTTTTATACCCAATTGTGTGTGTGTGTGTGTATATATATATATATATATATATATATATTTCCCTCTTTGAACCAATTCCAATGAAAGTGAGGTTTGAATATTGCTTGCTCCTCCATCTCCATTTTTCTGTCCACCGTAAAAATGCTTCATTTTGCTCCTCTTTTATATGAGATAATTTACTCTGTTCTTCCTTTTCCTTGTCCCTTCTCCCAGTACATACCTCTTTTTCACCCCTTCTTTTTTTTTTTTTTGAGATCATTCCAACATAATTGACTCACACATTTTCAGTAGATTCTCTCTAACTGCCCTAATAATGATAAAGTTCTTAAGAGTTACATTATCTTCCCATATAGAAATGTAAACAATTTAATTGTATTAAGTTCCTTATGATTTCTCTTTCATATTTGCCTTTTTATGCTTTTATTAAGTTTTGTGTTTGAATGTCAAATATTCTTTTCAGCTCTGGTCTTTTTATCAGAGATACTTTCATAGTCCTCTATTTCATTAAATGTTAATTTTTTTCCCCTGAAGGATAATACTCATTTTTGCTAGAAAGTTTTTCTTGGTTGTAAACCTAGCTCCTTTGCCTTCTAGAATATCATATTACAAACCCTTTGCTTTTTTAACATGGTAATTGCTAAATCTTGTGTGATTCTATGATTCCACAATATTTAAATCGTTTCTTTCTGACTGCTTGCAATACTTTCTCCTTGACCTGAGGGCTCTAGAATAATATTCCTGGGAGTTTTCATTTTTGGATCTCTTTCAGGAAGTGATTCTTTTAATTTCTGTTTTACCTTCTGGTATCAAGGCAGTTTTTTTTTTTTTTCAGGGCAATTGAGGTTAAGTCACTTGCCCAGGGTCACACAGCTAGTAAGTGTTAAGCGTCTGAGGCCGGATTTGATCTCAGGTCCTCCTGAATCCAGGGCTCTATCCACTGTGCCACCTAGCTGCCCCAAGGCAGTTTTTTTTTTTTTGTCGTTTTTTTGTTTTTGTTTTTTATGAGGCAGTTGGGGTTAAGTGACTTGCCCAGGGTCACACAGCTAGTAAGTGTCAAGTGTCTTGAGGCTGTATTTGAACTCAGGTTCTCCTGAATCCAGGGCCTCTGCTCTATCCACTGCACCACCTAGCTGCCCCCCAAAGCAGTTTTTCTTGATAATTTTTTGAACTATGATGTCCAAGCTCTTTTTGATTATAGCTTTCAGACAGTCCAATAATTCTTAAATTATCTTTCCTCCATTTATTTTCTCTTTTATTTTTGGATGAGGTATTTCACATTTCCTTTTTTTCAGTCTTTTGACTTTAATAGTTTCTTGATATCTCATGGAATCATTAGTATCCGCTTGCCCAGTTCTAATTTTTAATGTTTGGGTTTATCATATACTAGATTACTGTAGTAATTACTATAGTGTAATTTGTACCTATTATAATCCACTGATCCACTTTTCTATTTCTTAGCCACTACTAGATGGTTTTGATAATTACCACTTTATAATGCAGTTTGAAATCTGGTATGGCTAAACCACCTTCTCTTGCATTTTTTTTTCATTGAATCCCTTAATATCCTTGAGCTTTTGTTTTTCCAGATGAATTTGATTATTTTTTCTAGCTCTATAAAATAAACTGTTTTGTTAGTTTCATTTATATGGCACTGAATAGATTAATTTTGGTATGATTGTCACTTTTATTATGTTGGCTTGGCACAGTAGTATTCCATCATAATTATACATTACAACTTGATCAGCCATTCCCCAATTGATGGGCATCCCCTTAATTTCCAATTCTTTCCCACCAGGAAAAAGCTGCTAAAAATATTTTTGTACATATAGGTCCTTTTCCTTTTTGTTTTTTATCTTTTTGGATGCAGACCCTAGTAGTGATGTTGTTAGGTCAAAGAGTAGCCATTTGGGCATAATTCTGCATGCTCTACAAAATGGTTGAGTCAGTTTACAACTCCAATAGTGCCTCATTTCCCTACATCCCAACCAACATTTTAAATTTTTCTCATATTTCCTATTAGCCAATCTAATAGATTTGAAGTAGTACCCCAGAATTGTTTTGGTTTGTATCTCTCCAATCAGTAGTGAGTTAGAACATTTTTTTTCCATATGGTTATAGATGGCCTTGATTACTTCATCTGAAAACTGTTCATATATTTTGATAATTTATCAATTAGGTCTTTTTAAAAAAAATAAATTTGACTCAGTACTCTGTTTGGGAAATGAGGTCTTTATAAGAGAAGCTTGCTTCAATTTTTTTTTCATGGTTATTATTGCTAATTGGATTTCCCTCCATCCTATTCCTCTCCCTTTATTCTATCTGTTCTCTCTTTTCACCCTGTCCCCTCTCAAAGATGTTTTGCTTCTGACTACCCCCGCCCCAATTTGCTTTCCCTTCTATCACCCTCACCTCCTTCTCTTAATCCCTTCCCCTTCTACTTTCCTGCAGGGTAAGAGATTTCTAAACCCAGTTGAGTGTGTATGTTATTCCCTCTTTGAGCCAATTCTGATGAGAGTAAGGTTCATTCACTCCTCCTTACTTTCTCCATCTTTCCCTCCTTGTGAAAGATTTTTCTTGCCACTTTTATGTGAGATAATTTACTCCCTTTCTCTTTCTCCCAGTGAATTCCTTTCTCACCCCTTAATTGATTTTTTTAGATATTATCCCCTCATATTCAACTCACACCTGTCACCTCTGTCTCTATATACTCCTTCCAATTGCCCTAATAATGAGCAAGTTCTTATAAATTACGAGTATCATCTTCCCATGTAGAAATGTAAACAGTTTAACCTTAATAAATCCCTTATGATTTCCTTTTCCTGTTTACCTTTTTATACTTCTCTTGAGTCTTGTATTTGAAAGTCAAATTTTCTATTCAGCTCTAAGCTTTTCATAAAGAATGCCTAAATGTCTTCTCTTTTATTGAATGCCAATTGTTTCCCCTGAAGGATTATATTCAGTTTTGCTGGGTAGGTGATTCTTGGTTGTAATCTCAGTTCCTTTGTTCTTGGAATATCATATTCTAAACTTTCTGATCCTTTAATGTAGAAGCTGCTAAATTTTGTGTAATTTGGATTGTTTCTTTCTGGCTACTTGGAATATTTTTTCCTTGACCTAGGAGCTCTGGAATTTGGATATAATATTCCTGGGAGTTTTCGTTTTGGGGTCTCTTTCAGGAGGTGATCAGTGGATTCTATCAATTTCTATTTTACATTTTTATTTTTAAATGTCAGGGTAGTTTTTCCTGGATAATTTATTGAAAGATGATGTCTAATTCCCCCAACACGCTTCTTGCAGTTCAGTTTTTTTTATCATTCTTTTATTTATTTATTTGGGGGGGTTATTCTCATCAAAGTCACCTTATTTCCATATTCTCTTTCTATATATAATGCTTCCAATTGCTGTGAGAGTAATCAAGTTGTTAATAGGTACAAATATTATCTTGCCATATAGAAATATAGATAGTTAAACCTTATTTAATTTTTTTTTTTTTGGTGAGGCAATTGGGATTAAGTGACTTGCCCAGGGTCACGCAGCTAGCAAGTGTCAAGTGTCTGAGGCCGGATTTGAACTCAGGTCCTCCTGACTCCAGGGCTGGTATTCTATCCACTGCGCCACCTAGCTTCCCCTAATCTTATTTAATTTATATTTTTTCTTTCTTGCTTCTTTTTTACCTTTTTATATTTCCCTTGAGCCTTGTTTTTGGAGGTCACATTTTTTTTTGTTGTTTATCTCTGGTCTCTTAATTAGAAATGCTTGAAAGTTCTCTATTTCATTAAATACCTTCTCCCCCCCCCCGAAATATTATATTCAATTTCTCTAAGTGATTCTTGGTTGTAATCCTAGCTACTTTGCCTTCCAGTATATCATATTCCAATCCCTTCATTTCCTTAAGGTGGAAACTGCCAAATCCTGTGTAACCCTGAATGTAGCTACACCATATTTGGATTGTTTCTTTTTAGCTTGCAATACTTTCTCCTTGATCTGTGAGTTTTGGAATTTGTCTACAATATTCCTGGTAATTTTCATTTTAGGATCTTTCAGGCAGTGATAGGTGGATTCCTTCATTGGTTGTAATATATCAGGGTGGTTTTCTTTGACAATTTCTTAAAAGATATTGTCTAGGCTTTCTTTTTGATCATGGCTTTTATGTAGTCTAATAATTCTTATATTATCTCTCCTGATTCTCTTTTCTTGGTCAGTTGTTTTTCCAGTGAGAAATTTCAAATTTTCTTCTATTCTTTACTTTTTTTTTTTGGTGAGGCAATTGGGGTTAAGTGACTTGACCAGGGTCACAGAGCTAGTAAGTGTCAAGTGTCTGAGGCCGGATTTATTCTTTACTTTTTAAATTATGTTTGATCATATCTTGATGTCTCATAGAGTCATTAATTTCTACTTGCTAAATTCCAATTTTTAAGGAATTATTTTCTTTAGTAAGCTTTTGTACTTCCTTTTCTATTTGACCTATTCAATTTTTAGAGAGCTATTTAGAAGTTATAAAGTAGTGAAGAAAGTCTGAATTATTGTGGAAGTGGTATGAGTAAAAAGAATTTGTTAAGGAAGGATATATAAGACTTTGCACATGATTGAATATGATGAGATTTGAAGGACTGAAGAATTAAGAATGACTCCTAGTTGCAAATCTGAGTGACTGAAAGAATGGAGGTACTGTTGACAAAGATAAGGAAGTTAGGAGGGACAGGTTTTAGGAAGAATGATAATGAGTTCTGTTTTGGTCCTTTTGAATTTTCAGTGCTTATGGGATTTTGACACCTAGATAGAGATTTGTAAAATAAACCATCAGAATGTTAGTAGAGGGGCAGCTAGGTGGCGCAGTGGGTAGAGCACCGGCCCTGGATTCAGGAGGACCTGAGTTCAAATTCAGCCTCAGACACTTAATACTTACTAGCTGTGTGACTCTGGGCAAGTCACTTAACCCCAATTGCCTCACAAAAAAAAAAAAAAAGAATGTTAGTAGAAATGATTAGCAAGTTTGTCATAAGGTCAGAAACTAAAAAATATGTTTAAAATTGGATATATTAGTGTAAGATTTCCAAAGCATTTTAAATATTACCTCATTTGATCTTTATACCTCCTCTGAGGTACAGAGAAGTTAGGTGACTAACTCATGTACCCACAACTATTAAGTGTCAAAGACAGGATTGGAACCCAGGTATATGTGTATATCCAGTGCTTTCTCTACTCATTTTGCCTCCCTAACATAAGATAAATTTGGAGCTAAATAATGTGGATAATTATGTCTTTTTTGTAAGACTTAAATATTTTATAAATATTTAAATATTTCAAACTTTTTTTAGGTTAATTGTGCTAAGGAAGAAGCATCAAGATACTGTGGAAGGGAAAATGATTGGACAAAAGCATATTTATTCCGGTAACATTTTTTTATATATGACTAATATTGAAAGTTAGGGACAGAAGAAGAAAAGGATAAATGTAAATTTTAAATTTTGAGATTAAAATACATAATTTCATTATGTATTACAATTCTTTTAGACAAAAAGAATATTGTTCAAAAAGGTTAGACAACCAATAAATATTTCTTAAGTACTTACTATGTTCCAAGTACGGTGCCAAGTCTTGGGGATACAAATATGAAAAAGAAAAACAGTTACTGCCCTCAAGAATCTTATAATCTACTGGGGGAAGACAAAAGGAAAGTGAAAAACGAGGACAGTTGGAAGGAAGAAGGGAACTACTTGGTGTGGAGGTATGATGAAGTCATGTGTAACTGGATAGGAAATGAAGAGGTTGAAAAAAGAATATGACACAACGTTTTAATATCTAAAGTTTAATATTATTCTTTTTTAGGAACTGGCCTGCAAAGAACAGTAATTTTTAATACAGTTAATGTCTGATTTAAAAAAATTGCCATGTATCATGTTTTATCCAAACATTATATATTCTTTAGCATATTGTTTTATAAAGAGCAAACATTTAATTTTTTTCAGTTGAATTTAATATTTCATTATTAATATGTGAATTTTTTGTATTTTATGTTGGTACAAGTTTTCTTCTGAACATAAGCATTCTGACATAATTTTATATCTTAAGTTTCTTACTTGTTGGCCTCTAAGGACCCTTCTAACTCTAAATTTATGACTTTACCAAGTAGATTTATTTAAGGTTCTGTTCTATGTTGATAGAACAGTAGAAATAATTTTCCTCACAAAAATTAAAAAATTAATGTTTTGCATACTATTTTAGTGACTCAAACATAACATCATATTCTTTAGGATACAACCTGTTATTTTCATAGAACAGAACATTTCATATTGTTAATGAGATATTCTTTCTAAACCAATGAATACTGCCTTCTTTTGTTTATAGAATATTGAAAGGCAGAGATAAAAAATTTAGATAAAACAAGGCAAATGAAACTTGATTGCTTTGAAATAATATTAATAAGTATAATTTTGAGTTAGATTTGATACATCCTTTATAAATGATTTTAAATGATAATTTGTATGAAGTAATAATTAATAACTAAGTTTACTCAAAGGTAACAAGGAATTCCAAATACTACATGAATTTTGAGTAATTTTTTTTTTTTTGACAGAGGTAACATATTACTCAGAGAATTCCCTACTGATGCTTTGTTTGACGTGAATGCCATTGTAGCTAATGTTCTCTTGTAAGTAGAAGTAAAAATTAATTCATTTTTACTTTTCTTAGTTGTCTTAATTTCACTTAAACTTGGTCTTGAGGGGCAGCTGGGTGGTGCAGTAGATGAAGCGCCAGCCCTGGATTCAGGAGGACCTGAATTCGGGTCTGGCCTCAGACACTTGACACTTGCTGGCTGTGAGACCCTGGGCAAGTCGCTTAACCTTCATTGCCCTGCAAAAACAAAAGAAAACAAACAAACGAAACAAACCTTGGTCTTGAGAGGATTTTTTGAAATTTACAAGTTATTGATTGCAAAATGTAAAAATGCCTTTGGGGAATTTCTAAACTAAAAATGTATTCAGCTATGTCTTTTTTAAAAAATAGGTTTTTATTTTGTCCTGTTTTTTACATCACCATAGTTTTCTCTTAAACCATTGCATTTCCTTCCCCTTCCCAGAGGTCTTCTATATAACAAATATATCCTATATAACAAATAGTGTTTTAAAAAGACAGATAAAAAGAGAGAAGAGGCAAAAAATCAGCACAACTCATCAGTACTTTGAAAAAGTCCAAAAGCATGTTCAATTTCCAACACCTGTGTCCAATGTCCAACCTCTCCAGGAAGGAGTGGGTTGGGGGTGTTCCCTCATATCTCTTCATTTGAGTTGTACTTGACCTTCATAATTTTGCTATATTCATGTGTGTGTGTGTTTTTCCATTTACATTTTGGTAGTAATTGTGTATATTTTCTTTGGCTAGGCTTGCTTCACTCTGCTTCAGTTCATGCAGTTCCTTTTTATGCTTTTATTTATCAAATTCATAATTTTTTATGAATCAGTAATATTCAAATACATTCATGTAACATAATTTGTTTAGCCATTCTCCAGTTGATGGTTATTTACTTTGTTTCTAATTCTTTGCTATTATAAAAATTGCTGCTACAAATATTTTGGTGTACATGGAGGCTCTCTTTTTATTGATGGCTAGTATGTCCAGTAACAGAACTTCTGGGTCAAAGAGTGACCCCATTTTAGTCACTTTATATTTGATTAATTCCAAATTGTTTTCCAAAATGGTTATACCATGGGGGCAGCTAGTTGGCGCAGTGGATAAAGAGCTGGCCCTGGATTTAGGAGTTCAAATCCAGCCTCAGACACTTGACACTTACTAGCTGTGTGACCCTGGGCAAGTCACTTAACTCTTGTTGCCCCATCCAAAAAAAAAAAAACGGTTGTACCAATTCCAAAACAACTCTACAATGTATTAGTGTGCCTATCATCTCATAACCTCTCTAAATTATTTTTATTTTTAGTCATTTTTGCCACTTTACAAGTTATAAGGAAAAACTTCAGGATTGTTTAGATGTGTATTTCTCATATTACTAGGAATATGGAATATTCTCTCATGTGGTTTATAGTTTGTAATTCTTTTTTGTTGTTGGTGGTGAACTGTTCATTTCCTTTGACCACTTATCTGTTAGAGAATGACTATTAGTCACATAGTGGATTATATATTTTATTTTTAAAAGTTGATTGTTTTGTTTATTTTTTGTTTTGTTTTCAGTTTTGTTAATCTCTTCTTTAACTTTCAGGTGTTAAGGGCTAAAATTCTAGCTAAACTGTCTAAAATATCTAATGAGTGGTCGCCAATAAATTATAAGCTTTAGCAAGAGTTAGACTTTTAAGCATTTATTAAGGAGAATAAGAATTTGGTAAAGAGAGAGAGAAAGGCCTAGATTTCTATCTATTAAAGGGAGAGCACATTTTTAGCTCCCTTCTCCACCAGAGTCCAGAGGAAAGAGCCCTTCCGTCTCCTCCTTCCTCCTCCCACTAGTCTGCATCACTTCCTGATACCAAAGAAAAGACTCCTGGTCTTGCCCTCAAAGACCTTCGCTTCATGGGCAGAACTCTTCTACAGTTAGCATCCAGCAGGTGGCGTTATTCCAATCGTTACACAGGATTTCTATTTTGCTATTTAATTGGGGACTTTTAATTTTTTTTTTAGGTTAAGTTGCATGCCTAGTTTGTTGATCTGTTCTTTCTGTTTTATTAGTGAATGTGTTTACAGATAAAAATTTTCCTCTTAGTCCTGCTTTGGCTGGACTATGTTCTCATTTTTTGGTCATTATTTCTTATTTTTTTATTTTTTAGTGAGGCAATTGGGGTTAAGTGACTTGCCCAGGGTCACACAGTTCATAGGTGTTAAGTGTCTGAGGCCGGATTTGAACTCAGGTACTCCTGACTCCAGGGCTGGTGCTCTATCCACTGCGCCACCTAGCTGCCCCTTTGTCATTATTTTTAATTAAATAATTGATTCTATGATTTGTTCTTTTACTCATTTATTTAAGATAGTTACTTAGTTTCCAATTAAGTTTAAATTTTGCTTCAGATCCCTTTTATTGAATATTGTTTTCATTTCATTATGTTCAGTAAAAGATTATTTAAATTCTGCATAAATTAAAAATTTAAATTTTTATACTCTAATATATGATTAGTTATTGTGAAAGTGCCATTCATAGCTTATAAATAGGCATAATCCTTTCTTTTCTCATTCAGTATTCTCTGGAAGTCTATCATTCCTAACTTTTATAAAATTTTATTCAGGTTCTTCATTTCTTTCTTTTTGTTTTGTTTTGTGAGGCAATTGGGGTTAAGTGATTTGCCTAAGGTCACACAGCTAGTAAATGCTAAATGTCTGAGGCCGGATTTGAACTCAGATCCTCCTGACTCCAGGGCCGGTGCTCTATCCACTGCACCACCTAGCTGCCCCCTCTTCTTTTCTTTTTCTTTGTTTCTTTGTTTCTTTGTTTTTGTGGGGCCATGAGGGTTAAGTGACTTGCCCAGGGTCACACAGTTAGTAAGTGTCAAGTGTCTGAGACTGTATTTGAACTCAGGTCCTTCCTGACTCCAGGGCTGGTGTTTTATCTACTGCACCGCCTAGCTGCCCCCTCTTCATTTCTTTTTAAAAATTTGTTTATAGCTAGAGTCCTCTAAGTCTAAGAGGGGTTAATTGATATTCTCCATGTCTATAGTCTGTTTATTATCTCCCACAACTCATTTAACCTTTCCTCTAAGAATCCAGATACTGGGCTATTTGGTGCATATATGTTTAGAACATTAATTTATTGTCAATGGTACTTTTCATCAAAATGTAGTTTCCCTGTTTATTTTTTTGGTTTTCTGTTTTTACTTTTGCTACTTCCATCCCTTTTATTTTCGCTGAAGCACAATAGATTCTGCTCCAGACCCTATTTTTAACACTATGTCTCTGTATTAGGTGTGTTTCTTATAAATGATAAATTGTTGGATTCTGGTTTTGAATCCATTTTGATATTCTCTTTCATTTCATGGATGACTTCATCCTATTCACATTCACAGATAAGATTGTTCTATATTTCCCTTCCCTTTTTTTCTCTTTAAGATTTTGTCTTGTTTCTGACTAATCTTACTTACTAATTCTCCCCATTCTTTCCCCCCTCCCCTTCCCTTAACCTCTTTCCTTCCTTTTTCCCTTTTGGGTGAAATGTATTTCTGTACTCAAATCTCTGTATATGTGTATTCTTCCATCCTTTAACCAGTTCAGATGTGAGTAAAATTCATGTATTGCCTGCTGACTCTTCCTACCCCTTCCTCCTATTTTTATAAACTTCTCCTTTCACACTCCATTTAAGTGAGATGATTTTCTCTTTTCTTCTTTTCCTTCCCCTCTTCACCTTCCTGGCCTCCAGTTCCATTTCCCCTCCCTTTCCATTTCTTTTAAATAAAAAAAAAATCAATAAGACATAACAGAATAGTCCCTGGGCCTTCTGTTTAATAAAAAGAGTCTTCCTTTTATGGCCCAGAATGAAGATTCTAAGGGGATACATGTATCATCTGACCATATAAGATTGTAAACAGTTTTTCCATATTTTGTCCTTTTGGAATGCTTTCTCATCTTTACCTTTTTATCCTTCTCTTGACTCCTGTGTTTATATATCAGATTTTTTACTAGCCTCTGGTCTTTTCAGGAATACATGGAAGTCCTCTATTTTATCAAAGGACATTTTATTCTTGTTTATAAAACTAGATCTTGGGCTTCTTTGGAATAATATATTCCAAGCTCTTCACTTCTTTATGAAATTAAATGTTGAACTTTGTGTGATCTTGACTGTGGCACCCTGTTACTTTGAATTCTTTTTTTCTGGATGCTGGCAATATTTTTTCCTTGAATGGGAGCTCCAAATTTGGCTATAATATTCCTGGGAATTTTCATTTTGGGGTTTCTTTCAGGAGGTGACTCTGGATTCTTGTAATTCCTATTTTGCCTATCCTTGAAAAATCTATGTAGTTTTCTTTGATCATTTTCTTGAAATAGGATGTCTAGGCTCCATTTTTGGTTACAGCTTTCAGGAAGTCTAGTGATTGTCAAACTGTCTCTCTTCAATCTATTTTCTAGGTCAGCAATTTTTCCTTTAGATACTTCACATTTTCTTTTATTTTTATTCAGTCTTTTGACTTTAATATTCATTTATTTCTCATGGAATCATTAGCTTCTATTTGGACAATTCTGATTTTTAGGGAGTTTTTTTCTTGGGTGAAGTTTTGTACCTTTTGTGCCAAACTGTTTATTTGCTTTACATATCTTTCATAGCTCTCATTTCTTTTTGCATTTTTTCCTCTATTTCCCTCATTTCATTTAAAAATCATTTTTAGCTCTTTTTAAAAAAATCATACTTGATCTATTCCAATAATTCTTGTTGGACATGTGTTCAAGCTGCATTTTTCTTTGAGTAATTTTTTTCTGGTTTTGTGTCTTAAATTTCCCTGTCTCCATAATACCTTTTAATGATAGAATTCTTTGTTGTTTGCTAATTCTTTCAGTCTCTTCCTTGACTTTGGACTCTATATGAGGCTTGCCTGACTTTCTATCTTCTTGGATCCTTCTGCTTCTTTCCTGGTGTATCGAGTATTGTGTTTTCCCAAGATATCAGGGACAACCGGGGCAAGCTTTCTTTGCTCCCAAAGTGATGTGACCTGAGGCAGAGTCTGCTCCCTGCTCTCCTAGTTTTAGCCCTGAAAGTCCTTGATCCACATTTGGGTCTGAGCAATAACTCTGTCATCTTGTTCCTGGTTGGAAGTTTTAGCAAATTGCTACTGGGCTCAGCTACTGTTAGCCTGCTGGAAGGCTCTGCAGGTTCAGATTGACTGGTCTCTGCTTCTGGATTCAGAGCTGCACAGTTACTGTTTGCTTCTGATGTTCTTCCTTGCTCAGTACACAGCAAGGATCTGAGACCATTATTATCCTCTCTACCACCTCTGGGTGCAGGTTCTTTCTCAATGTGTCCTGGATCTATGATCTGGAACTGGACGACAAAGCTGCTAGATGGCACCCATTATTACTATACCCTGTGTGACTCCCTGCTCTGGTTCTTTCTGCCCCAGTGCCTAATCTTAACCCTCTTTCAATCCTAAGCACTTAAATACTGTGTATGGCCCTGTGTTCCTGGCCAGATTCTATTCCCAGTGTCTGAATATTGTCATACTGACGTGGACTGGATATGACTGCCTATGATTTTTTTCTTATATTTCCTGATCAGAATTTGGTCCTGTACATTTGTTAAATTGTTGTGGAAGAGGTGTTGTGGTTGTAGAAGAGGGGTAGGGCATATTTCTTCCTGCTGTTCTGCTATTTGATTTCTCCACCCAATAACTTCAATTGTTACTGAGATTTTCTTTACAATCATCTTAAATTACATCTTTTCCCGGGTACATCTAACCTGGTCATGTCATTTGCCTTCTCTGAGGCTAAATATCTTAATCTGAAGTATTAGAGGTTAGATTAAATGGTTTTTGAGATTCTTTCCAAACCTAGATTTGTGAACTAATTATCTTAATACTGCTGTATGTATCTAAGCAAAAGAAATTTAATCTTTTTTCCACATGAGAATCATTTAAATATGTGAAGACAGTCATCATTTCCTCCTCAAGCTCTTGTCTAGACTAAAGTATCACCAGTTCCTTTAACTAATCCTCATATAGCATGATAACCAGTCTTTGCATTATCCTGGTTGTATTCCTCAGGGTTCACTCCAGTTAGTCAACAATCATTTCTTACACAGCTGTCATGTTCCAAGCATTGTGCAAAGCACTGAGGATACAAAGAAAAGGAAAAAAATAGTCTTTACTCTCAATGAACTCACATTCTAATTGTTATATTTTCATAAATTTGATACCCATAACTGAATATAATAGTTTGAATTTTGTCTGACTAGATAGAGTACAGTGGGGCTATCATCTTTGTTCTTTTGGATAATGTAGTTCAAATGCAATCTCAAATGACATGAGTTTTTAATTATTATTACTATGTCACATGATTGACTCATTTGGGTGAATTAATTAACCTGCATCTATGAATCCTATGCCCTGGTCTTATATTATGTATCAGTGAATGAAGAAGCCGTAACGTTTATATTCTTTTGGGGATAGACAACATGTATATAAATAATGTACATCATTTCAGGGGGCTGGCAATAGCAGGGGAAGGTAGAAGGTATGATATCTAGACTTTTATTTTTGGCCTATAATCCGGGAAGGAAACTGAAAGTGGAAGGAGCATCTAGGGACTCTTGATTCAGGATTGGATGTACCTAGGGCAAAAACATGTTCCCAGTGCTTGTAATTTTCATTACTTCTGGGTCTAGTGGTTGGAGAGACCAGGAATCTAAGTCTAAGGGAGAGAAAACATTGAAAGAGAGAGTTTCAAATGAGAAGGAATATAAAAACCAAAGATCATATTTCTTGGTAGACAAAGTAAAAACAAAACAAGAAATGAATGATTCTGTATTCTTGTCATTTGTTATCATTGCCTTGTCTGCCATATTATTATTAATTTTAATAATTCAAACAATAATGTTAATAATTAATTATTACTGACTGTCCTATTATCATATTTATTTATTGATCCTCATTTTGTTCCTCATAACAAAAACAAATGTGGGAATTATAATTGCCCAGTCTTTAAGAAAAACCAAGGCAGAGCTCAGAACCAATGGCACTTTATTAAAGGGTCCATAGTTCCCTCCAGTGAAGTGGACCTCAGATCTTCCTCATGATATGCAATGTCCCTGGTTTCCAGGACTATTTTTTTATAGGGTTGGATACCCAAATATGCAAAAGAGGCATGGTAAAATACAGTCTCATTGGTTGATAGACCTTGCCCTTGAAGGCCAAAAACAACATAAGATTGGGGAGGGTGGAGGTAGGGTTGCAGCACAGGTTGGGTGAAGCACCATGTCAGTGGTTTTATGACCACTAAAGAAGTGGTCATAAGATGGTCATCTGCTCAAGTTGGACAAGAGAGAGTGATCCGAAGGTACAAAAATAAGTTGGGAGACTTTTCCATGTAATTGAATCATCTCCCCCACTCTGGGCTTGGTCATCACAACAAGGAAAAACAAGAGTGGAGTGGGCCTCTAGTTAGCTTTTTATGATTAAGCAAGTTAACTTATAACCTATAGTTCATAGCTCTGGGTCCTAATACACAGAACTTATAATCACTACCCCTTTGCAACTATATGAAACTGATTAATATGATTAGAAAAGATTAGGGGTCCAAATGAGTCATTTCTCACAGAAAAATAATTGAGCAAAACCTAACTTAAAGGATTAGATAGAAAAGCCTACTACATCTCTAGTGAAAGGAGAGAAGTGTGGTGTGTTTGATTTTCCATCCTCTGGAAGTGCTGGTCATATTTATTGTTTCTTTTTGTCATTTTTTTCCTGAAATCTAAAAGAAGGCATGAATAGTAAAGTCTTAATATCTGTAGCTTATACAAACTGTAAAAAACTCCTGAAACTTTGTGACTGCATTGAAAAAGAGACATATCAGTGTTGATAATAGTAATTCCTTATATAGTTATTATTATAAACCATATGTTATATGGTTTACAAAGTACCTTCCTCCATAATACTGTTGGGTAATTAATAAAAGTATTATTGGCAAGATGAATAGATGAAGAAATTGAAGCTCAGAAAAGTTTAGTGGCTTGGTCATAGTTAGACAACTAATGTGTGTTATAGGCAAGATTCAAACTCAGTTCTTCTTACTGAGAGTCAAATTCCATTCATGGGAATATGATAAATATAATTCATGTAGATAAAAATATCCAAATTATATTTATGTGTTCCCAAGCTATTGGTATAATTCAAAAAAGGGATATAATAGTTTTTGTAGACATAAGTCCAAAGGGTTGCTTTGGCCAAACTTTCCAATAATTATTTCTTTTATAAGGTAAAGCATATTCTAATATCTCAATAGATCTGTGGTCTTACTGATATAGCTACTTGTTCCAGTGTTGCAGATCACAACCTATCAATGCCTGTTAGTTCTATATTATTCTTGCTCGTTTCCTTCTGTAATTCTCTATCTATTCAATGTTTCAAGGGCCTTCCATTTATTTTTGTGGAATTGCATATATGTATTAGTGCAAATATATGCATATGTCAAGTAGTCTATATATTTCTTTGTAAAAAGCTTTTTTTCTTTTCATACATTATAGTAATGACAGCTTTTACATTTTCTTATGTGAGATAATATATGTAAAGTCCTTTACAAACTTTAAAGCCCTATATAAAACGAAGTCATTGTCATTGTCATCTCATCCCCCTCTTCCTCTTCCTTCTCATTTTCAGCCTCCTCCCCCTTGCCAGGTACTTCTCCATTGTTCTTTTGGGTGATCACGACATTTTGCCTTTGGTAATATGTTATTTCAAGATCTTTTTTCTACTGGATGTAGCATGGTCTTGATAAAATTATCAGTAAGCTGGATCTTTACTATTCTTCCTTGAACCCTTTCTTTTTGATTGATTGTGATTTCTTTGACCTAGAAGCTTTTGATTCTAGGTTATTCCCGAATGTTTTCAATTTGGGCTTTCTTAGGTTCCATTATGCAAAAAAGAAAGAAAGAAAGAAGGAAGAAAGAAAGGAAAGAGAAAAGGACTTCAAGAAAAATAAAAGGACTTAGGGGCAGCTAGGCGGCGCAGTGGATAAAGCACTGGCTCTGGATTCAGGAGTACCTGAGTTCAAATCCAGCCTCAGACACTTGACACTTACTAGCTGTGTGACCCTGGGCAAGTCACTTAACCCCCATTGCCCTTCAAAAACAAAAACAAAAACAAACAAAAAAAAATAAAAGGACTTCTTGAAATATGCATGATTTTTTGTTTGGTTATGGTTGAAATTATGTTTTCTCAACATGTTTTCCATTTACAACTTAAATGTTTTTTTCTAACATTTCATTCTTTTACTTTGTTCTAATATTTTTTATTGTTTCATTGAATTTTTGAGTTTGTTTGGTCCATTCTATTTTTCAGGTAGTCTTTTTTTTTTTTTTTTTTAGTGAGGCAATTGGGGTTAAGTGACTTGCCCAGGGTCACACAGCTAGTAAGTGTTAAGTGTCTGAGGCCAGATTTGAACTCAGGTACTCCTGACTCCAGGGCCAGTGCTCTATCCACTGCGCCACCTAGCTGCCTCCCAGGTAGTCTTTTAAGTGGGTACAGCTTTCTACCTAGTAAGGTATTCATTTTTATTATAGAGTTTTCCTTCAGAACTTTCATTTACATTCTAACTTCATATTTTATTTCCTGATTAATTTATTCTGAACATTATTTGATTCCTTTTGGCCAAACCTTTCTTTTCTCTAAGGTTCCATTTGTGCTTATTTTAGAGTAACTCTTCTTTTCGATTTACTCCTTGTGTTTCTCTTAATTTATAATATTTCTTTCTAGTGTTCAGTATGTGTGTGTTTATTCATATTTCCAGGCTTAGTTCTGGGATTCAAAACTGCTTCCTCCACTCTTGGGTGGAGTTGGCAGACCTCCTTTATTTTTGTTCATTCTGTAATTTGGATGCTGCTGCCTCTGGTGTTCTGGATGAGGTTGCTGGTAGTAGGCCCTGATTTTTGCCTCAATCCCTGGCTTCTGTCTTAGTTTCCTGGGGACCAAAGAAGGTAATGAGGTAGTGGGGGTGTTGGTGATAGCCTCATCTTTGTCCATTTTCATTATGAAATTCCTATTCTGTAGTTTGTTCTGCTCCCTGCTGTGGCTCTGACAGTCCTCAGTCAGATATTGTAGATTGCATTCATCTCAGGCTTCCTGCAGTGCCCTCTTATTGATCTTGTTTGTTTGTTGAACTGGCCCTTATTCCTCATACTATCTCAATGCTCTGAGGAGTGCATATCCATCCCTTTGCTCTTTCCACATCAACCCATGGAAACTGATTTTGTTCCCTATTTCTATTTCTAATTTTTTTTTTTTTTTTTGCAGGGCAATGGGGTTAAGTGACTTGCCCAGGGTCACACAGCTAGTAAGTGTCAAGTGTCTGAGGCTGGATTTGACCTCAGGTACTCCTGAATCCAGGGCTGGTGCTTTATCCACTGCGCCACCTAGCCGCCTCCACCTATTTCTATTTTTTAAGGATAGGGAATGAGATTGTCTTGGTTTCATGCCTCAATTATTGGAATTTGCACTGGCTTTTAACTTTTCCCCTTCTTCCTTATAAAATTTATTTTTACAGATCTTTTCCATTTTTTTTTGTCTGTTGTTTTCTAGTTTTGTCCATAAATACAAAGGCAATGACCTTTTTAAATTGAGCCCTTTGCCAAGGTTTCTTAAGTTGGCAAAGTGGATAAGGTGCTGAGCCTAGAGACTGGAAAGATCTGAGTTAAAATCTGGCCTCAAGACATTTCCTACCTGAGTGACCTTAGAAAAGTCACTTAAGTTTTATTTGCCTTAGTTTTCTCAACAGAAAAATTAGGATAATAGCATCTACCTCCTAGAGTTGTGTTTTTTTTTCTTTCCTTACTTTTCTTTCCTTCATTATACATTCTTCAAAAGGAGCTTGTACTCTAACACAGTGTTGCTTTTGGCTGCTATAAGTCTCCACTTAGCAAAGAGATTGTACTTATTAGCTGAGGTAGATTCTAAGCTCTTTTATTTTCATTATAACAATTGATTTACATTAGTTAAATTTCCTAGGAAATGGTTAGTTCAAGTCAATATCTACTCCTCCATCTATTTGCCATTTTTTCTTTCCAACATCTAGTTTATATAGATTTGATTTGACTTGTTTGAATTACGTCATAATTTTTTCTCATTTTTATTCATCTAGTTTCATATAATTTTAGGTTTTTCTTTAACAAATCTTATTGTATGTAGATAGCCAATTAGGGAAAACTTCTGAAATAACTAAAGTGTCTAATTGTGCCATTCTGTTTCATTGAGTAATCTGCCTGGTCTCCAAACCTCCTGCAGGAAGAGAAGAGAGCTCCATTCTGTCATCCTGAGGAGGTCTCTTGCCTAGTTTTTAGCCTTCTGTAGGAAGAGGAGAAATGCTATTCCCTTACATCATAATTTTGGGGGAAGGAGATTAACTCCTTATGCTCCATGTACTTGCTTCCTTGCTTGAATTGCCTAAGGCTCTGAAAGGACCCTACCCTGAGGCTAGACCCATATAGCCACTGAAAATATCTAAAATCTTCCCTTAATGATTGACATACTTCCTCCTGATCATACTCTCCCCATTCCATTGGCTGCACTTTTGCTTATCCCCTCATGTGGGAGTTGTACTATTTCCTCCCTCCATTGCCACTTCTGGGTTCTCCATCACTCAGCAACAATTCCTCCTTTGAGGTTAACTCAAACTTCAGTCTGTTCCATCATCAATATCAGTTCTTTCTTTAGAGGTGGACAGTGTGTTTCATCAATAGTCCTTTGTGATTGTCTTGGATCATTGTATTGTTGAGAATAGTCAAGTCATTCACAGTTCTTCATCAAACAGTATTGCTCTCTCTGTGCATAATGTTCTCTTGGTTCTGCTCACTTCACTATACAGCAGTTCACACATGTCTTTCCAAGCCTTTCTGAAGTCATCCTGCTTGTCATTTTTTATAGCACAATAATATTCCATCACTATCATATACCACAATTTGTTTAGCCATTCCCCAATTGATGGGCTTTCCTTTGATTTCCAGTTCTTAGCCACTACAAAAAGGGCTGCTATAAATATTTTTGTACAAATAGGTATTTTTCTCTTTTTGGGGATGTCTTTGGGATAGAAACCTAGCAGTGGTATTGCTGGATCAAAGGGTATTCAGTGTTCTATAGCTCTTTGGGCATAGTTCCAAATTGCTCCAGAATGGTTGCATCTTTTCACAACTTCAACAATAGTGGATTAGCATCCCAGCTTTCTCACATCCCCTCCAACATCCAGTATTTTTCGTTTTTGTTATATTTGCACTCTGATAGGTGTGAGGTGATACCTCAGAGTTGTTTTAATTTGCACTTCTCTGATCAATAGTGATCTAGAGTATTTTTTTCATATGATTATAGATAGCTTTGATTTCTTTGTCTAAAAACTGCCCGTTCATATCCTTTGACCATTTATCAATTGGGAAATGACTTGTATTTTTATAAACTTGATTCAGTTCTCTATATATTTAAAAAATGAGGTCTTTATCAGAGATATTTGTTTCAAAAATTCTTTCTCAGTTTTCTGCTTCTCTTTTAATCTTGGTTACATTAGTTTTGTTTGTGCAAAAACTTTTTAATTTTACATAATCAAAATGTTCTTTTTTATATTTTATTTTACTCTCTATATCTTCTTTGGTCCAAAATTCTTCCTCTGCCCATCAATATGACAGATAAATGATTCCACACTTTCTTAATTTGCTTATGGTATCTCCCTTTATGTGTCAATCATGTACCCATTTTGACCTTATTTTAGTATATGGTATGAGGTGTTGGTCTATACCTGGTTTCTGCTATACCATTTTCCAGTTTTCTCAGCAGTTTTTGTCAAATAATGAGTTTTTGTTCCAAAAGCTTGGATCTTTGGGCTTATCATATACTAGATTAGCATAGTAATTTACTATTTTACTACCTACTTTAACTAGACTATTGGTCAATTTATCCATTATGTGGAATGCATTTCTTCTTCACTTCCCCCTTTTGACATTTTTTTACTCCTCAATCTGGTTTAGGTATCATCTTCTTATGAAACTCTTCTTGATCTATTCAATTGAAAGTGATTTTTTTCTCATCAAATTTTGCTAGGCAGCTTTTGATTTGTCCTTTTCCTCTTTTCCTACTTTGTATTATGATTATTTGTATATATATATTGCATTTCTGCCTAGTAAAACTTAAATTCCCAGAGGTCAAGGGATTGTAATTTTTATCTTTTTATCTTTAGCACCTATTAGTGCCTTGCTTCAATTGTAGATACTTAAAGAATGCTGACTTGAATTGAACTGATATCATGGAAGACAATCTTGCTGTCCCATGAATTGTACCTTGCTGTCACTGTTAGAAATAGAATACTAATGAGGATTATGGGTCTTACCAATTAGAATAATTCTGATTTTCTTGTTTTTGATTAATGTTAGAACTAAATAGGAGGTGATACATTTGTTTTGGAATTTTTACATTGGTTCTCTGCTACTATTATGGAATAAGAAGTTTTCGATAAGTTGACTTGTTTTATCTTTTTCTTTTATGGAAGGAATGTCTATAAACTAGATTTTTTTTTCTTTCACAGTGCACTTCTATTTAATGAAATAAAATACATTACATCACTAGAGGACTTTGAAAATATAGAAAATGCTATGAAGGGAAAAACAAATATTGCCCTCATATATGTGAGAGCAATCGGAACACCAGGTACTAAGTAAAAACTTTTAATTTTGTTGTGTCACTATCTTTGTGTAACTGTGTAGAAGGTAACTAAAATAGTACATTATGACCATGGGTGTCAAACTTTAAAATATATTTTGTAGATCTTATCTACTTTCTAACTTTGTTACTCTGTGGCAATTAATTAATATGGACTAATTACAGCATCTTAAGCTGGAATTAGTCTCTAAAATTGTCATTTAAAGAAAAAAAAATATTGTCAAAATCACACTTTATATAGGAAATCTCCAAGTTTAACTCACTTTGGCAAGTGAGTAAGGGAAGTAGATAAGTCATACCCTAACCTTAGCCATGCTTATTCAAAGGAATAGTGGGTATAGAATTACCTATATTGGTTGTTTTTATTCTCCTTCCTTTTTCCCTTCTTTCCTTCCGGGAGTCAAGAAGACCTAAGTTTAAATCCAGCTGCTGACACTAATTAGCTGTGTGACCTTGGGCAAGTCATTTAACCTCTCTTTGTCCCAGTTTCCTTAATCATGAACTAAGGATAGTAACACCTACCTCCCAGAATTGGGAGATAATATTTTTAAAGTGCTTAGTAAAGCACCTGTCACATAATATATATTGAAAATGCTTGTTTCCTTCTTTCTTTTTTTTACACAGTGTATATAATTGAAGTAAGTTATGTTAAATGTTATGTAACTCCATTGTCTACATTTATTCTAAAATTTTCTATTTATCATTTATTTTTTTTCTTCTATGATTATTACTTATTTTTTACAGCAGCCTTGTGAGATAGAGCAGTATTATTTTGCTGTTTTAAAAAGACTAAATTGTGGATTATGAACTGTAGACAAAAGTTTTTTTGTTGTAACAATTTTGAGATTTTGATTTATTCTTGAGTCTGATCATATAACTCTAGATTATAGAAATTACATTTTAAAAAAAAAATTGTTTTTCTTTCCTGGATAGAATCATAATGAAAGGGTTTGCTGGAAAACTTTGTTTTTTCATAAAGTTATCTATTATGTAATGGCTATATATAGCATTATAAAAATTTGAGTAAGGATTCCACCTACAGTTCTTTTTTTTATATAATTTTTTTATAATTTTTTTTTTTAGTGAGGCAATTGGGGTTAAGTGACTTGTCCACAGTCACACAGCTAGTAAATGTTAAGTGTCTGAAGCCGTATTTGAACTCAGGTACTCCTGACTCCAGGGCCAGTGCTCTATCCACTGCCCGCCTAGCTGCCCCGCACCTACAGTTCTTAAACTTTTTATCTCCGGACCCTTTTACACTCTTAAAAATTGTAGAGGAGTTCAAAGAGTTTTTGTTTATGTGGGTTGTATCTATTGATTTTTACCATATTAGAAAGTAAAATGGATAAGATTTAAAAATGTTTATTAAATAACTAAAATAACAATGATAAAACACATTATGTATTAACATGATATTTTTATGCAAAATAACTATTTTTCCAAGGCAAAAACAAACCCCACAAAGAAAAAGTAAGAACAATGGAATTGTTTTATTTTATGTAAATTTAATATTTTATTTTTCCCCAATGACATGAAAAAATAATTTTCAACATTCATTTTATTTATTTATTTTTTTATGAGATATTTTATTTTTTCCGTTACATGTAAAGATAGTTCTCAACCCTTGTTTATACATGCTTTACAATTTCAGATTTTTCTCCCTCCCTCCCCTCCCTCCCCCCTCCCCTAGACAGCAGGTAATCTGATATAGGTTATATCTATGTATCTCTATACATATACATATAGATATATATATATATACACACACATATATATACACATAACATTAATCCTATTTCTGCATTAATCCTGTTACAAGAGAAAGAATCAGAGCAGTGATGCAAAACCTCAAAATAGAAAAAAAAAAACAACAACACCCAAAACAAAAGAAATAATATGGTTCAATCAGCATCTTCAACATTCATTTTAAAAATTGAGTTCCACATTCTCTCCCTCCCATGCCCCTCATTGAGAAGGCAAGCAATTTGATAGATTATACTTGTATAGTCATGCAAAACATATTTCCATATAAGTCATATCATAGAAGAAAACATAGGCCAAAATTAAAAAACCCCAAAATAAAGTAAAAACAGTATGCTTTCATCTATTTTTTTTCCATTGGTTCTTTCTCTGGGATGGATAGCATTTTTCATAAGTCCTTCAGTTGTCTTGGATCATTGTATTGATGAGAATAGCTAAATCATGTTGATCATCTTACAATATTGCTATTACTATGTACAATGTTCTCCTTGTTCTACTAATTTCATTGTGCATTAATACATGTAAGTTTTTCCAGGTTTTTTTTGCTGGTATTTAGCTCGTCATTTCTTATATCACAATTTAATAATTCATGTTCTAACAATATCTCTAATACAATGAACTATTAAACTGTTAGGCACTTTTCTTTTACATATTACAAATCACATAACTAGGGTAACAGCTTAAAACTATACAAATTTCCTGATATAGCATCATCATAATAAATTTCACTTAAAATAAGACCATAATTGATTCAATTACACCTGGATCTATTTTCCAAATGATATCATGTAGAACCTTAATTGATAATTTCAGTCATCTTAGTATTATTTCACACAAGAACCATTTATTCCAAGCATTTCAAATGTCCTGTTTTTTTCAGCTATTCCACTACAAAAGATTTTTAAAGTGGCAGTATATAACAGATTTTAACTATAATAAATTCTATTACATGTAGGCAACAGTTCTTATCAGATTGCTCCTCCTCCTATAGCAAAAATTGTGTAACAAGAGAGGGGCTTAGGTGTGCCATCCTCCATTTTGACCCTAGACCCCTATAACTTTATCTATTGGTTTTCAAATCAAGCTACAAAATTTTCCTTCTCAATCTTCCTACTTAAAACAAAATCGAACTTCCTCATGCCCCCTTGACATGCTTAAACCATCTGAAACTGTCACAATGGCACCCTAACAACTATCTGGAAAAAGTGAGAGGCTGAGATCACATGGCCTGGCTACTGCTTTTCTGCAGTGTAGTGTGCAGGGTACATCCCCCACTTGTCCCTAATCCTTCACCTTCCATATTTTCCCTCAAGCCTTTATTTCTCTTTCCTAATCTGTCTACTTCACTTTACCTACATGACCATATCTCAGACTTCCTATATTGGTTTCTCTCTCTCTTTTTAAAAACATTATAAGAAGATTTAAATACACATTATCAATTATATAATTGAATAGGAACCTCATAGAAGTTATAACATCACAGCATATAAAAGGTTATCTTTAATTGATCAGTACTGAACTTTGGTTTGTATGATACCCAACATTTTAAACTAGACAGCCAAATCAAATTCAGTTACCTTTTCGATGATTTCCTGATGACACAAAACTTTTCCTTTGTTGGTGAGGCCTGTCTAGCTTTAAAAGCAAGCCAAGAAACTTTATATGTAGCAAAACTGGCCCTTTTTCTAGTTGGAAAAACTTTAAATTAGTATTTTAATGCTACCTTCAGTTTCTAAGTTATTTGCAAGATATTGTCAGAGAAGCAAGTTTTTTTCTGCCTGCCCTTCCCCAACTTAGCCATGACTTGGGAGTAGCTATATCAAACAATTAAACAAAACTTTTCTTCTAAATTCCATGCACACAATTACATTTTCAATGGAAACTTGAATACACATGAGACAGTCCTACATCAGACACATAGACACACATGAGACACAATCTCACATCAGACACATAGACACATATGAAACATAATCCCAAACAGTCTTTATTTCCTTCAAGCTTCCTTTCTTAGTCCTTCTCCCATCTCCCACTGACTCCCTTGTCAGTGAAGAGGAAAAAGAAGAGAAAAAAGGAGAAAGAGAAAACTTCCTTTACCTTTTAACTTTTCTTTAAGATAACCTGATTTAACTTAATTTAGATCCATTATTTTTAGTCAGCTTTAACTATTTTTGTACAATATTTGTGCATATCAGAACCATGTTTCTTTTGTGATGCAATAGATCTATAAGGGGACTCAATCAAATTAGATAATTTGAAATTTGTATGTCCCAACCCTGAGGAAATTCCTACCGTTGAGAAATAGCTTGTGATGGCTATGCTCTACCTGAGCTTCTGAGCTTCTTCATGGGACAAGAACTCAAACTAATAGCAAGAGTTTGAGGTTTGAGTTGAAAACTGGAAAAGAATTTTCACCTTGCAAGTCAGAATCCATAGCTTATTTGGGAGAAAACCTCCTCGAGGTGCCTGCCATGACTTGAGTTCCAGGATGAATTCCATTTCTAATTTCCAAGCAAATCCAAGTCACAGCACCATTTTAGGTTCAAAATTTGTTTTTCATATGTGACCTCTTACCAACCCCCCTCCCTCCCCAAAAGCAAAACCCAGATCAGAGACAGACAGGACAAAGTACCAGTTTATTTGTCCCCAAAACAAGCAGGCATGATCATGCAGAGACTCCTTCCAAAGAAGGAGCTCAAACACACCTTTTTTGTGATGGGAGGGTATTTTGCTCTTATTAATCCAGGGTTTCATAAAATCTTTTTGGATAATAAGGCAGCTCCATCAAATCCAGATGGTTCATACATTCATCATAACAGCAATAAAAAGGAGTCTGAAACATTTTTAGAAAGAAAATTGAAATAGTTTGAAAAGTCTACTTATGGAAGGAGGGGGAGGTGGAAACTTTGGGGACAACTGGAACATAAAGGGGTGGGAGAACTTTTCAGGTGAATGTAGAAAAAAATTTCAACAAGATAGTATATAGACCTGGGAGGAAGAGGAGGAAGAGGAAGGGGAAGGGGAGGGGAAGGAGGAGGAGAGACAAGGAGAGACTGACCCTACCATTGGGCAATGTCCTCTCTGACAACATGGCACATTATGAGAGTGAGGCCCCATGGAAAAGGGGAATCCATAGTGTAAATGAGCTCTACAAGGCAGTGGCAGAAAGCACCTAAAGGGCAGAGCCTAGAATGGACTCCTTGGAAACCTTAGTGGCATAAAAACTACTAAGAAAAGAGAGACTAGATTATTATAGGGGTCATGAATCAGAGAATGAAGATCTAGAGTAAATTGAAAGGGAAGATGAATAATGAGAGTGAGAGAAAACTTTTTTGGAAAGAGGTACAAATAAATTAAGTGAAAAAATAAACAAGACTAGCTGAAAAAAAGAGGAGAGGAAGGGGGAATATATGTAACTGAGAAGAAAAAAGAGAGGGAAGAAATATATAACTGGATAAAAGCAAGAGAAAGGAACAAATAGACAAAACATTAAAGGAAAAGGGGTAACAAACAAGAAAAGAAAATCAGAAGAAGGGGAAAAAGAGCTGGTGGGAACAGGACCATGTTTAAAAAGTGACTTAAGTAAAATTATTGAAGGAAGATAATTCTGTGTTTACAGCAGAAGAGGGAAAAAAATAAAAACAAACCCCAAACTTTAGAGACAGATGGAGAAAAAATATAAACCTTACTCATAATTTTAAATATAAATGAAGTAACCCATTAAAATAAAAAGGGTAACATTTTGGATAAGAAGACACAATCCCCATAATCTGTTGCTTACAAGAAATGCCCCTTCATGGAGTTGAGATGTCCACAGTTGTCACTTATTGTACATGTTTTTAGAATTTTTCCTCTCTTAAAACAAAAAGCTATCTGCATATGGGATGGGTGTTGAGAATGGGGAGGGATTATGTAAGAAAAAAACATAATTGTTGTATCAAATTTTCATACAACAAAGCTTGTAAAAGCATATTTGAAAATATTTCATTCTGTGAATGAATCCTGGAGAATCTTTCATCCCTTTTTCTTTAAGAGTAGAATAGCTTGGGGCAGCTAGGTGGCTCAGTGTATACAGCACCGGCCCTGAATTCAGGAGTACCTGAGTTCAAATCTGGCCTCAGACACTTGACACTTACTAGCTGTGTGACCCTGGGTAAGTCACTTAACCCCCATTGCCCCGCAAAAAAAAAAAAAAAAGAGTAGAATAGCTTGATTCATTATTAATCATGAATCTTCTGGAGTTATGGTTAGTCATTGAACATCTGATCGGAGTTCTTAATTCTTTCAGATGTGTTTTTCTTTACATTGTTGTAGAAGTTTTTCTCCAGGTTTTATTTAATTCACTCAGCATCAGTTCATACAGGTCGTCTTGGGTTTCTCTGAATTCATCCCTTTTATATTTATCCTTTTCATATTTCTTATGGCACAATAATAAGCCAATATATTATATACTTTTCTTTCTTTTTTGGGGGGGGGGCAATGAGGGTTAAGTGACTTGCCCAGGGTCACACAGCTAGTAAGTGTCTGAATCCGGATTTGAACTCAGGTCTGCCTGAATCCAGGGCTGGTGCTTTATCCACTGCATCACCTAGTTGCCCCCTTATACTTTTATTTCTTCATCTACTCCCCAGTTGTTGGCATTCTCTTTGTTCTTTGCTATACTGAAGAGAGCTGCTATAAATATTTTTGTGCACATGGGTCCTTTTCCTCTTTCTTTGAACTTTTGTGGGGCATGGGCATTGTAGTAGTAGTATTTCTAAGTGAAAGAAACAAGTGTCTGTGTAAGGCTTATAGATCTAGAACTAGAAGGCTTATAGATCTGGAACTGGAAGGAACCCTTTGTTTTGAATTTAACTTTCACAAACAGGAAGGAACAGACTTCTAGGGGCTAGAAATGACAGGAGGAGAAAGCTTCTTAAGAGTTTGTGATAGGGGGTCAGGTAGGTGGTGCAGTGGATAGAGCACTGGCTCTGGATTTAGGACCTGAGTTCAAATCTAGCCTCAGACACTTGACATTTTCTAGCCGTGTGACCTTGGGCAAGTCACTTAATCCTCATTGTCCCACTGAAAAAAAGTTTGTGATAGAAGTTTAATGTGATTGTACATATATAACCTATATTAGATTGTTTTCTGTCTTGGCTTGGGAGGAGGGAAGGGAGGGAGGGAGAAAAATTTGGAACTCAAAATCTTATAACAGATGTTGAAAACTATCTTTACATGTAACTGGAAAATAACAAAATACTTTTAAGATAAAAAAAGGAGTTTGTGATGGAGTAAAGGAAGGGGTTAGTCAGTTCTAGATTGTAGTAAGCATTGGGCTACAGTAGTTCCACTTTTTGTCATTGCACTTACCTATTCTTCTGCCACTAGGGTTCTGGGAGTTGCCTCACTTTGTTGCTGACCACAGAATTGAGAAGTTGCAGAGACAAATTTCCTAACATCTCAAAGTGTAGTGTTGTAGAAGTGATTCATTTTTTCCTGTATTGGCTAAATTAAATAGTTACTGTATTCTTTTCCAATTCTGAAATTCTGTGATTCTCTGCTTCTTAAGTCCCATGCTTTTTATACCATACTACTTTTCACTGTGGGGTGGCTAGGTGGGTGCAGTGGATAGAGTGCTGGTCCCAGAGTTAGGAAGATTTGAGTGCAAATCTGGACTTAGACATTTACTAGCTGTATGACCCTGGACAAGTTACTTAACCCTGTTTGTCTCAGTTTTCTCATGAGCTGGAGAAGGAAATGGCAGACTGCTCTAGTATCTTTGCTAAGAAAACTCCAAATGGGGTCATGAAGAGTCACACATGACTGAAAGGAGTGAACAACAAAACCCTTCATCATCCAGTTTAGTCCATTGTTGAGACTAGTTTCTCTTATCAGATAATAACCAATATTTTATCAATAACTTGGATGAAAGTATAGATGGGGTGCTAATGGAATTTGAGATCACATAAATCTGGGGAAGATATTAGATAGATATTAGACTGTATATCAATCAAGAACCCAAAAGGTCTCATTAGGCTTTAACAATGGGCTACATATAAGTCCAAGGTCCTATGTTTGTTTGTTTGTTTTCTGGGTCAGTGAGGGTTAAGTGACTTGCCCAAGGTCACATAGCTAGTAAGTGTCAAGTGTCTGAGGTCTGATTTGAACTCAGGTCCTCCTGAATCTAGGGTCGGTGCTTTATCCACTGTGCCACCTAGCTGCCCCCTATGTTTTGTTTAAAAATTTTAACTGCTTAAGTACAGGACTGGAAAAAATCTTGGGGTTTTATTAGAGTATAAGTTAAACATGATTCAAAAGTGAATCATGAATAGTTAAAAAAAACTCACCTTTTTCAAATGTTTTAAGGGAGAAATACTGTGCAGAATGTGAAAAATGGTGTTCTTTGCTCTGATCAAACCATATTTTGAGCATTTTCTTCAGTTACAAACATTTGCCTTTTAGTAAGTACTTTGACAAACTTATTTATTTATAGCCTGCAGATCATTGAACAGATTTATGTCTCATATCTCTTAAAGAGCACAGAGTTGTTTCTACAATAGAGGATGTGGAAGAATGTGCAAATGCACCGTAATACATTTCCCAAGAAAAGGCTGGGACTACATTAGCTTGTTTAGTTTTCAAGAAGAAATAGCTTACATAATCATCTGGAACTTCTACTAAAGAAGGGTGTCTGAGGTGCCCTTCAAGTGTGGACCAGAACATAGGGGAGTAGCACCAGAGCCCAAGGGATCATTAGTAACTCTCAGAGCAGCATATAACCTGACATAGTAGGGCTGAGTTTAAGCCCTAGCCACAGCAACACCTACAGCAGCACCTGGTCTGGTATAAGTGCAGTGGCAACAGTAGGTGCAGTGTTCATAGGCTAAAATAAGGGGAGCAAAGGTTAGGCCTCAACAGTGGCAACTCTTTTTTTTTTAATTAATAAAGTATTTTATTTTTTTCCGTTACAGGTAAAGATAGTTCTCAACTTTTGTTTATACAAGCTTTACAATTTCAGATTTTTCTCCCTCCCTTCCCTCCTTCCCCCCTCCCCTAGACAGCAGGTAATCTGATATAGGTTATATATATATCCACATAATAACATTAAACATATTTCTGCATTAGTCATGTTATAAGAGAAAAAATCAGAGCAATGCTGAAAAACCTCAAAATAGAAAAAAACAACAGCATCAAAACCAAAAGAAATAGTATGGTTCATTCAGCATCTATACTCCGCAGTTCTTTTTTTTTTTTCTTGGATTTGGAGATCCTCTTCCATCACAAGTTCCCTGGAACTCTTCTGTGCCATTGCATTGGTGAGAAGAATATAGTCCATCACAGTAGATCAACACTCAATGTTGATGATAAACAGTGACAACTCTTACAGTATGCAGCTTGGAATACTCTGTTCCAGTGAATAGAGCTCAAGCGCCAGTGGCAGTACCTGGCACAGGGGTGGCAGCATCCATGGTAGCTTTCTGGCCACTGTATAGGAAGGAAAGAAAAACTCGGGATCTAGCGATCAGTGTTCAGGGATGGTTTGGGGGATGGGGTGTGCTGAGCTCAGTCTAATTCAAGGATAGTATTCAGGTTCTGCCATAGGGAGGCAAAGCTAAAACCCCAGTAAGTGACAGCACCTGGCAAAAGGGAGACAGTGGCAGTATTAAATTCTTCTATATGGATTTGGGAGCAGTGTTTAGTTTAGCCCAGGGATAGTTTTCAGGTTCTAAAACAGAAGGATTTTGCTTGTCCTGGCACCAAGAAGGCATTTCTACACCTTAGCATAGGGGCCAGTGCTTAAGTTCCAGCAGCGTCAGTGCCCAAGACAATGCTGAACTAGCATAGGGGGCCAACTACAGGGGCACAGTAATGTAGATCCTTGTGGCATTGGGCAAGACCCTAAAGGCAACAAGAAATGGAGTGGTTACTAGTGGTAGCAGGACCTAGCAGAATTGAAACAGCAAGTGACATGGGCCCTAGTGGAATGGGCACTGGTATGAGCAGTGACAAAGTCAGGTCCAGTATTGGAACTTTGCTTTTGATAATCTGAAGCTAATGGGTTCACTCCATGACTAGAGATAGTGGTATTAGTGGCAATTAGCTTGATTGCCTGCCTGCTGTGGTTAGATGAACCTCCCAAGTCCATTAGGAAGAATTGGGCTTCATCCAGTGTCTCTAAAGGGAAAGTAATTTGGTATTCCACCTTCCCACCCCCAAAATACACACACACACACACACACACACACACACACACACACACACACACACAGGGCTTCCACATGTGTACAGCTGTTCTGGCTGCTGAGCCAGGGCATACTGAATGGGTGGTAGTGCAGGGAAATTCTTGGCATTAGCCCTGGCACTAGGAAAGGCTAAATGCAAAAAAGCAACCATGCAGGAATTTATGCTGAAATCCTGGTGTTCCTAGTGCTGTTCATTTATGGCTTATTCAATTTCTTTTTTGAAAATTTGGTTATTCAATTATTCTATTTCTTCTGTTAATCTTAACAACTTAGATTTTAAAATAGTCATCCATTTCACTGAGATTGTCAGTCCATTATTGGAAAAATAGCTCCCAGTAATTGCCTTGATTTCATCTTCACTGGTGTTGCATTTACCCTTCTCATTTTTGATTCTGGTAATGTCGTTTTCTTCTTTCTTTCTTTTTTTTGTGAGGCAATTGGGGTTAAGTGATAAGGGTCTGAGGTCAGATTTGAACTCAGGTCCTCCTGAATCCAGGGCCAGTGCTCTATCCACAATACCACCTAGCTGCCCCTTCTTCTTTCTTTCTTCTTTTTTTTTTTTTTGCTGGGCAATGGGGGTTAAATGACTTGCCCAGGGTCACACAGCTAGTAAGTGTCAAGTGTCTGAGGCCAGATTTGAACTCAGGTCCTCCTGAATCCAGGGCTGGTGCTTTATCCACTACGCCACCTAGTTGCCCCTTCTTCTTTCTTTTTTAAAAATCAAATTAACTAATGGTTGATTTATTTTTCATAAAACCATCTTCTAGTTTTATTTGTCTGAGATCATGATTGCTCCCTCTTCCTTTTTTTATTTCACCTGAAGCATTTATTATGCTTTTTATTTGTTTATTATGCTATATATTAAGCTTATTATTCTTTTTCAACCCCTTATTTTAATTTTGTGCTTGTCTTCTTGTTTCAGCTGTGGTTTTTGTAAACAATATATTGTTGGATTTTAATTTCTAATCTGTTCTTTCCACTTCCATTTTATGGGTGAGTTTGTCTCATTCATATTTACAGTTGTAATTACAGTATCTTTACTTTTATCTTATTCTCTCTATTTCCTTCCCTCCCTCTCCTCCCCTCCCCTCCTGCCTCTAAGGTCTGTTTTGCTTCTAACCACTGCCTCACTTAATCCACTCTCCTTTTCAGTCCCTCCACTCCCCAATATAACTTTTTCCAATTATACTTCCTTGTTGGGTAAGATAGATTTCTATACCCAACTGATGATATATATATATATATATATATATATATATATATATATATATATATATATGTGTGTGTGTGTGTGTGTGTGTGTGTACATATATGTGTATGTGTATATGTGTGTGTGTATATATATATATATACATATGTGTTTAAAAATCTAAATGTGCAAATGGAGGGGGGAAGAGAAGTTGGAACAACAAAGTTTTTTAAAAATTGATGTTAAAATTTTGTTTTTACATATATTTTGGAAAATAAAATTCTATTCAGAAACTAAAAAAAAAATCTAAATGTGGGTTCTAATTTGTCCCCCCATTTTGGGGGGGGGAAACTCGCTAAAATCACTGATAAATTCATCGAGTTTAGACTTTTAAGAGTTTATTAAAAGATATAAGATAGTAAAGTGTGAAAGATTGAGAACAGATTTCTTATAGCATGGAAATCCTAGTCTTCCTAAGCTCCCATGTGAAGTCCTGCCACCACAATGATCTCTCCAGCCAAAGAGGAAGAAGTTCCCCACCAGCATTCACTTCCTCCTTCATGTCTTCCTCCCAGAAATGGGAGGTTCTTCAAGCTGATTGACTAGTGTCATTCAAATTCATTGGTTCACTGGACCCGAAGGTGGTCTCGATGTAAAGTTCAAAGTTTTTAGCTTCTGAGAACAATACCCTCTTAAGTACCAACCAGCCAGATGTGCTTACAATCTAGTTAACTGGAGGTAAGCCAGTCAGCAGTCAGTTCTTTTTTGCATGCCTCCTTTATGTGAGATAAATTTCCCTATTCTTCTTTCAGTGCATCCTTCTTTCTCACCCTTTCATTTTTTTGAGATCATTCCATCATAATTGACTCACACCCATGTCCTCTGTTTATAAAGACTCTTTCTAACTGTCCTAAAGATGATAAAGTTCTTAAGAGTTACATGTATATACCTGAGAGATACCTGCAAGCACACACTGTCCCAGCTGGTACCCATAATGCTGTTGCTCCTGCTGCTCCTGCTTTCATCTGTTTTCGCTTTAAATGATTGTTGGCAAGTTAGACTTTTCTGGAGCTTTGGATGGAATGAAAAATGGAAATAATGAAGATATGTTCACTGAATCAACCAGAAGAGTCATGAACACCACCTCTGTCATTAAACAAATATATATACACATATGTATTTATGTGTGTGTGTGTGTGTATATATATATATAATATAAATATATATACATATATACACACTGAATAATAAAGTACTCTCTACCATATAGAATTATTTTTATAGGGAATATTTCTTGTCCCCCAAAATATTCTTTGTTACTTATAAGGATGGACAGTTTCTGTTAAGCACTTAACTTAAACAATCCATTTATATTTGCACTGTATCATTTGTGCCATCCAACATTTTGTATGTTTTTGTAAACAATTCATATACAGTACATTTCTGTATTGCTTTCTTTAATGTATACATGCCTTGTTTAACTTGGACCTTATTATGAATCAATTTGACAATTAAATCTGGTTAAGCAGTAAAAAAAAGAATTACATGTATCATCTTCCCATATAGGAATGTAAACAGTTTAAACTTATTAAATCTCTTATGGTTTTTCTTTCATATTTACCTTTTTATGTTTCTCTTTAGTCTTTTGTTTGAATAGAAAATATTTTATTCAACTGTTCTTTTCATTGGGAATACTTAAAGGTCCTCAATTTCATTAAGGTCCTCTATTTCTTTTTCCCCTAAAGATTTATACTCAGTTTTGCTAGGTAGATTATTCTTGGTTTTAATATTATCTTCTTTCCCTCTATTCCTTTAGTGTGGTAGCTGATGAAACTTGTGTGAAACTGACTATGGCTTTCTATTTGAATGGTATCTTTTTGACTATTTAGTATTTTCTCTTTGACCTGAGAGCTCTGGGATTTGGCTCTAACATTCTTGAGAATTTTTATTTTGGAATCTCTTTCAGGAGGCAGTCTTTCAGTTTCTATTTTGCCTTCTTGTTCTAAGACATCAGGACAGTTTTCCTTTCTAATTTCTTGATCATGGCTTTTAGATGGTCCAATAGTTCTTCAGTTCTATCTCTTTGTTCTATTTTCCAGATTAGTTGTTTTCCTAATAAGATATTTCAACATTTTCTTATATTTTTGCATTTTTTACTGCTTTTTTTTTGCTAGATATCTTATGGAGCTTCTATTTGCCAAATTCTAATTTTTATAGAATTATTTTCTTCAATGTGGTTTTGTACCTCTTTTTCACTTTTCCTATTCTGTTTTGTTTTTATTTTCTTTAGCATTTTTTGTGCTTCTTTTGCCAAGTTGCTAATTTTCTTTTCATAATTTTCTTATATTTCTCTCAGGGCTTTATGGCATGTTCAGGGAAGACTTGCACCTCTGGTTTGAGGGCTTGCTGAGCTCTTTTCAGAGCTGCAGATTCACCTTTGGCAACCACCTGCTACCCCCCTCTCATCTGTGGCTCCAAGAAGCTGTAGCATGTGTAGTAGGGAGTTGAAAAAACCATTTCAGCAAATGGACTAAAACAGCTTGAGGGTTACCAGTGGGCCTCAAACTCATGGGTGAATTAAGGAGATGTCTACCTCAAGCTTGTGAAGACTTCCCCCAGTGGGATGGGTAGATGAGGACAATTTGTTCCAATGGCCATGAAGGTGGCTAAAGCAGGTGCTTGGTCAGACACTGAAGACACCAAGGTCATCCACTGCTTCCTGGGTCATTGCCATTAATTTTGACTTTTGTCTTGTCATTTGAATTTGGTTTTTCAGGAAGAGTAAATGAAGCTGACTGTGCCTCACTTATATCCAATTCACTCAGAAGTCAAAACTACCCCATGATGTCATTGGCTCTTTTTGAAAATGAAGAATAATAACTATAGTGCTCTTTTTCTTTTCCCAATCTGTCCTCTGTGACTCATACTTGATTTTTCATATATTTTCTTGCCCTTCCTTTAGCTCTTCTAGGAATTCTTTTTTGGAGTGTGTGTCCAATTTTCATTTTTCTTTTAGGCTTTGATTGTAGCTGCTTTCACATGGTTTTCTTCTAAATTTATGTCTTGATCATCCCTGTCACCATAGTAGCTTTTTATGACCAGGTTATTTTGTTGTTGTTGTTTTCCCATTTTTCCAACTTATTTCTTGACATTGAACTTTATGTCAAAGTTGAGATTTTCTTACCTAAAGAGATGGGGGGAGGGGTTCACTGTTCAGAGGTTCAGGTTTTCTCACCCTGCTGTTTTCAGAGCTGGTTCCGAGGGTTTGCAAGTTTTCAGTCCTTCCAAGGTGGTATGATCCAGGGAGATGTGTGGTCATTATTCTCTTGCTCTGTGTTCTCTTTCTCATGCAGGAAGGGCCCCTGCTCCTTTATAACCATAAGCCTTCATGCTCCTCTACACCTGGACCTGCCACCAGGGTTCCCTGCTCCCTTTTGACTGGAAGCATTTCTCTTTTTCTTGGAACTACTACCTGGAACTGGGTATGGCCAATGGAGTTGACCAACAGTGTATAGTCTTGTGCCAGGTACTAGCATAGGTATCCTCTGTATTCTGTTTCTGACCAGTTGTATAATTTTCTTATTGTCTATAAACTGAGAGCTTCCAAATTATCCACTGTTGCTGCTGCAGCCACTTCTTTTTTTTTTATCTTGTTTTTTTTTTTTTTGGCAGAGCAATGGGGCTTAAGTGACTTGCCCAAGGTCACACAGCTAGTAAGTGTCAAGTGTCTGAGGCCGGATTTGAACTCAGGAACTCCTGAATCTAGGGCCAGTGCTTTATCCACTGCGCCACCTAGTCACCCCGCTGCAGCCATTTCTAAGACCCACAGTTGGCGTTGCTGCCATGTGCATTCCTGCTAGTTCCTACTGCAGTGTCACAGACCTCTTTTTCAATATCCTAAGTTGTTTTTGGTTGAAAAAATATATTAGCCCCAACTTTTTATTGACTATATTGCTAAAGAATTCAATTTAAGTCATTATCTTAAATTTATTTGGAACAGAATATTTAAAGAGCTGGTCTGTAGTGCTTCCACTACTCTGCCATCTTGGCTTTACCCAACATTTAACCTTTAAAACCGTCAAACTGCAACAAGAATTCAAATACCATGTACTTTGTCCTAGTGGTAATTGGGAGTCCCTGGAGGTTGACTAGGGTAGTAACATGGTGAGAATGAGCTTAAGGAAAATTAATTGTGGTACAGTATTTGCCCAAACAGATGGGGAATAGAGGCACAATTCAAGTGCAAAACAGGAAGTGTTTATTGGCAAGTGCATTACATGTGTGTGCGGAGAAAGTAGTATGTAATCTGATTGCTCCAAAGATGGGGGTTTAGAGAGTGATTTATATGGTTTTACAACAGAAGAATAGAAGGAGCACAGAGTACCTGGAACCAGGATGTTTGTGCAAGCTCTGTCCATTTGGGGCTGGTATGAACTAGTTTGAGGTGGCCCTATGGTTGCTGGCAGAGAAGTTTTCTGAGTTCACCCAGTAGACACTGCAAAGGATCACTGGTATGTCAAGCTTGAGCAACACTCATTCTGCCTCTTTATTGACTGATTTTGATTTGGTTTTTTCAGCCTCTCTTGTATAATAAGGGAGATCAAGCAAATCAAGGTGATTAGTAAACTAATTATTTGTTCTATTTCTACATTCCCTCATTTTGGTAAAGGTGGTCTGAAGACCAATGGGTCAAAATTTGATGGAACATGATTTTGTTAACTATTGCTGTAAAACAACATGAAGCAAACACAAAGAGGCACTTGACTATAGCATAGACTGATATCATAAAGATGAGGACATCAATGAAGCCAAAGATAATAGAGTGGAAGAGAGTCTATACCTTCAGGGAACCAATTAAAGATGTCACCATACCAACCAAAGAGGTTGATCTTCTCCTAGAGCCATCAAGATATCATCATGAATGGCAACATATAGGCACACCCATATAGGCACAAACACCCCTCTTCATGGAAATGAGGACATTGAGGACCTGCTGTTTCAGACTGGCTCAATGGTGACATTGGGCTTGCTGAGGAAACCAGCTTCTAAATTGGTGAGGTGACTGGCTGGAAGATGCTGAGTGTGCTGACTGTTGAGTAAAGCATCTACTTCATGGAGAACAAATACAGTCAAAGGGGAATCCAATACCATGTCAGCAACAGACTCAAAAAAATTAGCCACTGGCATGACTACTCACAAGTACCTGGGAAGTACTTTGGTCACAGTATCTAGAGTCTTGCTATGATATCCAAGAGGGTGGAAATTCCCCACCTCCACCCCCATGTTTTTAGGTCAGGTCCCCACATGAATTCCCTCCTTTGTATGAACACCTGGGAGTGATTAGCCTTCAAGAGGTTTGAAGTCTATTAGAATCAAGCATAACAAGGGAAAAACTCCCTTAGCTTTTTTTCATTCTAGGCATGAATAATATCTGAAAGTTAATCATGTTAACAGGGTGTTAAAAGCAGGGCTTAAGATTAACCAGGTGGGGAATAGCACAGTGGTTAAGAGGATCCTATTTTAGGCTATGCCAAGGTCATCCCCAAAACTTTCCCTAGGTATAGATATCCAGCTTTAGCAGTTCACAGACTGCAGCACTGGCCATTTTCTTTTTTTTTAATTTCCCCTGTTTAGAATTTTATTTACATGTAAAAACAAATTTTTAGAACAATTTTTTAAAACTTTATGTGTCAACTTCTCTTCCTCCCTCCCTTCCCACCCTCCACCTCCAAGAAGTCAAGCAATTCAATATAAGTTTATACATGAGTAATCATGGAAAACATCTCCACATTAGCTAGGTTGTGAGAAAAAACAGATAAAAACAAAACTTCAGATAAAGGAACTGTCAAAAAATGCTTCAATCTGTTTTCAGATACCATCAGTTCTTTCTCTGTAGATGGATTGCAATTTTCATAAGTTCTTCAGAGTAATATTGCTGAATATAACCACATCCTTCACAGCAGATCATCTTATACTATTGCTGTTACTTTGTATACAGTACATTTCACTCTGCTTCAATTCATGTAGGTCTTTCCAGGTTTTTCGGATAGCATCCTGTTCATCATACCTTTTATATAATACCTTAAACTTGACAAAGAATTTTCTTCACACTAGCCTGGCAGAGTAGGTACCATATGTTTTGCCATTATAGTCAATCATCATAACTGTTTCCCTCCATCCTATTCCCTTCCCATGATATTTACTCTATTTTCTATCTTCTTTTTACCCTATTCCTCTTTAAAAGTGTTTTGCTTCTGACTGCCCCCTCCTCCGCTCTGCCCACCCTTCTTTCACCCTTCCCTCCTTATCTTTTTCCCCTCCTACTTTCTGCAGGGTTAGATAGATTACTCTTACCAATTGGGTGTGTATGCTATTCCCTCCTTGAGACCGTTCTGATGAGATTAAGGTCTTTGAACTAATTCTGTGTTCTAAATTTTCTTCTTCCCTCCCTCCTCAACCCTCCCTATGAAATCAAGCAATTCAATATATGTCATACATTTACAGTTATGCAGAACATCTTCACCTTCCTCGAAAGTGTTTTGCTTTTTACTTCTCCTTCCCCCAATCTGCCTTTCCTTCCTTCCCCTTCAACTTTCCCTCAGGGCAAAATATATTACTATAACCACTTGAGTATGTATGTTATTCTCTCTTTGAGCCAATTCTGATGATAGTAAGGTTCACTCACTCCCTCACTCCTTCCCCCTCTTCCTCCATAAGCTTTTTCTTGTTTCCTTCATTTGAGGTACCTCTCCCCTTCTCTCTCCCCCATGCATTCCTCCTACCCCTTAACCCTATTTTTTTTTTGTGGGGCAATGGGAGTTAAGTGACTTGCCCAGGGTCACACAGCTAGTAAGTGTTAAGTGTCTGAGGCCAGATTTGAACTCAGGTACTCCTGAATCCAGGGCCAGTGCTTTATCCACTGTGCCACCTAGCCGCCTCCCCTCAACCCTATTTTAAAGATGCCATCATGGGTTAGCTAGGTGGTACAGTAGACAAAGGAGGCCCCGAGCCCAAATCCAGCCCCAGACATAAGACACTGCTTGCCCCACAAAAAACAAGGATAAACCAAAAATTAATGCTTTACAGATATCATCCCTTCATATTCAGTTCAGACCTGTGTCTTCTGCCTAAGTGTATACCCTGATACTGAGAAAGTTCTTACGAATTCAAAGTATTATCTTCCTATGTGGGAATGTAAACAGTTTAATCTTTTAATATCCTTCATGATTTCTTTCTCCTGTTTACCCTTTTATGCTTCTCTTCAAATTTTCTATTTAGTTTAGGTCTTTTTGTCACAAATACCTGAAAGTCCTCTTTTTCATTGAAGTCCCATTTTTCCTCTGAAAGATTACGATCAGTTTTGCTGTGTACATGATTCTTAGCTGTAGTCCCAGTTCCTTTGCCCTCTGGAATATCATATTCCATGCCCTCCATTCCTTTAATGTAGATGCTGCTAGATACTGTTTTAGCCTTATTGGAGCTCCACAGTATTTGAATTCCTTTTTTCTAGCTGCTTGCAATATTTTATTCCTGACCTTGGAGCTCTTGAATTTGGCTATAATATTCCTAGAGTTTTCCTTTTGGGATCTCTTTCAGGAGGTGATTGGTGGATTCTTTCAATTTCTATTTTGCCTTCTGCTTCTAGAATATCAGGGAAATTTTTCCTGGCAATTTCTTGGAAGATGCTGTCTAAACTCCTATTTTGGTCATGGTTTTCAGGTAGTCCAATGATTTTCAAGTTATCTCTCCTGGATTTATTTTCCAGACCAGCTGTTTTTCCAAGGAGATATTTCACATTGCCCTCTATATTTTTATTCATTTGGATTTGCTTTATTGTGTTTTGGTTTCTCAATAAAGTCACTAGCTTCCATTTGTTCATTACTAATTCTCAGGTAATAATTTTCTTCAGAGAGCTTTTGTATCTCCTTTCCCATTTGGCTTTTTTCTCATGACTCTCCTGCATCGCTCTCATTTCTCTTTCCATTCTTTCCTCCACCTCTCTAAATCTTCCTTCTATCTCTCCTACTTTCTCTTCAAAGTTCCTTTTGAGCACTTTCATGGCCTGAGGCCCATTCATATTTTTCTTGGAAGCTCTGGATGTAGGGGCCCCAGTGTTGCTGTCCTCTTCTGAGGGTGCATCTCAATCTTCCTTGTCACTAAAGAAACTTTCCATAATTCTCAACTTTCTTTGCTTGCTCATCTTGCCATTTTTTACTTGACTTTTAATTCCCTCTTGCACTGGGGCCCTCCTTCCAAGCTACACTGTCTCGAGCTTCAGAGGGGCCCAGATGTTTTGTCATCTGAAGGAAGGCGGATTTTTCTCTCACCTGGCCTGTTCTCTGGTCTGAAGATAACCTCAAGCCAGCTTGCTAATTAACCGGCCAGCAGAACTTTATGTGCTGTGGTGGTTCTTAGCTCTGACAAGCCTGCACCCCTCCCCCACCTGGGCCTCCTGCTGCTCACGATTTCTTCCTGGTTCCCTGCTGGGGTGGGATAGCTGAATTCCTTCTTAGGTCCCACAGATACCCTTGTATTTCCCCCCTTGCCAGCCGTTCAGCCCTCTCACCCGACTGTAAGCTTAGTTCCAGAAGACGCTGGTGCTGCAGCTGATTTGGAGGCTTGGGGGTAAGTTCCTCTGGCACAGCGTACCTGGGGTCTGTGTTGGTGTGATCGTGGGGTTGGATTCTCCTTGCAGCCCAGCACAGCCCTCTCTAATCTGTCTTTGGCTGGAGAATAATCTCAGCTCATCTTTTTGTGGGTTTTGCTGCTCCAGGGGTTCTTTTATTGCTGTTTTGGGGGTAATTGTGTCAGAAGCTCTGTGTATTTAATGTCTTTCCTCTTCCATCTTCATACCATTTTCTACTATTGGCTTTATGACAATTCAAAAAACTATTCCTGTAATCAAAGCTCAAAACAATAGTAAATTACAGTCCTCCAAATTTTTACCTCATATAGCAAAATTTCACTAACCACAACTTAGGGCTTGAATATCTTCCATGATGTTTCCCTAATAGTTAATATTTCATTTATCAGACATATGGCAAATACCTGATATATAATAGCCAAAAATTTTCAAATAAAATTTTTCTATTATAATAAACATTATTAAGTTTTTAAGTTTTCAAATATCTATTTTTTAATCATCTCTCCAATTCATGTGTGACACTATCCAGATTAAAACATTTTGTCTAACAGCATTTCTGTCACAATGGTCTCTCAAATTTCACAATATAAGAGAATGTAAAAATAGAAAACCATAAACAATACCATTTATTTAAAATATGAAACAAAACTTCAGGTGACATTAATTCAGTTAATTGCATTTCCAAGTTATTCCATATAAAATCATTAATCTTACTACTTTTGGCATTTTAGACATACTTCAGAGTTATCAGGCATGGATCAATTACATTCAATTAAAGAAATAATAATGTACTGCTTAACATATGATCCTCACAACAACTCTGGGAGGTGGGTACCATTATTTTTTTTCTCTTTTCAGTTCAGGAAACTGGGAAACTGGGAAACTGGGGCAAATAGAGATGGTAACTTGCTTGAGGTTACATAGCTAATTAATTTCTGGAAGAAGAATGTAATTCAAGTTTTCCTACCTTTTTCCAGCAATTTTGCAAATACTGTGCAAATACTGTGCAAAAATATTTATAGCAGCCCTTTTTGTTGGAGAAAAATATTGGAAACTGGGAGGAAGCCCATCAGTTGGGGAAATGGCTGAACAAATATTGGTATATAAATGTAATGGAATACTATTGTGCAATAAGAAATTATAAGCAGGCAGATTTCAGAAACACCTGGAAAGACTTGCAAATACAGATGCAAAGAGAAATGAGCATAACCAGAAAAATATTTTACATAGTAACAGCAATAGTGTAGGATGATTGGCTGTGAAGGATGTAGTTATTTTCAGCAATGCAGTGATCCAATATAACTCTGAAGAACTTATGAAAATTGCAATCCATCCATAGAGAAAAAACTGATGGTATCTGAAAACAGATTGAAGCATATTTTTTTGACAGTTCCTTAATCTAAAATTTTGTTTTTATCTGTTTTCTCTCACAACCTAGCTAATGTGGAGGTGTTTTCCATGACTACTCATGTATAACTTATATTGAATTGCTTGAGTTCTTGGGGGTGGGGTGTGGGAAGGGAGGGAGGAAGAAAAGTTGGAACACAAAGTTTTAAATTGTTTTCACACATAATTGGGGGAAAACCAAAATTCTAAATAAATGGGAAATAAAGAAATCAAGGCTATCTATAGTCATATGAAGTGTTCTAAATCACTTTTGCTTAGAGAAATGCAAATTAAAACAATTCTGTCTCACACTTATCAGGTTGACTAATATGACAAAAAATGGGAAATGATAAATGTTGAAGAGAATGTGGGAAAATTGGGACACTAATGCACTATCGGTGGAGCTTGTGAACTTTGGAGTTGTGTCCACCCATTCTGGAGAGCAGTTTGGAACTTATACCCAAAGAACTATAAAACTGCACATACCCTTTGATCCAGCAAATACCACTACTGGGTCTGTATCTCAAAGATATCAAAAATATTTTACAATTTTTAACATCCATTTTTAAAACTTTGTGTTTAAAATTCTTTTCCTTCCTCTGCCCTCCTTTAAGAACTCAGGCAATTCAGTATAAGTTATATATGTATGTAGACAGACGTGTAAAACATTTCCATGTTAGACAGGTTGTGAAAGAAAACAGACAAAAAAACTTAAGAAAAGGAAACTAAAAAAAATTATACTTCAATCTATATTCAGACATCATTGGTTCTTTCTCTCAGATGGATAACATTTTTAATAAGTCTTCCAGAGTTGTCTTGGATCACTGTGTTGCTAAGAATAGCTAAGTCATTCACAGCTGATCATCTTACAATGTTGCTGTTACTTTGTATGCAGTAAATTTCACTTTGCATCATTTCACGTGTCTTTTCAGATTTTTCTGAGAGCATCCTGCTCATCATATGTTCCATCATAATCCCATCCCACAATTTGTTCAGCCATTCCCCAATTGATAGGCATCTCCTCAATTTCAAATTCTTTGCACCAGAAAAGGGTCACCATAAATATTTTTGTATATGTAGGTCCTTTAACTTTTTGTTTTTTATCTCTTTTTGGATAGCAACCTATTAGTAGTGTTACTAGGTCAAAGAGTATGCATGGTTTTATAGCCCTTTGTCCTGTGAGATTGAAAATTGGATATACGAGCATTAAACTCCCCCTTTTAACTTTTCCCTTATATTTATCTATCTATCTATCTATCTATCTATCTATCTATCTATCTATCTATCTATCTATCTATCTATATCTCCCAGACCACTAAGAAAAAGAAGCCTCTGAGCTTTAATCAGTGGGGGATTAGTTTTTATTTCTTGGGAATTAATTAGACAACAAAAGATGATACCGATTAGGGAAATAGAAAAGTAGAAATACAAATGAATAATCTTAGATCTAAGCTTAGTCTATTTTCCTTTATAAAACTCACCGAATTCCAAACTGCCCTCCAGGCCGAGAACCAGCACACCACCCAAAGCTGAACACAAACCGCTTGCGCTGCCACGGCTAAGTTGAAAAGCCAGAGAGAGAGTGAACTTTGGTTCCTCCCTCAGTTTTAAGCTGGTGTGCCGGAAGTTCATCGCGGTCTCCTCCCCAAAAGGGAGGTCCTTCAAAAGCCGCTTCAGTAGCATGCGCTCAACTCTCAAGTTATTCAGCTAAAACTTCCATTTTTTGCCACAGTCCATAGTTTCAGATTGCTCTACAGAATGTTTGAATCAGTTTACAACTCTACCAACAGTGTATTAATGTCTCATTTTCCCCATATTCCCTACATTTGTCATTTTCCTCCGCTGTCCTATTATCCAATACTATTAATAGGTATGAGGTAGTGTCCCAGACTTATTTTGACTTGCATCTTTCTAATCAATAGTGTTAGAGCATTTTTTTATATGGCGATATTTAGCTTTGATTATTTAATTGGAAAACTCTTCATATGATCATTTATCAATTGGGGAATGGCTCTTATTTTACTGTTTGACTCAGTTCTCTATGTGTTTGAGAAATTAGGCCTTTGTCAGACAAACTTGCTTCAAAATTTTTTCACAGTTACTATTGCTATCTGTATTTCCCTCCATCCTATTCCCTCCCCATGACATTAATTCTATTTTCTATCTTCTTTCACCCTTTCCCTCCTCAAAGGTGTTTTGCTTCTGACTGCCCCATCACCCAATCTTCCCTCCCTTCTATCATCTCCCCTTATCTCCTTCCCCTCCTACTTTCCTGTAGTGTAAGATTACTATCTTTGAGACAATTTTGATAAGAGTAAGGCTCACTTCTCCTTACCTTCCCCATCTTCCCCTCCACTCCAGCTTTTTCTTGCTTCTTTTAGGTGATATACTTTACCCCATTCCACCTCTCCCTTTCCCTATCTCTGAATGCATTCCTCTCTCACCCCGTAATTTTATTTTTTAAAAAATATCATCCCTTCATATTCAACTCACACCTGTGCCCTCTGTCTAAATATACTCCATTCAGCTGCCCTAATAATAAGAAAGTTCTTATGAGTTAGAAGCATCATCTTCCCATGTAGGAGTGTAAACAGTTTAACCTTTTGATTTTTTCCCTGTTTACCTTTTTATGCTTCTCTTGAGTCTTTTATTTGAAAGTCAAATTTTCTATTCAACTCAGGTCTTTTCATCAAGAATACCTAGAAATCCTCTCTTTCATTGAATTCCCATTCCCCCCTGAAGAATTATACTCACTTTTGCTGGGTAGGTGATTCTTGGTTGTAATCACAGTTACTTTGCCTTCTAGAATATCATATTCCAAACCCTCTGATCCTTTAATGTAGAAGATGCTAGATTTTGTTTTATCCTGACTCGTTGCTCCACAATACTTGAATTGTTTCTTTCTGGTTCTGCGCAATATTTTCTCCTTGATCTGGGAGCTCTGGAATTTGGAAGTTATCAGCAGATTTTAAAATTTTCTATTTTACTTCTGGTTCTAGAAAATCAGGGCAATTTTCCCTGATAATTTCTTGGAAGATGATGTCTAGGCTCTTTTTTTAGAAACAAACATTTATTTTATTTTCTATTTACACATAAGAGTAGTTTTTAACATTCATTTTTATAAGATTTAGAGTTCCAAATTTTTCTCCCTCCCTCCCTCCCTTTCCTCCCCCCTCCACAAGATCACAATCAGGTTTTATATATATACAATCCACAAATGTTCTTTGTATCAGTTCTTTCTATAGGGGTGCGTAGTAAGCTTCCTCATTAGTTCCTTGGAATTGTCTTGGATCACTGCACTGCTGAGAGTAGTTATGTCATTCACAATTGCTCATTGAACAATATTGCTGTCACTACGCACAATGTCCTCTCATCTCTGCTCACTTCACTATACATCGATGTTCATCAGTCTTTCAAGGTTTTTTGGGGATCATCCTGTTTGTCATTTCCTGTAGCACAAGACCATTCCACTACAATCATATAACACAGCTTTTTCCATCATTCCTCAATTGATGGACATTCCCTTGATTCTCAATTCTTAGCTTCTACCAAGAGTTGCTATAAATATTTTTTGTACAATTTTTCCCCCTTTTCTCTTTTTCATGATTACTATTGTTAACTGTTTCCCTTCCATCCTCTTCCCTTCCCCATGATATTTATTCTGTTATCCATCTTCTTTCATCCTATCAGTCTTCAAAAGGGATTTGCTTCTGTCTGTCCCCTCCCCCACTCTGCCCTTCCTTCTTTTGCCCCTCTCTCTTTATCCCCTTCCCCATCTATTTTCCTGCAGGGTTAGAGAGATTACCCCACCCAATTGAGTGTGTACATTATTCCCTCCTTGAGGCAATTCCAATGAGTTCAAGGTCTTTGAGCCTTTTCTGATGAATGTAAAATTCATTTACTGCCCTGCTCCTCTCCCATCTCTTCCCCCCCTCCATAAGCCTTTTCCTGTTACTTTCATGTAGGATTTCACTTCTGCCCTTCCCCCTCCCCCAGTGAATTCCTTTCACCCCTCAATTTAACCCTAAAGATGTCATCACCTAGCTAGGTGACACAGTGGACAAAACATCACCCCTGGCCCCAGGGGGATCCCAGCCAAAACCCAGCCTCAGACACAAGACAGTCACCCACTGTACGACCCCTGGTATGTCCCCCAGCTCCAATTTTTTAATGGTTCTCTAGGGTCTTGTATGTGAAAGTAAAATTTGCCATTCAGTTCAGGTCTTTTCATCACAAATATCTGAAAGTCTTCTTTTTCATTAAAGTCCCATATTTTCCACTGAAAGATAATGCTGAGTTTTGCTGGGTAGGTGATTCTTTTTTTTTTAGTGAGGCAATTGGGGTTAAGTGACTTGCCCAGGGTCACACAGCTAGTAAGTGTTAAGTGTCTGAGGCTGGATTTGAACTCAGGTACTCCTGACTCCAGGGCCGGTGCTCTATCTACTGCGCCACCTAGCTGCCCCGGTGATTCTTGGTTGTAATCCCATTTCCTTTGCCCTTTGGAATATCATATTCCATGCCCTCCGGTCCTTTAATGTAGAAGCTGCCTGATCTTGTGCTATCCTTACTGGGGCTCCACAGTACTTGAATTCTTTCTTTTTGGCAGCTTGCAATATTTTCTTCTTGACCTGAGAGCTCTGGAATTTGACTATAATATTCCTAGGAGTTTTCCTTTTGGGACCTCTTTCTGGAGGTGATCAGTGGATTCTTTCAATTTCTATTTTAGCTGCTGCTTCTAGAATTTCAGGGCAGTTTTCCCTGAGAATATCTTGGAAGATGGTGTCTAAGCTTTTTCCTTGATCATGGTTTTCAGGTATACCAATAATTTTCAGATGATCTCTCCTGGACCTATTTTGCAGGTTGGCAGTTTTTCCCAGAAGATATTTCACATTGCCCTCTATGTTTTTATCCATTTGGATTTGCTTTATTGTGTCTTGGTTTCTCATAAAGTCACTGGCCTCCATTTGTTCAATCCTCATTCTTAGGCAATTATTTTCATCAGAGAGCTTTTGTACCTCCTTTTCCATTTGGCCAATTTGACTTTTCAAGCTGTTGACTTTTTCCTCTTGTCTTTCCTGCATCACCCTCATTTCTCTTTCCATTTTTTCCTCTACTTCTCTAACTTTATCTTCAAAGTCCTTTTTGAGCACCAATATGGCCTGAGACCAATTTGTATTTTTCTTGGAAGCTTTAGATATAGGGGCCCTGATGTTGACATCTTCCTCTGAGGGTGCCCCTTGGTCTTCCTTGTTACTGAAGAAACTTTCTATGGTCCTCACCTTTCTCTGTTGGCTCATCTTGCCTTTCTTTTACTAGACTTTTAGCTCCTTAAAGTGGGACACTGTTTCTAGGCTGTAGTATTCCAAGCTTAAGAAGTCCCCGGTGGTATGATTTAAGGAGAATCAGGTTCTTCACTCACCCGGCCTGTTTCCTGGTCCTAGATGACCCCAGACCAACTTGCAATGAATTAGATTCAAGTGAAGCAGGAGTGTGCAAAGTCACCAACCTCATTCTCTCCTCCTAATACAAACTATAGCAATGTAGATAGAAATAACTTAGTGCTAAACATACTGCTTTATGCTGTAAAACATGGTCATTTTTTGTGTAGGTGTCATGTGCTGCTGAGAAAAAGGTATATATTTTTTTCATTCTTCATTCAGTTTTCTCCAAAAGTCTGTCATATCTAACTTTTCTAATATTCTTTCCACCCCCTTAGTCTCTCTCTCTCTTTTTTATTGGATTTATCAAGTTCTGAGAGAGGACAGTTGAGTCCCCTCACTATTATAGATTTGTGATTTCTTTCTGTAACTCACTTAAATTCTCCTTTAATAATTTGGCGGGGCAGCTAGATGGCGCAGTGGATAGAGCACTGGCCCTGGAGTCAGGAATACCTGAGTTCAAATCTGGCCTCAGACACTTAACACTTACTAGCTGTGTGACCCTGGGCAAGTCACTTAACCCCAATTGCCTCACTAAAAAAAAAAATAATTTGGATGTCCACATAGTGCATATTGTCCTTCTTTATCTCTCTTCTTTTTTGCTTTTGCTTTGTCTGAGATCAGGATTGCTACTCCTGCCTTTTTTTGCTTCAGCTGAAACATAACAGATTCTTCTCCATCCCCTTACCTTTACTGTGTGTGTGTGTGTGTGTGTGTGTGTGTGTGTGTGTGTGTGTGTGTGTGCTTCAAGTGTGTTTCTTGCAAACAACATATTGTAGGATTCTGGTTTTTGATCTACTCTGCTATTTGCTTCCATTTTATGGGAGAGTTCATCCCATTCAGTTATGATTACTGTGTATTTCCCTCCATCCTATTTTTCCTCCTGTTTGTCCTCTCTCTTCTTTCACTCTCCGTCCTCACCAGTGTTTTGTTTCTGGCCACCTCCTCTGGAATCTCTATTCTCGTCTGTCAATCCCTCCCCACCCCTGACTTAATCTCCACCCCTCCTATTTCCCTGTCTAGTAAGATAGATTTCTATATTGGGCTGATTGTGTATCTTTTTTCTTCTTTGAGGCAATTATCATGAAAGTTCAAATGATGCCCTCTGCCCACCCTCCTGTCTTCCCCTCTGCTCTATTAGGTTTTTTGTGTGAAATAAGTTACCCCCTTCCTTCTGCACCTAGTATACACCTTTTTCTTATGCCTTAATTTTTTTTGTCACTTTCAAATTCCTCTTATACCCAAACCCTCTATGTATATTCCTTCTAGCTGCTCTATTATTGGTACAATTCTTAGGAATGACAAGTAACATCTCCCCATGTAGTGATATAAACAGTTTAGCTCTATTGAATTCCCTATGCTGTCTTTTTCCTTTTTGTTTCATGCTTCTCTTGAGTCTTATTATTGGAGGTCAGATTTTTTGTTCAATTCTGGTCCTTATGAAAGCTTGAAATCCTTCTATTTCATTGAACAACCATTTTTCTCCTTGAAGTAATATGCTCTGTTTCACCAGGTAGGTGATTGTTGGTTGTAGTCCTAGCTCGTTTTCCTTTGAATATTATGTTCCATGACCTCTGATCCTTTCATGTAGAAGCTGCTAATTCCTGTGTAATCCTGCTTGTGGTTCCCTAATATTTGAATTGTTTCTTTTTGTCTACTTACGGTATTTTTTCCTTGGCCTGATAGTTCTGAAATTTGGCTCTAATGTTCCATGGAGTTTTTATTTTGGGATGTCTTTCCTGAGGTTATAAGTGGATTCTTTCAATGACTATTTTGCCCTTTGGTTCCAGGATATCAGGACAGTTTTTGTCAATCTTTTCTTTTCTTTCTTTCTTTTTTTCCCCCAGGGGCAATGAGGGTTAAGTGACTTGTCCAAGGTCACACAGCTAGTAAGTGTCAAGTGTCTGAGGCTGGATTTAAACTCAGGTCCTTCTGAATCCAGGGCCACCATCCACTGTACCACCTAGCTGCCCCCTCATGGATATTTTATTGAAAGATGCTGTCCAGGTCTTCCTTTTCATTATGGTTTTCAGGTAGTCCAATGATTCTTACATTATGTTTCCTGGATCTATTTTCCAGGCCAGTCATTTTTCCAATGAGATATTGTACATTCTATTCTATTTTTTTCCATTCTTTTGGCTTTGTTTGATTGATTCTTGATGTTTCATAGAGTCAGTAGCTTCCACTTGCCCAGTTATAATTTTTAAAGAATTGTTTTTCTCAGCTTTTGTACCTCCTTTTCCCTTTGGCCAATTGTAGGGAAAAACAATAACACAGAGATATTTTCTTCAGTGGATTTTTGTATCTTCTTTTCCATTTGGCCAATTTTGACCTTTTAAGGAGTTGTTTTCTTTTTCCAATCTATTCACTCTTTCTTCATGATTCTCTTGAATAATTTTCATTTCTTTTCCCAATTTTTCTACCTCTCATTTGATTTTTTTTTTTTTTTGGTCAGGGCAATGGGGGTTAAGTGACTTGCCCAGGGTCACACAGCTAGTGTCAAGTATCTGAGACCAGATTTGAACTCAGGTCCTCCTGAATGCAGGGCCAGTGCTTTATCCACTGCACCACCTAGCTGCCCTGTCTCATTTGATTTTTAAGCTCCTTTTTGAGCTTTTCCATGAGTTCTTTCTGGGCTTGAGACTAATTCCCAATTTTCTTTGGGGCTTTGCCCATACATGTTTTGACATTGTTGTCTTCTGAGTTTGTGTCTTGATCTTCCCTGTCATCATAATAATTTTCTATGATCAGATTCTTTTTTTTTCTCATTTTTTCTGGTCTTTTCTCTTACTTTTAAATTTGTACTCTGCTCTTGGGGTTTAAGGGGTACTGTCCCAATTATACTGTTCTTGTGCCTGGGGTTAGGCCCTGGCTGTTTGCCTGGTGCTGTAATTGATGTTGCCCTGACGCCCACATGGGACCTTACTGTCATGCTGCATTGAGTGTGTAGTGGGTGGGGTGGTTGGCGCTGCCAGAGGCTATAGGGGTGTTGCAGCTTACCTGGTGGTGAGCTAAGGCATCCCATGCTAGTGGCTGCCTGGCTATGCTGGATTATGTGGGTGGTCCCCGTTTTCAGCTGTGATGAAGCACTTGGTAATTAAACTGCTGGTAGCTGTCTGTCTTCCCCAGGCTATGCTGAAGCATGTAGCAGTTCTCAGAGCTAGCTTCAGCCTGTTCCCCAGGCTTTGCTGAGGCACATGGGAGGTCGTGGTGTTGGGATTTGCCTGCTCTACCACATTGGGTCTCAGGATCTCCCACTAGTTTGCTCAGGCAGGGCTTGCTGCTGCCTTTCTGGGATGCTTCCTGTCCTGGTCTATGCTCCCCTATTACCCAAGTGAAACAAACCTTTCTTGATGACCTTCCAAGTTTCATAGGCTAGAAGATTATTTCACCCCCATCTTTTTGCTGGTTCTGCTGTTCTAGGATTCATTTGAGGGTGCTATTTACTCTGCTTACTCTGATATGTTGGCTCCCACAAGTCTTTTTTCTTGTTTTCTTATTTCTTTCCTTATTTGGATATGCAAATAACTTTTCTTTTCCTCATCTTTTTCAGAACATAGAGCAGTAATGGAAACTGCTTTTGTATATGGTACTGCTTATCAGTTTGTATTAACTACAGAAACTGCCCTTTTGGAAGGAATTGGGTATGTATTTTAGGTACCTTTCCAAATTGTGAAACATTTATTCACTTATTTAAAATCAGTTGATAACTGAAAGAGAAATATTTTTTTTTATGTATGAGGTATTTTATTTTTTCCATTACATGTAAAGATAGTTCTCAACTTTTGTTTATACATGCTTTACAATTTCAGATTTTTCTCCCTCCCACCCCTCCCTCCCCCCTCCCCTAGACAGCAGGTAATCTGATATAGGTTATATCTATATATCTCTATACATATACATATATATATATATATATATATACACACACACATATATATACACATAATAACATTAATCCTATTTCTGCATTAATCCTGTTACAAGAGAAAGAATCAGAGCAGTGATGCAAAACCTCAAAATAGAAAGAAAAAAAAAACCAACAGCACCCAAAACAAAAGAAATAATATGGTTCAATCAGCATCTATACTCCACAGTTCTTTCTTTCTTTTTTTTTGAAAGAGAAATATTTTAAAGGCAACCTAGGTTTCTTCTTTTGAGATACATGTGTGAAAGAAATTTTTAAAATCTTTTTATTTCTAATAACTGCTGTGTTAAAATATATAAAATAGTTAAGCAACATAATGGCTATAACAAATAAAATTTCTCCTTTCCCATTGGAAAAAACACTTTTAGTAAGACACTGTTCTGCCTGGATAGTCAAGACAATAATCTAAGCATCCAATTAAAGCTTGCCAAAATTTTTAATCTGAATGGCCTAACAAGGCTACCAGAGATTACCTCAATCTCCTAGTCTTTAAACAATTGTTAAATTACTGTTCTACCATAATATTCTTAATTTTTATTTATAATTTTCATAGAATATTTTCTCATTAACATTTATTTTCCAGTACAGCCAATAGTTATTTTCCTGACAAGAAATGTGTTAAATAAAAGTACCTCACATTGACATATGATTTATAGTTTCCAGAGTGATTTTCTTGCAATATCTTGTGAACTAGATAGTAAAAAGCATTATTATTATTATTATTATTATTTATTCCCATTTTATAATTGTGAGATTTGAGGCCTAATGGAGGCTGTGACTTGTCTAAAGTAAGATGGTTCTTAAGTGTCAGTCTGGGTTTTCTGATTAGAAGTCTAATTTTTTTACATATGTCACAACTTGAGGCATTTTAATTCTCTTTTTAAAAATGAATATTACTCAAATTTCATTTTTTTGGGAGACTATCAGAAAGGAGACAATTGCTACAAGTTTTTGAGAGTTGGGAATTACCAGAAGTTTTTAGGAGTTTAAATAATTTCAATTTAAATATTAGAATAGGACCTGGAAACTTAAAAACAAAAACCAAAAAACTAGGAACACTGATTCCAGGGGCTGGGGTGGGGGGTGGGGGTGGGGGTGGGAATCAGCCCAGGACCACATAGTAAGTAAAAATCAGTTTTGATTGAAATAGAATAAGTCACCTCATTTCTTTTTTGTTTTGGGGGGGTTGATTTGGTGGGGAAAATTTAAAAATTAGAAATGTATATCATATTGAAAAAATATAAATCAGCACAACAGTTCCATATTAAGGAAAAGCTAATAAGTGACAGGAGAAAGATAGGTAAGGAGATACTTAAGAGCAGAAAGGGGACAGAGAGAAAACCAGCCTGAAGGCAAGAAAGAAAGAGAGAGGCCAGCATTTCTTATTCATCTAATCCCTATTCCTTGTTTTCCCTCTGCCCCCTCTATCATCTCTCCCCTGTGGCTTGATTCATGAAGCCCAGTAAGGAATTAACTTTTTGATATGTTTATTTTGAGAAATATTTTTCTATCTTTGAGCTATTTTGTTTTTATATTCAAGTGCACTATTAAACTTGATGGGAAGCAATAGTTGTGATGAATGAAAAGTTCAAGAGGCATAATTTCTGGGTAATTAATAATTTAATAATTATGGATAGCAAATAATTAATAAAAATGTAAGGTCAGTGGCATTCTTAAAAGCCAAGAGTGATCTTGGAGGCTGCTGGATATTTAAATACCCTTGGAAGAGTGAGTGTTTCCTAACAGGTTACAACAGGTATTGTTTCTTGAGATAAATCAATTCTGATTGGTTAACAATTAATGAGAGAATGAATATTATAATGAGAAGTGGGCTTATTCTAATGATGGGCTGGCTAGTAACTAAATGAGAAAATAGGGGGAAAAACCTGAATCTGCCCATATTAGTAGTTGTTTATTAATAATTTTTTTCCTCATAGTTGCTAAATTCTACCACATTTAAGTGTTTATACACACAGAGGGCAGCTAGGTGGCACAGTGGATAAAGCACTAGCCCTGAATTCAGGAGGACCTGAGTTCAAATTTGGCTTCAGACCCTTGACACTTACTAGCTATGTGACCCTGGGCAAGTCACTTAAACCCCATTGCCCTGCCCCCACCCTCCAAAAAAGACATACATAGTATCAGATGGGTTTGTTCTTTCAAAACATGATTTTTGAGTTTGAGGTAAGATTAGAAAGTTTATTTGTATTTCATTAGATAATTTTATTTAGTATATCTCAATGAAAATACTAATGTATGTTTGAAAATAATTTGACTAGAAAGTGATACTCCTCCATTAAAATAAAAACCTTTTGTTCCATTGCTAGGTTTAGAAACTGTCTTTTGAAAGATTTCATTTGCAAATTGTTGGAGAAAAATTAATATTGTTCAGAAAATAGTCTTCAAAATGTTAGTTAATGAAGGTTAAGTTTATTTCCTTCTCTAGTAAAGAATAGTGTAAATTTTTTAAAAAATTATTTTCCTGGGGCAGCTAGATGGCGCAGTGGATAGAGCACTGGCCCTGGAGTCAGGAATACCTGAGTTCAAATCTGGCCTCAGACACTTAACACTTACTAGCTGTGTGACCCTGGGCAAGTCACTTAACCCCAATTGCCTCACTAAAAAAAAAATTATGTTCCTTTTACTTTTATGTAGGAGTTTTTGTCTTTTTAACAAAATCTATTGTGATCATAAAGCATGGAAGATATGGAGGCATAAAAGTACCTATACCATTGGATTCCTCAAATACACATATGTACACAGGTACATTGAATCTTAGACAATAAACAAGTTTATCTGTCTTTCATTTTTAGAGCTGAAAACTCTGATGTAATATCTGGAAGTCTTTTCTTCTTTCACTGTAAACTTGTCTTAGACTTGACTCAGAAGTGCCAAAAGACTCTATTAGAACAGCCATTGACTATATTAAACATTCATCGATTTCTCAAGCTGATGGATGCACCCTTGTTGGTATGTAATAAATCACAAGTATAAATTCATAATACTTTTATTTTATGAATATGAATCTAACCTAGATGAATTACTTTTCCAAAGCAGTTGCTATGTACATTGCTTTTATTTATGTTAGGATCCTAGAGAGAACTTCTTTTATTTATTTTATTTATTTTTTTTAGTGAGGCAATTGGGGTTAAGTGACTTGCCAAGGGTCACACAGCTAGTAAGTGTTAAGTGTCTGAGGCCGGATTTGAACTCAGGTGCTCCTGACTCCAGGGCCGGTGCTCTATCCACTGCGCCATCTAGCTGCCCCAGACACTTAACACTTACTAACTGTGTGACCCTCGGCAAGTCACTTAACCCCAATTGCCTCACTAAAAAAAAAAAGTGGAATAGGGAATATATTATTTATAGTATTCTTCAGGGAATCTATTTATGATAGCCTGGAAGGTATTACTGAACTCTGTATATTCTTGAACATAAGTATAGCATGATTATGTACTGGGGATGTATGGAGATAAGTAAATACAAAGTAATTTCAAGGAGAAAGTGTTAAAAATTGGCAGGGGACTAGAAGGTAGGTGTTGTTAACGAAAGACCCTTAGGCTCATAAACAGATGTGAAATGAAAGAGTCTAGACGTTCACCAATTGAAAGCATTTATTGTCTGAGAGGAAAAAAAAAAAACCTGTAGAGGAGATCCTACAAGGAAACAGGGAGGGAGAGAGAGTTCTCAACTTTTCAAAGGGGAGTATAAAAAGGGTAAGATATAGTTTTTAGAGGTTTTTGGGCAGGGGTGGAGAGGACATCTGTAAACACATTAAGTCAGTTGGCAGGATGTTTAGAAAGTCCTAAGCAAGGTCTTGATTCAATAGCTTCTGCTCAAGATTGCTCTTGAGTTGATCAAGGCTGGTTCTGTGGTTTCTGGCAGCTATAGGAGTTCACTCACAAAGGATCAATGGTATGTAAGGCAGCTCTGAGCCTCAGATATCCTTCTAATTAGCTGGTTATAATAAGTGCTAACTTGTCATGGATCCTTTTATATGTATTCTTTTTTTTTTTAATTGTTTTTTTGGTTTTTTTTTTTTTTTAGTGAGGCAATTGGGGTTAAGTGACTTGCCCAGGGTCACACAGCTAGTAAGTGTTAAGTGTCTGAGGCCAGATTTGAACTCAGGTACTCCTGACTCCAGGGCCGGTGCTCTATCCACTGCGCCATCTAGCTGCCCCTATATGTATTCTTAATAGTAATTTACTTTTTTTTTTTGGTGGGGCAATGGGGGTTAAGTGACTTGCCCAGGGTCACACAGCTAGTAAGTGTTAAGTGTCTGAGGCCGGATTTGAACTCAGGTACTCCTGAATCCAGGGCCGGTGCTTTATCCACTGCGCCACCCAGCCGCCCCCAGTAATTTACTTTTAAATTCATTTTCATTGTTCCATTGTTATCCTTTCCATTCTCCATATGCTTACCATTGCTTTTTGGGGGGAATAGGATGGGTGGGGATAAAATTTTTATTATACCAATGTAAGGAATTAATCGTGATTTGGGGTTTCTATGACCCCATCTTTGACTAAAATTAGAAACCCCAGTGTGCACCCGTGTGGGCTGACCTCGTGCCGGGCACCCACACGGCTACATGGGCCTGGCCAAATTATACTGTAGGGAAGCTCCGCCATGAAGGGAAGCCTGGTGAAGGCAAGTTAGGTGGTTTTTGGCATCCAGAAGCTAGCCAGCTTGCATTTGTAGAGCTGCTTCCTAGTTCTGTCAATCAGGGCTGTCAGCCAGTTAGCTTAGGGCTGTGTGTGTGAACGGCCCTGTTTCCTGTGGGAGAGGGGGCTTCTGGGAGAGAGAAGGGAGGAGAGGTTTCACTTTGGTGTGCGAGAGAGAGGGAGTGAGACACTGGTGTGGCGGACCTGCAATCTGGACTGGGGAGCACTGCGTAGCTGGTTCTCTTTGGAACTGCTGCTGATTCTGGGTGGTGGTGAGCTTGCGGGTTGTATTTTTTCCTTCCCTATTCCCTTTTTCATTGTCCCTAGCTTTATTAACCTCACCTGTGTTTTAAATTTGTTCCCATTAATAAACCCTGTTTATTGAAAAGAGGCTGCTAATCTATATCCTTTCTTACCCCAATATTACGGAGAGCTGCCCAATTAACTCTCCCCATACTAAATTCAGCCCTTACACCAAGCTTTTAATTACATGTTGTTGTTCAGTTGTTTAGTCATATAGAACTCTGTGTGACCCCATAAACCATAGCATGCCAGTTTTCTTGACAAAGATACTGGAGTAGGGCAGCTAGATGGTGCAGTGGATAAAGCACCGGCCCTGAATTCAGGAGGACCTGAGTTCAAATCTGGCCTCAGACACTTAACACTTACTAGCTGTGTGACCCTGGGCAAGTCACTTAACCCCCATTGCCCTGCCAAAAAAAAAAAAAGATACTGGAGTGATTTGCCATTTCTTCCTCCAGTGGATTTAGTCCAACAGAGGTTAGTGAGTATCTGAGGCTGAATTTGAACTCAGGATTTCTCAGGAAGGAAATGGCAAATCACTCCAGTATCTTTGCCAAGAAAACCCCATACAGGGTCATGAAAAATCAGACATACCTGAATTACAACAGCAACTTCCTGACTCTAGGCCCAGTGTTCTATCCACTGAGCCAACTAGCTACAATAGGTAAACAAGTTTGTTAGTTGGTTGTTGTCCTTTTTTCTTTTTTGAGAGAAATACAGTGCAAGTGAAAATAAATAAGTTTAATGCTGGAAAAAATTTCATTTTGTATTATGGTATAAAATGTACTGTGATTATTAAAATATGTATTTAACAATCTTACCTGCAGAATGTAAGTTGATTTGTTTAGTCTTTGTAAATGAAGAAGAAATCAAATGCAATAATAATAGGAGGATATATGTTGCAAGTGAATCCTAAAGCATAAATAAGTATTTCAAATACTAACTGCTATGCGGTAAGAAGGGAATAAGAAAAAATCCAACTCTTATCTCTGTGTTGTGACTACATAAAATTGACAGTTGTTGCCAGTGTAAATGGATGTTTTAGTGTCAAAGCTCCATTCTTGGCAGCATGTTGAAAATATGATTAAAGTTAGTAGAGGAGATGGAGTAAGTATCTGAGGTTTCTTTCAATAACACTGAACTTCAGCCAACTTTCTCTGTCTACTACCATAAGTCTGACAGGTTCATCATTCATCCTGTGGTACATAGAGTAAAAAAAAGTCCTTACCAACAGTAAGGCATGTTGGAATTTTGTTAATTCTCTTTAGTGGTTGGAAAAAACAAAGTAAAACAGCTCTATAATATCTCACACATGAGAAGTGAGGAAATCCTTAAATAAAAATCCTTTTTGAATGGGGAAAAAGGATTCCCTCTCAAGTTCAGGCCTTAGGGTTCACTCTTTCAGCCAGCCCCCATACTCAGACCTGAGTAGGTCTGGTTCCCAGAGGGCAGCTTGCTTTTTCTCCACTTATGATTCTAGAGATAACCCTAAGGATCTGGTGTTTTTTTCCTAGTACTGTATACTTCATGAACCCCCACCATTATGCTCTTCCATTTTTTATCAAGTTAGTATCAGTTAGCTAGCCAGACTTAATTAGTTTTTAGACATAGGTATTCACTAAGGTGGTATAGTAAAAATAATTGGTATAAAAGTTTAGAGAGCAAAGAGTGACTCACAGCTCCTAAAGTTGCTGGAAATTCTTTTCTTCTCTTTGTGGACTTCTCATGAAATTCTCCCTCAATATGGTGTAGTTTTCTTTTGGCCCCTTTAGATTCCAAAGCTACCTTTATATTTTGTTCTCAGCTCCCAATATAAACATTTCCATCAGCCACTGGTGTTCTAGAGACACTTCAGTGATGTTCATGAGAAGTCCAAAAAGACTTAAGATATTTTAATGTTTACAAAATGATCCTTTGGTTAAAAGTGGGGAGAGGAAACAGAGATTGTCTACTCTCCCTTAACTAGAGGATGACCTTGTTAAGGGAGCAATTTTAACTCCCTTTTAGAGGCTTGGCTAAAGTTACTCTGTCTTTGAGGCTGGCCTGTAACTCAAATTCTGGTTCTAAATTGGCATTGCTCTTTTATCCAAGTTTCATAGGGCTTGACTGAATCTCTTCAAACTATCCCAGTATACTTTCTGTGTAGCTTCATTTTATTTATTTCTATGTCTTGGAACTACTTTACTTTTTCCCAACTTGGTCATCTAGATTTTTTGCTCTTTAACAGATCTCTATATCTACACACAGTTGAAATTTTAGTCCTATATCATCATCAAATTGGTCTCAAACTCAGCATTTCCAAAACACAACTTCTCTTTTCCCCAAACAGTATCCTCTTCCAAAGGTAGTTCAGGGCACCACCTTCCTCCCAAAGGTTTGCATCTTTGGTATAATAACTCTACTCTCTTTCACCCCATATATCCAATTAGTTGTCATATTTGCAATTTTTGCCTCCATAAATCTTTTACATCCAACATCTTATCTTCTCTTTACTTACACATCTACCATCTTAGGTTAGGCCCTCATTAATTCTTGACTAGTTTATTTCAGTGGTCTTTTAACGGTTTCTTTTGCCACAAGTCTCTCTTCTTTCCAGCTGTCAAAACAATTTACCTTAAACACAGATCTTACCATTTTATTCCCTTACTCAGGAAATTCTAGTGGCTCCTAACTGTCTCTAGGATAAAATACATTTTTTTTGTGGGTAGCTTTTAAATTCCTTTATAACTTGCTGCCAACCTGTTTGATTGTACATTATACCTCCTCCCACCCACTGCAATGCAGTCACACTGACTCTCTCTTCCTCACATATGACATTTCATTTCCTTTTACCATGGCTTTACACTATCCCCTATGCCTAGAATCTATTCTTTCCTTGCCTCTAGCTCCTTCCCTTCAAGATGCAAGTCAAGCACCACCTTCTGTTAATCAACCAGTCCATAAGTCAAGTGTTTAAGTGCCTAAGATTTGTTGGGTACTGTACCATCCACTGGGGATATGCAAAGATTAGATTGATCTCTATGCACAAAGATCTTACATTTTAATGGGAAAGACAAGTATATATAAAACTCAGACAGCATAAGTATAAAATTAAGAAATAAGAATTATATGTATTCTCTGTGTATATACATATATATACATATGTAGATATAGATAGTTATTAAATATAATGTAGTTTCAGAAGGGAAACATTATATGGAATGCCTTTCCTGATTCTCCAAAATGAAAGTTCTCTCTTCCTAACTACCTTGTATCTATACTTTTTATGTTTGCTGTACAAATTTAAATACATATGCATATACGTATGTATACACACATATATACACATACTTGTCTCCTTGATGATAACATAAACTCTCTGAGAAGTAGGAAGTTGATTTCTTTTGAGGGGATAGGGCAATGAAGGTTAAGTGACTTGCCCAGGGTCACACAGCTAGTAAGTTGTTGTTTTTTAAAAAATCTTTGTATTGCCATCCCTTATCACATTTTCTGGCAAGGAGTAAGCTATTAACATATACCTGTTGATTGATCATTGCATCAATATAAAGCCTTTAAGCACATGACAGTCTAGTGTTTTACTCACTTCTCCTGACTCACTGGTCAAGATGGGGGAGTTGGAACACTCAATGTTCTACATTGCCACTCCAGATTCTCCCTCTCCCTCTATCATTTAATATCCTCTCTTCCTTTAAAGTTCACTCAATCCACCTTTACCACTCACTTTTCTGGTAATCACAATTTTGGTAGCCATTATCTGCTGACCTCCAGGACACTCTTTTTCTACTATGAGTTTAGTGCCTAGGTCAGTCTTTTCTCTTCCCCAACCCTTGTCTCTGTAATAGGGGACTTCAGGGCACATTTTGATCCTTCCTTAAGCACCCTTATGTCCCAAATCCCTAAATTGCTCTTCCCATGAAAAAAATCCAATTTCTCCACCCTATTTCAGCTACACACAGAGATAGATATGCTTTTTTTGCTTTTTTGGTTTTTTGGGCAGGGCAATGAGGGTTAAGTGACTTGCCCAGAATCACAAGCTAGTTAAGTGTCAAGTGTCTGAGGCTGGATTTGAACTCAGGTCTTCCTGAATCCAAGGCCAGTGCTTTATCCACTGTGCCACCTAGCTGCCCCGATAGATATGCTTTTGATCTCATGATCACTTAGAAATGGTCCACTTTCTTGTTTATAGACTGAAATTTCCTTGTCTGATCATACTCCATTGTCACCCCAAATGATTTGTCTTCAGCATGATCTCTAATCCCCTGGTCCCTCAGTTCCTCTCCCAGACTATTACCCCTACATTGGTTACACTTTTCTCCCTTCCTCATCTTGACCCCTTAGTGAATCAGGTTAACTATACACTGTCTTCTTCTCTTGAATCCCTTGTTCATTATTCTGTCACTAATCTTGCTCTTCCAAGTCTCAGTACTGGATTGCTCCCACCTTTGTTCCTACTCATGTACTGTTGAAGATAGCAGCAGAAAATCACAAAACTCTGCTAATGGTGTCCACTACAAACTTACTCTAAATAACCTCAACTGGGCCCTTGGGACAACAAGGCAATCTTTTTTATGCTTTCCTAATTGATTTATTCCACTCACCATTGTAACTTGTTGAGGCATTTTTATCAATATATTTCTTTCTGACTAACTTTTTTGGGGGAAACATTTTGAATTGAATAACTATTCTCTAAAGCCTAAGCTCTGTCTGAAGAAATATACAAATATCTACTTAATGCTTATAGCAGCATCTTTGTACATTTGTTTTAAAGAAAATTCATATATTATTTTAAGTTGATATATGTCATACTTTATTGCAATTTTAAGTTTCACATTGGGAATATCAGGCTAAGATAGAGATAGAAAATTTTCAATTAATGTTATATTTGGTTCACAGATTCTTTTCTTTCATGGTGGCTATCTATTTTTATTAATGCTTAAATTATGTAAGAATAGGAAATTTATTTATTATGTTCATTTATTTTAAATATCAATGTAAAAAACTACAAAACAGTAGTGTACAACTTACTCTTTCTTTTTTCTTATAAAGACTGAAATTACTGAAGATCCTGAAAAAGTTTCAACTATTCATCTTCAACTTGGTTTACCACAGATTTTTATTCTTAGTCAAGAAAACACCTATGAAATGGATAAGAGAACCGCAGAAATAGTCGCTTGGCGCCTCCTGGGAAAAGCAGGAGTCACATTGTTGTTAAAGTATTGTAAAATTTGATTACTTTAAATCATAATGTTTTCATGTATAAATTTACAGCATTTTCTTAAATGGAAATCCTCATTACTTATAATTATGTCAAATCCATAACAAGTAGAAATAAACCAATAGCTATCTAGATAAAATCTCCCTAATAATTAGGTAAAAATCTAATTTTTAAAATATACATATTTGACCTGCTTATAAAGGACTCCCAAAAAAGATAGTAGATTACCATGATAAGGAAGAATTCCCAACTAAAGTTTTATGAGGAAATTTGTGTCATTTGTTAGTAATCTTTCTCATAATAATTAAGCATTGCTTACAAAGATTTACTGTTTGTTAGATTTACTGTTTGTTAGATCAAGGGATGTCTGCTCTTTATATGAAGTAACTTAAAGATTGATTTTCATTTTGAAATAGGGACTCCTCAGATTTGAACATTCCTGCTCATATCAATGTCATCTTCAAAAGAGCAAAAGAGGTTAGTCATTGTTATTCTAAAATCTTGCTTATTCATCATTATGGGTAATAGAAAAATGTATGCAAGCTCATTAATTTTGTTTTTTTAGGTCAACTAAATTCTCCCTTTCAACTAAAAATATTATAGATCAGTAATTGAAATCATCTCATATCAACAGAGAATCTGGTACCAAGTTTCATTTGTTAGTAGCACAGTGGCCTTTGGGAAATCTCATTGTATTGTGTAGATGACCCTAAGTTCTCTTAAGGCAATAATAGCTTTTTGCTGCTTATCATGTCTAATGCCTTCCAATTTTTTTTTTCAGTTTCATGCTAACCTTTTATTTTTTCCTAATCAGGTCTCCACCACAGTCCCCAGAGCAGTTATTAAAAAAAAAAAAAAACTATTCTTAACTTCTCAAGCTATATCCCTTATAATGTCCCCATTCCTCTTAGCATAAGCCTCATAAGTTCCTAAAAAATTTGAAACCATCTGTTGAAAGCTTCCTCTCAGCACAATTCCACATTGCAAATCATCTTAGCACCATACTCCATCTTTTCTTCCTTTGTTCTAGCCTTGTAAGATGAGGTAGCCTTTCTCTCCTTGTGTCTTTGATCTCAGCTCCTCCCATCTCTAGGGATTTCCTTCTTTTCCTCCCCGCCCCCCCCCCCAATAATTCCTTCTCCTAAATTATTATTTTCTCTTTATCTATTGGCTCATTCCTTATTGTCCTCAATATTTAAAAAGCAAAAAAACTTGACTTTTTGCTCCCTTTCAGAGTCAATTATTTTTTTAATTTAAATTTATTTTAAACATTCTTTTTTAAAATTTTGAGTTCTAAATTCCCTTTTTTCTACTCTTACTCTAATTATTGAGAAGGCAATATTTCAGTCATCTGAAATCATGCAGAAATCGTACATGGCATGTTAGCCATGTTGCCTCCAAAAAAAGAAAAAGAAAAAAAAAAGCAAGAAACATAAATAAAATGGAAAATGTATGCTTCAATCTGTACTCATAGTTCATTAGTTTTCTCTCTGGAGGTGGATAGCATTTTTCATCATCAATCCTTTGAAATTGTCTTGGATCGTTGTTTTGATCAGAGTACCTAAGTCTTGCACAACTGGTCATCCTTATGATATTGTTGTTACCATGTAGAGTGTTCTCCTGGTTCTGCTCACTTAATTCATATAATTCTTCCTAGATTTTTGGTTTTTTTCTCTTAATATTTTTTCCTAATTATATGTAAAGACAATTTTAATATATATTTTTTTAATATTTTGAGTTCCAAATTTTCTCTTTCTATTCCTTATCTCCTCCTTCCCCAATACATTCAATTCCTATTTATAAAAAAGCTATCCACACTTTTTGCCTCAAAATTTCTCACTTCCTCAATGTTTTTCAACCCCCTGAGTGTGGCTTCTGACTTCATAATTATACCAAAACATTTCTCTCTTCTTTTTCTTTCTTTTTCTTTAGAATTTAGAATTTTGTTTTTTCAAAATTACATGGAAAAACAATTTTAACATCAATTTTTAAAATTTTGTGTTCCAAATTCTTTTCTTTCTTCCCTCCTCACCCCCCTTAAGAACACAATCTGATGTTATACTCATGTTCTTCTTTTTCTTAATTGCTAAATCTAATGGCTTTTTCTTAATCTTCATTCTTTTTAACCTTTCTACCCACTCTGACACTCTAGGCCATCCCTTTTTCCTAGATACTTTCCCTTTCCTGAGACAATATCCCTAAGACTATGCATTTTTCAGTTCTCTTATCTGTCTGTCTGGTCTTTTGCTTGATCATTATGCATGTCCTTATTCCACTCACCATTGGTTCATGGAATGTGTGCAAAATCCAATAGATCTGAAAGACAAATAGATCTTGTTGTGAGAGAACTCAGCAGGTATTACATCCATGAGTAAAACAAGGCTAGCAAATGAAGATCAGCTTACTGAAGTCAGAACTGGATACATGTTTTTCTGAAGTGGACTCACTGAAAGGGAGTGCCATGAATCTGGTGTAGGTTTTGCAATCAAAACTAATCTAATCAACACACCTCTATGCCCACCAAAAGGAATGAGTGACAGGCTCATGACAACACTATTGCCACTTGCAGGAAAATGCCATGCCACCATCATCAGTGCCTATGCTCTGACCATGACAAACCCTGATGATGTCAAAGAAAAATGTTATGAAGACCTGAAGACCCTTATCATGAATGTCCCAAAAGTGGACAAGCTTATAATTTTGAGTTACTTCAGTCCTAGAGTAGGCTCAGACTACCAGACATGGCAGGGTGTCCTTGGGAGGAATGGAGCTGAAAACAGCAATAGCAGTGGTCACTTACTACTGAAGACTTGCACATCTCATGACCTCATCACCAACACTATCTTCCATTTACCAAAATGTAATAAAACTTCATGGATGAACCTTTACAGCAAACATTGGCATTTAATAAACTATGTGATCATAAGGAGAAGAGACAGACAAGATGTGAGAGTGACAAAGGCAATGTGTGGTGCAGAGTGCTGGACTGATCATAGACTTATCCTCTCCAAGCTAAATATTTGCATACAACAAAAGCAGTGGCCTCAAGGCAAAATGACTGCCAGAAGACTTAATGTTAACAGTTTAGAACACTTCTCTGAGAGTGAACAGTTTGTTCATAACTTAGAGGGAAAGTTGAGCCAACACAAGGTTGGCAACAGTAGAGCAGAAAAGGAATGTGCAGCTTTTAGAGATTTGGTGTACAGCACTGCATTTATTCATCTGGATCAGAACACTCACAAACTTTAAGACTGGTTTGATGAAAATGATGGGGAAATTCGGAAGCTGTTAAATGAAAAATGAGAACTCCACAGGGTTTACCAGCAAGATAGTTTATCTGTATCTAAGAAGGCAGTATTTAATTCCATCAAAAGTGAAGTGCAAGTGAAGCTTAGAGAGATGCACGATTCTTGGCTGAGTAAGAAGATAGATGAAATTCAGTTTTATGCTGATAGTAACAGTCCAAAGCTCTTTTATGATGCCCTGAAGGCTATTTATGGGTCAAAAACATATGGTGCATTTCAACTCCTCAGTGCTGATGGAGTCACATTGACTAGTGACAAGGACATCATCCTGGAGAGATGGGCTGAACACTTCCATAGTGTTCTTTTTGGTGGGGGGGGGGGGAGGGGATGAGGCAGTTGGGGTTAAGTGACTTGCCCAGGGTCACACAGCTAGTAAGTGTAAAGTGTCTGAGGCTGGATTTGTACTCAGGTCCTCCTGAATCCAGGGCCAGTGCTCTATCCACTGCGCCACTGAGCTGCCCTCTGATAGTGTTCTTAATAGATCATCAGCAATCAATGCTGGAGCTATTCAACCTCAGGTTGAAGTCAGCCCCTCTCTAGACAAATTTCCAACTGAGGATAAGGTGGTTTTTTTGTTTGTTTGTTTTGTTTTGTTTTGTTGTTTTTTTGCTGGGCAATGAGGGTTAAGTGACTTGCCAAGGGTCACATGGCTAGTAAGTGTCAAGTGTCTGAGGCCAGATTTGAACTCAGGTCCTCCTGAATCCAAGGCTGGTGCTTTATCTACTGCACCACCTAGTTGTCCCCAAGGATGAGCTTTCTAATACCATTTGGCTTCTTTCCTGTGGCAAAGTACCTGGTACTGATTCTATTCCAGTTGAGATTTACAAGGTTGAGTGTCTATTGCTCATACAAAAGTTGACTGAAACATTTCAGCAAGAGGAGGAGTTCAATTGTACATTTTTGTACAGTTGTATATCCAATGTACAATACATTCCTCCATTGTACATCTCTATAAAGGTAAAGAAAATAGATTGTCCTGTGACAATCACAGGCAAGTTTCTTGCCAGAGTCCTTCTTTTATTTATTTATTCATTCGTTTATTTATTTATTTATTTTTAGTGAGGCAATTGGGGTTAAGTGACTTGCCCAGGGTCACACAACTAGTAAGTGTTAAATGTCTGAGGCCAGATTTGAACTCAGGTCCTCCTGAATCCAGGGCCAGTGCTCTATCCACTGCGCCACCTAGAGTCCTTCTTAATAGGCTGATTCTTCACCTGGAAGATGGTCATCTACCTGAGAGCCAGTGTGACTTCAGAAAGGATTGAAGAACAGTTGATATGGTGTTTGCTCCCTGACAACTCCTACAGAAATGCCAAGAGCAGAACAGAGGTCTGTACACAACATTTGTAGACCTGACCAAGACCTTTCATACTCAGCTGTGAGGGCTTATGGCAAATTGTGTCAAAATTAGGTTGCCTGGAAAAGTTCATCAGTATTGAACATCAATTTCATGATGGCATGCATGTTTTCCTGGGTTCTGGATGATGCACAATACTGTTGTGTTTCCCACTTAGCAAGGGAGTGAAACAAGGCTTGCTCCCATGCTTTTTAGCATGATGTTTTCAGCCATGTTGTCAAACACTTTCAATGAGAATGGACAGGGCATCAAGGTCAACTATGGCACTGATGGTAAATTCTTCAACTTGAAAAGACTACAAGCCTTTTGCAGATTATTGTGCACTCCATGCAGCCTCTGAAGCTGAGATGCAACAAGGTATGAACCAGTTCTCTGCTGCTTGTGATAATTTTGGCCTAGCAATTAATATCAAGAAAAAACCGGAGCTCCATCAGCCAGCACCACACCATCTTTATATGGAACCATCAGTTAGAGCAAATGGAGAAGTTGTGAGTAAGTTCAGTTACTTTGGCGGTATACTTTCCAGGGATGTATACATTGATAATAAGGTTGATATACACATTGCCAGAGCTACCTCAGCATTTCGAAGGCTCTGAAGGAAAGTAAAGGAAGAGAAGAGGCACCAAACTGAAGGTCTACAGAGCTGTTGTGCCAACTTCATTCTTGTATGCCTGTGAAACCTAGGCAGTATACTAGCACCATGCCAGGAAAATGAATCACTTCCATTTGAATTGTCTTGGAAGGATTTTGAAGATCACCTGGCAGCATAAGAAATCAAGATAGTGAGGTCCTCTCTCAAGCTAAACTGCCAAGTGTTCAAGCTCTACTGCAGAGAACACAACGCTGATAGGTTGGTCACATTGTTCGAATGCCAAATGTACACTTGCCACAGAAGGCAAGTGCTCACATAGTGGTCAGAAAAAGTGATATAAGGACACTCTCAAGGTCTCTCTTAAGAACTTTGGAATTGAATGCATAACATGGGAGACACTGGCAAAAGGCATTTCCTTGGCCTGTGCTCTGGAATATAAGTAACCACAGGTCTGCTTGCTCTTTAGCCCAGAAACAGAAACCTGTTTCACTTTGGCTGCAAAACATGGGCAACACAACAGAGTACTGACTCAGCACCAGCAGAGTCTCCTGTAATCTCCTCCTGGCCATTTGCTCGACCCTCTCACCAGACCATGAGCTGAGTTCCAGAAGTAGCCGCTGCAGCCAATTCCAAGGCTCCAGACGTCTCTTTTTCTGGCACAGCCAGCCTGAGGCTGAATCTGTGTCGGCACGGCCCAGGTCTGGGTTCCACTCTCACCCGGTACAACAGACCTTTCCTGTTGACCTTCTAAGCAGTCTTTGGCTGGAAAATGATCTTACCTCATTCTTTTGTGGGGATTGTGGGGAGAAGTCCGGAAAGTTACTGTCTTTCCTCCACCATCTTGGCTCCCTAAATGTATATCTTTTTCTGAACCTCTAGTTCATCACTCCTCTGCCAAGAGATGGGAAGCATGCTTCATCATTAGTGTTTTTAAGTATTAATTGGTAATTGCATTGTTCAGAGTTCTTTTTTTTTTTTTTTTCAGTGAGGCAATTGGGGTTAAGTGACTTGCCCAGGGTCACACAGCTAGTAAGTGTTAAGTGTCTGAGGCCGGATTTGAACTCAGGTACTCCTGAGTCTAGGGCTGGTGCTCTATCCACTGTGCCACCTAGCTGCCCCTGTTCAGAGTTCTTGAAATTTTTCACAGTTGTTTTTACTTTACATTATTATGGTCATCAGGTAAATTATTCTTTTGATTTTGTTCATTTCACTCTGCCTTAGTTCATACAAGTTCTCCCATGTTGCTTTCAATCTATTACATTTACCATTTCTTAAGGATCAATAATATTCCATTATGTTCATATGAGAGGCAGTATGGTGTAAGAGATGTGACTTCTGAGCCCAGAAAAGCTGGATTTCAGTGACTCCTCTGCTGCATGCTGGCTCTTTGGCCCTAAGCAAGGCACTTTACCCTCCACAGTGCTCTAAGCAACTCTCTAAGACTATAAATTGCTAAGATGATTTTGACATGCTTTGGTAGAAGATTTTTACTATATCAGTGAAATATAGGTCTAGTCTCTATCTATATTCACATGGTAATTTATTCAGGCATTCCTGAATTGATGGACACCACTTATTTCCAGTTCTTTACTATAAATAAAAGTGCTACTTTACCTCTGTTTATCAGATTACAAAAAAGGAAAGATAATAAAATATTTTAATTCAAAGAAAGTTTCAATCCTAGAAAAATTCAAGAAGGAAAGATTAAAGAGATGATTAGTGCACATGTAGCCAAAAAAGTGAGCAATACAAAAAGGCAACATGGCTTCACCAAAGAATGTTGATTCCAAACTAGCCTTGTCTCTGTTTTGACAAGGTAACTATACTAGAAGGTCAAGAAAATGCTGTAGATACAGTTTACCTGGATTTTATGAAGCATTTGATAAAGTATCTTTTATGATTTTTGTGTAAAAGATTAAGAGAAATAGATTGTATGGATCTAGAACTGGCTATATAGCTGTATTTTGTTTTGTTTTTTAAATGAATGGATTTTTATTATTTTTTATTTTTTTAAATAATAAACATTTTTATTTATAGTTTTGAGTTCCAAATTTTATCCCTCCTTCCCTCCCTCAACTGGCCCCTCTTTATGGCAGTAAACAATCAGATATGGGTTATACATGTGCAATTATGTAAAACATTACCATATTAGTCTTTTTGTATGAGAAAACTTAAATAAAAGAAAAAAATGAAAGTGAAAAATAGCATGGTTCAGTCTGATCCATCAATATCAGTTCTTTCTTTGAAGGTGGATAGTATGTTTCTTCAGTAGTCCTTTGGGATTGTCTTGGATCATTGTATTGTTGAGAATAGTTGTCATTTACAGGTCTTCATGAAACAATATTTTTCTATCTCTGTGCACAATGTTCTCTTGGTTCTTCACTATACATAAACATACAAGTCTTTCCAGACCTTTCTGAAATCATCCTGCTTGTCATTTCTTATAGCACAATAATATTCTATCACCATCATATACCACAGTTTGTTCAGCCATTCCCCAATTGATAGGCATTCTTTTTCTTTTTCTTTTTTTTTTTTTTTTGGTGAGGCAATTGGGGTTAAGTGACTTGCCCAGGGTCACACAGCTAGTAAGTGTTAAGTGTCTGAGGCCAGATTTGAACTCAGGTACTCCTGAATCCAGAGCCGGTGCTCTATCCACTGCACCACCTAGCTGCCCCGATAGGCATTCTTTTGATTCTAATTCTTAGCCACCACAAAAAGAGTTGTAATAAATATTTTTGTACAAATAGATCTTTTTATCTTTTGGGGGATGTCTTTGGGATATAAACCTAGCAGTGTTATTGCTGGATCAAAGGGTATGTACAGTTTGATAGCCCTTTGGACGTAGTTCCAAATTGCTCTCCAGAATGGTTGGATCTTTTCACAACTCCACCAGTAGTGGATTAGGATCCCAGTTTTCCCACATCCCCTCCAACATCCAATATTTTCCGTTTTTATTTTATTGCTGTATGGCTGGATTTTGCCTGGGTGTTTTAAGTGAAAGTGAATAAAAATAAGTATCAGTGAGAGGGAAGAGCATGGTAGACATGTCAAACCTCGTACTCTGCTGACAGATCCTCAAGAACTAAGGATCACAAACATCTCACAACATATAGCAAAACAAGCTCCAAATGGATACATATCAGACTTAAAGTGTAAGTGACATAAACAAATTAGAAGATAAATGAAGAAATGAGATCTATAGGTAAGGCAAGAGTTCATGACCAAAAAGAAATAGAGAGGATCACAGAAGGTAAAATGGGCAATTTTGATAGCATAAAATTATAGTTCTCTGAACAAGCAATATGGTAACACAGTGAATAGAGTGTCAGGCCTGGAGTCTAGAAGACTCATCTTCCTATATTCAGATCTGGCCTCAAACACTTCCTAGCTGTGTGACCCTGAACAAGTCCCTTAACCTTATTTGCCTCAATTTTCTCAACTGTAAAATGAGCTGGAAAAGGAAATGGCCAACCACTCCAATATCTTTGCCAAGAAAACCCCAAATGGGGTCATAAAGTGTTAAGACACAACTGAAAAACAACTGAACAACAAATAAGCTATACTTATACATAGCACTATATCACATGGGATATAACCAAGAAGAGGATAAGGATTTGCTTCCAGCAAGTAAAATTTAAGGAGAATTTTGCAGTGTCCTCCAAAGACTATACAATCTATGTCTATTCCTCAAAAGAACTTACCTGGTTCTCCCCAGTTGTTAGTGTTCTCTCCACCTAAAAAAAAATAATCACTTATAGGAGATATGACTAGGATTGATCATACCAGAATTGATACCAGGAGCTTAAGAAACCAAGTAATGATAATATTAGAGCATATGAAAGAAACAAGGACAGGACAAGTTGAGTATGTGGAACAAACTAGGCATACCAAGCTATTATGAGAAGAGCCAACCACCAAGAAAGAACTGATGTAGCTAAACAGTTCAAAGCATTTAACTAGCAATGGTCCTATAGCTTGTATTTAAGAGTACTTGGGTTTCAAAACTTTGATGGACATTTTTTTGGAATAAGGTAAATGTGAAGAGGCAGGGGAGGCATGGAGGACAGCCAATATGAAAGCACAAAGATGAGAAATGGAGAATTGTGAATCAAGAAGAATGAGTTAGGCCAGTATGGTTGAATCAAAGAAGGGGGTCAGATTTTGAAGAGCTTTAAATCCTCCCCACAAAAGGGTCACTTTATACTTAATCCTAGAGATAACAGGTGCTACCTGGAGTATAGTGAGTATATGATCAGACCTCTGATTTAAGAAAATCACTTTGGCAACTATGTGGAGGATGGATTGGAGTGGGGAAAAATTTGAGGCAGGGAGAACAATAATAATGATATTGAATAGTGTAGGGGAGAGGTAATGAGAGCCTGAACTAAGGTATTGGCCAGTGTAAAGAATGAATTGTAATTTGGGGTTTCCATGACCACATCTTTACAGTCTGACCATAATGAAGCAAGAAATTAAAAGATTTTATTATCTTTACATTTTTGTAATCTGATAAACAGAGGTAAATTCCATACCTATTTTACCATATTATATTGCTAGGGTCTTAATTAATTAATATTATTTTATTTACACAATTTTTCCTGGGATAAGACTTTTTGTTCACCTGGCTTTGATTATCGATTAGTATCTCTACCTAAGTTTATCCTTTTTCAATCTTTTTGAATCTTCCTGGCTGTCTTTTTTTGTTTGGTTGGTTTTTTGTTTTTTTTTGTGTTGTTTTTTTTTTAAGTGAGGCAATTGGGGTTAAGTGATTTGCCCAGGGTCACACAGCTAGTATGTGTTAAGTGTCTGAGGCTGGATTTGAACTCAGGTATTCCTGACTCCAAGGCCGGTGCTCTATCCACTGAGCCACCTAGCTGCCCCCTTCCTGGCTGTCTTGTCAACAGGTTTGATATAGAGATCATTTATATGTCCATAAAAAGTGGTGATTAATGAAACAGTGCCAACCTGGAGGTTTCTGTTTAGTGGAATATCAGAAGATTTGGCTTTGAGCCTCTTCTGTTGAGCTGTTTAATCAATGACTTGAATGCTTTTAAAAATACTGTTTGTGATACTGAGATTCTATTTGAATTATCTTCTCATTTTTAAAAATCAGTTTGTAGACAATAAGCATTTTGTGCTAAACAGAGAAAATAAGTAGTTTCTTACTTTGCTACATGTTCAGTTGTCACATACCACCTATTTAGCATGTGTTTAAAGGAACTCTTAATTATATGAATGTTTTAATATTTCAGGGAGTACCAGTTGACTTCTTGGTTTTACATGATGTTAACTCAATAATATCCCTTGTGGAAAATAATATACCTATCCAAAATAATGAGTCAGTGAAAGAATATGAAGAAGGTGAAATGGAGACTCTAAATCTAGGTAACAATACTTATTGTGTTTTTTTCCTGTTATACAGAAATTTTCTTTGAACCCTATTTATTAATCTTCTATTATGAAATATAATCATATTTAGTCCTATACAACTAAAGAAATATGCTTTGAAAAAATAAGACTTTTATTTTTTTAATTTTAAAAATTTTTTAAATTAATTAATTAATTATTTTTCCCATTACATGTAAAGATAGTTCTCAACTTTTGTTTATACAAGCTTTCCAATTTCAGATTTTTCTCACTCCCTCCCCTCCCTCACCCCTCCCCTAGACAGCAGGTAATCTGATATAGGTTATATATATTATATATATATATATAACATTAATCCTATTTCTGCATTAGTCATGTTATAAGAGAAAAATCAGAGCAATGATGAAAAACCTCAAAATAGAAAAAACAACAGCACCAAAAACAAAAGAAATAGTATGGTTCATTCAGCATCTATACTCCACAGTTTTTTTTTTTCTTCGATTCGGAGATCGTCTTCTATCATGAGTTCCTTGGAACTCTTCTGTACCATTGCATTGGTGAGAAGAATATAGTCCATCACAGTAGATCAACACTCAATGTTGATGATACTGTGTACAATGTTCTTCTGGTTCTGCTCATCTCACTCATCATCAGCCCACGCAAGACCCTCCAGGTTTCTCTGAACTCCTCCTGCTCATCATTTCTTACAGCACAATAGTATTCCATTGTATTCATATACCACAACTTGTCCAGCCATTCCCCAACTGATGGGCATCCCCTCAACTTCCAATTCCTTGCCACCACATAAAGAGCAGCTATAAATATTTTTGTACATGTGGATCCCTTTCCCTTTCCCATGATTTCTTTGGGAAAAAGACCCAAAAGTGGTATTGCTGGTTCAAAGCTTTGTCGCCCTTTGGGCATAATACCAAATTGCTCTCCAGAATGGTTGGATCAGTTCACAGCTCCACCAACAATGAATTAGTGTTCCAATTTTCCCACAGCTTCTCCAACATTTATTATTTTCCTTTTTTGTCATTTTAGCCATTCTGATAGGTGTCAGGTGGTACCTCAGAGTTGTTTTAATTTGCATCTCTCTAATCAGTAGTGATTTAGAGCATTTTTTCATATGGGAATAGATAGCTTTGGTTTCTTCATCAGAAAACTGCCTGTTCATATCCTTTAACCATTTCTCAATTGGGGAATGGCTTGGATTCTTATAAATTTGATTTAGTTCCCTATCTATTTTAGAGATGAGGCCTTTATCAGAAGTACTGGCCACAAAAATTGTTTGCCAGCTTTCTGCCTCCTAATTTTGGATGCATTGCTTCTGTTTGTACAAAAATTTTTTAATTTAATATAATCAAAATCATCCATTTTGCATTTTATAATATACTCTATCTCTTGTTTGGTCACCCATGGTATCACCTCTTATGTCTAAATCGTGTATCCATTTTGACCTTATTTTAGTATAAGGTGTAAGATGTTGGTCTATGCCTAATTTCTGCCATACTATCTTCCAGTTTTCCCAGCAGTTTTTGTCAAATACTGAGTTCCTATCCCAGAAGCTGGAGTCTTTGGGTTTATTGAACACTACATTACTAGTGTCATTTACTACTGCATTTCCTGTGCCTAGCCTATTCCACTGATCTACCACTCTATTTTTGAGCCAGTACCAGATAGTTTTGATGACTGCCGCTTTATAGCAAAGCTCCAGGTTTGGTACCGCTAACCCACCTTCCTGTGAATTTTTTTTCATTATTTCCCTCGATATTCTTGATTTTTTGTTTTTCCAGATGAATTTTGTTATTATTTTTTCTAGCTCTATAAAATAATTTTTAGGTAGTCTGATTGTATGGTACTGAATAAGTAAATTAATTTAGGCAGTATTGTCATTTTTACTATATTAGCTCTGCCTATCCATGAGCAATTGATATCTTTCCAATTATTTAGATCTGATCTGATTTGTGTGAAGAGTGTTTGATAGTTGTGTTCATAGAGTTCCTGGGTTTGTCTTGGCAAGTAGACTCCCAAGTATTTTATATTATCTACCGTTACTTTAAATGGAATTTCTCTATCTCTTGCTGCTGGACTTTGTTGGTCATGTATAGAAATGCTGATGATTTATGTGGATTTATTTTATATCCTGCTACTTTGCTAAAGTTGTTCATTATTTCAAGTAATTTTTGAGTTGATTCTCTAGGATTCTTTAAGTATACCATCATATCATCTGCAAAGAGTGATAGTTTTGTTTCCTCCTTGCCTATTCTAATTCCTTTAATTCCTTTCTCTTCTCTGATTGCTAAAGCTAACATTTCTAGGACAATATTAAATAATAGGGGTGATAATGGACATCCCTGTTTCACCCCTGATCTTATTGGGAAGGCCTCTAGTTTATCTCCATTGCATATAATGCTTGCTGATGGTTTTAGGTAGATACTGTTTATTATTCTAAGGAAAGCTCCACCTATTCCTAAACTCTCTAGTGTTTTTATTAGGAATGGGTGCTGTATTTTGTCAAAAGCTTTCTCTGCATCTATTGAGATAACCACATGATTTTGGTTGGTTTTCTTATTGATGTGGTTGATTATGTTAATAGTTTTCCTATTGTTGAACCAGCCCTGCATTCCTGTTATAAATCCCACCTGGTCATAGTGTGTTATCCTGGTGATCACTTGCTGTAATCTCCTTGCTAATCATCTTATTTAAGATTTTAGCATCAATATTCATTAGGGAAATTGGTCTATAATTTTCTTTCTCTGTTTTTGCTTTGCCTGGTTTTGGTATCACCACCATATTTGTGTCATAAAACGAATTTGGTAGAGCTCCTTCTTCACTTATTTTTCCAAATAATTTGTATAATATTGCAATTAATTGTTCTTTAAATGTTTGGTAAAATTCACCTGTAAAGCCATCTGGCCCTGGGGATTTTTTCTTAGGGAGTTCATTAATGGCTTGTTCAATTTCTTTTTCTAATATGGGTTTATTTAAGGATTTTTATTTCCTCTTCAGTTAACCTGGGCAGTTTGTATTTTTGTAAATATTCATCCATTTCATTTAGATTGTCAAATTTATTGGCATACAGTTGGGCAAAATAATTCCTAATTATTGATTTAATTTCCACTTCATTGGTGGTAACATCACCCTTTTCATTTTTGATACTGGTGATTTGGTTTTCTACTTTCTTTTTTTTAATCAAATTAAGCAATATTTTATCTATTTTATTGTTTTTTTTTCATAAAACCAGCTCAGTTTTATTGATTAATTCTATAGTTTTTTTTGCTTTCAATCTTATTAATTTCTCCTTTAATTTTCAGGATCTCTAGTATCTAATTGGGGATTTCTAATTTGTTCTTTTTCTAGCTTTTTGAGTTGCATGCCCAATTCATTAATCTCCTCTTTCTCTTTTTTGTTCATGTAAGCATTTAGAGCTATAAATTTTCCCCTAAGCACTGCTTTGGCTGCATCCCATAGATTTTGGTATGTTGTCTCATTATTGTCATTCTCGTGGATATAGTTATTGATTGTTTCTATGATTTGTTGTTTGGCCCATTCATTCTTTAGAATGATATTATTTAGTTTCCAATTGATTTTCATTCTACTTTTCCCTGGCTCTTTCTTACATGTAATTTTTATTGCATCATGATCTGAGAAGGATGCATTTACTATTTCTGCCTTTCTACATTTGACTATGATGTTTTTGTGCCCTAATACATGGTCAATTTTTGAAAATGTGCCATGTACTGCTGAGAAAAAAGGTATATTCCTTTCTATCCCCATTCAATTTTCTCCAGACACCTATCATGTCTAACTTTTCTAGTAATCTATTCACCTCTTTCACTTCTTTCTTATTTATTTTTTGGCTAGATTTATCTAATTCTGAGAGGGGGAGATTCAGATCCCCCACTACTATAGTATTACTGTCTAATTCCTCTTGTAACTCATTTAACTTCTCCTCTAAGAACTTGGATGCTATACCACGTGACACATATATATTTAATATTGATATTACTTCATTATCTATAGTACCTTTTAGCAAGATGTAATTTCCTTCCTTATCTCTTTTAATGAGATCTATTTTTGCCTGTGCTTTGTCTGAGATAAGGATTGCTACCCCTGCTTTTTTGCTTTAGCTGAAGCATAATATATTCTGCTCCAGCCTTTTACCTTTACTCTGTGTATATCTCTCTGCTTCAGATGTGTTTCTTGTAAACAGCATATTGTAGGATTCTGGTTTTAAATCCACTCTGCAATTCGCTTCCGTTGTATAGCAGAGTTCATCCCATTCACATTCACAGTTATTATTCCTGACTGTCTATTCCCCTCCCTTTTATTTACTCCCTTTGTACTTTTCCCCCCTTCTTTCACCCTATTCCTCCTCACCGACATTTTACTTCTTACCCCTGCCTCCCCCAATCTGCCCTCCCTTTTTATCACCCCCCTCTCTTTTCTTTACCCTTTTCTCCCTTGCTTTTGTCCTCCCTTCTGTCAGTCGCCCCCTTTCCCTTCCCCTTTTGCTTCCCTAAAGAATGTGCTAAGTTTCTTTGTCCCAATGAACGTATATGTTATTCCCTCTTTGAATCAAATCTAATGAGATTAGGGTTGAAACAATGTTCCCCCTCCTTTCTTTCCCTCTATTGTAATAGGTTTTTTTTTCCACCTCTTCATATAATTCATCCCATTCCACCTCCCCTTTCCTTCCCTCCCCTTAGACTCCCTTTTTAACCCCTTAATTTTTTTTGTATCATCACATCAAAGACAATTTATATTTATACCCTCTGTGTAAACTCCTTCTCTCTCCCCAAATACATTTACAGTTCTTAAGAGTTATGAGTATTATCTTCCCGTGTAGGGATATAAGCAGTTTAACCTAATTGAGTAACCCTTTTTTTTTCCCCTCTGTTTACCTTTTTAAACTTCTCTTGAGTCTTATATGTTAAGATTGAATTTTCTATTCAGTTCTGGTCTTTTCACCAGGAAAGATTGAAAGTCTCCAATGTCATTAAATGTCCATCTTTTCCCCTGAAAGAGAATGATCAGTTTTGCTGGGTAATAGATTCTTGGCTGCAATCCAAGCTCCTTTGCCTTCCGGAATATCATATTCCAAGCCTTGCGGTCCTTTAATGTTGAAGCTGCCAGGTCCTGAGCAATCCTGACTGTGGCTCCATGATATTTAAATTGCTTCTTTCTGGCTGCTTGGAGTATTTTCTCCTTTACCTGATAATTCTGGAATTTGGCTACAATATTCCTTGGAGTTTTCCTTTTGGTGTCTCTTTCAGGAGGTGATTGGTGGATTCTATCAATGATGATTTTATCCTCTGATTCTATGATATCAGGGCAGTTCTCCTTAATAATTTCCTGGAACATGGTATCTAGATTCTTTTTCTGGTCATGGCTTTCAGGTAGACCAATGATTCTCAAATTGTCTCTCCTCGATCTGTTTTCCAGATCAGTTGTCTTTCCAATGAGGTATTTCACATTTTCTTCTATTTTTTCATTCTTTTGATTCTGCTTGACTGATTCCTGGTGTCTCATGGATTCCTTATCTTCCACCTGACCAATTTTAATTTTTAAGGCATTGTTTTCTTCAGTGAGATTATGCACCTTTTTTTCCATTTGGCCAAGTGAATTTTTTAAGGCATTGTTTTCTTCAATGAGATTATGCACCTTTTTTTCCATTTGGCCAGTCAATTTTTGTGCTTCCTTTTCCAAGCTGCTGATTCTTTTTTCATAGTTTTCTTGTTTTGCTTTCATTTCTCTCCCCATTTTTTCTTCTACCTCTCTCAATTGATTTTTTAAAAATTAATTAATTAATTTTTTTTTTAGTGAGGCAATTGGGGTTAAGTGACTTGCCCAGGGTCACACAGCTAGTAAGTGTTAAGTGTCTGAGACTGGATTTGAACTCAGGTACTCCTGACTCCAGGGCCGGTGCTCTATCCACTGGGCCACCTAGCTGCCCCCTCAATTGATTTTTAAAATCCTTTTTGAGCTCTTCCAGGAAGGCTTTCTGTTCTTGAGTCCAATTCACATTCCCTCGTGAGGCTTCACATGTAGGCAATTTGAGGGTATTGTCCTCATCTGAGTTTGCGTTGGCTTCTTCCCTATTGATACAGAAGCTCTCAATGGAGAGGGCTCTTTTTTGCTTCTTACTCATTATTGCAGCTTATTTATTTATTTTTTAAGTTGAAGTCTGCTCTGGGGGCACCAGGGTCCCTGTTTTGGGCTTCTTGTGCAGGGGTATAGGTGCTATATGACCGTCTTTTTACTCTGAGGCCTTTATAGTGTGTGCAGTTCGCCCCCCTGCACTTCCTGTCTGAGCGCTCGGCCAGGCACCTGATCCCGGCGCCTGATCCCGCCCCTACCTGTTCTTGGTCCTCCCGGCCGGTGCAGGTAGGTTTTTCCACTGTCCTTTTTTTTTTTTTTTTTAATGTATGAGGTATTTTATTTTTTCCATTACATGTAAAGATAGTTCTCAACTTTTGTTTATACATGCTTTACAATTTCAGATTTTTCTCCCTCCCACCCCTCCTTCCCCCCTCACCTAGACAGCAGGTAATCTGATATAGGTTATATCTATATATCTCTATACATATACATATACATATCTATATAGATATAGATATATATACACACACACATATATATACACATAATAACATTAATCCTATTTCTGCATTAATCCTGTTACAAGAGAAAGAATCAGAGCAGTGATGCAAAGCCTCAAAATAGGAAGAAAAAAAACAAACCAGCAGCACCCAAAACAAAAGAAATAATATGGTTCAATCAGCATCTATACTCCACAGTTCTTTCTTTCTTTTTTCTTGGATTTGGAGATCCTCTTCTATCATGAGTTCCCTGGAACTCTTCTGTACCATTGCATTGGTGAGAAGAATATAGTCCATCACAGCAGGTCAACACTCAATGTTGATGATACTGTGTACAATGTTCTTCTGGTTCTGCTCATCTCACTCATCATCAGCTCACGCAAGACCCTCCAGGTTTCTCTGAACTCTTCCTGCTCATCATTTCTTACAGCACAATAGTATTCCATTGTATTCATATACCACAACTTGTCCAGCCATTCCCCAACTGATGGGCACCCCCTCAACTTCCAATTCCTTGCTACCACGTAAAGAGCAGCTATAAATATTTTTGTACATGTTCCACTGTCCTTCTTGGCCACCAGATTTTTGAACCAGGTTCCAGGGGCCTCAGTTGTTCGGCTGTGGCCCGCAGCTCTTGCTGACTTGCCCCGACCCCCTTGGCGCTGGGTTGCTGCCCTGCACTGGGCCTCCCTTTTGCCCAAGTCAGACCGACCTTTTCCTGAAGTCTTCTAAATTATCTCTGGTTGGAAGACTGTGTCTCTCTGTCTCTTTGCAGGTTCTGTAGTTTCAGAATCTGTCCAGAGGCTTGATTTAATGTTCTTTTTGAGGGAATAGAAGGAGAGCTCAGGCAGCTTGCTGCTTCCTTTCCGCCATCTTGGCTCCCCAAAATAAGAATTTTAAAGTCAAAGCTATGAAATCACTACACTTTTCATTATAATATTGGACAGTGATATCCAGGCTTAGGGTACATGTTGATTGTCTTGTCTATAGATTTTTGGAAAATTTAGTTGAGCATCAGTTCTTTTTGGCTTTTGGCCGATTTGTTGGCAAAGATTTCCATGTACTAGAATGCTTTCATATTTTATTTTAGTATTTTAAATAATAATATCTCATATATTTAAATAATAATATCTCAAACAAAGAGCTTTATATGCATTAACTCAATTGATCCTCACTACAGCCCTTTGAAGTAGGTACTATTATTATCTCCCCTTTAGTGATAAGGAAGCTGAAGCTTAGAGAGTTTAAGAGAGTGGCCAAGGGTTACACAGCTAGCAAGTATCTGAGATGGAATTTTAACTCAGGTCTTCTTGACTTCTAAGACTCCTCAAAGTCATACCCTGATAACTCATTGTGGCATGGATATGACCTTGAGGTTTTTTTAAATTAAATGAAATTTTCTTTTCTTTTCAGCTCTGCATTTTCTTTCTTCCCTATCTGTCCGTCCTCCCTCCAACTAAGAAATCAAGGAAAACAAAAGGCTCATTACAAACATCCATAGTCAATGTGTTTTACATTTTTGCATTGGCCATGACTAAAAAGAAAAAATTACAGTTTGTACTCTGAGTTCATTGTCTTTTTTTTTTTTTTAAGTGAGGCAATTGAGGTTATGTGACTTGCCCAGGGTCACACAGCTAGTAAGTGTTAAGTGTCTGAGGCCGGATTTGAACTCAGGAACTCCTGACTCCAGGTCCAGTATTCTATCCACTGTGCCACCTGGCTGCCCCTTCATTGTCTTTTTATTAGGTGGTCAGTAGTATATTTTATCATTAGTACTCTGAAATAATGTTCCTAAGTCTTTCAAGGTTGTTTGTTTTTATAATACTGCTCTTATTATATAAAGTGTTTTCCTGGTTCTGTTCACTTCATTTACATTAGTTTATACAGATCTTCCCATAGTTCTTTGAAACCATACACATCATCATTTCTTATAGAACAATAGTATTCCATCTTACACATATATCATACTGTTCAGCCATTTACCAATTGATGGGCATCCTCTCGATTTCCAATTCTTTGCCAGCACAAAAAGAGCTGGTATAAATATTTCTGTACATATGACCTTTTCCTCTTTTTTAATTTCTTTGGGGTATAAACATAGTAGTAGTGTCTCTGGGTAAAAGGATATGCACAGTTCATGTGCTTTTTAGACAGCTTCAAAATGCTTTCCAGAATAGTTAAACCAGTTCACAGCTCCACCTACAATGCATGTTTTCCCACTTATTATATTTTATTCAGATAGAATTCCATGCTTATTTTGCCATAACCCTTCTCATGTTTTGTTAATCTGATAGAAGATAATAACTTCAAATAGAACCTCAGAGTTGTTTTATATTGCACTTCTTTATTAGAGATTTAGAGCCTTTTAAAAATGTCTATTGATAGCATGGATTTTATCCTCTGAAAACTGCCTGCTTTTATCCTTTGATCATTTGTCAGTTGGAAAATGGCTCTTCTTATAAATTTGGATCATTTCTCTATTAATAGAAATAATACCTTTATCAGAGAAATTTGCTTTAAAGCTTCCCCCTCCACAGTGTTCTGCTTCTCTTCTAACTTAGCTGCATTGATTTTCCTTGTGCAAAACCTTTTAAAAATCTTATGTTATCAAAATTGCCCATTTTACCTTCTGTGATCCTCTTTATCTCTTGTTTGGTCATGAACTCTTGCCCCACTCATAGATCTAATTTCTTCCTTGATCTTATTTATTTATAATGTCCCTTACTTTGTCACTTGTTTATGATATCACTTTATGTCTAAAACATATCCGTTTGGAGCTTGTTTTGCTTATGTTGTGAGATGTTGGTGATCCTTAGTTCTTAAGGGTCTGCCAGAAGATCTGCAGAGTACAAGCTTTGACATGTTCTACCATGCTCTTCCTTCTTACTAATACTTATTTTATTCACTTTCACTAAAAACATCTAGGCAAAATCCAGCCATGCTGGATATAGTTATTATATGGATATAGTTCCATATAATTATATTTTATATCTCTCCATCCTTTACACAAAAATCATAAAAGATATTTTATCAAACGTTTCATAAAATCTAGGTAAACTATATCTATCTGCAGCATTTTCTTGATCTTCTAGTTTGGTTATCTTGTCAAAAAAGAGACAAGGCTAGTTTGGCATTACCAATTTTTTAAGATTCACTTTTTAAATTTTGAGTTCCAAATTCTCTCCCTTACTCAAGCCCCTCCACCCATTGAGAAGGCAAGAAATATGATACCAATTATACATATTAAGTCATATAAAACATTTCAATATTAGCTATGTTGCAAAAACAAAACAAAACAAAAAGAAAAATAAAGTGGAAAAATATCCTTCAATCTGTATTCAGAGTTCATCAGTTCTTTCTCTGGATATGGATGGAATTTTTCATCATGAATCCTATATAATTGTGGATTATTTTATTGATCAGCATAATTTTCACAAATGATCATTGTTATAATATTGCTGTTATCATATGTTATGTTCTCCTGTTTCTGCTTACTTCACTTTGCATCAACTCATGTAAGTCTTCCAAGACTTTTCTAAAGTATTCTGCTCATCATTTCTTATAGCACAATAGTGTTCCATCACAATCATATATCACAACTTATTCAGCCATTCCCTACTTGATAGACATTCCCTCAGTTTCCAATTCTTTATCATCACACTAAGAGCTGCTATAAATATTTTTGTATATGAGTTTTTTCATTTTTCTTTGATCTCTTTGGGATACACGCCTAGGTCAATGGGTTTGTACCATTTTATAACCCTTTGGGCATAGTTCCAAATTATTCTCCAGAATGGTTGGACCAGTTCACAACTTCTCCAGCAGTGCTTTAGTGTAGCTATTTTTCCATATCCCCTACATTTTTTGTCATTTTTCCATTGGCCAATCTGGTAGGTGTAAGGTTGTACCTCAGAGTTGTTTTAATTTGCATTTCTCTAATCAGTAGTGATTTAGAACATTTTCATGTGATTATTGATTGCTTTGATTTCTTTTTCTGAAAACTTCCTTTTCATAGCTTTTGACCATTTATCAATTGAGGAATAGCTCTTTTTTAAATAAATGTCTTATTTCCTTGTAATTTTTAGAAATGTGTCCTTTATCAGAAAAACTTGATGTAAAATTTTTCATTCCCCCCCTTCCTATGTTTCGTCTAATTCTGATTGCATTGGCATTGTTTGTGCAAACCCTATCATTCTCTGTCTCTCTTTTGGTCATTAATTCTTCCTTTATCCATAGATCTGACAGGTAATTTTCCCCTATGCTCTACTGATTTACTTATATCACCCTTTATGTCTAAATCATATACCCATTTTGACTTTATCTTGTATATGGTGTGGCATGTTGGTTTGTGCCTAGTTTCTGCTAGATTACTTTCCAAATTTCCCAGAATAATGAGTTCTTGCCCCCAGAGTTTGGATTTCTGGGTTTATCAAACACTAGAATGCTATGGTCATTTACTTCTGTGTATTGTAGACCTAATTTGTTCCACTGATCCACCACTCTGTTTTTGAGCCAGTACCAGCTTTTAAAAATTATTGCTATCTTGTAATAGTTTGAAATCTGATACTGCTAGGTCTCTTTCCTTTACTTTTTTCCCATTTATTCCCTTTATATTCTAATCCTTTTTTTCTTCCCATTGAATTTTGTTATTATATTTTCTATCTCTATTAAAAAAATTTTGGTATGGTTTGATTGGTATGACACTGAATAAGGAAATTAATTTAGACAGTATTATCCTTTTCATTTTATTGGCTTGGCCTACCCCATGAGCAATTAATAGTTTTCTAATTATTTAAATCTATATTTGCCTAAAAAGCATTTATAATTATATTCATATAGTTCCTGAGTTTGTCTTGGCAGGGAGACACTCAAGTATTTTATATTGTCTGCAGTTATTTTCAATGGAATTTCTCTTTCTTTGTTGCTGCTGGACTTTGTTGGTAACATATAGAAATGCTGCTGGTTTCTGGTGGTTTATTTTATATCCTTCAACTGGCTTTTGGTTTATTCTCTAGGCTCTAAAATATACCATTATATTGTTTCCAAAGAGTGATAATTTTGTTTATGGCCTCTTCTTATTAGTTCAATTTCTTTTTCATGCCCTATTGATATATTTTTCACTTCTAGCACAATATTGGATAATACTAGTGATAATGGGCATCCTTGCTTTACCCATGATCTTATTGAGAAGGCTTCTGGTTGGTCTCCATTATAAGTAATGATTGTTCTGGATTTTAGACACTTTTTTCACAATTTTAAATCATTCTACCCTCCATAGAGTCTATGGCATTAATCAATCAACAAGTGTTTAATAACTAATATGCGCCAGGTTTTGTGCTCACATACCCTCTGGGTGTAGGCATTATAAATGTTATTATTCCATTTTATGGATGAGGAAAATGAGGTTCGAGGAGAGTAATTTCCCGACACACATAACTAATAAATATCAAGGTTAGTATTTGAACACAGGACCCTTCTGTGTCCAAGTCTGTTATTCTTGTAGTATGTTTCTTCTTATATCTGAACAAGAATCTCCTCTAAAACATCTCTGTAAATTAGTTATTTTATCTCATCTAGAGGAGCTCTAGGGAAGGGGAACTCTTTGTGAACAGCTCTTATTGCTAGCAAACATTTGCTTAAATCATCCTCTTTGAAACTTTGCTCCTTTGCTTCTAGCTCAACCCTCAGAGCTCAAGTGCAAAAAATGTATATCTAGTCTTAATTCTGCCACTAACTGTTTAAATCACTTCTTATTAATCCAATTGGTCACTCACTCATCCTGTATTAAATATGAAGGCATGAAAGGACTAGCATTATCTTGTTGTTTGTTTGTTTGTTTGTTTTTAGTGAGGCGATTGGGGTTAAGTGACTTGCCCAGGGTCACACAGCTAGTAAGTGTTAAGTGTCTGAGGCTGGATTTGAACTCAGGTACTCCTGACTCCAGGGCCGGTGCTCTATCCACTGCGCCATCTAGCTGCCCCCGGACTAGCATTATCTTGACACAGCTTCTTTCCTCCCTCCTACAACATGAGAAGACATTACCTAAAAGAAGAAAAAGTTGCTTCCATAACCTGAATGGCTTATATGATTGGCCCCAGTCCTTCATATAGCTTCTTTCCTTTACCCTGCACCTACACACCATCTAGCCAACATTGGTTAGGTTTAAAACAAAGCTATTCCTAGGACTTGATTGGTCATGGCTTCCCTGATAGAATTTCCTCATCATCTGCAGGAAAAAAAAAAGAGTCCTCGCTACATGGAATCTAGCCTCTTAACCTTGGTGGATTTCTGAAGTCCACATAAGTAACCTTTACCCTATTCTGCTGACCAGATGCATTTCCACATGGAGATAAAGGTGGGCCATGTCTTGAGAAGCTAAATACTGTTATCCGTTTCTGGGTTATATTAAATATTCAATTACTTTCAAGTTCTTCATTTTTTCCCAACATTGAACTTGAACTAAGAGAACTAAGAGAATGCCTCAAATATAGTAAAAACATGAAATATTGGATGTTGGAGGGGATGTGGGAAAGCTGGGATGCTAATCCACTGTTAACTGGAGTTGTGAAAAGATCCAGCCATTCTGGAGAGCAACTTGGAACTATGTGCAAAGGGCTATAGAACTGTGCATACCCTTTGATCCAGCAATACCACTGCTGGGTTTATATCTGAAAGATATCCCCCAAAAGAGGAAAACACCTATTTCTAAAAAAATATTTATAGCAGCTCTTTTTGTGGTGACTAAGAATTGGAAATCAAAGGAATGCCGATCGATTGGGGAATGGCTAAATAAGCTGTGGTATATGATGGTGATGGAATGCTACAAAAAATGACAAGCAGGATGATTTCAGAAAGACTTGTATAAACTTATGTATAGTGAAGTGAGCAGAAATGAGAACATTGTGCACAGAGATAGCAATACTGTTTGATGAAGTGTGACTTAACGATTCTCAGCAATACAATGATCCAAGACAATCCCAAAGGACTATTGATGAAACATACTATCGGGGCAGCTAGGTGGCACAGTGGATAGAGCACTGGCCCTGGAGTCAGGAGGACCTGAGTTCAAATCCGGCCTCAGACACTTAAGACTTACTAGCTGTGTGACCCTGGGCAAGTCACTTAATACCAATTGCCTTGCCAAAAAAGAAAAAGAAAGAAAGAAACATACTATCCACCTCCAAAGAAAGAATGAAAGAACTGATATTGTTTGAACACAGACTAAAGTATGCTATTTTTCACTTTCTTTCATTTTTTCTCTTATTCAGGTTTTTTTGTACAAAATGACTAATATGGTAATGTTTTACATAATTGCACATGTATAAACTATATCTAATTGCTTGCCGCCTTAAGGGATAGGGGAGGGAGGGAAGAAGGAATAAAAATTGGAACTCAAAATTATAAATACAAATGTTTATTATTAAAAAAAAAAGTCATGTCTCTGACAGTAAGATTACAGCAAACTGATGCCAGAAACTTTTAGGGGCTCACCTTGAGATGATTGGCATGGACAATGACTTCTCATCTCCTGACTATTTCATTTCGACTAGTTGGTATTCATTTTCTACATATTGTTTTGAATACTCCAGTTATATCAGGCTGCTTCTAGACAAGCCTCCTAGGTTTGGGATAGGAGAGAAATCAAACAACCAAGGCACAGATCAATTCAAAGAAAACAAAGTTTTTACTTAATAAACTACATAAAAGATTAAAAAAATCAATTCAAGGTTAAAGGTTTCAAGGTTCAAGTCAGACACAGGGTTTGTGTTTGACAAAATTTCCCTTACCATTCATGATCTCTGTAGGTGTGTCCTGGAAAGGAAGGATCAAGTCTTCACAGAAGGAAAATTACATTAAATCTCAGCAGCATTGCCCATCAAGTTCAGGGGTCTTATATATTTTGTGGGGGAGGGTGGGGAATAACACATCAGCAGAGCAACCTTACTATGGGTCACCAGCTATATTCCCCAGTTCTATTTCATTGCCTCATAAGGTGAAATGAGACAACATGGAACTAGGCTTCATACAATTTAGAGAGTATAGATTTACATTTTATGGTAGCATACCTGTTGTCCAGACTATAGATTTTTCCAGTGAAATGACCTGTTATAAAGAGGCTGTGCCCAGAATTGAATAAAAGAAAAAAAAATGGTTCAGTTTGCCTTTGGAAACTGCAAAGTTCTTTTAATCCCATGTTTCTCCTTGGAAAAAAAAAAGTTCATCTTTTTATTACCAGTTGTCTTTTGGTTTTGTTGTATGTGAGTCATGAAACACTGCAGTTTCCAAAGAAGTGAAAATGAGGATTATCCAAAAGGCAATGAAGTCTCCCATAGTGGACATGAGTAAGCTACAACTCATTATAAACAAGAATGACAGTGAAGAGGTGGTATAAAAAATTGTATCAAAGAAATGAATGAGCAAAAAGGGAGAAAGGCTGCATTTCTTAGAACAAGGGATAACTAATAGAAAGCCTCCAATATCCACTGATATCTTCATGCTGTCAGGAAAAAATGAGGAAGACCCCTAACACATAGCATCATTTCCCTCTGCTGAATTTATGGAAAGATGTGGATAAGTTACAATGGGCAGGCTTGCCAGGTTGGAGTTAACATTGTTGTACAGAACATCCATACTGATGAGATTATTGGTCTTTTTGGTCATTGACTATTTAATTGTAGGTAAATACAGCTTTATTAACAACAAAGTGGCGTTATAAATAGTTTAATGTAAAAGTTAAAGCATTGTTGCTGGATTCCACATATTACCATTAAAATCAATCTCAATTTTTGGGCCATGGATAGACTCATGTAAATTGAAGATCTAGACCCTTGAAGAGGGGTCTAAATTATCACATATTTCATGTTAGATCACCTTGAATTCACAAGTTTTACTATATTATTTTTTGTATTTGCTTTTAAGATTAACTTTAAATCTTTTTTTTCCCATTTCACATACTATTTAATCCTTTTAAAACATTATAGATATTCAAGATGATCAAGTGGTTGAAACAGTTAACAGAGACAGTAAGAGAAATTTGCCTTTGGAACTGATAATAGACCTAACTGAGGAAACATTTAACAGCATAATAATGAATACTTCTAGCAGCATAATATTATTTTATGCTAATTGTAAGTATATCATTCAAAATAAAAATTTTATTTCAAACTGTAGCTATATTATTTTCTGTGAAATGCTTAATTTTGTCTTCAGACCTGTCCAATGTTTAAAAACATACTAAATACATTTAGAGTCAAAAGCCTTACTTATTAAAAAGTTAAATTCAGTTATTAAATAGAACAAATTATCAAAGAAATTTTGGGGGTAATTTTATATTTTGTTGTTAGAGTACCATATAATTGATTTTGAGTACCATATAATTTATATTGAGAAGTCTATAAATTTGATAGAAGTGTGCTATTTAAATTTTGAAAAATAAAGTAATTCATCTTTTTTTATTATCAAGGACAGTTTGAGATACTCAATATTTATTTGGAATTTTCCTATTGGAATTTTCCAAAAAGTATTAGAATTTTTAAACACATTCATACAATTTAAGAAGTAACTGTTTGCTATATCAAATTGCTTGCTTTCTTGGGGAAGAGGGAGAGAAGGGAGGGAGGGAGAAAAATTTGGAACTCAAAATTTTACAAAAACACATGTTGAAAACTATCCTTACATATGTGTGTATCTATACATAGATATGCATATATATATATATATACACACACACATTTTTTTTTCATGTGCAGGGGAAGCAGTGTCCTTGGCATTTTTGCAGTCCTATGTTGATGTGGCAATTAAATTGAAAGGTATTGTACTGAGGTGAAATAATTTCTCTGTCTCTATCTCTTTATCTATATCTATAATCTATCATTTAACAGAAAACTCAAGACAAACCTAATCACACTATGATTATATCCCCATAATTACATTTATGGTAATAAAAAATCTTTTGCAAAGACACTGTTCAAAATAATTTCAGTATGAAAGCATGACTTGCTAGAAAGTAGGTACTTCAGCATATATGTCAACTACTCTATTTGAATGGCCAGATAACCCTGTGGTCATTAATTGCCCAAGGTTGTATAGGCATTCTTTCATAAGCTAGAATACACATACACACAGAGATACATATATATGTGTGCATATTTATATACACATACACATATATGTATATGTGTGCATATGTGTATGTGTGTACATTCATACACACAGGCTCTTTGGCTACACTACATAGCTCAAATCATAACCAAATCACAATCTACAGGGGAGAAAGAACTTCCTAGAAAGCAAATAATGCTCTGTTTTATATTGTTATTATTATTGTATTAAAATATTATGTATAACTAGTTACTGATGATTAAAGATGATGATAAATGTAATAATTTATTAATAATTATAGATATATTTCATTATTAACAATGTTATTAATAAGCATGTATTTATTATTAAGTAGCAATGAACTGGAAAATAATAACATTGAGTTAGATTGATCACACTATATAAAAGAGTAGCGTAGAGTTAGATCTATTTGTGACTGATGTGGTAACAAAGTACTATTTTGGCACACAGATCTCCTTAAGTTAAGTTAAGATAGATTACTCCACCTAATTGAGTGTGTATGTTGTTCCCTCTTTGAGCCAACTCTGATGAGAGTAAGGTCTTTGAGCCCATTCTTTTTTTTGTGTGTGTGAAGCAATTGTTGTTAAGTGACTTGCCCAGGGTCACACAGCTAGTAAGTGTCAAGTGTCTGAGACCAGATTTGAACTCAGGTCCTTCTGAATCCATGGCCGGTGCTCTATCCACTGCGCCACCTAGCTGCTCCACCTTTGAGCCCATTCTGATGAGTGTAAGGTTCATGCACTGCCCCATTCCTCCCCCATTTCTCCCCCCCACTCCATAAGCCCTTTATTGCTTCTTTTATGTGATATTTCACCCCATTCTACCTCTCCCCTTTCCCCTCCCCTAGTGCATTCCTCTGCCCCCTCAATTTTACCCTAAAGATGTCATCATGGGGAAGCTAGATGACACAGGACCCAAGAGGACCTGAGCCCAAATCCAGCCTCAGACACAAGACACTCACCATCTCCACGACCCGAGGCATACTACTGAACCCTGACCACCCCACAAAAAAAAGATAAAAAATAAATGCTTTATAGATATACTGTGCCCTCTTTCTAAATTTATTCCTGTCATCTGTCCTAATACTGAGAAAGTTCTTATTCCCATGTAGGAATGTAAACACTTTAACCTTTTAACATCCCTCATTATTTTTTCTGTTTACCTTTTTATGCTTCTCTAGGGTCTTGCATTTGAAAGTCAAATTTTCTATTCAGTTCAGGTAATTTCATCACGAATACCTGAAAGTCCTCTTTTTCACTGAAGTCCCATTTTCCCCCTCAAGATGATTCTTAGTTGTAATCCCAATTCCTTTGCCCTCCAGAATATCATATTCCTTGCCCTCTAATCCTTTAATGTAGAAGTCACTAGATCTTGTGCTATTCTGACTGGGGCTCCACAGTACTTGAATTGTTTCTTTCTGGCTGGTTGCAATATTTTCTCCTTGACCTGGGAGCTCTGGAATTTGACTGTAATATTCCTGGAAATTTTCATTTTGGGATCTCTTTCAGGAGGTAATTGGTGGATTTTTTTCAATTTCTATTTTACCTTTTGTTTCTAGAATATCAGGGCAATTTTCCCTGACAGTCTCTTGGAAGATGATGTCTAAGCTTGTTCCTTGATCATGGTTTTCAGGTATTCCATTGATTTTCAAATTATCTCTCCTGTATCTATTTTCCAGATCAGCAGTTTTTCCAAGAAGATATTTCATATTGCCCTCTTATTTTTTTTTATTCATTTAGATTTGCTTTATTGTGTCTTGGTTTCTCATAAAGTCACTAGCTTCCATTTGTTCAATCCTAATTCTTTGGGATTGTGTCTGCGGCCGGATTTGAACTCAGGTGCTTCTGAATCCAGGGGCGGTGCTCTATCCACTGCGCCACCTAGATGCCCCCTCAGAGTCCTTTTTTGAGTGCTTCTATGGCCTGAGACCAATTCATATTTTTCTTGGAAGCTTTGGATGTAGGAGCCCTGATGTTGCTATCTTCTTCTGAGAGTGCACCTCAATCTTCCTTGTCACTAAAGAAACTTTCTATGGTCTGCATCTTTCTCTGTCTGCTCATTTTGCTCCCTTATTTCTTGGCTTTTAACTCCTTCTTAAAGTGAGGTGCTGCTTCCAGGATGTACTGTCCCAAGCTTCAGCGGGTTCCAGGTGGTACAATTTAAGGAGGGGCTCTTGAGGTGTAGGTGTTTCACAATTTTTGTTTAAGACCTTTTCTATATTCTTGATAAAGTTTTGTGCAGATACCTCACAGATTTATATATACAGCCTAGTCTCTCCTATTAGCTTCAGGCCCATATTACCAGTTGGTCTATTAGATTATATTTAGATGATTCTGGCAGTCCCAGAAACTTCTCAAAAATCAACACGAGCCAAACAGAATTTATTACTTTCCCCCTACCCCACCTCAAAAAAAAAAAAAGTTCTACCTTCTTCTGAACTTTCCTATTCTTTTGTTAGCTCAGTGTTATCTGTAACTCTTTACTCTCCTTCATTCATCTCATATATATCGAATCTACTGAATCAAGAGATTCTTTTTCTCTCTACTAATAGTTATCTTCTTAGCTCAGGCTTTCCTCTCACTTAGATTATTTTAACATATTCCTAACTAGGCTCTCTACTTCAAGGGTTTCATCATTAAGCATAGATCTGTGTCCGTCTCCTACTTGATGAATTCCAGGCACTGTTGTTGTCTCTAGGATTAAATATCACTTTCTATATTTATCTTTTAAAGCCCTACAAGACCTAGTCTTTCTAGCTTCATTTTATATTGCTTCCTCTCCTGACCTTTGCAAATGCAGGCAAATTGGTCTTGTCTCTGCTGTCCCATTTCTGTGTCTTTGAATTAGATGCCCTCCAGACTTCCTGGGATGTATTCCCTTCTCACTTTCACCTTACAAAGCTCTACCTTCAAGGTGAAGCTTATGCACCACTTTATAAATGTAGCTCTTCCTGATCTTCTCATCTACTAGTGTCTTTCTTCCAAAAACTAGCTTGTATTAAACTATTTTGTATTTATCATATTATATTTTATGTGCACATATATACACATGTAGTTTATTTCATTAGAATGTAAGCTTCTTGAAATAGTTTCATTCTTTGTATGTCCATATACATATATATGTGTATATGTGTTTGTATATATGTGGTTTTTGTGTGTGTATTCCTAACATAATTTCTGGCATATAATGATTGCACAATGTTGCTCACTTCACTCAGCATCAGTCCACTTAAGTCTTTCCAGGTTTTTCTGAAATCTGCCTGCTCATCATTTCTTACAGCACAATAGTATTCCATTACAATCATATTCCACGACTTGTTTAGTGCCCCTTAATTTCCAGTTTTTGCCATCACAAAGAGAGCTGCTAGCAATATTTTTTATATGTGGGTCCTTTTCCCCTTTTTTATGATCTCCTTGGGATATAGACCTAGTAGTGGTATTACTGGGTCAAGGGGTATGCCCAGCCCTATAGCCCTTTAGGCATAGTTCCAAATTGCTCTCCAGAATGGTTGGATCAGTTCACAACTCCACCAACAAAGCATTAGTGTTCTAATTTTCCCACATCTCCAACATTTATCATTTTCCTTTTTTGTCATATTAGCCAATCTGCTATGTGTCAGGGTGGTACCTCAGAATTGTTTTAATTTGCATTTCTGTAATCAATAGTGATTTAGAACACTTTTTTTCATATGATAATAGGTAGCTTTAGCTTTGATTCCTTCATCTGAAAACTGCCTGTTCATATCCCAAGGTCCGCTCTCCAGGAAGACCCTCGGGTTGTTTCCCCACCGTAGCCCCCAGCACCTCCTCTGGTACTGCTCTCCTCCGCAGGCCTCTCCCCTCCTCGGACCTCCCCGAGGTCTCAGCCCTCCTGGGCCCCGGCCCAGCCCAGAACAATACACTCACCATCGAATGACTTGTATTCTTATAAATTTGATTCAGTTCTCTATATATTTGGGAAATGAGACCTTTTTCAGGAACACTGGCTGTAAAAATTGTTTTCCCAGATTTCTGCTTTCCTTCTAATCTTGGATGCATTGCCCCTGTTTGTACAATACCTTTTAAATTTAAGGTAATCAACAGGATCCATTTTGTATTTCATAATATTCTCTATCTCTTGTTTGGTCATAAATTCTTCTGCTCTCTGCCTATGATATCACCCTTTATGTATAAATCATGTGCCCATTTTGACCTTATTTTGGTTTACAGTGTAAGATGTTGGTCTGTGCCTAGTTTTTGCCATACTATCTTCCAGTTTTCCCAGCAGTTTTTGTCAAATACTGAGTTCTTATCCCAGAAGCTGGGGACTTTGGGTTTATCAAGCAGTAGATTTCTATAGCCATTTACAACTGTCTCCTGGGCCTAACCTATTCCACTGATCCACCACTCTATTTCTCAGCCAGTACCAGTTTTGATGACTTCCACTATGTAAAGCTATAGTTTTAGATTTGGTATGGCTAGCCCATCTTCCTGTGCATTTTTTTAGTTTCCTTGATATTTTGACATTTTGTTCTTCCAAATGAATTTTGTTATTATTTTTTCTAGCTCTATAAAACAATTTTAGGTGGTTTGATTCATATGACACTGAATAAATAAATTAATTTGGGTAGAATTGTCATTTTTAGTATATATTAGCTCAGCCTGCTCTTGGGCAGTTGATATTTTTCCAGTTGTTTAGATCTGATTTTATTTGTGTGAAAAGTGTTTTGTAATTGTGTTCATAAAATTCCTGGGTTTGTCTTGGCAGGTAGACTCCCAGATATTTTATATTGTCTACAATTATTTTAAATGGAATTTCTCTTCCTATCTCTTGCTGCTGGGCTTGTTGCTCATATATAGAAATGCTAATGATTTATGTGAGTTTATTTTATGGCCTACAACTTTGGCAAAATTGTTCATTGTAATTTTTTAGTTGATTCTCTAGGATTCTCTAAGTATACCATCATATTATCTGCAAAGAGTGATAGTTTTGTTTCCTACTTGCCTATTCTAATTCCTTAAATTTCTTTTTCTTCTCTTTTTGCTAAAGCTAACATTTCTAGTACAATACTGAATAATAGTCATGATAATGGGCATCCTTATTTCACTCCTAATTTTATTAGGAATGCTTTTAGCATATCATCATTACATATAATGCTTGCTGATGATTTTAGATAGATACTACTTATCAAATGGAGTTTTTAAGGAAAACTCCATTTACTCCTATGCTCTTTAGTATTTTTTTTAATTATAAAAGTATTTTATTATGTTCCAGTTACATATAAATATAGTTTTCAACATTTTTTAAATAAGATTTCTAGTTTCAAATTTTTCTCCCTCCCTCCTCTCTCTAGTATTTTTAATTGAAATGGGTACTGGATTTTGTCAAAAGCTTTTTCTGCATCTATTAAGATAATCATATGATTTCTCTTAGTTTTGCTACTAATGGGGTCAATTATGTTGACAGTTTTCCTAATATTGAATCAATGCTGCATTTCTGGTATAAATCCCACCTGGTGATAAATTGCTGTAATCTCTTTGCTAATATTTTATTTAGAATGTTTGCATCAATATTCATTAGGGAAATTGGTCCATAAGTTTCTTTCTCTGTTTTGGTTCTTTCTGATTTAGGTATCAACACTTTATTAGTGTCATAAAAGAAAATTGGTAGTATCCCTTCTTTACCTATTTTGCCAAATAGTTTATATAATATTGGAATGGATTGTTCTTTAAATTTTTGGTCAGATTCACTTGTAAGTGCATCTGGCCCTGGAAATTTTTTCTTAGGTAATTCATTGATGGCTTTTTTCTTTTTTCTAAAATGGGATGGCAATTTCTTTTTTCTAAAATAGGGTCATTTAAGTATTTTATTTCCTCATTTGTTAATCTGGGCAAATTATATATTTTTAAAATTTTCATCCTTTTCATTTAGATTCTCAGATGTAGTGACATAATTGGGCAAAATAGTTTCTAATTATTACTTTAATTTTTTCTTGATTGATGATGAATTTACCCTTTTCATTTTTGATATGGTTAATTTTGTTTTCTTCTTTCTTTTTTAAATCAAATTAACCAAAGATTTATCTATTTTATTGCTTTTTTCATTAAATCAGCTCTTAGTTTTATTTATTAATCCAGTAGTTCTTCCTTTCAATTGTATCAATTTCTGTTGATTTTCAAAATTTCTAATTTGGTATTTAATTGGGGATTTTTGATTTGTTTTACTAGCTTTTTAAAGTTTCATTGATGTACTCTTTCTCTCTTTTATTCGTGTAAGCATTTGGAAAGAGAAAATTTCCCTTATGAAATGCTTTGGCTGCATCCCATAAGTTTTGGTGTGCTGCCTCATTATTGTCATTCTCTTTGATAAAATTATTGATTGTTATTATGATTTGTTGTTTGACTCACTTGTTCTTTAGGATGAGATTACTTAGTTTCCAATTAATTTTTGTCTATATTTCCATGGCCCTTTATTACATGTAATTTTTATTGCTTCATGATCTGAAAAGGATGCATTTACTATTTCTGCCCTTTCTGCATTTGATTGTGATGTTTTTAATGCCCTAGTATGTGATCAGTTTTTGTCTGGGTGCCATATATCACTGAGAAAAAAGTACTTACTTACTTACTTATCTTTTCTAAAATACTATTCACCTCCTTAATTTCTTTCCTGTTTATTTTGTGCTTAGATTTATCTAGTTTTAAGAGGGGTAGGTAGGGGTACCCCACAAGTGTAGTGTTGCTCTCTGTTTCTTCATGTAACTTACTTAACTTCTCCTCTGAGAATTTGGATGCTATACCACTTGGTGCATATATGTTTAGTATTGATATTACTTCATTGTCTATGGTACCCAAGATGTAGTTTTCTTTCTTATATCTTTTAATTAGATCTATTTTTGCTTTTGCTTTGTCTGAGATCAGGATTGCTACCCCTGCTTTTTGTTTGTGTTTTTGTTTTGCTTCAACTGAAACATAATATATTTTGCTCCAGTCTTTTTCCGTTACTCTGTGTGTATTTCTGTGCTTCAAATGTGTTTGTTGCAAATAACATATTGTAGGATTTTGTTTTTTAATCCATTCTGATAATCTCCTTCTCTATTATGGGAGAGTTCATCCCATTCACGTTCACAGTTATGAGTACTAACTGTGTATTTACTTCCATCCTATTTTTCCCTTGTTTGTTCTTTTCTCTCTCTATTCACTCTGTCCTTCCTTACCAGTGTTTTGCTTCTGTCCACCACCTGTCAATCTGCCCTTCTTTTTGTCAGCCACTCTCCCTTTTCTTTTCCCTTTCCTCTCCGATTTTTGCCCTCTTTTCTATCAGAACATCCTTTTTTCTTTCCCCTTTCCCCTTCTAGTTCTCTATAGGGTAAGCTGTACCCAAATGAAAGTGTATGTTATTTCTTCTTTCAGCCAAATATAGTGAGAGTAAGGTTCAAACAATACTCATTCCCTCCCTTCTTTCCCTCTTCCATAATAGGTCTTTTGCACCACTTCATATGGTGTAATTTACCCCATTCTCTCTCCCCTTTTCTCCTCTCCCAGTACAATCCTTTTTTACACCTCTTAATTTTTTTATATCATTAGATAAAAGTCAACTTATACCCATACCCTCTGTCTCCTTCTATACTGTATAGGTATACTCCTTCTGTTTGCCTTAATAGAGAAACAGTTCTCAAAATTATGAGTATCATCTTCCCATGAAGGGATGTAAATAGTTTAACCTTACAGAATGACATGTTTTTCTCCCTGTTTAACTTTTTATGCTTCTCTTGAGTCCTGTATTTGAAGATTAAATTTTCTGTTCATCTCTCATCTTTTCATCAGAAAAGTTTGAAAATCCCCTTTTTCATTGAATGTCCATCTTTCCCCTGAAAAATTATGATCAATTTTGCTGAGTGATTGATTCTTCGTTGCAATCCAAGCTCCTTTGCCTTCCAGAATACTGTATTCCAAGTCCTCAGATCCTTTAATGTAGAAGCTGCTAAGTCCTATGTAATCTTGACTCAATATTTGAATTGTTTCTTTCTGGCTGCTTGCTTTATTTTCTCCTTGACCTGATAATTTCTGGAATTTGGCTAAAATATTCCTTGGAGTTTTCATTTTCAGGTTTTTTTTCAGGAGGTGATTGGTGGAATCTTTCAATGACAATTAAACCCTTTGGTTCTAGGTTAGCAGGGCAATTTTCCTTGATAATTTCTTGAATGATGCTATCCAGGTTCTTTTTTGATCATGGCTTTTAGGTAGTCCAATAATTCTTAAATTATCTCACCTGGTTCTATTTTTCAGGTCAGCTGCTTTTCCAATGAGGTATTTTACATTTTTTCCATTCTTTTGATTTTGTTTGACTGATTCTTAATGTCTCCTAGAGTCATTAGCTTTCCCCTGCCCAATTCTAATTTTTTTTTAATTATTTAAAATTTTCCCCAAGTTACATGTAAAAAAAGACAAAAAATTTTTTTCACATTGATTTTTTTAAAACTTTGTGTTCTAAATTTTCTTCCTCCCTCTCTCCTCAACCCTCCCTATGCTATCAAGCAATTCAGTTTAAGTCATACATGTGCAGTTATGCAAAACATCTTTACATTAGTCAAGTTGTGAAAGAAAATAGACAAAATAACTTTAGGAAGAGGAACTAACAAATAAAATTACACTTCAATCTGTATTCAAATACTATCAGTTCTTCCTCTGTTGATGGTTTGCATTTTTCATAGTCCTTCTGATAGCATCCTGCTCATCATTTTTTCACAGTTACTAACTGTATACCCTCCATCCTATTCCCTCCCCTTGATATTTACTCTATTTTCTATCTTCTTTCACCCTATTCCTCCTCAAAAGTGTTTTGCTTTTTACCTTCCCCCAATCTGCCCTCCCTTCCTTCACCTTTTCCCCTTCTCCTCCAAGTTTTGCTCAGGGCAAAATATATTACTATACCCACTTGAGTGTGTATGTCATTCCCTCTTTGAGCCAATTCTGATGAAAGTAAGGCTCACTCACTCCCCCGCTCCTTCCCCATCTTCCCCTCCATTCCATAAGCTTTTTCTTGTTTCTTTTATGTGAGCTACTTTACCCTCTTCCACCTCTCCCTTTCTCTCTCTCCCAGTGCATTCCTCTTACCCCTTAATTTTATTTTAAAGATGTCATCATGGGTCAGCTAGGTGACACAGTAGACAAAGCACCAGCCCTGGACCCAGGAGGCCCCAAGCCCAAATCCAGCCACAGATATAAGCCACCCCATCCTGCCTGCCCCACAAAAAACAAGGATAAACAAAAAACAAATTCTTTACAGATATCATCCCTTCATATTGTGGCATTTAAAATTATATGGGGTACCAAGTTTTAGGGAACTTAGCTGGGATTTCTAATTTATTGCTACTTATAAACTAGAGGCTATAGCAGCTGTTTTGTGCATTAAGAATTTATTAAAGGGGCAGCTAGGTGGCGCAGGGGATAGAGCACTGGCCTTGGAGTCGGGAGTACCTGAGTTCAAATCCGGCCTCAGACACTTAACATTTACTAGCTGTGTGACCCTGGGCAAGTCACTTAACCCCAATTGCCTCACTAAAAATAAAACAAAACAAAACAAAAAACAAACAAGAATTTATTAAAGCATATTAAATAGTAGTAAAGAGAGTACACGCGGCCCTGAAAGTTCAAAGCCCTATGTACCTAGGATAGAAAAGTGAGAGAGAGCAAGGCGTGACTGCCTCCTCTGAGTCTCAGGCCAAGAGAGAGTGTGAGAATGTGTGTGTCTAAAAACTTCCTGCAGGTCCAGAGGAGAGGCAGCCCTTCCACACTGCTCAAAGCTAATTGGATAGCATCATTCAAATCTATTGGTTTACTGGACTTGAGGGTGGTCCATGAGCAGTACGTGCTGATGTCAGAGTATGGAGCCCTCTGAGGGGAAAAAGCCTTCAGGTGTGTGTGGTTTTTAGTGAGGTAACATCTATTGTCTGTATTCAGAATCCAAAGTCCAACAACATTTCCTTTGAAATTCTCCTGACTCTGGGCTGGCCTTAAGAAAGGTTTGGCCAAGCTCTCTGGGTCTCATAGAATCCCATTATTTTCTTACAGTATTCAATTCACACCTGTGCCCTCTAAGTATATTCCTTTCAGCTGCCCTAATACTGAGAAAGTTCTTATGAGTTAGAAGTAATGTATTCCCATGTAGGAATATAAATAGTTTAACCTTTTAATGTCCATGTAAGGTCTTGTATTTGAAAGTCAAATTTTCTATTCAGTTCAGGTCTTTTCATCATGCATGCCTGAAAGTTCACTTTTTCATTGAAGTCCCATTTTTCCCCTGAAAGATTATACTCAGTTTTGCTGGGTAGGTGATTTTTGGTTGTAGTCCCAGTTCCTTTGTCTTCTGGAATATCATATTCCATGCCCTCCAGTTCTTTAATGTAGAAGCTGCTAGATCTTTGTGTTATCCTTACTGTAGCTCCACAGTATTTGAATTCCTTTTTTCTAGCTGCTTGCAATATTTTCTTCTTGACCTGGGAGCTCTAGAATTTGGCTATAATATTCCTGGGAGTTTTCCTTTTGGGATATCTTTCTGGAGGTGATCAGTGGATTCTTTCAATTTCTATTTTACCTTCTACTTCTAGAATATCAGGGCAATTTCCCCTGACAATTTCTTGTAAGATGATGTCTAAACTATTTTTTTGATCATGGTTTTGAGGTAGTCTAGTGATTTTCAGATTATCTCTCTTGGATCTATTTTCCAGGTCAGCTGTTTTTCCAAGGAGATATTTCCCATTGCCCTCTTTTTTATTTCTATTTTTTTTTTATTCATTTGGATTTGCTTTATTGTGTCTTGATTTTTCATAAAGTCACTAGCTTCCATTTGTTCAATCCTAATTTTTAGGCAATTATTTTCTTCAGAGAGCTTTTGTATCTCCTTTTCCTTTTGACTTTTCAAGCTGTTGACTTTTTACTCATGACTTTCCTGCATTCCTCTTGTGTTAAGACAATGGATTTAGCAGATACTCAGGGACCCACGTGGAGATTTAAACTGATTGAATTGGATAAGGCGGCTGACTGGATTCTGACTTCTAGACTTCTAGACTTACTAGATTGTAAGCACATCTGGGTGGTACTTAAGAAAGCATTGTTCTCAGAAGCTAACAACTTTGAACTTTGACCACCTTCGGGCCCACTCAACCAATCAGCTTGAAGAACCTCCCATTTCTGGGAGGGGAACAAGAAGGAGGAAGCTGAAGCTGCACAGAGAGCTCAGCCTCTTTGGCTGCGAGACATCGCCATAGTGGAAAGAAGACTTCACAGGGGAGTTTGGGAAAGCTAGGATTGCCAGGTTATAGGAATTCTGTTCTCAATCTTTCTCTTTCTTTTACTATCTTTCAATAAACCCTTAAAAAACCTAAACTCGTTTATCAGTGATTTTAGTCAGTCAAAACTGGGGGGACAGATTAGAACCTACATTTAGAAATTTAAATTACACACTCTCATTTCTCTTTACATTTTTTCCTCTATCTCTCTAAATCTCTCTTACTTTCTCTTCAAAGTTCTTTTTGAGCTCCTCCATGGCCTGAGACCAGTTCATCTTTTTCCTTTGAAGCTTTGGATGCAGGAGCTTTAACTTTATTATTATATATTCTGAGGGTGTATTCTGATATACCTTTCCCCCAAAGTAGCTTTCTGTGATCCACTGTTTTCTCTGCCTACTCATCTTGACCACCTATTTCTTAGCTTTAAACTCCTTAACATGTAGCACTGCTTCCAGGATGCACTGTCACAAGCTACAGTGTGGCCCAGGGGGTGATTGGGCTCATTCTCAGCCTGCCTGGCATGTAAGCAACCATGGCCTGCTTTCTCTTTGACCTGGAAACAGATGTCTGATTGAAATCTGATTCCATATGGTTGTAAACTTGGTGTGCCTATGCCCCCCCCTCACTGGGTGGCTGCTTCTTGAGTTTGCTTGCTGGTTCAGAACATGGGCACCCCGCCCCAGTTACAGCAGAGACTGCAGCTATTCCCCCCAACTGCTGTACCCCCTCACTGGTCTGTGAGCTGAGCTTCAGAAGAAGCAACTGAAGATTCCAAGGCTCTGGAGATGTGGCCTGCCTGGGGATGGTTCTGTGCTACAAACTGTGCTCCTCTCTCCTTTCCTCTTTCCTTTCCCCCCTCCATGGGTTATATATGATAATCAGGTATTTTAATTTGTCATGTTCTTCTGGGAAATCTATGATCAGTAAGTTGTCTGTAAGCATCCTATCTTCAAAGTCAAGGGCTTTGCTGTGTATAGAAATAATGTGTTTGTTTAACATGGTTGCTTTTCACTTCTCTTCTGCCAGATTTCCCTCTACTTAAGTATTTGTGTATTTTAATCTATCTACATTTCTTTTTTTTCTCTTTTCTTTTTTGTCTATCTACATTTCTTTGGACAAACTTTCTTTGATGGGGTTTTAATTTAATTTTTTTTTAGTATGCAACTTCAATTTTTAAAATTTTGCCTTAAGGCCTCTAAATTCTGCAAAAATTAATTTGCAATTTTTTCTCATGGATTTTATTTATCTTTTGATCTGTTCTGGAAATTCTTATTTCACATTTAGTTGAGATTGCCTAGTTTTCTATTTTTGAGTTACTTTTCTTTGTCTTGTAATATTTGTTGAGTGCTATGCAATTTGTCTTTGTCATTTCAGATTTTTTTTTATAGTTCCCCATTACTCACTTTCTCGCTCCTTTCCTATCTTGCAAAGCTCCTCCCATTTTGGTGAATTTTGGTCGCTGCCATTAGCCTCTGTATAAGGCTAAAATTCTAGCTAGTCTGTCTAAAATATCTAATGAGTAGTCGCCAATAAATTATAAGCTTTAGCAAGAGTAAAGAGAGAGAGAAAGGCCTAGATTCATCTATCTATTAAAGGGAGAGAGCATTCCTAGCTCCGCTCTCCACCAGAGTCCACACAAGAAGAGAGTCAATCAGAGCGCCAGGCTCCCCCTTCTTCCTTCCTCCCACAAGCAAACGTCACTTCCTGACGCCAAAGAAAAGACTCATGGTCTTGCCCTCAGAGACCTTCACCTCATGGCAGGTGGCGTCATTCCAATCGTTACAGTCCCCGCCTTGTTTCTTCAAGAAATGGGGTGTTTCCTTGATGAAATAGTCAAAAATAACAGAATATAATATCCTATGCCAACTAACAATATGTTAATAACAATATAGAAAAGGGAGAGAGGAAAGTTTTGTCCAGAGGGGCAATTTTTTGTCCTCATGAACCGGTGCTTTGACATTGATCTTGCAAAGGGAGGGCCTCTGCAGAGAGTACATGTAACAGATGGGGTATATTATAACAGAAAGAGAAAAGAGAAAAAAAAAACAAGAAAAAAACAAAACTGTTCATTTAAAGTCTCTGAAAGTCTTTTCTCAGATGTCCTCTAGGTGTAGTCATGGAATGGAAGTCTTTTCCGGGGTTGATGTGTGGATGCTGGTAATCAGCCAGGAACATTTCCTACAAAATTGAGCTTAACACAACTTTAAAATAGCTTTGTCAATAATCAAATCAAACAATGAAAGTTCTCAAATACATGTCTAAGGGAATTCAGAATCTTAGTTGTTACACATGAAACATATAATAAAACAAAAATTGAAACATCCTTTAAAATTAATATTACTATAGTCCCCCCTTGTGGAGGGTAAATTGAGTCTTCTCAATTGCTGCGATATTAATTTTTTAAAATAATTTTTACCTTTGTTTCATCACTTTTTGCATCATCTGCATGCCATTATGAGAAATTTAAAAATCTAATATAATTGGTAACAGATGTCAAGGCCAAATCCAACACTGTATTTATCATGACACCTGAGATAATTATGGGGGTTACCATAAAAGAACAGAGAAATGATGGGATATGAGCATTCCCACACTTGAGCAATATATACTACCCATGCAGTATGCCAGGCTTAAAATAGGTGGATGGAATATATGTCCATGCCACCGAACATATTGGAGGAAACTGAGTCAGACTTAATGAGATGCATGGGATTGAGATGTCCATGGCATCAGGCATATAGGAGGGGGCATAGAAGCCAGGTGTAGAATGAGATGGGTGGGATCAAAACTTCCAGTCATCTGTACAGTATTGTGGGGAAAAAGAAAATAAAATATTAAACCAAGAGAATCCAGCCTCAACATTTGTCAAAAGCCATACCTCAGCCATACCTTGAACCATATTATTTCTTTTGTTTTGGGTGATGTTTTTTTTTTCTATTTTGAGGTTTTGCATCACTGCTCTGATTCTTTCTCTTGTAACAGGATTAATGCAGAAATAGGATTAATATTATGTGTACATATATGTGTGTGTATATATCTATATCTATATGTATATGTATAGAGATATATAGATATAACCTATATCAGATTACCTGCTGTCTAGGGGAGGGGGGAGGGAGGGGGGGGAGGGAGAAAAATCTGAAATTGTAAAGCATGTATAAACAAAAGTTGAGAACTATCTTTACATGTAACGGAAAAAATAAAATACCTCATACAAAAAAAAAAAGAAGAAGAAGGCAGCACATATCTCCTCCTCCCCTACTCAGGTGCTTGGGCAGAATCAGGTTTGGGGATTAGGGACAAACATTTAGCCTGTCTGTGATATCTCTATAGCAGGAGGAGATTCCAGTATCGGTTCTAGGCACAAGCCAGCAAGTTTATTTGTGATCCCTGATGGGATCAGTGTAATCTGTTGGGGAGGGTTGGAAAAGAGCATTATGTAAATATTTGAAGGATTAACATTTTCCAATGTTAATTCATAAAGATTTTACCTGGATGTGCTCCACTTTTTGTCCTATGAATTCAACTGCAACTCTTCCTCCTCTGCTGCAGAGTTCCTCTTTGGCGTTTTTTTTATCTTGTTCTTTTTTTGAAAATTACTGAGGTGGGCAGCTAGATGGCACAGTGGATGAAGCACCAGCCTTGGATTCAGGAGGAACTGAGTTCAAATATGGCTTCAGACACTTGACACTTACTAGCTGTGTGACCCTGGGCAAGTCACTTAACCCTCATTGGCCCACAAAAAAAAAAAGAAGAAAATTAGTGAGGACTGAGAAGAGTATCTAGTTTATCATCTTGTTTATCATGTGACTTGGAAGTTCTTTTATTGAATTCTGCTATTAGATGTCACTGTCTTTGATACTTGTCCAAAAAAAGTAATTCTTGAGGCTTGACATGAGATTACTTGAGCTTGGGAATTCTGAGCTGAAGTGAGCTAAACAAATCATGTGTCTGCACTTAATCAGAGAACCAATATGATGAGCTTTTGGAAAAAGGAGCCATTGGGATGTCTAAAGAAGAGGCAAGGTGCAGCTAGGTGGCACAGTGGATAGAGCACCGGCCCTGGAGTCAGGAGTACCTGAGTTCAAATCCAGCCTCAGACACTTGACACTTACTAGCTGTGTGACCCTGGGCAAGTCACTTAACCCCAACTGCCTCACTTGAAAAAAAAGGGGGGAATAAAAAAACCACCATAAAAAGAGGCAAACTAGCCCAAGTCAGAAATGGAACAAGTACAATGATCAGTGTTGGGATAGGGCCTGAGAGTGGCCACTGTATTTCTATCACAGGTGAAATAGGGAGACCCTGTCACACACACACAAAAAAAAACACAACCCAAAAGACCCATTTCTTATTTCTGAATGAAATTCAGTCATAAGATAGAGATTCTTTTTTATTTATTTTAATAAGCATTTTTATTTAAAATTTTGAGTTCCAAATTGTATCCCTGCTTCCCTCCCTCGCCCCTCCTTGAAGTGATAAATAATCAGATATAGGTTATACATGAGCAATTATATAAAATATTACCATATTAGTCATTTTGTATAAGACAACTCAAATGATAGAAAAAGTATAAGATATATATTCTTGAATCCTACACTTAACATTAATTTGAGGAACTCTTAGTAGAACTATTAATAAATAGTTTTTGGGTGAATACAATTCAGAGCTCTGGCAAGTTTGACGATTTAAAGAATAATTAATCAAGAAAAAATTTAATTATTTCTCCTTTTCATTCATTAAATTATTAAAATCAACATATTTCATTATACTATTTATTTCCTTGGTGCTCAACATGCTTTTAAATCTGTATTCAAATTGTATCCCAAGTAATATTCTTATATTTCATAGAGTAAGTATAGTACGTCCTTGTCCAAGTAATTCTGAATGGCTATTTTTTGTTTCATATCTATAAAAGTATTATTTTTCTTTCATCTAGGAGTGTCCAATATGATATTTTCTAGAATCAACTGTGGAGATTGGTCTAATGTTTGTACAAAGCAAAATGTCACAGAATATCCTGTGATAAAGATATTTAAGGAGGGAGAGAAGCCAGTCATTTATACTGGTATGCTAGAAACTGAATATCTCCTAAAATTCATAAGATTGTAAGTATATGCACTTCACTACTAGAATGGCATAAAATCCTAAAGAAATGGCAGAATTTTTAGGCAGATATAACTTCTTGGGTTTTTTGTTTTGTTGTGTTTTCAGGTTTTAAAATTTTTTTTCCTTTTTTCAATTTTTTTGTTTTTGTTTCTTTTATTTTCTTTTTTGTTTCTTCTTTTTTGTGTTTTTTTAGCTATAATTTCTAATTGTTGAGAGCTATGAAATTTGTCTTTGCCATTTCAGATTTTTTTCTTATAGTTCCCCATTACTCACTTTCTCACTCCTTTCATATCTTGCAAAGCTGCTTAATTGATTATGAATTTTTTTAATTTGCAATTTTGAGTGAATAGAGAAAATCAGCAAGGAGAATAACTGAATAGAACAGATCTTATACAGAGATATTTCTCACATTTTATCACTGTGTGGTCATTATAAAGGACATGATATATTATTAAAAACTGTCCAAGTTTCAAAATAGTAATGCTTAGTTGTGTCTATAAAAAGTATAATTTGTTTATTTTTGATAGGCTAAAGCATCACTTTAAAATAGCTTAGAATATGGTTGTATTTATCATTCAGGAACGGAATTTCATGTCCAGTGAAGATAGTGACTATTGAAGAAGCAGAAGAATATTTAAATGGGGAATTATATAAAGAATTAACATCCTATTCTAGTGTGTCGGTTCTGGGAATATTTAGCTCAAGCATGATAAAAGGTAACTTTAAGTACTTGGTAATTAAATGCATTTTGAATAATTATTGTTTGCTATTTATTATTGCTATTTATAATGTGTTAATATTTGTAAAGTTATTTGTGAAAGTGCTATATAAATGCTATATAATCATTTTTAAAATGTCTTCTCTAAAATTGAAGCACTTCTCTATGAAAGTTTTTAAAATGCATCTGTAAGATATTGTCAATTTTGTCTATGTTCTAAAGCTATTTAATAACCATAAATATTGCTTTCTTTAACCTAGTAAATTTATAAAAATTTTTGTACTAAAACAAATACTGCACAAAGTGAAAATTTTATCTCTGCTAGGTTTGGTGTCTTTTACAAAGCTTAGTATGCTTATAACAACTTTTAAAAATAATAATGTAAGATAGTGCATAGAAGCAATTATATTTTTTCATCTATCTTTTGTCCCATTTAAACTTATGCGTCTTTGTCTAATCATAATGCCATAATTCACTTGAATTACTAAAAGAATTGAGATAATTTATGATTATTTATACTGAGAAATTTTTACTTTTCTCTTACCTTCTTACCCATGCTAACTGATTAGTAGCTTCTTCTTCTATTAAGATACTTGCAATACTTGCTTTTTCAAACTCCACCTTCAGATGCCTATTAATGTTATGTTGGGCCTTAACTATTGGGCATACTTGAACATTTTCTAGTTTTGTTTGGGAACTGGCAAAGTTTGCATTCTGCTAGCATAGACTTTGATAAACTAGGATCACTTCCACATCATGATGAGACATTGGAAGAATAAAATATTACTTTAAATACCTTACTCTAAAGAGAAAAATCAATAATTTTGTAGTTTTAAGTCAGTGACTACAATGTCACACCTTAGCTTGAAATACAAACACTTTTCCCTCCTTATTGTAAATTCTCAATATATTGTGCCAAGCATTACAAAAATTGAGAACATTTCATTTTTATTACACAATATGTGGCATTTGACTCATTCTCAAATTTTTGTTTTTAGTGAATTTTTTATTTAGGCTATAGTTTTCTTTCTCTGCAAAAATATTTTCTATTACTAACTTTTAAGGTTACAATAAACTATACAATTGGTGGAAATTATTTAAAATTAAATTGTTTTAGAGTGTGACCTATGTTATTAATAGAATTATATATATATATATATATATATATATATATATTTTAGTGAGGCAATTGGGGTTAAGTGACTTGCCCAGGGTCACACAGCTAGTAAGTGTTAAGTGTCTGAGACTGGATTTGAACTCAGGTACTCCTGACTCCAGGGCCGGTGCTCTATCTACTGCGCCACCTAGCTGCCCCTAGAATTATATTATTAATAGAATAGTATTAATAGAAAAGACTAAAATTCTCTTGAGAGCATTTTTCTTTAGTTCTTAGGAAAAAATACAAAATCTTAAAAAATCAGAGTATCAATCAGTATTCCCTCCTTTCACAGAAGGGGAACCAACCTAGTCCATATGACTCATAGGACCTGTAAAGGGTTTAGGTTGGCTCTTTGACTCCCTGACATGCTGAACTTCTTCCCCCTCATTCCTCTGTCTGAGGATACCTCCTTTCTTTCCATAAAAGCAAACAGGTTTTTGAATCACAGAGGAAAGTAATCAAAATGTAACCCCCTCAGAAATGTCACCAAAGAAAGTTTCAAGGAATTTACATGAATAACTTCAGCCTTTAATGGAGGATTGTCTTGTGCCTAATGAACGTACTAGAACAAACTTCCAACTGACTTTTACATGTTTACTGAGATAATTAATTGATGTTTCAGAAACTTAAAATTGTATAAGGTGGTAGTATTCACTTCAGCAAGTTGTGCTTAGGACTTGGTTTAAATAATTCTAAGATAATAAGCAAGAATCATATGCCAGAACTCTTAAGACATGAATAGAAGGAGTTTGTGGTAACTTATGTGGTGGTGAGAAGGCTCTACTTATTCCAAAGAAATCTTCCCTCCAAATACCAGCTGACAACCTGAAATTTTATAGTTAGAGCTTCATGCCATTATAGAGGGTAATATTTTTATTATAAAACATATATTCATGTGAATGAATTTCAGACCCTTAGGGGGGACCAAAAGAGGCATCAACTGGGCAAGCTGGCAGATCTCTTGAACTCAAGAGTTCTAAGCTGTAGTGGGCTGTGTCAATGAGGTATAAATGTGGGGTTTAAAAAGGCAACTATTAGATGTATCTTAAAGGGGAAAAGCAGCTAAAGGTAATAACCATTTAACATGGGAGGAGAAATGCAGTGGTGATTACAATAGTGTAGGGACCAATTTTTAATTGGGGAGTGTGTTAGCTAAGCGGCTTGCCACAATATTGGGGCAAGGAAGGAGACAGACAGCCTCCCTCAAAACAGAGCAGGATTTATTTAATAAGAATGAACTTAAAAAAACATAAACAGGATTAGTAGGATTAAGGGAAAGGAAATAAAACAGGGAAAGGGAAATTATACAACTTGAACAATACCACCACCCAGGAATCAGCTGAGAACACACAGGAAGGCCTGTTGCCTTCCAGCTTCAAGATAGAATGGCGAAAAACCTCTTTTCTTCCCAGCAGACCCCAGGCTGACCACACACAGCCCCCAGCCAAATGGCTGGCCACTCTGACAGTCACATGACTGCCCTCACTGGGCTTCCAATCATTATAATTTTGCCAGGCCCATGTAGGCGTCGGCAAGTGGTGATGACATGAGGTGCCAGCACCATGGTGACGGCTACAACCAGTGGGTGAAACACCGTGAGGTTTCTGGAGCCCCAGAAGGGGATTTTTTAAAAACTTAAAAATTTAAAAATTCTAGCCAAAAGATGGGGTCATAAAGGGGCAGCTAGGTGTCGCAGTGTATAGAGCACCGACCCTGGAATCTGGAGTACCTGAGTTCAAATCCGGCCTCAGACACTTAACACTTACTAGCTGTGTGACCCTGGGCAAGTCGCTTAACCCCAATTGCCTCACTAAAAAAAAAAAAAGATGGGGTCCTAAAAACCTCAAATAACAATTAATTCTTTACATTAGTTATAACACTTTAAGATACAAGTTTATTCATGATTGTACATGTATAACCTATATCAGATTGCTTGCTGTCTTGTGGGGAAGGGAGAAAAATTTGGCAATTTTATAAAATTTTATAAAAATTAATGTTGATGACTAATGTGGAAATATGTTTAACATGATTGTACATATATAACCTATGTTAGATTGCTTGCTCTCTTGGGGAGAGGGGAGGGAATAGAGAGAGAGAGAAATTTCGAACTCAAAATCTTACAAAAATGAATGTTGAAGGGGCAGCTAGGTGGCGCAGTGGATAGAGCACAGGCCCTGGATTCAGGAGGGCCTGAGTTCAAATGTGGCCTCAGACACTTGACACTTACTAGCTGTGTGACCCTAGGCAAGTCAACCCCAATTTCCTCACCTAAAAAAAATTTTTTTAATGAATGTTAAATATTTACATGTAATTGTAAACAAAATACTATTAAGATGAAAAAATAAAAATGAATGTTGAAAACTATCTTTACATGTAATTGAAAAAATACTTTTTATTCAGTAAAAAAAAGATACAAGTTTATTTTACAAGACTTTTTTCAGTCTCTAGAGTAAATTTTTTTCTCACATCAACTACAAAATAAATATTGATTTCTTCTTTACTCTTTTTGGGGCTGGCAAGCTAACACAATCAGCACAATCTGAAACTCCTTTCAGATTGGGGGTGGATACAACATCCATCTGAAGCCAAGGTTCCAATTGATAAAGAAAAGTGTGGATGTGGGTCCCAGGTCAGCATTATGAGACAATTTATAGGAAGAAAAAGGTAGAAGAGATTGAAGAAATATACATATTAGGATCAATATTTTTTGGTGCAAAAAATAGTTAAACCTCTGGTATGTTAATACAGTATTAAAAACGTAATGTTAAAAGTCTTCAAGATATCTTGGGGGAAAAAAAGTCTGCTTTTTAAAACATCCTCATGCATTTCAGTTCCTTTTTTAAAGAACCTCAAAGTAAATAGTTGATTTGAAATTAGGAAGACTAAATCTAAAACATTCAAATATTTAAATTTCTCTTGTTTTGTATAGAGAAATACAAATTTTTGTAAATCAGTTCATCAACTTTATAATCTAACATAATTTTAAAGGGGGCATTTAAAAATTTTGCGTATTTTTATGTTTACAGAAAAAGAAAATTTCATTGAAGCAGGAAAGAATCTAAAAGGTTTTGTCATCACAGGATTCTATTCCGAAGAAGATGCTTTGATTCTGTAAGGTTTTTTGCTTTCTTCAGTTTTAATAAATAATTGAAAATAATTAAGAAAATTTTCATAATCTCCCTGGGTATATAATTGTCCAACAAATAATTGAACACATGCTATTTATACTAAAGTTTGGATTTCTCTCCAAGGAAATTTGGATGGTAGTGGTATACTGAATAAACTGGATAAATTAGACACTTTACCAGTTCTCTTAATCCAGTCCAAGGTCACCACTAGAATAACCCTGATTTACTACTTAATCACTGAAGTTCATGAACTTATTGTTCTCTAAAATCTGTGTTGTTTCTGGAGGTGTCACTGACATCTGTGAATATAGTATATTATTCTCTAATACACAATACTCATAATCAGGATTTTTGAAGATTTTAATCATACTAATACTAATGCCTAGGATTATTTAGAAATTTCACTTGCTGCCCCAAGTGGGGCAGGCCTGGTGAATATCATAGCAGTAAGCATGTAAATACTTTGTATTTTACCCTTCCTTCTTTCTTCTTTCTTTGTTCTTCCTTCCTTTCTAACTTTCTTCCTTTATTTCTTTTCCCCTATTCTGTCTAGACTGAAAGTACAGGGGCTACTTATGCATGGCCTAATTTCACTACCAGTTAGCAAGGGATATTTGACCTGCTCTGTTTCTGACCTAATTGGGTTTGCCCCTTCTTAGGTAACCTGATGTTCCCCCTACTTGTAGGGGTTCCCAGTATTGGTGCCTAACTTCATATGCACATTTGATTATCATAACCCATGTAGCTCAGAGCTCCCAAGCTCAAGATGTCTGCCTGTTTCAGTTCCTTCAGTAGCTGTAATTACAGGCATATGGCATGGTTTCTGACTATTTAATTTATTTAAAGCCATTTCTAACCTACTTAGGTTCAAGTATAATTCACAGTAGGGTACATACAGTCTACAGCCTTTTGTGATAGAGGATTATATTTTTCTTTTCTTTTCTTTGTCTTCGTCTTTTTTTGTGAGGCAGTTAGGATTAAGTGACTTGCCCAGGGTCACACAGCTAGTAAGTGTCAAGGGTCTGAGGCCGGATTTGAACTCAGGTCCTCCTGACTCCAGGGCCTGTGCTCTATCCACTGTGCCACCCAGCCCTGAGGATTATATTTTTCATGACTAATTCTAAACTTTTTATTATGATCCTTCCATTATCATGACCACTCTTTCTATAATTAATATCATATGCAAACAATGATCATGCTTCATTCATGCCACTGATAAAAATATTAAATCTTGGATTCAAGATTTCTGTGGAATGTCACACAAGTCCTCCTCCTTTTGACAAAATATCTTAATAATGTTTCTTTGACCCTTTAGCCAATTATGTACTCATTTAGGATGTGATCTTGGCTTAAGATTTTATACATGTTTTTGGTTTCTGAGCAGGTTTTTTGGTGCTTACCTCACTTTTATTATGTCTGTTTTTTATATGTAATTTGTAAATGACCCAGGAAAATTCATAAAGAAGCTCACTATTGTTTCATTCAGAACACTGCAGTTTTCCTCATTGAACTGAGAATTTTGAACGGAAGGTAGTAATCAGAAGTAGGTGAGGTTCTTTTCTCAGCCTAAAAAGTATTTAGGTCAGAAAGGCCTAATATCATATTAGTTATAATAACTATCATAATAGTTATCATAACTATTAGTTGTTTTGCCGGTATGCTGTATATAATATAGAAGAGTATTTGAAGAACCAAGCTCAGATTATATTTGTTGCTTCTGAATCTACCAGGCCTTACAGTTTCCCAAAATCAAGCAATTAGGAGTTTGTTTGTATTCCTTTTTCCTACTGATTAGAGCTTCCCATTTGCTTCATCTTCTCATAGTCTCCTGATTTGCTTGGGCACCTGATTTGGATTTTACATACTTACAATGTCTTCTTTATTAAAATAATCTTACAATGTCTGTCCACAGGTCAAAGAAATATGCTGTGACTCTTCCAGCACTACTGTTTGCCAGACACAAAGAAGGAAATATAGATAGCATACTGCTCTCTAATTCTGATGCTAAGGATATAATTCAAATAATAAAACGTGCACTGTTGGGAATATTTGTGAGTATATTTTTATAGTATCAATGGTATTTGAAATGAGGAAAACTAAATCTAAAAAAATATTTCTCTCTGCATCTGTATACTCTTCTAGTTTTTATTGGCCTTGACCACAGGACTGAAGCCTAGTTGCTATATGTTATTATTAAGTTTACATAATTACAACTTTCCTAATCTACTACCAAAATTTAATATGTATTTATTGTATAATTTGTAAGGCTAAGATAGTTGTTAGTTAATAGAAGTAAATGGTATAAGATTTTGTGAAAGAATAACAGACTTCCTTCACAAAACAGCTATTATTACTACATTGTTAGAGAAAGATAGATAAGGGCAACGAAAGCATGAAAGCAATGGTCAGGTAAAGAGATATGGAAAGAGGAAAAGGAAGACTCACCTGGATTGAATGAAAAGGGCAGACTTTTGTTACGTTTTTAAAGGGAAGGGCTATGTAAGAAGATTGTAGAAATAGAATTGTGCTCAAATATATGAGAAGTTTCCATGTGAACTGTGAATGAAATTATAGGTCTGCTCAGAATAAAGTTTATTTGGGTATTAAGAAGTACATTAATGTTATTTCTGTAGCATTTACCAATATCACACATTTTGCTTGCTACAAATTAAAATTTTTACTTAGTAGTAAAAATATTGTATGGCTTAATATTGTGTTATAGATTGACTTATTTTTCTCTAGTTATTTTCAATTCAAGGACAGTGGAGTAGATCACTTTTTATCATATCTTCATTTATTTATGATTCTCCTAAAAGCCCATTATAAGATACATTTTTTTCCATTATAAGATATTACCAAGTACTGATATTTTATTTGGTTTAAAAATGGAAAATTAAGGACATTTGAAAATTTTAACATTTAAATATAGTTTTTCCCTTAATAAATTAATATTACAAAGTTAATGATTTGAACATTCAGATAAGTTTGCCATTTTAATTGTTATGTATGGATTAGTATTTTTGATCCTAGATCTTCTAGATGAACCTTATTATAGTATAATAAATTTGAAAGAGATTATTAGAAGCTTAGCATTTTTCTTGCTAAATAAAGCTCTTTATAAATAAGTGAATTTATTTTTAAATATTAATATTTGAAATAATATTTTATATATTAATTTTAGTGTGTTGGAGTGTTGGTTCAGTAGTTTTATTAAGATAATATGAGTAAAAAAAAGATAATATGAGTAAATGTTAATATCTTTTAAAATGAAACATGAATTTTATAATCAGTAGGCCATTATATACTACATAGGTAAATTTTCAAATAAATGAAACCTGCATTTAAACCATATGCTTGATAAAATGTAAAATTTTAGGAGCAGATAGTATTGTATTCTTCAATTTTATGCATGATAATCTATTCCTTTTCCTCCTTTTCTCTTCTGTCTTCCCACCTCCTTTCCCCCCATTCCTCTCTTTCTTCCTTGTTTTTCTTCTGTTTGTTTTTGCATTTAACAGCCAGAAATAACAGTGGAAAATCTTCCCATCTATTTAAGACTTCAGAAACCATTACTTATTTTGTTCAGAGATGACAATTTAAATCACAAGGATGAAAAAGAAATGTTACCTCTAGTAAAGCAAAAATACCTGGAAACACTAATCCCTTGCTGGTTAAATGTGTAAGGATACCATGACATATTTCTAATATTTCCTATAACTAAATGTTGTAATTAAATATTTACTATATGAAAAAATATACCAGAGCTTTCTTAGTCAGTGTCTGTTCTATGGGAACAGGTTGTAGCTGAAATAATATTTTAGTAAAGATTTTTGGTATTTAAATGAATCACACTAGGATTAATTAATCCCAGTATGTTCTACCAATAGAGTTCTGGTAGATTCCACTATATAAAGTGATAGCTTTAAAAAATTTTATGTATATTACATTAGTAATATAATGAATGTATGCTAATCATCCTAATTCATATTAAGCAGATAAAATACTGCATTTTTTTAAAACTTTTTTTTTTGGTGGAACAATGAGGGTTAAGTGACTTGCCCAGGGTCACACAGCTAGTAAGTGTCAAGTGTCTGAGATCGGATTTGAGCTCAGGTCCTCCTGAATCTGGTGCTTTATCCACTGCACCATCTAACTGCCCCTAAAATACTGCATTTTTAGCTCACTAGGGATGAGCTCATTTAAACTTTTTTAGGAGATTCTTTTGGCTGATATAATTGTTATGAATTGGCTCTTGAATTATACAGCTTGCTTGAAGAAAAATTAATATAAGAAGAGAAAAATCAATTTAAATAAAATAGAAGTGGAGGAAATAGGTTATTAGCTTTTCTAACTTTTTATTAATCATAATATCTCAGAATGAAATGCTATATTTACATAAAATGAAACCATAATATGTTTTGTTTTATTTTCTGAGAATAATCAGATAACTAGCTTTTTTCTGGCCTATTTAGACTTGTAACCGATCTGTTTCCTTTTTATTCTAAAGAACATGTGCATTTTGTTTTAAAATTCATAAAATGAGCAAGATTTCATCTTACTTGAATATATTTGATTTTGAGCCCATAGGCACTGCTTTTGATTCATTGCTAACTTTTGAACATAAATTATTGGCCATGAAAACAACTGATTAATTTTGGATTTTAAAAATTAAATTTAATTTTAAAAAACATATATTTTTTTCCTCACCAGAGTAACACATTTTTCTTTGTTAAGAAATATTTCTTCAACAGTATTAGGTATAGCATGTATTTCTTCCTAGAAGTCACAGAAGGCCATATTCTACAGAAAATTCTACAGTAGGTCTTTATTATAAATAGAAATTATTAATATGATACACATTTGAAATTTAATTTCAATCAAAATATAACCTTGGGTATTTTGTTTTATAGTAAGACTACTCCTGTGGGGAGAGGAATACTGAAAGCTTACTTCAAGCATCTTCCTCCATTACCACTTCTTGTTTTAGTGGATCTCCATTCACAGGGCCAAGTATCTGCATTTCCATTGGATCAAACTATAAATGAAAAAAATATTTTGTTGTGGCTTCAGAGATTAGAAGCAGGATTAGAAAGTCATATCAGTAAGTATTTAGATTTGTATGGTACATAGAGCTGTGAATTTTGTTCCATGGAGTTTAAATCCATGTTTGATTTTTAATGCCCATTACATCCTAGCACCAAATTATATTTCCAATATCATTAGACATTGTTTCCCTTCCTGAACTCTACAGTACAGCCAAAGTGGCCTTCCCTTTGTTCCTCATGCATGACACTCCATCTCCCATCTCTGTGCCTTTGACTATCCCTCATGCTTGGAATTAACTCCTGCTTCACCTCCACCTCAAAGGATCCTTTTAAGACTTAGCTCAAAGGCCATGTTTTACAAGAAGCCTTTTCTGGTAACTCCTTACTGCTAATGTTCTCTTTCCTTATCTACCTTGTGTTTATTCTGTATTTATTCTGTGTGTACATCTCTCTGCTCCATCTCCCCTGCCTCCCATTAGAATGTAAGTTTCATAAGAACAGAAACTGTGTCATTTTTTGTCGTCGTATCTCCAGGTGCCTGGCATATAGAAGGCACTTAAAGTTTGTTCATTTTCTGACATCTGAGGCATAGATGATAATGCCAAAAAACTTGCATTACAGTAACAGAAGGACTTACTAAATAACTTGGGGTAACTAATGACTTATTCTGTGTATAGATAGAACTTACAAGTTATTTTCCAATTGACCTAAATTCAGCATAGTATATTGGATAGAAAGCTGGCTCAGAACCAGGAAGATCTGGGTTCCAGTTCTGCCTTAGATACACAATGGCTTTGTGACCTTTAGTAGATCACTTGCCTTCTCTGCCCTGACAATATAGTCTGCGGAACAGATGAGAATTCTGCATTGGTAGAGGAAATTTCCTCATTTAGTATTCCCCTATATGAATGAAATAATATATCCAGTCCCCATCCCTATCCCTTATAATGACCACCACAAACCTATATGTATACTGAACACCAAAGCTATTCAGTTAGTATATGATTGTCCATACTAGTGACGTTCAGTAATGTAACATTAGAGTCACATTTGTAATCTGTTAACAAAAGAGCCACGTGACATATTTTCTGATATAATGTAATATAATATGACATAATGGGTGCTAAGTGGCACAGTGGATAGAGCACCAGACTTGGAGTCAGGAGGATCTGAGTTCAAATCTAGCCTGAGGCACTTACTAGCTTTGTTACTCTGGGCAAGTCATTTAACCCTGTTTGTCTCTGGTTCTTCATCTGTAAAATAAGCTAGAGAAGAAAATGGCAAACCACTACAGTATCTTTGCCAAGAAAACCCTAAATGGGGTCATAAAGACTCAGACACAACTGAAACGACTGATAACAACAACAAAATTATGACATAATATTACAGTCTAATATATGATAACATTTGATATAATGTAATTTAGCACAACATAGTATAATGCAATGCGATATAATACAATATAATATAATTAATATGATATGGAAATTGGAGGTCTTGGAGAACCATAAGTTTGTATATGAAAGTACAGGCAGCCCCAGGGCATAAGCCCTAATATAACTAATCTGTTTGTACAAGATAATTTGCAAATTTTACTCAAATTTGGAATGTTCTGTTTTCAAAATCAAACAATTCAGACAAACATGCTGTTTTTTTCCCTGATAAATTTTTGTTTTTGTTTTTTGGTGAGGCAATTGAGGTTAAGTGACTTGCCCAAGGTCACACAGCTAGTAAGTGTTAAGTGTCTGAGGCTGGCTTTGAACTCAGGTCCTCCTGACTCCAGGGCCAGTGCTCTGGCCAGTGCTCTATCCACTGCGCCACCTAGCGGCCCCCTCCCTGATAAATTTTGAATTCACTCTTTATGTAGAACCCAAATTCAGCAAGAATATTGTTTACAGATTATTCTTAAATTTTATGACAGACATGAATTTAAAAAGCATAAATATTATGTAACTAGTATATACAAGTTTTGAGAAGACATTAAAATTAAGATTTCCCACACTCCACATCCATGTTTGTACTTCAAAGTCAGGCATGAACTTTACAAAGTCTGTTTTTTAAAACCTCCTTATGCATTTCAGTTCCTTTTTAAAAGAATCTCAAAGTAAATATTTGTGCAGAAGATAGAATATCTTACTAACAAATTTACTATCAGTAATTTTTACCTGAACAAAGTATGGCTTGTGAGAATCTTTAAAAAGTGAATCGGCGGCAGCTAGGTGGCACAGTGGATAGAGCACCGGCCCTGGAATCAGGAGAACCTGAGTTCAAATCCGGCCTCAGACACTTAACACTTACCAGCTGTGTGACCCTGGGCAAGTCACTTAACCCCAATTGCCTCACTAAAAAAAAAAAAAAAGTGAATCAGTGGGGGGGGGGCAGCTAGGTGGCGCAGTGGATAAAGCACTGGCCCTAGATTCAGGAGGACCTGAGTTCAAATCCGGCCTCTGACACTTGACACTTACTAGCTGTGTGACCCTGGGCAAGTCACTGAACCCTCATTGCCCCGCAAACAAAACAAAAACAAAAACAAAAAAAAGTGAATCAGTGATCATTAAGAGCCAATAAGGCTTTATCAAGATTATGCCAGACTAACCTTATTTCCTTTTTTGACAGTTTGGTAGTATATTGTCAACAGAAGACTATAGACCCAGGATCATTATAAATTTAGAATTCAGCAAGGCCTTTAATAAAATCTTTAATACTAACCTTATGACAGAATGGGCAGATCTGATCTAGGTAGCAGAAAAGTTAGGGGGATTTGAAATTGCAAGTATATGGGTAGATATAATCATTAACATTCTGTGTCTATTTACATCTTACAACTAAGTTTAAAAAAATCAAATTAATAATTTCAATATGAGAAGACATGACTTATCTGAAAAATATCTAGGGAGGAGTTTGTCAGCTCAGTCTGTGTCAACAGTGTTATATGACATTGAAAAAAGCTATTATAATTTTAGATTGCAGTAAGAGTAATAGCATCCAGTGCTGAGGAAACAATAACCACATTGTACTCTACCATGCTCAAACCACACATATGGAATATTTTTTCAGTTCTGAGTGCCATGTTTTAGGAAGCACAGTGATGTTGTGGGAAAGAATCTGGAGGAGAACAACTAAAATAATTAAGGTCCTCAAGATAGTGCTATCAGAAGACAGGGTGAAGAACTAAAGATATTTAATAAATGAAATACAAATCTAAGTATAGGAGTTTACATTTCACCTTAATATATTTCATTTGTTAAATTTGACCCATTGCTCACACTTGAAAACTATAGAATGGGAGCGGCATGATTAGACAGTAGATAATTTGAAAAAGATTTGGAGCTTTTAATGATCTTCAAGCTCAATATGATGTAACAGTGTGATAATTATAGCCAAATAGACAGGTGGAACTTTAACTGAGAGTTGAAAGAAGCCAGGAAAGGTAGGGGGCAGAAATAATGAGGAACAGGAATGAGGGACAGTAAATACAGTATATAGTTGGGAAATGGAATGTCCTGTGGGAAGAACAGTAAGAGCCCTGTGTACATGAAGAGCAGTAAGATATAAGAATAATGGAAAGCCAAATAGAGCGTTTTATACTTGATTTTAAAGGTAATAAGGATCCACTGGAGTTGAATAGGGGAATGTTACTGTCCCACCAGTACTTTCTGAAGATCAATTTGGCAACTGAGTAAGGGGATGAATGGGAAAGAATTGAGGCAGGGAGACTAATGAGCAGGCTATTGCAGTAGTAACAGAAGTGAAATAATTAAGACCTGTATTAGTTAAAACCAAGAAAAAAATGCCTTGGCCACAAGGACTGGTAGTCCTTGAATATCTGAAGTACCTGAGTACCTGAAATGGAAAAGCTAGGGAGAAAAGAATGACAAGAAAAATTGATACCTTAGAATAGACATTAGAAAACCTCACACAAAAACTGATTATTGTGAAAATCAAAATGGGCCAGAGAGAGAACAAATGATTCAACAATAGAATAAGAAATAACAAACCAAAAATAAAAAAGGGGAGAAATTAAGATATTCTAAGACATATAATATCAGAAACAATTGAGCTGGAAAACAAGGAGACACAAATTACAGACTATCTGAAAATTATGATCTAAAAAAAAGGTGTGGATACCATATTTCAGGAGCTTTTTTTTCTTTTAAATTGATTTTTTGTTACATTTTAAGTTCTGAGCTGTCTCCCTACCCACCCTACATTAGAGAAGGCCATCATTTGAAATGTGTGTGTGTGTGTGTGTGTGTGTGTGTGTGTATGTGTGTGTGTTTAAAACCATACAATGCATAATTCTGTTTGTCAGAGGCGGATAGCATCATCCTTCATAAAGCCTTTTGTAGTTGATCTGAATGCTACTCAGAATGGCTTAGTTATTCATAGTTATTCTTTGAATAATATTATTATTACCATGTACAATATTCTCTTGGTTCTACTCATTTCAATCTTCATTATTTCATGTAAGTCTTTCCATGTTTTTCTACTCATCTACTCCAGCCCTTTATTTTTATTCTATGTGTCTCTCATTTTTTTATATGCTTCTTGTAAATAACACATTTTTGGATTCTGGTTTGTTAATCCATTCTTCTGTTTCTATTTTGTGGGTGAGTTTGTCCCATTCACCTTCAAAGTTATAATGATTAGTTGTGTATTTCCCTCCATCCTATTTTTCCTTACTGCTTATCTTTCTCTCCCTCTTTTTACACTATCCCTCCTCAGACTTCTTATTTATTTCTAATCACTGCCCCCCTTCTAAAAGTCCCTCCCTTATCCTATCCCTCTTTTCATCCTATTTCTTTGTAAGTTAAGAAGACTTTTATACCTGTGTATATTATTCCCTATTTAATCTAGGTCTTAAGTTCTAGCACTACTAGCTTTATAGCCCTTCCTACCCTCCACTGAAACCGATTTAGAACCTTTTTTCACATGTCAATAGATAGCTTTGATTTCTTCTTCTGAAAATGGCCTGTTCATATCCCTTGTCCATTTCTCAATTGGGAATGATCTATATTCTTATTAATTTGATTCAGTTCTCTATATATTTGGGAAATGAGACCTTTATCAGAAACACTGACTGTAAAAATTGTTTCCCAGCTTTCTAAATTCTTTATAATCTTGGATGCATTGCATCTGTTTGTACAAAACCTTTTTAATTCAATTTAATCAACATGATCCATTTTGCATTTCAGTCTCTTGTTTGGTCATAAAGTCTTCTCCTCTCCATAGATCTGACAGGTAAACTATTACTTCCCTTCTTCATTTGCCTATGATATCACCTTTTATGTATAAATCATATACCCATTTTGACCTTATTTTGGTATACAGTATAAGATGTTGTTCTATGCCTACTTTCTGCCATACTATCTTCCAGTTTTCCCAGCAGTTTTCGTCAAATACTGAGTTCTTATCTCAGAAGCTGGAGTTTTTGGGTTTATCAAACAGTAGATTATAATAGTCATTTACTACTGTGTCTCCTGTGCCAAACCTATTCCACTGATCCACCACTCTATTTCTCAGCCAGTACCAAACAGTTTTGATGACTGCCACTTCATAGTATAGTTTTAGATTTGCTATGGCTAGCCTACCTTCCTGTGCATTTTTAAAAATTAGTTTCCTTGATATTCTTGACCTTTTGTTCTTCCACTTGAATTTTCTTATTATTTTTTCTAGCTCTATAAAATAATTTTTAGGTAGTTTGATTGGTATGGCACTGAATAAGTAAATTAATTTAGTTAGAATTGTCATTTTTAGTATATTAGCTCAGTGTATCGATGAGCAATTGATATTTCTCAAATTATTTAGAACTGTTTTTATTTGTGTGAAAAGTGTTTTGTAATTATGTACATATAGTTCCTGGGTTTGTCTTAGCAGGTAGACTCCCAAATATTTTATATTGTCTGCAGTTCTTTTAAATGGAATTTATCTTTCTATCTCTTGCTGTTGGGCTTTGTTGGCCATATGTAGAAATGATGATAATTTATGTGGGTTTATTTTATATCCTGCAACTTTGTTAAAGTTATTAATTGTTTCAAGTAGTTTTTTAGTTGATTCATTAGGATTCTTTAAGTATACCATCAGATCTGTAAAAAATGATAGTTTTGTTTCTTCCTTGACCATTCTAAGTCTTTCAATTTCTTTTTCTTCTCTTACTGCTAAGGCTGACATTTCTAGTACAATTTTGAATAATAGTGATTATAATGGAAATTCTTGTTTTACCACCTGATCTTATTGGGAATGCTTCTGTTTTATGGAAGAGCTCATCCCATTCACATTCACAGTTATGATTACTAATTTTTCCCACTTCTTTATACTTTTCTTCCTCCTTTCACCCTGTTCCTCCTCACCACCACTTTGCTTCTGACCAATGCCTCCCTTAGTCTTCTCTCCCTTTTATTAGCCCCTACTCCCTTTTCTTTCCTCTTTCCTACTTCTGTCCTCCCATCAGTGCCCCCCCTTTTCCCCTTACCTTACTTCCCTAAAGGGTAAGATAAATGTATTTTATTTCCTCTTTGAGCCAAATCCAATGAGAATATGGTTGAAATAATGCTCACCCCTCCCTTTTTCCCCTCTATTGTAATAGGTTTTTTGTGCCTCTTCATGTGATGTGATTTACCCCATTTCACCTCCCCTTTCCTCTTCTTCCTGTATACTCTTTTTGTCACCCCTTAGTTTCTTTTATATCACATCAAAGTCAATTTATGCCTATACCCTCTATGTATACTCCTCCTATCTGCCCAAACAGTTTTCAAGAGTTACAAGTATTATCTTCCCATGTAGAGATATAAACAATTTAACTTTATTGAATAATGAGGTTTTTTTCTGTTTACCTTTTTATACTTCTCTTCAGTCATGTATTTGAAAACTGAATTTTCTATTCAGTTCTGGTCTTAATCAGGAAAGCTTGAAAGTTCCCTATTTCATTGAATGTCCATCTTTTCCCCTGAAAGATAATGCTCAGTTTTGCTGGATAGTTGATTCTTGGTTGCAATCCAAGCTCCTTTGCCTTCCAGAATATCAAATTCCAAGCCTTTTTATCTTTAATGTAGAAGCTGCTAGGTCCTGTGTAATTCTGACTCTGTTTCTTTCTGGCTGCTTGCACTATTTTCTCCTTCACGTGATAATAATGGGATTTCGCTACCATGTTCCTTGGAGTTTTCATTTTGGGATTTCTTTCAGGAGGTGATCAGTGGATTCTTTTAGTGACTGTTTTATCCTCTGGTTTTATGATAGGCCAGTTCTCCTTGATAATTTCTTGGAACATGGTGGGGGTTTTGGGGGGTTTTTTTGCAGGGCAATGAGGGTTAAGTGACTTTCCCAGGGTCACACAGCTAGTTAAGTGTCAAGTGTTTGAGGCTGTATTTGAACTCAGGTCCTCCTGAATCCAAGGCCAGTGCTTTGTCCACTGCGCCATCTAGCTGCCCCTGGAATATGGTGTTTAAACTCTTTTTTTGATCATGGATTTCAGGTAGTACAATAATTCTTAAATTATCTCTCCTGAATTTATTTTCCAAGTCAATTGGTTTTTGTTCTATTTTTTCATTCTTTTGATTCTGTTTGACTTATTATTGGTGTCTCAAAAACTCATTAGCTTCCACCTGCCCACTTCTAATTTTTAAGGCATTTTTTTCTTCAGTAAGCTTTTGCACCTCCTTTTGGCCAGTTCTACTTTTTCAATGGATTTTTTTCCCCCATTTGGCCAAATTGTATTTTTTAAGCAATTGTTTTCTTCAGTCAATTTTTGTGCTTCCTTTTCCAAAGCTGTTGAGTCTTTTCTCATAATTTTATTGCATACCTCTCATTTATTTTCCCATTTTTTTCTTCTACTTCTCTTTTTTGATTTTACTACCCTCATGGTCTGTGCTCTGTTCTGTGAAAGGCCACAAGCACTCTTTTCTGCTCTGGAAATGATCTATGACTAGGGCCCCAGCAATGTTGTTGCCATAAATGCTCTTACTTCCTGCAGTCCCTCAGGCAACTGAAACCTTCAACTCACCTCTCTGCCCTGGAACTGAAACTGGGGACTCAGCTCTTCTGCAAGTGACCATAGCCAGCAGGGCCTCCCCTCATCTGCAACTGCACTCACCAATATGTACTCACTCCTCCTCACCCACAGGTCTGGGACAGTATCTACTCAGTACACCTGGGCCCTACGTCTAGCACCAGTCTATACTGGGCCCTGCAATCTTCCCTTATCAGTTGCCTAATCTCCACACTATCCATTTGACAAATGTTCAGGAAGCTGAGGCTGCCCTTAAACTCAGATACCCCCAGGGCCTATTGTTTTTTGATTCAGAGGTATCTGCCTAGAGGTATCTTCACTTTAATCTGGCCACCTCAGGAAATCAGGTCTTTCCTATTGTCCTCCCAAATCGTTTTAGGGTAAACAAGTGCTTTTTCTTGACTTTTAATTATTTCTGCCCTGTTATAGTTCCCTTTCAGGCATTATTTTACATGTGTGGAGGAATTTAGGACAGCCAGCTAATTTCCTGCCTTATTTCACCGGTCATCCCAGAATCTGTCTCTACTGGTTGTGTTTGATTTCAGGAAATTATCAATGAAACTTCCCTGGAATTACTAGAAACAGAGGGCAAAATGAAAACGGAAAGAATCCACTCTTCACTTCCAGAAAGAAACCTCAAAATTACAACTGCCAAGAATATCATAGCACAAATCCAAAACTTCCAGATCAAAGAAAAAGTATTCTAATTAGCCAAAAAGAACAATTCATATATCAAGAAATCAGCATAAGTTATAAATTTTTTATTTTATTTTATTTTTTTGGTGGGGTAATTGGGGTTAAATGACTTGCCTAGGGTCACACTGCTAAGTAATTGTTAAGTGTCTGAGGATGGATTTGAACTCAGGTCCTTCTGAATCCAGGGCCGGTGATCTATCCACTGCCCCACCTAGCTGTCCCATCAGTATAAGTTATTATACAAAATTTAGCAGTTACCACTCTAAAGCAGAGATGAATGTGGAATATGATATTCCAAATGGCAAAAAATAAAGGTTTACAACCAAGAACCTTAGAGGGGGAAAAATGGATTTTTAATGAAAAAGATTTCTAAACATGCCTAATTGAAAAAAAAAATTAACTTAATTGGCATTTGAAATAGAAATGCAGACACAAAGAGAAATATAGAAAGGTACACATATTTTTATAATTGAAAGAGAATGTATGGGCATAGATTTTTTTATATGTTAACAGAAACAAATGTTTTCTCAGAACCCTGTTGTCTTTAATAGTAATAGAGAATCTTAAATTGACAGTCTTTGAAGTGATTTTTTTTTTCTCAGAACAGAAAAAAGTAACAGAAATGAGATTGAGGAAAGGAAGGATCACTGTTGTATACGATAGGTAGGTAAGATGAAGAGTATATGATGAATATCCCATTAACCTCATTCATGTGAATGAGGCAAAAGAAGATTGAAAAAATTATACACATACAGAAAGATCTTGAGATAGAAGATGGCAAAGAAAAGGTAGACCCACCTGAGATCTCCCAAATTTTCCTCCAAACAACTTTAAATAATGTATTCTGGAGTGGCTGAACCCACAAAAGGATGAACAACTTAAAAGGTTGGCAGGTCTGTCACACCAGGGTGAAGGTACAGTGCATCCCAGCACAGGCCAGGCCTCGGCAAACCAGAAGCAGGCTTTTGGGGCAACTGAATCAGCAGTACTAGCAGCCGCTTCTTTCAGAGCTCTCAGCCCATAGACAGTGAGAACGTCATACAGCTGGTCAGGAGATTATACCGATGTCTTTGCTGACACTGGAGTCTATTGCAGTACTGATATTTGAATCTAAGTTGCAGTTCTTGCAGCTGTAGAGTAGGAGGGTCCTTAATTACAGTTCCAGGGCTGAAAAAAGTGCTTGTGGTCACTTAAAAGACCAAAGCACAGACCATGAGGGTAGTAAACATACCTCTCCTTAGATCATACCAACTTGGAAGAAATGACCCTCAGAACTACCTCTGATAACTTTCATTATTAGGGCATGAATATGAGTTAACTGTGATGGGATGATTATCTACAAAAATAAAATTAATGGGTGAGAACGAGTAATGCACTGGGAAAAGGGGCAAGGGAGAGGAAGAATGATGTAAATTGTTTCACATAAAAGAGGCACAAAAGAGCTTTTATAGTGGAGGGGAACATGGAAAGGGGGGGCACTGTCATTGAAATTGGGTCAAAGAGGGAATAACATACACATTCATTCGAGTACAGATCTTGGCAAAGAAGTACATTAAACTCAAAATGAAAATAAGGGATAGGGACAAAGGAGGTATAGAGAAAGGTCTGAGAAAGAGGGCAAGATAGGTAAGTCATAAGCAAAACAAACTCAAATATTAGAAGAAAGAATTTAAAGAAGGATTTAAAAGGAAAGGAAGAAAAAATATAAACCTGGAATACATGTGGAGTAAGAAAAAAAGAACTGCAACAGAAGAAACAGGCTATTTTCACTTAGAAAATTACAATATTCAGGCAAATTCCCTCTCTTCTTTTACCTTTTTATTTGGAAAGAGGAAGGTAGAAGTAAAGAGAGTAAGAAAGCACAATAAGAGAGGATGAAGGGAAATAATTAAAAAATTATAATTGAGAGTGTGAAGAGAGGTGAACTCATCCATACAACAGAGGAGGATAGCAAAATGGAATAGAAATCAGAATCCAAAAATATGTTGTTTACAAGAAACAGTTGAAACAAAAGATTCATAAATTAAAATAAGGGGCTGGAGGAAAATCTATTATGCTTCAGGTGGACTTTAAAAAATAGGGATAGCAATCATAATTTTAGATAAGACTATGTAGTAAATATAGGCAAGATGAGGAGAGAAATTAAATTATACTCAAAGGTACTATAGATGATGTCAGTATTTAATATGTATGCACATAATAACATGTCATCCAAATATATAAAGTAAAATTTAATTGATTTTGAGAGATAAATAATAACACTATATGATGATTAACCTCACTATATCATTTTCAGACCTACATAAATCTGACTCAAAGATAAATAAAAAAGAAGTTTAGGACCTGAAGAAAAGTTTAGAAAAATTAGAGTTAATGGTGGTTACTAAATGCAAATAGAAAGTGGTACGTGTAGAAAAGTTACGATAGTAAACACGTTATTTATTCATCATAATGCAAGAACATTTATGTTAAAGGGACTTTAAAGAAAGAATTAAAAGTAAACTAACATAATTCTAAAGAACCAGTCCAGGGTGTGTGGGAAGTGCTTAAAGAAAATATATGAGCCTATTCACAAAAACATTTGAGATAGATGCACCTAAAGCAGTTCTAAAAGGAAAATTTATATCTCTGAATGTTTTCATCTGTAATAGAGACAAATCACTGGGTTTGGCATGCGGTTAAAAAAAAGTTGAGTGACAAATAAAAAATTGTCTACTAAATAACAAAGTAAAAATTCTATAATCCACGTATGGTCTTGATAGCTAAACCAGGGAGAAACAAAGCAGAGAAAGAAAACTACAGACCAACACAGTTATCCCTTTCACATTTCAGGGATTATGGGCACAGTGCCCCCGCAATATGGAAAAATATGTATAAAAAATTTTTGGCCCTTCCTTTGTACCAGAGAAGAAGTCTGAATTATTATGCTATTAAAAGACAAAATCTGTTGATATTATACAATACTATACTATGTTATACAATACTATATACTTTATGCATTTCTGAATTTCTAAACTTTTTCTGTGTTGCCTGCTGGCCTTTGCATATCATCTATAGCTTCTGCAAAACTTCGCCAAAATTTCCATTTAATTTCTTATGCCAACTACAATACTTATGAAACTACAATAGGGAAAGTTGCAACGTGGAAGGAATAACTGTCTTAGCATGCAGTCTACAATAATTGTTATACACTATGACCAGGTTGACTTTATGTCAAGAATGCAAGATTAGTTGAAAATAAGGACAAATATTAAACCATTTTAACAATATAACAAAAATAAATAAAAATAACAAAATCCACATGATTTTATCAATAGATGCTGGAAAAGGCTTTTGTAAAGTCCAATACTCATTTCTGTTAATTCCCAAAATCATCTAAATAAATAGACCTTTCGGGGCAGCTAGGTGGTGCAGTGGATAAAGCACCGGCCCTGAATTCAGGAGGACCTGAGTTCAAATCTGGCTTCAGACACTTGACACTTACTAGCTGTGTGACCTTGGGCAATTCACTGAACCCTCATTGCCCTGCAAAAAAACCCTAAAAAAAACAAAAAATAAATAGACCTTTCCTTAATAAAGTTAATACTCTTCCTAAATTCAAGAACAAATGTAGAGCAATGGAGAAAGATGTACAATATGGAGAAAAGTTAGAGGCCTTTACAGAGAGATCAGTGATAAAAGCAAGAATGCCTTTTATGGGGCAGCTAGGTGGCGCAGTAGATAGAGCACCGGCCCTGGAGTCAGGAGTACCTGAGTTCAAATGCAACCTCAGACACTTAACACTAGCTGTGTGACCCTGGGCAAGTCACTTAACCCCAATTGCCTCACTTTAAAAAAAAAAAAAGAATGCCTTTTATGCTATGTATAGCAATAATATAAGAAACAGACATTTAGAGAATAATCATAGGCAAAAAAATAAAATCACTGCTTTTTATAGGTGATATGATAATACACTTAGATAACTCTAGAGAATCTAGTAAAATTAATTATAACAACTTATAACTTCAAAAGGATATAAGATAAATCATGTAAATCCCTAGAATTCTTATATATAACCAGCAAGAAGAAATAGAAATAGAAACACAAATCAGGATAACAGCAATATTTTATATAATAGTATAGTATATATACATATATTATAAAATATTGGGACTGTATCTACCAAGTTTAATCCAAGGAAAATGTGAAAATATAAAACATTCTTTGCTGAGACCTAAATAAATTGGGAAACATTAATTGCTCTTAAGTAGGCTAAGATAATATAATAAAAATGACAATACCACCTAAGTCAATTTACTTAGTGCCATACTAATCAAACTGCCAGCTGACTATGCAGTTTTCCCAGAGTATTTTTTTCTTCCAAATAATAAATAATTGTGGTTTGGGGACTTATCAGTGCTACCATGTTTGATTCTGTATATATCAGTGGAACAGATTAGGTCCACTATATATAGATTTGTTTGTACCATACCTATGTTTTAAAAAAAAAACCAAACTTGTACCAAATAATTTTCATGATTAATACTTTATATATACTCTAGTACTTTATAAAGTTTGTGATCTAATACTGATAGACATGCTTCTTTCCTTTTTTTCATTGTTGCCTTTTTAATTTTTTTACTCCATATGAATTTTTTTAATTATATCTCTAAATAAAGTATCCATTTTCAGTTTGATTATTATGTAACTTTTAATGCCTAAGACATATATTCATTTGGAATTTATCTTGATATATGTGAGTGTGTTGGTCTAAATATAAAAAAATCAGAACTTAAATTAGAGGAACAAGGGAAAAAAATCACCTTTCAGTTTTATGGATAGGGAAGAGTGTTCATGACTAAATAAATAATAGTATTACACAAGGCAAAATGGACAATTTTGATCATATAAAACATAGGTATGGTACAAACAAATCTAATGTAAAAATAAGAAGAAAAACAGGTAACTGAGGAAAAATCTTTTTTACAAATTCCTCTGATAAAGGTCTGCTTGTATATATGTATATGTATATATGTATACATAATTTCAAAATTTATATGATTCAGAGCCATTCTCTAATACATAAATGATCAAAAGATACAAATAGTTCTCAGAGGAAGAAATTCAAGCTACTAACAATCATATGAACAATTCTCTAGATCACCAATTAGAGAAATGCAAAATTAAGCAACTTTCAGGTTCTGCCTCATACCTATTACGCTGGCAAAGATGATAAAAGAGGAATATTACAAATATTGGAGAAAGTATGAGAAAATGCTCATAGTTGTTGGAACTGTGAATTGATCTAGCCATTTTGGAAATCAATATGAAAATGTGCTCAGAAAGTTATTAAATTGTGCATACCCTTTGACATACTACATGCACACTAGTAGGCCTATATCCCAAAGAAGTAAAAGAAAGAAGAAAAGGATCTAGGGGTGCAAAAATATTTATAGCAATTCTTTTCATGGTAGCCAAAAAATGGAAAATTCTCCTATAGGGAAATTACTAATATGGCATATTAGTAATGGAATAATAAAATAGACAAGTTCAAAGGAAACTGGGAAGACCTTTATGAACTGATAAAGAGCAAAGTGAGTAAAACTAGGAAAACAATTTGAACAGTGAGGACATTATAAAGAAAAAACAACTTTGATAAACCATGAATCCAAGAGAACAATGATAAAACATGTCATTTACCTCTGATAGAGATGTGATGAATTTAAAATGCAAAAAAGAGACATGCATTTTTGGACAACAGAGATATGGGAATTTTTTTTGCTGGGTAATATAGCTACTGAGGGATTTTTTTTAATTGTTCAAGTTGTATGTGGTGGGGAGTATTGATAGAGGAAAGGACGGTTTTTTTTTTTAAAAAACCTTGTTACTTGAAAAATGAAAAATACTTTTTTTAAAAGGGAAAAATCAAATGTGCTATTTCAATAAAAAGTTTAGCCTAACTGTCCATCTACATGGGAAAAACCAAATGGGCAAAAAATACCTATTGCTCATACAATGATAGATCTCTCTCTCTCTCTCTCTCTCTCTCTCTCTCTCTCTCTCTCTCTCTCTCTCTCTTTATACATATATATCAGGGACACTACAGGTGGACTGTGAACTAGAACCAGAATTGAAATATTTATAGCTGCTATTTTTGTGGTGGCAAAGAATTGGAAATTGAGGGAATGCCCATCAATTGGGGAATGGCTAAACAAGTTGTTGTATATGAATGTAATGGAATACTATTGTGCTGTAAGAAATGATAAGCATGGAGGCAGCTAGGTGGTGCAGTGGATAAAGCACCAGCCCTGGATTCAAGAGGACCTGAGTTCAAATCTGGCCTCAGATACTTGACACTTACTAGCTGTGTGACCCTGGGCAAGTCACTTAACCCTCATTGCCCACTTTAAAAAAAAAATGAAATGATAAGAATCACATAAATTGATGCTGAGTAAAATGAACAGAACCAAGAAAACACTGTACATAGTATCAACAATATTGTATGATGAACAACTGTGATAGACTTAACTCTTCTCAGCAATATAATGACCCAAGATAATGTTCATGATGGAAAATGCACTCCATATTCAGAAGAACTATGGAGTCTGAATGCAGATTAAACCATATTATTTTCACTTTTGTTGTTGTTGTTTATTCTCTTTTTTGGGGCAGTGCAAATCACAGGATGTGAGTGGATGTGAGTACAGACTTCAGTAGTGCATACTGATTCATCCATGCCTTCTGATTCCATGCAACACTTGGGCATGCCTTCCTACAAATCTCTTCAGAGAAACATGTAATATGTTGGGGGCGTTCTTACAGATATTTTGATATTTCGTGGAGCTCAATCAGGCACATGGACTGTCTATAATCCACACTTGCCACATAAACATCTCTCTGAAGGTATTCTTTCAGAAACTTCTCTGCAATACTTCATTGCTACAACTTGTTTAGCCATTCCCCAATTGATGGGCATTCCCTCAATTTCCAATTCTTTGCCACCACAAAAATAGCAGCTATAAATATTTTTGTGCATGTGGGTCCTTTTTCCTTTTTTATGATCTCTTTAGAATATAGACCTAGTAGTGGAATTGTTGGGTCAAAGGGTATGCACAGTTTTATAGCCTTTTGGGCCTGGTTCCAAATTGCTTTCCAGAATGGTTGTATTAGTTCACGACTCCACCAACAGTGCATTAGTCCCAACTCAGATTCTTTAAGAATAATTCTCTTTTTCCCCTCTAGTCTAAAGGTTCTCCCCAGCAGGGAAAGAAACTTTTAAAAGTGTAATCCAGAATGCAAAAATGAATCAAGTATGGGATAGCTAACTTTATTCTTATAATGGAAAAGAGAATACAATAAAGAGAATACAAAAAATTAGAATGATTAGAGTGGAAAGCAGTAACACCACTGCTAGTACTAGTTGAATGGTTAATATCTAATATCTTTGAGAAATTTGCACTTGTAGAAGGGTTTGCTTTGTTAAGGAGAAAGACCACTTCTTCATGTGGGACAGGATGAAGAGATCATGAAAAAAGGCATCTGAGTAGTAAGGGACATGAAGGAGGGGAGAAGTTGGAGCTCAGCAAATGGCTACACCTTTTTTGATGAAATAAGAGGCTCGGTTTTCAGTTTAGGTGATGGGAGGAGAAACGTGGGGATCTGATTAGGAATGAAAAGCTTTGGAAAAGCAATCAATTAGAAAGTTTTAAAAGGATTGCTTTGATATGATGAGGGCCTAGTTAATATTATGTAATAGAAATTTGTAGTGGTCTTAGCATGGTTTCATGATTTTCTCCAATAAATGGTGGGAATAATCCAAGGCTGGGACCTGGCAAGGCAAGATTAGTGATAGGTTTGGGAGTGAGGAACTTGAGAGAAAAGGATAGGGGCAGCTAGATGACACAGTGGATAAAGCACCATCATTGGATTCAAGAGTACCTGAGTTCAAATCCGGTCTCAGACACTTGACACTAGCTGTGTGACCATAGGCAAGTCACTTAACCCCAATTGCCTTACCAAAAAAAAAGAAAGAAAGAAAAGGATAGAGGAAAGTTGAACTGGTTCATCAAGAGATGGGAGTTCATCAAATGGAGAAGGGAGGTAACAGTTTGAGAAAGAACTGAGGTGTAAAAGGATTGTGGTCAGATAAAAGAATTTCAGAGTTTATGAACATGGAAACAGAATATTATGGCATATTGGAAAGTTCAAGGGTGTGTCTGTCTGTGTGTAGCTGAGATAGAGTGAAAGGGGTAAATAGGTCATGGGAAATGAACAAGTTGAAGAACTAGAAAGTTTGGGTATTTCAGGGAATCCCTTATTGTGAAGGCAGAAGTTAGGGAAGAGACAAAGACTGGACCAGACACTTGAAATCATTGAGGAAGAAGAGAATTTCCTGCAGGTTAATAAAAACAAAACTGCTACAAATATGTTGAGTGTCAGTCAGTAAGCATCAATTAAGCACTTTCTGTGTGCTAGTCATTTTGCTAAGTAAGCCCTAGGAATACAAGCAAAGGCTCTCACAGAACTCACAGTCTAAAGGGTTAGAACAGCAAACATGTATGTGATTAGTATATGAATAAATAGGAAATAGTTAATAGGTGTCAAACCTGTATAAAAATCAACAAGGTAGGGGCAGCTAGGTGGCGCGGTGGATAGAGCACCGGCCCTGGAGTCAGGAGTTCAAATCCAGCCTCAGACACTTAACACTTACTAGCTGTGTGACCCTGGGCAAGTCACTTAACTCCAATTGCCTCACTAAAAAAAAAAATCAACAACGTAATCAATAAATAAAGACATTTATTGAGGGTTTAAGAACCTGGAACAATGCTCTGTCTTATTCAAACAGGAAAGTTCAGTGAGGGGAGTTACAAACAGAGGTTATAGTCACTCAGGAGGAGTGACTAAGTAAATAGATGGGACAGCAGGTGGGTCATGAGTTATTTATTACAGGATGATAGCACATTCCTAGAAAAACCACAGGATTAGGGGTAGCTAAGTGGCACATTGTATAAAGTACTGGCCCTGGAGTCAGGAGGACCTGAGTTTAAATCTGGCCTCTGACACTTGGCACTTACTTGTCCCTGGGCAAGTCACTTTTCCCTCATTGCCCCTCAAAAAAAAATCCTCTAATTTAATAAAGATAGAAGATACCTCATTAAGGTGGACTCTGAGAGAAGTCACATTTGGGATGAAAATATAGTTTGGCTCAAAATGCCATCATAGTAACAGGACAACATTTAAAGAGTAGGTGAATGCTATGGAAGCTGGTCATCCTGGCAATGAAACAAAATAATATTCAGGGTAGAAAATAGTTGAAAAGGGTATCAACATGCTTTAACAGAAACGCGTGCTAGTCATAAAATCAATTCCAGTTGAATATGTTATTATGAAATAAAACTATGATGAAACAAAAAAAGAAAGAAAGAAAAGAAAAAGAAAAACCACAGGATTGGTTTAGGCCACCCACAGCCAAAAGAGGCAGGCTGCTGACTATTTCCCTAGCCTGAATCACCTGTAGGGATCAACAGAATAGGGAAGGAAAGGGTTGCAGAAGTGTCCTTGGCACTATCTCTTTCCAGGAACAGGGAGAGTTACAAATTGCTGATCACAGCAGAGATTCACAGGAGTTTACCTTGGGGTAGGGAATTGCTAGTCAGAACAGGGCAGAGGTCCCAGAGTTTCCCAGGGAGTGACCAAGGGAAGGTAATAATAAGAGGGGTTGGAAAAGACTTCCTATAGAAGGTGAGATTTTACTTGGAACTTGAAGGAAGTCAGGAGGCAGAGGCAGCATTCCAGAAATGGAATGCTGAAGAAAGTGGCTGGAGCTTACAAATGAAGTATCTTGTTTGTGGAGTAGCAAGGTGGAGTATAAGATACTAAATTAGTAAGGACTTTGAATACCAAACTGAGAATTTGGTAATTAACATGGATTAAGTGAACTCTGTGGCAATCAAACTGTTTTAACTAATTAAATATCATGCAGCTATTTTTTCTCATAAGTCTAAATTTGCTCAATATATTCTTCAAGCAAAGTAGACTTCCCCAAAAATGTATCCTTGTTGTCAAGGTCTGTGGTGCTATTGAATTACCTACATACTTCATTGTACCAGCTTGTTATCCAACATACATTAGAGTATGTATGTATCTGCCCCAGCTGTGAAATGTGCTACTTTTGCCTTCCTTGTTTGTCTCTTTGGACCAAATCCATTGCTGTGAGAAACTCCTAAAAATTCTCTCCACTGATGTTTATCTGTAACTTACAGTCCTGAGGGAATTGCTAGAACACTAAGAGGCTAAATGGTTTTTCCATGTTCACACAGTTAATATGTGTCAGAGGTAGGATTTTAAGTCAGGTCTGCCTGACTCCAAAACTGATCCTCTATCCACTGTGCTACAGCACCTCTCTCTTTTTTGTTAGTACTAGTTTTATTTGTAAAACTTTTCCTTCATGCCTTTGTAACATTTACTACCAAACACTTTTATGTTTTGCTGATTAAGGAGTCAGAGAATCTGGCTTCAAATTCTGGCTATATCACTTCTCTGGGCCTCAGTTCCCTCATCTGTATAATGTAAAAATATACTAGATCCCCTCTAATGCCCCTTTCTTTTGTTGTATTTTAGTTCAGAAGCCCACAAACTATTTTCTTACCAGTCACCTACCCATTATATTTAAGAAACATTTAAATTCATCTTTATATCATCTTTGAATTTACTACCTTGTTTATAGGAATCACCAATCCAAAGCATTTAATGTCTGGGTAATAATGTAAATGAGTAGAAATATGGCATAGTGGTTAGAGGCCAGTTACTCAAGGCATCAGTTAATACCTGGTTTCAGGTCCTGCCTCTGATTTTGTTATTATTGTCAAATCACTTAAACCACTCTGTGTCTCAAATACATTATTCTCTAATATATAAATTGAAGAGTAGATGCTGATCTACATTGATGGGAATTCCCTATACCAATGAAATCACAGGTCCAAAGAGAAAAAAAGTTTGACTAAAAGAATCTGTACTTTGCTAGGAACAATATAAATGTACATTTGTCATTTTTTATTTGATTACAATCTGATTAATTTATTGAAATAACTTGATTCCTTGAACTTTCAAAAAGTTTTTCCTAGTTTTTTGACTTATGAGAAGTACTTAGATTTGTTTCATAAACATCTGACTTGCTTGACATTTTGCTCAAAGTATATAGTTTCTAGAAATAGAGCTCATTTTTCTATATTTGTATTAATATTTTTTAAATATTTTGGGGTATACACACACACACACACATATATGAAATTGAAATATATATGTGATCAGAAGTTTGGAAGCTACAACCAATCATTTCCTTACTCCATTTCCTTATTTCTTTATGGTTTTTCCAAGTATTTTTTAAAATTTCTGTTAAATTCCAAAATGTGTGTCTAAAATGGTTATCGTAATGGAGAATTATGGAGATACAAATAAAAATGAGCTAATTTATGTTATGGTTACTAAGATGGTAAGAGATGAAATCCCAACCTCGTTTCCATCCCCTGATCTTTTATATCTTCCTATAGTAATAGAAATAACACAGGCTTTTAAAATCTGGAATTTCTTTTTGACTGCATTTAATTTGAAATTTGAAAACTCAAATCACTTTCCATTTTTTAGTTCAGTCTGTTCAGTTGCAGTGTTTTGCATATAATATACTCTTGACGTTGAATAAAAAGTGTGTATAAGGGCTGATAACCAAAGATTTAAAAAAGAATAAAAATTGTAATCCTAAGAAAAATATTTGCCAAGTTTCTTACTATTAGCGAAAACAAAATGTTTCTTTTGCACAAATTGCTGAGAATTATAATACCATGAAAAAAACCTTTCATGCACTTTCATTAATTAGTTTTCTAGCAACTGCACTTTTAATTATTAATATTCTTTTTCTAGCAACTTTATCTGATGAAGAGTGGAAGCCACCTCTTCCTGCTTACAATTTTCTTAGCAGGATGGATGCCACAGTTCCCTACACAGAAATTGCTCAGTTTCCTATACAGAATATGCTTAGATGTGCAAAAACAACTGATCTGCAACAACATGACAAGGGGCACTCTGAAGATAAACTGGGAAAGAACTCCATTTAGGAAGATGATGATAATGATATGTGATTTTCAAAATTATGTTAAAGACTTTTTGACTGATCTGATATTTGAGCATATTATCTTAAATAAAAACTGTAACTATTAAAAAACCCTGGATAAAATTTGTATTCTTTAGATTTCACTTAGCTCTAGTCACTGATACCACAGATCAAATATTAATACCTACTTTATAGAGTTGTTATAAAATATTAATACCTACTTTATAGAGTTGTTATAAAATATTAAATACCTACTTTATAGAGTTGTTATAAAAATCAAAAGTGTTACATGTTATATGTTATTTATATTATTACTACCATTAATAATTTGGTGACAATAGAGATTAGTGAATTTTAAATGACCATTTAAATTTCATTGTATGATCTTTTTTATCATGTAGGAAATAATAAATAGAAAGTAGCAACAATACAAAAAAACCCTTCTGTAACACTTTATGGTTTACAAAGCTTCTAACATCCATTTAGTTTAATTAAAAAAACATTTAGCAGCTACTATTAGCAAAGTATGTACTAGGCTACAAAGACAAGAAGCTCTTTCCCTGAGCAGCTTAAAGTCTCCTCAGGAAATTTGTACAATTTGTACAAGAGGAATAGAGTGCTAACAATTGGAGCAGGTAATATGGAAGAGAATCAGAAGGGCCTTGTTTAAGAATTGGCATGTGAACAGTGCTTTGAAGAGAAAATAGGGATCCTACCTATCTAGGTGAGAAAGGAATAAGTTTTATATATGGAGATAGTTTGATCATATGACCATATATAGGCATTTGAATGTCATTAATGTCAGGTTTGCATGCTTAATATCATAGTTTGATATTAATGTAAATTTACATTATGTAAATTTTACATTACAAAACGTAAAAATATATATATGTAAACTTTTGTCAACAAGTTTATCACAATAGTCTACATGGTAGCTCCATCAGCTAAGATCTATAAGCACTTGTTTATTTTGTCACCCAATCTGTGACACTGGGATGATTGTATTTACTTTTCTGGTTTATTATTGTTATAGATGAGAAAATACTTGCCTACCTACTTTATAGAGTTGTTATAAAAATCAAAAGTGTTACATGTTATATGTTATTTATATTATTACTACCATTAATAATTTGGTGACAATAGAGATTAGTGAATTTTAAATTCTAAATAAGATAAATAGTATTAATTATGCTAAAATATATTACCCTTAAAACCTAGGCTTAAGATATCACACAAAATGTAAAAAAACCCAGTTCCTAATATTTGTGCATATTTATGCTAAAACATTGCATTTATTGGGGACGGTTAGGTGGCTCAGTGGATAAAGCACCGGCCCTGGATTCAGGAGTACCTGAGTTCAAATCCGGCCTCAGACACTTGACACTTACTAGCTGTGTGGCCCTGGGCAAGTCACTTAACCCCCACTGCCCCGCAAAAAAGAAAAAACAAAAACAAAAAAGAACAAAAAAAACATTGCATTTATTAAAGTACCTAATTCCTTTCTTGGTAGTTATTGTTATCATTGCATTTTAATAAAGTAATTTTACAGAAAAGCTTGTTATGAAGAAATGATGTTTCAACCCTTCCAGAAATAGATAAAAGTTCCTAGCAGCAGGGGCAGCTAGGTGGTGATCCTGGATAAGTCACTTAACCCTCATAGCCCTGCAAAAAATAAAAATAAAAATAAAGTTCCTAGCAGCAAATAGATTTCAAATTATTTAAATTGGAAGACTTCCATTTTTCCAGAAAAATAGAACTCACATGTTTCATAGATGTATTTAATCTCATCATAGTCTTCCTTCTCCCTGCCCTTAGCACATTTCAATGAACTTGGGTGTTTGTGAAACATAAAATATTGGGAATTTTTATTAAAATGGAGGTTTAATTTAGGATTTCATATTGTGGAGAAAATATTAGAATAACTACAATATTTAAAAGGCAAAATGAATGAGTTGACTCATATTTAACTGTAACTGTCATCCTTTAACTCATATCTAACTCTAACTGTCATCCTTTTGGTTATTTGGGACTGAATTCAATAAAAACCTATAATCATCAGGAGTGGAATATTTGTAGCATCCATTGTGCTACTTTTATAACACATATACTTTTGTAACGTGTATGTAGCATCATATTACTTTTGTTAAGTTACACATGCTAAATGAGGGGGAATAGAGTAAATATGACTGACAGCATGTTTTCATGAAGTCTGCTCCTTATAAGTAGTTAAAATATCTCACTAATCAAATATTTTATATTCTAAGGGCCTAAAATTCTAGCTGTGATATTTAAAATCTAATGAGTGGTCACCTTAAATTAGAAAATGTATAGCACCAATCTTTGGCCATTAAGTATTTATTAAAGTATATTAGGGGTTAGTAAAGAGACACTCGTCGATAAAGTATCCCTATTCTGCCTGTCCCTCTGCCTCTGCCATCAAGCCCAAGTCAGGAATCCAAAAGGCCGCTCACCCCTTGGCTTCTCCCCAAGCCTCCTGTGAAACTGGAAACAGGGCCGTCCACACACACACAGCTCCAAGCTAATTGGCTGGTAGCTCTGATTGACAGGACCCACGAGCAAACTTCACTTCCAGATGCCAAAGTCACATGGTTTCTTTTCAAGGCGGAGCTTCCCTGCAGTATCTTTCTCAACAGGTTGGTAGCGCTCTAAATCTCACAATATGTAGGAAATTTGGACAGGTGTGGTTTTATAAACACTACAGACAAATCTTTTGTCTTTTCCCAAAGCATAAATTTTGTTGACTACCAAGGGAAATATACTGTTAATATAGCTTTATTTAGCATTTTTTGTTTAAATAGTTGGGTTCCTCTCTGGACTTAAGGCAAATAAATTAGTTAAAATTAGCTAATTCAGTGATTATTAGCCAGTATCTGCCGAAACCCAGGGCTCAGCATAACTCCTTTTTTTCCTTTATCCCACCTTTTTTGGCAGGGGATGGCAATGTTAGCCTCTGAGTCAGATTTTCCTCCTAATAGGTGTTATAGTCCTATCCACTGAGAAAACTGTCTTTTCCTTTTTTACTGCATTTTTTTGAATTTTTTTGGGACTTGGAGGATAGGAACTTCAATTTTGGGAGATGTGAGGGAAAAATTCATCCTCTTCTCAATAATTCTCAGGAACTCAGCAGCGAAGTGACAAAAGCTCCTTTATTTCCTTCTCTCGAAGAGGCACCCTAGTGTGCAGCTAAATGGGTGCAAAGAAAAGGGGCTCGCAGGCCCTGTTTTATACCCTAGACCCTAGTGCAAATGGGCCCTCCCCTTTTTCATCATTGGTCCAATTACTCAAGGGTTACAATCTACACGCAGTATTCCCATCCCTCTTCCTTATATAGGCATGACCTTATTTTCCTCATATGGATACAACTCAGGAGGACCTTGTTGAGAACAGGGCTCTTTGAACCATGTGACTTTAGCCTGAGGGGGAGGAGGAGGGGATCTGAGACCTTTGTCCTTCAAGCAGGTCAGGAGGGGTATGATTGACTGTTGTATCCACATTAAGAGGAGGCAACTACCTATTTTCTCACAATCCCTCCTCTTTATTTTTGACTATTTGGCTCCTCTCATTCCATTTATTGAATATCTCCTCTGCCTCTTGGTCTAAATCTGTGAGTATTAGCATTTGAGTGTTTGCCTTTATTTTCCCAAATGGAATGAACTTTGTGAGAGGAGTCTCTATTAGCCTCTGATTTAACCCTGGAAGGAAGGGAAGGATACAGCATAAAACTCCTGCCACTATAATGAGCGATGAGGATTGAGGCAGCGAAATCTTTCCATTTCCCAAACTGGGATTCCACCCATCCTATCCAGGTGGTGTCAACCCCTGGATTTTCTGCTAACATGATATCAAGGGCTATTCTGTTTTCCCAAGCTATTCTGCTAGTTGCAGCCAGTTGTTCAGAAATACCCTGTACCGCATCCCTAATGTAATTGATGAACCTCTGTTGGTTCCATTCTACGTTTTTAGTTATGGTTACCCACTGTAGGAGAGATTCTTGTACACCCTGTGGGATCCTTATGCTATCTAGGCGAATTGGAGCATATTTACCCCTGATCTTGAGAATGCTTCTAACTTATTGCATTATGCATAATGCTTGCTGATAGTTTTAGAGAGATACTACTTATCATTTTAAGGAAAGCTGCATTTATATATATATATATATACACACACACACATATACACACACACACACACACACACACACACACACACATATATATATATATTTTTTTTTTTTGGTGGGGCAATGAGGGTTAAGTGACTTGCCCAGGGTCACACAGCTAGTAAGTGTCAAGTGTCTAAGATCAGATTTGAACTCAGGCCCTCCTGAATCCAGGGCCGGTGCTTTATCCATTTTGCCACCTAGCTGCCCTCTACTCTCCAGTGTTTTTAATAGGAATAGGTGCTTTATTTTGTCAAAAGCTTTTTCTGAATCTATTGAGATAATCTTATGATTTTGGCTAGTTTTGTTATTGAGATGGTCAATTATGTTCATAGTTTTCCTAATATTGAACTAGCCCTGCCTTTCTGGCATAAATCCCACCTGGTCATTGTGTATAAACCTTGTGATAAATCACTATAAATATTGCTAATATTTTATTTTAATTTTTGCATCAATATTCATTTGGGAAATTGGCCTATAATTTTATTTCCCTGTTTTGGCTTTTTTTGGTTTAGTTATCAACACCATATTTGTGTCACAAAAGGAATTTGGTAACATTTCTTCTTTGCCTATTTTTCCAAATAGTTTGTATAGTATTGAATTAATTGTTCTTAACACATTTGGTAGAATTCACTTTTTTTTTTTTTAGTGAGGCAATTGGGGTTAAGTGACTTGCCCAGGGTCACACAGCTAGTAAGTGTTAAGTGTCTGAGGCCGGATTTGAACTCAGGTACTCCTGACTCCAGGGCCGGTGCTCTATCCACTGCGCCACCTAGCTGCCCCCAGAATTCACTTCTAAATCCATCTGTCCCTGGAGATTTTTTTCTTAGGGAGTTGACTGATGGCTTGTTCAATTTCTTTGTTTAAAATGAGGTTATTCAAGTATTTTATTTACTCTTTTGTTAATCTGGGCAATTTATATTTATGTAAATATTCATCCATTTCATTTAGATTCTCAGATTTAGTGGCAAAATATTGAACAAAATATCTCCTAATTATTCCTTTAATTTCCTTTTCATTGGTGGTATTTTCACCCTTTTCATTTTTGATACTGCTAATTTGGTTTTCTTCTTTCTTTCTTTTTTTAAAAATCAAATTAGCCAAAGGTTTATCTATTCTATTGTTTTTCCCCTAAAACCAGCTCTTAGTTTTATTTATTAATTCAATAGTTTTCTTACTTTCAATTTTATTATTCTCACCTTTAGTTTTCAGAATTTTTAATTTGTTCTTTTTCTAGCTTTTTTAGTTGTTTGCTCAATTCATTGATATCCTTATTCTTATTTTATTCATGTAAGCATTTAGAAATACAACATTTCCCTTAAGAACTGCTGTACTTGCATAAGTTTGGTATGTTGTCCCATTTCCATTCTCTTTGATGAAATTGTTTATTGTTTCTATGATTTTTTGTTTGACCCACTCATTCTTTAGGATGAGATTATTTAGTTTTCAATTAATTTCCATGGACCTTTATTACATGTAATTTTTATTGCATCATGATCTGAAAAGGATGCATTTACTACTTCTGCCTTTCTGCATTTGACTGTGAGGTTTTTAATGCCTTGATATGTGGTCAATTTTTGTCTGGGTGCCATGTATCATTGAGAAAAAAGTATATTCTTTTCTATCCCCATTCAGTTTTTTCCCAGAGGTCTATCATATTTAAGTTTTCTAAAAATTCTACTCACCTCCTTAATTTCTTTCTTGTTTATTTTGTGGTTAGATTTATCTAGTTCTAAGAGGGGGAGGTTAAGGTCCCCCACAAGTATAGATTTTTTTGTTTTTTTGTTTTGAGGGCAATGAGAGTTAAGTGACTTGCCCAGGGTCACACAGCTAGTAAGTGTCAAGTGTCTGAGGCTGGATTTGAGCTCAAATCCTCCTTATTCCAGGGCCCATACTCTACTCTTCTCCCCTTCTGTATTATGGGAGAGTTCATCCCATTCACATTTCACAGTTATGAATACTAACTGTGTATTTACTTCCATCCTATTTTTCCCTTGTTTATACTTTTTTCTTTCCATTCCCCCTTCCTCTCCTTACCAGTGTTTTGCACCACCTCTTAATCTTCTCTCCCTTCATCCCCCCTCCTTTTTCTTTCCTCCTTCCCATTCTGCTCCCATATAGGTAAGAAAAATTTCTTTACCTAAATGAGTGTGTCAAATTTGATGAAAGTAAGGTTCAAACAATGCTCACCCCTTTGGGGCTGGAAGCTTTGCCTGGCCTGCTTTGCCACTAGCCTGCTGATCTAAGACTGAGGAGCCTCAGCTGCTGATCTGTACTGTAGCTTAGAACCTCCCTCTGGCTTATTTGGGGTTGCACTCCCCTTTTACCCAAGTGAGACAGACCTTTTTTAAGTCCTTCTAAGTTATCTTAAGCTGGAAGCTTGCATCACTTCATCTTTTTGTAGGTTGTATATCTCTAGAATCCATTTGGACACTTAATTTAATGTTGTTTTTGAGGGAAACTGGGGAGAACTCAGGGAACTTCTTGGCTTTTCTCTGCCATTTTGGCACCTCATTGGTTATATTTTTTAAAATCTCATTTGCCATATTGAATCTGTGACCTCTTTGTCAGGTTGATAGTATCACTGGTTCTCTGGAATGATCACTTTCAAAGTTGTTCCTTTTTTTTTTTTTAATAATGCTTGGGTATACATTTTTTTTTCCTGGTTCTGCTCACTTCATTTTTCATTAGTTATGCATATGTTCCCAGATGTCTCTGAAATGGTCCCATTTGTCATTTCTCATAGCATAATAATATTTCATTAAATTAATATACTGCATTTCGTTCAACCATTCTTCAAATGAATGGGCATTTCCTCATTTCCAATTCTTCACCGTAGTGGTACCATAAAAAGCTGCTATAAATATTTTTGTATTCTTCTGTCTCTATTGTGACAATAATCCATGGTGCCTTTTTGGGCATAATACCAAATTGCTTTCCAGAATGAGTAGAGCAATTCAGGACACCAACAGTAAATGAGTGTATCTGTTTTCTTCCAATCCCTTGTGATTTTCCTTTTTAGTTATCTGCCAATCTGGAGGATGTGAGGTAGAATGTCAGAACTTTTTAAATTTGCCTTTTTATAATGCAACGTAGAGCACTTTTTGAGATGGCTTTTGATTATTTGTATTTTTTCTCCTTGCCTGTTTATATCCTTTACAAATTTATTAATGTGCTTATTTTTATGAATTTAAGTCAGTTCCTTATATATTTTTGAAATGAGAAGTTTGTCAGAGAAACTTGTTGCAAAGATTTTTCCAATTACCTGTTAATCTTGTAATCTTAACTTTAATAGTTTTGTTTCTGTAAGAATTTTTCACTGCCATATAATCAAATCTAATGAAGAGAACAACTCCTTTTTTTTTCTTTTTTTTTTTTAATGGGGCAATGGGGTTAAGTGACTTGCCCAGGGTCACACAGCCAGTAAGTGTCAAGTGTCTGAGGCCAGATTTGAACTCAGGAACTCCTGAATACAGGGCCGGTGCTTTATCCACTGCGCCACCTAGCCACCCCCGAGAACAACTCCTTAAAAAACAGAACTGGCCAGTGGAAAAAGATGTACAAAAATTCGCTAGAGAAAAGAACTCCTTAAAAAGTAAAATTGAACAAATGAAAAAGGAGGTGCAAAAGCTCATAAGAGAAAAATAATTCCTTAAAAAACAGGCAAGTACAAGCTATGAGGCAGCAAGAAACAATAAAACAAAAGAATGAAAAAATAGAATAAAGTGTTAGATATTTCATTGGAAAAAATAACTGACCTGGAAAATAGATTCAGGAAAGTGATAATTAAAATTTTTTTTGACTACCTGAAAGCCACAATAAAAAAAAAAGGTTATAGAAAACATCTTTCAATAAATTATTAAACAAAACTGTTCTGATATTTTAGAACCAGAGGGTAAAATAGAAATTGAGAGAATCTATTGATCATATCATGAAAGATATCCCAAAATGAAAATTCCCAGGAATATTATAGCCAAATTCCAGGACTCCCAGGACAAGGAAAATACATTGCAAGTTCCCAAAAAGGAACAATTCAAATATTGTGGAGCCACAGTCAAGATTTACCAGTCTCTACATCAAAGGATCAAAGGGCTTGGAATTCTGGAGGGCAAAAGAGTTTGAATTACAACCAAGAATCACCTACCCATCAAAACTGTGTTTTTCAGGGGAAAAATGGATATTCAATGAAATAGAGAACTTTCCAGCATTCCTGATGAAAAGACCAGTGCTGAACAGAAAATTTGACTTTCAAATAAATACAAGACTCAAGAGAAGCATAAAAGGGTAAACAGGAAAGAAAAATCATAAGGGATTCAATAAGGTTAAACATTTCTATATGGGAAAATAATATTTATAATTCCTAAAAACTTTTTCATTATTAGGGCAGTTAGAATATATATAGTCAGAAAGCACAGGTATGCTATGATGATTATTTTAAAAATAAAATTTAAAAGTGAGAAAAAAGAATGCATTGGGAGAGGGAGAAATGTAGAATGGGGTAAATTTTCTGACAGAAAAGAGGGCCCAAAGAAATTTTACAGTGGAGGGGAAGATGGGGAGAGGGGTGGAGTGCATGAATCTTACTCTCATCGGAATTGACTCAAAGAGGAAATAACATACACATATACAGGAAAGAAGAAGGGGAAGTAATAAGAGAAGGGAGGACCTGATAGAAGAAAGGGCAGTTTGGGGGATGTAACAATCAGAAACAACATATTTGCAAATGGACAGGGTGAAAAAAGAAAGAGTAGGATAAACAGGGAGAATGAAGGGAAATAGTCATCATAACCATGAAAAAATATAGCAAATTTCTCTGACAAAGACCTCATTTCTCAAATATATAGAGAACTGAGTCAAATTTATAGAAATAGGATCTATTCTTCAAATGATAAATGGTCAAAGGATATGAACAGGCATTTTTCAGATTAAGTAATAGAAGTTATCTTTAGTCATAAGTGTTCGAACTCACTATCAATATTAGAGAAATACAAATTAAAATAACTCTGAGCTACATTTATCAGTTTGACTAATATGACAGTAAAGGAAAATGACAAATGTTGGAGGAGGTGTGGGAAAATTGAGGCACTAATGCACTGTTGGTGAAGTTGCATACCTATTCAACCATTCAGGAGAGCAATTTGGAACTATGTCCAAAGAGCTATAAAACCCTTTGACCAAGGAATACCACTTCTAGGTCTGTATCCCAAAGAGAAAAAAACAAAGGAAAAGGACCTATATGTACAAAAATATTTATAGCAGCTCTTTTAGTTACCACAAAGAATTGGTCATTTAGGGGATGTTGATAAATTGAAGAATGGCTAAAAAAGTTGTTGTTTATGATTGTGATGGAATACTATTGTGCTACAAGAAATGACAAGCAGGATGCTCTCAGAAAAACCTGGAAAGACTTACATGAACTGATGCAAAGTGAAATGAGCAGAACCAGGAAACATTGTGTACAGCAATATTGTGAAAAACTTAGCTATTCTCAGCAATACTGAATAACTTCATTATTCTCAATGTCAACTGGATTGAATCTCTTGGCCTGCAGCCTCGAGGCCATAGATAAACAGACAGAGCAGGCAAGAACAACTGTGTAGAGACTAAGACAGAAGTTTATTTTCTATGTTTAGGGAAACTGTTTGCAAGCAAGAAGGGAAACTAGACACATGTGCCAGTGGGACTAAACCTTGATTTATATATTTGTGGCTAGTCAAAGAGTCAAACAGTTTAGTGTAGCAGCAGTAGTGAGTTATAACAGCAACAGTGAGGTGTGGTTGTCTAGTGATAAAAAGTCCATTCATAGCAGGCCTTTCAAGTCTGTGTCTCTTGGTGCTTGCCTAAGCTCAGGGACCATCAGTTCTGTGATTTGGTTGCAGCAATGTTCATCCAAATACTGAGTGCGTAGGATTGTTGTTATATTAAACTAAGCACAGGTTGTTTGCTGGGCCTTAGTTCTGGAAAATGGGGTATCTCCTGACATCAGCAAATGGGGCATTTTGACATCAGCAGTATAATGATCCAAGACAATTCTGAAGGATTGTTGATGAGAAGTGCTTAAATTGTTGCAAAGAAAGTGTCCTTTTACAACCAGTTACACTAGAGCTAGAGAACTGTATCTTCTTTATCAATCAGTTAGTTAATCAATATTTTGTTAAACCCTTACAACATTCTTTAATAGATAATATAAAGAGAAGGATGAGATCCTGGAACTATTAAGGTCCTATGAGTTTTCTCGAAAGCATAAAGCGATTAGGGGGAAGGGAGCTAATGAAGGAGACATTTAGTATGTGTCAAAGAGGCATCATGTAGAAAGAAAAATAAAAATAGAAACAAATATAGGACTAAGTGGAATTATTTATGTTCTCCCAAACATTTGCTTTTACAGTTCAACTAGCTTGTATAAGATGTACCATCATTTCTTCTGCACCTTTGCTCAATTTCCCAATTTTTACTATTTCTGTTATAGTTATTTTATGTTAATATGTATATATTTTTATTTACTTAGGATAATATATTTAGAACTGCTTTCAGACTCTTAAAGGCCCTTTAGTCTAACTCCCTCATTTTCTGGGTCCAGGAATAAATGAAACTTATATGTGTCCTCTTACTAGAATGTAAATTTCTTTAGTCTTATTCCTCTGCTCAAGAAATTTCAGTGGCTCTCCATTTCCTGTAGATTAAAATAAAAATTTCCCTGGCATTTATAACTCTTTATAACCTGGTTTTGATCTATCTTTCTTGGTTGATTTGTACATTTCTTCTCAATGTACTCTGGTCTACTTGACTGTTTCCCTTATAAGACATTCTATTTCCCATTTTTGTGTCTCAGATATTCTGTCCCATTTGCCCACAGTGTCTCCTGATCTCTGCTTCTTATTACCCCAGACTGCTTTAAAGGATCAGCACAAAGTCCACCTCCTTCAAGAAGCCTTTCTTAATTCCCCTAGTTGTTAGTGCCCCATGTATTTGTTTGTATATATATTTTTTATTTTGTATACTTTATTTACATGTTGCATCTCCCTGACAGAATATAACATTTGAAAACCCCATCAGTCTCACTTCTGTATTAATATCTTCAGTTAGACACTGTGGCTACCATATAGTGAACCTTTAATAAGGTTTGTTGATTGATAACTTTATGTTCATAAATATGTTCATATGTTCATATGTCCATATGAATTGTCTAAATGTGTAACCTTAGCCTGTGGATGGCATGGAGAGATATCTCTGGAATCTTACCCATACTTCTCCAAGGGACACAGATTTTTGCTTTGAGAAGAGAAGGGCAGTGTTATTTAACTGTCACTCAAATGTCTCTGATCTAAGGGTACAAAGTTTAGCGGATCACAAGGAAAGTTTCTTGCCCAGTCATTTCTTTTTTTCTTTTTTCTTTTCTTTTCTTTTTGGTGAGGCAATTGGGGTTAAGTGACTTGCCCAGGGTCACACAGCTAGTAAGTGTCAAGTCTCCGAGGCTGGATTTGAACTCAGGTCCTCCTGAATCCAGAGCCAGTGCTCTATCTACTGCGCCACCTAGCTTCCCCTTACCCAGTCATTTCTAAGGGAAACTCAATAGCTAAGTGCTTTTCTTACCAAAAAGTACTTATTCAAAAGACCATCAAAATAGCAAATAGTGAGCAGAACAACAAGCAGAAAATGAAGATATTTTACAGTTAGAATATACTAGGGTAAATGATTTCTTTATCTAGGTGTGAGATAAGAGTTCAGTTTGAACTAAAAAATAGGTCCCAGTTTTACCCTAGGGAATCATGCAGGAAATCAGGGACATGTTGAAGAGGTACTTCGCCCTACATGTCTGCAGTTTCCAAAATCTTTCTTTTTTTTAAAAGCTCTGGCATCCCTACAGATGTCAACTTCAGTAAAATATCCACCAATTTACTGTCTTCTTTCCTTCTCAGCCACATGCAAAATACTCTAGAAATCATTAAGAACTGATTGAAATTTTTTTCCAACCAATTCCCAGATATTCTCTTTTGTTCTTTTCATTTTAAAAAGTTGTTCTTTAAGTAGCCTTTAAGCAACCAGGTTACTTAAGTATGCTTTACAGGTTGGTGTCATAATATGGAAAAAGTGAAACTAGTTCTAATAGCAAATTTGAATTCTCAACAAGCTTTTCTGAATTAGCTTGGGTGTATGGAGCAAGTTTGTCTAATCAAACCATCCTTTCCTGAGTTTTCTTTCATGCTTTCTCATCCTTGGAAATGAGTCAGGACTATCTCCTAAGTGATTCTTTGGGCTGTTTCTTATAAGTAACCTGCATCTGAAGTTGGCCCTTCTAATGAAGTCATTTTTTTTTTAAAGTTTTCTCTAGGGGGCAGCTAGGTGGCACAGTGGATAAAGCACCAGCCCTGGATTCAGGAGGACCTGAGTTCAAATCCAGCCTCAGACACTTGACACTTACTAGCTGTGTGACCCTGGGCAAGTCACTTAACCCTCATTGCCCTGCAAAAAAACCCCAAAACAAACAAATCTATAGAATCTATATTGTTTCTAGACGTTTTTCCCCTGTATGGTCTGGTCATTCATGGTCCAGAAGAGGTAAACTCTTTGTTAAAGCCTGTATGTAGACGTGTGTGGTGGGGGGTCCGGTGGGGTGGGGGGCTTTTCAAGGAGATTCCAGTGTAGTTTATAATCCCCCAGGAAGCTGTCCTCCTTTTGTTCTTCAGTCTTCTTAGGAGACATGTAGCTTCTAGCAGGCCTTTTCCTATGGCGTTGATAACTTAAATTTCTTTCTTTTTTTATTATTAATAAAGTATTTTATTTTTTTCCATTACATGTAAAGATAGTTCTCAACTTTTGTTTATACAAGCTTTACAATTTCAGATTTTTCTCCCTCCCTCCCCTCGCTCCCCCCTCCCCTAGACAGCAGGTAATCTGATATAGGTTATATATATATATGTATGTATATGTATGTATGTATGTATGTATGTATATATATATACACACACACACATATACATATATATACATATATACACATAATAACATTAAACATATTTCTGCATTAGATAACTTAAATTTCTATCCCCTTCCCAATCCTTTTTCTGCTCTTTCTCTTTTCTTTTTAAAATCAGTAGGCTTTTCATTAGAAAGCCTAGAAGAGGCTTGGAGCTACTCTCCAGAAAGGAGTGTGACATCTACAGATCCTCAGGGCCAAAGCTTCAGTCTCTCCCACTCATTTCAGTTTGGTTCCTAGCATTTCCCTCTCCCAACCCGCCCACTTCTGGTGGTGGTAGGTGCGCTCTTAGTTGGGGAAGGGTTGGGGAAGGGAAGTAGTTAAGACATAGTCACGTTCCTCCGGATGCTGAGGCTGCAATGCTGCAACAGACTCTTGAGTGGTTAATGTGTGAGTTTGCAGTTCCGGGGAGTCTGGGGAGTGCAAACAATTTACTTTCTAAACCAGGAAACCGAGCGTCCTGGGACGCCTGGAAGACAGCAACGTCCCTTGCTCTTAGTACCTTCTATGGTATCTGTTTTCCTTACTCCTCCCCTTGCCCTCTTTGACTCTTTCCTTCTCATCCTTGTCTTCATCCTGATTCTCTTTCTCCTCCTATTCCTCCTACCCCTTCCCCCTCCGAAGTGAAACCGGGAGTTTCCAATCATGAATAATATCTCTACTTCCTGGGATTGCAAGATGCGACTATGGCTACCATCTGGTGAAAATCCAGCGGTAAGCGCCGTAATGTTTTCTACGGGAGTGTTGGGCAACCTCCTAGCACTGGCACTGCTGATACATCGTTGGTGGGGTGGCTCTCAAAGGAGTGACCAGGGGTCCCCCTGCCGCTTATGTAGGACCCCCATTTCCCTGTTCCACTTGCTAGTGACTGAGTTGGTGTTCACCGATCTCCTCGGGACCTGCCTCATCAGTCCAGTGGTGCTGGCATCATACTCACGGAATCAGACTCTGGTGACACTGGCGTCCGGTGGCCGGATGTGCACCTACTTTGCCTTCACCATGACCTTCTTCAGCTTGGCCACGATGCTGATGCTTTTTGCTATGGCTCTAGAGCGCTGCCTCTCCATCGGCCACCCCTACCTACTTCTACAAGCGCTGCATCACTTGGCGTCTTGGGCTGGTGGTCCTGCCGGGTATCTATGTCTTTTCTCTGCTATTTTGCTCCTTTCCATTGCTGGACAACAGGCTGTATGCGCAATATTGTCCTGGAACCTGGTGTTTCATTAAGCCGGAGAAATCCCCTTACTTACAGATATATGCCACGCTGTTACTGCTTCTCATTGTTGCAGTGTTACTCTGCAACGTCAGTGTCATCCTTAACCTAGCCCGCATGCACCACCGAAGAAAGAACAATGGTAAGGTGGCCCCCCTGAGCAGAGGCAAAGTTAATCCAGGGAGCCTCAAGAAAGGGGAAAGAATGTCTATGTCGGAGGAGATAGACCACCTCATCCTTCTTGCTATTATGACCATCACATTTGTGATCTGCTCATTACCTTTTACGGTATGTCAACCACTTTTCCACCTTTCCACAATCTTATAACACTTCTTCCCCTGCACCTAAAGTTTATTTTAAGCTTACAAAAATATATTTTAAAATTTTTCTGTAACTCTCTTCTAACACTTTCACAGTGTTCCCTTTCTGACTCTCTTCCTCTAGTCAGCCCAAGGCTTTAGCTGTGTCCAATGAGAGAGAAGGCACTATTGTAGATTCTCTAGGTGATTGGTAACAACCATTGAAAGTAATGTGACTACAGAGATTCATTATAGTCTCAGATCTCAGCTCTGATATCAATTAACTGAATGATTTTGGCCAGTCGGGTAAGCCAAGTCCTGGACCTAAGTTTTGCCATCATTTTGTCTGTATAACTCCAAGGTCCCTTTCAGTCATAAATCTTGTTAGAATTAAGAGTCTATCGATCAAAAAAAAAAAAACCAGCAAAAAGAGTTTATCGACCAAGGGCAGCTAGGTGGTGCAGTGGATAGAACACTGGCCCTGGATTCAGGAGGACCTGAGTTCAAATGTGACCTCAGACACTTAACAATTACTAGCTGTGTGACCCTAGGCAAGTCACTTAACCCCAAATGCCTCACCAAAAAAAAAAAAGAGTCTATCGACCAACTTAATTATTCAAATGAGATAGTAAAAAATTTACTCAAATAAATTATTTTCCTCCTTTCCATATTGGAAAGATCCAAGTTTTGAAGACATAAAAATGCAGGTGACTGATTTATGAATCAGTATACTGTTCTTTCTTTCTTTCTTTTTAAATATTTTAATATATTTTAAATATTTATTTCTTTAAAATTTTTATTTTTAATTTATGGAATAAAACAAGCATTTCCATAATGTAGCAAATTAAAAAAAACTATTGGACATGAAAATGCAAATCTACTATTCCCAACTTGCTATTTCTTTCAAATATACAACAAAATTATAGTGTAAATATTTTCTTCTCTCTTCCCCACCACCCTAGAGATGACTACCATTAGACATACACATATATACATGATATGTAAATATATATAAAATTATTATATACACCTATTTACCAGTTCTTTCTCTGGATGCAGATAGCATCTTTCTTCATATGTCCTTTACAATTAATTTGGGTATTTATAATGGATAAAAATAACTTATTCACTCAAAGTTATTATTAAAACAATAATCCTGGGGCAGCCTAGGTGTGACAGCACCAGTCCCAGAGTCAGGAAGACCTGAATTCAAATCTGGCCTCAGACACTTGACCCTGGGCGAGTCACTTAGTCCCAGTTACCTTGTCAAAAAAAAAAAATTACTGTTAATGTATACAATGGTCACTTGGTTCTGCTCATTTTGATCTTCACTATTAACTGAAAATTTTTCTGTTTTTTAAACTCATTGAGTTAATCATTTCTCATATCACGATCCATCACCACAACTTGTTCAGCCATTGATCAATTGATGCAATTTCTAGTTCTTTGCCACCACAAAGAGAGATGATATAGAAGATCCAGGTCCTTCCCCCCCCCTCCCCAACATAATTGGAAATAGATCAAGTAGTGGTATTGCTGGGTCAAAGGGTATAGGTAGTTTACTCACTCCTTGGGCATAATTCCAGATTGCCCTCCAAAATGGTTACATCATTTCACAATTCCACCAAAAATGAGCTAGTGTCTCCATTTTTACATATCCCTTCCAACTTTTGTCACTTTCCCCTTCAATCGTTTTAGCCAATCTGAAAGGTGTAAAATGGTATCTCAAGGTTGTTTTAATTTGCATTTCTGTAATCAATAAGGATTTATAATATTTTTTCATATGACTATAAATTGTTTTGATTCCTTCTTTGGAAAACTTGCTGTCCATATCCTTTGATCATTTATCAGTTGGGGAATAATTTGTATTCTTATAGATTTGACAAAGTTCTAATTTGTATTTCCAATTTTCCCTCCATCTTATTTTTACTCACTATTGGCCTTTTCATCTTCTCTTTTTACCCTATCCCTGTTAACTGTATTTTTTCCCCTTACCCTATTATTCCTTATTTTACCAACCCCTCTAAAAGTCTCTTCTTTATCTTCTTCCCCAAGCTCCTAATCTTATTTTATATACCCTTTTAAAAGTCCCTCCCTGACTTGATCCCCCAGTTTTCTCACCTCTCTAAAAGTTCAGAAGACTTCTAAACCTCTTCAGATGTATGTTTAGTATTGATTCATTTTCTAAATTGTCTTTTATCAAAATGTTATTTCTTTAAAATCTTGTTTCTCTCTTTTAATTATATATATTTTGTTTGTTTGTTTGTTTGTTTTAGTGAGGCAATTGGGGTTAAGTGACTTGCCCAGGGTCACACAGCTAGTAAGTGTTAAGTGTCTGAGGCCGGATTTGAACTCAGGTACTCCTGAGTCCAGGGCTGGTGCTCTATCCACTGTGCCACCTAGCTGCCCCTAATTAAATGCTAAAGCATAATAAATTCTACTCCAACCCTCCATTTTAACTCTGCGTGACTCTCTCATTTTTAAATGTTTCTTGTAAACAACAAATTTGGGGTTCTGATTTCTAATCTATTCTGCTGTCTCCCAGTTTTATGGGTTAGTTTATCCCATTTACATTCAAAGTTATAATTACTATATGTGAATTTCTCTCCATCTTATTTTTACTCACCATTTTCCTTATCAATTTCTCTTTTTTGCCCTATCTCTGTTACCTTATCTTCTCCCTATACCCTATTATTTCTTATTTTACCCACCCCATAAAATTCTCTCCTTTATTCAGCCCACACTCCCAATCTTAATCTAATCTCCTTTCTATCCCTCCCCAACTCTATCAACCAGTTTTCTTACCTCTCTAGAAATTCAGTGATATAATCAATTATGTCCTTATGTTAAACAATGCCTGCATTCCTGATACACTTGATACAGTTGATCATAATGCATAATCTTTGCATAATGTAAAATATATTACATATTGTTGTAATCTCTTAGTTTGTATTTTTTTTTTTTAGGATTTTTGCACCAGTATTCATACCTTTCTCTGTTTTCCCTCTTTTTGGTTTTGTAGGATCCTTTTATAAACCTATTTTTCAAATAATTTCTTTAATATTAGAATTAGTAGATCTTTAAATGTTTGATAGAATTCACTTATAAATCTCTCTGGTCCTGGTACTTTTAAGAAGTTCATTTAAAGACTTTTAAATTTATTTTTCTAAAGTAAGTCTATTTAGACATTCTATTTCCTCTTATGCCAATTTAGGGAATTTATATTTTTGTACACATCCTTCCATTTCACTTAAATTGTTGAATTATTGGCATACAGTTGGGCAAAATAATTTCTTCTAATTGCTTTAATTTCCTCTCAGTGGTATAGTTACCCTTTTCATTTTTGATACTAGTAATTTGGTTTTCTTTTTAAATCAAATTAACCAATTGTTTATCTAACAAACTCCTAGTTTTATTTATTAATTCAATGGGGATTTTTTTACTCTTGATTTTGTTAATTTTACCTTTTATTTTTAGGCCTTCCATTTTAGAGTTTAATTGGGGTTTTTAACTTATTTTTCTATCTTTTAAAATTATATACACAATTCATTATGTGCTTTCTTTTTTATTAATGTATGAATTTTGAGATATTAATTTTCCTTTGATCATATTTGTGGTCTCATTTTTGTCATTCTATTTAATGAAATTTAATGAAATTATAGATTGTATCTGTGTTTTTTCTTTTAACCAATCATTCTTTTTTTAATCAGAAAAGTATTTTATTATTTTCTAGTTACATGTAGAGATAATTTTCAACATTTGTTTTTATAAGATATTCCAAATTTTTTCCCTCCCCCTCCCCAAGACAGCAAGCAATCTGATATATGCACAATCACATTAAACATATTTCTGCATTAGTCATTCTGTGAAAGAAGAATCAGAACAAAAGGGAAAAACCTCAAAAAACAAAAACAAAAAAAAGTAGAAACAGTATTAACCAATCATTCTTTAAGATTAGGTTGTTTAATGTTCAATTAGTTCTTAATCTATGTTTCCTTGGTCCTTTATTAAATATTTTATTTCATCATGATCTGAAAAAAGATACTTTTTATATTTCTGCTTTTCTGCTTTTAGCTTTTAATTTTTTTAACTTTTAATTTTATAAATTTTTATATAATAATATATGGTCAATCTTTGCAAAGGTACCATGGATCACTAAAAAAAAAAAAAAAACCAGTGTATTCCTGTTTCCTTTCACTTCTCTCCAGATATCTATCAGATCAAATTTATCTAAAATTCTATTGACTTCATTAAATTCTTTCTTATTTATTTTTGTTTAGATACAGCTAGTTCTGAAAAGGGAAGTTTAAAGTCCCCTACCATTATTGTACTACTATCCACCTGTCATTCATCAAACTTCCTTTAAAATATTTAGTTTCTCTAGTATTGGGGGCATAGAGGTTCAGTATTGATTTTGCTTCATTGTACCTCTTATCAAAATGTAGTTACCCTCTTTTAATTAAATCTATTTTAGCTGTAACTTTGTCTGAGATAAAAATTGCTACCCCTTCCCTTTTTGTATCAGCTAAAGCATAATAAATAATAAAATACAAGCCTCCATTATAACTCTTTGTGTATCTCTCATTTTTAAATGTGTTTCTTATTGTTAGATTCTGATTTTTAAGCATTCTGCTATGTTTCCGTCTTATAGATGAATTCATCCCATTCACATTCAAAGTAATAATTAATATATGTGAATTTCCCTCCATTTTATTTTTACTCACCATTGTTCTTCTCAGACTCTCTTTTTACCCTATCCCTTATCTTCTCCTCCTATCCACCCCTTTAAAAGTCCCTCCCTTATCTTGTCCTATACCCTTCTTTTTTTTTTTTTTGTGGGGCAATGGGGGTTAAGTGACTTGCCCAGGGTCACACAGCTAGTAAGTGTCAAGTGTCTGAGGCAGGATTTGAACTCAGGTACTCCTGAATCCAGGGCCGGTGCTTTATCCACTGCGCCACCTAGCTGCCCCCTGTCCTATACCCTTCTAATCTTAATCTATACACTCTTCTAGAAGTCCCTCCTCCACCATGACCCTCAATTTTCTCACCTTTCTAGAAGTAGATTTCTAAACTCCTCCAGATGTTTCCCTTTCAACCCAGATGTTCTTCCTTTCACACCCCATTTTATAAGATAATTGCTTCTTTTTACTTTTTCCCACCTAATTTTGTTTTTTAGAATCACTCCACCATGCACAACTTAGCCATAACCTTCGTAATTATCACAGTTTTAAGAGTACTGATAACATTTTCATATATAAGAAATAAAAATTTATAATTAGTCTTATTACAGTCTTTATGTTTTCCTTATAATTCTTCTGGGTCTTTTATATTGAATTTCCATTGAATTCTGGTCTTTTTGTCACAGATACCTGAAGGTCTTTCAGTTGGTCAAATGTCCATTTTTTTTTTCCCATTCAGAATTATACTCAACTTTGTTGGGTAAATAACTTGGATGCAATCCCAGTTCCTTTGAAATATAATGTTCCATTGTACATAGTAACAGCAACATTTTGCAATGATAAGCTAAAATAGACTTAGCTCTACTCAGCAATATGAAAGACAATTCCAAAAGACTCATGATGGAAAATGCTATCAACATGCAGAGAAAGAACTATGAAGTCTGAATGCAGATGGAAGCATACTATTTTCACTTTTGTTGTTGTTTTTTTCTTTCTTATGTTTTTTCTTTTTGCTCTGATTCTTTCACAACATGACAAATGTGGAAATTTCTTTAACAAGATTGTACATGTATAACCTATATCAGATTGCTTGATATCTAAGAGAAGGAGTGAGGGGAAAGAGGAAGGGAGAAAAATTTGGAACTCAAAATCTTAAAAAAAAAAAAAAAGAATGTTGAAAACTATCTTTACATGTAAGTGGGAAAAATAAAATATGATTAAGAAGAAAAAAAGAAAAGAAATATAATATTCCAATAGCTATGATCTTTTAGTGTAGAATCTGCTAGGTTTTGTGAAAGCCTAATCGTTTTTCTACAGTTATTACAATTTTTTTTTCTTGTTGCTTGCAATATTTTCTCCTTAACCTGGAAATTTTGAAACTTAGCTATGACATTCTGGTAAGTTTTTTTTTCCTGGGATCTCTTTCAGGTGATTACCAGTACATTTTTTTTTCTATTTCTACTTTACCATCTTGTTCTAAATGTCAGGGCAATTTTCCTAAATATTTTCTTGTAATCTTACATGAAGATTCTTTTTTTATCGTAATTTTCAGGTAATCTGACAAGTCTTATATTGTTTCTTCTCAATCTGTTCTTCAGGTTTTTTCTAATGAAATGTTTCAACTTCTCTTCTAGTTTTTCTAGTTTTATTATTTCTTGATGTCTTAAAATGATGATTCCTCTAGCCCAATTCTAGTTTTCAAAAAATTATTTTCTTCCTTAAGATTTTGAGTCTCTTTTTCCAAATGGTTAATTTTTTTTCATAATTTTCTTGGATTGCTTCCTCCCCCTAGTTTCCCCCTGATTTCTATTATTTGATTTTTAAATTCCTTTTTAAGTTCTTCCAAGAGTTCTTTTTGGGCTAGTTAATGTTTGGAGTAGGAATGGCTTTTTTATCTCAATGTTATTTTGGGGGGTAGGAATGGCTTTTAAAAAAAATTAATAGTATTTTATTTTTTCCATTACATGTAAAGATAATTTTCAACATTCGCTTTTATAAGATTTTGAGTTCCAAATTTTTCTCCCTCCTTCCCTTCCTTATCCCCTCCCCAATATGGCAAGCGATCTGTTATAGGTTATATACAATCACATTAAATACATTTCCACAGTCAACATGTTGTGAAAGAAGAACCAGAATAAAAGGGAAAAACCTCAAAAAAGAAAAAAGACACAAAAAGTAAAAATAGTATGGTTCAATCTGCATTCAGATTACACAGTTCTTTTTTCTGGATGTGGAGAGCATTTTCCATCATGAGACCTTTGGAATTGTCTTGGATCATTGTATTGCTGAGAAGAGCCAACTCTATCACAGTTGATTATCACACAATGTTGCTGTTACTGTATACAATGGAAACAGCTTGGGCGGAGTTCTTCAATCTTCTCCAACTCAGCCATCTACTGTTCCCTAAATGAAAGTTTGTAAGATAAAAGTTCATGAGATAAAAGTTCCTGAGGCTGTGAAGTAAAGGTTCCTGAAGGGACATTTGTTTGTTTTAATACATGTGTAGTCATGCAAAACATTTCCAGATTAGTTAGATTGTGAAAGAGAACAGACAAAAAAAACTTTAGAAAAAGGAACTAAAAAAAATTATGCTTCAATCTATATTCTGATTCCTTTAGTTCTTTCTCTGGAGATGAATTGCACTTTTCAGAAGTCCTTCAGAGTTGTCTTGGATCATTGTATTGCTGAAAATAACCAAGTCATTCAAGCAGATCATTGTATTGTTGAAAATAGTTGTCATTCACAGCTGATCATCCTATAATATTGCTATTACTTGGTATACAGTACATTTCACTTTGCATCCCCTCATGTAAGTCTTTCCAGGTTTTTGTTTTGTTTTGTTTTTAGTGAGGCAATTGGGGTTAAGTGACTTGCCCAGGGTCACACAGCTAGTAAGTGTTAAGTGTCTGAGGCCGGATTTGAATTCAGGTACTCCTGACTCCAGGGCCGGTGCTCTGTCCACTGCACCACCTAGCTGCCCCCAGGTTTTTCTGATAGCATCCTGCTCATCATTTCTTATAGCACGATAGTGTTCCATCATATTCTCATCCCACAATTTGTTCAGCCATTGCCCAATTGATGGGCATCTCCTCAATTTTGAATTCAAGGTTTTCTTAAATCTCTTTTTGGATACCAACATTAGCAGTGATATTACTAGGTCAAAGTATGCATAGTTTTATAGTCCTTTGGCCATAGTTCCAAATTGCTCAACAGAATGTTTACAACCTTACCAAAAGTGTATTCATGTCTCATTTCCCCTAGATAACCTACAGCATTTGTCATTTTCCTCTGCTGTTCTATTATCCAATCCAATAGGTATGAGGTAGTACCCCAGAATTGTTTTGACCCACATCTCTCCAATCAATAATGAGTTAGAGCATTTTTTTCATATGGCTATAGGTAGTTTTGATTATTTCATCTGAAAACTTCATATCTTTTGATCATCTATCAATTGGGAAATAGTAGCAAAATTGACTCACTGACTCTCAAAATGTGTTTGAGAACTGAGGCCTATCAGACAAATTGGCTTCAAATTTTTTTCACAGTTACTATTGCTAACTGTATTTCTTCCATCCTATTCCCTCACTATGACATTTATTCTATTTTCTATCTTTTTTCACCCTATCCCTCCTGAAAAATGTTTTGCTTCTGACTGCTCCTTCCCCCAATCTGCCCTCTCTTTTTTCACCCCCTTTATCCCCTTCCCCTTCTACTTTCCTGAAGATAGATTACTATAGCCAATTGAATGTGTATATTATTACCATTTTGAGCCAATTTTGATGACAGTAAGGCTCACTCACTCCCCTATACTTCCCCCATCTTCCCCTCTACTCCATAAGCTTTTTCTTGCTTCTTCATTGAGATACTTTACCCCATTCCACCTCTCCCTTTTCCTTTCTCCCAGGGCATTCCTCTCACCCTTTAATTTTTTAAATTTTTTTTTACATATAAGGTATTTTATTTTTTTTCCGTTACATGTAAAGATAGTTCTCAGCTTTTGTTTATACAAGCTTTACAATTTCAGATTTTCTCCCTCCCTCCCCTCCCTCCCCCCTCCCCTAGACAGCAGGTAATCTGATATAGGTTATATCTATATATCTATATATACATATATCTATACACACATACATATATACACATAATAACATTAATCCTATTTCTGCATTAGTCCTATTATAAGAGAAAAAATCAGAGCAATGATGAAAAACCTCAAAATAGAAAAAAAACCAACAGCACCAAAAAAAAAAAGAAATAGTATGGTTCATTCAGCATCTATACTCCACAGTTCTTTTTTTTTTTTTTCTTGGATTTGGAGATCCTCTTCTATCATGAGTTCCCTGGAATTCTTCTGTACCATTGCATTGGTGAGAAGAATATAGTCCATCACAGTAGATCAACACTCAATGTTGATGATACTGTGTACAATGTTCTTCTGGTTCTGCTCATCTCACTCATCATCAGCTCACGTAAGACCCTCCAGGTTTCTCTGAACTCCTCCTGCTCATCATTTCTTTCTTTTTTTTTTTTTTTAACGGGCCATTGGGGTTAAGTGACTTGCCCAGGGTCACACAGCTAGTGTCAAGTGTCTGAGGCCGGATTTGAACTCAGGAACTCCTGAATCCAGGGCCGGTGCTTTATCCACTGCTCCACCTAGCCGCCCCTCATCATTTCTTACAGCACAATAGTATTCCATTGTATTCATATACCACAACTTATCCAGTCATTCCCCAATTGATGGGCATCCCCTCAACTTCCAATTCCTTGCTACCACGTAAAGAGCAGCTATAAATATTTTTGTACATGTGGGTCCCTTTCTCCTTTCCATGATTTCTTTGGGGAAAAGACCTAAAAGTGGTATTGCTGGGTCAAAGGGTATGCACAGCTTTATCGCCCTTTGGGCATAATTCCAAATTGCTCTCCAGAATGGTTGGATCAGTTCACAGCTCCACCAACAATGAATTAGTGTTCCAATTTTCCCACAGCTTCTCCAACATTTATTATTTTCCTTTTTTGTCATTTTAGCCATTCTGATAGGTGTCAGGTGGGTCCTTTTCCCTTTTTTATGATCTCTTTGGGGAAAAGATCTAATAGTGATATTGCTGGGTCAAAGGGTATGCATAGCTTTATAGCCCTTTGGGCATAGTTCCAGATTGCTCTCCAGAATGGTTGAATCAGTTCACAGCTCCACCAACAATGCATTGGTGTTCCAATTTTTCTGCATCTTCTCCAACATTTATTATTTTCCTTTTTTTGTTATGTTAGCCAATCTGATAGGTGTCAGGTGGTACCTCAGAGTTGTTTTAATTTGCATTTCCCTAATCAATAGTGATTTAGAACGTTTTTCCATATGGCAATGAAGTGGCATTTCTTAATGAGTGAAAAGGACATTTTGGGGGGTTTGAGCTACTCATATCAGATTGGTCAATCTCTGGGCACCTTCATCATAGAGAATCAGCATCCTTGAGGGAAAATGTAGCCAAGTACTAAGGATCAGTTTCATCATTTTTTTGAAATAAGGATCATCAGAGATTACATATTTGTGTTTGATTTTATGGGCAATTTTAGCCTTTTTTTCCCAAGTTTTTTTTTAACCTTTCCATGCCTATTTTGATCTCATGTGTACACTTTACTGATATTGCTAAAAATCCTTTGCTCCATGACTACTTTGCTGCTTGGAATTGTCTATTCCCATACTCTTTATTTCATACCCAGTTGCACTTCTCTATCATGACCCAAGAACCTCATAATCATGTAAATCCACTTCAGCCCTGGAAGTCATGCCTCATCTGTATCCTGTGCCTGTGAGGCCCTTCTCCCTAATTAAAGCAAAACAAAACAAACAAAAAACCAAAAAAGCCCACTTATGTTAACTTTGCTGTACATTATAGTGCTCTCTCTCTCTCTCTTCACTCCTGCTCCTCAGCTCTTTAAAATAGCCTTTCCTGGGGGCAGCTAGGTGGATAAAGCACCTGCCCTGGATTCAGGAGGACCTGAGTTCAAATCCAGCCTCAGTCACTTGACACTTACTAGCTGTGTGACCTTGGGCAAGTCACTTAACCCCCATTGCCCCGCAAAAACAAAACAAACCAAAAATAGCCTTTCCTTTAAACTTGCATCACCAAAAATTCCCCTAAAAACTAAAAAAAACAAAAACAAAACCCCCACAAAAACCCTCCAAGTGAAAGTAGAAGGAAGGGGAGAAACACTGCCACCTCTGCTGCCTGATCAAGGGCTTGGACTCACTCTGCCCACAACCCCATGTTTTCTGTCTGTTCACACTGGCAGATAGGAGAATCTGTTCATGTCTGGGCCCCACATGTTTTCCATCCCACCCCCACTTCTTTTCAGTTCCGACCAGGTCCCCATGTAGTTGGCCCAAGTATGGTATGTTCCTTTTCCTGCTCTCACTTTTCTGTCTTCTGTCCCTACATCCTTGAACTGTTTGCTGCACCACCACCTCCCTACTCCACAGGCATGGTCCTCTTCCTTTTTTCCTCCTTCCCTCCTTTCCCCACATTTGTGGCAAATTTGCAATAGGGCTTTACTTACAGGTTTGCCTGCCATTCCATTTACAGAAATAGAGAACTGTCTGTAATTGTAAATCACTTAGTCCTGTGCCTGGTACACAGTAAGTACTATATTAATGTTAGCTATGATGATGATGATGAAGAAATAAGTGAGTTGTTTAATAATCATTGTTATTGTGGAAATCCAGTTAAAGACCATTTTTATATAGTATTTGCATATTTATTCCTGTTCAATTCAGAGACCACAGGAGCATAGAATTGGAAGGAATCCTATTAGAGGGCACCAAGTCCAACATCCTTGTTTTACAGATGTGGAAACTGAGGTCTATGCTTAGGTGACTTGCCAAAGGTCACAAAGGAAATGTGTCAAAGATGAGATTCAGACCCATCTTCCTGATTCCAAGTGTAAATCTATTTATTATACTACACTGTGAGGTTCTAATTATTCTAACCTCAGGAGACAATTGACTCTATTGATACTTTGACTAAGCATTTTCAATAAACATTCACAATCCAAAATAATTTAGCCAACAAGAAAAATGAATTTTTCTTCCTCACTTTGCCCTCAATTATATAAAACTAAGTGTTTACATTCACTTTTCTCATGTGGCAATGCTTTAAATTTTTAAAAAATGCTTACTGTTTCATTGTTTGGAATTTCATGGACTAAAAACAATGCCAGTCTATAAACATGATAGAATCAAGCCTGGATATTAGTCCAAAATAAATGTTTTGTTTTTGGAGGTATGTGAACTTGCAGATCCCTAAGATGTTATAATTAGTTAATTACATAATAAATGCAATTAGGTAATATGAAACTACTATTAAAAAACAAACAAACAAATATGAAAACCTCTTCCCTTTTTTTTGACAAGATGAAACCATAATAAAAAAGTGAATAATTTGAAAAAAACATGTAATAATACTATCTTGTTTTCAAAGAGTCTAATAATAAAAAAAAATTTAGACAAGCATAAAAAACACTCATTACAAAGCAGATTACTTGTTCCACTGTTGCATTCCACTGTTTTTTAAATTAAATATGATCCTGAGTCACTGGGTGGTGCTGATTCCAAAAGCACTTGTATTTGTTCCTGGATTTGAGTCAAGATCTTCATTCCTGAGTGAACTCAAGAAAAAGTCACCTCACCTCTCTGGACTTCAAATTTCTCATTTATAAAATGGGGATTGGACAAGAGGACTCTAAATCCCTTAACAGTTTTAAATTCTGTGAATCTATGAATTGAGAAAAACCTGAAATAAATTTCTTTTTTTGTTATATGATTTTAAATGTTTGATCTTTTGTTTTATTACTATTTGTTTTACTACTATTAATTGTGGAAGCCTTTGGGGAGGAAGAAAAACAAAGTGAAAAAGTCATAAAATGGGAAAAGGAGAAGGAATGGTGAAGATTTATCTGTATTCATATTTTATTATTCCTCGGTTGTCTTGTGAAATGAAGACACCTAGATTGTCCAAGACTTTTTAGTTTTGCTATTATTGCCACATTCTAGGATATAGAACAGTAGAAAGTCCTGTGTTTGGTTCACCTCTGATAATATCTAGAACACTCCACAAGCACATGAGGGGAATCTCATAATGATACTTTAGTTTGGTAAGTTAAGGAGAAGAAAGAGAGAAGAAATGTGATTTCTCCCTTCTAATAGAGAGGTATGAGGCCTTTTGGGCAGCATTTCCTAAGGAATAACAAAATATGTTCTAAGCTCTTCCATTGAAATACTAAAGAATTAACAAATTTAGTTCAAAATTAACATCTTCCTTTGTTTTCCCTTTACTTCTTACAGATTTATGCATACTTGACTGAACCTTCCTCCAGGGAGAAAAAATGGGAACTACAAGCACTTAGATTTTTATCAATTAACTCAATAATTGATCCTTGGATCTTTGTCATTCTTAGGCCTCCTGTTCTGAGACTGCTCCGTTCAATACTATGCTGTCAGATATCATTGAAAGCACATGATGTTCCACCAACATAGTAACTTTTGTGCGTAATGGTTATCAGTATCACACAGCACCTGGAAATCAACTTTGAGATGGTTCCTTAGAGAAATGAGGGGGAAAAGGAAAGGAAAGGAAAAAGGAAATTAGAGGAAAGAAAAAGAAAGGAAAGAGGGAAAGGAAAGAAGATAAAGGAGAGGAGAGGAAAAGATGCTATTCTAATAAACAAAAATAATTTCGAACAATGACTAGACTACAAATACACCAACTTGAGGCTGTGTGAAATTTGTCTAAAAGAATTCAGAAAGACTTTCTAGAGTGAGTAAATTGTGTGGACTTTAGGGAAAAAATAAGCAGCAGCATTTGAGAATACTTGGTAACTCTATTCAGTTGACTTTAGATTTAAGTTTTCTTTTGAACTAAGAATATATGCTGTCATAACTTGTTTAAACTTCTAAATTGCTTTGGTCATTCAATATTAATTTGCTATTTTGTGATTATACTGATAGAAATCATATCTAGTCAGATAAAGCACTTTGTTTGTTTAACCACCAAGTCCTCAGCCTTACAGTTCTTTAGTCCCAGCCTTCTTTTCATCAAACCCAGTAATCACAAAAGTCTCCTTCACTGTCTTCTCCCTATGAAGATTCCTATGCTGGAATTTCCACAGCTTTGCTTCCTAAATTTTGCTTTCATCTTCATCTTAAATCCCTTGCATAATCCATGCATAAATCCCTTTTCAAGTATACCTTCAAAATGCTGAATTTTTTACTTATCAGTGTTTCTTTTTCCCAATCACTGGTACATATTCTTCTTTGCCTTCCGACTCACCGTAAAATTGATCACAAATAAAAACTCATTGAATGAAAAGGCTATGTCTTAAACTTTGATTCTCTACATATAGTAGGTCTTCAATAAATATTTTAATTCACTAATTACACATTTGTTGATTGTGGCAGAAGGAGCCACTGAGAAGAAAGAGCAGCTAAGTCAATAGATCTGGGTTTGGGCCTTTGTTCTGATATTGACTACCTGTGTGACCCTGAGCATTTATTTGGGTCATCTGTCTCTCAATTTTCTAGTATAAGAAGAGGGAGTTGTATTAGAAGTATCTAAGGTGTCTAATAGCTCTAAGAATTTATCTGTATTCTTGACATTGTAATAAAGTAGACAGGGAATCGATTCAGGAATCAGAGGTCGGGTATCCAAAATTGTTTCTGAGGCTTACTGTGTGACATTGGGCAAGGTGTTTTTCCTTCTTTGACATCATTTTCATCTGTAAATGAGGGAGTTAATGATTGTGAGGAAATAGTGGCATGTTAGATCCTAGAAAAGCTCAATTCCCCTACAAACACCCAGTAAAGCTCTAAAAATATAACCGAACAACAACAAAAAGAAAACCAAAATAAATCAACTAAAAATTCTGCTATCCAGCTTAGAGTCCTAAGCTAAGATTCAGTGGAAGTGGGTAGCAGAGATAAGTTATGTGCAAAACAAAGTGAAAAGCAATCTAAGTCCACAGCAAGAGATAAAGCTAGACCACTGGGCAATGGTCTAGAAGTAAAGAGGAAAACCTTGGACCTCATTCCCATATGCAGAATGCAAAAGGTAGGGCCAGACCAAAGTTGAACATGGCCATGGCTATATCAAGGAGCTGAGTTCCCATCTGATGTAGGAGGTGGAACCAGCCTAGCTCAGTAAGATATGAACCAGGGCCTACATCCTGATGAGCAAGACCAGCATCCAGGCAGCCTGGGGCTAAACCAGGAGGCAAGGCCAGACACCATCAGGAGCCCCATCAGACACCAAACTCAGGATCAAGCAAGGGCTATCCACACCATACAGAAGTATGATCCAAACATAATAAGCTCCTAATCTGGAAACTTAAGCTGGAAATATGAGTAAAACAAACAAAGTACATAAACAGAAAGAACACCAGACACCTTGGAATGAGAGAAACTCTAGGAATTAACTCAGAAATAGAGATTCCAACTTGAGCCTCTGAAAAAGAACAGTCCTGTCCATAAGGACCAGAAGAGTACCTGGAAATGAAACAAGAGATATGCACCAAGTGGTAAAGCATCCAAATGCATAAAAGAGAAGTTAAGTGAGTTACAGGAGAAAATAGCCACAGTCTCCTCTCCAACTTGATAAATCAAACCAAAAAATAAACAAGAAATGAGGAAGGTGAATAGAATTTTAGAAAAGTGAGATATGACAAACCTCTGAAAAAAAATGAATGGGAATATAAAAGAACATACTTTTATCTCTTGCACATGGCACCTATATAAAAATTGACCATGTATTAGGACATAAAAATCTCAGAATCAAATGTAGGAAGACAGAAATATTAAATGCATCCTATTCATATCATAATGTAATACAACAAAGGGCAGTGAAAAGATAGATTAAAAATTCAATGGAAACTAAATAATCCAATCCTGAAGAATATGTAGGTCAAAGAACAAATCATAGAAATGACAATGAAAGGGAATCATCATAATAACACAACATACCAAAATTAAAGGCGTATAACCAAAGAAGTACTTAAGAGAAATTTAATTTCCCTAAATTCTTACATTAATAAAATGGAAAAAATTCAGCTCAATAAATTGGGCATGCATCTTAAAAAATTAGAAGAACAAACTTTAAATCCCCAATTGAGCACCAAATTGAAAATCTTGAAAACCAAAGATGAGATTAATAAAATTAAAAGAAAACTATTGAGCAAGTAATAAAATTTGATTAAAAAAAAGAAATGGAAAACCAAATATCCACTAGCAAAAAGGAAAAGGGTGAATTTGCCATCAATGAAGAGGCAATTATAGCAATCATTAAGAAATATTTGCCCAATTATAGACCAATAAATCTGACAATTTGAGCAAATTTGATGAATATGAAAATATAAATTGCCCAGATTAATAGAATAGGAAATAGGATACCTAAATAATTCCATTTTAGAAAAAGAAATTGAACAAACCAACTATCTAAGGAAAAATCCCCAGAGCCATATGGGTTCACAAGTGAATTCTACCAAACATCTAAAGAGCAATTAATTCCAATACTATGCAAATTACTTGGAAAAAGAAGGAATCCTGTCAAATTCCTTTCATGATATCATATAGTGCTGATACCTAAATTAGGGAGAGCTAAAAACAGAGAAAGAAAACTATAGACCAATTTCTCTAATGAATATTGATGCAAAAGTTTTAAACAAAATAATAAGGAGATTACAGCAATATATCACAAAGGAGCATACACTATGACTATATATATACTAGGACTGCAGGTTTGTAGGAAAGCTATCAGCATAATTGATAACAGCAATAACAAAGCCAGCAGAAATCATAGGATTATTTTAATAGATACAGAAAAAAACTTTTGACAAAATACACCAATTTCTATTAAAAACACCAAAAATAATGGGATGGAATAGATGAATGTTGGGCGGGGCAGAGCCAAGTTGGCTGAGGAAAGGCAGTGATTTCCCTGAACTCTCCCCCCAAACGCCTCCAAATACCTTCAAATAATGCCATAAGACAAGTCCTGGAGCAGCAGAACCCACAAAAAGATGGGGTGAGATAATTTTCCAGCCAAAGACAGCTTAGAAGGTCAGCAGGCAAGGTCTGTTGTATTGGGGTGAGAGTGGAGTACAGATCTGGGCTGTACCAGCACAGATCCAGCCCCAGGCAGGCTGCCCCAGAGAAACAGGAAGAAGTCTTGGAATCAGCTGTGGCCGTGTCTACTTCTGGAACTCAGCTCACAGACTGATGAGGGGGTTGAGTGGTTGGCCAGGAGGAGATTGCAGGGGTCTCTGCTTGTACTGAGGTGGGACTCTGTTGTTCTTCCTGTGCTCAGAACCAGGAAGCAGTCTTGAGTGGTGGCCCAGGTTGGGGAGGGGCTCAGGCACAACTAAGCTTGCAACTACAGTGAAACAGGATTCTGTTCCTGGATTAAAGAACAAGCAGGCCTGCAGTTGCTTCTAGACCAAAGCACATGCCAGGGGAGTGGTAAACATGTCTCTTCTTAAATCGTACCCCCTTGAAACAGTGCATCTTGGAAGCAGTGCCCTGCTTTATATAAAAGTAAAAAAAATAGGCTAGGAAAATGAGAGGACAGAAAAAAAAAATGCTGACCTTAGAAAGTTTCTTTGGTGACAAGGAATATCAAAATACATCCTCAGAAGAAAATAAAATCAAAGCTTCCAAGAAAAATATGAATGGTCTCAGGCCATAGAAGGGTTCAAAAAGGACTTTGAAAATAAAGTAAGAGAGGTAGAGGAAAAAATGGAAAGAGAAATGAGAGAGATGCAGGAAAGTCATGAAAAAAAAATCAACACCTTGAAAAGCCATTTTGGCCAGATGGAAAAGGAGGTACAAAAACTCTCTGAAGAAAATCATTGCTTAAAAATTAAGATTGAGCAAATGGAAGCTAATGACTTTATGAGAAATCAAAAAACCAAAAGAATGAAAAAATAGAGGGCAATGTGAAATAACTCCTTGGAAAAACAATTGACCTGGAAAAAAAATCCAGGAGAGATAATTTGAAAATTATTGGACTAAAGCTGTGATCAGAAAAAGAGCCTAGATATCATCTTCCAAGAAATTGTCAAGGAAAATTTCCCTGATATTCTAGAACCAGAAAGTAAAATAGAAATGGAAAGAATCCACCCATCACCTCCTGAAAGAGATCCCAAAAGGAAAACTCCCAGGAATTTCCAGAGCTCCCAGGTCAAGCAGAAAATATCGCAAGCATCCAGAAAGAAACAATTCAAGTACTGTAGAGCCACAGTCAGGATAACACAAGATCTAGCAACTTCTACATTAAAGAATTGGAGGGCTTGGAATAAGATATTCTAGAGTGCTTTATCCACTGTGCCACCTAGCTGCCCGTACATCACTTTTGATTAGAGAAATGCAAATTAAAACAACTGAGGTACCTCCTCAGACCTATCAGACAGAAAAGGGAAATGATAAATAAATTTTGAAGATGTGGCAAAATTGGGATGAAATTGCATTGTTGGTGGAATTATGATCTGATCCAATCATTTTGGAGAGCAATTTGGAACAAAGGGCAGCCAAACTGTGCATCCCTATTCATTACTAGGTCCATATCCCAAAGAGATCATTTAAAAAAGGAAAAGAACCTATGTGCACAAAAATATTTATAGTGTTCTCAACAATACAGTGATCTAAGACAATCCAAAAGGACCATTGATGAAACATACTATCTGCCTCCAAAGAAAGAACTGATATTGATGGAAAAGACTGAAGCATGCTATTTTTCACTTTCTTTCATTTTTTCTTTTAATCAAGTTTTCTTGTACAAAATGGCAAATATTGTAATGTTTTATATAATCATACTTGTATAACCCATATCTGATTATTTGCTGCCTCAGGGAGGAGGCAGGGGAGGGAGGGAAAGAGGGATAAAAATTGGCACCCAAGACTATAAATAAAATGTTTATTACAAATAAAAAAATATTTATAGTGGCACTTTTTGTAGTGGCACCCTTAGAAGAGAGCTTGGAATATGATTTTACAAAAAAATTTAATCCAGAATGACCCTTCTGGGAAAAGAGTATAATCTTGTGGAGGAAAATGGACCTTTATTTAAAAACATAGGATTTATTTAAATTTATTTATTTGTTTAATTTCTAAATATTCTTGATGAAAAAGTCAGACCTAAGCAGACACTTAGAATTCGAAAAACAGGAGTCAGGAGAAATGTAGGAATGTACATGCATTTGATCAACTGAAAGGAACTATGGTGGCTATGAATTGTTTACATGCTAATGAGAGAAATGAAGCAAATATCTTTTCAAACCTCTGTCTTCAAGGATCATAGAAAAAAGTAAATAACAAAGATAGAGGGTCTGGGTTTAGTTTGTTCTTTTTTGATGGCTATAGAAGGAAAGAAAATGGTTAGGGAACTCTACTGGGGAGGAAAGAAAGACAAGAAGGAGAGAACTAATCTCACATAATAGATGTTCTGGTTCTGCTCATTTCACTTTGCATCGGTTCATATAAGTCTTTCCAGGTTTTTCTAAAATCTGCCTGCTCATCATTTCTTATTGCACAATAGTATTCCATCACATTTATATACCACAGCTTGCTCAGCCATTCCCCACTTGATGGGTAACCCCTCAATTTTCATTTTTTGCCACTAAAAAAAAAAGATGAAGAGTACACCAAAATGAAGAAATGGAGAGAACAGATACCCCCATGAACCTCACTTTAATTTGAACCAAAGGAAAGTATAACAAAACAATTACATATTCCAAGTGGGATGTGGAAATATATTAAACTCAATAAGGAATGGAAAGAGGAAACTGATTTAAGAGGTATGGAAGGAAAGGTGTAGTAGTTACAATCAAAACAAAATCAAAATTCTTTTGCCAGAGAAGGGAGTATTATGGGGTATTAAATATAAAGAAAGAGTAAAATCCTGTAGGAATGAAAGAGATTGTGACACTTTATAGTCACAAGTGTTAGGCAAACACCTCTCATCATATTTATTGTAAACTAGAAGAATTAATAAAAGAAAATAATAGTCATAACCAAGAACATGAATGGGATGAACTAACCTACAAAACAAAAGAATAGCAGAAGAGCAGAAAAGAAAACTCAAAACTATGTTGTTTGAACAAAACATACTTGAAACATATAGATTCACATAAAATTAAAATGAGGGTTTAGAGTAGAATCAATTACATTTCAGATCAAATACAAATCACTAACAATAGAAAATTTTGTTCAATCAAATAAAAAAAGATAAAATTTATGGGATACAGCAAATGGAATTCTTAGGAGAAAATTAATATCTCTTTTCATAAAAAAGAATAAATCAATGAATTAAGCATTCTAAATGACTAGACTGGGAATCTATACAATAGATTTATTAAATTGGCACAACCTACCTATAAGTAATTAGTTTTTCTTTAAATATTTATATCTGTCTCAATTCTATAAAGAATGCTTTTTAATTGCTTTCATTTTGTTTCCATGGATGCCCTGGTAAATAGACACCCCCCCCCCATAAGAAATTATTTATAATGGAATTTCTCTATTTCATCTTGCTAGATATTGATGGTAATAAATAGAGTAATAAAGGGTAGTTTAGGGTGTATTGTAGATCAGTGTATCTTTGGGTGAAAAAAAAAATACTCGGGTTTAGAGAAATTAAAGGAGCTTTTGTTTTTAATAGGAAAGGATCCAGATAACATTACTAGCTACCATTAAGGACTAAGAGGTTTCTTGGAATCTATATCTTTTAAAAAATATATCATCGGGCAGCTAGGTGGCACAGTGGATAGGCCCCGGAGTCAGGAGTACCTGAGTTCAAATCCGGCCTCAGACACTTAACACTTACTAGCTGTGCGACCCTGGGCAAGTCACTTAACCCCAACTGCCTCACTAAAAAAACCAAATATATATATATATATATATATATATATATATATATATATATATATATATATATATATATATATATATATATAATCAAGATTTTTAGCCAAGTTTTATTGGGGAAGTAGCATCTGATGAGAAGAAAGTCAAGCCTTGGTTTTATAGCTTAGAACATTCCTTCTTCAATAAGGGATCGTGATCAAGAATGCAGTTGGAACCTAAAAATTACTTTTAATAGACTAATAATATTTGACAGAGCATATAGATATAATTCTAGCCCAGTATTCTGAGGAAAGCAGAGTGGTTGGCTTTTGACACACAAATAATGTTATATACATATGTAAATATGCATACAGGGGACTTCAACATACGTATTGATTCTCCCTAAAATACCCTAACAATTCAGTTCCTCAACCTACTCACCTCCTATTAGCTACTCCTCCACTCCACCTCAGCCACACACAAAGATGGTCATACCCCTGATTTTGCCATCATCCACAAATTGTTTAAGAGTTCTAAAACCCCCTTATCTGATCATAATATATTGGCTTTTCACTTCTGCCTCTGCCTTCTCTTACACTTACTTCTCATACTTCTCTACACTTCCTCTGTACCATGACCTCTAATCCTTTTATCCAGCAATTCTCTCCCATTTTGTCTTCCCCTTACTGATTACTTTCTCTTCTCTTGCCCATCTTGACTTCTTGGTGAACTTGAATTCACCATCCTCCTCTCCTGAATCACTAGCTCTCTTATCCTATTGCTGATTATGCCCAAGCATACCTCAGCCCTGGATCACTCCCAGAAGCAGTGTCATCACAAGGGATGCCCATATCAAAGTGGAACACTGAAGGTGACAGGTTGTCACCTTCACACACAGATGCAACCCTGCCAGGGAACCAGAAACCTGAGCATCAGTTTGGGGAAAAGAAGAAAGAATAGAAGAGATTTGGTCATTTCCAAGCTGATACTTCTTCCTGCTCAGCATATCTCCTCTTTAAATTTCTTTTTCTTTTTTTTTTTTTTAGTGAGGCAATTGGGGTTAAGTGACTTGCCCAGGGTCACACAGCTAGTAAGTGTTAAGTGTCTGAGGTCAGATTTGAACTCAGGTCCTCCTGACTCCAGGGCCAATGCTCTATCCACTGCGCCACCTAGCTGCCCCTCCTCTTTAAATTTCTGCTTCTAGAATAAAGGTAGAAAAAATTATGCAACCATTCTGTCTGGGTCCACTACAATTTTATTTTATATAACCTCAACTGGACACTCACTACTGCTAGGCAATCCTACTATACCTATCTTATCAACTCACTATTCCACTATCTACATTGCCTCTTCCAAACATTTCCATGTCATCAAACTTCCCATTGTTCCCCCTTGACCCACTCTATAAGCTGAGAACCTTGCCTCATATTTTAAAGAAAAAAATTTAGGCCATTCACTGTGAACTCTCTTTTCCTCTATTTCTTTCCATCTCTTACTATGGTTTCTTCTGCCTCTTTCTCCTCCTTCATCTCTGTCTCATAAGGTCATTACCTTAATCCTTAACAAGACTAACCCATCTTTAAGTAATCCTATTCTATCTCCTTCATGAGATTGAGCCCTCTTTCATCCCCACTTAGTCACATATTTTCAATCTCTCCCTATGTCCTAGATATTTTCTCATTCCCACAAATATGACTATCCTGAAAAAAACCCTCACTTAACCTTTCCATACCTGCTAAACTCCTCAAAAAAGTAATCTATAATAGGTGCTTCCACTTTCTCCCCTAGCACTCTCTTTTATTTTTCACTCATATATTTGTTGGTTTTATTTTAATTTGAAAATATTACTACCAACCACATTATTTTAAACAAATATCTATTATTGGCATGGTCCCTACTTTTTAAGGAGTTTACAATAAACATTTTTATTTAAAGTTTTGAGTTTCAAATTCTATCCCTTCCTTTCCCCCTCCCAAGACAGTAAGCAATCAGATGTAGATTATACCTTGTACTCTCTTCTTAGCCCTTTATAATCTGGCTTCTGACCTTATCATTCTGCTGAAACAAAGTTATTAATGATTTCTTAGTTGCCAAATTCAATGGCCTTTACTCAGCCCTCATTCTCCTTGACCACTTTGCAGCCTTTGACACCGTTAATCACATTCTTCCTTGATATACTTTCTTTGCTCTCTAGGTTTTCAGGGTACTATTCTCTCCTGGTTTTCCTTCTACCTATATGTCTCTTTCTTTTGCTGGATACTCTTCCAAATTATGCCCTCTATCTGCAAGTGTGTCCTTCAGGGTTCTGCCATGGGCATTCTTCTCTTTTGTTAGTATACTACTTCATTTGGTGATCTCATCAGCTCCCATGGATTTAATTATCATCTCTATATGGATGATCCTACCTTTCCCAATCTTCCTCCTGACCTCCAGTCTCATATCTCTAATTGCCTTTCAGATATCTCAGAATGGATACTGATACCAGATACGGTACACATTTTAAACTGAATATGTTCAAAACAGAATGTATTATCTTTGCCCCTAAATCTCCACCCCTTCTACTTTCCCTATTTATAGGGTGACACCATCCTCCTAGTTCCTCAGGCTTGCAACCTAGGATTCATCCTGGATTCCTCACTATCTCTCACTGCTTCCCCCGACCCAAGCTGTTGCTAAGACCTGTCAATTTCACTTTTGCAACATCTTTCAAATGCGTCTTTTGTCTCTTCTCACATTGCCACCACTCTAGCATCATCACCTCACACCTTGACTATTGCATTTGGCTGCTGGTGGGTTGGCCTGCCTCAAGTTTCTCCTTACTCCAATCCATTCTCCATTCAGCGACCAAAGTGATTTTCCTAAAACACATATCTGATCGTGTAAGTATTGAATAAGTGGTTGCCCTTAACTTAACTCAACTCCAGTGCCTCACTATTGCCTCCAGGATCACACACAAAATGCTCCATTTGGAATTCTTATAACGTAATAATATTTGATTCACATTCACATATTATAATTTGTTCAATGATTCCCAAATTCATGAGTACCCACCTTGTTTCCAGCTCTTTGATAAAAGAAAAAATAGCTGATATAAATGTTTGTGTATTTTTAAGTCCTCTTCCAATTTCTTTTATCTCTTTGGGGTAAAAATGGATATGGAAAGGGATATGGAAAGTTCAATTTTAGTAACTTTGGGAGTATATTTCCAAATTATCTTCCTGAATGGATAGGTGAATTACAATTGTTGGAGAAGCTGTAGGAAGACAGAGTAATGCACCATTACTCTGTCTTCCTACAGCTTCTCCAACAATTGTAATTTCTTATTATCTTTGTCACTTTCTTGGTTGTGAAGTGGGACCTAAGTCAAGTTAACAAGCCAAGTTAATAAGCATTTATTAAGCACTTACCAGGCACTGTGCTAAGTGCTGTGGTTACAGAGAAAGGCAAAAGCAATTCCTGCCCTCAAGATGCTCACAATATAACCTAATGTGTACAGTTCTATATAAACAAGAGGTATACATGTGAATATGTATATAATGCTGTGTATATATTCACACATATATGTATATGTGTGTATCATATTACATGCAGTATGATAAACATTTATTAAACAAATGTGCCAGGTTACTGTTGGGGATACAAATAAGAAAAAGAGTCTTCAAGAAGCTCACAGTCTAATAGGGGGGAAGACAATACACGAGGAAGCTGAAAAAGTTGGGGAGGGGGAGTAGCAGAGGATACTGGCTTGTAGGCATGATGAAAATGATGATGAAGTTGAAATCAAGCAGAGCAGTTTGTGGTAAATGAAGAAATTTTGAGCCCTCTATAAAAGGAGGCTGTGGGAGGATGGATTTTTTTCTCTTTTCTACATTCCTCCAATGAGAGAGGCAACCACAACTGAGAAGATTGATAAGGTATGAGTAGGAAACAATCTATACAACGACAAGTTTTGTAGTGATAAGTTTATCCTGGGTAGGCCTGATGAAGATAATGATGAAGTTTAAATTAAGCAGACCAATTTGTCTATCTATCATCTATTTATCTATCTGTGGCAAATTGGGTAAATAAATCTCAGAGGAAAGGAATAAACATTAAGGAGGACTGGGAGAGGCTTCTTAGAAAAGATAGGATTTTGGTGGAGACTTGAAGGAAGCTAGAGAAGCCAAGAAGTAGAGATGAGAAACATTTCATCAAGTAGAGACAATTCCAGACCTGAGTGACAACCAGTGAAAGTAGATCCTTTGGCAGGCACCTCTAGATGAAGTGACCAAGCAACCATTAGGTTTCTGGAGTCCAAAGGTTCCTGTAATAGTTATCTACTATATCACTTTTGATATATCTAGTACTGATAGGCCACCTTCCTTCACATTTTTGCTTTGAATCTCTTAATATGCATGACCTTTTGTTCTTTCAGATAAATTTTATTAATTTTTTCTAGATCTATACTTTAATATATAATTTTAATATTTTAATATATATTTAATATATAACTTAATACTTTGGTTGTTTGGGACTGAATAAACAAATTAATTTGGGCAAAGTTGTCTACTTTAAAGTAGCCTACTCATAAGAAATTAATATTTCTTCAATTGTTTAGATCTATCTTTATTTGCATGAAAAGTGTTTTGTAATTGTGTTCACATAGTCTCTGGGTTTGTCTACAGTTTATATTGTTTGCAGTTATTTTACATGAAATTTTTTATTTTTGTTAATGACCTATGTGAGTTTTCTTATATCCTGCAATTTTGCTAATTGTTTCAACTAACTTTTTAGTTGATTCCTTATGGTTCTTTAAGTATATCATATCTTATTCAAAGAGTGATCATTTATTTCCTCATTGCCTATTTTATTACTTCAATTTCTTTTTCTTGTCTTATTACTATATCTAGCATTTCTTTTCTTTTTTTTTTTTTTTGGTGAGGCAATTGGGATTGAGTGACTTGCCTAGGGTCACACAGCTAGTAATTGTTAAGCGTCTGAGGCCAGATTTGAACTCAGGTCCTCCTGAATCCAGGGCTGATGCTTTATCCAACTGCACCCACCCCTTTCATTTTTGATACTAGCAATTTGATTTTCTTCTTTCCATTTTTTGAGATTAACCAGTGGTTTTTTATCTATTTTGTTTTTTTTTCATAAAGCCATCTTCTGGGTTTATTTATTAGATAAATGGTTCTCTTGCTTTCAATTTATTAATCTCTCCTTTAATTTTTCAGGATTTCCAATTTCACTGAGATTAATTTTACTAACATATCATAACTATTAATAATTGCTTTAATTTCTTCTTCATTGGTGGTGCATTTACTCTTTTCAACTTTAAAAAATAATAAACATTTTAATTTTTAGTTTTGAGTCCCAAATTCTATCCCTCCTTCCCTCCCTTCCCGCCCTTTTCCTTGAGGTGATAAGCAATCAGATATAGATTATACATGTGCATACTTTTCATTTCTTTTTTCTTTCTAAATAAAATTAGCCATTTGTCGATCTACTTCATTTTTTTCATATAACCAGTCTTTTTTACTTTCAATTTTCTCAGTCCTTTAATTTTCAGCACCAAAGTACTTGGTGTTTAATTCAAAATTTTTATTTGTTCTCTTTCTAGCTATTTTAATTTCATTCCCAATTCTTTGATCTACTCTGTCTATCTTTTATTGATTTAAAGATAGATTTTTTCACCAAAGTACTTTTTTGACTATATGACAAAAATTTAGATGTATTGTCCCATTGTTGCGATTATCATTAATTAAATTATTGATTCTATGATTTGTTCTTTAACCAACCCATTTTTTAGTATTAGATTATTTAATTTTCAATTAATTTTTAATCTATACTTACAAAACACTTTTGTTGTTGTTCAGTCATTTTTCAGATGTGCCCAACTCTTCCTGACCTCATTTGGGGTTTTCTTGGCAGTTACATTTTTGGTTTGCCATTTCCTTCTCTGTTTCCTTTTACAAATGAGGAAATTGAGGCAACAGGGTTAAGTAACAGGCTTATGGTCAAACAAGTAGTAAGTGTCTGAGGCCAGATTTGAACTCAGCAAGATGAGTCTTCCTGACTCCAGCATTGACAGCATCACTGAGCTGCCACAACACTTTATTGAATAAAATTTTAACTGCATTATGATTTGAAAATGGTACATTTAATATTTCTTCTTTTCTGCAATTGTTTATGAAGTTCTTATGTCCCAAGTCATGGTCAGTTTTTGTGAATGTGCCATGTAGAGCTGAGTACTTTTTAAAAATTCCCATTCAATTTCTTTCAGAGTTTCTATCATATATAACTTTTCTAAAAGAAAATGAGAGGGAAAAATTGAGATATCCCAGCAGTATAGTTTTATTTTCAAATTCCTCCTATAATTCATTCAACTTTTTCTTTAAGAATTTGGCTGTTGGTTTAATTAGGTCTATTTTTGCTTTTGATTTGTCTGAAATCATGATTGCTACCTCTCTGCTCTTTTTAAAGAGAGGTAAAGCAGAGTAGATTCTGTTCTAGCCCCTTATTTTTAGTTTCTGTATGTCTTTCTGTTTCAAATGTGTTTCTTATTTAAAAAATGTATTGTTGGATTCTGATTTCTAATTCATTCTTCTACCTACTACCTGCTTCCATTTTACTCCCCATAATACAGTATTTTGCATCCAATAAATAAATAACCATGGTTATGGTCACTGTGTATTTCTCTATATCCTATTTTCTTTTATTTGTCCTTCTCTCTTTTTACCCTTTCCCTTCTCAAAAGTCTGCTTTGCCTCTGATGACTGCCTCACTTAATCTGCCCTCCCTTTCACTACCACCCTTCTTTTTCTTATCCCCTTCCCCTCCAAATTAACCTTTGGTGGGGGCAGCTAGGTGGCACAGTGGATAGAGCACTGTCCCTGGAGTCAGGAGTACCTGAGTTCAAATCCGGCCTCAGACACTTAACACTTACTAGCTGTGTGACCCTAGGCAAGTCACTTAACCCCAATTGCCTCACTAAAAAAAACAAAAACAAAAACAAATTAACTTTTGGTTAAGATGTACATACACACACACACACACACACACACACATTTCCCTCTTTGAATCAATTCCAATGAAAGTGAGGTTTAACTGTTGCCTTCCACTTGCCTTCTATTTTTAAAAAAGGTTAAAAAAAAGGTTAAAAAGAGGTTTTAACCTCTTCCTTCTATATACTTTTTACATAAGATAATTTTCCCCATTCTTCCTCTCCCTTCTCTCTTCGCCCAGTGCATATCTCTTTCTCACATGTTCATTTCTTTCTTTCTTTCTTCCTTTCTTTCTTTCTTTCTTTCTTCCTTTCTTTCTTTCTTTCTTTCTTTCTTTCTTTCTTTCTTTCTTTCTTTCTTTCTTTCTTTTTTGGAGATTATCCCAGCATAGTTAACTCTCTATGTAGAGTCCTTAATAATAATAAAGTTATGGAACAGACTGAAGCATGCTATTTCTCACTTTCTTTCATTTTTTTTCCTTTTAGTCAAGTTTTCTTGTACAAAATGACAAATATGGTAATGTTTTCCATAATCATGTATGATAATATCTGCTTTTTAAAATTTATTTAAAGTTTTGAATCCCTTCTTCATTCTCTCCCTTCTCCCTCCTGAGCCAGTAAGTAATCAGATATACATGTGCAATTACATAAAACATTACCACATTAGTGATTTTGTATAAGAAAATGAATAAAAGAAAAAAATGAAAGTGAAAAATAGCATGCTTCAGTTCAATGAATATCAGTTCTTTCTTCGGAGGTATGCTTCATCATCACTCTTTGGTATTGGCTTGAATCACTGTATTGCTGAGAATAGTTAAATCATTCACAATTCTTCATTGAAAAGTATTGCTGTCACTGAGTACAATGTTCTCTTGGTTTTGCTCACTTCACTATACATTAGTTCATATAAGCCTTTCCAGGCCTTTCTGAAGTCATCTTGCTTGTCATTTTTTATAGCACCATAATATTCCATTACAATCACCACAACTTGTTCAGCCATTCCCCAACTGATGGGCATACCCTTAATTTCCAATTCTTTGCCACCACAAAAAGAACTGCTATAAATTTTTTTAGTAAGTGTATTTTTATTTTTATTTTAATGACATATTTAATAAGAAGTATTTCCCCAATTTTACATGTTCTGAGAGGTAGCTGCCAATTCTTTTTTTGTACAAATAGGTCTTTTTCTCCTTTTTTGGATGTCTTTGGGATATAAACCTAGCAGGGGTAATGTTGGATCAAAGGGTATGCACAGATTTGTAGCCCTTTGGGCATAGTTCCAATTTGCTCTCCAGATGAACTGCACAATTCCACCAGTTTTACTACATCTGCTCAAACATTCATTTTTTAAAAACATATTAGCTATTCTGATAGTTGTGAGATAATACCTCAGAGTTGTTTTAATGTGATCAATAGTGATTTAGAGGATTTTTTCATTTGACAACAGATAGCTTTGATTTCTTAACCTGTTCATGGCCTTTGACCATTTATCAATTGGGGAATGACTTTCATTTTTAAAAATAAATTTGACTCAGTTCTCTATATATTTGATAAATGAGGTTTTTATTAGAGATACTTTTTGAAAAAATTCTTTCCCAGTTTTCTGCTTTTGGTTTGTACTGCTTTTAAAGTTATTGATTTGATTTGATTATTTTATTGTTATTTTTTCCCCAATTGAGAAATGGTCAAAGGATATGAACAAGCAGTTTTCAAATGAAGAAATCACAGCTATCTATTGCCATACGAAAAAAGTCTTCTAAATCCCTATTGATTGGATAAATGAAAATTAAAACAACTCTGAGGTACCACCTCACATCTATCAAATTGGGTAATATGACAAAAGAAGGAAAATAATAGGGGGCAGCTAGGTGCATGGTGGATAAAGCACCAGCCCTGGATTCAGGAGGACCTGAGTTCAAATCCAGCCTGAGATACAAACAACAAATGTTGAAAACTATCTTTACACATGACTGGAAAATAATAAATACTTTTATGATTTAAAAAAAGAAAAAGATAAAGATAACACATCAATAGGATTTCTGGGTGAATGATGACAGAGGAAAGAAAGTACCACAACTGTAATCTTTCCATCTTCCACTGCAAACAAATTTAAAATACCCCCCAAAATAAAATAAAATAACACCCCAAATCAAATTCTGGAATGATAGAGTCAAAAAAAGTTCAGGGTGAGACATTTTTCCAGTGTAAGACAACTTAGGAAGTCTGAAGGAAAGAACTGTGATACTGGAGTGGGTGCTAGTCCAGAGCAACACCAGCTATACAACACAGCAGCAGCAACAGAAACAGTGGGTTCCTTCAGCCTGGCAATGTTAAAGAGATTGGGCTCAAAAAGAGACTTTAGGGCACTGGGCATAGGAGATAATGTTCTATGACATTGCCATACCTACTTTTCAGTAACAGTTCAAGGGTAGAAAAGAGCACTTTCAGTCAAAAGGGAGCAGGGGCCCTGAGGACTAACAGCAATTTCAGTTACAAGAGAACACAGGCTGCAAAAGGACCAAAGAAAAGATCAGGAGAGCAGTGACCACACCTCTCCCCAGATCATACTGACAGAGAAGATGTTTATTTTCAAATTTTTATCCCTCCTTCTCCTCCCTCCCTGCTCCCAAAGACAACAAGCAATCTGATATAGGTTATGTGTTAAGATAATGGATTTAGCAGATAGTCAGGGATCCACCTGGAGATTTAAACTGATTGAATTGGATAAGGTGGCTGACTGGATTATTGACTCCTAGTTAACTAGATTGTAAGCACATCTGGCTGGTATTTAAGAGTACTTAAGAAAGCATGGTTCTCAGAAGCTGATGGCTTTAAACTTTGACCACCTTCCGATCCAGTCAACCAATAGGCTTGAGGAGCCTCCCATTTCTGGGAGGGGACAGGAAGGAGGAAGCTGAGCCTGTGCAGGGGGCTCGCTCTTTTTGGCTTCAAGACATCATGGTGGTGACAGAGGACTTCAGAAGTGGAAGCTAGGGATCATCAGGTTATAGGAACTCTGTTCTCAATCTTTCTCTTTCTTTTACTCTTTCAATAAACCCTTAAAAACCTAAACTCGGTTATCAGTGATTTTATTCAGTCCCCCCCCCCAACTGGGGGGACAGATTAGAACCTACATTTAGAAATTTAAATTACACAGTTATATATGTACAATCACATTAAAGATATTTCTGCATTAGTCATGTTGTGAAAGAACAATCAGAATAAAAGGGAAAAACCTCATAAAAGAGAAAAAAACAGCCAAGAAGTAGAAACAATATGGTTCAATCTGCATTCAGAATCAACAATTCTTTTTTTTGGATGTGGAGAATATTTTCCATCATGAGTTCTTTGGAATTAACTTGGATCATTGCATTGCTGAGAAGAGCTAAGTTTTCTATCACAGTTGATCATCACAAACTGTTGATGTTACTGTGCATAATGTTCTCCTGGTTCTGCTCATGTCACTCAGTATCAGTCCACTTAAGTTTTTCCAGGTTTTTCTGAAATCTGCCTGCTCATCAATTCTTACAGCACAATAGTATTCTAATACAGTCATATACCACAACTAGTTCAGCCATTCCCCAATTGATGGGGATTTCCTCAATTTCCAATTCTTTGCTACAACAAAAAGAGCAGCTATAAATATTTTTGTACATGTGGGTCCTTTTCCCTTTGTTATGATCTTTTGGGAATAAAATGGTATTGCCGGGTCAAAAGGTATGCACAGTTTTATAGCCCTTTGGGCATAGTTCCAAATTGCTCTCCAGAATAGTTAGATCAGTTCACAACTCCACCAACAATGCATTAGTGCTCCAAATTTCCCACAGCTTCTCCAACATTTATTTTTTTCCTTCTTGTGTGTGTGTGTGTGTGTGTGTGTGTGTGTGTTTGCAGGGCAATGAGGATTAAGTGACTTGCCTAGGGTCACACAGTGTCAAGTATCTCAGGCTGGATTTGAACTCAGGTCCTCCTGAATCCAGGGTTGGTGCTTTATCCACCATGCACCTAGCTGCCCCCTATTATTTTCCTTCTTTTGTCATATTACCCAATTTGATAGATGTGAGGTGGTACCTCAGAGTTGTTTTAATTTTCATTTATCCAATCAATAGGGATTTAGAAGATTTTTTTCATATGGCAATAGATAGCTGTGATTTCTTCATTTGAAAACTGCTTGTTCATATCCTTTGACCATTTCTCAATTGGGGAATGACTTAGATTCTTGTAAATTTGATTTAGTTCCCTATATAGTTTAGAAATGAGACCTTTAACAGAAACGGTGGCTGTAAAAATTGTTCCCCAGCTTTCTGCTTCCCTTCTAATTTTGACTGCATTGCTTCTGTATGTACAAAATCTTTTTTAATTTAATGTAATCAAAATCATCCATTTTGCATTTCATAATATTCTCTATCTCTTGCTTGGTCTAAAATTCTCCTCTCCATAGATCTTAGAGGTAAACTATTCCTTCCTCTCCTAATTTATCTATGGCATCACCATTTATGTCTAAATCATGTATCCATTTTGACATTATTTTATTTAGTATATGGTGTAAGATGTTGGCCTATGCCTAGTTTCTGCCATACTATCTTCCAGTTTTCCCAGCAGTTTTTGTCAAATAGTGAGTTTTTATTCTAGCAGCTGGAGTCTTTGGGTTTGTCAAGCAGTAGATTACTATAGTAAACTACAGTGTCTCCTATGCTAACCTATTCCATTGATCCACTACTCTATTTCTTAACCAGTACCCAATAGTTTTGATGACTGCCACTTTTTGGTACAGCCAGTCCACCTTCCTATGCATTTTGTGTCATTAATTCCCTTGATATTCTTGACATTTTGTTCTTCCAGATGAATTTTGTAAAATTATTTTTTCTAGCTCTAAAAAATTTTAGGTAGTCTAACTGGTATGGCACTGAACAAGTAAATTAATTTAAGTAGAATTGTCATTTTGATTTTATTACCTTGGCCTATACATGAGCAACTGATATTTTTCCAATTATTTAGACCTGATTTTACTTGTGTGAAAAGTGTTCTGTAATTGTGTTCATGGAGTTCTGGGTTTGTCTTGGCAGGTAGACTCCCAAGTATTGTATTTATCTATATTTAGTATTTTATCTATGATATTTAGTATTTATAGTTACTTTAAATGGAATTTTTCTTTCTATCTCTTGCTGCTGATTTGTGAATTTATTTTATATCCTGCAACTTTGTTAATTCTCTAGGATTCTCTAAGTATACCATCGTATCATCTGCAAAGAGTGATAGTTTTGTTTCCTCATTGCCTATTCTAATTACTTTAATTCCTTTTTCTTCTCTTATTGCTATAGCCAATATTTCTAGTATAATATTGAATAATAGAAGTGATAATGGACATCCCTGTTTCACCCCTGCTCTTATTAGGAAAGCCTTGAACTTATCCCCATTGCTGATGGTTTTAGGTAGATACTGCTTATTATTTTAAGGAAAGCTCCACTTATTCCTATGCTCTCTAGTGCTTTTAATAGGAATGAGTGCTGTATTTTGTCAAAAGCTTTCTCTGCATCTATTGAGATAATCATATGATTTTGGTTAGTTTTGTTATTGATGTGGTTGATTATGTTGATAGTTTCCCTAATACTGAACCAGCCCTGCATTCCTGGTATAAATCCCACCTGGTCATAGTGCATCATCCTTGTGATGAATTACTGTAATCTCCTTGCTAATGTTTTATTTAAGATTTTTGCATCGATATTCATTAGGGAAATTAGAGTATCATTTTCTTTCTCTGTTTTGGGTCTGCCTGGTTTAGGTATCAACACCATATTTGTGTCATAAAAGGAATTTGGAAGAACTCTTTTACCTGTTTTTCCAGATCATTTGTATAGTATTGGAATTAATTGCTCTTTAAGTATTTTGTAGAATTCATTTGTAAACCCACCTGGCCCTGGAGATTTTTTCTTAGGGACTTCATTGAAGGCTTGTTTAATTTATTTTTCCAAAATGGGCTTATTTAAGGATTTTATTTCCCCTTTTCTTAATCTGGGAAGTTTATATCTTTGTAAAGATTCATCCATTTCATTTGGATTGTCAAATTTATTGTCATACAGTTGAGTAAAATAGCTCCTAATTATTGCTTCAATTTCCATTTCACTGGAGGTGAATTCACCCCTTTCATTTTTGATACTGGCAATTTGGTTTTCTTCTTCCTTTATTAAAAATCAAATTAACAAAAGGCTTATCTCTTTTATTGATTTTTTCATAAAACCAGCTGTTAGTTTTACTGATAATTTCTATAGTTTTCTTATTTTCAATTTTATTAATCTCTCCTTTGATTTTCAGGATTTCTAATTTAATGTTTAATTAGGGATTTTTAATTTGTTCTTCTTCTAGCTTTTTAATTTGTATGCCCAATTCATTGATCTCTTCTTTCTCTATTTTGTTCATGTAAGTATTTAGAGATATAAAATATCCCCAAGATCTGCTTTGGCTGCATCCTATAAGTTTTGGTATGTTGTCTCATTATTGTCATTCTCTTGGATGAAGTTATTGATTGTTTCTATGGTTGGTTTTTTGATTCACTCATTCTTTTTTTTTAATTATAAAAGTATTTTATTATTTTCCATGTAGAAATAGATTTCTAGTTTCAAATTTTTCTCCCTCCCTCCCCTCTCTCCCCCCTCCCCAAGACAGCAAGTCATCTGATATAGGTTATATATATATAGATATATATAAATGTACAACATATATATATAGGTTATATATATATAAATATATATATAAATGTACAATTACATTAAACATATTTCTGCATTAGTCTTGCTGTGAAAGAAGAATCAGAACAAAAAGAAAAAACCTCAAAAAAGAAAAACAACAGCACCAAAAACAAAAGAAATAGTATGGTTCAATCTGCATCCATATTCCACAGTTCTTTTTTTTCCTGAATTGGAGACCATTATCCATCATGAGTCCTTTGGAACTATCTTGTACTGTTGTATTGCTGAGAAGAATCAAGTCTATCACAGTTGATCCACACATGATGTTGATGATACTGTGTACAATTTTCTCCTGGTTCTGCTCATCTCACTCATCATCAGTTCATGCATAGCCAGGTTTCTCTGAAATCTGCCTGCTCATTGTTTCTTACAGCACAATAGTATTCCATTACACTCATATACCATAATTTGTTCAGCCATTCCCCAACTGATGGGCAACCCCTCAATTTCCAATTCCTTGCCACCACAAAAAGAGCAGCTATAAATATTTTTGTACATGTGGGTCCTTTCCCCTTTTTTATGATCTCTTAGGGGAAAAGACCTAATAGTGGTAATTGCAAAAGTCTTATGAAAGTGCCCAATCAGTATTGCCCTGTGATTTTGAATAATGCACTTTGCATTTCTTCTGACCCTCAATATTTTCATCTGTAATATGGTGATAATAATAGTAACATTATCCCCATTTTTCCCCATTTGGACAATTGTATTTTTTAAGGAATTATTTCTTCAGTCAATTTTTGTGTTTCCTTTTTCAAGATGTTGATTTTTTTTTCATAATTTTCTTTTGTAACTCTCATTTCTCTCATTTCTTTTCCCATTTTTTCTTCTACCTCTTTCATTTGATTTTTTTGTTTGTTTTTTTGTGGGGAAATGAGAGTTAAGTGACTTGCCCAGGGTCACACAGCTAGTAAGTGTCAAGTGTCTGAGGCCAGATTTGAACTCAGGTCCTTCTGAATCCAAGGCTGGTGCTTTATCCACTGTGCCCCCTAGCTGCCCTTCTCATTTGATTTTTACAAGTCTTTTTGAGCTTTTCCAAGAAGGTTTTTTGGCTTTGAGACCAATTCATTTTCTCCCTTGAGGTTTCACATGTAGACATTTTGACAATATTGTCCTCATCTGAGTTGGTGTTTTGCTCTTCCCTGTTGACATAGAAGCTGTCCATGGTGGAGGTCCTTTTCTGTTTCTTACTCATATTTTAGCTTATTTTTAACTTATAATGTTGATGTCTGCTCTTGGGGCACAGGGGCCACTTTTGCAAGCTCCTTGTGCTGAGGGATAGGGGCCTGGTCACTGGCTTTCTGCTCTGAGGCTTCTGTGGCTTTTGGATTCCTCACTGCCCTGGGGTTGCTCCCTGTGATGAGATGGCTTGGCCAAGTTTTGTCTGACTTGTCGGTGGTTCTCTACTTGGCAGTTTGCTCTTTCAGTCAGGGCTGGCAGATCTCAGAAATGGCCTGCTGTGCCACCAGCCTTCTGAGCCAGGACCAAAGGGCCTTAGCTACTGATTTGTGCTTTAGTCAGGAGCCTTCTGCTGATTTACCAGACCCTCTCCACACTGTGCTGAGCTGTGCTTCTCTCCCCTTTTGCCCAAGTGAGATAGACTTTTCTAAATTATTTTAGAAATGAGGCCTTTACCAGAAGTACTGGCTATAAAAATAGTTTCCCAGCTTTCTGCCTCTCTTCTAATTTTGGATGCATTGCTTCTGGTTGTACAAAACCTTTTTTAATTTAATGTAATCAAAATTATCCATTTTGCATTTCATAATATTCTCTGTCTCTTGTTTGGTCATAAACTTTTCTCCTTTCCAAAGATCTGAGAGGTAAACTATTCCTTCCTCTCCTAATTTACCTATGGTATCACCTTTTATGTCTAAATCATGTATCCTATTTTACCTTATTTTACTATAAGGTGTAAGATGTTGGTCTATGCCTAGTTTCTGTCTTACTATCTTCCAGTTTTCCCAGCAGTTTTTGTTAAATACTGAGTTTCTATCCCAGAAGCTGGAGTCTTTGGGTTTACGAAACAGTACATTACTAAAGTAATTTACTACTGTGCCTATTCCATTGATCCTCTACTTTATTTCTTAGCCAGTACCAAATGGTAGGTGCTATTATTATCCCCATTTTATAGCACTGAATGAATGATGCATGTAACTGATTGTAAAGGATACATCATATACATTTACAATATCAATGACTAAACTTTAAAATCCTTTATTCATTAATAAAACATTTACTTAATAGATGCTTCATTCATTCTTCTGATCTCCAATCTATCACCACCACCTAGCCGCCCCCACCACCAACTGCCTTTTGGAGTCTCATGCTGGATGTCCTCTAGGCATCTTAAATGCAACATGTTCAAAACTTAACTCTCTTCCCCCCAACTCAACTTCTTTTTTAAAGTTCCCCATTACTGTCAAGGGTACCATCATCCTCCCAGTCAACTAGTTTTGTGATCTAGGGGCCATCCTTCACTCCTCACACTCCACATATTGAATCCATTGCCAAATTTTATCATTTCTACCTTCACAATATCTCTTATATATATATATATATATTTTCCCTTCTCTTCACTCACAACTTCTTTCTGGTTGTCATCATCTTACAACTTGACTACAGCCTTCTTGTTGAGCACTCTGCCTCAACAGTCTCCCCACTCCAATTCCCCATTTAGCTCTCAGAGTGATTTTTTTTAGAAGATCAAATCAGACCATGTTACCAGTGAAGGGCAGGGTTCAACTTCTTCATCACCACCAGCAACAACTGTTGACCAACTACAATCAACAGTCAGAGAGACTTGTTTGTTTTTTGTTTTTTTTTGGCGGGGCAATGTGGGTTAAGTGACTTGCCTAGGGTCACACAGCTAGTAAGTGTCAAGTGTCTGAGGCTGGATTTGAACTCAGGTACTCCTGAATCCAGGACCGGTGCTTTATCCACTGCGCCACCTAGCTGCCCCATCAGAGAGACTTGTGACATAACTCAGACCATTTCCAGACCAACCTTCACAGTCTTCATCTTTTTTTTTTCAGGGCAATGAGGGTTGTTTTTTGTTTCTCCCATGGAGAAGAGGCCATCTATCCTCACCAACTGTCAACTAAGGGAACCAGGGAAGATGGAAAGGAAAGGTGGAAAGAAATAAGCATTTTAAAAGTACCTACTATGTTCCAGCAAAAAACTCAATGAGTCTAGTGGTTCTTTATTAAATTCAGGATAAAACATAAAATCCTCTCTTTGGTCTTCAAGAACCTTGCTCTTTCCTATCTCCAGGCTTTTTGTGCTTTATTCTTTTCTACATAATCCATGATAACTCAATATCAGCCTGCTTTCTGTTTCTCCAAAACAACACCCCATGTCCCAAATGTTGGTCTTTTCAATGGCTATCCTTCATACCTGAAATTCTCTCCCTTCTCATTTCCACCTCCTAGGTTTCCTGGCTTCCTTCAAGACTATTCAAATTTTACCTAAAGGAACATTCCCCTTCCCCACACACATGCATTAACCTTCAGTATTATTTTCCATTCTACTCTGATTTAATATCCTAGTCTCTTCAGACATCTGCCCAACTCATGGACACAGACCAAAATTTTTTTCTAGGTATTGGATAGATAATTAGATTGAAAAATAGATAGCTATTGGATTAGAAGCTATGCAGAAGTGAGGAGACAGATACAATATCCTAAGCTCCTAAAACATCAAAGTAGCTTAATTAATGTGGAAGAATAAAACTAACTCATGAGTTTATGCAATGATAAACCAATCCGAAGGACTGAAGATGAAATGTCACCCACCTCCTGCCAGAGAAGTGATGGAATTAGAATGAGGCATACATTTTTTGGACATTACTTATTTTCTTTTTTAAAGAAAGAAAAACAGTAAATTCTAAAATAACTCATATCTATCTCCATAGCAATCACATGAGAGTAGATAATGTTACTATTATTATCACCATATTACAGATGAAAATATTGAGGGTCAGAAGAAATGCAAAGTGCATTATTCAAAATCACAGGGCAATACTGATTGGGCACTTTCATAAGACAATCTTCAGGAAGAGGAATCTTATGATTAGGAAATCCTTTGTAGAGATAGTGAGAGAAGGAGATGGCAAGTACAGGAGTAGTAGAGAGGACTATATCCTAGTGGCAGAAGGTGGGCCCTGAAAAGGGTGAAGTTTCACTGAACAAACTGATAATCTTTAAGTATATGTGTAAGAGAGAGGGATCTCACCAGGGAGCCTTTAGGAAAAATCAGCAGATAAGCTAAGGAGGCTAATTGTGAGCCTGAACTCTCTTGGCAGAAAATGGACCAAACCAGAGAGGGATAGAGTGTACTTGCAATCCTAAAAAAAGTGGGGTAGTGAAATAATTTCTTTAGGGGGAAGTTGGTCAAGTTGCACTGGGCAACCCCAGGAGAAAGCAGAGGTGTGGCAATGGAACAGGACGTTTGTGGCAAAAGATACTGTGGGGACCAATTTTTAATTGGGGAGTGTTAGCTAAGTGGCTCGCTGCAATATTGGGGCAAGGAAAGAGACCAGCAGCCTCCCTCAAAACAGAGCAGCATTTATTTAACAAGAATGAACTTTCAAAAAAAAAAACAAAACACAAACAGGATCAGTAGGATCAAGGAAAAGGAAATAAAATGGGGAAAGGGAAATTATAGAACCTGAATAACACCACCGCCCAGGAATTAGCTGAGAAAACACAGCAGAGTCCTGTCACCTTCCAGCTTCCAGCGTCCAGCTTCCAGCTTCCAGCTAGAATTGCGAATCTCCTCCCTTCTTCCCAGCAGACCCCAGACAGCCCCCAGCCAATTGGCTGGCCGCTCTGACAGACATATGACTTCCCTCACTAGGCTTCTGATCATTATAATTTTGCCAGGGCCATGTAGGTGTCAGGGAGTGGTGATGACTTGAGGTGCCAGCGCCATGGCAACGGCTACAACCAGTGGGTGGAGCACCGTGCTGTTTACGGAGCCCCAGAGGTCAGTGCGCACGCCGAGGTTTTTCCTTTTTAAATTCTAGCCAAAAGATGGGGTCATAGAAACCTCAAATAACAATTAATTTTTTACAATATTCTTTAGGAGAGGGACAGTGCCTTCCTGATACTTTGTGGGACAAATTGAAGGGTTGGGAGAATGTGAAGGAAACTTCTCCTCTAAGGCTGACACTGGAACAAAGGCTTTGGATTTAATAATATCCCTAAGAATTTGTAATTCAAAAGTTCTATGCTTCAATTTATTTCTTTTTCTAATTCCTCAGTAAACATTTTTAAACCCTTGACCTGATCTTGGTTGGGGAAAATAAGAGGAGACCTTTACTTTACAAATTTAAAAGATTAAGGATGATCATTTAGTTCGTTTTTGTTTTTGAGAAGAAATTTTGTATGGAAACAGAGGGGGAAGTTCAGACTTGTACTTCTGCATATGCAGATAATAAATAAGCTAAGTAGAAAAAATCTTTTAAGCATGATATCCATGGTATATACTGATGTCTTGGTGGGGAATCTGAAAGAGTCAATTAAAGGTCAGGAAGACTTCCTTGCTTCTATCAGGGCCCAGTTAAGATCAGATGACATAAACTTGTATGGGATCATTGAATTTTTTCTCATCTTTAACAGTGACAGCCCTCTCACAGAGGGTGGGGAGACTGCACAGGTATATGTGATAGCCTTCTGGTAAAGAAGGCTGCAGTACATGTCAAGCCTATGCCTGGTCACAGAAAATGAAAGCCTGATAAAATATGTGATTTCTCTGTCTAGTCCTCTTTCACAGGTTGCATTTCACATGAATGTTTTCATTGGCACCAGGAAACTTTGTGTGGATCCACAATTTCAAGAAGACATTTAATCTTCAGCCCTCCTGGAATGGACCTTTCTAGATCCTGCTGACCAGTCATACTACCATCAAGGTTGTTGAGTGGATGACCTGGATACATGACTCCTGTGTGAAACCTGACATAATCAACCTCAGCCCATCAGAGGAAACGATCCCTGATCAACCCTTGGAACAAGTTAAGCTGAGAAGGGAACTTAATATCAATCAGTGGCCTTTGGCCATTAGTTTATTTGATCCTGATAATTAGGACCCAATCCATCACATGCTCTATCATGCATTTGTTATTTATCCTTTACACCATGCCCTGCACCTTCAGTGTTGGGGACAAGGAGAGCTAAACATTTATCTGAGTATGATCTAATGTCATTGACTGTTGGATACATGCACATGCCCCTTTGTCCCTGGGGGTCAGGGGAGGGGGGAAGAGAAGGAATGCCCCTGGTGGGTGTGAGGGCAGACATTCAAGACCTGTGATTCCTTTGCAATCAATAGGGTTAACTTTACAATACTGAATTGTACTGAGATGGGTTGCCTTTTTAACAGTATTATTAAGGATTACTGACCTTTTTATTTAATTTTCCTCAATTACATGTAAAAAGTTTTTACACTTTTTTTAAAAATTTGAGTTCTAAATTCTCTCTATCCCTTCCTTTCCTCCCCCGTCCTTGAGAAAGCAAGCAATTTGATATAGGTTATGCATGTGTAGTTATACAAAACATTATTCCCAATTATTCATATTGTGAAAGAAAAGACAGGACCCCCTTCTACCCCTCAAAAAAAGAAAAATAGAGAAAGTTTTAAAAAGTATTCTTTGATCTCCATTCAGCCTCCATCAGTTCTTTCTCTGGATGTAAATAGCATTTTTCTTTATAAGTCCTTCAGAATTGTCTTGGATCATTGTATTGCTGAGAATAAGTCATTCACAGATGATCATTGTACAATGTGTACTGTTACTGTGTACATGTTCTCTTGGTTCTGTTCATTTACTTTGCATCAATTAATGTAACTTTTCAGGTTTTTCTAAAAGCATCCTGCTCATCATATCTTATAGTATTTCATCACAATCATATACCACAAGTTGTTCTGCCATTCCCCAATTGATGGACATCCCCTCAATTTCCAATTCTTTGCCACTACTAAAAGAACTACTATAAATATTTGGAAGCAACATACAGTTCCTTTTCCTTTTTTAAAATCTCTTTGGAATACAGACCTAGTATTGCTGGGTAAAAGGGTATGCTCAGGATAACTTTTTTGACATAGTTCCAAACTGTTCTCCAGAATGATTGAATTAGCTCACATTTTCCCACATCCCCTCCAACATTTATAATTTTCTTTTTCTGTCATAAAAGCCAATATGATAGGTGTGGGGTAGTACCTCTGAGTTGTTTTAATTTATATTCTGTAATCAATAGTCATTTAGAATATTTTTCATATGAGTATATGATTTTTATTTGATTATATCCACTGAAAATTGCCTGTTCATATACTTTGACCATTTTTCAATTAGGGAATGATGTATTTTTTCACATTTATTTATTTTATATTGAATTTATATGCTAAAACTAGCATTTCCATGAAATAGTGTAATAAAAAAGATCAATGCACATGAAACTGCAAATTTATTTCTTTTAAATATATAATAAAATTATCATGTAAATTTTTTTTCTTCCCTCCCCATAGCCCTTCCCCCTTCAAACTGTAGGGACCAATTTTTAATTGGGGAGTGTTAGCTATGTGGCTTGCCACAATATTAGGGCAAGGAATGAGACAGACAGCCTCCCTCAAAACAGAACAGGATTTATTAACAAGAATGAACTTAAAAAACACAAGCAAAATCAGTAGAATTAGGGGAAAGGAAATAAAATGGGGGAAGGGAAATGACACAACCTGACTAAAGACCACCACCCAGGAATCAGCTGAGAACACACATGACTGTATCCTGTCGCCTTCCAGCTTCAAGCTAGAATGGCGAATTTCCTCCCTTCTTCTTCCCAGCAGACCCCAGGCTGGCCACATACAGCCCCAAGGCAATTGGCTGGCAGCACTGACTGACAGTCACATGACTGCCCTCACTGAGCTTCCAGTCATTATAATTTTGCCAGGCCCATGTTAATGTCAGCAAATGGTGATGACATGACGTGCCAGCACCATGGCAATGGCTACAACCAGTGGGTGGAGCACTGTGCCGTTTGCGGAGGCACTGAGCCTGAGCCCCAGGCCAGTGGCGGCAGGGTTTTAAAAATTCTAGACAAAAGATGATGTCATAAAAACCTCAAATAACAATTAATTCCTTACACTACCCTGGAGATGGCTACCACTAGACACAAACAGATATTTATTTATATTTATATATGTGTAAAATTATTCTGTGCATATTTCTATTTATCAGTTCTTTCTCTGGATGGAGATAGCATCTTTTTTTCAAATGTTATTTATAGTTAATTTGGATATTTATAATAGTCAAAATGACTTATTTGCTCAAATATTGTTGTTACAATACACAGTATTCTCCGGGTTTTACTCATTTCGCTCTTCATTATTTATGCATACCATGTTTTTTTAAGCCTTGTATTCTTATAAACTTAACTCAGTTCTCTATATATTTGAGAAATGAGGCCGTTATCAAAGAAACTTGCTATAAATATTTTTTCATCATTATGGTTAATAACTATGTACTTCTTTCTATTCTATCTCCCCACCCTACCCCCATTTATCCTACTCTCTCCTTTTACTCTTTCCACCCTCAAAAGTGTTTTGCTTCTTACTACCACCTCCTCCAACCCACCCTCCCTTCTGTAAGTCCACCCCTTCTCTTATCCCCTTCCCCTCATACTTTCCTGTGGGGTAAGATAGATTTCTATACCCAACTGAGTGTGGATGTTACTTATCAGAGTAATGTTTAAGCGCTTCCCTCCCCATTCTCCCATTTTGCCCTCCACTGTAAAAGCTCTTTAGTGCTTCTTTTATGTCAGGTAATACCCCATTCTATCTTCCACCTTCTCCCCATACAGCCTTCTTTCTCACCCCTTGGTTTTTTGGGGAGGAAAGATATTATTCCATCATATTCCATATCCTCTGTATATGTATACTAATGAAAAAGTTCTTAGGAGTTACAAGTAATATTGGCCCATGTAGGAACATAAATAATTTAAACTTATTGAATCCCTTATGATTTTTCTTTCCTGTTTACCTTTTTATGCTTCTTTTGCATCTTGTATTTGGGCAGGGGGGGAATCTATTCAGCTCTGGTTTTTGTTTGTTTGTTTGTTTTGTTTATTTGTTTTTTAATCAGGAATGCCTGAATATCCTCTATTTTATTGAATATTCTTTTCCCCCTAAAGTTCATCTGATTTTCTGGGTAGATGATTCTTGATTACAACCCTAGCTCCTTTGCTCTCTGGAATATTATATTCCAAATCCTTTCATATAGAAGCTGCTAAATCCTGTTATCCTGACTGTAGCTCTGTGATATTTGAATTGTTTCTTCCTGGTTTATTGCAATATTTTCTCCTTGATCTGAGAACTCTGAAATTTGGCCAGTTTTAATTTTTAAGGCATTCTTATCTTCAGTAGATTTTTGTGCCTCTTCTACCGAGCTATTGACTCTTTTTTCATGATTTTCTTGCATTACCCTCATTAACCTCCTCTGACCAAATTTTTCATTTACCTCTCTTATTTGATTTTTAAAATCTTTTTGGGCTCTTCCAAATGTTCTTTTTGGGCCTGAGACCAATTCACACATTGACAGCAGAAAGGTGGACAAAAAGGAGAAATAAAGGGCAAAGATGATGCTCAAACAGGAGAATCAGGAGCACATTTTTGTTTGATTTTAACTTGACATAGAATTTGGATAGTGAGTAGTGTGGAGGTTATTTAAAGAAAGTTATTTAAAATTTTTGAATAAATTTATTAGTTCTGTGATTTATTCATTGTGGGGAACTCCCTCAGCCATCAAATTATCTATCTAAAAGCTAATACATAAAACCTAAAGAGTTAATAGACATTAAGTGATTTTTTCAGAGTTTTGAATTGAACCAAAGTCTTCCTGATTCCAAGATCATAGCTCTGTGCTAGCTGGTAGTGTCCTAGTCAATTGTTCAATTTTTGTTTGGTTGGGGTTTTTTTTTTTGTTTTTGTTTTTTGCAGGGCAATAAGGGTTAAGCGACTTGCCCAGGGTCACACAGCTAGTTAAGTGTCAAGTGTCTGAGGCTGGATTTTAACTCAGGTCCTCCTGAATCCAAGGCCAGTGCTTTATCCACTGTGCCACCTAGCTGCCCCCAATTGTTCAATTTTTAATGTGAGCATTTATGTTTTTAAAATTGGAAAAATCGGGACTTGATTTATTGTTTTGTTGAATGCCTAGAAAATGACAGAGAAAATTTTAATAATGAAAATTAATTATAAAAATTCATACCATACTTTTTTCAGAGATAAATTTTGATAAACTTTGAAGAACTTTTACCAAGAAATATTTACCCTTCATGATAACTATTAAAGCCTATCAAGGGAATTCAAAGCCAAAACCAAAATGTTGAAGACTCAAAATGTTACTAGTCATTGGCCATAACCTTGCCCAGCCAAAGGATAGGAACTTTGATCTTTAAAAGAGCTATTAATTCTTTCTTTCTCAGCATTGCAGGCAGCATTCAGATTTTGGTTCAAATCTCCTTACCAATTAGCTATCTCAGATAGGAATGTTTCATTCAATGAATGCTCCATAAGGAATAACTAGGCAGACCAACAAATGCTAAGGTTTTTTTCACCTCACTTTTCTAGGAAATACCATTTTACTGCTATTAATCAAGGAATTAAAAGCATATTGCCATTCACTGATGAGAGAAAGCATTTCTGTTTCTTCATGCAATACCCTCAATGACCTTGCCCATAGTAATACAATTAAAATACAATACAAATTTAATATTTATTAGTTATTTAGGCTCTGTTCTTGAAGATACAAAAACCAAAATCAAATAATCTCTGTCTTCTAAGAGCTTACAGTCTTTGGGGCATATAAATAAATAAATAAACAAACAAACAAACAAACAAATGAATAAATGAATGAATAAATAAATAAATGAGTGAATGAGTAAATGAATGAATGAATGAATGAATAAATAAAAGGTAATTTGAGAAAGACTGTTTACTTCAGAGACAACTAGGGTAAACTGGGACTATCAGAGAAGACTATCAGAAATAGTAAAAAGGGATTGGGAAGAAGCATAAGACATTGTGTTTTCAGAATATCTACCAATACCTCGAAGTGTGCACTTTTGTTTTTACTACATAAAAAAATGAAAAGACATATATCTAATAACTATTTTAAATAGTGAAATAAAGTACTAGAACATTTTCACTTGAAGACTTGACATTATTTGTATGATCACAAAGCTTTAGTTACAGTTTTTGATGCGAAATGGAAAATGCACTGAACTATGATATATTTTATAATTCTAGAGTAACATTTGCAATTAATATGCCCAAGCACCCCTGAGATTGTCATGTTAAGGGAGATAAGGACTTACTTTAATAATGATTTAAAATAGCGCTTTTACTACGTAAATAAATTATATGATAAAGTATTCAGGTTACCAGAGATTATAAAATTGTCACAGGTTGGATTCAGTATCTCTTTTGCAGGAATTGTAGTTGGACCAACTTCTGTTAGTAAGAGGCTTTCTAAGAAACTTGCGGAAAAAAAGACGAAATACTGATGTCCTGCAGATGATGAAAACCCAAGGATCCACAATTGAATTTACAGATAGAAACCTCAAGGCTCTGAGATCTTCTTTTTCTTCCAGTGTTACATTTTTATTATTGCCAACTGAAAATGCTCCAAAATAAGCACGAACCTGTTTTGGAGGGAAAAAAAATTCTGCTATGATATCTAGAGAGAATTGTTAAAAGAATTTAATTTACAAACGTCACTTAGGTAGCATTACTTTTCTTTAGGAGTAAGCCTGTATGACACATTAGTAATTACTGTTTTACTTTTTTCCCCCATTCACGTCACATGGAATTGTGACAGAGAGGCATAATAGGATCATAGATTTACAGGGAAGGGTTCATTGAAACCTCTCATTTTAATAGGAAGAAACTGTGAGCCTAAATAGTTAAGTGCCCAAAGTCCCTGAGCCAGGAAGTGTTTGAGGCAGGATCCAGATGCAAGTTTTCTGGTCTCCAAGTTTATTCAGAATTCTCTCCACTAACCGATGCTAACTGTCCACTAACCCAGAAAGAGGATAGAATAAGATGTACTTGAGTTTAATTAAATTCAACAAACATGTATTAAATGCCTACTAAATACAAAGGACTGCCTTACGCACACATCCAAGGTGGGATCCTGAGTGCCACCAACACCCTCTGGTGAACTACTTTATAATCAGGACCTGCTTTTTCCCCTAGAGGTCTCAAAGTGTCCATACTGGAGTCTCTGTCTACCCTACACACACATACATACATATATGCATGCATGCATGCACACATGTATGCACACACATGGAGAGAGAGATGTCCTGGAGTGTCTTCTTTCATGGGCCTTTGTTTCCTGCAGTCTGAGGTATCTCCCTGCAGTTGTTACTTATGGCTATATATTTTTTGAAAATATTTGGTGAAGAGGACCTTCTGAGGCAAGTCATTCCATTATGATACATCTAGTTTTTCCTTTAATCTAAAATAAATTTATAACTTCCACTCAATTATTCCTAATTCCTGACGGTCCAAAGTATGGAGTTCTTGCTCCAGCTTCCAAAATGTTGTGAGGAAGACTCTGAAATACTCTGAACACTGATGGTGGAGCACTGGCAGCAAAATCTGGAAGTATTCTGGGAAGATGGTGGAATAGGTCAGAAATTTCCAGGCTCTCCAAGTTTGCTCCACAAATAGACAGAAAATCAACATGAAATGAACTTCAAGCAGCAAAAAATAAAGGGCTAAAGCAGTTGTCCTAGGAGGACAACTTGAAAGGACCTCACAGAAGACTCCAGGGGATGAAGTATAAAACACCTTCAGGGTAATTCCTCTAAATCAACAAACAGCAGGCCCTGAAGGAAGGAGACTAGGACTCAAGAAGTGTTACCTCAGGAATGTTACCTCACAAACTTTCACCTAAAGAACAACAGACAGATAAGTGAAGGAAGATTGAAGGACCGCCTGCAGTTTCCAGAAGTCAGGCCTAATGGTGCTGAGGAAATGTGATCCTGGACTGTGGCAGTGGGTGAGGAAGAGCTAACACAAGCTAACACAAGTGAGTACAGTACTGCAGGGAGCAAGAACATTTTGGGGACAGCATGGCTGGGGTTTAGTGGAGTAAGAGAGTAATCCCAGAGGTTAAGACCCCCAGACAGAGTTCAGAAAACAGCAATAAAGAGGATCTGAGCAACATTTTTTTAAAATCATAAAAGTATTTTTAAAAATTTTCCAGTTATATGTAGAGATAGTTTCAACATTTGTTTTTATAGGATTTTTAGTTTCAAATTTTCTCCCTCCCTCTTTTCCCTCGCCCCTCCCCTAGACAGAAATCTGATATAGGTGATATATGTACAACCACATTAAACATATTTCTACATTAGTCATGTTGTGAAAGAAGAATCAGAACAAAAGGGAAAAACCTCAAAAAAAAAACCCCTAGAAACAGTATGGTTCAATCTGCATTCAGATTCCACAGTTCTTTTTTCTGGATGTGGAGAGTTTTGATTTTTTCAGAGTTTTGAATTGAACCAAAACATTCCTGATTCCAAGATCATGAGACCAACACAATTGTCCTGGATCATTGTATTGCTGAGAAGAGCTAAGTCTATCACAGTGATCATCACACAATGTTTGTTTTTGCGGGGCAATGAGAGTTAAGTGACTTGCCCAGGGTCACACAGCTAGTGTCAATTGTCTGAAACCAGATTTGAACACAGGTCCTCCTGAATCCAGGACTGGTGCTCTATCCACAAAGAGAGCTGCTATAAATATTTTTGTACATATTGCCCTAGGCTAGGGCAACATTACCCACAATTTGGGATTAAAACTTGATTATAATAATACTAAATTGATAAAAAATGAAATAAAACAAATTAAAGGTAAAAAATGAATAAGCATTACTTTGGTGTAAAAGAAGATTTGGGTTCATATTCAGAGGCAAAGAAAAGCCACTCCAAACCTAAAGAGTAACATCAAGTGGTTACAAGCCCCAAAAGAAATCTCTGAAGAACTTTAAAAGGAATTTAAAAAACCAAATAAGAGAGAAAGAGGAAAACATAGAAAAAAACAATCCAAGAAAATTATGAAAAGAAATTAACTTTCTTAGAATTAGAAAAGGAGACACAAAATCTTAAGGGAGAAAATAACTCCTTGAAAACTAGAATTGGGCAAGACATAATAAAACTAGAAAAAAATAGAAGAGAATCTGAAACATCCCATTAGAAAAACAACTGATCTGGAGGACAAATAAAGGAGAGAACAATTGTTGGACTACCTAAAAGCTATGATTAAAAGCAGAGAGAGAATCTGGATACAATATTACAATAATTTATTAGGGAAAATTGCCCTGAAGTCCTAGAACAAGAAGCTAAAGCAGAAATAGAAAGAGTCTACTCATAGCCACCTGAAAGAGATCCCAGAAAGAAAACTTAGGAAAATGTCATAGCCAAGTTTCAAAATTCCCAGGCTAAAAAGAAAATATTGCAAGCAATGAGAAAAAAAAACCACAATTTAAATACTGCAGAAAAATAATCAGGATTCCATAAGACCTAGCAGTTTCTACACCAAAACATTCTTTTGGAACATTATATTTTGAAGAGCAAAGGTAGCTGGGGTTCCATCCAAGAATAACTTACCCAGCAGAGTTGAGTAAAATCCTGAATGGGGAAAAAAAATGAACATTTGATGGATGGAAAGACTTTGAAGTATTTGTTAACAAAAGGACCAGAACTCAATGGAAAATTCAATACAAAAGATCCAGAAGAAGTATAAGGAAATCATTAAAGACAATGATAAGGCAATGATTACGGTCAAACTGTTTACTCATGATATATGAATGTTATTAATATTAGTAATTATTGGTTATTATTCGTAGTAATAGTTTCTTAAAACTGTTATCATTACCAACATAGTTTAAAAGAAAGGTTGGAACTAAGTTATATATGATGAGAAGGTTCTAAAAAACAAAATTGGGTAAGAAAAGGTAAAAAGGAGCAATTATCTCATAAAAATGAGGTATGAAGTAAGAACTAATACAGAGGAAGCAGGTGGGTATGGAGGGCTGGTAATATTGGAACTTTATTCTCATCTAGATTGAAGAGGAAACAATGTATACATCTGACATTTAGACATGTTTGAACTTCTGGAGAGGTGAGAAAACTGGGTGATAGAGTGGGGGAGAGATAGAAAGGGGAATGTGGGCTGAATAAATAAGGGAGAGAATTTTATAGGGGTGGGTAAGGAATAATAGGGTATAGGGAGAAGATAAGGTAACAGGGATAAGGTAAAAAGAGAAGTTTAGAAGGAAAATGGTGAGTAAAAATAAGATGGAGAGAAATTCACACATAATAATTATAATTTTGAATGTAAATGGGATGAACTAACTTATAAAACTAGGAGACAGCAGAATAGATTAAAAGTCAAAATATGTTGTTTACAAGAAACACATTTAAATCCAAAATATGTTGTTTACAAGAAACACATTTAAAAATGAGAGATTCACACAGAATTAAAATGGAGGGTTGGAGTTGTGGGGTGGCAAATGAGAAGAGCGGGGTTCTCAAGTTGTCCACAAAAGACAAAGTTTTGTTATGTTTAAAATCTGTTATGACTAAAATCTAATGTGTGGTTGCCTTAAATTGGAAGCTTATAGCACCAGTCTTTGGGCATTAAGCATTTATTAAAGTATATTGGGGGGGGGGGCAGCTAGATGGCGCAGTAGTTAAAGCACCGGCCCTGGATTCAGGAGTACCTGAGTTCAAATCCGGCCTCAGACACTTGACACTTACTAGCTGTGTGACCCTGGGCAAGTCACTTAACCCCCACTGCTTGCAAAATAAATAAATAAATGAATGAATGAATGAATGAATGAATGAATGAATGAATGAATGAATGAAAGAAAGAATATTGGAAGTTAGCAAAAGAGAGAGAAAGAACACATGGAGTTCAGAAAGAAAAAGCCTAGCTACCCTAGAGGAGAGATGAATTCAGCCTAGCCTCCTTCTTCTCCCATTTTTTGGCCACCCCCAGCAGTCCCAGCAACTGAAAAAAGAAAGATCCTCAGTCTTCCTGAGCGAGCAGAAGCTCCCTGCAGGACAGGAAGAAGGGTGGTCCCCACACAGCTCCAAGTTAATTGGCTGATAGCATTGATTGACATGACTTACAGGCAGTTCTATAAATAGTGAGGACTTCCAAGCCAAACCACATGTTTGCTAGGGGGCGGGGCCCTGGTTCTCACAGTTTAATCACAGGATGTTGAGCATATCAGAAGGCTGGTCAGTGTATCTGTGTCACTGGAGTAAACTTAAGCAATGTAACATTAGAACTTTCACAATGATGAATATCAGGAACGGGCATTTTTTGGGTGTTTTTTTTTTTTCTGTTAGCATGACTGAAACATTCTGTTAATGCAGTCTATCTAATCATAATGTTTTTCTAAATCCCAATTCTGTAACCAAGATCTCAGAGGACTATCCTATGGCCCCTGGTCTTGGAGATATATAGATATATAGATATATGCCATATAACTGGGCTCTACTTTGGAGTTTTGAGATATTTTCTCTGACTAGAACCCTTTAGAACCTACAATTAACTAAAATCCTTAAACCAACCAACCATAATAGTACTTAATAGCCAATTTTCCTCTCTAGGGTTTGTGCACAAACTTATGTGATCCAAGAGCTCACTTCCTCATCTACTCCCTTCAGTCCAGAGTAGATTTTCACTTTTCCAGCTTTTGTGATACTGATGCTGCTCTTCTTTGGCCTTGTGGGGAGACGGAACAAACTCCGTTGCCACTGACTGAGCACCAACCAAGTGGGATGTCCTGCTGATCAGGCAAGTACTCTGGGGTGGTCCTAAAATCCTAAATCGGTCCCTGTTCATAGAATAGTATTTATTATCCTTCAGCTGATGTGAAAAAAGCAGGGGTAGCATTTATGATCTCAGACAAAGCTATGGCTAAAATAAACTAAAATAAACCCATATGCAACAAATACTATAGCATCTAAATTTGGGGGGGTGGGTGGGGCAATGAGGGTAAGTGACTTGCCCAAGGTCACACAGCTAGTAAGTGTCAAGTGTCTGAGGGCAGATTTGAACTCAGATCCTCCTGATTCCAGGGCCGGTGCTCTATCCACTGTGCCACCTAGCTACCACCCCAGCATCTAAATTTTTAAAAGAAAAGTTAGATGAATTACAGGTGGAGATGGATAGTAGTGCTATTATGGTAGGGGACTATAATCTTCCTCTCTAAGAACTTGATAAATCTAAGAACAAAAAAAGAGAAACAAGTTAAGGAAATGAATAGAATTTTAGCTATATTAGATATGATAGCTATCTCCAGAGAACCGAATAGAAATAGAAAGGACTACACCTCTTTTTTCAGCAGTTCATTGTGCCTTTACAAAGATTGACCATAAATTAGTATATAAAAATTTTAGTGAAAAGCAGAAAAAGAGAAAAGCAGAAATGTTAAAAACATATCCTTTTCAGATCATAATGCTAAATGGAAAAATAAATGAACATCTGATGGATGGAAAGACTTTCAGGTATTTGTTAACAAAAGGACCAGAACCCTGGGAAGAAGTATAAGGAAATTAAAGACAAATTACATTTAATAAGGATGAAGAAAACATTAAAAATTATTTGGAGATTAAATAACCTAATTTTAAAGAATGAGTGAGTTAAAAAACAAATCATAGAAGCAATCTATAATTTCATAAAAGAGAATGACAATATTGAAACATATATCAAGAACTGGGATAAAGTAAAAGCAATGATTAGAGGAAAAGTTAGTTATATCTCTAAATGCTTACAGCAATAAAATAGAGAAAGAAATGAAGTGGATATGCAATTTTTAAAAAACCTAGAAAAATAACAAATTAAAAACCCCTAATAAAACACTAAAAATCAAAGGTGAGGTTAATAAAATTGAGAATAAAAAACCCCTTTGAATGAAAAAGTAAAACTAGCCGTTGGTTTTATAAAAAAAAAAAAACAAATTAAATAGATAAACAATTGGTTAATTTGATCTTTTTTTTTAGTGAGGCAATTGGGGTTAAGTGACTTGCCCAGGGTCACACAGCTAGTAAGTGTTAAGTGTCTGAGGCTGGATTTGAACTCAGGTACTCCTGACTCCAGGGCTGGTGCTCTATCCACTGCGCCACCTAGCTGCCCCAAACAAATTTTCACTTTTTTTTTTTTTTGCGGGGCCTTGGGGGTTAAGTGACTTGCCCAGGGTCACACAGCTAGTAAGTGTCAAGTGTCTGAGGCTGGATTTGAACTCAGGTACTCCTGAAACCAGGGCCAGTGCTTTATCCACTGCGCCACCTAGCTGATAATTTGATCTTAAAAAAGAAAACCAGCTCACTAGTATCAAATATGAAAAGGGTGACTATACCCTTTAATAAAGAAGAAATTATACCCTTTAATAATGAATTTATACCATTTAATAAAGATGAAATTAAAGCAATTATAAGGAGTTATTTTGCCCAATAAATTTGTCAGTAAATTTAATAACAAATGAAATGGAAGAATATTTACAAAATATAAATTCCTGAGATTAACAGAAGAGGAAATAGAACATCTAAATAGACCTATTTTTGAAAAATAAATTGAACAGGCCATAAATGAGCTGCCTAGATGGATTTACTAGTGAATTCTGTCAAACCTTTAAAGATCAGCTAATTCCAATATTAAATAAATTTGGAATAATAAGTAAAGAAGGGATCCTGCCAAATCCATTTTATGAAACAAATATGAGAGTGATACCTAAATGAGGAAGAGTAAAAACAGAAAAAGAAAATTATAGACCAATCTCATTAATGAATATGGATGCAAAAATCCTAAATAAAATACTAGCTAAAAGATTACAACCATATATTTTAAAAATTGCACATTTTGATGAAGTGGAATGTATACCAGGAAAGCAGGAATGGTTTAACATAAGGAAGAATATTAACATAATTGATTACATCAATAATTAAAGTAAGATAAATCATAGGTTTATATCAATAGATGCAGAAAAAGCTTTTGATAAAGTTCAACACTTATTTTTATTAAACAAAAACACTACTTTGGTTTATTTTTCCTTAAATTATTTTTTTAAAAAAGCATTCAGGGGGCAGCTAGGTGGCCCTGGATTCAGGAGGACCTGAGTTCAAATCCAGCCTCAGACACTTGACTAGCTGTGTGACTCTAGGCAAGTCACTTAACCCCCATAGCCCCGCAAACAAACAAACAAAAATATGCTAAAAAAAAGCATTCATCTGAATCCACTAACAAGCAATATTTGTAATGGGGACAAACTAGAAGCCTCCCCAGTAAGATCAGATGTGAAACTAGGATGCTCATGGTCACCAATATTATTCAGTGTTGTACTGGAAATCCTAGCAATAGCAATAAGAGGAAAAGGAGAAATAGAAGGAATCAGGATAAGGAAAGAGGCGATAAATTTTGCAGATAATGTGATGGTATCCTTGGAATATTCCAAAGACAACATTGTTATTGTTATTGTTAGTTGAAACAATAATTTTAGCAAAGTGGCAGGATATAATGTAAATCCACATAAATCATTGGCATTCCTATATGTCATAAGCATATCCCTTCCTCTGGGATAGTAAAAAAAAAATGCCATAAAATACCTGGGAGTATACCTGTCAAAACAAACATAGGAATTACATCAAAATTATTTTGTAAATTACACAAATATGATCAGATTTAAATAATTGGAAAAATATTAATTGTTCATGGGTAGGCAGGGCCAATATAATAAAAAGGACCATTTAATCCAAATTAATTTATGTATTCAATGCCATCCCAATTAAATTACACATTCTTTTTTACTGAATTAGAAAAAATAATAACAAAATTCATTTGGAAAAACAAAAAGTCAAGAATATCCTAGGAAAAAATTTTAAAAGTTTAAAGGAAGGAAGTTTTTCAGTATTAGATCTTAAACTGTGTAGTGATTATCAAAAGTATCTGGTATGGGCTAAGTAACAGGAGATTAATGGAATAGAGTAGATATACAATCTATAGCAGCAAATAAACATAATAATCTTATATATGATAAGTGTAAAGACTTAAAATTGTAGGATGAGAATTCATTATTTCATAAAAAAAATTATGTTGGGAAAAGTGGAAAACAGTGTAGCAGAAATTGACTAATATCTTATATTGTTTACCAAGAAGAAGTCAAAATGATACAATGGATACATATAAGAAAATTAGAACATGGACTATATAACTTATCAGACTTATGGACAGGCAAATAATTTATGAATAAATAAGAGACAGAGAACAAAATTAGGTGCAAAATGGATAATTTTGATTTCTTTAAAATAAAAACATTTTTGTACTAATAAAGCAAATGTAACAAAGATCAGAAGGAAAGCAGAAAATTGGGGGAAATTTTTATAGAAACTTTGTCAGATTATGGTCTCATATCTAAAATATATAAAGAACTTTGTCAAATCTATAAGAATACAAGTCATTCCCCAATCGATAAATGGTCAAAGGATATGAACAGGCTATTTTCCTAAGAAGAAATCAAAACAATTTATGGTCATATGAAAAAAAATGCTCTAAATCATTATTGATTAAAGAAACTCAAATTAAGACAACCTTGAGATATCATTTTTATACCTACCAGATTGGCTAAAGTGATAGAAGGGGAAAGTGACAAATTTTGGTGGGCTTGTGGAAAAATTGGGACACATTCATTGTTGGTGGAATTGTGAACTGATCCAACTATTTTGGAGAGCAATCTGGTATTATGCCCAAAGAGTTATTAAATTGCCTTTAACCCAGTAATAACACTACTAGATATATTTCCAAAGATAATTGGGGGAAAGAGTAAAGAACCTATATATTCTAAAATGTTCATAGCAGCTCTTTGTAGTGACAAAGAACTGGAAATTGCAGGGATACCCATCAACTGGGGAATTGCAGAACAAGTTGTAGTGTATGATTGTGATGGAATACTTCTGTGCTCAAAGATTTTGAGCACATGGACTTGCATGAAATTAAGAAGAGTGAAATGAGCAGAACCAATAGAACATTATATACAGCAATATTGCTTCAAGAACAACTTTGAATAAGTAAGTTATTTTTGACTATTATAAATACACAAATAAATTATAAAGGTCATATGAAGATGCTATCTGCATTCAATATATATCTAATATATAAATGTATAAAATAATTTTATATATGCAAATATATGCATACATTCACACACATGTATATATATCACAGATATATATGTATATGTGTGTGTACACACACACACACACACACACACACCTATTTGGGTCTAATCTTTAGGGCTCTTATGTAAAGACATTTACATGATAATTTTGTTTATTTAAAAAGAATAGGAAATTGTGCATAGTAGATATACAGTTTCATGTGCAATCATCTTTTTTATTGTACTATGTTATGGAAATGCCTGTTTTATTCCATAAATTAAAAACAAAATTTAATAATGAAAAAAATCTGGCCTACATTCCTACTGCCAGATTCCTGTGGGTTAATCACCTTCCACCCTGATCAAAGATGGGCCAGAGAAACAGGAAGCCTGTAAAAACACTGCATCAGGAGGTAACAAGAGCAAAGAGCACCCCTGAGAAAACTCCAAGATATTCAGAATTCCCCAAGGTGGTCAATAACCCACAACATAGACTTTGGAAGGCACCTGAAGTTGCAGCAAACTGGCATGGCAGTGCTCAGAACTAGATAGTTCAGGAGCCAGGCGCTATATGGTCCCTAGCTTCTGTCCTTGACACACCATAGAAAGTCCTAAAAATCTAACACTTAAAGCCTCAAAAATCCAAGGAAACCTAACTGAGGTAGACAGAGATAAGCACAAAAGCTCTGGTAACCCAGGGTAAGATAGAACAAAAGCACAGCTAGGGACAGAAACTGGTCTGGGGGAAAAAGCGTCAATTCAGGAAATAAAACTGGTGAGATGAGTAAAACAGACACCAACTAGTATAAAAAAATTATTGAAGACCTATAGATGCCCCAAATTTCTTCTTAGAGGAAGAAAGTAACTCTGTAACAACTATAAGCTGAAACCCAAAGGAAAAAACATGAACTTTCCATAATAACAACATGAATACCTAGAAAAAATGAAGCAAGAAATTAAAAATGAAATAGAAGCTTTACAGGAAAGAAATGGAAGGAGAAAAAGTAGCTTAGAAGAGAAAATAGTGGTTTTTAATTAAGCTAAAACTGGTTTTATAAATTAATTGCTATTGCACCAGTTTGGGCAATAAGCATTTATTATTAATTGCTATTATATACAAGTAAAGAGTTGACCACATGGTAGAGAAAGCAGAGAGAGCTTCAGCAAGAAAAAAGTCCCAAGGTCTCAAGAAGACCCAAGATAGTTCATAAAACTAAAACTATCCTAAGAGGGAGAGCCAAACCAACAGCATGTTCAGAGAGAGTGAGGGAGCTTGGGCAGCTAGATGGCGCAGTAGATAAAGCACTGACCCTGGATTCAGGAGGACCTGAGTTCAAATGTGGCCTCAGACACTTGACACTTACTGGCTGTGTGACCCCAGGCAAGTCACTTAACTCTCATTACCTTGATACCCCCCCCAAAAAAAAGGTAAACCTAGAAATCAGAAAAGAGAGTGAGAGAGTTCGTGGCCTCCGCCAATTTTTATCATCTTCTGATAAGAGGAGGGTCATTATATATTGATCAAAGGTAGGCATCATAAAATTCCATTGGTTGATAAGACTTGAGGGTGGTCTACATTCAAATGAACTCTACAGATGACATCAGGGAGAAGAATGTAGAAGACCCTTGCTGAAGGGCAAAGGCAAAGTCCAGTATCTAGGTATGCTTTGATCCCATCAATCCTTCACTGAACTGGACAAAAGAATCTATCTCCATTTCTTTTGTTCCCTTGGGTTTGTCCCAGACAAGGAAAATTGGACTTTCTGGAATGGGGGTGGAGGAGGGAAGAAATGACTGATCTCTGGGTCCCCCAAGAAATCCATTATTAATAATTATTTTCTCAATAGTAAAACTTACCCAAGTAATAGACAACCTAAAAACTAAAAAAGACCAAAAATAAATTAAGACTGTGAGACAAGAAGAAATATTAGCACAAAACTATAAGATTGAAAAAATAGAAGAAAGTATTAAGATTTTTTAAAAATCAAAAGCAACTGATCTGGAAAATAGGTGAATACTATAAAATCAATCAAACTATCAAAAATATTTTATAGATCTAGGAAAAAAATAATAAAATTAATCTGGAAGAATAAAAGCTCAAAGATATCAAAAGGATAAATGAAAAAAATATGAAAGAGGGGGCACAGTGGATTCAGAAGGACCTGAGTTCAAATCCAGCCTCAGACACTTGACACTTACTAGCTACATGACCCTGGGCAAGTCACTTAATCCTCATTGCCCCGCCCCACCAAAAAATATGAAAGAAGGTGGTCTGGCCATACTCATCAAAACACTCAGGTACTGGCCAAGAAATAGAGTGGTAGAGTGGTAGGATAGGCATGAATTACAGTATAGTAAATGACTATAGTAATCTAGTATATGATAAACCTAAATGTTTGAGACAAAAACTCATTATTTGACAAAATTGCTGGGAAAACTGAAAAACAGTATGGCAGAAATTATAGACCAACAAGGTCAAAATGGGTACATGATTTACACATAAAGGGTGACATTAAGAGAGGATGGAGGGCAGCTGCACCAGCCCTAGAGTCAGGAGTACCTGAGTTCAAATCCAGCCTCAGACATTTAACACTTACTAGCTGTGTGCCCCTGGGCAAGTCACTTAACCCCAATTGCCTCACTAAAAAACAAAAAAATAAGAGAGTATGGAATAGTTTGTCATATTTATGGACAGGAGAAGAATTTAGAAGCAAAGAAGATATAGAGAGCATTACAAAACGTAAAATATATAATTTTGATTATATAAAATTAAAAAGCTTTTGCATGGGGGCAGCTAGGTGGCGCAGTGGATAGAGCACCAGCCCTGGAGTCAGGAGTACCTGAGTTCAAATCCGGCCTCAGACACTTAACACTTACTAGCTGTGTGACCCTAGGCAAGTCACTTAACCCCAATTGCCTCACTAAAAAAAAAAAAAAAAGCTTTTGCATGAACAAAACCAGTGCAACCAAAATTGTATGGAAAGCAGAAAACCTGGAAAGAATTTTTGCAACAAGTATCACTGATAAAGGCCTCATTTTTCAAATATATAGAGAACTGAGTCAAATTTATAAAAATACAAGTCTTTCCCCAATTGATAAAAGGTCAAGGGATATAAATAGGTAGCTTTCACACAAAGAAATCAAAGCTACCTATAGTCATATGAAAAAAATGCTCTAAATCATTATTGATTAGAAAAATGCAAATTAAAACAACTCTGAGTTACCATCTCACACATATGAAATTGGTAAATATTGGATGTTGGAGGGTATGTGGGAAAACTATTGGTGGAGTTGTGAACTCTCCATTCTGGAGAGCAATTTGGAACTATGTCCAAAGCACTATAAAACTGCGCATACCCTTTGATCCAGTAATACCACTGTTAGATTTATATCCCAAAGACATCCAAGAAAAAGACCTATTTGTACAAAAACATTTATAGCAGCTCTTTTTGTGGTGTCTAAGAACTGGAAATCAAAGGAATGCCCATCAATTGGGGATGGCTAAACAAACTGTGTATGTGATGGTTATTGAATATTATTGTGCTATAAGAAGTGACAAGTAGGATGGTTTCAGAAAGGCCTGGAAAGACTTATATGAAATAATGTATAGTGAAGTAATCAGAATCAGTAGAATGTTGTACACAGTGACAGCAATATTATTTGATGAAGAATTGTGAATGACAACTACTCTCAGAAATACAATGATCCAAAGGACTAATGATGAAGCATATTATCCACCTCCAAAGAAAGAGCTGATATTAACTGAACACAGACTTTCATTTTTTTCTTTTATTCAAGTTTTCTTATACAAAATGACTACTATGATAATGTTTTACATAATTGCACATGTATAATCTATATCCAATTGCTTACCCCCTCAGGGAACGGAGAGGGGTGGGAGGGGAAAAGGGATACAATTTGGAACTCAAAACACACACACACACACACACACACACACACACACACACACACACACACAGAGTTTTGTATAGAAATACATCATACTCAAGAGAACCAAGTGGGGATATGAAAGAAGGATGGAAAAGTAGGAATAGTACCAGGGAGAGAATAGTAGCAAGAAAAATCAATTTCCTGATCCTCAACTGGGTATTAAAAGGAGGACAAAAAGAAAAATAAAGCAAACTAAGGCACATATGATAGAATGTTATTGCAGAGAAACCTGGGTATTATGAATTGACACAAAGTAAAGTGAGAAGAATTAGGAGAGTAATTTATACAAGGAAGACAACATTGTAAAGAGAAAAAACTTTGAAATACTTAAGAAATTTGATCAGTGCAATGTCTCCAGAGAACCTATTATGAAGCAGATTCCTAAGTGCTTGATTGAGAAACAAAGGGCAGAAAGAGATATTTCTGTACATGGCCACTATATGGAGTCATTTATCTCGGCCATGCTTATTTGTTAGGAGGCTTTGTTTGCTTTTCTCAATTTTTAATTGTGGGGAATGGGGTTGGGTTAAAGATCATGATGATGCAATAAAAGGAGAGGATGGCTACTGAAACATTTTTTAAAGATTCATATAAGAGACCAGAAGGAGGTTTAGAAGGAAGCACAGGCAAGTAGGACAGTTTTGATAAGGGCATGTGGAAATTACTATGCGCTGCTTTTTTTTAATCCAGAGGAATAAAATGGAGACACACTGTTTCATACACAACCTCCTTGTCTTCTGTTGTCATATTTTTAGGAGAAGGGGTTAAGTTCAGAATTTGAGAAATAAATTTTAAAATAAAGCAAGGGAGGACAGCTAGGTGGCGCAGTGGATAAAGCACCAGCTCTGGATTCAGGAGGACCTGAGTTCAAATCTGATCTCAGACACTTGACACAATAGCTGTGTGACCCTGGGCAAGTCACTTAACCTTCATTGCCCTGCAAAAAACAAAACAAAAAAAAAGAAAAAAAGAAGGCACTTCCCAAGGAAACCTGCCAATTGAAGGCCTACTATCTGCAAAACTTGGAGACAGACTTCAGGATAGGAAGACAATATGTTTATATATATATATGCAAGGTAATTTGTATAAGAAGCAAATACTAACAACTGAATTTTGAGTATGAAAATTACTCCTAGAAAATGAGTTTTTAAAATGTACTATATTGGGGCAGCTAGATGGGGAAGTGGATAGAGCACCGGCCCTGGAGTCAGGAGGACCTGAGTTCAAATATGGCCTGAGACACTTGACACTTACTAGCTGTGTGACCCTAGGCAAGTCACTTAACCCCAATTGCCTCACTAAAAAAAAAGTACTATATTTACCTCTGTTTTTAAAAAATTGTCTCCATTTAAATTTTCTCATTTCCCTATTGAATCAAGTTGCTGTTGGAAATTGAATTCATAAATCTGTGAATTCTTTTATTCTTACCCACTTTATAAGCAGAATAAACAGTTTACAAAACTGTCAGTTTTCCCTACACCTAAACACATGTGGCCTAATAAATGGTTTCTACTTGAATTAAAAATTTTCTTTCTTTATTTTTTTCAGGTCCTGGATCTATGGATCAATTTTTCCCACTCTTTTCATTGAATGCAGTGAACTCTTTGAGAGTTCATATTTTTCCTTTAACTTAACATTTTTACCCGATGATGAATCTTGAAAACATTAGGATGGCAAAGTGCTGTCTTCATTATAATATCCTTATTCAGGATTCAAATTTCCTCATTCAGAACATTTTTCAAGACTCTGAACTTTGCACTTTGTACAAGACTAAATGAAGATTTAACTTTTACAGAGAAATTTTCCATCAGTAACCCCTCCTCCTCGAACCTTAAAGAAACATTCTGCTTCTACTATAGTGTATTCAATATAAAGACTTCATTTTCAGAAAAATAAACCACTTTGAGGAAAAATGATCACACCAGATTAGATTTCTTCTTTATCTTTTGTCTGAGTTTTCCAAAAGTGAGTTCCCCAGTGTGTACATAAATTAACCTTTTTTATGCAGCCCAGAAGACTTGGCAACTTGATTAATTTAAATTGCCTTCCTGAAGAACAGGAGTAGAATAGTTCTAGTTAATAATAGTTCTGTTAACAAAAACCACTCTCTAGGAGCACTAGTCTCTCAACTGGAAAATAACTTTTTTTTTTTTTTAAGTGAGGCAATTGGGGCCAAGTGACCTGCCCAGGGTCACACAGCCAGCAAGTGTTAAGTGTCTGAGGCCGTTTCCGAACCCAGGTACTCCTGACTCCAGGGCGCTCCACCCACTGCACCACCCAGCTGCCCCATGGAAAATAACTTTTAAAAGATAAAGTAATTTGAAGGAAAACAGTTTTTCAATGAATTTAACTCTAAGACCAAGGTAGAGACAAATATGTAGCTTATTGACTTGAATTGTTAAACATTACAGAGGGCTTTGTCAGATGAAAATATCCTCAAATAGTATCTAGATATTTGTCCCTGTAAAAGTATTTTTTACTGTTTCAAACTTAGATCTATTAAAAAAAATTGGAATCAGTATCTGAGTTCAGATCCTTGGCATTTATTCCCTTATATGTCACTTAACCTCGGTAAGTCTCAATTTACTTCTTTGAAGAGTTGGACTAGAATGATTTCTAAGGTCCATTAACATAAGGTCAGGACCCTACGTTGTGTCAAAGTGCCGCAGTGGAGCACTTGGATTCAAAAGAGCTGCACCCGAGTCTTGTCTAATGTTTATACTCTCTGAATTACATTAATAAATATCATGATATATATATATATATAAACAGATATAACATAATATATACTATTATGATATTTTCATAATATCTTTGGGTCTCAGCTTCTTCAACTATAAAATGGAGTTTAATCTTTCTGACATCTCTCTTTGCAACCCACTAGGGAAAGCTTAAGACTTCTTCCTCATCTTCCTTCTCTGTCAACACTCTAAGGAAGAGCAATCAGTTAAACTGCTGATATTCCCCCATTTTCCAGAAATTTGTAAAATGGGAAGGCAAAGTCTGGTACCTGAAAGAATATCTAAGAGCTATAAGTGGGGACCTTGACCTTTCAAAAAGGAATGAAATTTCTGCTTTTGGGTATTCAAGGATGCATCCCAAATATGGATTTTCCCCCCCTTACGGACAAGGGGAAAGAGACTCTTTCGCTAACTTTCTATGTCCTCCTTCCTCCTCCCCCTCCCCCTCCCTCCAATACTTTAAGTTTCAAGTTGATTCTTTTCTCCAGAGAGTATCAGAGAAAAGATATGTGACCGCTTTGGGATAGCCTATTTTTACCCATCATTTAAGCTTTCAGGATAGAGGCTTTCAAATCTCTTTTTCCTGTGCCCTAATGCATGCCCATCCTGCCCTGTCTTCAGCCTTATTCCCCTCAGAACAAAAACAAAACAAAAACAAAAAACGGTGGCAGGACCTATCACCCTCGCCCAGAAGCTACTCACAATGAAAGGCAAGGAACAGATGGTAAAGAGCACCGTCATGACTGCTAGTAGCAAAAGGTGATCCAGTGCCTCGAGAGGCTGGAGGGTGTGAGCTGATTCCTTCTGTTTCCCTCTGAATCCAGCTAAGTCCTTAGGCACAGAGCGAGGAAGATGGGAGAACCGCTCGTGCATTCCATAGAGATTCCGCATGGTATTTAGGTTGCATAGCACCGTGGCCAAGACGAGCATTGCCATCAGTGTAGCATACAGGATCGAGTAGCCTTCTACTGACAAAGAACGCTGCTCACTTGCCATCTGTATGAAGCACCAAGTTCCTGGGCAGTATTGTACGTACTTTCCAAAGCCCACCAGTGGCAGGGCGCAGAAAAAGAAGCAAAATACTCCAACCGCAGGCGCCACTAGCACCCCTCTGGGTAGAGTGATATGACGTTGGTAGAAAAATGGATATCCTAGTGACAGCCAGCATTCCAGAGCCATTACCAATAGCTGGAGCATGGAAGCAAGCCCGAAAAATGCCATGAAGAAGGCAAAAACATGGCACAGCAAGTTTCTGGAGCCTGGAACCAACTCTCTCAAGGTCCGGTTCTGTGTGTAGGTGGCCAACACCATAGGGCTCAAGAGGCATTTACCCATCAGATCTGTAATAGCCAGGCCGCACACCAGAACATAAAAGACTGAAGGAGGAGAGCTCGGAGGGCAAGACCGCAGCCGAGGCATAGTCAACAGTATCAAAGCCAGTACGTTGCCCAACAGTCCAGCACCAAAAAGCATCCCGCCGATCGCTGCGGAGCTCCCGCTCTCCACCCAAGTAAAGTTGTCACAGCGGTAGAGCTGAGAGTCCATAGTGGAGCTTGCGGATAAAGTACTGAATGGAGGAAGAGAGAAACGAGAATCCAGCGAATAGTGGCCACTTGGACTCAGAAAAACCCGAGTTCAGGAAGCGTAGAAGCTGACTCAGATCATCTCAGATCCGTCCCTCGGTCTGAGAGTAAAAATGTATCTCCTCTTCAACCCTGAGGGAAAGGGCTCCGCTTTGGAAATAAAATATTTGGGGCGGGCCAGGATGGTTCCCAGACGCTAGCGCCTGCTCTTTAAACTCATGGCTCATCCCACTCTTGAAAACACTGAAATCCAGCCTTTTGGTGAAGTGAGAGAAAACGTGGACGTTGACGCCTCAGGGGCAATATTCTGAGCCCGGGACTCACTTTGCTCAGTTTAAGGATATTTGAACCTCACAGACTACCAGAAACTGGGAGGACCTTTCCTGAAAGCCCAGGGCAACAAGAGAAAGACCCAAATTCTCAAGGAAAAAGGAACTCAGCTTTTCAACCTACTAGTGAACTGTTTTTGGTCCTAAGAAGAGAGAAAGAAGAGATGGACACTGTATGTCAGGGAAGAAATTAAGAAAGGGAAATGACACAGCAACTTTATAGAGATAGAATTGGGGTGAAGATGGAAGGTGAAAAGGGCACTTCCCAGATGGGAATAAAGTAGATGTTAGGAAAAGCTCTCCTTAACCCCTCACCGACCTGCAAGAGGGAGGAGTCTTTAGTGGGTAATGTAGCTCACCCTCACCAAGGGAGGTAACCAGAAAGAGCTGTAACAGACTTTCATGAAAGATGTGAGTGTATGTGTGTGTGTGGGGGGGGGGGGGGGATAGACATCTAGCAAAAGAAAAATTATGGGATTTAGAGTTGGAAGGGAAAGCAGAATTTTTTTTTCCAACTTTGCCTCTCAGAATCCTTATCTTCTTTTCTAGGGTTAGCTCAGGTGACACATCCTCCACAGAAATTTGCCCAATTATGAAGTTGCTAGTAATTTCTTCCTCTTCAAATCATTATATATTTATCGCTGTATTCTCCCTACTCCTCCTTCCACTAGTAAATTAAAAGCTCCAAAGCAAAGAACACTTTGTACCCAAATGCCAAGCCCAGTGCCTTGCCTGTAATAAATATTTATTGAATTGCAGTAGTGTTGCAATAGATTTTTTTGGCTAAGCATTTATGAAGGTACATTTATGAAATAACAGTGATTTCTCGTTGTACTTTTTTCGCCTCTTCAATCCCCAGGCTTTCTGCCTTTAGACAACAGTTTTACTCAGCTCACCTTTTCCTAGGATGCTGGAGTAATATAAGAAAGTTGAACTCTTTTTCTTTGTTATTGAGTAAAGAAAATAAAATGTAATAAATTCTACCATATTTCATAAGGGAATATAAATCCACAGTACATTTTTAGGGCTGGACCTTCGCTAAGCTATAAACTATACAGAGAAAAATCAAGTCTGGACTTAGGTGGAAAAATGTTAAGGCTTCTCAAAGGAGTGAGATGGCATCTAAACTTTGAACCTTTGCAAATTCATTGTCACCTGTGGTGGGAACAAGCATTTAATTTATGTAAGCTGGACTGGTTTTTTCTCTCTCTCTCTCTTTTTTATTTTTTGGTGAGGCAATTGGGGTTAAGTGACTTGCCCAGGGTCACACAGCTAGGAAGTATTAAGTGATTTTCTCTTAAGGAGAGCAATGGAGTAATAAATGGGATTTTGTTGGTTTGGAAGACCAGTCTACAGGGAGTATCTGTTCTTGATCCTGAGGTCTGGCAGAGTAACTATTGCCCTAAAAGATGTTTTACTTACCTGCTCTGGTTGCTGCAGAAGGGAGCAGTATTTGTTTTAATCTTTTGTTAATAAGGAAAGTTATTTTTAATTTAACTTGTGGTGCACAAAAATTTATTTTCATTTGAATCATGAGTGTGAATTATTGGACTGGCCTGAGTTAGGCATTGTACACAATACCATCCCTCAACAAAAGTTATGCTAACAACTTGATAGCAACAGTGGTGTGCCACAGGAAAGTAAAATAAATGAAGTGAATTTATGATCATAGGATCATAAATTTAGAGCTGAGATTGTTAACTAGTTCATTTTACAGATATAAAGAGAGATTGATGACCTTTCCAAGGTTACACAAGTGTCAGAACGAGATTTGATAGCAGATCCTATGACACCAAAACCACAAGAGGCAAAAAACATAGACACTGAAATGTCAAAGGGAAAAGGTCAGAGGCTTGATAACTCAATGTTTTATTAAAAGTCCAGTAAGACCATGAACTTCCCCAGAATACAAAATTATTCAATACCTCTGACTCCATCAAATCTGAGAAGAAAATCTCAGGGGCTGAGGATATTCAAGTCAAATCAGTTTCCTGCTCACAAGTTTTCGGGGAGTCTGATGATCTTTCAATCCTTCTTGATTCATTTTCCTGATCAATTGTTTTTGATGTGTGAAACCTATATTTTCTTTTATAATTTCAATGTTTTGCCTTTATTTTAATATTTCTTGTTGTTCCATGAAGTTAAGTTCTTTTTTAACTATCCTAATTTTTTGGGTGGTGGGGTAGTGAGGATTAAGTGACTTGCCCAGGGTCACACGGCTAGTAAATGTCAAGTGTCTGAGGCCAGATTTGAACTCAGGTCCTCCTGAATCTAGGGCCAGTGCTTTATCCACTACGCCACCTAGCTGCCCCCAACTATTCTAATTTTCAAAGAATCTATTACTCATATAAGATTCTGTATCTCTTATACAAAGCTTGCCACATTTTTCCTGTGAAGTTCTAATTTCCAGTTCTTTTCTTTAGTGCTCTCATCTCATTTAAAGTGTCATTTTTAATTTAAAAAGAAAAAAAGGGGGAGCAGCTAGGTGGCGCAGTGGATAAACCACTGGCCCTGGATTCAGGAGGACCTGAGTTCAAATCTGGCCTCAGACACTTGATACTAGTTGTGTGACCCTGGGCAAGTTACTTAACCCTCATTGCAAAAAAAAAAAAAAAAAAAAGGAAAAAAAAAGGAAAAAAAACCCTTGTTTTATTTCTTGTAAGAATTCTAGTTGATTTTGTGTCCAAGTTGTGATTTTCTTTGAAGTTTAGCTTGTGGGTATCATGCAATTTTTCTTCCCTATGATGTTTGTATCTTGGGCATTCTTGGCATCATAATTGATTGCTCTTATCTTTTTTTATTCATTCTTTCTTTTGGCCTTATTTCCCAGATTGGGCTTTGTATTTAGTTCCAGACTTTGTGTACTTCTGACAAGACTCTTGTGGCTTGAATGATCCAGGCCGAGTTTTTTTTTTCTCCCAGCCACATCCCCTTGTGCTGAATAAAAACTTTACTTTATCTTTGATCAGGATGTATGCAAGTTTTAATTCTTTAATAGAGGAAACCCAAGGACCAGTTCATCCAACCACCACAAAACTAAAGCATGGTTAAGAAACATGATCGGGGCAGCTAGATGGCACAGTGGATAGAGCACTGGCCCTGGAGTCAGGAGTACCTGAGTTCAAATCTGGCCTCAAACACTTAACACTTGCTGGCTGTGTGACCCTGGGCAAGTCACTTAACCCCAATTGCCTCACAAAAAAAGAAAAGAAAAGAAAAGAAACATGATTACTCCTATCCCCCTAGATCTGCTTGTTAACTAGTTTAAAGTTGAGTGAGACCCTGGCTTTTATTTACCCCATAAACAGAGAACATCTTGGGCTAGATACTTCCTCATCAAAGTTAGGAATGGCAAATTAGGAAGTCAAATTGTGGAGGGGGGGGGGGCTGATTAGCCTGTTTTTTGTTTCTCTAGTCAAGATTTCTAGAGGCATTTAGGGTCTCTCTTAAAATAACTAACTTAAAAGTAATAGAAAGGCATGATCACACTTCTGAAGGCCCACTTTCCCCAGCTACAGACTAATCCTATCACTTAAGGATTAGTCTCCATGCACTCCTCCATCCTGTGTGATTAAGTAATAGGGAAGAGATGAGAATTCTTGGCCCACCTCCTCATTAAAATATTTACCAATCAAAATTGCCGTGTTTGGGGGGCAGCTAGATGGCGCAGTGGGGGGCAGCTGGCCCTGGATTCAGGAGTACCTGAGTTCAAATCCAGCCTCAGACACTTGACACTTAACTAGCTGTGTGACCCTGGGCAAGTCAGTTAACCCCCATTTCCCTGCCAAAAAACAAAAACAAAACAAAAAACAACATTGCCTTGTTTCTGTAAGGGGAGGTCCAAATTATATAATATCAGTCCAATCAGAAGGAAGACACACCTCACTTTAAAAGACCCTGTTGGTATCTATAATCATATGGAAAAATACTCTAGATTACTATTGATGCAAATTAAAACATCTCTGAGGTATCACCTCACACCTATCAGAGTGGCAAATATAACAGAAATGGAAAATATTGGATGTTGGAGGGGATGTGAGAAAAAATCCAACCATTCTGGAGAGTATGACCCATTTACTAACAGTTTATATGTTGCTGTTGTTATGGGCCCATAGCACCCCAGAAGTTCTCTGGGGCACATCAAAGAACCTTCTCCTTGAGAAACTAAACCAAAGGACAGACACACCTAAAGAGATAAGTGGAACTAGATTGGACTGAGCTAGCTCCAGGACCCCCAACCTTCATTCCAATCTCCCTCATCCCTGGGGAGATAAGATTAGGTGTGGCTGCTGCCTTTGTGGACTGAGGAGGAGAGAGTTGGCTTGAGAGATCTGCAGTCACCCCTCACCCAACTCCCCAAGCCTCCACCAGTGGGGGAGGGTCCTCCCTCAATAAGGGAACTTTCCATAGTCAGATGATCACCCCCATCAGTCCTCTATAAAAGTATCTGCCTGTCTCCTGCTCAAGGAGATTTACCATGCTCTGTGCCATGCCTTCTCCCCATGAGAAGAAGTCCAAGGATTTCTCTCTTCGTTTCCCTTCCCCAGCCCCTAAATAAACTATTATCTTATTTTATTGGATTTGTGTGCAAGAAGGTGTAATTCTTTAAAGAGGAATTCCTAAGGACCCCAAACCCTTCACCCCTATTCCATACTGCCTACCCCATTTTCCCCGTGACACTGTTAATAAATGATGTCTTGCCCTGGAAAAAAAACTATACATTAGCATATTTTATTAGCTATAGGCCTTGCTTTAAAAAAAAAATCTGCAGCATTCCCTTTTATTTAGTTTGTGGGTATTCATTGCATTCAAATTGTTGCAGTCATTGCATATATTGTTTTCCTAGCTCTGTTTGCTTCACTTTACAACAGGTCATCTAAGTCTTTTGGGGCCTCCCAATATTAATATCTTTCATTTAATATGATACAGTAATATTTAATTAAATTAATGTTTGGAAATTTATTTTATGGAAATGTATTTTATTTGTACATTTTTTGGACCACAAAAACTTGCTGTTTTAAATATGATATAGGGAGACTTTTATCTTGTCAGTTATCTCTCGAGGCATATGGCTAGTAGTGGAATCACTAGTTTAAACAGCATTTTAGTCATTTTTCAAACATTAATAAACACAAATGGGTGTTGTATTTTGTCAAAACCTTGATATTATCATGTTTTTGGTCATTAATATGATTTATTAAATTCGCAGTTTCCTATGAACCTTTTTCCTATTAAACCAACCCTACATTCTTGTTATAAATGCAATTTGGTGAATAATTTTTGTAATATATTGTTTTGTGATAGATCTTTGTTAGTATTTTATTCAAATGTTTACATTAATATTCAGTAGAGATATTAGCTATAATTTTTCTATGCTATGTTTCCATTATTCATGTTTCATGTGTTATAGAAGCAGTTTGGTAGGATCCTTTCTTTTGCTATTTTTGCAAACAGTTCATGTCATGTTGAAATTAATTGTTATTTGAATGTTTGATAGAGTTCACTAGTGAATCCAGTTGGTCCTGGAGTTTCTTTTCTTTGGAAGTTCATTAATAGCTTCTCAATTTCTTTCTCTGAAATTAAATGGTTTAAATTTTCTATTTTCTGCTACTATAGGGTTTTTTTTTTTTGGTAAATATTTATCTCATGTAAGTTGTCATACATTTGTATAAAGTTAGAAAAGTTTCTAATAATACTTTTAATTTCTTCTTCATTTATTATAAATTCTTTTTTCATTTTTGATACTGGAAATTTGATTTTATTCTTTATTCTTTTTAGTCAGATTAGCAAATTGCTTGTTCTATTTTTTCAAAAAATGCATTTTTATGGATTTTTTTCAGTTTCGTTAGTCACTTTGATTTTCAGGATTTCTTATTTTGGTGTTTAAATGAGGTTTTTAATCTTGATTTTCTAATATTATAAATTTAAATCCCAATTTATTGATCTGTTCTTTGTTATTGTGGTTAGTAAAAAGTGTATAAAAATATAATCTTTCTCTGAGGACTGCCTTGACTATCTCAAACCTGTTGGTCTGTTGTCTCATTTTTTTTTTTTGCAGGGCAATCGGGGTTAAGTGACTTGCCCAGGGTCACATAGCTAGTAAGTGTTAAGTGTCTGAGGCCGGATTTGAACTCAGGTACTCCTGAATCCAGGGCCGGTGCTTTATCCACTGTGCCACCTAGCTGCCCCTTGTTGTCTCATTTAAAAAAATTATCTTTACTGAAATTATTTCTCTGACTTGTTATTTAGCTCACCATTTTTTCAGTTATTTAAGTTATTAAGGATTAATTTATTTAGTCTGAATTAATTATCAATATTTTGTTTCCTGTGGCCCTTTAACAATTTTTTTTATTGCATTGTGGTCAGTAAAGCATGTATATATTTTTATTCTTTTTCATTTTCTTATTATCTTAGGGAATTTACCCTAACCATGAAATAATTTATTATGACAGCATCAGATTTATACCAATTATGCAAAGATGGTTTGACATTTAAAAAACAATCAACCTAATTACATTTTTTTTTAACCTAATTACATTTTAACGAAATCCAAACCCACATTATTCTCTTAGTAAATACATAAAAGGCCTTTGACATAGGTGCAATACTCAATTATATTAAAAGTCATTCCTTACCATTATTTGTTATAGAACTCGAAATAGTAGCAATAGCGATAATTAGCCAGTAAATCAGTCAATAAACATTCATTAAATACCTACTGTATTCAAGGTACTGTGCTAAGGACTGGGGATACAAAGAAAGACATACCCTGCTCTCAAGGAGCTCCCAGTCTAATGGGGGAGATGACATGGAAACAACTATGAACAAACAAGATATATATGTGCACACATATGTATGGGTACATCTATAGATAAATGTGTATATACATTTAGATGCACATAATATGATCATTCAACAATATATATGACAAAATGAAAATAATTGTTATGGGCACAGAGCACCCCAGAAGTTCTCTGGGGCACATCAAAGAACCTTCTCCTTGAGAAACTAAACCAAAGGACAGACAAACCTAAAGAGATAAGTGGAACCTGATTGGACTGAGCTAGCTTAGGGATCCCCACCCTTCATTCAAGTCTCCTCCACCCCTGGGGAAATAAGATTAGGTGTGGCTGCTGCCTTTGTGTCCTGAGGAGAGAGAAGGCTTGAGAGATCTGCAGCCACCCCTCACCCAACTCCTCCAGCCACCACCAGTGGGGGATGGTCCTTCCTCATTAAGGGAACTTTCCACAGTCAGATGGTCACCCCCATCAGTCCTCTATAAAAGTACCTGCCTGTCTCCTACTCAAGGAGATTGGTATCTCAGAACCACTCTCTGTGCCACACCTTTCTCCCCATGAGAAGTCCAAGGATTTCTCTCATGGTTTCCCTTCCCTTCCCTTCCTCTTCCCCCTAAATAAACTACTATCTTATTGTTATGGTGGAAAATGGGGTAGGGGTTCTTAGGAATTCCTCTTTAAAGAATTACACCCTTGGGGCAGCTAGATGGCGCAGTGGATAGAGCACCGGCCCTGGAGTCAGGAGTACCTGAGTTCAAATCCGGCCTCAGACACTTAACACTTACTAGCTGTGTGACCCTGGGCAAGTCACTTAACCCCAATTGCCTCACTTAAAAAAAAACAAAAACAAAAACAAAAACAAAAAAACGAGAGTGACTAGTCAAGGATAATACCTAGGTTGCAAGCCTGGGAGATTGGGAGGGTGGCAGTTTAAGGAAGTTAGGAAGGATTTGGGGGGAAAAGATAATGAGTTATTTTGGACATGTTGATATTAGGTCAGCAGAGGGGTTGGAGCTAGATACGTAGGTTTGAGAGCAGCTATTAATATTTTTGTACATGTGGCTGTAGAATTGTTTCCCAGTTATCTGCTTACCTTCTAATCTTGTTTACATTAGTTTTGTTTGTATAAAACCTTTTTAATTTAATGAATCTAAATGATCCATTTTACATTTCATAAAGTTCTCAATCTCATCTTTGGGTATAAATTCTTCCCCTCTCCATAGATCTGACAAGTAAACTATTCCTTTCTTTTCTCATGGGGTGCAGAGCACCCCAGAAGTTCTCTGGGGCACATCAAGGAAGCTTCTCTAGCTTAGGAATTCCTCTTTAAAGAATTACACCCTCTTGCACACAAAAGTAGTTAGAATAAGGAAATAGTTTATTTAGAGGCTAGGGAAGGAAAGGGTGGGGGGAGGGAAAACATGAAAGAAATCCTTGGACTTCTCATGGGGAGATAGGCACAAAGCACATGGCTCAGAGGTACCAAATCTCCTCGAACAGGAGACTGGAAGGTACTTTTATAGAAGACTGATGGGGGTGGACCATCTGCCTGTGAAAAATTCCTTTAGTGAGGGAGGACCATCCCCCACTGGTGGTAGCTGGGGGAATTGGGTGAGGGGTGGCTCTCTCTTCAGGACACAAAGGCCGCAGCCACACCCAAGGAAGACCAGAATGAAGGGTGGGAATCCGAAAGCTAGTTCAGTCCGATTTGGTTCCATTCATCTCTCTAGCTGCCCTACAGTTATTTTAAATGGAATTTCTCTTTCTATCTCTTGCTGCTGGATTTTGTTGGTCATATATAGAAATACTGATGATTTATGCGGGTTTATTTTATTTGCTGCAACTTTGCTAAAGTTGTTAATTATTTCAAGCAGTTTTTTAGTTGATTTTTTAGGATTCTGTAAGCAATCATATTTGCAAAGTGTGAAAGTTTTGTTTCTTCCTTGCCTATTCTAATTTCTTCAATTTCTTTTTTTTTTCTTTTATTGCTAAGAGTAGCATTTCTAGTAGAATATTGAACAAAAGTTTTGATAATGGATGTCTTTATTTCACCCTGATCTTATTGGGAATTCTAATTTATCCCCATTACATTAATGCTTCCTGATGGTTTTAGATAAATACTGTTTATCATCTTAAGGAAAGCTCCATTTATTCCTATGCTCCCTAGTGTTTTTAATAGGAATGAGTGCTGTATTTTGTTAAAAAGATTTCTCTGCATCTATTGAGATAATCATATGATTTTGGTTAGTTTTGTTATTGATGTGTTGAAAGTTTTCCTAATATGACCAGCCTGCATTCCTGGTATAAATCCTATCTGGTCACAATGTATTACCCTGGTGATAAATTACTGTACTCTCTTTGATAATATTCTATTTAGAATTTTTGCATCGATTAGGGAGATTGGTCTATAATTTTCTTTCTGTTTTTGTTCTTCCTGGTTTAGGTATCAGCACCATACTTGTCCTCATAAAAGAAATTTGGTGGGATCCCTTCTTCAGCTATTTTTCCAAATACTTTGTATAGTATTTGAATTAATTGTTCTTTAAATGTTTGGTAGCATTCACTTGTTAACCCATCTGGACCTGGAGATTTTTTTCTTAGGGGGTTCATTGATAGCTTGTTCAATTTCTTTTTCTAAAATGGGCTTATTTAAGGATATTATTTGCTCTTATGTTAATCTGAACAATTTATTTTTTTGTAGATATTCGTCCATTTCATTTAGCTTGACAAATTTATTGGGATATAGCTGGGCAAAATAGCTCCTAATTTAATTTCTTCTTCATTATTGGTTAATCCATCCTTTTCATTTTTAATACTGTTAATTTAGTTTTCTTCTTTTTTAAATCAAATTAAGGAAAGGTTTATCTATTTTATTATTTTTTTCATAGAAGCAGGTGTCATGAGGTACAGAGCACCCCAGAAGTTCTCTGGGGCACATCAAGGAACCTTCTCCTTGAGAAACTAAACCAGAGGACAGATAACGCCTGGAGAGATAAGCGGAACCAAATCCAGACTGAGCTAGCTTCGGATTCCCACCCTTCATTCTGGTCTCCCTTACCCTGGGGAGATAAATTTGGGTGTGGCTGCGGCCTTTGTGTCCTGAAGAGGGATCCGTAGCCACCCCTCACCCAATTCCTCTAGTCACTACCAGTGGGGGATAGTCCTCCCTCACTAAAGGAACTTTTCACAGTCAAATGGTGACCCCTCCGCCCATCAGTCTTCTATAAAAGTATCTACCAGTCTCCTGCTCGAGGAGATTGGTACCTCTGAGCCACGTGCTTTGTACCTATCTCCCCATGAGAAGTCCAAGGATTTTTGTCATGGTTTCCCTTCCCCCCCTTCCCTTCCCTTGGCCCTAAATAAACTACCACCTTGCAACAGGGTGTAATTCTTTAAAGAGGAATTCCTAAGAACCCCAACCCCTAATCCAACCCCAACCCCTAACCCAACCCTGTACCCCATTTCCCCCATTACACAGGTCTTAGTTTTATTTATTAATTCTATAGTTTTCTTACTTTCAATTTTATTAATCTCTCCATTCATTTTCAGAATTTCTAATTTGGTATTTAATGTTTATTAATTTCTAATTTGGTATATAATGTTTATTCTATTTCCATTCAATTTTCTCCAGAGATCTATCATATCTAACTTTTCCAGAATTTTATTTATTTCCTTAACTTTTTTCCTGTTTATTTTTTGGTTAGATTTATCTCATTCTGAGAGGGGAAGGTTAAGGTCCCCCCCTCCCCCCCAAGATAGTTTTATTATCTATTTCCTTCTGTAATTCATTCAACTTCTCCTTAAAAAATTTAGATGCTATACCATTTGGTGCATATATGTTAAGTATTGTTATGACTTCATTGTCTTTGGTACCTTTCAGCAAGATATAATTTCCTTCTTTATCTCTTTTAACTAGATAGATCTATTTTTGCTTTTGCTTTGTCTGAAATCATGATTGCTACCTCTGCTTTCTTTGCTTCAGCTAAAGCATAAAAGACCCTGTTCCAGCCCCTTACATGTACCCTGTGTGTATCTCTCTGCTTCAAATGTGTTTCTTGTAAACAACATATTGTAGGATTTTGGTTTTTAATCCATTCTGCTATCTGCTTCCATTTAATGGGTGAGTTCATCCCATTCACATGTATGATGACTAACTTTATTTCTCTCCATGCTATTTTTCATCAGTTTATCCCCTCCACTCTTACCCCTCACCCTTTCCCTTCTCATAGGTGTTTTACATATGATCACTGCCTTCCCCAATATTCCCTCCCTTGTATCAGTCCCCTGTAATGATTGGAATGATGCCACCTACTGGAGACTTGCTGTGGGAAAGCTCCACCATGAGGAAATGCCTCAGAGGCATTGTGGCTTTTCCTTGGCGTCAGGAAATGACATTTACTCTTGGGTGCTGTCTATCAAGGCTACTAGCCAATCAAGTTGAGGAGCCTCCTATTTTCTGGGAGGAGACAGGAAGGAGGAGAGGGAGCCTGGGCGGAGAGCTCTTGCTCTTTTGGGTTCCTGACTTGGTGGTGGTGGCGGCAGAGGACTTCACAGGAAATTTGAGGAAAGATAGGAATGCCAGGCTGTTGAAATTCTGTTCTCAATCTTTTTCTTTCTATTTTCCAATAAACCCTTAAAAACCTAAACTCGTTTTATCAGTGATTTTAGTCAGTTTCCCCCAAAACTGGGGGAACAGATTAGAATCCACATTTAGAATCTTAAATTACACACCCCTTTCCCCTTTCTGTTAGCACTGTCCTTTTTTAAAACTCCTTATAGGGTAAGATAGATTCCTATATTCAACTGTATGTTTGTTATTCCCTCTTTGAGCCAACTTTGATGAGATTTGATGAGAAGATGCCTATCTTCTGCTCCATTATGATAATTCTTTCATGCTTCTTTTGTGTGTGAGGGGGGACAATTCATCCCATTCCCTTCTTCCACGCAATGTCTTTATTTTGTTTTCTGGAGTGTTGTTCCATCAATGTCACCTTATAACTACACCCCCTGTCTACATATACTTCTAATTATTATAATAAAGTTGTTAAGACTTACAAATATTATTATCCTTTCAATATCACCTTATGACCACTTCCTCTCTATGTATACTCCTAATTGCTCTTATAATAAAGTTGTTAAGACTTATAAATATTATCTTATCATATAGAAATATAAACAGTTTAACCTGATTCAATTTCTTGGTTTTTCTTTCTTGTTTCTTTTTTACCTTTTTACATTTCTCTTGAGTCTTATATTTGGAGATCAATTTTTTTATTCAACTCTGGCCTTATTACTACATTTCTTACAGTTTTTCTTTGTTTCTTTTTTACCTTTTGATGTTTCTCTTGAGTCTTTATTCAACTCTAGTCTTTTAATCAGAAATGCTTGAAAGTCCTCTATTTCATTACATTTTCATTTTTTCCCCTGAAAGAATATATTTAATTTTGTTGGGTAGGTGATTCTTGGTTATAAACCTAACTCCTTTGCCTTCTGATATTCCAAGTGCTGTGATTCTTTAATGTGGAAGCTGCAAAATCCTGCATAATTCTGACTGTAGCTCCACAGTATTTGAATTGTTTCATTTTGGCTGCTTGCAATACATTTTGCTTGATCTGTGAGCTTTGAAATTTGGTTATGATGTTCTGGGGAGTTTTCATTTTAGGTTCTCTTTTAGGTGGTAATAGGTGGATTCTTTCATATGTCAGGGTAGTTTTCTTTGATAATTTCTTGAAAGATATTGTCCAGGCTATTTTTCTTTCTGGTCATGGCTTTCAGGTAGTCCAATAATTTTTATATTATCTCTCCTGGATCTATTTTATGGGTCAGTTGTTTTTCCAGTGAGAAATTTCAGATTTTCTTCTCTTTTTTAAAATTTTGTTTTATTGTACCATGACATCTCATGGAGTCATTAGTTTCCATTTGCTCAATTCTAATTTTTAAATAATAATTTTCTTCAGTGACCTTTTGTATTTTCTATTTCATTTGACTAAATCTGTTTTTTAGGGAGTTATTTACCTCAGTAAAGTTTATTTCTTTTTCATGGTTCTTTTGCATTTCTTTTATTTATTTCCACAGTTTTTCTTCTACTTCTATAATTTGCTTTTTGAAGTCCTTTTTAAACTCTTCCAGGAATTATTTTTTGGGCCTGAGACCAATATGCATTTTTCTTTGAAGCTTTACCTGTAGCCATTTTGTTACTATTGTGCTCCTCTATGTTTATGACTTGATTTTCCCTATCACCCTAGTAACTGTCAATAGTCAAGCTTCTTTTTGCTGTTTTTTTCTTTTTGCTCATTTTGGTGCCTTTTTTTGAGCCTTGATGTTTTTATTTGAGTTGGACTCTATTCCTAAACCATCCCAAGTTTTTGTTCTGAGGCTCTGGGTCTTGCTGGTGATTTTCACTGGGCTTCAGGGCTTAGCTGCTTGTTTTTGCTGGGTTTCTAAAGTTAAAGTCTTTCTGGTGGTTGGCCCTGGAGGTGTAATTTTGTTTTCAATCTGCTCCTGTGTGTATATGGGGGGTGTTTTGGGGAGGGGCTGTGGGGGCCCTGCGGCTGGTTTGTTATGGTAACTAGTCACTCTGCTAGCAGGCTCTGGAAGGGTAATTTTGTTGTGATGTCCTGAGGGTTGGGGTTCCCTGCTGCTGGTTTGCCCTGGAAACTGGGAGGTCACAGGGACAGGAACTTGCTGTTGATCAGTCTTGTGCGGGGCTTCACTACAGGTCAACAGTGGGGCCAAAGCCTCCCTGGTGGTCTGTGCTAGCTTTGGGGTGACTGGTGAGGGTCCCTGCTATGCTGCCCAGGCTGCTCACCTGCCCAGGGAGCTGCTGGTTTGCAGGTTGATGAAGCTTCACTGGTGGATTGCCCGAGGTTCAGAGGCCTGCTTCAGGCCCCCTGCTGTGACCCCAGAAGTTACTGCTGCTGTTGCTGCAGCTGCTCCTGGACCTCACTTTCCTCCCACTCACATAAGACAGACATTTCCTGCTGGCCTGGTAGGCTGCTTCCCTGCTCCTGGCAGTTTTATGTTGATTTGGAGGGGAAATTTGGGAGAGATCTAGCAGATTGCTTCCTTACTTGGCCATCTGGGCACAAGAAGCCCCCCTATTTTTAAAAATACAAGTATTCTACTGGTATGGATTTGAGATATAGAATACAATAATCTCCAAAACATCAAAAATGATTATCACATAAAGGGTAATAGAGAAATGCACGGTCAGTGTGAGCAGCTGTCAACATGGCAAATAAAGAATTTTGAGGAAGAATTGCAGTACGGGATGCCATCAAGGAAATGTTAACTAAAAAATAAGATGAACAGATCCCATGATAAGAGTAAGGAAAGGCTGAATTTCATTAATATCTATAATGTCAGAAAAGAACAATAAAGAACCACACAATTTAGGTGGATCTTCTACAGTGAACTTATGGTAGAACAAGAGTTATGTGGAATAGGTAGGTACTGATGGTTTGCAAGATGCATTGTTGGAGGGAACATCCAAATCAATGATAACACAGCTTTTTGACTTTTTTTAAAATGATAAAAGTATTTTATTATTTTCCAGTTACATGGAAAGATAGTTTTCAACATTTGTTTTTATAACATTTCTAGTTCTAAATATTTATCCCTCCCTTCCTTTCCTCCCCCCTCCCCAAGACAGAAAAAATCTGATACAATCGCATTAAACATATTTCTGCATTAGTCATGTTATGAAAGGAGAATCAGAACAAAAGGGAAAACCCTCAAAAAAGAAAAAAATAAATGAAAATAGTATAAACAGTATAGTTCAATCTGCATCCTGATTCCACAGTTCTTTTTTTCTGGATTTGGAGAGCATTTTCCATCATGAGTCCTTTGAAATTATCTTGGATTATTGTATTGCTGAAAAGAGCCAAGTCTCTCACAGTTGATCATCCCACAATGTTGTACAATGTTCTCCTGGTTCTGCTCATTTCACTCAGCATCAATTCAGTTAAGTCTTTCCAGGTTTATCTGAAATATACCTGGTTATCATTTCTTACAGCACAATAATATTCCATTACATTCATATATCACAACTTGTTTAGCCATTCCCCAATTGATAGGGATTCCTCAGTTTCCAATTCTTTGCCACCACAAAAAGAGCAGCTATAAATGTTTTTGTACATGTGGGTAATTTTCCCTTTTTTTATGCTCTCTTTGGGATATAGACCTAATAGGGGTATTGCTGAGTCAAAGGATATGCATACTTTTATAGTCCTTTGGACTTAGTTCCAAATTGCTCTCCAGAATGGTTGGATCAGTTCACAATTCCACCTGGGCATTGCTGGCTCATAAATATTAAATGAAATGAGCAAAACAAGTACCTTCCTTCAAGGGATTGTGAGATAGTTCTTGGGGCTCCTTCTTGCCACAATGCTTTAGTGTTCCAATTTTTCCATAGCTTTGCCAACATTTATTATTTTCCTTTTTTATCATATTAGCTAATCTGATAGGTGTCAGGTGATATCTCAGACTTGTTTTAATTTGAAATTCTCTAATCATTAGTGATGTAGAGCATTTTTTCATATGGCAATAGATAACTGTGATTCCTTCATCTGAAAATGGGCTGTTCATATCCTTTGACCATTTCTCAATTGGGGAATGACTTGAATTCTTATAAATTTGATTTAGTTCCCTATATATTTTAGAAATGAGGCCTTTATCAGAAACACTGGCTGTAAAAATTGTTTCTTATATTTCTGCTTCCCTTCTAATTTTGGCTGCATTGCTTCTGTAAGTACAAAAACTTTTAAATTTAATGTAATCAAAATTTTACATTTCATAATATTCTCTTTCTCTTGTATGGTCATAAATTCTTCTCCTCTCCATAGAACTGACAGGGAAATGATTCCTTCCTCTCCTAATTTACCTATGGCATCACCATTTATGTCTAAACCATGTACCCATTTTGACCTTATTTTGGTGTACAGTATAAGATGTTGGTCTATGACTAGTTTCTGCCATACTATCTTTCAGTTTTCCCAGCAGTTTTTCTAAAATACTGAGTTTTTGTCCCAGCAACTAGTCTTTGGGTTTGTCAAACAGTAGATTAATATACTCATTTACTACTTTGTCTCCTGTGCCTAACCTATTCCACTGATCCACCACTCTATTTCTTAGCAAATTACCAAATACTTTTGATGACTGCTTCTTCAGATTTGGTACAGCTAGCCTACCTGCCTGTGCATTTTTTGTCATTAGTTCCCTTGATATTCTTGACTTTTTGTTCTTTCAGATTAATTTTGTTATTCTTTCCAGGTCTAAAAAATGATACTTAGGTAGTCTGATTGGTATGGCACTGAATAAGTAAACTAATTTAGGTAGAATTGTCATTTTTATTATATTATCTTGGCCTATCCATGAGCAACTGATATTTTTCCAATTATTTAGATCTGATTTTATTTGTGTGAAAAGTGTTTTGTAATTGTGTTCATAGAGTTCCTGGGTTTGTCTTGGCAGGTAGACTACCAAGTATTTTATATTGTCCACAGTTACTTTAAATGGAATTTTTCTTTCTATCTCTTTCTGCTGAGCTTTGTTGGTCATGTATAGAAATGCTGATGATTTATGTGAATTTATTTTATATCCTGCAACTTTGTTAAGTTGTTCATTGTTTTAAGTAGTTTTTTTAGTTGATTCTCTAGGATTTTCTAAGTATATCATCTGCAAAGAGTGATAGTTTTGTTTTCTCCTTGCCTATTCTAATTACTTTAATTCCTTTTCCTTCTCTTATTGCTGCAGCTAACATTTCTAGTACAACATTAATAATAGAGGTGATAATGGACATCCCTGTTTCACCCCTGATCTTATTAGGAATGCCTCTAACTTATCCCAATTACATAAAATGTTTGCTGATGGTTTTAGATTATCATTTTAAGGAAAGTTCCTTTTGTACATGTTTTTAATAGGAATAAGTGCTATATTTTGTCATCTATTGAGATAATCATATAATTTTGGTTAGTTTTGTTATTGATATGTTGATAGTTTTCCTAATGTTAAACCAGACCTGCATTCCTGGTCTAAATACCACCTGGTCATAGTGTATTATCCTGGTAATAAATTGCTGTAATCTCCTTGCTAATAATTTGTTTAACATTTTTGCACTAATATTAATTCGAGAAATTGGCCTATAATTTTCTTTCTCTGTTTTGGCTTTGACTGGTTTAGGTATTAACACCAAAATTGTGTTACAAAATGAATTTGGTAGAACTACCTCTTCACTTTTTTTACCAAATAAATTATATAGTATAGGAATTAATTTTTCTTCAAATGTTAAACCCATCTGGCTGTAATGATTGGAATGATGCCACCTGCTGGAGACTTACTGTAAGAAAGCTCCACCATGAGGAGAAGGCCTCTGAGGGCAAGACCATGCGGCTTTCTTTGGTGTCTGGAAGTAACATTTGCTTGTGGGAGGAAGAGGGGGCGAGGCTGACGCTCTGGCTCTCTTTCGTCAGGACTCTGGTGGAGAGTGAAGTGAGAAATTTGCTCTCCCTTTAATAGATAGATGAATCTAGGCCTTTCTCTCTTCACCAAATTCTTATTCTCCTTAAATTCTTAAAAGTCTAACTCTTGCTAAAGCTTATAATTTATTGGCGACCACTCATTAGATATTTTAGACAGTATAGTGAGAATTTTAGCTCCTTACATGGCCCTGGAGATTTTTGCTTAGGGAGTTCATTGATGGTTTGTTCAATTTCTTTTTCTAAAATGGAATATTCAGGGCTTTTATTTTCTCTTCTGTTAATCTGGGTAATTTATATTTTTGTAAATATTCATCTATTTCATTAGATTGTCAAATTTATTGGCATACAGTTGGGCAAAATAGCTCCTAATTATTGCTTTAATTTCTACTTCATTGGTAGTGAATTCACCCCTTTCTTTTTTTGATACTGGTAATTTAGTTTTCTTCTTTCTTTTTAAAAAATCAAATGGTTAATACCAAAAGTTTATCTATTTTAGTGATTTTGGTTAATATCAAAATGTTATCTATTTTATTGATTTTTTCCATAAAAACTGCTCTTAGCGTTATTTATTAATTTAATGGCATTCTTACTTTTGATTTTATTAATCTCTCCTTTGATTTTCAGGATTTCTAATTTAGCAATTAATTGGGGATTGTGAATTTGTTCTTGTTCTAACTTTTTTTAATTGCATGCACAATTCATTGATCTCCTCTTTCTCTATTTTATTCATTTAAGTATTTAGAGATATAAAATTTCCCCTGAGAACTGCTTTGGCTGCATCCCATAAGTTTTGGTATGTTGTTTCATTATTGTCATTCTATTGGATGAAATTATTGGTTGTTTCTATGAGTTGTTGTTTGACCCACTCATTATTTAGAATGAGATTTAATTTCCAATTAATTTTCAGTTTATCTTTCCATGGCTCTTTCTTGCATATAACTTATTGCATCATGATCTGAAAAAGATGCATTTACTATTTCTCCCTTTCTACATTTGACTGTGAGGTTTTGTCACCCTAATACATGGTCAATTTTTGTATAGGTTCCATGTACCACTGAGTAAAAGGCATATTCCTTTCTATCCCCATTCAATTTTCTCCAGAGGTTTATCATATATAACTTTTCTAAAATTCTTTAACTCTTTAACTTCTTTCTGATTTAATTTGTGGTTAGATTTATCTAGTTCTGAGAAGGGAAGGTTAAGATCCACCAACAGTATAGTTTTGCTATCTATAACTCATTTAACTTTTCCTCTAGGAATTTGGATGCTATACCAGTTGATGCATATATGTTTAATATTGATATTAATTCATTATCTATGGTAACTTTTAGCAAGATGTAGTTTCCTTTCTTATCTCTTTTAATTAGATCTATATTTGCTTTTTGCTTTGTCAGAGATAATGATTGCTACTCCTGCTTTTTTTTACTTCAGCTGAAGTATAATATATTCTGCTCCAACCTTTTACCTTTACTCTGTGTATCTCTCTGCTTCAAATGTGTTTCTTGTAAACAGCATTATTTTAGGATTCTGAGTTTTAATCTACTCTGCTATTCACTTCTGTTCATCTCATTCACATTCACAGTTATGATTACTAACTGTGTATTTCCCTCCACCCTATTTTCCCCTTTATTGTACTTTTTTTTCTTCTTTCACCTTATTCTTCCTCACCAGTGTTTTGCTTCTGACCACTGCCTCCCTCTTCTGCCCTCCCTTTTACTATTCTCTTGACCCTCTCAGGTCCTCACACTCCTCCAAATATGATGGTTAATTGCCAGTCCTCAATATGTCTCTTTTGTTTTTGTTTTTGTTTTTGTTTTTGTTTTGTTTTTTAGTGAGGCACTTGGGGCTAAGTGACTTGCCCAGGGTCACACAGCTAGTAAGTGTTAAGTGTCTGAGGCCGGATTTGAACTGAGGTACAGCTGACTCCAGGGCCGGTGCTCTATCCACTGCACCACCTAGCTGCCCTAATATGTCTCTTTTAAAGGTAGAATGACAGTATTCTGTGAGAGGGACTCCCTAAGCTAAGATAATGGTATCACATTTGATTTCCAAAAGTAAAATTATTTTATTTTATTTTTGTCACTCATATTAAAAGAAAAATATCAGGGGCAGCTAGGTGGTGCAGTGGATAAAGCACTGGCTTTGGATTCAGGAGGACCTGAGTTCAAATCCAACCTCAGACACTTGACACTGAACTAGCTGTGTGACCCTGGGCAAGTCACTTAACTCTCATTGCCCTGCAAAAACATAGACAAAAACAACAAAAAAAGAAACATATCTCATACAGTTTTCTCCAGTGTGAAAATCAGGTTAGCTTGTGAACTCCAAGAGGGCAATGCCTGACACATAGTAAGAGCTAATAAATGTTTATTGACTGACTGAAAATCATGCTCAATATTGTTTAAATTAATTTTTTTTCTTTAGGTCTTTTCCCTTAGTTTTCTAATGATCTGCAAAAGATTTTGTTTACCTCTTTTAACACTGTAATAATAAAAGGTGTGTCCTTCACCTCTGCACTTCTGCTAATGTTTTAATGGATGTTGAATTACATCCATTTAAAAGATTGAATTATCTTTTAAAAGGCTGGATTGGGAAACCATAAACAAATCTCTCCGACTGATTCCAGATAACACAGGTTATCTAAAAACTGTAGTAATTGAAATGCTGGGAACCTTGCAGATGAACATAATTGAAAAACAGCAACTTGCATCTGCTTAAATACTGATGCTTCAAAAATGTACTTAATAGGAAAAAATAAGGTCTGTAATAAGACATCTTTATAACTTAGGAGTGGGGCTAATGGACAAGCACCCATCTCTGCTTTATTTCCAGGAATAAGTCAGTGTTAGAACAAATTAACTACTTTGTGAGTTGAATCAGGAGTGTACAAAATAATTTGGAGGGACATTAAAGAACTTGAGAGCTTTTATGGCTAATTGCTTAATCATGACCAACATAAGCTTGTTAAAAGAAGAGTATCAAAGAAATAACTGAAGTTTTCAGATTTCATCTTGCCAAATAAAGGTTTTAGTAACCAATGGGGCAGGCATTGCCAGGTATTGAATGACAAATGAATCACTTGAGGCTGAACTCCAACACCCCAAACTGGAATGTGGGTAGAGTTAGAATTTTAGAGTCCTTTTGCTCCTTCCTCTTGCATAGTGTCATAAATGGTCTTTCCACTTCCAATTTCTCCCTTTCCTGACTACATGCTACTGCCATACTATACTTTTTTTAAAAAACAAATCATAACACTCAAGGACTTTCACAATCTGTTCTCAAATCATGTTTCCAGCTTTATCTGTCTCTACGACCCCTATATTCCAGTTTAAAAGAATTACTTGGAGCTCTTAAAACAAGCCTAAGTTTGCCTAGGCCCATGCCTTTACTTACACATAGTTTTGCTCTTCACTGATATCCTATTGCCTCCCAAGTTAATATTCAAACTCCTTTGCTTGGCATTCAAGTCATAATCATTGCTTGACATTCTACTCAGCCTTTTCAACCATAGTTCATATTTTTCCCCTTCATGAACTCTTATTATTCTCCTTTTATGATCATATTGGTCCCTTTGTTTGTAATGTCCCCCATGGAGCCTTTCTCTATCCTTTAAATATTTCTTCACTTTAGTGAATCCAGGATCTTATGAATATAGTTTTTCTCTAGGCTCTTCAGATCATAACCTATCCATTAAAACAACAAACATTTTTCTCCAATACATAGAATTTTGCTAGACTCTGGAAGATTTAAAATGTTCAGCTCTTGAGATATAAACCTGCATAATTATTGTCCATAACCTTGCACCAATCTTCCACTCAATACGTTACAGAACTTCCTTTATGTCTTTTAACATCCTGTAAATACCACTGTAATACCTGGGGTGTTCATTTGTTGTTCCTCACTTCTTTTTTTGATCAGATTTTTTTTCCTGAGCAAGTGCTTTTATACTACTTCCTGTGAATAAGAAATTTTTGGTAATGAGACAGCCTACTTATAACTGTTATGGGCCCAGGCCACCCCAGAAGTTCTCTGGGGTACATCAAAGAACCTTCTCCTTGAGAAACTAAACCAAAGGACATACATACCTAAAGAGATAAGTGGAACCTGATCAGGACTGAGCTAGCTCCAGAGCCATCACCCTTCATTCCAGTCTCCCCACCCCTGGGGAGATAAGATTAGGTGTGGCTGCTGTCTTTGTGGCCTGAGGAGGAGAGAGATGACTTGAGAGATCCTCAGCCACCCCTCACCCAATTCCCCCAGCCACCACCAGTCGGGGATGGTCCTCCCTCAATAAGGGAACTTTCCACAGTCAGATGATCACCCCCATCAGTCCTCTATAAAAGTATCTGTCTCCTGCTTGAGGAGATTGGTATCTCAGAGCCATGCTCTGTGCCATGCCTTCTCCCCATGAGAAGAAGTCCAAGCATTTCTCCCTTGGTTTCCCTTCCCCAGCCCCTAAATAAACTATTATCTTATTCTATTTGTTTTGTGTGCAAGAGGGTGTAATTCTTTAAAGAGGAATTCCTAAGGACCCCTAACCCCTAACCCAAACCCCTATTGTACCCCCTACAATTTTCCCCACAACATAACCAACATGCCATTTAGGATACTTATAGTTATGATTTTTGAGCATCACGATCTTCTGTGATTCAATCATATAACATCACTAGAAAGTTATTGGTGTTGATGATGGATATCTATATTTGGGATCATTGAAAGTGCTTCACAACCTCCCAAATTCAACCCAGACTATAAATTTTTTCTCTTACATCTGGGAAATTATATGGCATTTTCTATAATTCCAAACTATTCTCTGGACACATAAATGTATCTTACTTATGATGGACAATTCAAATGCATGTCAGAGCATGGACAGAAGATACTCTTCATTCACAATTTTTCTTGTCAGATCATATTTAGGAAGTCCTCCCCATAGAAGTATCTAGAGGTTATAACCATCAGTGTTAAGTGACTGTGTCACATAATCAACAAGATGACCAGCTCAAAACAATTCTGTTCCTCTCCCCCCAAAATAAACTTTATTTGGGCATGAGACTGAGACCAGTGAAACATTTTGACCATATTTTATTATACAGTGTGAATATTAGTCTATACCTAGTTTCTGCAGTACTGTTTTCCAGTTTTCCCTGTGGTTTTTGTCAAATAATGTGTTTTTGTTCCAAAAGCTTGGATCTTTGGGTTTATCATATTACTGTATTACATATATTGCTATAGTTATTTACAATATTCTATTCTAGAATAATTCCACTGATCCACTTTTCTATTTCTTAGCCAGTACCAGATTGTTTTGATAATTACTGAAAAGCTGTAATTTCTTGAGGAATAAAAAGAATAAAGAAGACCTAATAAAGACCAGGAATCAAAGATTAAATGTACAGGATAGACAGAAAGAGTTGGTAAATAGTAAAGAGGACAAGGGGAAAATCTTTTTTCAGAAAAAGCTATAAAAATAAAATTTAAAAATAACAAAACAAGTTGAGGGGGAAGACAGGGTAATTTTACTTTACTACTTAACAAAGGGAAAGAAAAAGAGAAGAATCAAATAACTGAATAAAAGGAAGTAATAAATTTAGCAGAATCTCAAAACTAGGGAAACTGGTAACAAATAGGAGTGGGGAGAGCCTCAATTGTCTTAAACATTCAGGGCCATCTCCAGTCTTTCTGATAAAAATGTTTGTATGTATGTATAGGCATGTATATGTGCATATATGTATGTGTATATGTACATATGTGTTGTGACGATTGGAATGATGCCACCTGCTGGAGACTTACTGTAGGAAGGCTCCGCCATGAGGAGAAGGCACCTGAGGGCAAGGCATGTGGCTTTTCTTTGGTGTCAGGAAGTGACATTTGCTTGTGGGAGGAAGAGGGGGCGAGGCTGGCGCCCTCACTCTCTTTCACCAGGACTCTCATAGAGAGTGAAACAGAACTGTAGCTCCCTGAGATAGACAGCTGAATCTAGGCCTCTTTCTCTTTCTCTTCACCAAATACTTATTCTCCTTAATAAATGCTTAAAAGTCTAACTCTTGCTAAAACTTATAATTTATTGGTGACTACTCATTAGATATTTTAGACAGACTAGCTAGAATTTTAGCCCCTTACAGTGTATATATTTCTGTGCATACATATTACACATAGATAGATAATAGATAGATAGAGTGTGTGTGTTTTATAATGAAGTACTACTGCTATAAAGATCAGTTTGGGGTAAGCATATTATTATTTATTAATATTATATACCAGCAAAGGATTGACCATGTGTCTCACTAACTTCTCATGGTCTCAGGCTGCATGGTAGAAAAAGCAGGGAGAGAGCTTCAGGATGGCAGTTTAGCATGGGCAAGAGAAAAGCCCCCAAAGACCCATGCTGTCTCCCAGAGAGACAGTACATGGACTCAAGGAGACTTAAAAGAGTTCAGAAGAGAGCTAGTGGTGTCTACCATCCTCTTTTGGGTCATTATACATTGATCAAAACTAATTGGTTGACTCCAAGAGTAGCATAAAAACCATGCTAAGTTTAAAGGAATAGCATATTCATACAATATTCTTCCCATTTCTTTAACAGTAAATAACTGAATCAACAAATCAGTAAATAACCAAATCATAGGATAATAGATATGGGAGAGGCCTTAGAGATAAATAGTCAAAGCTTATTCTGTATCTCCCTCTCACTAACCATTTTATTGTTATGGAACCTAAGGACCAGAGCACTTAAATGTTTTGCCCCAAATCACATAGCTGGTTAATGACAAAAATCATAGAGCTTGTTAATAAACATTAACAAACATCTAGACTCCCTAAAAAGCTTGTTTAGGCACTTTCAGGTAGGAATTATATATCATATTATGATATTATATGATACCTAAGTGAATTTTTCAGATAACTGAGGCAAGAAAGACCTGGTAAGAAGTTAAGTTAAGCCCATCCTCCTCTCTCCCAGGATTCACAAACAACTAAAAAAATATTAAATAAACAAACAAAAAATTACATTTAATGGAAGAAAAAAGTACATTTCCAGCATGATGTATTATTAAGTGGACATGGCTAAATCTATCTATCCTAGCATCCTCTAAATAGCAAGAACTGTAATGAAGAGACTAATAAAAGAACAAAATAATTATAACAACAAAGGGAACAGACCCATCACAAGGGAAAACCCTCAAATAAAAACAAGTATCAAGACTGATGACAGTAGAAAAATGAAGAAAAAATTAGGAAAGAAGTTACTACAATGAATAAAGAATTTGAAAAAAATTCAAAAGAATTTGAAAAACCACTGACAAAAGGAAAAATACTGTGACTACCATAAAATATTCTGAAATGATAACTGAGAAATTTCCAAAACCTCAAAACTTCTCAGTAAAAAAAAAAAGGAAATAAACAAATGAATAAAAAAGGAACCCGAGGTTGAAGCTGAGGTCAGTGCTATCAAAGTAAAAAAGAAAACTAGAAACAAAAAAGTACAGAGTTTATGACAACACAACAGATTATATAAATAAAAGAATTTCAGATCAAACTTTCGGAACTCAAAAATGAAATCACAGAGAACAATTGACAGAACAAAACAAAAAGGCAAGTTTAGAAGATAACATTAATTTTCTAAGCTAAGGTTATTGATCCTCAAGATATACTGTAAGAGATAATAGAATCATAGATCTTCTAGAAAAACAAGATGAAATAAAATTTGAAAACACCATACTCCATGTGTAAAAGAATCATTATCCTATCCCCATGAAAGTTGGGCTATTTTATCCCTGCAAGGTATTGAGACTATCTTCAAATCTTGGTTGGCTCAGTGGACTAAAGATTCTGGCTATTGACATGATATTCTAGCTGCTTGAGCACAAAAACAGCCATGAGGATCTCTAGGGACACTCTGGTGTTTGGTTGGTGGATCACGATGGGTAATTGAGAAGAGCTTCACTTAATTGAATTAACTCAGTGTTTCCTCAATGTCAATACTTGTATATCCTTTCTCTTACTATGGCTAAATTTTTTTGTTAACTATTAAATGAATGTTTTAAAGTGTTAAAGGGTGTCATTAAAGTGTCTCATTTTATTCTAGCATTAAAACTAAACTACAGAGGACTGATGAAATACCAGCCTAACCCAGAACAGCAGGAAATCATACAATAAGATTGCTCACAAGTAGTGAAAATGGTAGTGACAGTATAGATTCAGAAGATTTCACCAAGAGAGAAACCCCACATTTAGTTCACCAAGAAATGTTGTGATAAAGCTTTAGAACTATAGCATTAAACAACAAATATATGTATCCACAAGGCAGCAAGTCACTTAGTAAGGAAAAACCATTTGCATTCCCTAAAGCTAATTCTTAGTTATTAAAAATAAAAATACAAAATGATATTCATAAAAGCAAAAGAAATTGGTGTGCATATAAAATATCCTGCAAAACTGAGCATTAACAAACATGGAAGAAACAAAATTGAGGTATAAAATGTATCCCTTAAAAAGAAACTAGAGAATCATGCAATCACAGATTAAGAATCATGTTAGAGGCCTTCAAGAGATTAGCAAGACATTTTATATGCATACATCAATTGATAAAAAGAAATACAAGAAAGATAAAATACTGTACACAAGAAAATATTAATGAATACATGCTTTTTTTGTTAGCTGGGCTAAAGAAGGTTACTATATATGTATGTATAAGCTTTTAAAAATACATTCTTTGAAGTCATCAAGATAATAAAAAGAAAATCTATGGGTAAATTTCTAAGGCAGGAGAAAGAACTGGGGAAAAGGAAGAGGGGAGACCTGAATTAATATTCCATGAACTGGAGCCCAAATTCCTCCACTAGCAAACCAAGATTATTGTCTAAAAATCTCCAAATCTTTCAGATAAGAATGGTGGGGAGGGACAGAGGGATTTTGGAGATGACCTGTTTTAGAGAGGAGATGAGGGGATATAGGTTTTTCACTCTTTACTTGCAAAGCAGAAGGGAAAGAGCACTTGATGCTGGGACTTTCTTGGACAGGGAGGAGAGATGGGAGTTGAGTTCTGACCATGGAAGGGGAACAATTCCACACAACTATACTTGCATAGCCATTCCAATTGGTGATATTTGAATGAGTGAGCCAACTGTTGTGGCTGCCTAGAAAAAAATACAACTGTCAGTAAAAATAGATGCACTGCTCCCAGTATGTAGGTAGAGGCATTCTTTTCTATAAGGATGTTTGTATGTGGCTCCTGAAACATGAATAAAGAGATCTATGGCACCTATGGTTCCTCTAATAGTACTATACAGTGTTTTTTGTGGTTTGCTAAATTATTGGGCAGCTAGGCTGGGTTTCCTAAAATATTGTTACGTATATATTAATTGCTATTTATGTAATGATGGCTTTTGCACCCATTTTGGCAGTATTTATTATTAAAGTATGTTAACTATTGTATTGATCGCATGGCAGAAAACCCCCCCAGTGCCACATTTCTAAGAAAGAGAGAATATGTTCTCATAGCCTACCCTGTCCTAAGAGGGGAGTGCTTACCAACTGACAGAGGGTGCAGACCAAGAGTTCTGTTCCAAAATGGTGCCTGCCCAGAGTCTCATGTGTTTTAGACTTTTATCCTCTTTTGATAGAGGCATATCACTACACACTGATTAAAGCTAATTGGCTAGTATCAATTTGGGGAGAGTGAAGAGATGGGAGGGTGGGAGAAAAATTTGAAACTAAAAATCTTATGGGGGGCAGCTAGGTGACGCAGTGGATAAAGCACTGGCCCTGGATTCAGGACTCCCTGAGTTCAAATCCGGCCTCAGACACTTGACACTTAACTAGTTATGTGACCCTGGGCAAGTCACTTAACCCTCATTGCCCTACAAAAAAAAAATCTTATGAAAACAAATATTGAAAACTATTTTTACATGTAACTGGAAAATAATAAAATGCTTTTATGATTAAATAAAAAAATAAAAACTGGGTCCCTGGGTCTCCAAGAAATTAACTATTAATAATTATTTTTTCACAACAGTGACATCTGTTGCCAGTGTAGTAGAGACCTTGTAACACTCATGGTGAGCTTAGGCAAAAAGACTACCATAATAAAGATTGCAGCTTATACCCCAAATTATATTGCAAAGGTTAAAGAGGTAGAAACTACCAAGTAAATTATTTGATACTCCATGTTTAATGTAAGATCATCAGCATCCCTATATATTACAAACAAAACTCTGCAAGAAGATATAGTAAAACCTATCAGAGTGGCAAATACAACAAAAAAGGAAAATATTGGATGTGTATAGGGGCTAAAATTCTAGCTAGTCTGTCTAAAATATCTAATGAGTGGTTGCCAATAAATTATAAGCTTTAGCAAGAGTTAGACTTTTAAGCATTTATTAAGGAGAATAAGAATTTGGTAAAGAGAGAAAGAAAGGCCTAGATTCCTCTATCTATTAAAGGGAGAGCGCATTTCTAGCTCCACTCTCCACCAGAGTCCAAAGGAAAGAGCCTGAGCGCGAGCGCCAGTCTCTTCCTTCCTCCTCCCACTAGCCCGCGTCACTTCCTGACGCTAAAGCAAAGATTCCTGGGTCTTGCCCTCAAAGACCTTCGCTTCATGGCAGAACTCTTCTACAGTAAGTCTCCAGCAGGTGGCGATATTCCAATCATTACAGTTCCCCGCTTTGTTTCCTCAAGAAACGGTACGTTTCCTTGATGAAACAGTCAAAAATAACAGAATATAATAACCTATGCTAACTAACAATATGATAATATCAATATAGAAAAGGGAGAGAGGAAAGTTTTGTCCAGAGGGGCGATTTTTTGTCCTCATGAACCGACGCTTTTACATTGGTCTTGCAAAGGGAGGGCCTCTGCAGAGAATACATGTTATAGATGGTGTATATTATAACAGAAAGAGAGAAGAGAAAAAAAAAACCAAAAAAACAAAACTGTTCATTTAAAGTCTCTGAAAGTCTTTTTTCAGATGTCCTCTAGGTGTAGTCATGGAATGGAAGTCTTTTCAGGGGTTGATGTGTGGATGCTGGTAATCAGCCAGGAAAACTTCCTACAAAATTGAGCTTAATACAACTTTAAAATAGCTTTGTCAATAATCAAATCAAACAATGAAAGTTCTCAAAAACATGTCTAAGGGAATTCAGAATCTTAGTTGTTACACATGAAACATATAATAAAACAAAAATTGAACCGTTCTTTAAAATTATAATATTATTATAGTCCCCCTTTATGGAGGGTAATTGAGAAGACAATTGCTGCTATGTTAATTTTTAAAAATAATTTTTATCTTTGTTTCATCACTTTTTGCATCATCTGCCTAATTATCCTCATGCCATTATGAGAAATTAAAAAATCTAATATAATTGGTAACAGTTGTCAAGGCCAAATTCAACACTGTTATTTATCATGACACCTGAGATAATTATGGGGGTTTACCATAAAAGAACAGAGAAATGATGGGATATGAGCATTCCCACACTTGAGCAATATATACTGCCTATGCAGTATGCCAGGCTTAAAATAGGTGGATGGAATATACGTCCATGCCACTGAACATATTGGAGGAAACTGAGTCAGGCTTAATCAGATGCATGGGATTGAGATGTCCATGGCATCAAGCATATAGGAGGGAGCATAGAAGCCAGGTGTAGAAGTGAGATGGGTGGGATGAATACTTCCAGCCATCTGTACAATATTGTGGGGAAAAATAAAATAAAATATTAAACCAAGAGAATCCAACCTCAACATTAGTCAAAAGCCGTTCCCTCGGCCATACCTTGACTTCATGCATGTCTCCCCTCATGTGACAGTTCAGTGTCTGCTCTTGCATGTATTCCTCTTGTGATTGGATGGCATCTTGGCCAACTGGCATCTGATAACTCAGAATAAAGGCAATTAATATCTTAAATGATAAGTTCCCATAATCCAAGTCTCATATGGATTTAAAAATTGAGGATAATAAATGATTGCAAAAAATGTGAATACATCTTGATTCAGAACACAATATATAATTATGCAACAATTTCAAATAATACCCCCTTTTTTTTACTTAGTATACAATTACTTTTGTGAAAAATCAGGACATATTTAAATACAAGTTAAAGCACAACAGAATCTCAAAGAAAACTTTTTTTTTGAAAAAAGAAAACTTTTACAAATGTTCCCCTCTTTTTTTTTTTTTGGAATATGCTTATCAAAAATAATACTTCTAGAATCAATTTACACTTGCCATGGCAACCAATTTGCCAGGGAAATGCTTTAAAGAGTTTGATCAAATAATCAGTTGAGAAAAAATAACAAAAACAAACAACTCAGAATATGGGAGCACAATACTCCTAGAATTAACATTGTATTATGAAATCAAAACCATCTTGTAATGTTTCAAAATTAGATAAATGAATGAATAGAAGAAAATACACGTGGAATAATAAAAGACAATGAAATTCAAACTAGGGAAATCTAAATGAATATGAACTTAATATTAATAAGAGTATTATAAAATATAAACTTGATCACATGACTATAAAAAGCTTTTACAAATATTCTCCTTGTTTTAGAAACTAAGTATAAGACACAATCTCAAAAGCATGAAAATCTCTATGAAAATAAACCCATACCATTAATTTCAAAATGTATATATAATAGCATAGAAATCCTATGTAACCTCTGAACTGATACTATTACTCTGAGTGAATTCAGAACACTTTTGATTCCAGTATCTAAAATCCCCAATACTCATCAATATCTTGCTGTTTACTTCTACATTTCTGTAAAATGTATACCCTTCCATGGCAAAAGAAGCGGAGTCTTGGACTATGTTGATGATTGTCATTCTTATTCAGCTTGAGTTTTTCTTCTTTAACCCCTCTATATTGTCTGTCAGTCTTTTCACCATACAAATGCTTTATAATATTACTAATTAAAGACAAAAGCAGGTTAGCAAAATTATGAACAAAACGGGCATTTGTGGAATTTAAAGGGCTTTCTAAGGTTGTCTCAGAAGCACAGCCAGGCTGGGGAAGGGCTGAGCTTGAAGCTGCAAATGTAGTTACAGAAAGTTGAGCATGTGCATCAGATCTCTGGACTTCCCAGGCAGGGAAAGCAATGGGCTTGGCCATGGGGGGAGTAGAGGGTGGGGTCTGGAGAGGAGGGAAGGGACCAGCGCAATTAGAATCAGGCTTGATTTTGAACTCAGGCCTGGATTCCTCTTCCCCCACTTTGCCTCCAGGTGCTAGGGGATTAAAAGCTTCTAGAGGGTGGGTCATTGCCTCCAGGCATGCAAAATTAGAGCAACAATTAGTGTTAGAACTGGGAAAAGCTGCAGGAATCTCTTCAGGTTTCTCTGAAAAAGCATGGTTGGGAGAGGGAGAGATATTTCCTTGTGTGAGTAAGTTGCTGGCTCTTTTAACAAAAATAAAAAGAAAAATAGAAAATCCAGAAAAGCAAAGCATTAACATGATCTTATCTCCCATTTGTCTGGTTAAACAGACTAAAATCAAAAATAGGGTAACTAGGGAGTTTAAAAGGTCCATTTGAAAAAATTTAAAGGGAAAACGCAGCCAGTACGCCAGTACACCAGTACTTAGCAGTTAAAGGGAGAGGGTAGGGGAAATTTCTTACCCAACCAGAAGATCAGAAGACTGAGGTTTAGCTTTCCTCTTCGTGGTCAGCCATCTGTATAGAGGCTAAAATTCTAGCTAGTCTGTCTAAAATATCTAATGAGTAGTTGTCAATAAATTATAAGCTTTAGCAAGAGTTAGACTTTTAAGCATTTATTAAGGAGAATAAGAATTTGGTAAAGAGAGAAAGAAAGGCCTAGATTCCTCTATCTATTAAAGGGAGAGCGCATTTCTAGCTTCACTCTCCACCAGAGTCCAAAGGAAAGAGCCTGAGCGCGAGCGCCAGTCTCTTCCTTCCTCCTCCCACTAGCCGGCGTCACTTCCTAACGCCAAAGAAAAGACTCCTGGGTCTTGCCCTCAAAGACCTTCGCTTGAAGGCAGAACTCTTCTACAGTAAGTCTCCAGCAGGTGGCGTTATTCCAATGATGCCCTCCTGCTCCCTGAGGGCCATTTATCCTCTGGAGATCCAACTACTCCCTCCCCTTCTGAGGTAGGATAAATGGACTTTTTAAATACCAAATTCTCAAGATCACACACAGTGTAAGGTCCCTATTTCCCTTCACAGATCATCTGTTTTCATTTATAGAAACATTCATTAGTAAAACCTCCTTATCACCAAATCAAAGTCTTTCCCTCCCTTTTCAGTTTTTCCCTTTGATCTAGCAATACCACTATCTAGTCTATATCCCAGAGAGATACCAAAAAAGAGGAAAAGAACCTACATGTACAAAAATATTTATAGCAGCTATTATTTTGGTTACAAAGAATTGAAAATTTAGGGGATGCCCATCAATTGGGGAATGGCTGAACAAGTTTTGTGATATGAATGTGATAGAATACTATTACCACACCTACCTGAAAGCTTGGCCCTCAGAGGGTGTATTCTCTGAACTCTGACCTCAGCACATTCTGATCATGGACCACCCTCAAGTCCAGTAAACCAATAGATTTGAATGATGCTAGCCAATTAGCTTTGAGCAGTGTGGAAAGGCTGCTTCTCCTCTGGACCCAGACGAAGCTTCCACATACACAGGCTCTTGGATGCTTTCATAGTGGGGGACTTAGAGAAAGAAGGAAGCCAGGCTGAGCTCTAGGATAGATAGGCCTTCTTAACTTTCTGAGCCATGTGTTCTCTCTTTAATAATATTTGGTATTCTTTAATAAATGCTTAATGCCCACCCCCTCCCGAAAAAAAAGAATACTATTGTGCTATGAGAAATGATGAACAGGGTAATTTCAGGAAAAAACTGGAAGATTTACATGAACTGATCCAAAGTGAAGTGAGAAGTAACAGAAAAATTGTGCAATGATCAATTATGATTGATTTACCTCTTCTCAGTGATATAATCATTCAATACAATTCCAAAAGTCTCATAATGGAAAATTCTATCCACATCCAAAAAATAAAAATAACTGATGGAGTCTGAATGCATATTGAAGCAAACTATCTTCACTTTTTTTTCATATTTTTTCCTTTTGTTATGTTTCTTTTCTCAAACATCTCTAGTATGGAAATATGTTTTACATGATTGCAACTATATATATATGTGAGAATTAGAGCGCTACCAACCTACTGAGAAAGATATTGCAAGGAAGCTCCACCATAAGGAGAAAGCATGTGACTTGGCATCCACGTGTGACTTAGCGTCTGGAAGGTTGGTTTGGCATCCAGAAGTTACCGCCTGTTAGTTGTGTCAATCAGTGCTACCAATCAATTAGCTTGGAGCTGTGTGTGTGTATGCCCCTGTTTCCTGTTTCACAGGAGGCTTCTGGGAGAAGCCACAGGGGAGCGAGGCCTTTTCATTTCTGGACCTTGGCTTGGCGGGAGGACAGATGCTGAGCTCTCTTAGATAGTTAGATGAAGTTTGCTTTTTACCTCTCTCTCTCTCTACTACCTTTTTTTTTTTGTGGGGCAATGGGGGTTAAGTGACTTGCCCATGGTCACACAGCTAGTAAGTGTCAAGTGTCTGAGGCCGGATTTGAACTCAGGTACTCCTGACTCCAGGGCTGGTGCTTTATCCACTGCACCACCTAGCCGCCCCCTCTTCACTAACTTCTAAACTCTTGCTAAAGCTTCTAATTTAAGGTGATCATCACAGCTAAAATTTTAGACCTTACATATATTAAATTGCTTACAGTCTTAGGGAGGAGGGAAGGGAAAGAAGGATTGAAGGAGGGAGAACATTTGGAACTCAAAATCTTATAAAAATGAATGTTAAAATTTGTCTTTAAATGTAATTGAAAAAATAAAATACTATTAAAAATAAAGCTATGGAGGGGCGGCTAGATAGCGCAGTAGATAGAGCACCGGCCCTGGATTCAGGAGTACCTGAGTTCAAATCTGGCCTCAGACACTCACTAGCTGTGTGACCCTGGGGAAAAAAAAAATAAAGCTATGAGCATCCTAAAAGAAAAGAAAAGAAACACATCTTTTTCCTGATTACTTGTAGAACTTCCTTTTTGGAATTAAATTATTGAATTTAACCACAATATTTATTGGAATTTTCAGATTTGGATCTTTTTGGGATGTGATCTATGAATTCTTTTTTCTTTTTACTTGTATTTAAAGTTTTGAGTTCCAAATTCTATCTCTCCTTCCCTTCCTCCCTCCTTGAGGAAATAAGCAATCAGATACAGGTTATACATGTGTAATTATGTAAAACATTTTTATACTAATCGTTTTGTATAAGACAAATAAAAAAAACAAAGTGTCTATGTTCAATCAATATCAGTTCTTTCTCCAGAGGTGGGCAGTATGCTTCATCACTAGTTTTTTGGGATTGTTTTAGATCACTGTATTGCTGAGAATAGCTGTCATTCACAGTTCTTCAATGAACAATATTGCTGTTACTGTGTACAACATTCTCCTGGTTCTGTCATTTCACTATATATCAGTTCATTTTTCCAGGTTTTTTTGAAATTATCCTGCTTGTCATTTATATAGCACAATAATATTCCATTACAATTTTATACCACAGCTTGTTTAGCTACTCCCCAATTGATGGGCATCCCATTGATTTCCAATTCTTAGCCACCACAAAAAGAATTGCTATTTCTGTGTAAGTAGATCCTTTTCTCTTTTTTTTGGATATCATTGGGATGTAAAACTTGCAGTGATATTGCTGGATTGTTGGGATTGCTATGGATGCATGGTTTTATGCTTTGGGCATAGTTCCAAATTGTACTTCAGAATGGTTGGATCAGTTTACAACTCCACCAACAGTGGATTAGCATTTCAGTTTTCACACATCCCTTCCAACATTTAACATTTTCCTTTTTTTGTAATATTAGCCACATGGATAGGTGTGAAGTGTTACCTTGGAGTTGTTTTTGATTTTCATTTCTCTGATCAATAGTGACAGCATTTTTCATATGAATTTATAGATAGCTTTGATTTCTTTATCTGAAAACTGCCTTGTCATATCTTTAACTCAGTTCTCTATATATTTGAAAAATGAGGCGTTTATCCAGAGGTACTTGTTCCAAAAATTCTTTGTCAGTTTTCTGTTTTCCTTATAATTTGGTTGCATTGGTTTTATTTGTTCAAAAACTTTAATTTTATGTAATCAAAATATTCTATTTTTATATTTGTAATGCTCTCTGTATCTTCTTTGGTTCACCTGTCCATAAATATAACTATTCCATGATCTCTTAATTTGCTTCTTCTATCACCCTTTATGTGTAAATCATATGTAAATGAGTTTTTGTTCCAAAAGTTTGGATCTTTGGCTTTATCATATACTGGATTGCTATAGTGATTTACTATTGTGTAATTCATACCTATTCTACCACTATTTTTTTTAGCTTTTACCAGATTATTTTGATAATTACTGCTTTATAATACAGCTTGAGATCTGGTATGGCTAGACCAGCTTCTTTCACATTTTCTTTCATTGATTCCCTTGATATCTCTGAGCTGTTGTTCTTCCCGATGATTTTTGTTATTATTTTTTCTAGATCTATAAGATAATTTGGATAGTTTGATCGATATGGCACCAAATAAATAGATTAATTTAGGTCATATTTTCATTTTTATTGTATTGGCTTGGCCACTAAATATTTTTATGATTGTTTACATCTGACTTTATTTGTGTTTATATAATTCTTGGCACCACAATACTTGAATTGTTTCTTTATGGCTATGTGCAATATTTTCTCCTTGACCTGGGAGCTCTGGAATTTGGATATAATATTCCTGGGAGTTTTCCTTTTGGGATCTCTTTTAGGATGTGATTGGCAGATTCTTTCCATTTCTAGTTTACCCTCTGGTTCTAGAATTTCAGGGCAGTTTTCTTTGATAATTTCTTGAAAAATGATGTATAGCCTCTTTTTTTGATCATGGCTAATTTTAAAATGATCTCTCTTGAATCTATTTTCCAGGTCTGTTGTTTTTCCAATGAGATATTTCACATTTCCTTCTATTTTATGGGAACATTATTTTGGGTTTTTAATTATTTCTTGATTTCTCATCAAGTCATTAGCTTCTATTTGCTTAATTCTATTTTTAAAAATTTTTTTAATTTTTTTAGTGAGGCAATTGGGGTTAAGTGACTTGCCCAGGGTCACACAGCTAATAAGTGTTAAGTGTCTGAGGCCGGATTTGAACTCAGGTACTCCTGACTCCAGGGCCGCTGCTCTATCCACTGTGCCACCTAGCTGCCCCTTTAATTCTATTTTTTAAGGAATGATTTTCTTCAGTGAACTTTCATACCTTTTTTCCATTTGCATTTTCCATTTTTCATTTTCTATGATTTCCTTATATCTCATTTCTCTTCCCAATTTTTCCTTTACCAGTCTTACTTGATTTGTCAAAATCCTTTTTGAGGGGCAGCTAGATGGCACAGTGGATAGAGCACCGGCCCTGGAGTCAGGAGTACCTGAGTTCAAATCCAGCCTCAGACACTTAACACTTACTAGCTGTGTGACCCTGGGCAAGTCACTTGACCCCAATTGCCTCACCAAAAAAAGAAAAAGAAAAAGAAAGAAAAAATCCTTTTTGAGCTCTTCTATGGCCTGAGACCAATTTTTTTTTTTTTTGTAGGCTTTGGATGTAGGAGCTTTGACTATTATCTTCTTCTGAGAGTGTGTTTTGAGCTTCCTTGTCACCACAGTAACTTTCTATGGTCAGAATTTTTTTTTCTGTTTGCTCATTTTCCCAGTCTATTTCTTAACTTCTAACTCTTTGTTGAAGTAGGCTACGCTTCCAGGGTGGAGCTTGCTGTCCCAAGCTTTGGGGGTTTTATTTTCAGAGATACTTCTAGGGACCTGTAAGATTTCAGTTCTTCCAAGGTGGTATGACCTGTGCTTTGGTCTATAAGAGACTCTTTTCTGCCCTGGAACTATGCTCCACTGCTCCATCTCTGCTCCAGTGTAACTGAAAGCTCCCATATGTTAGTGCTCTTCCACTCCGGCATGTGAACTGGACAAAGAGACAGAGACTTGCCTCGGTACTAGTAAAGAGACCCCTGTAATCTCCTTCTGACCAGTTATTTGACCCCCTTACTGTCTGTGGGCTGAAAGCTCCAGAAGTGGCTGTTTTTGCTGCTGGGGCCGTGGTTGTGCTGATAGGGTCTGCACTGGACTGTGCTCAATTTTCACCCTGGTGTAACAGACCTTTTTTGCCAACATTCCAAGTTGTCTGGCTAAACATTTATTTCACCTTGTCCTTTTGCAGGTTCTGCTGCTCCAGGAATTGTCTTATGGCATTATTTAAAGGTATTTAAAGCAGTTTTAGGGAGAGCTTAGGTGAGTCACTGCTTTTCCTCCACCATCTTGGCTCCTCGATTCTATTCCTTAAAAGGAATTATTTTCTTCAGTGAGCTTTTGTACTTCCTTTTCCCATTTAGCTAATTTTGGTTTTTTAGGGAGTTATTTTCCTCAGTAAATTTTCGTATATCTTTTCCCATGGTATTGACTCTTTTTTTTCATGATTCTCTTGCATTGCTCTCATTTCTTTTCCCAATTTTTCTTCCACTTCTCTAATTTGTTTTTTGTTTTGTTTTTGCAGGGCAATGAAGGTTAAGTGACTTGCCCAGGGTCACACAGCTAGTTAAGTGTCAAGTGTCTGAGGCTGGATTTGAACTCAGGTCCTCCTGAATCCAAGACCAGTGCTTTATCCACTGTGCCACCTAGCTGCCCCTCTAATTTGCTTTTAAAAATTATTTTTAAAGCTCTTTCAGGAATTCTTCTTGGACCTAAGATCAAATTGCATTTTTAAAAAAGCTTTAAAGCTTGTAAAGATTTGGCACTATTGTCCTCCTCTGAGTTTATGCCCTGATCCTCCCTATCACCATAGTAACTTTGTATAGTCAAACTTTTTTGTTTGTTTCTTTGTTTTTGTTTTACTCATTTTTTATGCCCTTTTTGGTGACTTAGTATTTTTATTGGAGACTAGGGCTGTAGCCCTGTACTGCCCCATTTTTGTGCTGGGGTCTGGGTCTTTCTTACTGCTGGCTTTCACTGGGCTTCAGGGCTTTAAGTCAGCCTTTCTAGGGAAAGCTTCCCTTCTGGCTTGTACTGGGTGGGGTGGATCCTCCATGTTGGCCTTCCCTGGGTGTAGGGTGCTAAACCCTACCTTGCTGCTGGGTTGCTATAGTTGCTATATCAGGAGGGATCTTATTTCTTATCTGGTCTGGTGGTGCCTTACTGCTGGGTTGCTATAGTATCAGGGCCTCTCTGCCAGCAGGCCTTGGAGGAGTAATTTTGTTGCAAATCTTCATGAGGGTTGGGGGGGCCCCCTGCTGCTTGGTTGTTATGGAAACAGAGTCTCTTTGCTGGTAGGCCCCAGGCATAGGATCTTGCCATTTGCCAGCCTTGGGGTAGGGCCTCACTACTGGTCAGCAGTGGGATGAAAGACTCCCTGGTGACTTGTGCTGGGGGTTGGGTGTCTGAGGTGGGGTCTTGCTGTGCTGCCCAAATTGCTCACTTGCCTTGGGTTGCAGGAGGGTGTGGGGTCTCACTGGTGGATTGGCCCAGGTTTAGAGCCATGCTGCAGGCCCCCTGCTATGAGGCTGGCTGCTACTATTGCTGCTTCTGCACTTGGACCTCACTCCCCTCCCACCCAGGTAAAACAGATCTTTCTTGCTGTGCCCATAGCCTTCTTCCCTTCTGGATCATTTCTGAGGTGGTTTCCTGGTTGTTTGGAGGGGAAATTTGGGAGGGTTTCAGAGGGTTCCTTCCTCACTCCACCATCTTGGTCTCTGTGAATTCTTTTTCTATTTCATTTTCTATGTCCAGTTCTGGGAAGTTCTCTTTTATTATTTCCTTTGTTATGGTGTAAATGTTTGGGTTTTTTTTTTAAATAGTATGTTATTTTTTTCCAATTTCATGTAAAGATAGTTTTCAACATTCATTTCTGTAAAATTTTGAGTTCCAATTTTTTCTCTCTTTTTCCTCCCCCCTCCCAAAGCCATCAAGCATTCTGATATAGGTTATATATTACAATTGTGTTAAGCATATTTCCATATTAGTCAATGTTGTAAGAAAATCAGAATGAATGGGAAAAACCACAAGAAAGAAGAAACAAACAAAGAATGAAAATACTATGTTTTGATCTGCATTCAGATTCCACAGTACTTTTTCTGGATGTGAAGAGCATTTTCCATCATGAGTCTTTTGGAATTGTCTTGGATCATTGTATTGCTGAGAAGAGCCAAGTCTATCACAGTTGATTATCACACAATGTTGCTGTTACTGTGTACAATGTTCTCCTGGTTCTGCTCACTTCACTCAGAATCAGTGCACTTAAGTCTTTCCAGGTTTTTCTGAAATCTGCCTGCTCATCATTTCTTACAGAACAATAGTATTCCATTCCATTCATATACTACCACAACTTGTTCAGCCATTCCTCAATTGATGGGCATTCCCTCAATTTCCAATTCTTTGCCACCACAAAGAGAGCTGCTATAAATATTTTTGTACATGTGGGGATATAGACTTAATAGTGGTATTGCTGGGTCAAAGTGTATGCACAGTTTTATAGCCTTTTGGGCATAGTTCCAAATTGCTCTACAGAATGGTTTGGAACAGTTCACAACTCTGTCACCGATGCATTAGTATTCCAATTTCCCCACATCTTCTCCAACATTTATCATTTTCCTTTTTTGTCATATTAGCCAATCTGATAGGTGTGAGGTGAGTCATTTTAATTTGCATTTCTCTAATTAATAGTGATTGAGAACATTTTTTTCATATGGCTATGTAAAATATATCTGTAGTTTCATTTTAAATTAAATTAAATTTAATATCAAATATGGCTTTAATTTCTTCATCTGAAAACTGCCTATTCATATCCTTTGACCTTTTCTCATTTGGGGAATGACATAAATTATAATTTTATAGGTTACATATATATGTATATATATATGTATATATATATATATATATATAAAATTTATAACCTTACAAATTTGATTTAGTTCCCAATATATTTAAGAAATGAGGCCTCCCAAAGTGTCTTGTGTAGGAAACTGGGAATAGGGATATGTCAGCTTCTTTCATATTGGCTTCTTCCCAGAGTAGTGTCCTTCAGTAATTTTAAGTACTATTACTTGAAACTGGAATCCAGAAGCTCCTGAAGCCCAAAGAAACTGCAAGTGACTCAAGGGCTTGAAGAGAGCTTGAGCTCTCCTCTATACTGCTCTTACCAATTCTGCCCTGCCCCTCACACAGGCACAGGGTACTAATCACCACTAATGAGGACAGAGTCCTTTACCAATAGGCTTTGGTATTATAATTAGAATAGTAAAACACCTCATTATAATCCTAGGATTTCAGAGAATGTTTTGAGTACAGTGGATAAGGTGATGAAGCAAACAGGACAACTCATCTTCCCAAATTCAGCTGTTTCCATACAATTTTTTCCTCTTACTTGTGAATAAAGAATTAGGTTACTCTTAGAAGCCAAAACGACCCTAAATTACTCCTTATCCATTTACTCTCAAAGTGTGCAGAGGGATGAGGCATAATTCCATTTCTTTGACTGATTATTTCTTTGGATATGCTTTAGCTATTCTGGTGATTGACATTTGTAAGAGAAAATGCCCCTCAAAAAAAAAAGAAAAGAGAAAATGTACATTTTTCAATCAAACATTTATTTGCATTCATAAAAAGGTGAATTTCTCCTTGAGTTTCTTTAAATTTTTTTTTCTTTTTTCTAGTGGATGGTTTCCTGGGGAACAGTTTAAACAATAGCTAAGGAGGGCTCTCTGCTCCCAGGAACTCTTATTTAAGAGTTAGAAACAAAAGTGATCCACAACATGCACACTACCAGAACTCCATCCAAGTAGAACACAGGTCTCTACAGCAGGACTCTAGCAGTGGCCACAAATTGGAAGGCGCTGCTTCCAGGCATTTCCCCACCCCCCACTCCTACCCCTAACCAGGCCAAGCATGAAGTCATGTCCTCTCCTTAGTATTGCCTTTGGGAACTGGGGGCCGTTTGTTTGGTGAAAGGAATGGAAATGGTAGGTTGGCAGCCAGTCCGACAAGGCATTTGGGAGCTGGGACGACCCCGAACGATTCACCCAATGTATAGGAAGAGAAAGTGCCCCAAGAATAAGAAGTTGCAGTAACCCGAGGCTTTTAGCTTAGAATCTCCTTCCGCCGCCTCCACCACTAATGCAGTACAGTAGGGCCTCAGCCTAGAAAAACTTTTAACGAGAACCAGATGCTGCTTCTGCCACCACTATTGAACTTTCTCAGACTCTGTAGCTCCTCTGATTGGTTTCTGTCTCGACCGCCATAACCAGTCAGGACTCTAGAAAAGACTTGGAGTCCCACCCTGGGCTTAGAGTGCCAGCAGGGAATCTTTGGTCGGATGTTCAGAGCCCCCGATTCTGGGCTGTCTGTTTTGGGGTGTGGATGGCGGTCGCGCTCTGCCCTTGAAGCAATCCCGCTGGCAAACCATGAAGGGAGAAAGGGATACGGGTCAAAAGAGGCAGCTGTTGCTGCTCCTGTTTCATTTACAATGGCTACTACCTTTGGTCTCAGCCCTCCACCCACAGGAACTCTTTCCGTATGGTGAAGCCCGGGGGGACCAATTCCTGCAGGAAGGGGATGATGAAACCTCAGCCCTGGTAAAGCTGAAGAGACCCCTACGATTCTATGAAGCTCAGTTCGGTAGCCTCTATGTAAGTTGTTCAACCTCCTTTCACGTTAGTTAGGGACCCTTTAGAAACTTTCCTTTCTTTCCCCTCTGCCAAAAGAGGGAGAGAGAGTCGGAGACGGAGTGGGAGAGAGGGAGTGAGGGGGAGAGAAAGAGGGGGGATGGGGTGGTCGGGAGGTGGGGAATGAAGGAGGTGGGGGGAAGGAGATTAGAGGGGAGGGGAGAGGAGGGGAGCTCTTGGTTTTGGAGATGGTTCTTATCAGGGATATTTTACTTGACCCCAATCCCCTTCCAACACCTAGAAGAAGAGAACAAGATTTTCAGCTGGACCTGCTTCAGTCAGAAAAAAAAGGGGGGGGGGGAATCCAGATGTTAGTCATGTTGAAGGTTTAGCTTAGGGACTTAGATAGGAGTGTATCATGTTCAGAGATGGGAATGATTTTTCACAGACTTGGAGAGATTTTTTTTCCCCATAAGGAAAGGAGTGAGAGTATGGTATAACCCCCCCCCCCCCCAAACCCAGGGCTATTTAGGACAGAAAATATGACTTTCTTGATCATGGTGAGGGGTTATGATTAATTAAATCTTCTTAAACTGAAAATAGAGGGGTGGTATTTTTCATCCTGTGAAAGTGGAGAGTACATACTGTTGGATTTGGTAGAATAGGAGCCATTCAGCTCATGCGGAGAAAATTACTGGGGAGAAAATGAGCAGAACTATGGGCATATAGGTTCGAAAAACTAAAAATCTTTAAAATTTGATATAACTGATAGCAGAATGCCTTATAAGATGCTTTTTGGTTTTCTTCCAGGTGGGCACAAATGGCATCATCTCAACTCAAGACTTTCCTAGAGAGATACAATATGTGGATGATGACTTTCCCACAGAATTCCCTGCAATTGCCCCCTTCTTATCTGACCTTGATACTAGCAGTGGGAGGGGAAAGATCTCTTACAGAGAAGATGACTCTGTGGAGATATTGAGCCAGGCAGCCCGATATATTCATACTGGGTTTCCCAAAACTGCTGCAAACTACACACCAACCCATGCCTTTCTTGCTACTTGGGAGGAAGTGGGTGCCTATGAAAAACTGACACAAAATGTGTTGCCATCAAGACTGGTAAGTGATACAGCTACCATCTCTTTCCAAAGGAAGAAAAGCCTTTGGGTCGGTCATGTGTTAATGGAGTCTTTGGTAGAGGGCTTGAATTCTAAGACAAATTAAAATAGGAAATGAGTGCTTACTAAAACAGCATTACATAAATGTTTACTAAACAAGAAGTTCTGCATTTAATTAGAACCAACTTTCTTTTAAAATTCACTATACTGTACTCTAGACTTGTAAAGGGTTTTTTTGTTGGTTTGGTTTTGTTTTTTGTTTTTGCAGGGCAATGGGGGTTAAGTGACTTGCCCAGGGTCACCCAGCTAGTGTGTCAAGTGTCTGAGGTCACATTTGAACTCAAGTCCTCCTGAATCCAGGGCCGATGCTCTATCCACTGCGCCACCTAGCTGCTCCCTTTTTTGTTGTTTTTTGTTGTGTTTTGTTTTGTTTTTTGCTTTGTGAATTCTTTGTGTGGTTTTCAGAAGTGCTTCTTTGTGAAGGAAGTCTTTCTTAAAGGATAAGATTTACTGTGTAGATGGGGAAGCTTCCCAACATAATTATCTTTTCTCTAGCTTAGCGACTGAATTCTTATGGCATGTAACCTCAAGGATAACCATGAGAATTTGAAAGATTACAAATAGAAATCAGTCTCAAAGGTCATAGATCTGGAGTTGGAAAGAACCTCTGAAGTCCAATTCCTTCATTTTATAGTCTAAGCAACAGACATGAAATTTTAATCTAAGTCTAACTAGAGCAAATTCTCTTTCTAATGTATTTTATAGACAAAAATAACTTCCTCGGGGCAGCTAGATGGCGCAGTGGTAAAGCACCGGCCCTGGATTCAGGAGTACCTGAGTTCAAATCTGGCCTCAGACACTTGACACTTACTAGCTGTGTGACCCTGGGCAAGTCACTTAACCCTCATTGCCCTGCAAAAAAACAAAAAACAACAACAAAAAATAACTTCCTCACTGCAAGAGTGAGAGGGGTTTGCTGCCCTGAGTAGGCACTTGGGACTTCAGTCACAGCCTTAGAGGGCTAAAAATCTTGAATTAACATAATCTATTTTTTAAAATCCTTACTGGGGGGGGCAGCTAGGTGGCGCAGTGGATAGAGCATCGGCCCTGGAATCAGGAGTATCTGAGTTCAAATCCAGCCTCAGACACTTAACACTTACTAGCTGTGTGACCCTGGGCAAGTTGCTTAACCCCAATTGCCTATCTTAAAAAAAAAAAAAATCCTTACTGGGGGCAGCTAGGTGGTGCAGTGGATAAAGTACCGGCCCTGGATTCAGGAGGACCTGAGTTCAAATCCGGCCTCAGACAACACTTACTAGCTGTGTGACCCTGGGCAAGTCACTTAACCCCAATTGCCTCACCAAAAAAAAAAAAAAGTTGTTTTGAGGGGAATTTTGGAAAGTTCAGCTGAATTGTTCCCTCCCTATGCTTGGCCATCTTGGCTCCCTCCATTGAGTATTATTGTTGAGGATGATACAAATATGTATGTACTCTGAACCTGGCATATGTGGTAACTGAGTATGGTAGAAATGGATAAAAGGAATTATGAGATTTTTGTGCTGAGATAAAGGAATGAAGACAAGCAAAATAATAAATATATTTACACAGCACTCAGGTTTACAAAACACTTTCTTACCAGAACCCTGGGAGGAAGATAGTTAATGTGTTTTTTACAGATGAGGAAACTGAGATTTATGAATTTCCCATTTTCACACAACTAACAAGATTTAGAGACAGGATTTATTCCTTAGGTGTCCTGACTCTAAATCCAGTGCTCAGTCTGCTATAGCTATTTAAGTATAAGTACCCTTAAAGCCATGATTTGTGTATTTTTAACTAAACAGAAGGTGCTTTTAGCCATTTGAGGGTTTTAAATGAGGGATAACATGTACAAGGTGGAAAAAACTTATTTTTTATTATAGTCAACTTTGTTTTATAGAACAAATAGAAAGAAAGAATCTGCAGGAGTTAGTGAAGAAAAGATAATGAACAGAGATACACTTATGGGGTTGGAGGTAAAAATGGGGGTAAATGAATTGAGATCATCAGAAAATATTAATAAATTGATGATGTTACTGAAATTCTGAAGCAAAAGTTAAATTATCTTCTATTGGGTAATAAGCTGTTGACTAGTTTGGAGGACAATATGAAGGGAATAATTAAATTGAAAACTTTTATAAGAAGTGACATATTTAAATACCTAAATTATACTAGGTAGTGGATAGAATACTGGACCTAGAGTTAAGAAAATATGAGTTCAACACAGCCTCAGATACTTAATAGCTGTGTGACCCTGGGCATATCTGTCAGCTTCAGTCTTTACATCTGTAAAATAGAGTTCATAATAACACATACTTTCCAAAACTGTTGTGAAGATAAAATATTTGTAAAATGTGATGAAAACACTATAAAATAATAATTATTATCATCATTATTAGTTGCTGTAGCTAAATACATTTGCAAACAAAGTACTGAATTGTAGAGACCATAAGGGTTTGGATTTGTTTGTTTCTTTGTATAAGATATATTTTTGTACAGTACAAAGATTTATTTGATGATATAAAGTGTATACCTCAAAGTTAATGGCAGAGTCAGTCTCAGACCAAGGAATTGCTAGACTTTTAGTTATGCTTGGCATCTTGTTCTTTAATTAAATTTTATTTTTTTATCCTGAATTTAATGATAACTACAAAAGAAGAACATTTCAATCTAGGAAGCAGAACAAAAAAATTATATGAGAAATCATCAGTCTCTACTGTCTGCTTTTAAAAAGTTATTTAATTAATCCAGTGTTTGTTTCAAAGATTACCAGCTTGTCTGAGTTCATTCAGAAATTTTTTTCTTATGATTTTCTTTTTTAATCATAAAAGTATTTTATTGTTTTCCATTTACATGGAAATATAGTTTTCAACATTTGTTTTTATAAGATTTCTAGTTTCAATTTTTTCTCCCTCCCTCCCTTCCCTCCCCCCTCCCCAAGACAGCAAGCAATCTGATATAGGTTATATATGTACAATCACATTAAACATATTTCTGCATTGGTCATGCTGTTAAAAAGAAGAATCAGAGCAAAAAGGAAAAACCTCAAAAAACAAAAACAAAATAGAAATAGTATGGTTCAATCTGCATCTAGATTCCATAGTTCTTTTTTTCTGGATTTGGAGAGCATTTTCCATCATGAGTCCTTTGGACTATCTTGGACCATTGTAATGCTGAGAAGAGTCAAGTCCATCACAGTTGATCAACACACAATGTTGTTGATACTGCGTACAATATTCTCCTGGTTCTGCTCATCTCACTCAGCATCAGTTCATATAAGTCCTTCCAGGTTTCTAGTACAATATTAAATAATAGAGGTAATAATGGACATCCCTGTTTCCTGATCTTATTGGGAGTGCCTCTAAGTTATCCCCATTACATATAATGTTTGTTGCTTATCATTTTGAGGACAGCTCCATTTATTCCTATGCTCTCTGGTGTTTTGTTTGTTTGTTTGTTTGTTTGTTTTGCGGAGCAATGAGGGTTAAGTGACTTGCCCAGACCGGATTTGAACTCAAGTCCTCCTGAATCCAGGGCTGGTGCTTTATCCGCTGTGCCACCTACCTGCCCCCTCTCTGGTGTTTTTAATAGTGCTGTATTTTGTCAAAAGCCTTTTCTGCAGCTATTGAGATAATTGCATGATTTTTTGGTTAGTTTTGTTATTGATGTGGTTGATTATGTTGATAATTTTTCTAGTGTTGAACCAGCCCTGCATTCCTGGTATAAATCCAACCTGGTCTTAGTGTATTATCCTGGTGATAAATTGCTGTATTCTCCTTGCTAATATTTTGTTTAAGTTTTTTGCATCAATATTTATTAGAGAAATTGTTCTATAATTTTCTTTCTCTGTTTTGGCTTTGCCTGGTTTAGGTATCAACACCATATTTGTCATAAGAGGAATTTGGTAGAACTCCTTCTTCACCTATTTTTCCAAATAATTTTTATAGTACTGAAATTAATTGTTCTTTAAATGTTTGGTAGAATTCACTTGTAAACTCATCTGGCCCTAGAGATTTTTTCTTATGGAGTTCATTGATGTCTTGTTCAATTTCCTTTTCAAAAATGGGACTATTCAGGTATTTTATTTCCTCTTCTGTTAATCTAGGTAATTTATATTTTTGTAAATATTTATCCATTTCATTTAGATTGCCAAATTTATTTGCATACAGTTGGGAAAAATAGCTTCTAATTATTGCTTTAATTTCCACTTCATTGGTGATGAATTTACCCCTTTAATTTTTCATACTGGTAATTTGTTTGTTTGGTTTTTATCAAATTAACCAAAGGTTTATATATTTTATTGATTTTTTCCATAAAACCAGCTCTTAGTTTTATTTACTAATTCTATAGTTTTCTCTCACCTTTGATTTTTAAAATTTCTAAAGTTGTATTTAATTGGAGATTTTAAATTTGTTCTTTTTCTAGTTTTTTTTTAGTTGCATGCCCACATAATTGATCTTTTTCTTTATTTTTCATGTAATGCTTCTCATGTAATCATTTAGAGATATAAAATTTCATCTAAGAACTTTTTTTTGGTATGTTTTGGTATGTTGTCTCATTACTGTCGTTCTCTTGGATTGTTTCTATGATTTGTTGTTTGACCCACTCATTGTTTAGAATGAGATTATTTAGTTTCCAATTCATTTTCAGTCTGTTGGCCAAGATGGTGGAGAGAAGCCAGGAAGTTGCCTGAGCTTTCCCATGTTTCCTTCAAAAACAACATTAAATCAAGCCTCTAAACAGATTCTGGAACTACAGAACCTACAAAAGACAAAGAGACACAATCCTTTTACTTGAGATAATTTAGAAGACTTCAAGAAAGGTCTGTCTCACCTGGGTGAAAGGGGAGGGTGGCTCAGTACTGCTCAGCTCAGCAGGAATCTCAACACTGCTGCAATGCAACACAGCTGAGAGTGGTGCAACTGAGAGTAGTAAGAAGCTTGCAACAGTGACTACTGTGCCCCAGGAGCAGACTTCAACTTTATAAGTTTAAAAATAGGCTACAACATGAGCAAGAAACAAAAAAGGACCCTTGCCATTGACAACTTCCATGGTGAAAGGGAAGACCAAAACTCAAATTCAGATGAGTTTGTCAAAATGCCTACAAGTGAAGACTCAAGTGGGAAGATGATCTTGTCTCAAGACCAAAAAGCCCTCTTTGAAGAGCTCAAAAAGGCTTTTGAAAGCCAAATGAGAGAGGTAGAAGAAAAAATGGAAAAAGAAATGAGAGAAATAAGAGTTATACTGCAAAAAGAAGCACAAAAATTGACTAAGGAAAACAATTCCTTAAAAAATATAATTGGCCAAATGAGAGAAAAAAAATAGCCAAATGAGAGAAAAAGTTGGCCAAATGGGAGAAAAAACTGGCCAAATGGAAAAAGAGGTGCAAAAGCTTACTGAGGAAAATAATTTTCAGTCTGTCTTTCAATGGCTCTTTATTACAAGTAATTTTTATTGCATCATGGTCTGAAAGGGATGCATTTACTATGTTTACCTTTGTACATTTGACTATGAGATTTTTGTACCTTAATAAATGATCAATTTTTGTGTATATGTACCACTGAGAAAAAGGTATATTGCTTTCTATCCCCATTTAATTTTCTCCAGACAGCTATAATATCTAATTTTTCTAAAACTCTATTCACCTTTTCAACTTCTTTCTTATTTATTTTGTGGTTAGATTTATCTAGTTCTGAGAGGGGAAGGTTAAGTTCCCCCACTAGTATAGTTTTGCTGTCTATTTCCTCTTCTAACTAATTTATCTTCTCCTCTAAGAATCTGGATGCTATACCAGTTGGTGCATATATGTTTAGTATTGATATTACTTCATTATCTATGATGATGTAGCAAGATGTAGTTTCCTTCCTTATCTCTTTTAATTAGATTTATTTTTGCTTTTGCTTTGTCTGAGATAAGGATTGCTACTCCTGCTTTTTTTACTTCAGCTGAAGCATAATATATTCTGCCCCAACCTTTTAACTTTACTCTGTGTGTATCTCTCTTTTTCAAATGTGTTTCTTAACTCTTGACAAAATACAGCACCCATTCCTTTTAAAAACCCTAGAGAGCATAGGAATAAATGGAGCTTTCCTTAAGATAACAAATAGTATCTATCTTAAACCATCAGCAAGCATTATATGCAATGGGGATAAGTTATTGGCATTCCCAGTAAGATTAGGGGTGAAACAAGGATGTCCATTATCACCACTGTTATTCAGTCTTGTACTAGAAATGTTATCATTAGCAATAAGAGAAGAACAAGTAATTGTAGGAAATGAAATAGGCAAGGAAGAAATAAAACTATCACTCTTTGCTGATGATATGATGGTATATATAGAGAATCCTAAAGAATCAACTAAAAACTGCTTGAAATAATTAACAACTTTAACAAAGTTGCAAGATATAAAATAAACCCACAGAAATCATCAGCATTTTTACATATGACCAACAAAGTCCAGCAGCAAGAGATAGAAATAGAAATTCCATAAACTGTAGGCAATATAAAATATTTGGGAGTCTTCCTGCCAAGGCAAACCCAGGAACTATAGGAACACAGTTACACAACACGTTTCACACAAATAAAATCACATATGAAGAAATGGAAAAATAAAAATTGTTCATGGGTAGGCTGTGCTAATATAATAAAAACTACAATCCACAACTAGGTGGTGCAGTGGATAAAGCACAGGCCCTGACTTCAGGAGCACCTGAGTTCAAATTTGGCCTCAGAAACCTGACACTTACTAGCTGTGTGACCATGGGCAAGTCACTTAACCCTCATTGCCCCACAAACAACAACAATAAAACTACAATCCTACCCAAATTAATTTACTTATTCAGTGTCATACCAAACTACCAAAGAATATTTGATAGAGCTAGAAAAAATAATAGCAAAATTCATCTGGAAGAACAAAAGATAAAAAATATCAAGGGAATTAATGAAAAAAAAATGAAAAGGAAGGTGGCCTAGCTGTATCATATCTAAAACTATATTATAAAGCAACAATCATGAAAACTGGTACTGGATAAGAAATAGAGAGGAGGATCAGTGACTAGGCATACAAAACACAGCATTAAATGAATATAGCTATCTCCTGTTCGATAAACCAAAAGACTCTAGCCTCCAGGATAACAACTCACTATTTGACAAAATCTGCTGGCAAAACTGGCAGAAACTAGGCCTAGATGAACATCTTATACCATATACCAAAGTAAAGTCAAAATGGGTTCAAGATCTAGACATAAAGGGTGATACCATAGACAAAGGAAGGGATAGTTTACTTGTCAGAACTGTGGAGAGAGGAAGAATTTATGACCAAAGATGACATAGAGAACATTATGAAATGCAGAGTGGGTCATTTTGACTACATTAAATTTTTTAAAATTTGCACAAATGAAACCAATGCAAACAAGATTAGAAGAAAAGCAGAAAGCTGGGAAACAATTTTTACAGACAGTATTTCTGATAAAGGCCTCATATCTAAAATATATAAATTAATTAAATATATAAGAATACAAGTCATTCCCCAATTGAGAAATGGTAAAAAAATATGAACAGGCAGTTTTCAGATGATGAAATTAACACTACCTACAGCCATATGAAAAAATGTTCTAAATCACCACTGATTAGGGAAATGCAAATTAAAATTACTCTGAAGTACCACCTCACACCTATACAATTGGGTAATATGACAAAAAAGAAAATGATAAATGTTGGACATGTGGGAAAATTGGAACACTAATGCACTGTTGGTGGAGCTGTGAACCATTTTGGGGAGCAATTTGGAACCATGCCCAAAAGGCTTTAAAATTTTGCACACCCTTTGACCCAGCAATACTACTATTAGGTCTATATCCCAAAAAGATCATAAAAAAGGGAAAAGGACCCACATGTACAAAAATATTCATAGGTGCTTTTTTTTTTGGTGTTATCAAAGAATTGGAATTTGAAGGGATTCCCATCAATAGGGGAATGGCTAAATAAGTTGTGGTATGTGGTATGTAGTGGAATATTATTGTGCTGTAAGAAATGATAAACAGACACAATTACAAAAGACTTTTCACACAAATAAAATCAGATCTAAATAATTGGAAAAATATCAATTGCTTATGGATAGGCCAAGATAATATAATAAAAATGACAATTCTACCTAAATTAACTTATTTATTCAGTGCCATACCAATCAGAAAACCTAAAAATTATTTTATAGAGCTAGAAAAATAATAACAAAATTCATCTTGAAAAAGAAAAGGTCAAGAATATCAAAGGAACCAACAACAAAAAAATGTACAGGAAGGTGGGCTAGCTGTACTAAACTTGAAACTTTACTATAAAGTGGCAGTCATCAAAACTATTTGGTACTGGCTAAGAAATAGAGTGGTGGATGAATAGAATAGGTTAGGCACAGGAGACACAGTAGTAAATGACTATAGTAATCAACTGTTTGATAAACCCAGAGACTCCAGTTTCTAGGATAGGAATTCAGTATTTGACAAAAACTGCTGGGAAAACTGGAAGATAGTATGGCAGAAACTAGGCATAGACCAACATCTTACACTAATACACCAAAATAAGGTCAAAATGGGTACATGAAATAAAAGGTGATGCCATAGGTAAATTAGGAGAGGAAGGAATAGTTTACCTCTCAGATTGATGGAAAGGAGAACAGTTTATGACCAAACAAGAGACGGAGAATATTATGAAATGCAAAATGGATGATTTTGATTACATTAAATTTAAAAGGTTTTGTACAAACAGAAGCAATGCAGCCAAAATTAGAAGGGAGACAGAAAGCTGGGAAACAATTTTTACAGGTAGTATTTCTGATAAAGACCTCATTTCTAAAATATATAGGGAACTAAATCAAATTTATTAGAATCCAAGTCATTCCCCAATTGAGATATGGTCAAAGGATATGAACAGGCAGTTTTCTGATGAAGAAATCAAAGCTATCTATTGCCATATGAAAAAAAAAATGTTCTAAATCACTATTGATTAGAGAAATTAAATTAAAACAACTCTGAGATACCACCTGACACCTATCAGATTAGCTAATTTGACAAAAAGGGAAAATAATAAATGTTGGAGAAGCTGTGGAAAGCTGTGGAGAGCAATTTGGAACTATGCCCAAAGGGCTATAAAGCTATGCATACCCTTTGACCCAGCCATACCACTATTAGATCTTTTTCCCAAAGGGATCATAAAAAAGGGAAAAGGACCCACATGTACAAAAATATTTATAGCTGCTCTTTTTGTGGTGGCAAGGAATTGGAAATTGAGGGGATGCCCATCAACTGGGGAATGGCTGAACAAGTTGTGGTATATGAATGTAATGGAATACTATTGTGCTGTAAGAAACAATGAGCAGGCAGATTTCAGAGAAACCTGGAAGGACTTATATGAACTGATGCTGAGTGAGATGAGCAGAACCAGAAGAATATTGTTCGCAGTATCAACAACATTGTGTGTTGATCAACTGTGATGGACTTGACTCTTCTCAGCATTACAATGGTCCAAGATAGTTCCAAAGGACTCATGATGGAAAATGCTCTCCAAATCCAGAAAAAAAGAACTATGGACTCTAGATGCAGATTGAACCATACTATTTCTATTTTGTCTTTGTTTTTTGAGGTTTTTTCTTGCTCTGATTCTTCTTTCACAGCATGACCAATGCAGAAATATGTTTAATGAGATTGTACATATATAACCTATATCAAATTGCTTGCTGTCTTGGGGAGGGGGGAGGGAAGGGAGGGAGGGAGAAAAAATTGAAACTAGAAATCTTATAAAAACAAATGTTGAAAACTATATTTCCATGTAAAGGGAGGGGAGAGAAAAAATTGGAACTCAAAATAATTTTTTTTTTTGCAGGGCAATGAGGGTTAAGTGACTTGCCCAGGGTCACACATTTAGACAATTGACATTGTCTGAGGCCAGATTTGAACTCAGGTCCTCTTGAATCTAGGGCTGGTGCTTTATCCACTGTGCCCCATAGCTGTCCTTCAAAAAATATCTTTACATGCAATTGAGAAAAATTAAAAAGAAAAAAAAGAAAAACGTGTTTCTTGTAAACAACATATTGTAGGATTCTGGGTTTTAATTCACTCTTCTATTCACTTCTGTTTTATGGGAGAGTTCATCCCATTCACATTCACAGTTATGTTTACTGTTTTCCCTTCTATCCTATTCCTCTGTACTTTTTTTTTCCTTCTTTCACCCTATTCCTTTTCACCAGAGTTTTGCTTCTGTTTACTGCCTCCCTTAATCTACCGTCCATTTTATCAGCCCCCCTCCCTTTCTTCCCCTGCTTTTGCCCTTCTTTCTATCAGTAACCCCCTTTACCCTTGTAAAAAAATTAATTAATTAACTAGCTAATCTAATCTGAAAAATTAAATAATTGGATTTATATGAAAAATTATGATTATATGAAAAATTATAAGTTTAGAAAAATTATAATTGGGCCATGAGTTCCTTCATGGTTGTCATTCAAATGTAGAAATATTTTAACTCGCTTGCCTAATTTGGGGGGACTAATCTGACTGGGGTACTTAATCTGGGACTGTTGACTGTTTGGTTATCAGACTACTATTAACTTAGTATGGGCCATTTAAAAATTTCTCCACACTGCTCCCAAATTGATAAGCAAAAGATAAGAAGCCTCTTCCATTTTAACAGCAGAGAGTTTATTTATGAGATACAATTTAGAATTAAGAATACAGGGAAATAAAATGTACAACCTGACTGCATTCTGACGTCTCTTTCCACCTGCTGTGCCTGGAACTTTTTTAGCCTCCTCCTGCATACCAACAGACCTTCTTCTAGCATTCCCCTCACTGAAAAGCCCCCCTGCTTCATATCGGCCTCCGTCCCTTCTTGCTCTTAGCTTTTTCTCCTTCCCCCGTCTCTTAGTGCTCCAGCCTTTCTGTTCTCTTAATCTTCAATTTCTCCAACCTGTACCCTGTGCTGACAGCTTCTGTGCTCTCTGCTGCTTCCTAGTCCTCTGACGTCCCTTTCTCTTTATGTAGCCTCAGTCTCCTTAGCGTCCTTGTAGCCCCTTCCTGTCTATTCCCCCCTTCCTCGTCTAACTCTCCAGTTTATATATCTTCCTTCTCTCCACTCAAACCTTGGGGCTCCCTGTGCCCTCACACACACCAAGCTAATCCGCCAGCTGCACTAGGGCTGTGGCTGGGGGGGGGGTGCGCTCGAGCATCCCGTGTGTACCACACCCAGGGCTCCAGGGACCCATGCCCCCTGCTGTGCGTCCAGGGACCTCTGCACGGGCTGTGCCAGAGGCCTGCCTGGACGAGCCTGGGATCTCTCTGATAGATCTGCTCAGGGTGGAGGGAGCTGGGGTTTTTCCCCCAGCCCTCTGACCTGGCCTCCTGTAAAACTCACAGGGCTTTTTTTTGCTTAGCTGAAGTAGAGGGGGAGGGGCACCAGCCCCTCCCACACAGAGAAGAGAAACCTGAGGGCCCAAGGCTTTCTAATCTCAGCCCAAAGGTAGGGTCCCCAAATCAAAATAAATTTCCATACCCTTTTACTTCCTTTAAGAGCAAGCTAAGTTTCTTTATCCAAATGGGTGTATATATTATTTCCTCTTTGAACCAAATCTGATGAGAGTAAGGTTGAAGCAATGCTCACCCCTCCCTTCTTTTCTTCTTTCATAATAGGTTTTTTTGGTACCTCTTCATATGATGTAATTAGCCCCATTACACCTCCTCTTCCCTCTTCTCCCCATATTCTCCTTCTTTTCTGCTCCTTAAGTTTCTTTCTATCATCACATCAAAGTCAATTTAATAACTTAATTTAATAACTTTAATAACTTAATTTAATAACTCTATGTATACGCCTTCTATCTGCCCAAATAGAGATAAAGATCTCAAGAGCTATAAGTATTATCTTCCCACATAGGGATGCAAACACTTTAACCTTATTGAATAGCTTTTTTCTCTGTTTACTTTTTTTATACTTTTCTTCAGTCTTGTATTTGAAGATCAAGTTTTCTGTTCAGTTCTGGTCTTTTCATCAGGAAACCTTGGAAGTCCCCTGTTTCATTGAATGTTCATCTTTTCCCCTGAAAGAAAATGCTCAATTTTGCTGGTGGTTGCAATTCAAGCTCCTTTGCCTTCTGGAATATCATATTCCAAGCCTTCTGATCCTTTAATGTTGAAGTTGCCAGGTCCTGTGTAATATCCTGACTGTGGCTCCATGATATTTAATGTTTATTTTATTTTTTTTTTTTTTGAGAAGCAATGGGGGTTAAATGACTTACCCAGGGTCACACAACTAGTAAGTGTTAAGTGTCTGAGGTCGGCTTTGAACTTGGGTCCTCCTGAATCCAGGGCCGGTGCTTTATCCACTGCGCCACCTAGCTGCCCCCACTTCATGATATATATATATTTTTTTTAGTGAGGCAATTGGGGTTAAGTGACTTGCCTAGGGTCACACAGCTAGTAAGTGTTAAGTGTCTAAGGCCGGATTTGAACTCAGGTACTCCTGACTCCAGGGCCGGTGCTCTATCCACTGCGCCACCTAGCTGCTCCCACTTCATGATATTTAAATTGTTTCTTTCTGGCTTCTTATAGTATTTTCTCCTTCACCTGATAGTTCTGGAATTGGCTACAATATCCCTTGGCATTTTCCTTTTGGGGTCTCTTTCAGGTGGATTCTTTCAGTGACTATTTTATCCTCTGATTCTACAATATCAGGGCAGTTCTTGATAATTCCCTGGATTATGGTGTCTATACTCTTTTTTTTGATCATGGCTTTCTATGCCCAGTAATTCTTAGATTATCTCTCCTGCATCTATTTTCCAGGTCAGTTGTCTTTCTGATGAGGTATTTCACATGTTCTTCTATTTTTTTCATTCTTTTGATTCTATTTGATGGATTTTTGGTGCCCAATTCTAATTTCTAAGGCATTATTTTCCTCGGTAAGCTTTTGCACCTCTTTTTCCATTTGGTCATTTTTTTCTCCCCATTTAGCGAATTGTATTTTTTAAGGAATTGTTTTCTTCAGCCAATTTTTGTGCTTCCTTTTCCAAGTTGTTGACTCTTTTTTCATATTTTTTGTGTGTGTAACTCTCATTTCTCTCATTTCTTCTTCTACCTCACTCATTTGATTTTTAAAAATTCTTTTTGAGCTCTTCCAAGAAGGTTTTTTGGTCCTGAATTTAGTTTCTATGTGATCGTAATTATATTTTTGGAGTATTGTTTGGGATTGTATATTGTAACTATATTCTGAATCAAGAAGCAAATTCACATTCTTTGCAATCATATTATCCTCATTAGTTCAATACATATAAAACTCTGATTATTGCAACTTACTATTTAAGACCTTATGGGACTGTTAATTGATATTATTCTGAGTCTGACTACTAGGTGTGGTCATTGGAGGAATAGTACAATACTACTGAGCAGTCATGGTGCCAGCAGCCCTGAGAGGTTTTACATGCATGAATAGCAGGTGATACATGGGAAAGGCTAGGAGAACTACTTTAGCAAGGGTTGAGGTAGGATTTTCCAGACTTAATTTCCCCAATATGACACCTGGAGTGGAAGCACATTCCACCTAGCTGATTTTGAGCCTGACTGCAGAACTTTTGCCTGGAATTGTCATGAAGTTTGGGAATGATTTATGCTCCCTTACTGTATAGTTTACTTCCATATTCTTTTTTTTTTTTTTTTTTTTGCAGGCAATGGGGGTTAAGTGACTTGCTAGTAAGTGTCAAGTGTCTGAGGCCGGATTTGAACTCAGGTACTCCTGAATCCAGGGCCAGTGCTTAACCACTGCGCCATCTAGCTGCCCCATATTCTTTTATGGTAACTTAATGTAATCATCTCAGATGATGAACACAGTATTGGATTCGGCCTTGACATCTGTTACCAGCTATGTTAAATTCTTTAATTTCTTATAATGGCATGGGGATAATTAGGCAAATGATAAAAAGTAATGAAGCCAGGATATGAATCTTTTTCTTAGTTATTATCACAATTTTCTCAGTCCTGTATTAAAGAAGAATCTATCAGCATAACTTATGGACCCTTTTGTAATGCCTAATAACTTTTGTTAGAAGTTATTACAACTGAAGTTAATCTGACAGCTTTTATGATTTTGTTTTTTGTATTGGAGTACATCTTTTAAATAGGAGTCTGAAATTCCTTAGTGGGAATCTCATCCTCCAGATGGGGGATTGAAATAATGTTAAGTATAAAAAAAAATTGGGTTCTAATTTTTTTGTTTGTATCTGAGTTTCACATGTAACAATTGGACAATCTTTAATTGTAAAATCTCTAAAAGGTTCTGAATTTCATTAGACATATGGTTTTCAGCTAAATTTCATTATCCGATTTGGTTATTGACAAAATTATTTAAAGTTGTGTTAAGATCAATTTTGTAGGAGACTTTCCAGCTGAGGAAGAATATCTAAAGAACCTGGGAAAGACTTCTGTGCAGGCATACCTGAAATGACACCTGGAGCTGTACCAAGATGACATCCCAAGAATCATCTGTAAAAGATGAGACTTCTAGAGACTTAAATGGAAATTTCCCTTTTTGTTTCCCTTTTCCCTGTTGCATACACTATTTATAATGTCTATCTTTTAATGGGGACTGTCCCCTTTAGTTTTGTCAATGCATCGCTCATTTTTTTCCCTTTTATTCCCCTTGACATTGTGAACCATCATAAGACCCACAGTTAAGAACCCTTTTAAAAATATTTGTAATATTAATTTGATTCTCTGAGTAAACATAGTTTCTCAATGAATCAGGTGGGGGATTGTGAGAAAATAATTATTAAAAATGGATTTTGGGCAACTAGGTGGCGCAGTGGATAGAGCACTAGCCCTGGATTCAGGAGTACCTGAGTTCAAATCCGGCCTCAGACACTTGACACTTACTAGCTGTGTGATCCTGGGCAAGTCACTTAAACCCAATTGCCTCACTTAAAAAAAAAAATGGATTTCTAGGAGAAACCCAGACATTAGTTTTTGCTATTCTCTCCCCCTCACACCAGAAATCTGCCTGGGCACCTTAACAAAAGGAATTCAGATTGATTCTTCTGATTATCTAGGGGAAAAAGCATGCCTAGATGGTTGGAATTTGATCTCTAGACCTCCCCCCAAGTTATGTCAATCAATGGAGCTGAATGATGCTAACCAATTAGCTTAGATCAATGTATAGTGATCCACCTCTACCAAAAAGAGGATAAAAAGACTGGGCCATAAGGGGCTTGCTGTCTTCTTCCCTGGACCCTCTTTTACTCTCCACACAACCCCTCCTTGCTCTCTTGGCTCAGTACGCTAAGTGTGTAATTGTTTAGGCCTATACTCTTGTGACTAGTGGGGAAGTCAGGGAGACATGCAATCAATGCTTTAATAATATGTGATATTAATTAATAATAAATGCTTATTGCCCAGACTGGTACAATAGTCATTAATATATAATTTAGTAATATTTTAGAAAACCCAGTCCTCAATAATTTAAATAACACAGTTTTAAGGAACAGGTTTTCGATTGTAAGCTACTATAATACTGAAACTGGATGTGGGTATTTGGATCCCTTTTATGCTCTTTCCTTACCTTATTCTCTTACTCTGAATGAGCAATGGGAAGGACATATTGGGACAAATAAATGGGGAATAGGTGGTGGCTTCCACAGTCTAAGATCCTGAGAACCTCCAACTGATCTTGCTATCTCACTGACAACATCATTTCATCATACACTTGATTTATTTTCTGAAGTCTGTGGCCAGTTCCTTTTCACTCCTCTACCACTCTTTGTACAATGTCTTCCACTTATAGCTCTTGGTTTGGTAAATGAAGAATTTCCATAACTCTGCACTCCAGTTAGTCTGGCAAAATGAAGCCCAGCCCACTACAGCCACTTTAGCTTCTCTTCAAAAGCAGTTTCCCTCCTCCTCAAAACCAATAGGAATCAAAAAGAATTGCATCTCTCTCACCCTGTAGTCTTTAGTCTTCCCAGCTTTTGCTAACCTATCTCTCAGATGAATGGTAAGATAGGGTTTGAAAGTATTTCATTGGTATAGGTAAAGAATTATTTCCACGCTTGTACCTTATCTATTGCTTATACTACCTTATCTGTAATATCTTATACAATTTCACATATAACCTAGGTAGAATGGACAGTCCCTTTTATACTTGCTATTAGCATGTTTTCCTTATTCAAAGGAAGGATAATAAATATTTATAATAAGGGTAATAATATATAATAAGTAAGCATAATAAAGAAGTCAGGAAATTAGTATTTATTGCCAGATATCATGCTAAGCACTTAAAAAATATCCTGGGAAGCAGATGCTGTTATTATCCCATTTTATAGTTGAGGAAACTGAAACAGACATAGGTTAAATGACTTACCAAGAGTTGTACTGCTAGTAAATGTCTATGGTCAGATTTGAATTCAGTTCTTCTTGATCCCAGGCCTAGCACTCAATCGAATGTACCATCTAGCTTTCTGAGAATAATAATAAAGGGGTATATTACCACATTAAAATCACAACATCTCACTTATTAATCACTGCCTTCTGAGCCTCTTCCCCAGTTTATTAAGTATTATATTTAAAATAAGCTGTAGTTACTTCTTTCTTCCATAAGTATTTATTCATTTCTCTATCAGTCCTACTATTCTCTTAGTCTTAAATAAATATCAAAGTTTCTGGCTGTAGTTTTTATTAACAATGTAACAAACAATAAAACAAAGACAGAAGCAATGAGCTGTGAGAAATTTTGAAGCCAAAGTCACTTTGGGGGGGGGGGCGGGGCAATGGGGGTTAAGTGACTTGCCCAGGGTCACACAGCTAGTAAGTGTCAAGTGTCTGAGGCTGGATTTGAACTCAGGTACTACTGAATCCAGGGTCGGTGCTTTATCCACTGCGCCACCTAGCCATCCCCCCAAAGTCACTTTTAATTATTACTACAATGACTGATTTCTCCTTGGTCCTTGGATAGGCCCAAGATTCAGTTCTTTCATGATCCCAGTTAAAGTTGAGGGTTTAAAAAAAAAAATTCTCTTCCTGTTTCTTCTCAAGATATGGTTTAAATTCATTTCTCTCAGGAAATGACATTGAACAAAGTTACAGAGGAAATTATATTTTAAAAATATTACTAAGGGAATTGAATAGGTACAAATTACACTATATTAAATCACTATAGTAATCTAGTATATGATAAATCCAAAGATCCAAGATTTTTGAACAAAACCTCATTATTTGACAAAAACTGATGAGAAAACTGGAAAACAGTATAGCAGAAAATAGGTATAGACCAACATCTCACACTGTGTACTAAAATAAAGTCAAAATAGGTGCATGATTTAAACATAAAGGGTGATACCATAAGCAAATTAGAAGAGCAGGAATAGTTTATCTGTCAGATTTATGCAAAGAAGAATAATTTAGGACCAAAGAAGATATAGAGAGCAATAAAAAATGTAAAATAGATAATTCTGATTATATAGAATTTAAAAGTTTTTGCGGGAATGCAACCAAGATTATAAGGGAAGCAGAAAACTGGGAAAGGATTTTTGAAAGAAGTATCTCTCTAGGTGGCGCAGTGGATAAAGCACCAGCCCTGGATTCAGGAGGACCTGAGTTAAAATATGGCCTCAGACATTTAACACTTACTAGCTGTGTAACCCTGGGCTAGTCACTTAACCCTCATTGTCCTGCAAAAAAAAGAAAGGAAGAAAGGAAGAAAGGAAGAAGTATCTCTGATAAAGGCCTCATTTCTCAAATATATAGAAAACTGAGTCAAATTTATAAAAATACAAGTCATTCCCCAATTGATAAATGGTCAAAGGATATGAATAGGAATTTTCAGACAAAGAAGTCAAAGCTATCTATAATCATATAAAAATGCTCTAGTTCAAAATATTACTAAGTATATGTAAAAAATTAATTATTAACTAGCTAATCTAGTCTGAAAATTTATATAATTGGACTTATGAAAAATTATAACTTTAGAAAAATTATAATTGGGCTGTAAATCCCTTCATGGTTGCCATTCAAATGTAAGAATATTTAAATGACTACGGCTAATTTGGGGGGCCTAATCTGACTGGTGTACTTAATCTGGAACTGTTGACTGTTTGGTTATCTGAATGCTATTAATTTAATATGGGCCGTTTAAAAATTTCTCCACACTGCTCCCAAATTGATAAATAAAAGATTAGGAAGCCTCTTCCATTTTAACAGCAGAGGGTTTATTTATGAGATACAATTTAAAATTAAGAATACAGGGAAATATGGGGCAGCTAGGTGGCGCAGTGGATAAGACACTGGCCTTGGATTCAGGAGTACCTGAGTTCAAATCCGGCTTCAGACACTTAACACTTACTAGCTGTGTGACCTTGGGCAAGTCACTTAACCCCAATTGCCTTGCTAAAAAAAAGAATACAGGGAAATAAAATGTACAACCTGACTGCGTCCTGGCCCGTCTCTTTCCACCTGCTGTGCCTGGAACTTTTTTAGCTTCCTCCTGTGTACCAATGGACCTTCTTCTAGTGTTCTCCTAGTGCTCCAGCCCCCCCCCCCCCCCCCGCGCCCCGCCCCTGCTCCCCGCCTTGCTTTCTCCAACCTGTACTCTTTGCTGACTGCTTCTGTGCTCTCCGCCTCCCCTTTTTCTGTCTGTCTGCCCCGTCAGTCCGCCGCCCCCTAGTCCTCTGGTGCCCCTTTCTGGCCGTTTCTCCTGTATATATATCTTCCTTCTAACCACTCAAACCTCAGGACTCCCTGCGCCCCCACCCACACCAAGCTAATCTGCCAGCTGCACTAGGGCTGTGGCTGGCGGGGGGCGGGGGGTGCTCAAGCATCCCATTTGTACCACACCCAGGGCTCCAGGTGCCCGTGCCCCCTGCTGTGTGCCCAGGGACCTCTGCATGGGCTATGCCAGAGGGCGGCCTGGATGAGCACGGGGATCTCTGGGATAGATCCTCTCAGGGTGGAGGGAGTTGGGGCTTTTTTCCCCCAGCTGTCTGACCTGGGGTCTCAGCCCATGGGGCTTTTTGGCTCAGCTGAAGCAGAAGGGGAGGGGCACCAGCCCCTCACAAAAAAACCCTTGAGGGCCCAAGAATTTCTAATCTCAGGCCAAAGGTAGGGTCCCCAAATCAAAATAAATTTCCACATATGTTAGATTAGAGTAATTTGGAGAAATTTAATGTTAGTAATAACTTTTTAAAATAATAAACATTTTTATTTATAGTTTTGAGTTCCAGATTTTATCCCTCCTTCCCTCCCTACCCCCTCCATGAAGCAGCAAGCTTCATGGGTAAGATATGGGTTATACACGTGCAATTATGTAAAACATTAACATATTAGTCATTTTGTACAAGAAAACTTGAATAAAAGGAAAAAAATGAAAGAAAGTGAAAAATAGCATGCTTCAGTCTGTGTTCAGTCAATATCAGTTCTTTATTGGGAGGTGGATAGTATACTTCATCATTACTCCTTCGGGAATGTCTTGGATCATTATATTACTGAGATCATTATATTATTGTCTCTAACTCATAAGTCATTTTTCTCTTTTTAGGAATGTCTTTGGGATATAAACCTAGTGGTATTGTAGTGGTATTGCTGGATCAAAGGGTATGTACAGTTGTATAGCCCTTTAGGTATAGTTCCAAATTGCTCTCTAGAATGGTTGGATCTTTTCACAACTCCACTAACAGTGGATTAGCATCTCTGCTTTCCCCTCCAACATCCAATATTGTCCATTTTTGTTATATTTGCCATTCTTATAGGTGTGAGGTGATACCTCAGAATTGTTTTAATTTGCATTTCTCTGATCAATAGTGATCTAGAGCATTTTTCCTATGATTATTGATAGCTTTGATTTCTTTGAAAACTGCCTGTTCATATCCTTTGAAATCAATTTAATATCAATTGGGGAATGACTTGTATTTTTATAAATTTGACAGTTCTCTATATAATTGAGAAATGAGGCTTTTATCAGAGATATTTGTTTCAAAAATTCTTTCCCAATTTTCTGCTTCCCTTGGTTACATTAGTTTTGTTTGTGCAAAAACTTTGTATAATCAAAATGATTTATTTTACATTTTGTTTTGTTCTCTATATCTTCATTGGTCCTAAATTCTTCCTCTGCCCATAAATCTGACAGATAAACGATTCCATGCTCTCTTAATTTGTTTAAGGTATCATCCTTTATGTGTAAATCATGTACCCATTTTGACCTTATACGATGTGAGATGTTGGTCTATGGCTAGTTTCTGCCATACCATTTTCCAATTTTCCCAGCAGTTTTTGTCAAATAATGAGTTTTTGTTCCAAAAGCCTGGATCTTTGGATTTATCATATACTAGGTTACTATTGTAATTTACTATAGTGTAATTTGTGCCTATTCTATTCCACTGATCCACCTCTCTATTTCTTAGGCAGTACCAGATTATTTTGATTATTACCACTTTATAATACAGTTTGAGATCTGGTACTGCTAGACCACCTTCTTTTGTATTTTTTTCATTGATTCCCATGATACCCTTGAGCTTTTGTTTTTCCAAATGAATTTTTATTATTTTTTCTAGATCTATAAAATATTTTTTATAGTGTGATTGTTATAGCACTAAATACATAAGTTAACTTAGGTAGGATTGTTATTTTTGTTATATTGGCTTGGCCTACCCATGAGCAATGAATATTTTTCCAATTGTTTAGATTTGACTTTATTTGTATGAAAAGTGTTTTATAGTTCTGGTCATATAGTTCCTAGGTTTGTCTTGGCAGGTAGACTCCCAAGTATTTTATATTGTATTTAAAGAGGCTAAAATTCTAGCTATACTGTCTAAAATATCTAATGAGTGGTCACCAATAAATTAGAAGCTTTAGCAAGAGTATTTAAGTGTTTAAGTATTTATTAAAGAGCATTAGGATCTAATGATCAGAGAGAAAGGTAAAAATTTAACTATTTCTAAGAGACCCCATCATCAGACCTGCCGTGGCGAGGTCAGGAAGCAAAAGGACCCAACGCTTCCCTCTTTCTCCCAGAAGCCTCCTGTGAAACTGGGAACATCCCATCTACATGCACACATAGCTCCAAGCTAATTTGCTGGTACCTTTGATCAACAGTACCCATGAGCAAACGTCACTTCCTGACGCCAAGGAACTGACCACATGGCTTGCCTTCAGACGCCTTCTCCTCTTGGTGGAGTTTTCCTACAGTAACTCTCCAGCAAGTGGCATCACTCCAATTGTTACAGTACACAGTTATTTTAAATGGAATTTCTCTTTATATCTGTTGTTGCTGGACTTGCTGGTTTTTAGGAAGATTTTGTCTCTAACTCATGTTCTGTTTTCTTTCACAGATGAACACTTTTCAGGTCGTCTTGGCATTTGATGAGTTTGATACCTACGCGCTCTTTCTTTATCCTATCAATGGTCTTCAGTTCTTTGGAACTCATTCCAAAGAATCTTATGATATAGAGCTTGAACTCCCAGCTAGAGTGGGTTTCAGCAGAGGTAAAGACGACTACCAGAAGAGAGAAGGTCTTTATTTTAGTGTAACTAGCACTGAACAATCTGTGAAAAATCTCCACCAGTAAGTAATAAATATTGGCTCAGTTTTTTGCTTTATCTAAACTTGAATTTGATGTACTTGAATTTGATGAGCTTTTAGAAGCTGCACAAGGCTTCCAGATCACTAAACAATACCTTTGTTTATATATGTATGTGTGTATGTATATGTGTATATATACACACATATACATGTGTATATATATACACATACACACACACACACACACACACACACACACACACATATATATACACATGTACTAGGGAAATATAACCAGGGAAAATATTAGGCCTTCAAAAACAAAGCTTCTTGGGGCAGCTAGGTGGCGCAGTGGATAGAGCACCGGCCCTGGAGTCAGGAAGACCTGAGTTCAAATCCGACCTCAGACACTTAACACTTACTAGCTGTGTGACCCTGGGCAAGTCACTTAACCCCAATTGCCTCACTTAAAAATAAAAAAAAAACTAACAAAAAAAACCCCAAAGCTTCTTAATCTTATTCATGCCCATTTCTTTATTTTCCTTATTGGAGGGCATATATTATTAGTTTCTCGATAGAACTAACCTTAATAAATTCAAGCCTCATTCAGATTTAATCCCAGTGTACCAACTTTAAATATGTACAAATTATTTAAATTTGAAATCAATAAAGGATTCTTACTGTCATTTGAGTGCTACTTATGTAGCAATTATGTAATCAATTTATTACCCTTTGTTTTCTTATGGAAGAATACAAAATTTTAAATTTGCCCTATTTCCAGATGACCTTCTATTGAAGGACATATTAAAATCAGCATCTCTTCCATGAAATGAGAAGAGAGTGGTATAAATCTATCTGAATAGTAATTTCAACTTTTAAAAATATATTTTTAATTCTCTTATTATTTGAAGATTATCATTACTGGGAGATGGAATTTCATAGACATAATCCTTTTATATCATATCAAATTCATTATTCTTACATCTCTAAGATTTTCCCTTATCTTTTTCAATTCTTCTTTATTTTTCAACTCGCCAAACAATACTTTTTATACATATTTTCATTCTTCTTTAAAATCACTTTTTACAAATATCCTTTTTACTGTACTGGAAAATATTAGTGCCATAGAATTCCAGGTGAAAAAAATGAATATTTGTGAGAAAGTTCACTTATTTTTATTCATTTCCATGAATTACTCATTTTTTATAATGCACATTAACCCATATTCTTTATTGATTGATTCTGGGGAAAATTCCATGACTTTTGCAGTATAAGGTTTTGGACATTCCAAAATGAAATAAGCTGACAATCAAATCAGTTTGTTTTCTCCATTTTTTGTAAAGTTTGGATTTGGATACATAAATCAGGTCCTAAATTATTGTAATAATAAAGATGTATCATTGTATCCTAAAGGTATGATTCTTGTCCTCATAGACTTTGGTGGTTTTCAGACAGACATCAAGATTTCGCTTGTCCTTTTGACAAGCAAAAAAATCTGGCTGGAAAAAATGGGCTATTCACTAGATTTTTCAACCAGATTTTGGGGTACAATAAGCATACTATAAGCATAAGCTTCTGAAGGGATGTTAAGATAGTTTATAAGAAAATTGTGGTATATTCCCTTTCATTTCATTTTAAAACCACTAAAAACTATGAATTTGACCTGCTGATCTAGAACAAAGCAATTATGTTTTAAAGCAAGGTGAATTAACTCTGCAATAATATTCAGAAATATATATATTTCAAAATATGATAGCTTCACCTAATGGTTCAATGGTTTTTTGTTTGTTTGTTTTTAGAATAAGTAACCTGGGCATTCCTGGAGTATGGGCTTTTCACATTGGCAGCGCATTCCAGCTGGAAAATGTTGAACCTGCAAACTTCAGAGAAAACCTTTCCGTAGCCCATTCTCTGGAGCATTTTCTTAATAATGCTGCAGAGTACAGTGTCCTGGAAAGTAATTATAAAGAAGACAAAATGGATTATCTTGAGGTATTTTATAATGAAGATGGCGATGAAAGGGAACCCAGTGCACAAGAACTAGTATCAAACAGTTATAGCAAGACAGAAGTTTTACTTGATTTAAATGTCAGCTCTCATAGTCAAGTAGATCATAGTGAATCAAACCATGGTGCTATGTTCTCTTCACTGGACTCAGAGCTAAAATACAAATTGCTATATCCAGCACCTAGTCATTGGCCATTATCTCCTAAAACAGAATCTTACTCCTTGCATCATCAAACTGAAGAAGGGACACCAGAGAGGGAGGAAGTTTTTCTGATAACTCAGGGCCACACTGAGCCTTCTCAGCAAAAAGGAATTAAAAGCCCAGGTCCACCAGACACCAAGGGAGAATTCCTGGATCTCTTAACAGAAGCTTCACCATTCTATACTAAAAATGAAACTATCCAACCTTACCCAGATGGTGGAGCTATGTCTTCAAAAATGGAAGTTCTTTCAGACTATTCTGAGGGACGTGTTCTTACAAATTATCCTTTTCCACAAAATACACCACCATTAAATCATGGGAGGTATGTTATGGGAATGGAAGAAGATAGCAATTTCAAAACTGACGGTAAGTGTATTACAAGCCTGGGATGCTAAGACTTTGTTTCAAAATTAGTTTGGGGGGTGGCAACTAGGTGGCCCAGTGGATGAAGCACCAGCTCTGGATTCAGGAAGACCTGAGTTCAAATCCAGCCTCAGACACTTGACACGTACTAGCTGTGTGACCCAGGACAAATCACTTAACCTTCATTGCCCTGCAAAAAACAAACAAAAAATAGTTTTGGTAGAGTCAACATTTTTTTCTATTAAAAAAACCTGATATATTCAGAAGTAGTTTGAAACGATCTTCAAAATCCTTTGTATCAAGAAATACACATGATAAAACATTTTTATTGTAGTCGTGGTTGTCACAAAGATCCAATTACTTTTTTCTAGATATAAAGCAAGAATATTCAATATAAAATATTCAATATAATCAGGCATACAGATACTATTTTGACTCTCTTATACACTAGTAATCACTGATAATGTTATTAAAAGTCATGTTCCATAAAATGAGGGGAAAGGAAATGGAGCTGTTCATTCCTAATATGCTCAAAAGTATCATCATTTTGGGTTTAAAGTTTTGGCAAAAATAAACCTTTTCATTTTGCTTTTCAGGCTTCAGTCAGTTTATACTGATAGAGCTCTTAATTATCTTTTTAAATCCCCATGTATGAAGATTATTGAACACATTTCTATTATTTTGGTTTGCTACCCCCTGGAACTCAACCCTCAGCACTAGGACTCCAATGAGAGGCAAGGAGTAAAGTACTGAATATATTCTATTTTGAGCAATCATCATAAAATAAAGTAATAGAGCTTTGAATGAAATTACCAATTTCTCTTCCATTTCTGGATAATCATTTCTCCCTGGTAATCAGAACACTTTTCATTTCTGCTGATGGAAAATCTTAATATAAAATTGATAAAGAAAATTTAATTAAAAATAAAATTCATCTTAGGATTTTTTTGTGTTTTTACTCATGAATAGTCTAATCAAAGAGTGTAAGAGATAAAAAGTAAGAGGAAATACTTTTAGTAAGCTACTACTTCAAAGATAAATCTTCCTTTACCATCTTATTTTCCTTTTCTAATTGAAAAAAGTGTAAAAATATAATGAACTATGCAAGTATAATGTAATAGCATAATTTCAAAAAGAGGGTACCATGTGACATTGAGTAAACCATATAACCTCTTTGAGTATTAATTTTTCAATGTATAAAATACACATGATAAAACATTTTATTGTCACAAAGATCCAATTAGATAATATATAAATTGTTATGTATGTAAATACATAAATATGTATATAAATACACATATTTATATACACTTTGTTAACATTAACATTAAATGTTAGCATTAAATCTAGTAAATTAGTAGAATTTTCTTATAAGGCGATCTGATTTTGTGTTTTTCTTTTGTGAGAGTTCTTTTATGGCTTGCTCAATTTCTTTTTCTGAGATTTGGATATTTAAATTATTTCTTGTTTTGTTGATCAATACAATTTATATATTTGTAAAATATTTATCCATTTCATTTGTTATTTTGTTATATATAATCAGGTAAGTAGATTCTAGAAAATTCCTTTATTTCTTTTTCATTCATTGTGAATTCTTTATTCCCCATTTTATATTAGCAATTTAGTTTTCTTTTTTAAAATCAGATAATGCATCTTTTTTGTTTTAAGGTTTTTTTTTCAATTTTATGTCTGATTTTCAGAATTAGGTTTTAATTGTGATTTTTAAAAATGATTACCTTTCTAATTACTTTTAGCTGTGTCCCAATTCATTGATGTTTTCTTATTGTTGTTGTTGATGGACATGTTTAGCAATATAAATTTTGCCTGAAGGACTACGTTGGCTGTGTCATGAATTTTTGATAAATTGTCTCATTGTCATTTTCTTTAAAAAAATTTCTGGGGGCAGCTAGGTGGCACAGTGGATAAAGCACCAGCCCTCGATTCAGGAGGACCTGAATTCAAAATCTAGCCTCAGACACTTGACACTTACTGATGTGTGACCCTGATCAAGTCACTTAACCCTCATTGCCCCACCAAAAAAACCCCCAACCACCAAAAATTCCTAATTTTTGTTCTTTGACTCACAAGTTCTTTATGATTAAATTATTTAGTCTTTTTTTATGTTTAAATTCTTTTTAATGCTATTTTCATTATAATTTTTTAAATTTGAGGACAGCTAGGTGGTGCAATGGATAAAGCACTGGCACTGTTTTCAGGAGGACCTAAGTTCAAATCTGACCTCAGACACTTGACACTTAACTAGCTGTGTGACCCTGGGCAAGTCACAACCCTTAATACCCCACAAAAATTTTTTTAATTTAATTTAATTTTTTGCCAATTACATGTAAAGATATTTTTTGAGTTCCAAATTTTTCTTCCACCCTCCCTTCCCTACCCCCTCCCGAGGCCAGCAAGCATAGATCATGCATTACACTTATGTTAAACATATTTTCACATTAGTTGTAAGAGAAGAATCAGAACAAAAGGAAAAAAATGCAAGAAAGAATAAATAAGAACAATAACAAAAAAGAAACAACAAAAATGAAAATGGCATGCTTCAATCTGCATTCAGACTCCATATCTTTTTTTTTTTAATGTGGAGAGCATTTCCTGGCATTATCTTGGATCATTGTATTAAGTCTGTCACAGTTGATAATCACACAACATTGTTGATGCTATATGCAATGTTCTCTTGGTTCTGCCCATTTCACTTAGTATCAATTCATGTAAGTCTTTCCAGGTTTTTCTGAAATCCATCTGCTTATCATTTCTTTTTTTAAAAATTTCAATATTTAGAATTACATTTTCCCAAATTTCATGTAAAATACAAATTTTGACATCAATTTTTAAAAACTTTGTGTTCCAAATTCTCTTCCTCCCCCACAAGAACTCAAGCAATTCAATGTAAACTATACATGAGCAGTCATGCAAAACATTTTCACATTAGCCAGGTTGTGGGGGAAAAAAACCAGACAAAACCAAAACTTCAGATAAGGGAACTACCAAAACTTATGCTTCAATCTGTATTCAGATAACATCAGTTCTCTCTCTGTAGATGGGTTGCATTTTTCATAAGACCTTCACAGTTGTCTTGGATCAGTGCATTGCTGAAAATAACTAAGCCATTCACAGCAGATCATTTTAAAATGTTGCTTTTATTTTGTATACAGTACATTTTACTTTGCATCAGCTCATGTAGGTCTTTCTAGGTTTTTCTGATAGCATCCTTCTCATCATTTTTTATAGTAAACTACATTTATATAGTACTTTAAAGAAAGATTTCCTTACAATAAACCCATGAGGTTGATTATTGCAACAATAGTAATAGACAACATTTATATAGTACCTTATACCTGACAAAGAATTTTCTTCACAATAGCCCAGCAAAGTACCATAAGTTTTGTCATAATCAATCATCAATCAATAAATCATCACCACCCCCCAATCAATCCTCATCTTCATCAGTCCTCATCTTCAATCAGTCCTCCTCATCAATCAATCCATCATCATTGCACATTACTCTTGCCTCTGCTCCAAAATTTTTTTCAGTTACTATTATTGTTAACTGTTTCCTTCCATCCTATTCCCTCCCCATGATATTTACTCGATTTTCTATCTTCTTTCACCCTATCCCTCCTCAAAAGTGTTTTGCTTCTGACTGCCCTGTCCCCCACTCTGCCCTCCCTTCTTTTGCTTATCATTTCTTGCAGCACAATACAACATTCTCCTGATTCTTATTACTTCACTATACATTAGTCTTTCCAGGCCTTTCTGAAATTATCCTACTTGTCACTTCTTATAGCACAATAATATTCCATCACCATCATATACCACATCTTGTTTAGCCATTTCCCAATTGATGGGCATTCCTTTGATTTCCAATTCTTAGCCACCACAAAAAAGAAATATTTTTGTACAAATATGTCTTTTTCTCTTTTTTGGGGATGTCCTTGGGATATAAACCTGGCAGTGGTATTGCTGGGTGAAAGGGTATGCACAGTAAGGGTATGCCCTTTGAGCATAGTTCCAAATTGCTCTCCAGAATGGTTGGATCTTTTCACAACTCCAACAAAGCATCCCAGCTTTCCCACATCCCCTCCAATATCCAATATTTTCCATTTTTGTTATATTTACCATTCTGATGGGTGTGAGGTGATACCTGAGGTGTTTTAATTTGCATTTCTCTGATCAATAATGATCCAGAGCATTTTATTCATATGATTATAGATCACTTTGATTTCTTTGTCTGAATATTGCCTGTTCATATCCTTTGACTATTTATCAATTGGGGAATGACTTGCATTTTTATAAATTTGGCTCAGTTCTCTATATATTTGAGAAATGAGTCCTTTATCAGAGATATTTGTTTCAAAAATTCTTCCAGTTTTCTACTTCTCTTGTAATCTTGGTTACATTAGTTTTGTTTGTGCAAAAGCTTTTTAATTTTTTTTATAATCAAAATGATTTATTTTATATTTTATTTTATTCTCTATATCTTCTTTGGTCCTAAATTCTTCCTCTGCCCATAAATCTGACAGGTAAACAATTCCATACTCTCTTAATTTGCTTATGGTATCATCCTTTATGTGTAAATCATATACTAATTTTGGCCTTATTTATTATTTATTATTAATATGGTGTTAGATATTGGTCTATACCTAGTTTCTACCATGCCATTTTCTAGTTTTCCCAGCAGTTTTTGTCAAATAATGAGTTTCTGTTCCAAAAGCTTGTATCTTTGGGTTTATCATATACAAGATTGCTGTAGTCATTTATCTATAGTAGCTTTAAGCAGAAACTGGGTTCTCTGTTTATTTCTTTTAACCGTGTAAATTTTTTACTGTTGTCTTTTACTGTTGTGGTCATGATTGCTATTCCTTTTTATAATTTTTAAATTTGCCTGAGGCATAAGTTTTACTTTTGTGCCCTCATTTTAATTCTATAAATATTTAAATTTAAGTGGGTTTTAAGTAAATAACATGTTATTGGATCCCTGTTTTCTAATTTATTCTTCTTTTATTTTTATTTATTTATTTATTTATTTATTTTTAGTGAGGTAATTGGGGTTAAGTGACTTGCCCAGGGTCACACAGCTAGTAAGTGTTAAGTGTCTGAGGCTGGATTTGAATTCAGGTCCTCCTGAATCCAGGGCCAGTGCTCTATCCACTGTGCCACCTAGCTGCCCCATCTTATTCTCTTTTACTTCCGACAGTGCCTACCACAATGCCCTGTAGACTTTTAAAGAATGCATATTGTGATTTTTTCCTGAGTTTTTTCCTTATGAATTAAGGAGTAGTAACTAAACGTCTCAGTAGACATTTGCTAGAAATCAAATTTGTTCCCCTAGGTTGTATCCTGTAACATTTTAAATCTGTTTTTGTTTTTGGTGAGGCAATTGGGGTTGACTTCCCCAGGGTCACACAGCTAGTGTCATGGGTCTAAGGCCGGATTTGAACTTAGGTCCTCTTGAATTCAGAGCCGGTGCTCTATCTACTGTTTTTATATTTTTTACCAAACACACAACTAACAACTGATTTTGTGGTGGAATTTTCTTGACTTAATTTGGAGGAGCTAGGCTTGGTCTTTTTTTCATATATGTATGTATGTGTGTGTATATATGTATACGTGTTCACATTTACATATGTGTGTATGTATGTGTGTACACACACACACTTTATTTTCAGTATTCACACATCAGGCTGCCAGCAAGGAAACATGTGAACAAAACCACAGACAGTGCTCCCAGAATGCTTTCTGCACAGACTATTCCACTGGTTTCTGCTGCCACTGCCAGTCCAAGTACTATGGAAATGGAAAGCATTGTTTGCTAGAAGGTAAAGTGTTATAGGCTGGTCTTGTTTTCAGTTCTGCAAGGGTCTCTTGGGGACTATCTCTAGATATATCAATTCACAGCTATGTTGGTCTACTTGTTGAGAACTTCTTCCTTTCATCCTTTTTACTTACCAGTTAGTCCCAGTGTTGAAGAAGAAGGAAGCATGAACCTCAAAATAGGTCATTTAATTAATTGTGAGTAGTCAATAGAGGAAGAAGCGGATATTTTTTGCTCAGAATTTATTTTTTTTTAATGATCTATGAAATTCCTTTTTCTGCTTTGTCCTTGTCGCTTATTACTGTGGATACTGGGAGTAACTCTACTTTCCATCTTTTAGGAGCACCTCACCGAGTCAACGGGAAAGTGAGTGGCCATGTCCATGTAGGACATACTCCAGTGTCCTTCAGTGAGGTAGACCTGCATGCCTACATCGTAGGAAATGATGGGAGAGCCTATATAGCCATCAGCCACATCCCTTATCCTGCAGCCCAGGCCCTGTTGCCCCTTACCCCAATTGGAGGCCTCTTTGGCTGGCTTTTTGCTTTAGAAAAACCAGGCTATAAGAATGGCTTTAGCATCACTGGTAGGTAATATGGTTCATCTCTGGAAGGGCACATGTTCAATTGAACTTTAGATAATTGTCCTAGGTTTTATGTACAAAGTTTTGATCATGTAAAAGTTGTTTTGGTTTTATTTTATCCAGCACACATTTATAAAGCATGTGCAAAGAACTATGCTAGGTTCTCTCTATAAAGATAAATAACAGAACTTTTTAAAGAACTAAGGAAGATAAAATACATATGCAAAGAATGTGTTAAGTATATGATATGTACAAATAATATGATAAGTTCAGAAGAAAAGTAAAAGTTTGGCAAATGCTTATGACTTTCTTTAATTTTTTTCTCCACTAATCTGAAGCCTTATCATGATATGGAGTGGAGTATAATTTCTAGCTAAAATGGTTCAAAATGTAGTGACATATTTGTTGTTGTGCCTAAGTTCAAAAAGGCTCATTACCATTATTCAGTACTTTCTGCCTTGTCAAATCAAACTGCTTATTCTGAATCTTCATCTTTTTTTAAGCTCATTGTAGTCTTTGACATTATTAATCACAATCTCCTTCCAGAACTGTGCTTTTCTGGTTCTCCTACACTTTCTATTATGAATCTTCATTCATCCATGTCATAACCAATGACTATGGGTATTGCCCATAGCTAACCCTAGCTCTTTTTCCCTATTTCTTTTTTCTTTCTTTCTTTTCTTTTCTTCTTTTTTTTTTTTGGTCAGGTCAGTGAGGGTTAAGTGTCTGAGGCCAGATTTGAACTCAGTCCTCCTGAATCCAGGACCATGTTCTTTATCCATTGCACCAACTGGCTGCCCCCTTTTTTCCCTCTCTACTTAGTGACTACTTTAGCTCTCATAGAATCAAATGTCTCTATATAAATGATCCTCAGATCTATTTGCACACATAATTTCTATCCTGAAAGTTAGTCTGTCATCACCAACTGTTATTAGACATCTCAAATTGGATGTCCCATAGACATGTTAAACTCAGAATATCCAAAACAGAGCTCATTATCTGTTTTCCCAAAATCTTTTTTTAAGTAATAAACATTTTTATTTACAGTTTTGGGTTCCAATTTTTATCCCACCTTCCTTGACCCCTCCCAGAGGTAGTAAGCAATCAGATATAGTTTATACATGTACAATTATGTAAAACATTACCATATTAGTCATTTTGTATAAGAAAACTTGAATGAAAGAAAGTGAAAAATAGCATGCTTCAGTCTGTTCCATTAATATCAGTTCACCTCACTAAAAAAAAAAAGAAAAAGAGGGGCAGCTAGGTGGCGCAGTGGATAGAGCACCGGCCCTGGAGTCAGGAGTACCTGAGTTCAAATCCGGCCTCAGACACTTAACATGTACTAGCTGTGTGACCCTGGGCAAGTCACTTAACCCCAATAGCCTCACTAAAAAAAAAAAAAATATATCAGTTCACCTCTTTGGAGGTGGATATTGTGTTTCATCAATAGCCCTGTGCACAACGTTCTATTGGTTTTGTTCTCTTCTCGGTTCATACAAGTCTTTCTAGGCCTTTCTGAAATCATCCTGCTTGCTATTTGTTATATCACAATAATATTCCATTATAATCATATAGCACAGATTGTTTAGCCATTTTCCTATTTTCTGCTTCCCTTGTAATCTTGGTTATATTAGTTTTAATTTGTGCCAAAACTTTTAAATTTTATATAATCAAAATGATCTATTTTAAAATTTGCTTTTATTTTTAATTGGGGAAAAATAAAATATTAAATTTTAAAAAGTAAAAAAATGATCCATGTATATTTGTGTATACTTGAAGTTTACTTTGCTTAGGACTAATCTCTCCCTATATTAGGATATAATAATATCATGTTAAAATGATGGGTGATCCTCACTTTGGCTCCTTTGTACTTTAATTTTTCCTTTTTTGATGCTTTCATTATTTTCTCTATGACTTGGAAACTCTGGATTTTGGCTACAATGTTTCTAGGAGTTTTTATTTTGTGGATTCTTTCAGGATGTGGTAGTTTATTTCTATTTCCGCTTTGCCTAAGAGATCTGGGAAGTTTTCTTGTAAGATTTCTTGAAATAGGATCATAGGGTTTTTTTTGTCATAGCATTCAGATAGTCCAATGTAAAACATTATCATATTTGTCATTTTGTATAAGAAAACTTGATTAAAAGAAAAAATGAAAGAAAGTGAAAAATAGCATGCTTCAGTCTGTTCCATCAATATCAGTTCTTTCTTTGGAAGTGAATAGTATGTTTCATCAATAGTCCTTTGGGATTGTCTTGGATCACTGTATTGTTGAGAATAGTCAAGTCATTTAGTTCTTTATCATATTGCTATCTCTGTGCACAATGTTCTCTTGGTTCTGCTCATTTCACTATACATTATTTCATACATGTCTTTCCAGGTCTTTCTGAAGTCATCCTGCTTGTCATTTCTTATAGTACAATAATATTCCATCACCATCATATACCACAGCTTGTTTTGCTATTCCCCAATTGATGGGCATTCCTTTGATTTCAATTTTTAGCTTTACAAAAAGACCTGCAGAAATATTTTTGTGCAAATAAGTCTTTCTCTCTTTTTGGGGATGTCTTTGGGATAGAAACCTAGCAGTGGTATTGCTGGATCAAAGGGTATGCACAGTTCTATAGCCTTTTGGGCATAGTTCCAAATTGCTCTCTAGAATGGTTGGATAGCATCCCAACTTTCCCACAACCCCTCCCACATCCAATATTTTCCATTTTTGTTATTGGTCCAATGATTCTTTTTTAAATTTTTTTTTTTGGTGAGGCAACTGGGGTTAAGTGACTTGCCCAGGGTCACACAGCTAGTAAGTGTTAAGTGTCTGAGGTCAGATTTGAACTCAGGTCCTCCTGAATCCAGGGCCGGTGCTCTATCCACTGCGCCCCTAGTCCAATGATTCTTAATATTTTTCCCTTCAATCTGTTTTCTAGGTCAATTGTTTTTCCTGTCAGATATTTCATATTTTCTTCTTTTTTTTCAGTCTTTTGACTTTGTTTTAATATTTATTGTTGCCTCATGGAGTCATTGTCTTTTATTTGGTCCATTCTAATTTTCAGGAAGTTTGATGTTTGGACATGGTTTTATGGCTTTTGAGCCAAGGTGTTAATTACCCTTCCAGTTCCTTACTTCATACCTTTCATTTATTTTCTAATTTATTTCCTTGAGCAATTTCCATACCTCCCCTTTTTAAAAGTTTTTAGCTCTTTTACATCTCTTGTAGGTATTCTAGTTGAGTTTTGTTTTTCTTGGAGATTTTATAGATGTTTTCGAGTTATTCTCTTCTGGGTTTGTATCTTGAGCTTTCTTGCTAACATAATCGCTATTTATGAGGGGATTCTTTTTTGTTTGTTTGTTTGCCCATTCTTCCAGCCTTTTCCTGACTTTGGACTTGATATTAAGGCTGGATAAAGGAGCAGCCAGGTGGCACAGTGGATAAAACACCAGCCCTGGATTCAGGAGGACTTGAGTTCAAATCCGGCCTCAGACACTTGACACTTACTGGCTGTGTAACCTTGGGCAAGTCACTTAACCCTCATTGCCCCCCCCCCCAAAAAAAGACTGGGTTAAAGGGAAGGTCTGCACTATAATGTTGCTGCTTTCTTAGTGTATTGAGTGTTGTGTTATTTTATGATCTCAGGGATGGATGAAGTTCTGCAACCTTTCAGTAATTCCAAAGTGGTGTGATGAAGAGCAAAGTCTGATTGCTGCCCGCCCTGGCCCCATAACCTTGCTCTGTTAGTTCCTAAAGTTTGGGTCTGAACAATATTAGACTACTTCTGAAATCAGTCCATTGAAAACTGTTGTTTCATGGTAGTAGAGTTGTAGGATCCCCTATCATTTGATATTCTTCCCTGGTTATTCTTCTTCAGGTTGGGCAAGAGACTAGATATGATATAGTACTCTGCACCTGGGATCTGAGTCACACCACTGTTGCTGACTTTTGAACTTCCTGCTTTCTAGGTACAAAACCTAAGACCTCCATACCTAGAAACACCACCCCCTAGTGCAGGTTCTCTTCTCAGTTCTCTCTGGATATGTGACCCAGAACAGTGTGGTAGATGACAAAGTTGCCAGTTCTCACCTTTCTTAATTCCAGTGCCTGAGTGTGAGTCTAGTGGTATTAATATCAGACCTCTTCCTATCAATGCACAGCTTCTCCCTGGGTGCTGGAGTGCTTCTGCATTATACTTCTGGTTTGATCCCCTCCCCATTGTCTGTCTTCTTATGCTAAGCTAGGCTAGACAAATAACTCATTGTGACCTTTTCTGGATTTCTGTATCAGGATCTGATGTGGTACAAAATGTACGAGATCTATTTAAAGAAGTTTTATGGAGAGGAGTTCTCTATACTGTTTACCATTTTATCATTTTGACACCTCCGACAACTGATGCTTTTTGATGTTAACCCTCTGATAATCTTAGGTATTTCTGAAATGTAAAAGAGATGAAAAGAAGAACTGAGTCAAAGTTATTTCTATTCTTCTCTTTTGCTACCTCCTTTTTCTTCTGTCTATTAAAAGGTGCTGGCTTCAGTAATCACATGGACATCACCTTCTACCCAGGAGGAGAGAAAGTTCATATTACTCACACTGCTGAAGGACTTGATCCAGAAAACTACCTAAGTGTTAAGACAAACATTCAAGGACAGGTGCCTTTCATCCCAGAAAATTTTACAGTCCATATTGCACCATACAAGGAGATTTACCAGTACTCTGATTTGGGTATATGTAACTTTTGGTTTTTTGCCATATCATACATACATATCCTGCATGTCAGATAAAAATCTTGATTTAAGAATAGTAATTTTCACTGTCTGATAGCCTCTGATTTTAAATAGAAAATATTTAATAGAAATATTTAAATAGAAAACTTATTTAACTGTATATTGCTTTGAGTTTTAGAACTTAAGGACGATTGGATTTCACAACTAGTACTAAAAGCTTGTGTTAAGCTAATAGTCATTAGCTTACACATTAGCTTACAGTCTCCACAAAAATTCTGACCAGAGCTGTAACATTTTACCTTCTCTGATTTCCCTTTCCTCCTCCTAGCATGTAGAGGGTATGAATTAGTCACTAACTGGTTAGCTCATATTAATAAAATGATAATATAACCATGAATTGTCTCTTCAGAGATAGGTTCTTGCTAAAACACTGCTCAAACCAAAAAAAGAATAATTTTTCTCCCTTCATTCAGACTTGCTTAAATCTCTATAATGCTGGGAGAAATGTTGATCTCAAAACACTGTACTCTGTTCAGTGCCCTTTCTTTCTTTTAATTCCAAAATGTTCACTATGCTGATCTGGAATACTTTCTGGATCCTACATATTGTTTTGCAGGTCTCCTAACTAACCACATATTTTAAGAATTAGAAACATAATTTCATAAACAAACATAAACAAATTAGAACATCTATTTTTAAAAGAATGTTTTTCATTTAACAATTTTAATATTTCTTTTGCAGATGTGACTTCTACAACCTCCAGAGAATATTCTCTCTCATTTGGTGAAATCAACCAAACATTCTCTTATCATTTACACCAGAATATTACTTACCAGGACTGTAAGCATACTCCTAACCCCAGGATCATTCCTAGAACGCAGCAGCTAAATGTGGATCATATTTTTGCTTTATATAATGAAGAAGAAAAAGTGCTTAGATATGCTATGACCAATCAGATTGGCCCCATGGAAGGTAAGAAAAATTGTATTGATAAGGGTTAAATTTAATCCATATTCATTACCTTTTCCCTGATCTCAGGAGGTTAATTCTTTCAGAAAATAAATATGGGAAGGAAGGGAAGGAGTTCATAATCATGTTCCATTCCTAATAAATGGTCTAAAACTTGGTGATGAAAAATTTAATTTCTGTGTTTCATATGTATTGCTCTCATCTGGCTTCCTTGAGTAAGTTAACAGGTGGAAAATTGATTATAATCAAATCAAATCAACCCTGAGATTTTACCTCACAATATACAAATTGGCAAAAATGACAAAAAATGGCAAAAGTCACTGTTGGTGAGGATGTGGAAGGATAGGCACATTAATACATTGTTGGAGGAACTTTGAAATGTAACCATTTTGGAAATCAATTTGAAATTATGCAAACAAACTGACTAAGCTGTCCATACCCTTTGAACCAGAGTCTCCATTACTGTGCTTATACCTCAAAGGAAGCCATTGATAAGAAGAAAGTACCCATATACTCTAAAGTGTTTATAGTAGAACTTTTTGTGACAGCTAAGAATTGGAAACGAAGTAGATGCTTTTAAATTAGGCAATGGTTAGGTTAATTGTGGAATATAAATGTAATGAAATATTAATGTGCTGTGTAATGAATACAGAGAAACTTGGAACAATTCATATGAACTGATAGAGAGTGAGTAAGCACAGCCAAGGAACCAATACATATAGTAACTACAGTAATGTAAATGGAAAACACACTAAAAATAAAAAAATAAATGTACAGACTCAGCTGAAAAAAATGAGAAGATGCCCCTAACCTGTCCCTTTGTGGAGGTCCACCAGTGTTACACATTGAACATGTTTTCAGATTTCTTCAGTATATTGATCAGTTCTACACATTTTTATCCTCCCTAAAAAATTCTGTTTGTTATATAAGAATGGCGCACTAGAAGGAGTAGACGGAGGGATACTTGGGATAATGTTGGTAATGTAAGAAACAAAAAATGTCAATTAAAATTTTTTTTAAAAAAATATTTATTTTTAACATTCATTTATTTTTAAATTTTGAGTTCCAAATTCTCTCCCTCCTTCTGCCACCTTCCCTACCCACTGAGAAGGCAAGCAATATAGCAATTATACATGGGAAATCATGCAAAACATTCCTATATTAGTCATATTTCCAAAAAAGCAAGAAAACAAAGAAAATGAGAAAAATATACTTCAATTTGCAATCAGAGTTTACCAGTTCTCTCTCTGGAGGTGAATAACATTTTTTTTTTATCATGAGGCCTTTGGAATTGACTTGGACCATTGTATTGATCAGAGTAGCCAAGTCTTTCACAGTTGATCATCATTATAACAATCCTGTTACTGTGTAAAATGATCTCCTGGTTTTTCTCACTTCACTTTGCATAATCTCATTTAGGTCTTGCCATGTTTTCCTGAAACCACACCCCTCATCATTTCCCACAGCACAATAGTACTCCATCATAATCATATGCCACAACTTATTCAGCCATTTCCCAATTTTTTGCCACCACTAAAAAAGCTGCTATAGATATTTTTGTATGTGTAGCTCCTTTTCCTTTTCCTTTAATCTCTTTAGGATATAAATGTGTTATTTCTGGGTAAAAGGCCAGCCCTTTGGGCTTAGTTTCAAATTGTTCTCCAGAATGGTTGGAGCAGTTCACTACTCCATGAAGAGTTTATTAGTGTATGTATTTTTTCCTCATCCCCTCCAGCATTTGCCATTTCTGATAGGTATAAGGTGGTACCTCAGACTTTGCCTTTCTCTAATTAATTGGTGATTTAGATGATTTTTCATATAACTCTGAGAAGCTAGGTGGTGTGGTTGATAGAGCACTGACCCCTGAAGTTGGGAGGACCTTAGTTCAAATATCATGCTTTAAACGTCCAGGGCAATCTCCAGTTTTCCTGATTAATATCTTGGCAAAGGACTCAGATGGCTCTGGAGAAGGGAGGGAGGTTGGTGACCTTGCACAGCCCTAAGAATTGGAAACAAAGTAGATGCTTTTAAATTAGGTAATGGTTAGGTTGATTGTGGAATATAAATGTAATGAAATATTAATGTGCTGCACTTGCACTTAAATTCAATTCATTGCAAGTCCTGACATCACCTTGATGCCATGGTCCTCATTGAGAATGAAGAGCAAACAACAACTATATGACTATAGAAAGTTTTAATTTCTTCTTCTAGAAACTCCCTGTTTATATCCTTTGGCCATTTATTAATTGGGGATTGGCTCTTTTTATAAATTTAACTCAGTTCTGTACTCAGTATTTATTTGAGAAATGAGGCCTTTCATAAAGGAATTTCCTATGAAAATTTTTGATATTAATTGATTGTCTTTGGTACCTTTTAGCAAAATGGATCTTCCCTGATTATCCCTTTTACTTAGGTCAATTTTTTTCAGTTCATTAGAAACATATTATATTCTGCTCCAGCCCTTTATTTTAATTCTGTGTGTCTTTCTGTTTCAAACATGTCTCTTTTTTAAAATATAGATTATTTTATTTTTTTTCAATTACATGTAAAGATAGTTTTCAACATTCATTTTTGTAAGGTTTTTGGTTCCAAATTTTTCTTCCTCCCTTCCCTTCCCTCCCCACTCCTGAAGGCAGCAAGCAATCTGATATAGGTTATACATTACAATCATGTTAAACATATTTTCACTTTAGTCATGTTGTGAGAGAAGAATCAGAACAAAAGGAAAAAACCATAAGAAAGAAGAAACAACAAGAACAACAAAAGTGAATATATACTTTGATCTGCATTCAGATTTCATAGTTCTTTTTCTAGATGTGCAGAGCATTTTCCATCTGGAGTCTTTTAGAATTGCCTTGGACTGGGGGTAGTTAAGTGGTGCACTGGCCCTGGATTCAGGAGGACCTGGGTTCAAATCTAACCTCGAACATTTGACACTATGTGACCCTGGGCAAGTCACTTAATCCTCATTGCCCCACAGAAAAGAGAAAGAAAGAAAGAAAAAAGAATTGTTTGGAATCATTGTATTGCTGAGAAGAGCTAAGTCTATCGCAATTGATCATCACACAATGTTGCTGTTACTGTGTACAATGTTCTCTTGGTTCAAGCATGTCTCTTGTTAAACAACATATTGTTAGATTCTGGTTTCTAATCTATTTTGCTGTCTGCTTTATGAGTGACTTCAACCTAATGACATACACAGTTATGATTACTAACTGTTAATTTCCTTCCATCCCATTTTCTTGTTTCTTCTCTCCTTTTATCCTGTCCCTCCACAAAAAATCTATTTTGCTTCTAACCACTGCCTCCCTTAATCTGTTTTCCCTTTTATCATCCCTACTTTCTCTTATTCCCTTCCCCTCTCATTTCCCTATTGGGCAAGTTATATTTCTATAAACAAGTGAGTGTATATATATATATATATATTTTTTTTAATATCCTTTCCTCTTTGAACCAATTCCAATGATAGTGAGTTTTAGGCATTGCTCACTACAACCCTCATTTTTGCCTGTACTGTAAAAGCTCTTTTTTGAGTACCTCTTTTATATGAGAAAATTTCCCCAGTCTAGCTCTACCTTCCCTCTCCTTCCAGTGCACTGAGTTTTTAAAAGATCATTCCAATATAATCAATTCATGCCTACACTATCTATCTTCAAAATTCCTTTTAACTGTCCTAATTAGGACCCAAAAGGTCCTAAAGAAGCTGAGTTCTCCCTGGCATCCATAATACTACACATACTGCCATAAGAAAGCAGAAAAAAAAAAAGACCTAAGAAAATACAAGTTCAATCCAGACATTCTCTCAAGGAGTATTCAGAGCCTACCCCTAATATCAAATCTGAGATCAGGAAGTAAGCTGGAAGAATGAGCAAATAGAAAAAGAATCCTACCATAAAAAGCCATTATGGTAGCAGGGTTACTCAAGATACAAACCCAGAGGAAGAATTACTCCAAAACATCTACAAGCAAAGCCTCAAAGAAAAAAATAACTTGGGAACAAACTCAATTAGAATTCCTACAAAAGATGAAGCAAATTTTTTGAGAGTTATCAATTTTTAAAATAAATTAAATGAGATCAGTAGAGGAAAAATAAAAAAGAAAGGAGGGCTCTCAAAAAGAATTAGAAAGGGGGTGGCTAGGTGGCACAGTGGATAAAGCACCAACCGGCCCTAGATTCAGGAGTACCTGAGTTCAAATCCGGCCTCAGACACTTGACACTTACTAGCTGTGTCACCCTGGGCAAGTCACTTAACCCCCATTGCCCTGCAAAAAAAAAAAAATTAGAAAGGGAATTAACAGAGGTATAATGCAATGAACAAACTCCCTGAAAATCAGAATGTAAAAAGTAGAAGATAATGGTTCCATGAGGCAATAAAAATATTAAAAGAAAGTCAAGAGACTGAAAAAATAAAAGGAAATATAAATTTCCAGAGCAAAACAACTGACCTGGAAAATAGATTGAAGAAGAAAGATAATTTAAGTATGATATTTAAAAATAAAAAGAGCTTAGACATTTTTGTTTTCAAAAGAAAAATGCCTAGATCTCTTAGAACTAGAGGGCACAAGTTGAAATAAAGAAGAATCCAGCGGTCACATCCTGAAATTCCAAAATGAAAACTCCCAGGAACATTATGGCCAAAAATCCACATCTTCCAGATCACAGAAAAACTGCAAGCAGCCAGAAAGAAAGAAAATACTGAGGAGCTCACACAAGATTTGCCAGAAATTCTTTGACAGGAATAGAGATTATCTAGAATCCAAAAGGCAGAGGCTTACAACAGATAATAAATTACACATCAAAACTGAGCATAATCCTATAGAGTGAGGGGGAGGTAGGAAATGATGGACATTTAATGAGATAGTAGATTTCATTCCTTCAACTCCATCCTTTAACCATCTCCACCTCCATCAACTCTTTTACCATTCTTTTAATCTATATTTTAATCTATTTAAGAAACATTTACTTAACTTCCTATTATGTGTTCTACACAATGAATATAAACAGAGATATAGTGCCTTCCTTCATAGAACTTACAATCTAGTAGACATATACATAACACTTTTTTGGAAACTTTAATGAATCCACCATCTTAAACATTTAATGTGAATCTAGACTACAAACTACCCATAAATTTTAATGATATATGATTCTCTCCCATATCATTGTAAATTAATCATAGATCTACAAAAAAGACCTTTCCCTAGATCTTTTAACATTTTGTGGGTAGTATTTAGGCCTTTTATCCATTATTTCTTTGTCCTAACTACATAATAAGGAAGACAAATTATTTACAGGTGGGAGAGAATAAAGCTTTGAATGAGGAAGACCAAAGATGGCTTCCTAATGAATGCAGTCATTGAAATGGGATTGTAGTCGTACTACAGTTGTTGTTTTTCTCCATTTACTATTTAGGGGATATAGATCCCTTGGTGACAAATCCTTGCTATGATGGAAGCCACGTATGTGATATAACAGCTCAGTGTCTGGCGGGAACAGGACTAGCATATTCATGTGAATGTGCAACTGGCTACCAAGGAGATGGAAGAAATTGTTTCGGTGAGGGATTCTTCATCTGTTCATTTAGCTTTGTGTTTTGTAGAAGCAAACACATGATTTTTTCCCCTTGTACCCTTTGCTCACTAAAAGCAACAATGCTGTGTGGTCCTGTGTTGTTGATGCCAAGAGCAATTCTGTTAAGGACAAAATATTCTGTGTATTTAAGTGAAAAGTTTTGGGAGATTATTTCTGGCTGGATACTATGAAAATGGAACATCTGCTATTCATTGAGATTCCTGAATAATTTGACCTTAAAGAAGCTGTATTTTTAAAACTATTTTATGGACTTTTTAGACTATTCAACAAAAAAAGTTTTCAGTGTTTCTTTAATATTCACACATTTTTATGTACAAATATTCATGTAAGTATAGTACAAATCTTATTCGTTTTAAAAATTAAAATCTTTACATATCTCCTGTGTATTTCTGACATGCTGCACAGTATTAGAAAAATGTCAACTATAAAAGAATTTCCAGTATAATGATAGTTGGGAAGGTAAAGGAGACAGGAGAGAGAAATTCTTCATAAAACAAATTAAAATATTTAATTTATTTTAAAAATACATTTCTTTCAAATTATTTATATTATTTTTGAAAAATTAACTCTTTCTAACTTTTATAAATAATTTATCTTTCCTAAGATTATTCAGTTCAATTAAAAATATTAATTAAAAGCTAGAAATACTTTTGATAAAATCACATTAAGAGTTAAAACTTTTTCTTTGAATTTTAATTTAATTGAAATTTTCCTTACTTCCTTCTATTTAGATGTAAATGAATGTACCACAGGTTCCCAGCTATGTGGCCACAATTCTGTATGTGTCAACTTGCCAGGGAGCTACAGGTGTGAGTGCCAGAGTGGTTATAAATTTGCAGAAGACGAGCACACTTGTATCTGTAAGTCCATACCAATTTTCAATTTTGGCTTATTTTTTGGTCAAAAATAATGATTGGCCTCAGTTTTTAATTTTTTTATCCCTAGCAATTAACTCTATAGAGCCTGATGAATTTACACTGATATTATTCAAAATTGTGATTACACTCCAATATTACAATTTTTAACTAGAAGCTTTAGGAACTGAATTCTTGAAAGAAGATAATTTATCTAACCAGATGTCTTAGTATCAAGATTGTAATAGATAACCACCATTATAGAACAAGATTAAGAATTCCTCAAATGAAAATGAAGTTGAGGCCATAATTATAAAATATTATATTCCATTTATCTGTCTAAGGATCTCAATTTGTTGTAGATATACCTTTGCTATAGTTCCAAAAGATTAATACATTGAGGAGGAAAGCATTAAAACAGAAACAAACTGGTTTCTAAAGTTCAAAACTTAACTTGTTTATGAAGTCAAATTACATTAGAAAAAATGAGAAACATTTTTATGTAGTGAGTTTGTGGGCTAAAATTAATGTTAGCAGAGTCTTGTAGCACAGATGCAAAATATTCTTATTTTTAAGAATTAGTTATGTCCAAATTATGATTTTAATTAAATTTTAATTATGTCTGAAGATATAAGCTAAAGGCAACAAGGTGGTGAAGTAGATAGAGTATTGGGCTGGGAATGAGTAAGAACTGAATGCAAATCAAACCTGAACAAATAATTTAATGTCTATCTGCTTCAGTTTCTCCATTTGTAAAACAGGGATACCACCTATCTCTCAGACTTTTTTGAGGATCAAATGAAAAAAATATTTATAAAGTGCTTAGAACAGTGCCTGGCACATAGCAAGTGTTTCCTAAATTATAGTTTCCTCTCCCCCTTCCCCTGAAGTTGAACTTTCACAGGTGTGAGAATCCAGAATCAAAACACTGGTACCATGTTTGACGCACAAATAGTAGGATTTCCTTTAGGAGTCAGAAGTGCTATACAGACTGATAGACTTGAATCAAGAAAACCTATCTTCAGAGTTAGACTATAACTACCTAATGAATTTTGATCCTTTTCTTTTCTTAGTCATTGCTCCACCATCGAACCCTTGTGAAGAAGGAAGTCACAATTGTGCTCCTGTGGAAAGGGCCCAGTGTATTTATCATGGAGGCAGTTCTTACACCTGTATTTGCCTTTCTGGTTATGTTGGCAATGGGTATGAGTGTACTGGTAAGCACAGGCAAATCAAACCTACTGTAAGAAAGTAATATTTTGGCTTTCTGACTTTTCATATATAAGCCATATTTGTAATGTCTAGGTGATTTCTTTTTGCTTGTACAAATCGTATTTATTAGGTTTTTTAAAACCATAATTGCTATAAACAGAATAGAAATGAAAATGAGGTTGGTTGGCAGAGACGAGTTTTTTTTTTTAATCCAGCTGTTTCTGTAACTTAAAGTTTTTGATGTTTAAAACATGTTTAAAAATTCTGTTTTAAAGTTTATATGGGTTTGGGTTTTTTGTTTTGTTTTGTTTTGTTAGCACTGACAAGAGGTAAATAAAACACTCAGACACTTAAAGAGTTCAGAAATTTGCTATATTTTCTAGCTTATGAGACCTTTCACCCTCTCATTCATGTTTTTAGTATACAAGTTATTTATTCCTACTTTATAGTTGCAGATAGATAAATCAATATAATTACAGATAGATCTACCTATATCTATAGGGAAGAATGAGACTTAGAATTACACACTTGTGGGGGCAGCTAGGTGGCGCAGTGGGTAAAGCACCAGCCCTGGATTCAGGAGGACCTAAGTTCAAATCTAGCCTCAGTCACTTGGCACTTACTAGCTGTGTGACCCTGCGCAAGTCACTTAACCCTCATTGCCTCATCCCCCCCAAAAGAATTACACACTTGCACACACTAAGATTTATACATTTGTACTCAAATGAAAAGGTAAAAAAGTTAATTGCCCAGAACTTTTATCCTAAGAATATTGATATTTCTTTTTTAATTTAATTTTATTATTTTCCAGTTACATATTACATATAAAGATAGTTTTCAACATTTGTTTTCACTGGATTTTTAGTTCCAAATTTTTCTCCCCCCACCTTTCCTTCCCTCCTCCCCAAGATGGAAAGCAGTCTGATATAGGTTGTATATGTACAATCACAGAATATTTATATTTCTTAGAATATTCTGCCATATCAGTTAAACAAGAATCTAGGACTGAGTGCCAGTGTTCAGTTTTGCTAAGAAAAAAATAATTTTTCCCAAAGGTGTTGGTAGAATCTTTTAAAAATACAATATATAAGGGCTTAGCTCTCCCCAATTCCACTCCAAACAACTTTAAATAATACATCAAAATGAATTCTAGAGTGACAGAATACACAAAAGGACAGAGTGAAACAATTTTCCAGCCCAAGGCAACTTAGAAGGTCAAAAAGAAAGGTCTGTTGCACTGGGGTGAAAGTGAGGTGCAGTCCAGCACAGGCTGTGCTAGCACAAACCAGAGAAGGCATTCAGGGTGACTGAATCAGTGGTGGAAGTGGCAACTTCTCGGGTTCTCAACCAACAAGGAGATTACAAAGGCACTTTGCTGGCACTGGGGACAGTACTCTGTTGCATTGCCCATACTCAGATCTGAGTTGCAGTTCCTGGGTGAGGAGGGGCACTAGCACACCAGAGATTGTAGCTACAGTGGAGCAGGGACCCTCATCACAGTTCCAAGGGAGAAAGACTGCTTGTGGCACAAGTCAGGAGAGTAGTAAACTCTCCTCAGATCATACCACCTTGGAAATACTGAAAACTAATAGGTCCCCAAAATTAGCTCTGAAAATAGTTGCACAAAAAACCTAAAGCTTGGGACCGTGCATCTTCCACCCTGGGAGCAGAGCCCCACATTAACATAGAGCTAAGAGTCAAGATATAGGCTAGAAAGATGAACAAGCAGCAGAAAAAGATCCAGACCACAGTAAGTTACTATGGTGACAGGGAAGATCAAAATGCAAACTCAGAAAAAGACAACAAAGTCAAAACTGCTACATTCAAAGCCTTAAAGAAAAAAAAATGATTTAGTGATAGGCCTTCCAAAAAATTCCTGGAAGAACTTAAAAAATATTTTTTAAATCAAGTAAGAGAAGTAGAGGAGACATTTGGGGAAATAAATGAGAATAATACAAGAAAATCATGAAAAAAGGAGTAAAAAAATACTGAAGAAAATAACACCTTAAAAAGCAGAATAGGCCAAATGGTGAAAGAGACACAAAAAATCCAGTGTGGAGAAGGATGCCTTAAAAGGCAGAATTGGCTAAATGGAAAAAGATGTACAAAAATTCACTGAAGAAAAGAACTCCTTAAAAACTACCAAATGGAAAAGGAGCTACAAAAGTTCCCTGAAGGAAATAATTCCTCAAAAATCAGAACTGGGCAAGTGGAAACTAATGACTTTATGAGATATCAAGAAACAATCAAAATTAAAAGAATGAAAAAATAGAAGGAAATGTGAAAAACATTTTTATTGGAAAAACAGCTGACCTGGAAAATAGATCCAGGAGAGATAATTTAAAAATTATTGGACTACCTGAGAGCCATGATCAAAATAAGAGCTTAGCTCTTTCAAGAAATTATCAAGGGGGCCAGCTAGGTAGCTTAGTGGATAAAGCACCGACCCTGGATTTAGGAGGACCTGAGTTCAAATCCAGTCTCAGACACTTGACACTTACTAGCTGTGTGACCCTGGGCAAGTCACTTAACTCTCATTGCCTTGGGGAAAAAAAAAAGAAAGAAAGAAAAAAGAAAAGAAATTATTCAGGAAAACTTCCCTGATATTTACATGGTAAACTAGAAATCAGAAGAATCCACTGATCACCTCTTGAAAGAGACGCCAAAATGAAAACTCCCAGGAATATCATAGCCAAATTCCAGAGTTCCTAGGTCAAGGAGAAAATATTGCAAGCAGCTATAAAGAAGCAGTTGAAGTATTGTGAAGCAACAGTCAGGATAACACAAGATTTAGCAGCTATATATATATTAAAGGATTGGAGAGCTTGATATTCTGGAGGGCAAAGGAACTAAGATTACAACCAAGAATCACCTACCCAGAAAAACTGGGTATAATTCTTCAGGGGTGGGGAATGGATATTCAGTGAAATAGAAGACTTTCAAGCATTCCTGATGGGGACCAGAGCTGAATGAAAAATTAAACTTTCAAATACAAGACTCAAGTAAAACGCAAAAATGTGAAAACATAGGAGATTCAATAAAGTTAAACTGTTTAGGTTCCTACATGGGAAGATGATACTTATAATTCTTAAGAACTAAAGGAAAATAATAAATGCCTGGAATGCTTTCCCTCCTCCTCTCTACCTACTGACTTCCTTGGCTTCCTTTTTATCCTAACTAAAAGCTTATCTTCTACAGGAAGCATTTCCTAAGCCCTCTTCATCCTAGCATCATCCTTCTATTAATTATTTCCCTATTTTTTGCTGTATTATTTATGCATACTTATTGTTTCTCCCATGGTAACTGCTTAATCAATGTTAAATGATTGAGTTTAAGGAAGGTCTAAACCCAAAGTGTGGCTATGACAATGGAAGAAAGTGGAGAAATTTAGAGGATAGAGTAAACATAAATTGGAAAGTAATTCATAAGGGGGAAGAAAGGGTTAAAAAGTTTTGCTCTATTCTATAGGAATAGATTTTGCAATCTAGCTATCAACTCAGGACCATGATTTTTCTTATCCACTGAATGTGTACACTAGAACATATCTGTAGTGCTTCTCTGGGAGAATTTCTGTTCCTAAATCATATAAAACAACTGGTTAACACAGAATCTCAGAATTAGAAGGAACGTCAGAAACAAAAAAATCAAACACCTAGTTAATAATTCCTTCCATACACATCAGACATTTAATCATCAGGTTATTTAATCTTTCCATTAAGAAGGAAGTGCTGGAAAACACAAAGCTGCCTCTCCATAATTGTCATGATTCATGACATAATTCCCTTCAGATTTGAATATAACAACCCCCCTAAGAGAAAATAGTTCACTGGTGAGATCAGAATTCTTCACACTGTGAGCTGTAGCTACATTGCTGAAAATCAGCTATAAGAAGTGCTTCTCAGAAGCAAAATAAATGTATCTCTTATCTCAGAAGATCCTACTTCCTGTCTTTGTCTTGCTATCAGCATCTATATTGGGGAAAATCTTTAATTTCCTTCTCATTAACTGAAATCTGTTTTTAATAATCTTACTTTTTTAGGTCTATGAACAATTATTTCCAGACCCAAGGGGTCAGGGTGTGTATAGGGTAGTAGGGGGAGACTATTGATTAGGGAAATGCAAATTAAAACAACTCAAGATACCACCCCACACCTATCATATTATCTAATATGATAGAAAAGGAAAATAATAAATGTTGGAATTTTGAAAAGAAGTATTTGAAACATCCCTACAAAGAAAACTAAACATGAGCAATATTTTACTTAACATACAGATTTTCCAATACTATTGAAAAGTGCCCATTTCTATCTTATTGGTTTGATTTAGAGCAGGAAACTTGTAGAGGTTTATATAAAACAAACAAAACTCTAGAACAGAGTTTCTTTACCATTTTTGTGTATCTGGAAACCCCTCCTTAGAATAATATTTTTGAATTCACAAAATATATTATATTACAAAGGAAACCAATTATATTTAAAGATTTAATTTTTTTCTCATACATTGCTTTAAGATTCCAGGTTAAAAATCCCTGTTCTAGAAATATAGTATCTCTTTCCTGTGTGACAAATGTAGGATCTGGTCCTCATAGTGTCCTCATAATTCTAACTTGACTAACCTCTGATTTCTTATGAGTTAACATTTGGTACATGTTGCAGCATCTTACAGCTTTTATTTCTCTAGGAACAGTATTTAGTCTACCTTAAAATATCTCCTGCCAGTTATTTTGGATTCTTTAAAATCATATTTCTAAAGAAACTCTGAAGTTTCCATGAGGTGATACAGTGGAAAGGAAGACCTGACAAGTCCAGCTGCAGACATTTCCAACTATGTGACGCTGGGAAAGTCACTTAATTTGCTGTCTACCTCCCTTTCCTCACCTGTAAAATGGGGCTCATAACAGTACCCATCTCAGAGGCTTGTTGTGAGGATCAAATGAAATAATATTTGTAAATCCTGGCACATATAAATGCTTTTGTGCTTCCCTTCCAAGTCAGGTCCATATATATTGGGGTCACAGCTCAGTTTACTACTTATGTGACCTTGGACAAGAAACTGGACCATAAAATAGTTGAAGATGGTCTCTGAGGTCCTTTCCAGCACTAGACTATCTTGCAAATAATATACAATAAAGTCATGATTTTTCCCCCTTTTCTCTTTGCTCCTTCCCATTCCTAATGTCTGTAGATGTTGATGAATGTATAGAAGAAAGATGTCACCCCGCTGCCACCTGCCATAATATCCCTGGCTCCTTCTCCTGCCACTGTCAACATGGCTACCGTGGGGATGGATTTCAGTGTTCTCCTGGTAAGACATCAAGGACTGGAGGAGCTCTGAACTATTAAACTTACAGTTTCTTTTATGACATTCTAGACACTCTCCATTGATAAAGACCTGATGCCTTAGAGTGAAGATTATACAAACCCTTGCATTCTTTATATTTGTTTTATTGAATTGAAATGGTATAATTTTGTGATTTTATAGACTGCTTCCTTTATTCTCCTTAAATTAGCTTATAATTTAGCTACACTGTCAAAATCTTTAATCTATCATTTTACATTGTTATATATGATATTAAATATATCATATTATATCAAGTAAGTAGGCAACCTATCATCAAAAAAACATTTACTGTATTTCAACTATGTTCCAAGCAGTCTAAGAATACAAGGAAAAATGGAACTATCTCTGCCCTCAAGGAACTTATCAGGGTAAACAACGTGTGTGTGTGTGTGTGTGTGTGTGTATAATAAATACAAGTTAATTTGGAGGAGAAGACACTAGAAGTTGGATTCAATAGGGAGGGCTTTGTGTAAATGGTAGCATTTGTGCTGGATTTTAAGGGAATTTAAGAGGCATAAGTGAAAGAAAGACTGCATTCTAGGAAAGAGTGTAAAGACTGACTTCCTGTTGTATGTGAGGAAAAATAAGAAATTAGTCAATAAACATATATTAAGCACTAATTATGTGCTATTCACTGTGCTAAGTTCTGGGGATGCATAAAGGGACAAAAAACAGATGTTGCCCTCAAGAAGTTCACAGTATAACCAGAGAAACAACAAGCAAACAAACACAAAAAAGCTATATAGAGATGGAGGCAGCTAGGTGGTATATTGGATAGAATGTCAGGCCTGGAGTCAGTAACACCTGAGTTCACATCTGGCCTGTGTGACCCTGGGAAAGTAATTTAACTGTGTTTGCCTGAGTTTCTTCATCTATTAAATGAGCTGGAGAAGGAAATGGCAAACCACTCCAATATTGTTACCAAGAAAATCCCAAAAGGAATCATGAAGAGTTGGATATGACTGAAAAGAACTAAACAACAACAAAGAGATGATGTATCTTAATCATGAAACAGCCAGAAAGCCAGTGTCACTGGATCAGAGCATACATGGAAAAGAGTAAGATATAAGAACACTAGAAAAGTAGGAGGGGCTAGGTTATGAAGAATTTTAAATTCTAAATGGAGGATTTTGGATTTTGTCCTGGAGGAAATAGGGAGCCGTTAGAGTTACTGTATAGGGGGAATGATATGGTCAGACTTATGCTATAGGGAAATAATTTCGGAGGATGATAGCTGAGTGGAGAAAGACTTGAGGCAGGCAAACCCACCATCATGCTGATTCAGCAGTTCAGGTATGAGGTGATGAGGGCTTTCATCAGAGTGGTGACACTGTAAGAAGAGAGAAGGGGGCATATTCAAGATTAGGGGCAAAGGTGAAATCAACAAGCCCTGGCAATAGATTGTATTTGGACATTGGGAGGAGGGGAGAAGACAGTGAAAGATGACACCTATGTTGAGATCCTGATATAGATTTCTCAGTGCTACCCTAGACCCAACAAAACCCCAAATGAGTCAGACACAACTGAAAAATGGCTGAACAAATCCACTTATGCACATGCATAATGTGTATTGGAATGATTGGAATGACACCACCTGCTGGAGAGCTACTGTGGGAAAGCTCCACCATGAGGAGAAGGTGTCTGAGGGCAAGCCATGTAGTCAGTTCCTTGGTGTCAGGAAGTGATGACTGTCTATCAAAGTTACCAACCAATCAACTTGAGGAACCTCCCATTTCTGGGAGGAGGACACAAAGTAGGAAGCGGACGCTGGCAGAGGGGTTGTTCCTCTTTTTGTTCCTGACCTCGCTGTGGCGGGTTGGATGATGGGTCTCTTAGAAATAGTTAGATTTTTACCTTTCTCTCTTATCCTAATGCTCTTTAATAAATACTTAAACACTTAAATACTCTTGCTAAAGCTTATAATTTATTGGCGACTACTCATTAGAGTTTATATAGTATAGCTGGAATTTTAGCCCTTATAGTATATATATAAATATAATACATATTTGTACATATCGAATGTGTATTGTGTATGTATATACATGATATATAATACCCTATTCCTCACCCTATTACTCAATTCCTTACTATCTCATTCTCATCCCTGTCAATTCTTCCACCCCAAAGTGTCGCTCTAACTCCATTCAGCCCTTCCACTGTGCCTATAGGCACCAAACTTCTCTTCATCTTAAATATATTCCTTTCCTACTCCTTCCATTTTTTAGTTCTGATTGAAAACTTCCTTCTCCCTGATGAAAAAGCATCCCTGGACATTCTTTCCAATACTGGCTGCACCTTCAACCATTCTCCTTGGCTTATTAGTCAAGGCAAGAGTCCTCCCTATTCCCCTATCACTAAGTAAGCCCTCTTCCTTTGAGATCCAAGCTATTAATATTTACAGTCAAAATATTGGTGGCTGTTGTCAGCAGACCCTGAGGTTATATTCCCCATCCTTCCTCAATGAGTTTGGTAACTGAATTACAATTTTTTTCTCCTCCCCAACTTCTTCCTTCCTACTAGGTGACTTCAACAAACATATTGATTCTCCTTCAAATACCCTAATTACTCAATTTCTCAACCTACTAACCACTCATGAGCATCTCACCTCAGCTATACACAAAGATGGTTATTTCCTTAATCTTGTCATTTCTCACAAATGTTCAAGAATTCTGAAATCCCCTTATCAGACCATAATCTATTGGCTTTTCATCTGTCCTTCTGCCTTTTCTGACATATCTTCATCCATATCATGACCTCTAATCCCTTGACAGCTCAATTCTTTCCCAGTATATATCTCCTTTTTTTTTTTATAACTTTTTTTTTTAACAGGGCAATGAGGGTTAAGTGACTTGCCCAGGGTCACACAGCTAGTGTCAAGTGTCTGAGGCCGGATTTGAAGTCAGGTACTCCTGAATCCAAGGCCAGTGCTTTATCCACTGAGCCACCTAGCTGCCCCTATATCTCCTTTTCAATAGCCACTCTGTCCTTTTATTCCCATCTTGATTCCTTGGTGAATCAGTACAACAGTGATATCCTACCTTGAATCTCTAACCCTCTTATCACATCACCAGTTATGCCCACCTGAATTCAGACTTGGATCACTCTAACAATTTGTCACCTTTTTTTCTACACACATGCTGCTAAATAAAGGTGGAGAAAATAAAACAACTGTTAGGACTGGGAACACTACAAATTTATGTTACATAATATCAACTGGATCCTCATAACTACAAGTCAATTCTACCATAACTCCCTTATCAACTCACTATCCCATTCTTCACAGTGTCTATTGCCATCCCTCCCCAGACCTCCCCTCCCCCCACTCTCAGCTGAGAACATTGCCTCATGCTTTACAATAAAAAAAAAAATGAGTCTATTCACCTTGAATTCCCTTTTCTTCATCTCCTATTACTCAAGTGCCTTCTGCTTCACTTTTGTCTCACATGATGAAGTGGCCTTAGTTCTTAATCCTTAATCTCTTTAGGTTTTCAGGCTTGGTTTTCTTCCTACCTACCTTCTCTATTTCCTTTACTGACTCCTCCAAATCTACCCTAACTGTAGGTGTCTCTCTCAAGTTCTGACCTGAGCCTTCTCTTTTCCCTTTCCTCTTTTTCTCTTCATACTACTTCACTTAGTGGGGTAGCTAGATGGTACAGTGGATAAAGTGCTGACCCTGGAGTCAAGAAGACCTGAATTGAAATCTCACCAGACACTTACTAGTTGTATGACCCCAAGTCATTTAACCCCAATTGACTCAAAACATCCAGGGCACTCTCTAGTCATCCAGATAGGCAGGCAGACAGACAGACAGACAGATATCAGGACTAGAGACATGTATGTATGTGTGTGTATGTATCTTGCAACTAGACCCAGATGTCTCTGGAAGAGAGATGAGGTTGGTGACCTCCTTTAAATCCAATTCAGTGCAAGTCATGACATCACACCGATGTCATGGTCCTCTTCAAGAACGAAAGACAAAAAACAACAACACCTTCACTTAGTGATCTAATCAGCTCTTATGGATTTAACTACCACGTCTATACTTAGGATTCTCAAATCCATGGTTCCTGCCCCAATCTTTCTGCTGATGACCTCCAATCTTATTTCTTGAACTGCCTTTCAGACATCTTGCACTGGATGCCCAGTAGACATCTTGAACTAAACATGTCCAAAACAGAACTCATCTATATTTTCTATTTCTGTAGAAGGGAACACCAAACTCACAGTCCCTCAGGCTTATAACCTAGGAGTCTTCCTAGATTCCTCATTCACTCACACCCCCCACCATATCCAAGCTGTTACCAAAGGCTGTTGATTTCACCTTTGCTATATCTCTTGAGTACACTTCCTTCTCTCCTCTGACTCTATCACCATGCTAGTTCAGGCCCTCATCACCTTGATTATTGTAGAAGTTTGCTGGTGGATCTGCCTGTCTCAAGTCTTTTCCCATTCCAATCCGTCCTCCATTCAGTCACTAAAGTGACTTCCCAAAAGGCAAGTCTAATCATTTCATATCCCCACTCCCACCCAACAAACTCCACTTGGCTTCCTATCACCTCCAGGATCAAATACAAAATTCTTTGTTTGGCATTTGAAGTCCTTCATAACTTAGCTTCCTCCTACCTTTCCAGTCTTTTTATGCTTTACTCCCTGACAAGTGTTCTTTGATCTAGTGACACTGGTCACAAACAAGACACTATTTCTTGGCTCCAGGAATTCTCTCTGGCTATGCCTGGAATGTTCTCCCTCTTCTGTTCCAACCACTGAACTCCTTTCCCTCCTTTAAATTCCAACTAAAGTCTTACCCTCTACAGGAAACCTTTCCCAATCCCTCCTAATTCCATCTCTTAATTACTTCTTATTTATCCTATATATTGCTTTGTATATATCAATTTGCATATTCTCCCCATTAGATTGTAAGATTCTTGAAGGGAAGGATTGTTTTTTATCAATTTTTGTATTCCCAGTGCTTAGCACAGTGCTTGACACATAGTAGGTGCTTGATAAATGTTTATTTATTGGCATATGTATCTATGCATATATTTTATATATTGTAAAATATAAAGTATAAACTTATGTTGTTATGTTATAACATAACATATACATATATGTATAAATTTGTATTTATACATGTACTATTTTCATGTATAAATAGCCTACTTGGTATTGTAATTATTTCTGTATATAGTATATAGTAAGGTCCATGAAGGCAAAAACCATGTCTAATTTAATCTTTTTATCACCCCAGAACCTAGAACAATGTTACATATATTGCAAGGATACATGTTACTGAATTTAATTACATTATTAAACAATTTTAATAATTATTTATTGTTAATTTATTCTTATATTTGAATTTAATTAATTAAAATTAAAATTAATTAAGCCTTTCAAATCAGATTGAATTCATTTCCTGAGTGAAAATCTATATTGATGCATCATCAAATAGATAAATCTGGAGGGGAAGAGTGACTGGATTGTGCCTGAGTGGAGAGATTTTGGGGAAAAGAATAAGAATCCTGTGGATCTGTATCTCTTTCAGCCTCAGAGTTCTTCTTAGGAAAATTCCTTTATCCTGGTTTGAGCATGTATCCCTTTTTGTTTGCTTATCATTGAGCCCCAATAACAAATACTTGAGGAAAAATAGTGAACATGGTTATCTTTTACTTCATGTTGAAATGGTGCTTTCTGTGGTAACTTTGGAAGCTCTTATAGTGAACTCTGGCCCAGGAATGAGGATTTGGCACCTAATTTTCTTTGTTAATTGAATATTTGGAAGATATGAGTGGAACTTGGGTTCAGGAGCATGTGCACTGAATTCTATACTTGGCCCTCAGTAAAAGACTTTTCTTTCTTACTTTAGAACCTACACAAGGACCACAAACAGTTTGTGAGCGCTGGAGGGAAAGTCTTCTGGAGCACTACAATGGCAGACCTCGGGAAGACCAGTATATTCCACAGTGTGATGAGTTTGGCCATTTTAACCCTTTGCAGTGTCATGGAAACAGCAACTATTGTTGGTGTGTGGATAAGGATGGCAGAGAGATTGAAGGAACTAGGTCACAGCCAGGCATCACTCCTGCATGTAAGAACCACCTAAGGATTCACTGTATGGCACATTGGGTTGGAAATATGAGGAAAAGCCATGATACTGATTAAACATTTTACTGAGTCCTAGGCTAGTTGTTCTCCAGGGAAAGAAAGTGCCTTAGATGAAGGGATAGCAGGAAAGGAAAAGGAAAAATCAATAAATTTGAGATAATAATTTATAATCTAGTCCACAGAATATTCAGGTAAACATTTGAGAGGCAAGTTGACAAAGTGAATCAGAGTCAGAAACACCCGCCTCTAATAGATACTGATTGTATGACTGAGCATGGATAAGTAAATCCCTTAAACTCTCAATTTTCCAGGAAATTCTCTAAAGCTATAAGATGCAACATAATTCTGATTTGCACTGGCAGGGAGAATTTCCTTACTGAGATTTCCTATACCAATAAAATCACAAGTCCAGACCCCACCTCTTCACACACCCCCATCCCCTGCCAAGATAAAATAAGATTTAATGTTTGTTTTCATTTTTAGTTTTTGTGATCAGAACATCTGGGATTTATGAAACCACATCGTCCTTTCCATTACCATTATTTTCTCCCTTTTCTCTTTGTCTCCCCAAGTAGCTCATGAAAAAAAATCTGCCTATCAAACTGGGCACCAAAACCCAAAGCTTATTTTTTTATTGTAAGATATTTTACATCTTTGTTTTCCTTCATATGAATAACAGGCAGATTTCCATAACATATTTTTTTTAAATCTCCTAGAAATCCAAATTTCATTTATTTAGTTAATAAACATTTTTATTTAAAGTTTTGAGTTTCAAATTTTATCCCTCCTTCCCTCCTTCCCCTCCCCCTCCCCCTCCCTAAAGTGGTAAGGAATCAGATATAGGTTATACTTGTGCAATTATGTAAAACATTCCTGTATTCCTTGTATAAGAAAACTTGAATAAAAGAAAAAATGAAATTATCAATATCAGTTTGTTCTTTGGAGGTGGATAGTATGCTTTATCATTAATCCTTTGGGACCAAATTTTATTTAAAAGAACATCTGGAGCACATCTGTTGGGTAAGGAGTCTTAGATTTTAGAGACTGTGATCTAGGGGAAACCGAATTCAACTAACTTTTCTTTTTCTTTGTCTCTTCTTTCTTCCTCCTATGGCAGGTATACCGAGCATTGCTCCGCCCACCATTCTGCCATCCCCACGTCCTGATGTGATACCACCATCTGTGGGCACATTCCTGCTCTATGCCCAGGGCCAACAGATTGGCTATCTGCCTCTCAATGGAACCAGGCTACAAAAAGAAACAGCCAAGACACTACTATCACTGCATGTAAAGTATATTCTTCAGGAGATACTTTTCTACTAGTATGCATAGCTTCTCTGCAGGCTTAAAGCCATGATGTGTTAAAAGTATTTTGTCCTGGCCCCCTTATGCAGAAGGAAAGGAAGTATAGGTTCCCTCTCATCCATACATGATGAAATTATTTCTGACGTGATATCACCCTAATTTTACCAAAGATAATTCTTCAGAGTTTTCAGGTGTAGAAAGAAGGACTTTAAAGGATTTAGGGTGAAAAATACTATCCACCTTCAGAGAAAGAATATGGTATGTCCCACTCAACATGAAGAAACCCAAATAGGAAATTGCAAAACACTACTAAAGCCATATAAGGGAAAGTGGGGTGCCTTATTAAGGAATCTCTCTGCAAAGATATCCTGGAAATTTACATGACAGACTCACCACCCACTTATTTTTACAACTTACTTGAAAAAACCCAAATCTAGGATCAATAGGAGCACTGTAGTTATCACCTTTCTGTTGCTTTGTTTTATCATCTTCACATCTCTAGTACCTATTCTAGGTCCTTTATTGGACAAGGAGTTTGTGTTAAACTTCTTATTACTGAAAAAGAGAGGAAACTAAACCTTCTTTGCTGGGGATGTTTTCTGATGCTGGTTCTATTTGGTTAAACTTTAGTTTAGGGTCAGGGAGAGCAGGGATTTAAGATTAGAAAATAATTATCACTACTAGTGCAGATTCTAGTATCTTAACAAGATTTCTCTAAAGAAAAAAAGTTGTAATTGCAGAAATTATTTTTATATACAGAAGAAGTCCGCTTATTTTAGTCAACTGCATTTAGTTGACTGAATTTCTGGGAATGTCTCTGAGAGGATAAGAAAAGTGAGGGAAAATTTTTTAACATGGAATTTGTAAGCACATCTTGAGAAATATGTACTTGAAGCATTCCTTCCTTAGAAATCTTAAAATTGGGGCAGCTAGGTGGCACAGTGGATAGAGCACAGGCCTTGGATTCAGGAGGTCCTGAGTTCAAATCTGGCCTTCGGCACCCAACACTTACTAGCTGTCTGACCCTGGGCAAGTCACTTAACTCCAATTGCCTCAACAAAAAAGAAAGAAAGAAAGAAAGAAAGAAAGAAAGAAAGAAAGAAAGAAAGAAAGAAAGAAAGAAAGAAAGAAAGAAAGAAAGAAATCTTAAAATTACTATGAAAATAGGTTTCAGTCTTGCAAATCATTCTCTTGGTTAACTATCTGGATTTAGATTCCTTGGACAATAGGCATTTAGGAGATTTTATTTTTATTTTTGTTTAAAGCTACAGTTGATCCCAAAGTCTCAGTACAAATTCAGGCAGTCCTGCAACTAACAAAGCTTGAACAGTTATTTTGTTGTTATTGTTCACTTAAATAAATCATATCCAAGGTTTGTTATGAAGGTAGAATTGACAGGTCTTGGCAAATTATTAAATGAAGAAGGGGAATGAGGAGAGAGAGAGAGATAAAATGAGATGAAGGTGATATTCAGTTTTCAAGCCTGGGTGACTGGATGACATCATAGCCTATGATACCCTCAATAACAATGATGATGATGATGATGATGATGAATTTCAAAAGAAGGTAGAATTTAGGGAGAAAGAGAATAAATTTAGTTTATATTGTTTAAAATGTCTATGGGACATACATTTTGTGATATTTAATAGGCAGTTAGAGACACAAGAGACTAGCAAAGATGTTAGGAATAGATGAATGGACCTGGGAATCATCTGCATATAAGATAATTGAATGCATGGCAGATCACCAAGGGAAATAGTATAGAGGGAGAAGAGAAGAGAGCCCAGGACAGAACTTTGAGGAACACCTGTGCAGATATGATCTGGATGGAGATCCAGTAAAACAAAACAAAACTGAGAAGCATCAGATAAGTAGGAGGAGAACCAGGAGAAGTCAATGTCACAAAAACCTAGAGATAAGAGCATAACTGGGAAAAAAGAGTGGTGAACAGTGTCAAAAGCTGTAGAGAGAATGTGTTATGAGAAAGGGCCATTTTATTTGTCATTTAAGAGATCATTGGGAACTTAAGAGAGAGACATTTCAATTGAAATTGTTCATTGTTGATGCCCTTTTCAAAGTTTAGCCACAAAAAAGGAGAAAAAATAAGGGGCAATGGTTATGGTGATGAAAGATCAGTGGATCAAAGGAAGGATTTTTGAGGATGGACAAGACATGAAAATGTTTGTAGATAGCAAAGAAGCTAGTTCAAAATTATCTAGACCTAATTCCAGAGCAGCTCACAGCTGAAACAACAGAAAATATCATAAAGCCTGGAGGCTTTCTGTAAGGGGTTTTAGTAAGTAAAGGGTTGTATACAATTTAACATCCATCAGGCAGAGCTGACTTGGGCTATTTCTCAGGTAATAAAATACAATTGTGCCACTGGTCCTAGAAGGCAAAATGAAGAACAATTAAGGTAAGCTTTAAAGCAGATTTGGGTTTTAGGTAAAGAAAAACTTTCCTAACCATATAGAGCTATCCAAAAGTAGAATGGGCTACCTCATGAAATAGTGTGTTCTGTTTCACTGAAGGTCTTCAAACAAAGGCTATATTGTTGGGGTGTTAGAGATTCTGTGATTCTATGACCACAGGGCAGAGCAGCACTGTTTGAGTAAAATGAATAAAAATTTTCAGCTAAAAATGAATAAAAGCAAACACATAATTCCTAATTATTTTTCTTCTGTTTTGTTTTTCAAAGGGTTCTATTGTTGTAGGGATAGACTATGATTGCCAGGAGAAAATGGTGTACTGGACAGATGTTGCTGGGAGGGTAATCAGCCGGGCCAGTCTCGAATTAGGCAATGAGCCCGAAATTGTCATCAGTTCAGGTAAATAGTGGTGGCAATTAGCACAAAACAACATTTCAAATTTGATTTCCCATTATTTTCAGGTTATTTGACTATTTTGTGCCTGTCTTCCTATTTCCTCTCTCATAGTTAACACCATCTAACATCGAACAACAATGGTTGAATTGTACATGTCTATAAAGTTGCCCAAAATGCAAGCCCTTTTCTAATAATCATGATCTAACATGTGCCACACGAGGGTTAGGAAGGTCCTTTGAGTATCAGCAAAGTAATCACTAAAGTAATAATGGTAATCCAGATTTTGGTGGTGGTTGTTAATTCTTGTTTACACTGGAATCCTCAATGCTTCCTTATTGTGCCTATGATCCTGTGACTTCTAATGTAAAAGAAAAACATTTTGAGGAGAATCAGGGGGTAAAGCACTGAGGAAAAAATGACCATGAAACAATTTTGTCACTATAATTGGCCTTGGTCATTTTCATGTTTACATTTTAAAAATTTTATCAGAGAGGATTAGGAAAACTGTGACAGGTCAACTTATTTAAACATATTCAGTGTTTCTTCAGTAATCAATTAATAATCAATGAGAATTTAATAAGTACTGGTACTATATACCAGACCCTATGCTGGGCTCTGATATGAAGGCAAAAATTAAATGATAGCTGATACTTACACGGTTTATTCTAATCTACATATAGTTTCATTTGATCCTCACAACTATCTTGCAGAACCATTTTCTGGATGAGGAAACCTGAAGCTCAGAAAGATTGTAACTTTCCCAATAGCATTGATCTACTGAGCATCTGAAGAAGGATTCTAACCCAGTATTCCTGATGCCAAGACATTATGCCATGCTGATCCTTTATTCTGTCAATTATCTCTGCCCCTCTGCTCCTCCAGATTTCTTCTATTAGTTTGGGTCTTGGGATTTTAACCATATTAGGATTCTTATTTGTAGTTGAAACATAGAAGGGATTCTCTGTGCTTCAAGTTCATTAACTATCCTAGTGTTTAAGATGTACCTTTGCTTCCTTTCTAGGACTGATGAGCCCAGAAGGACTTGCCATTGACTATTTCCATAGGACCATGTTCTGGACAGATAGCGGCCTTGATAAAATAGAGAGTGCCAAGTTGGATGGCTCAGAGCGCAAAGTTCTCTTTGACACTGATCTGGTGAATCCCCGAGCCATCACTGTGGATCCAATTAAAGGGTCAGTTTGATATTTTCTTAGTCTTCTCTATTGCTAAAGGACAATGTATTTATAAACACTTGAATCATAAACATAGTGTGAAAAGGGGAAGAGCAATAATTACAATGCACATTTCCATAGTTTTAAGCTTTTCATTCTTTTCATTCTGAACTATGTCTGCTTGATTTACTTCATACAAATATTATTCTACAGATGATAAAACTGATGACTTGTCCATGGTCATATAGTTTTTTCATGGCAGAAACAGGATTTGAACCCCAGTGTTTCTTCTAACCTTTTTTAGTTGAAAAAATACATTGCCAAGACCACATAAGAATTTGCCTCCATTAAATATACTCTGAATGTGTGTATGTGTGTGTTAATTCGTTGCCACTCAGTGGTGACTCAACTTAAAATCTTTTCCATTTTTTTTAGGTAAGATCAATTCACACATGAAAGTTTAAAAATTAGGGGGCAGCTAGGTGGCACACAGTAGATAGAGCACGGGCCCTGGATTCAGGAGGACCTGAGTTCAAATACAGACTCAGACACATGACACTTACTAGCTGTGTGACCCTGGGCAAGTCACTTAACCCTCATAGCCTTGTTAAAAAAAAGTTTAAAAATTAGTTTTCCAGTGATTTTTAGACTAGACAGGATATTTAACTCACTGAAGAAAATTGGTATACAGATCCTAATTCTGACACTTATAACCTATGTGACTTTGCATCACTTTGAGGCTCAGTTTCCCCACCTATAAAATAAGAGGGTTGGACTAGGTTGCCCCTTATATCTCTAGATATAAGATCCTATGATATATGGTCATAATAATTCTGTAAAACTTTTGCATTATTTAAATGATACTCCTACCAAACCAGGCTGGCTGGGTCCCACTAGTCCAGTGGAAATTTTAATATATACACTGTGTCCTGGTATCAAATCATGTAAGGAGAAGTCCAAGGGGCTAGCCTGTAGTGCTGCTCCTGCTTCATGGAGTTCACATAGTCTGGCATCTAAGTCCTGTATATAGGAAGCAACAGAGGTATCTTCCCCCCACCAATGATGTATATACTGGGGAAAAAGGTTTTGCTTGGATGGGAGGATGGCCAAAAAGCATCTCATAAGGTGATATATGTAGTTCTCCTCTTGGCCTGTTGAACAAATAGAACAGTGCCAAGGGTAGAACATCAGGCCACTTCAAGTGAGTTTCAGTGCACAATTTGCCAATCATGCTCTTAAGCTCTTTATTCATACTTTCTACCTGGGCTGATCTTTGTGGGTGGTAGAGTGTATGGAATTTTAGAGTTACTCCCTAGAAAGAGTAGATTTGGGATAGAACAGATTTAGTAAAATGTGTGCCTTGTCAGGATCAATGCGGGCGGGTGGACCAAATCAAGGAACAATCTCTTTAAGGGGGGTTTTGGCAACAAAGGCAGCTGTGGCTTGGGGGCTGGGTGAGTTGATCAACTACAACAAGACAAAACTTATAACTCCCTGCCTTAGGCATTGTAGATGCTCAAAAGGTATATATGCTAGAGGACACCCTCCATAAGCTTTAGCCCTGAAGGCATGTTGATTATAAGTCTGACAAACTAAACAACAGGCACAAACCCTAGAGGCCACATTACAATTCCTTGTGTACCAAAATGACCTTTTCTGTGAATAGATAGGCATATCTGATGGTAGAAGCTCCAGGGGGAGAAGCGGCTTCCCCTCTGGAGTCACCCAGACCCCATCGACTTCTTTAGCCTTGAATTTCTTTTTCCACTTCTCTACTTCAGACTTATCATAAGTAAGAGAAATGGAAACATCATCAGAAGAAGAAAGATTAAATACATATTCAAGGGCTTCCAAAGCAGCAAACTTAGCAGCAGTATCAGCTTGTTCATTCCCTTTTGAAACAGGGTTGCCTTTTCTGGTATGAGCAGGACAATGAACAATAGCTAAGGCAGATGGGAGTTTTAAGGCAGATAGGAGATCTTTAATAAATTCTCCATTAGCAGTAGCTTTGCCAGCAGAGGTTAAAAATCCGCTTTGCATCCAAAGCATGCCTACAGCATGGCAGACTCTAAATACATATCTAGAATCAATATAGATAGTAGCACTTTTTCCTCTGACTAGAGAACAGACTTGTGTGAAAGCCACAAGTTTAGCAGCCTGTGCACTAAGATGTGAAGACAGAGAAGCTGCCCAGATAGTATCATAATCAGAAACTACAGCAGCCCCAGTATAACAGGTACCCTCACATAAAAGATGAACCATCAGTATAGACAATAAAATCAGGGTTCTCTAAGGGTGTGTCAAAAAGATCATCAGGAGGTTTCTCAGCTATGTCATGTGCAGTCATGCAAAGGCTCCCCTGAGAGTGGCAGGTCAGGGAGCAGTGTTGTTGGGTTAAGGATTGTACAGTGCTTTAAAGTGATTCTCTCATTTCCTAGCAGGGTTACTTCAAATCTAATGAGCCTTTGATCTGAAAAAACCTGTGTCCTATGATGGAGTAAGAGAGCCTTAACTTCATGAGGGCATTGCGCAACTAGAGGGTTACCTAAGACCAGATCAGAGGCTTTTTCTACCAAAAGAGCAGTAGCCGCAACTGCCCTAAGGCAAGGTGGCACTCCAGCAGCTACAGAATCAAGTTGGGTAGAATAATAAGCTATTGGGTGCTAGACAGGTCCTAATTTTTGAGTCAGGACCCCAGAAGCTACTCCACATGCACAAAAAGAATAAAAGATTTACTCTAGTCTGGGAGTCCTAGTGCAGGTGCTGATAACAAGGCCCGTTTTAATTCTGTTATAGCTGAAAGATGTTGGGAATACAGCTGTAAAGGTTCTGGGACAGAATTTTTGGTTAGAGATGTAAAAGGCTTAGTAATTTCACCAAAAGAGGGTATCCATTGTCTACAATATCCAGCTGCTCCCAGAAAAGCCCTTAGCTGCTTCTTAGTAGAGGGAGCAGAGAGTTGTTGAATAGTCTGGATGCACTTAGGAGAGATGGATCAAGTGCCAGCAGACAAAACAAAACCCAAATATTCCACCCGAGGTAGACACCATTGTACTTTAGACTTAGAGACCTTATGGCCTCGTTTGTGCAACTCTAGTAACAAATGTCGTCTGTTTTCCTGGAAAATCTCAGCATTAGGTGCAGCCAGGAGTAAGTCACCTACATATTGGACTAATATGGAACCTTTAGGTTTGTCAAAGTCTCAATTATAGGAGAAATTCCCTCAATGGCTTCTCTAGGTAAGGGATATTGTGGAATGGATGGTGGTGGGCCATCTTTGGTCTTAATGGTAACAGGCACAGCAGATTTAAGGAGACCTACATCAGCAGAGAAGGAAGCCCATAGGGTCTCAGGAATATCAGAAGGGATTTCAATTGTATCCCCTACTTTTTCCTGAGTGTCTGAGATCAAAAGTGGTAATAAATGGACAGTATCTTCTGGCAATTCCAGGGAAATGCCACCATCTGGAGAACAATATATGGTTGTTCTAAGTTTACAAAGAAGGTCAAGACCTAATAGGTTTGCAGGAGAGTCTGGCATAAGTAGAAATGAATGTTCTACTGTTAATGGGCCCAGATTCACTATTCGAGGGGTTAATTTTGCAACTTATTGTGCTTTTCCTGAAACGCCAACTACATTTAGAGATCCAATAGATGTACATTCAGGGTCAGGTTTGCTCACTAGGACTGATCTTGAGGCTCCTGTATCTAACAAATAATCATAATAAGTATCTCCAACCCTAAGGGTTATGGGGAGTTCATGATTTTGGGGGGGTGAATGGACCTCTTGTGCCAACAAGAGGGCTAAAAATTTCAAGGTCTGGAAAGATAAAGTCTTCAGATTTTACTGTCCTGTCCCCTCCCCTGCACCATCAGTCCTCTATATCTCTCTGATCTGTATCCCTTTGAGAGGGTCTGTAACTGTTCTCATTTTGCTCCTTTACATCTCTCTGAAAAGACCTATAACTGTTTTGACCATGTTTGGTACCATGGATTCAAATTTTCTATTCTCCTGAGTATTTCTGTTGTACAGGCCCGAATTCTGCATTCATGGGCAACTAGGTGGTGCAGTGGATAAAGCACCGACCCTGGATTCAGGAAGACCTGAGTTCAAATCCAGCCTTAGACACTTGACACTTACTAACTGTGTGACCCTGGGCAAGTCATTTAACTTGCATTGCCCCACAAAAAATAAAATAAAATAAAATAAAATTTTGCTTTCATAATTCTTATTCCTTTTTTAAACTATCAAGGAACATCCTGCTCTGGTTCCATGTGATCTTGGGAATCCTCAATTTCTTTCTTTCTTTCTTTCATTCATTTTTTTGTTTATTTGTTTATTTTTGGCAGGGCAATGAGGGTTAAGTGACTTGCCCAGGGCTACACAGCTAGTAAGTGTCAAGTGTCTGAGGTCAGATTTGAACTCAGGTCCTCCTGAATCCAGGACCATTGCTTTACCCACTGCACCACCTAGCTGCTCCCAAATCCTCAATTTCTTATTCCTTATCAACTATCGATTGTTGTAATATCGTAGATGTCTGTACTTTAGTTGCTCTTTAAAGAGTTTTCTTCCTCCTGAGGTTTTTGGTAATTTTAATATTTTTCACTCATATTCCCCTATTGCTCACTTTTGACTAATTACCCTTTTAGTGGCAGTGGTTGGATGTCAAAGCTATCTCAACCTCCTCCCTCATCTCCAAGCTTCCTTGACTTCTTTCAGGTTTCAGCTCCCTATTACATATGGGATCAAATACAGATTCCTCTTACTGCTATTTAAAGTCCTTTACAGCCTGACTCCAACCTGTATTTTTAGGTTTTCTAGCTATTACTCTACTAAACTTGTTTTCTTGCCCATCCCTACACGACATTTCATTTGCTCTATTCATGCCTTTACCCAAGTTGTTCTCCATGCCCATCTCTTCTGTATTCTGCCTCTTAGAATCCCTAGTTTCCCCCAAAGCTAGCTCACATGTCATATTCCACTTTTTCTGATCCCCCTAGCTGCTAGCCCCTCTGTTTCCTAAATTATCTTTTATTTTATATAAATACACATTTTAAATGCATATATAGATTTTCTGATAAAATATAATCTTTTTAAATGCAAGGACTATTTTCATTTTTGCCTTTGTGCTTGACATATAGTAGACAATATAATAAATGCTTATTGAAAATGATTTACAGGGCATTTAGGTGGCAAAGTGGATAGAGCACTGGCTCTGGAGTCAGGAGGACCTGAGTTCAAATCCAGCCTCAGACACTTAACACTTACTATCTGTGTGACTCTGGGGCACTTAACCCCAATTGCCTCACCAAAAAAAAAAAAAAAAAAAAGGAAATGATTTACTTTCATGCAAGATCCACATAAAAACATTGATTCAATGGAATGCTTTCTTGAAATATGTAAACATAAAGAGTAATAGGTGAAGTTCTAGTCAGTTTTCTTGTAATATTTTTGACATGTTAGATTCTTCTGGAAAATTTAGAAGGGAAGTAGAGATTCCTCAACTTGAAAAATGAGGGGGGACAGCTAGGTGGCGCAGTGGATTCTGCTGGTCCTGGATTCAGGAGGACCTGAGTTCAAATCCAGACTCAGACACTTGACACTTACTAGCTGTGTGACCCTGGGCAAGTCACTTAATCCCCATTGCCCAGCAAAAAAAAAAAAAAGAAAAATGAGGGAATTGGATGAGTTTTTTATTGTCTCTTCCAAGTCTTCCATTCTAGGAATATCTGTGAATTAATCACAAAGAAGCTTTTAATGAAAACAAACACATAGATACAACATGGTACCTTCCTTGTTAGTCTTTAATTAGAAATTACTACTTAATCTTTCCAAAGTTTCCTACCCTATTCCATCCCAGATATGAATATAATATTTCTTTTGAACTCATTCAAAAGCTTCTAGTTTGTGTCAAAAGCTATTCTAGTCCAAGTTTACATATATTTTATAGCTTTGTACACATATTTTATGTATCATAATCCCCTGATTAGGCAGCCAGAAGTTTTTTTTTTAAATAAACATTTAAAGTTTTGAGTTCCAAATTTTATCCCTCCTTCCCTCCCTTCCTTCTCTCCTTCCCTGAGGTGGCAAGCATCAGATATATGTTATACATGTGCAGTTATGTAAAACATTACCATATTAGTCATTTTGTATAAGAAAACTTGAATAAAAGAAAAAAATGAAAGAGTAAAAAATAGCATGCTTCAGTCTGTGTTCAATCAATATCAGTTCTTTCTTTGGAGTTGGATAGTATGTTTCATCATTAGTCCTTTGGGATTGTCTTGGATCATTGTATTACTGAGATTAGTTGTCATTCACAGTTCTTCATCAACAATATTGCTGTTCAAATCCAGCCTCAGACACTTAACACTTACTAGCTGTGTGACCCTGGGCAAGTCACTTAACCCCAATATAAATAAACAAAACCCAATATCGCTGTTGCTGTGCACACCGTTCTGGACAGTCAGGGGTTTTAATTACCCCAATAAAAACATTTCATATTATAATCTTCCTTTCTCTTCCTGTAGTGCTGTCCTCTCACTATTAATTTTTTTTTAGTAGTTAGCATAAGGAATAAGTTGCTAAGCATCTCTCCTGTCAAGTTCCTAAATCCTACCTTACTATCCATAGAGCAGAAGAAGAAAATAGAGAATAGTTCATTTTACAGCTTGATGTCTTTCCTTTTCCTTCCTTCCTTCCTTCCTTCCTTGCCTTTATATCATCTCTTGCATATTCCCCCTTCTTTCCTCTGACACTTCCACCACTCTGGTCCAGGCTTTTGTCTCCTCATGCCTAGACCATTGAAACAATCTACCTGCCACAAATTTTCCCCACTCCAGTCCATCCTCCACTCAGCTGTCAAAGTGATTTTCCTAGTGTAAGTCTGACCAAGTCTACATGTCATCCCTGGCCCCCCTCCCCATATAAATTCCAGTGATTCCCCTATCACCTCCAGGATCAAATATAACATCTTCTGGTATTCAGTGTTTCATAACCTAGTTCCTCCCTACTTTTCCACTCATCTTATGCCTTGCATCCCATATACCCCCACCACACTATCCTTCTTTGCTGTTTCTTGAAGAAGACACATCTCACATTTTTATTGGCTTTCTGCCATGATTTTCCAGTCATGTTCTGGTTAAAGTTCTGATTCTTCAAGTTCAGATAAAATCTGAATTTCTACAGGAAACTTTCCCTGATCCCCCTCAATTCTAGTGCCTTCTCTATTGATTAGGTCTGATATATCCTGTATATATTGTTTGTACATAGTTATTTGTATGTTATAACCCCCATTGTCTTTCTTTGTATCCCTAGCAATTAGCACAGTGCCTGATACATAGCTGTTTATTGAATCAGTTAGTTTGATTTTCACTTTCTCCTAATAAGTCTTCAAATCTGCTTTATTAACTCTAAGCTTCTTTGCCTTCCATTTTGATTAATACCTAATTTTGCTATCAGTGCTTAATTTTATTCACTTTCCTATGCCACTAACCCATAAATTTGAGTTTATACGTCCTGTTAAAGGGACCAGATTTTATTCCAGTCACCAACCCATTTTTGAGTAATAAATTTGAAAACAAAAATTTTTTAAACTATAATTAAAGCACTATTGCTATCATATAGTTTGACCTTAAAACATTACTTGTGGGCGGCTAGGTGGCGCAGTGGATAAAGCAACAGCCCTGGATTCAATTCAAATCCGGCCTCAGACACTTGACACTTACTAGCAGTGTGACCCTGGGCAAGTCATTTAACCCCCATTGCCCCGCAAAAAAAAAAAATTAATAAATAAATAAAACATGTATAAAGTATGTTAGGCATACTTTTGTGTGCTTGGGCACTTTGTAAAGGTTCAAATAGAATTTCTCTAATGAAGGAAAGCCCTGCTCCAAAGGTCTGGAACTTTACAAACTAATAAGCATATACATTCTTGTCCACCACATCTCATGGAGCTATTAGAGTACTGAGTATCAGAAATAAAGGAATGATAAACCAAAATAAGGACCAAATAGTACTTAGGGTAAGCAACAAATGTCTCCTTCCTTTTCTGGTCCTTCATGGGTTTCTATAGCTATTGTATTCTTGGCCCTTGAAATAATAAAAAGTAGAATAGAGATTTGATTAGAGACTTGGGGCAGAGTAATGGAGCTTTGATATATTTTTCCTTGTGTGCTCACAGTTCATTTAGGGACCGTTATAGGGGAATATACCTGAGTGATGTGAATAATATTTTAAAAATAAATTAAATCATCCACAGCAACCTGTACTGGACTGACTGGAATAGAGAAGGACCTAAAATTGAAACCTCTTCTATAGATGGAACAAATAGAAGAATTTTGGTGAATAAAGACATTGGACTACCTAATGGTTTAACCTTTGACCCCTTCTCTAAACTGATTTGCTGGGCAGATGCAGGTAATTTCATTTACTACAGACGACATGCAAATACCAAACCTTTGACTGCAGTGTATGTGTGCCAGATTTCATTGCTTTGGTTTTGTGTTTAACTATAGGCAAGGTATGGCTTTCACCCATTGAATAAACTTGGTTGGTGAAGTTGATTTTATTTTTCTGTTACAATATTGCCACCATGTAGAAAGCAGGTCTTATCCAGTCATGCCCACCCCAGTCTCTGAACCAAAAAACAAGAGCAGGTATTTCTGCTGAGATGAAAATTTTTTTGAAAAATCATAAATGAATTGGTAATTAGTAAATAATACCAAGCTTCCTTGGTAGTTCATTATTACAGATCATAATGCATTTTTACTGTTCTGAGATGAATCTTTGCTATATGTGTGGATCTATATTAACTAGGTTAGGATTTTAGAGAATTTATCATCTAAATTAGAAGATAACTCAATTGAAGCACTATAAGATGCAGTTATCTATAACTGAGTTAAGGCCTCCCAAAGTAGTTGAAGATTAAATTGGGATTGAGATTTTTGATTGTTTAATTTTTGAATACTTTTCCTTTCCTAAGATTTAGGTTTTTAAAAATTGTTTTATTATTTATTAGTATTTAGTTTTATATACTGTGCAAAACTATATCTAAAATAAGATTGTTTTTGTTTCAAGTCAGAAAAAAATGCTATTTTAAAAATTTAGGTTTTATTGTCTTTGCTTTATGAATGTATGTTTTATAATCTTGTATATAGAAAGGCATTCATTGCTCATAAACATGCATAATATCACATAGATAGATAGACAGACAGACAGATAGACAGATAATGTGCTTTGGGAGTACACAAACCCAAATTTAGTTGCTTATATAATTTCTTCAAATCAAATTTGAATCATCCTTGTGTAAGGGAATCACAGTTTAAATATAAAGTGCTATTGAAGTATTCTTTTTGGATTCATAAAATAGAACTGAGAATTTCTGTTTGCAAAAAGACAATAGTAGAAATGCTTTAATTATTTTGATGTTCTATTTTCCTTAAGCAAGACTCCATAATTTTCAAGGGGATAAGGGGGTCCTCAATTTCTTGAAGTATGAGGTATATGATTTAATTATGGTTTCTGATTTTTTTCCTCCCAAAGGAACCAAAAAACTGGAATGTGCATTATCAAATGGAACTGGAAGGCATATAATACAAAATAACCTCAATTATCCCTTCAGCATTGTTAGCTATGCAAACCACTTTTATCATACAGACTGGAGAAGGTAAATTGAAGACCATAATGAACAATCTTGAATTTAAGGGGAAATAAAAGCATTCTAGAATTATTTTACTCAGCCAACTAGTTGATCATCCACTTCATCATTAGCTTTTTCATCAGTGGTACCACATGCTCTGGATAAAGTACAATAGTGCAGCTGGAAGATTTGAGTTCTGACTACAATTAACTTGCTTTCTCTAGACCTGTTTTCTCTATAAAATGAGAAGTAGAGAGTGCTAACTTTGGAGTCAGGAAGAACTGGATCTAAGTTCTGTCTCTAACACACATAAACTGTGTGACAATGTGCACTTTTTCACTTATTCTTTTTTTTTTTTTTTTTGCGGGGCAATGGGGGTTAAGTGACTTGCCTGGGGTCACACAGCTAGTAAATGTCAAGTGTCTGAGGCTGGATTTGAACTCAGGTACTCCTGAATCCAGGGCCAGTGCTTTAACCACTGAGCCACCTAGCTACCCCTACTTATTCTCTTAATGCCAAAGGCATTAACGATACTATTCGTGCTGGTTGCAAATAAAGCTAGATGGATGGCAGGAGTTAACCAACAAAGTCACAGGCTACCTATCACCTAGTTCCCTTCAAAATCACTCCTACCTCGAATAATATGCCAACAATTTGTTCTAAGTGCTATTTTAAAGATAGCCTGCCTCATCTAGATCAAAGTCCCATTGCATTTTAATTAAAAGGATAAACTAATAAATTTTTTGAGAGGTGACATTGCTCATTTCAATTTTAAGAACATATCAACCATAGCACAAATCTTAGGTGGTGCCACAATAGAAGATATATTTCTTTTCTGAAACTTTTCTTATTCAAGTTACATGTGACTTCCAAGCCAACAAATCTGGCTTTCAAAACTTCAAGATTCTCTAGTTTTAATCTATGAAAACTGAGCCATCTATTTTCTAATATTTTGAACTACACAAAAAAAAGTACAAAAGCCCACCTCGGTTTTTTTGTGGGGTAATGAGGGTTAAGTGACTTGCCCAGGGTCACACAGCTACTAAGTGTCAAGTATCTGAGGCTGGATTTGAACTCAGGTCCTCCTGAATCCAGGGCTGATGCTTTATCCACTGCTCTACCTAGCTGCCCCCAAAAGTCCACCTTGTAAAAAGCACTGAAGAGACAAATATAATGCTGTTACAATTTTCAAAAGCATATAGTAAAAAGACTTATTTGGAAGTAGACTATAAAAATTGTGACTACATAATAGCAATTTGGGGGTATTTATATCACTGGGAGTGTTAATATTTTTGTTAGCTAATTATCCCAAATTTTGTTTACTTTCTTTAAAAGCATGAGACTGATATGGTATAGATTTGTAGTTTCATATATAATTCTTTTTGCTTTATTTTGTATATAGAAATGTGTGTGTACACACATCTATAACTTCAGAGAAATCTGGAGTCAGCCATGAAAAACAAAAAAAAAACAAACAAAACAAGCTTGAGACTGGTCTGAAAGAACATGTCTGTATAAGGATCAAATCTACCTTGATATTTAAACCCTTTTGCCTCTATTCTCTTCCTTGCTAAAATTAACTTTTTATACATAAAAAGCTTCAAAGCTATCACTTAGAAGTGGACCTGTTTATTTGTCCTTTCTGTTCCTAGGGATGGCGTTATAGCAGTAAATAAAGATAATGGCCAGTTTACTGATGAGTATCTTCCAGAACAAAGATCACATCTTTATGGAATAACTGCAATTTATCCCTACTGTCCAAAAGGTAAATAAACAATCTAAAGGGTCTTATCAGGGTCTCATTTTGTAAAACAGAAATTATGTCAGAGATGATGCATAGGAGCTAACTTTCTTTAGGATATATGCTATTTGCTCCTAGAATCCCACCACTCCACCACTGTGAGAGCCACTGGCAGCCATAATAGTGGACAGTAAACATGAGTAGAGTCCTCTTGCCATGAAAACATGCAGCTATGCAATTACTTATTAAAGTCACTGAATCCTCCTTCCTGGCACACTACATGAAAAGGGGTCAGATTCCTTGTATCTTTCCCTTTAAAATCCCAGATAAAAGAAAAACTATAGCATAAGCGTAAAAAAATAACTTTCCCCCCTTCCCTCTCCCTTCTCCCAATAGGAACAAAGTAATGAATTCTCAACAAAAGAATTTTAACCCTGAAGACTATTTTTCTACCAACAGTTGGAAGGTGAAGAAAATGAAAAAAGAGATAAATTAAGGCCACTGCTAGTTTCTGGATATGCAACAAAATGACCTTTTAGAGGGCAAAGATTAGTAAGTGTATTCTGGGAAAGTTTTATACCTCAATCTTTACTACTGTATTTTCTAAAAATTGATATTGAAATTATAAAGAAAAAACATTTCTTAAGTGCTATGAACAGAATTTTGATTGTTGCTTATAAAAACATTTTTAAACACATTACCATATTTCACTTTTAAGGTGAAATTCATTAAAGAAAAATAAATTAAATTTTAAATTTTAAAAAACCCATAAAGTTATACCGTTCCTCTCGGCTAAAAGATTTTTTTTGTGTAACTAAAATATATAGTGCTAAAGAGGATATAGGTAATATTAATGGAAAAAACCAATGTAATTAAGTTTGGAAGGTCTAAATATCACCTCTTTACCTCACCATCAGTGAATTTCTTTTAGTATTTATATTAGAATGTGCTAGAATAATTCAATTTGTATTTTATAGTACTTAAATGCCTCTATATGCATAGTAGAAAAAGTTACATTCATGTATACTTATATTTCTTATATTTCTATACAAAGTTTTGGGATTACTTTAATAAAAACATCTAAGTTTTCTGATGAGTGAGGCTTAGTGTATTGTTTATGACAAACTTGGGAATAATAATAAATAATAGAATTTAAAATTCTATGCAGTCTCAAATACAAAATAGATGATTAATAGTACTTAATATATAACCAAATTAGAACACGTCCATTTCTTTGAACTTTATTAAATGGAAAACAGAACAATGGTAAGAATTCAAAATTTTCTGTTATTTTCCCTCCCCAAACAGTGACATTTCATTGAAAATACACTGCCAGAGTTATGTATAGTTCCTAGATGTCCTAAGTAGATGAGAGACTGTAATCCTAAATTTCTTTATCTTCCAACTTTTCCCAATCTATGATCTGTCTTTGGATCAGCAATAATTGCTTGAACAGCTACTATTGCTTCATTAATTTTTGTTTGTAGTTCTCTGAGTTCTTCTATATGTAGCAATCGAAGAATTTGGGCAGCTTCATTAAGAACAGCATCTATAAGAGAAGATATTGTATTGATATATACATTGTAAGTAAATTATGTTTAAAATTACAACCACTGCAACAATCAATGTGTTTTTTTTTTTCCCTTTTTCGGGGCAATGGGGGTTAAGTGACTTGCCCAAGGTCACACAGCTAGTAAGTGTCAAGTGTCTGAGGCCGGATTTGAACTCAGGAACTCCTGAATCCAGGGCCGGTGCTTTATCCATTGCGCCACCTAGCCGCCCCAACAATCAATGTTTTTAAAAAGTTATCAGATATGCATTAAATTTTGGAGATTAATTTTATGTCAATATTCTATATGCCTACAAAGAAACAGAATGTTCAGTGGATAATATTAAATCACTTTGCAAATTCTGACTATTTTTAGGATCATGGCTCTAGAGCAGCAAGGGGTCTACAACCACCTCATTTTATAGATAAGGAAACTAAGGCCCAAAGGTTAAGTGATATACTCAAAGTCATACAAGTTTATACTTAGGACAAGCTTTTTTGAAAACACCACTTACCTCCTGTATCAAAACCAAGGATGTGCTTATCTAAAGCAACAGGTAAGCCCTTTAAAGAAAAAAAAAGGACACTAAGAAATGCTATTATTATAATTAAGAAAAATATACTACTTTAAAAATGAGGTAGAACTGACAGCTCAAAACATGGTAAATTGCCCATATCTGTAAATGACTACAACATTTTTCCTTCCTTTATATTTTTACCACTCTAAAAGGGTTTCTAATGCAAATATCTTGGCCTTCATTTTAATTAAAGCACTAAAAAACATGGTCTTCCTCCAAATTGTAGAGCAAACTAAAATAACCTACTGCTGCTAATATTTCTTATATTCTTAGTCAAACCAAACATTAACTTTGGTATTATTTCAAGCCTGGGCAATCTCCCAGCTTAAGAATAAGCTTAGAGAAACAAAAGTGAAAGAACAAAGAAGATTGTGGTGTCAGCTTTGGTGGAGATGAGGATGAGAGAACTCACTCACCCCCTCACTCCTACTAACAAACAACCAGTTGTTCCTTTAATTTAACCCTTTTCCTGTACACTGTCAACCTAGATTACTACATAGGAGGTTAAAAAAAGAAAAGCTCTGAGGAACTACCTCACACCTATCAAATTGATAAATGTTGGAGAAGTTGTGGGAAAAGTGGAACATTAACACATTATTGGTGGAGTTGTAAACTGCTCCACCCATTCTGGAGAGCAATTTGGAATTATGTCCAAAGGACTATAAAACTGTGCATACCCTTTTGACCTAGCAATAACCCAGTATCCCAAAGAGATCATAAAAAAGGAAAAGAACCCACATGTACAAAAATATTTATATTTTGTGGTGGCAAAGAATTAGAAATTGAAGGGATGCCTATCAACTGGCTAAATAAATTGTGGTATATGGTAGTAGTAGAATACTATATTGCTATAACAAATGATGAGCAGACAGATTTCAGAAAAACCTGGAAAGATGCTGATTACAAGAACTGATGCTGAGTGAAGTAAGCACAACTAGAAGAACATTAAACACAGGAATAGTGACATTGTGCGATAATCAACTATGACAGACAGCTCTTCTCAGCAATACAATGATCCAAGATAATTCCAAAAGACTCATGAGGGAAAATGTTATCCATATCCAGAGAAAGAATTATGGAGTCTGAATGCAGAACAAAGCATATTTTCTTTCTTTTTTTAAAGTAATAAACATTTTTATTCATAGTTTTGGGTTCCAATTTGTATCCCTTCCTTCCCCCCTCCCTGAAGCAGCAAGCAATCAGATATGGTTTATATGATTATGCAAAGTATTACCATATTTGTCATTTTGTACAAGAAAACTTGAATAAAAGAAAAAAATGAAAGCAAGTGAAAAATAGCATGTTTCAGTCCATGTTCCATCAATATCAGTTCTTTCTTTGGAGGTACATAGTATGTTTCATACATACTTTGATATTGCCTTGGATTATTGAGAATAGTTGTCATTCACAATTCTTCATCAAACAATATTGCTGTCTCTGTGCACAATGTTCTCTTGGTTCTGCTCACTTCATTATATATCAGTTCATACAAGTCTTTCCAGGCCTTTCTGAAATCATCCTGCTTGTCATTTCTTATAACACAATAATATTCCATCATATACCACAGCTTATTTAGCCATTCTCCAATTGATGAGTATTCCTTTGATTTCCAATTCTTAGCCACCACAAAAAGAGCTGCAAAACATACTTTCTTATTTTCACTTTTTTTTCTTGTGATTTTTCCCTTTTGTTATGATTCTTCTTTCTTAACATGACTAATGTGGAAATTTGTTTAACATGATTGTACATATATAACCTATACCATACTGCTTGCTGTCTTGGGGAAAGGGAGGGAGAAAAATTTGGAACCAATCTTTGCATGTAATTGGGAAAAAAATACTAGTAAGTGGTGAAGATTATACTATAAAAAAAATTAGAAGAGAGCAGATCATACTTTTCATAGCTATAAACAGGAGATGCATTCTTAACCAAATAAGAGATAGAGACAAAAGATTGATTCCTTAAAACTGAAAAGCTTCTGCCCAGACAACATTAATGTATTCTAGAATAAGTGGGGAAGTGGCTAAGTGGGGGAAAATCTTTGTATCAACTTTCTCTGGTAAAGGCTTGATATCTAAGGTACAATCAATTAACAAATATACATGAGACAGATGTATATTTAAGTATACATAAGTCAATCCGTAACAAATGGTCAAAGGATATAAAAAGTTGTTTTGAAAAAATGAACTATCGGGGCAGCTAGGTGATGTAGTGGATAAAGAATCAGCCCTGAATTCAGGAGGACCTGAGTTCAAATCTGGCCTCAGATACTTGACACTTACTAGTTGTGTGACCCTGGGCACACTCAATGCCCCACAAAAAAAAAAGAACTACAAAATATCCACAATGATATGAAATAATGCTCCAAATCACTAATAATAAGAGAAATGCAAATCAAGACAACCTTCAAGTTTCACTTCATACCCTGAAAATTGTCAAAAATGACAACAGTAAATGATGGAGGAGTTATAGAATGACAAGCACACTAATACATTGTTGGTGAAACTGTGAAATGGTACAACTCATTTTGAAGAACAATCTGGAACTGTGTGAATAAAGCGACTAAAATGCCTATACTGTATGAACCAAGCAAGTCTCCATGTTGATAGCAGCACTTTTTGTGATAACTAAGAATTGGAAATAAAATTTCCCCACAGATTGAGGAATCAACCCTAAGTGTAACACAAAATGTAGTACATGAATTACTGGGCTGTAAGAAATGATGTGTGCAAGAAGCATGCAAAGATCCATATAAACTAATGCAGTGTGAAATAAAGAGACTATACATGACATGTGGTAGTAGAAGACACGCAGGTATAATATATTGCAAATGGTTTTGGACTTTTTCAATATTTTTTCAATCAGTTGTACTTATTTTTTTCCTCTCTTAAAAAATACTATTTACCATATGAGAATTGCTCTCCGGAAGGGGGAAGCGGAAGATAACTATGGTGGTACTGAACATATCAATAAAAACTTACTTTAAAAATATTAACACATACAACCTTCAGTACCAATGGTTTCCTCACCAAGCTAACAGGAGAACACAGGTGTTTTTCATCATGTCTCATAGTATAATAAAACCTGAGCTGGAGAAGACCTCAGAGGCAATCTAGTCCACACCCTCATTTTAAAGATGAAAAAACTTAAGGAACACTTTTGATAGATAGGGGCTCATTAATAGTGGCATGCTAGGATACAGATGACCTCAGAAACTCCATAAAAATTCCATCAGGGTTTAGAGATATATTGCTCTGGTAAGAGATAAAAGAATCCACGGAAAGACTTCTGGAGTTCTGTGGAGGCTCTGGAATAGACAAGGTAGGTCCAGGGAAGAGTACAGAAGGCAGAAGTCAGGAAGCTGCTGGAGGCTTTGGAAGCATCCAGCACTTCTTTCCTTAGACTGGAAGCAGCAGAAGGCAGTGTCTGAGTGCAGCCTATGTCTATAAGAGCATGCCTGTAGGTGGTTCAAGTGAGACATTAATGACTCAACTCCAACTTTGAGTAAAGCCCTAGACAAAATCCAGACTGTTTACAATCCCTGAAGTGCATGGCCAGAAACCAATGCAGAAGTAGCTCCTAAGTCCAGCCATAAGGGGAAAAGACCCTAAGTAGAGCCAATGGCAAAGAGTAGTCCCAGACTCCTGTGATAGGAGGGTCCCCCTGGGCACAGATCAGCAACAGAGTAGACCTCAGAATCTCTTGAAGGGCCTAGTCTGGGCCATTAAAATCAGGACCAAACAGGTCTTGTCTACATACTTAATACTTCCTTACCCCTTCCCAGATACTGAAGTGGTTGAGTTAAACATAATCTAATTATCATGAGAAAATACCTTGGTTTTAGAGAGGCCTAGAGGGCAAAACTCCAAAGAGAATAGCAAGCCCCACAACAAATCCAGGAAGCCTTAGAGAAAAAGATGTCTGGGCCAAGGGGTCTTTATAGTCCCTGTACCTGGAGTACCTGGAAGAAATGAAACAGATTGGAAAAGCCAGGGAGGAAAATTGGTAACTTAGAACAGAGAGTAGAAAATTTTACTCAAGAAGTGAATGCCCTAAGAATTACAACAGGCGAGTCAGATAATAGCTCAATAAAACAACAAAGAAATGTTAAAAATAAAACACTGAAAAAAATATCCAGAAGAAAATATAAGATATATAATCTCAAAAATAACCAACCTGAAAAGCAGCTTGAGAGATAATGTAAGAATTATCAAACTATCTGAAAACCAAAACCAGAAAAAAAAAATCAGAGTATCATAATTCAAGAAATTATAAATGAAAACTTCAGAATTCTTTGGAACCATAGGAAAAAGCAAAAATAGAAAAGAATCCAGACATCATCACTGGAAAGAAGTTTAAAAATATGAATTCCTAGGAACATCATTAGGATAAATGGGTGGCACAGAGAAAGACTCATCTTCCTGAGTTCAAATTTAGGCTCAGACACTAGCTGTGTGACCTTGTTTGCCTCAGCTTCATAATCTGGAGAAGAAAATGGCAAACCATTGCGATGCCTTTGCCAAGAAAACCCCAAATGAGGTACAGACTCAGACATGACTGAACAATGACTGAACAACTCAAAGGAACATCATAGCCAAAATGCATACCTTCAAAGTCAAAGAAAAAAATTAGAACCCAATAAGGAATGAATTCAAGTACCAAGAATACACAACCAAGATTAAGACTTAGTACCTAACACTATGAAGAAACTAAGAGCTTGATCTTCCAAAAGGTAAGAAATAAAAATTTATAAGCAAATTTATAGGCAAAAAAAAAAGAGAGAGATAACCTATCTAGCAAAAGTAGGATAATCTTATAAGGGGAAAAATGGATCCGAAATAGAGGATTTCCAAAGCATTCATTATGAAAAAACAAGTACAACTATTTGTTTAATTAAAAATAATTTATGGGGACGTATTGTTTACATGTTAACAAGGAAGCAACAAATGTCTTCTCAGAACTTTAATATTTTTAAAGGTCATAGGGAAAGGTTAAAATGTTTAGATGGTCTTATATTATTTTAATGCTCATGGGAGAAAAGAGAAAAAAACTCCCACAATAACTGAATGTGAATGGGTTGAAATTAATGTAATGGAGAAAACTTATAGATCTTTCCAAAAGTAACAGCAGCAAAGCAAGGATGCCCATTATCACCAATACTATTTAATAAAGTGCACAAAATGCTAGCTATCACAATAAGACATGAAAAAGAAATTAAGAAAATATGTCTAGGTTAATAGGAAACAAATTTATTAAATTTTGTAAACAACAAAATTGAACAGAGAACTCTAAAGAATTAACTAAATATTAATTGAACCAGTAATGTTGAAGGATCTAAATAAATCCACATAAACCATCAGCATTTCTAGCTATAAACAACAACAAAATCCAGAGAGAGCTAGAAAAAGAAATTCCATTAAAAATTACTAAAAATCTATAAAATATTTGGAAGTATATTTACAGTCATATAGGGACTATGTGAATTTTGCCATGAAACATTCTTTGTAGAAAATACAGCCCTTATTGTATTTTAGTTGTATTGTAATTGGAGAAACACTCATTGATCATGGGTAAGTCAAGTCAATATAATAAAAATGACAATACCACCTATATTAACTTACATGACATTTAAAAAGTTCAAGAGATATAGTTTCTGGGTAGTTAATCACTTTAGCATATTACCACTAAAATGGGTCAAATGCCAAAAACCCTTCTTGAATGCCAAAAACTCCTCATGGCTGTGGACCTTTGAAAGAGTGGGTATTCCTGAGGATGGCAATTAAATCTAATTGGTTAACAATTAATGAGGAAATTAATATTATACTGAGAGGTGGGCCTATTCTAATGAGGGCCATGGGGACCTGAATTTAATTTCCAAGTTGCCCCACCACTACCACCACTACCACCACTACCACCTTTGGGAAATTTAGACGAAGGATCTATATCCCCCCTCTCAAGCCTAAATGGAACTTAATGGGTTAGAAGTTTCACCTTAGATTAAATTCCTAATTTAATTTAAATTGGGTAGGGTAGCAATACCTAAAATTGAGAATGTTAATGCCATGGTCAGGCCTGTCCTTCAGAGACCTTGAAATGAGGATATTAGAAAAAGGGAGAGAATTCTGGATCTCCCCAAATCATTGGTTATTAATGACCATTTCTCTCACTTATGCTGTGCTATGCCAATTAAACTCTCAAAAAAATATTTCACAGAGCTAGAAAAAAACACAATGAAATTCATATAGAGAAATAAATCATTAGTGAGAAGGAAGGGGGGAAGAAGAGTGTTTTGATCTGATGTCAAACTGTACTACATAGAAGTAAGTAACCATTAAAATGATGTGGAAAAATTGGAAAACTAATTCATTGTTGGTAGAATTATAAAATGATCCAACCATTTTGGAAAACAATGCCCAAAGAATTATTAACCTACTCTTTGACCCAGAAATACCATTATTAGGGAAAAAGGAAAAGAACCTATGTGTTCTAAAATGTTTATAACAACTCTCTTTGTGGTCACAAAGAACTGGAAATTGCAGAGATGCCAATCAGTTGAGGAATAGCTGAACAAGCTGTGGTATGATTGTGATGGTATATTAGCACTAATGTGCTATAAGAAATAACGAGCTCAAACTTGCACAAAATAATAAAAAGTGAAATGAGCAGAATACTGAATATAGAAATAGCAATATTATTTTAAGAATGGCTGAGCAAGTAAGTTATTTTGTCTATTAAAAATACCCAAATTAGAGGAGGGCAGGACCAAGATGGCAGAGGAAAGGCAGTGACTTGCCTGAGCTTTCCCCAACACCCCTCTCTGAAGAAAATAATTCCTTAAAAATTGGGATTGATCAAATGGAAGCTAATGACTTTATGAGAAATCAAGAAACAATAAGGCGAGGGCGGCTAGGTGGCGCAGTGGATAAAGCACTGGCCCTAGATTCAGGAGTTCCTGAGTTCAAATCCGGCCTCAGACACTTGACACTTACTAGCTGTGTGGCCATGGGCAAGTCACTTAAGCCCCATTGCCCCGCAAAAAAAACAAAAACAAAAACAAAAAAACCAATAAGGCAAAACCAAAAGAATGAAAAAATAAAAGGCAACATGAAATATCTCATTTGAAAAACAGCTGACCTGGAAAATAGATTCAGGAGAGATAATTTGAAAATTATTGCAACCTGAAAGCCATGATCAAAAAAAGAGCCCAGACATCTTTCAAGGAAAGGGAAAATTGCCCTGATATTCTGGAAGCAGAAGGTAAAATGGAAATTGAAAGAATCCACCAATCACCTCCTGAGATCCCAAAATGAAAACCTCCAGGAATATTATAGCCAAATTCCAGAGCTCCTAGGTCAAGGAGAAAATATTGCAAACAGCCAGAAAGAAACAATTCAAGTATTGTGGAACCACAGTCAGGATAACACAAGATCTAGCAGCTTCTACATTAAAGGATCAGAGGACTTGGAATATGATATTCTGGAGAGCAAAGGAACTGAGATTACAACCAAGAATCACCTACCCAGAAAAACTGTGTATAATCTTTCAGGGGAAAGAACGGGAATTCAATGAAAGAGAAGACTTTCAGGCATTTTTTATGAAAAGACCTGAACTGAATAGAAAATTTGACTTTCAAATAAAAGACCCTAGAGAAGCATAAAAAGGTAAATAAGAAAAAGAAATCATAAGAGATATTAAAAGGTTTATATTCCTACGTGGGAAGATGATACTTGTAACTCATAAGAACTTTCTCAATATTAGTGTTGCTGGATAGAATTACATTTAGACAGGGCACAGGTGTGAGTTGAATATGAAGGGATGATATCTTTTAAAAAAATAAAATCAAGGAGAGGAATGCACTGGGGGAAAGGGAAAGGTGGAACAGAGTAAAGTTTTTCACATAAAAGAAGCGAGAAAAAGCTTATACAGTGTAGGGGAAGATGGGGGAGGTGCTGAGAAGGGAGTGAACCTTACTCTAATCAGAATTAGCTCAAAGAAGGAATAACATACACACTTAATTGGGTATAATAATATATCTTACCCTGCAGGAAAGTAGGAGGGGAAGGGAATAAAGTGGGTGTGTGTGAAAGAAGTGATAGCAGGTTGGGAGAGGAGGAAGTCAGAAGCAAAACACTTTTGAGGAGGGACAGGGTGAAAGAAAATAGAAAATAGAGTAAATGTCATGAATAGGGAATAAGATGGAGGGAAATAGAGTTAGCAATAGTAACTGTGAAAAAAATCTGAAGCAAGTTTGTCTGACAGGCCTCATTTCTCAAACTGAGTCAAATTTGTTAAAATAGAGCAATTTCCCAGTTGATAGATGATAAAATGATAAGAAGTTTTCAGATGAAATACTCAAAGCTACCTATAGCCATATGAAAATAAAATTCTGTAACTCACTATTGGTTGGAGTAATGCAGGTCAAAATAATTCTGGGGTACCACCTCATACCTACTGGATTGGATAATAGGACAGCAGAGGAAATGACAAATGTTGTAGGGGATATGGGGAAAATGAGACATTAACACATTCTTGATAAAGTTGTAAACTGATTCAAACATTCTGTAGAGCAATTTGGAACTATGGCCAAAGGGCTGTAAAACCATGCATACTCTTTGACCTAGTAATACCACTACTAGGTTGGTATCCAAAAAGAGATAAAACACCAAAAAGTTGAAATCGAAACTGAGGAGATGCCCATCAATTGAGGAATGGCTGAACAAATTGTGAGATGAGATAATGATGGAACACAATTGGGCTATAAGAAATGATGAGCAGGATGCTATCAGAAAAACCTGGAAAGACTTACATGAGCTGATGCAAACTGAAATATACTGTATACAAAATGACAGCAGTATTGCAAGATGATCATCTGTGAATGACTTAGGTATTTTCAGCAATACAATGATCCAAGACAACTCTGAAAGACTTATGAAAAATGCAACCCATCTCCAGAGAAAGAAGTGATGGTGTCTGAATACAGATTGAAGCATAATTTTTTTTAGTTCCTTTTTCTAAAGTTTATTTTTTTGTTTGTTTTCTTTCACAACCTGACTAATGTAGAAATGTTTGGCATGCCTACACATGTATAACTTATATTAAATTGCTTGTGTTCCTAAAGGGGAGTTGAAGAGGGAGGGAGGAAGAGAATTTGGAACACAAAGTTTTAAAAAGTCTATGTTAAAAATTGTTTTTACATGTAATTTGGGAAAAAATAAAATTTTAAATAAATGGGAAAAACAAAAACGCCCAAATTAACTATAAAGGACATTTGAAGAAAGATGCTATTTTCATCCAGTGAAAGAAATGATAAATAAAAGTACATATTGAATAATTTTACATACGCACATAAACACATGCATATATGTACACACACCTATTTGTGTGTGAAAAAAGAAATTTACATGATAATTTTGCTGTATATTTGAAAGGAAGAGCAAGTTGTTTGAAACTTCACGTACAATCATCTTTTTTATACTATGTTATAGAAATGCTTGTATTATTTCATAAATTAAAAATAAAATTTTTAAAAATTATTTATTACTGGTTAACAAAAAGGAAACGATCAATGGAACAGATTATATACACACTATACACGTACAATAGCATAGTGTTAGATTAACCCAAAGACCACAGTTACTGGAAGAATTTGACATAAACTGCTGAGAAAACTGGCAGTAGTCAGGCAGAAATTAGATTTAGACCAACATTTCACACTATTTACTAAGATAAACCCCAAATGGATACATGACCTAAATTTTAAAAGTCACATAAAAAACAAATTAGATCTATAGCTAAACAAGTTATAGGAAGAAAAATGTAAGATTAAATAGTCAATTTTGTTTATTGAAAATTTAAAAGGTTTTTGAACTAACAAATTTATTATAGTAAAAATTAGAATGAAAACAGATAACAAGATGAAAAACCAAGTTCTCTGATAAAACATTCATAGCCAAGATATATAAGGAACTGATTCAATTTTACACTTGGAGTCATTCCTCAATAGATAATCAAAGGATATGAATGTCAATCACATGAAAAAATATCCTTAAATCTCTAATAATTGGAAAAGGCTAAATGAAAGCCACTCAGATGTAATTCAATTATAAATGAAAATGTAAATTAAAGCAATTCAACTCACAGGTATCAGACTGGCAAAGATGACAAAAGAGGAAAATGGCAAATGGGGGAGGGGGATTGTGGGAAAATAGGTACCCTAATGCAGGACTTCTTAAACTTTTTCCACTCATGACCCCTTTTTGCCCAAGAAATTACATAGGTATAAAATAGGTATACATAACCCTTTTACTGTTGCCAAATTTTTTGTAACCCTTCATTCAGTTACATGACCCCATATGGAGTCATGACCCATAGTTTAAGAAGCTTTGCTCCAGTGAACTGTTGATGGAACTATGAATTGGTCTATTATTGTTGCTGTTGTGTGTCCTTCATCCTGGAAGAAGACCATGACATCAGGGTAATGTCATGACATGCACTGAATTGGATTTAAGTGAGGGAGGGCTGTACAAGGTCACCAACTTCACTCTCTCCTCCACAGCCATCTGGGTCCAGTGTCAAGATATATATCAGGAGGACTGAAGATGACCCCAGATGTTTAAGGCAATTGGAGTTAAGTGATTTGAGCAAGGTCACATAGTGTCTGAGGTAAGATTTGAACTTGGGTGCTCCTGACTCCAGGGCCAGTATTCCATCCATGGAACCACCTAGCTGACCCATGAATTGGTCACTCTGGAAAGCATACCCTTTGACTCAGCCAAATCATTCCTAGGCTTATTCTTCAAAGAGGAAAAGGATTTTTATGTACAAAAATATGATTAGCAGATTTATGGTAGCCAAAAAATGGAAAGTAAGATGTGGTACTCCAGTGGGAAGAAGCTAAATAAACCGCATTATATTGACAAAGTCAAATTTAGATTCCCTATTTCCAGAGATAAGGCCTAGCAAGCAAGTTATGCCCTGAGCTTGGAAGGACAACAATCCTTTGCGATCACCCTCTAGATGATCTCATCCTCTGGGCTAGTCACACAATCCACCCACGTGTTCTCTGATCAAAGACAAACACTGGACAAAGTTGGAACGTCCTACAGTGAATCAAACTTATCATATGCTTGCTGCTCTCTTATAGTTAGGGCTACAACTCACTGAGCAGTCACTAGTATAAGTATTGAGATCCCCCCACACTGCCTCAGGTCCCCCCACTATGGGTGGGGCCCCAGCACATGTGTCTATAGCTCCACCTTGTTGGTAAGCCTTTTCCCTCACTTAGAAAATAAACTTTCTCTCTAATTCCTGACTCATCTGTCTCTGGACTATTCTGTGCAGCTCTACCCATATATAGGTTAGAGACTAGTTTTGGAAAAAGTCCAGTTGACAATATATAAATTTAAGAAATATTATTGTGCCATAAGAAAGATGAGGAGCAGCTAGGTGATGCAGTGGATAAAGCACCAGCCCTGGATTCAGGAGGCTCCAAGTTCAAATCCAGCCTCAGACACTTGACACTTACAAGCTTTGTGACCCTAGGCAAGTCACTTAACCCTCATTGCCCTGCCAAAAAAAGTAAGAAAAAAGAAAGATTAACAGGACAGGTCTCTATGAACTAATGCAAAATGAAGTGAGTAGAATTAGGAGAACAATTTGTAGAAGGTGAAAAACAACTCTGAAAAACTTTAGAATTCTCATCACATTTGGTAGTATTAACGTACACACCTAGATAGATAAAAACAACCCACTGCCTATAAACATATGTTAGCTGTCCACACAAAACTAGTATAGCCTCTATCACATCTAAATCCTTGGTGGCATAGTCCCAAAATTTCCTAGGGAAGATGCTACAACCAAAACAATCTTAAAACAATCTGGGGAGAGGCAGCTAGATGGCACAGTGGATAGAGCACCGGCCCTGGATTCAGGAGCACCTGAGTTCAAATCTGGCCTCAGACACTTAACACTTACTAGCTGTGTGACCCTGGGCAAGTCACTTAACCCCAAATGCCTCATCAAAACAAAAACCAAAAAAAACCACACACACACACAAAACAAAACAATCTGGGGAACTGGAGGATCATAATGCAAATAATATTAAAATCATATAAGCAGTCTCCTTAAAAAACAGAGAAATTAGGGAATATGGCTACAACTTGGGCACACAATCACAACCCACCTCAACAATATGTAGGAATAGTAGTAGGCTCCCTAATCTTCAATAACAGCACTCCAGTGTCTATATAAAACTAGTACAGCTTTTACCGCAGGTGCTCAAAACATATATAAAGATATTTACTTATTACTACATCTAAAACTGTTACCAAAATAATTAATTTCCAGTTTAGAGAAACACATATACCTCTTTTGTCTGATTTGCCTTGGAAACTGCATCCTGTGTTAAGCGTTCCTGAACCAAAATGCGAATTGCCTAGGAGATTAAAAAAAAAACTTTAATCTTTCTTTTTACATAGATGGGTAAATTATATTACATGTCATCCCTTCCTTTCTATGACTTAGTAGTACAAGGTATTAGTATTAGTCAGATACTAATACCAAGTCAGAATTCATCAATGTTAAGAGTAAAGGGTTATGGGGCAGCTAGGTGTCACAGTGGATAGAGCACCAGCCCTGGATTCAGGAGGACCTGAGTTCAAATACGGCCTCAGACACATGACACTTACTAGCTGTGTGACCCTGGGTAAGTCACTTAACCCCTAATGCCCGGCAAAAAAAAAAAAAGAGAGAGAGAGTAAAGGGTTACAATATGTAGTTTGAGTTCCTCATCCCCACCTTAACACAAAAACTGTTGTTGCTATGCAAATATTTTCCCTCTAACTTTGATTTATTAAAAGATGCCTTTTAAAAGTTTAGTTATTTCAAAGAACATAATATATTTTTTTCATGACACTTTCTTCAGGCAAAGCATGAAACTATAAAGGGTAACATAAAAAAAGCCTAAAGACACAGATTGGGTACCCCACTACAATACAGGTTCTAAAATACAAATGTAATAGTATTTCATCTCAGGGCTCCAATATGCCTATTTTAATACACAGAAAATCTTATTTACTGATTAGTGGTCTTATTTCCAAGATACAAAGTATGTTATTTTAAAATGCTGTGTGTAAACAGAAGCAATGCATCCAAAATTAGAAGTGAGGCAGAAAGCTGGGAAACAATTTTTATGGCCAGTACTTCTGATAAAGGCCTCATTTCTAAAATATATAGGGAACTAAATCAAATTTATAAGAATCCAAGTCATTCCCCAATTGAGAAATAGTCAAAGGATATGAACGGGCAGTTTTCTGATGAAGAAATCAAAGCTATCTATTCCCATATGAAAAAATGCTCTAAATCACTGTTGATTAGAGAGAAACAAATTAAAACAACTCTGAGGTACCACCTGACACCTATCAGATTGGCTAAAATGACAAAAGAGGAAAATAATAAATGTTGGAGAAGCTGTGGAAAAATTGGAGCACTAATGCATTGTTGGTGGAGCTGTGAACTGATCCAACCATTCTGAGAGCCATTTGGAACTATGCCCAAAGGGCTATAAAGCTGTTGCATCTCCTTTGATTTTTTTTCTTTTTTTTTCCTTTTTTTTTTGGGGGGGGGGTGAGGAAATTGCATACCCTTTGACCCAGCAATACCACTTTTGGGTCTTTTTCCCAAAGAAATCATGGAAAGGGGAAAGGGACCCACATGTACAAAAATATTTATAGTTGCTTTTTATGTGGTGGCAAGGAATTGGAAGTTGAGGGGGTGCCCATCAATTGGGGAATGGCTAGACAAGTTGTGGTATATGAATACAATGGAATACTATTGTGCTGTAAGAAACGATGAGCAGGAGGAGTTCAGAGAAACCTGGAGGGTCTTGCATGGGCTGATGAGGAGTGAGATGAGCAGAACCAGAAAAACATTGTACACAGTATCATCAACAGTGACTGTTGATCTACTGTGATGGACTATATTCTTCTCACCAATGCAATGGTACAGAAGAGTTCCAGGGAACTCATGACAGAAGAGGATCTCCAAATCCAGCAAAAAAACCCCAAACTGGAGTATAGATGCTGAATGAACCATACTATTTCTTTTGTTTTTGGTGCTGTTGTTTTTTCTATTTTGAGGTTTTTCATCATTGCTTTGATTTTTCACTTATAACATGACTAATGTAGAAATATGATTAATGTTATTATGTGTATATATATATATAACCTATATCAGATTACCTGCTGTCTAGGGGAGGGGGGAGGGAAGGGAGGGAGGGAGAAAAATCTGAAATTGGAAAGCTTGTATAAACAAAAGTTGAGAACTATCTTTACATGTAATGGGAAAAAAAAATAAAATACTTTATTAATTTAAAAAAATGCTCTGTGTAATTTGTTTTGTGTTTGTATGCATATATATTTTTAAAATTTCATATCTGTTTTATATATCTATTTTATTTCAGTAAAGAGAACATCACACATACTTTGCAGAAATATGGCATTTTTAAAAGAAATATACACACCATACTTCTCTCATAATATTATATATAAGACTATAAACTGACCTTAAGCATTACCAAGTAATCATCATGGCGCTGGATCTGAAGAAGGTTGGCTAAAGCCATTACTCCTGCCTTAAAATCAGGATTATTCACTGTAAAACAAATACATACAGAAGTTGGTGTCATATTTATTTATGAAAGTATAATTTAGATTTAGATTATTACCTGTCTGAAAGCTAAGGAAAAAAAAATCTAAAATTTCTTGCCCAAGAATTCCCCAAACACACAAAATTAAAATCCCAGCACCAACAAATATGATGGTAAAACTACTTGTTTTGTCTTCAATGATATTCATACATTCAATCTAAAGGTCTAGTAAGTAATTTTATTCACAATGATTTTATCATGTAATTCCTTTTCTACAAAACATAGTATTTTCATTAATACTTCTTTCCAAAACCATAAATATAATCTGCAGCTTCTTAGAGCCCCAGAAACTTATTAGTTCACAAGGAATGGTGATTCATAAAAAAGAGGTAAAAAAGAACAAGTCACTGGTAGATTATTTTTTATGAGTTAACTGATCAGAATCTTCATTTAAAGCAAACAACAAAAAATAGTAAAAAGCAAAGACTGACTAAAAGGTAGCAAGAGGCTGAAACAGTGAAAGCTATCTGATATATATACCTAAGCATGCTAGCTGTGTGACCTTGGGCAAGTCACTTAACCCTCATTGCCCAGCAAAAAAAAAAAAAAAGAAAGAAAAAAGAAAAAAGCATTCTGTCTTAGCTTAGACTTATGCTTTGAATAGTTTTATGATTAATCAGTATATGATACACTAATTTTAATGAAGCATACATTCTTTAAGTCTCCTCTAATCTATGTAACACAAGAATTGCATTTCCTTTTAGGAAAAATATAGAATAAATCAAGTAGAAAGAGTAAAAATCAATTTAAAATGTCTACTATTAATACCCCTGAGTATTCTTGTAACCATTTAGATTCACCATAAAACTGATCCTTTTTTTAAAAAAAACTCAGTCAGTAAGACCCTTATAGTTGGGTATCCTAGGCATACTATGTATGTACATAGCTATGTAATGAAGTTGTCTACAGAGAAGAATCCTTTAAATGCATTGGAATCTTGCTATCACATTATTATGGTGTTACTGCTTTTGTTTGTTTGTTTTGCAGGGCAATGAGAGTTAAGTGACTTCCCTAGGGTCACACAGCTAGTAAGCATCAAGTGTTTGAGGTCAAATTTGAACTCAGGGCTGGTGCTTTATCTACTGCACCACCTAGCTGCCCCCTATTATGGTGTTGTTGATTTTTAAAAGGAAGTCTTTCCTTCTAAAATCACGCTTATCTATTTAAAATTTCTTCAGAAAAGTCAGATATATTTGCATGTGAGTCAACTTATTTTACTTAAGAATAAACACAATTAGGGGCAGCTAGATGGCGCAGTGGATAGAGCACCGGCCCTGGATTCAGGAGTACCTGAGTTCAAATCCGGCCTCAGACATTCAACACTTACTAGCTGTGTGACCCTGGGCAAGTCACTTAACCCCAATTGCCTCACCAAAAAAAAAAAAAAAAAAGAATAAACACAATTTTCCCTACTTCCAAATTGAGACATCATCCTGAGAAAGGAAAATGAATGGAAGCTTAAAGAAATAAGAAATATCCTAAGGATAAGATTTCAGAAAACCATTGCATTTAAAAAAAAAAAAAGACTGAAATTCAGTAGAAATATTTAATATCCTAGACCAACTTTGTATCCATTTGAAGAATTCTTCATTTGTTAACATAAACCTAAAATGAAAGATTTCATTCTAAATAACAGAAAACAAAAAAATATTTTAGATGACTTAGTAACATCAAACAATATTGACTCAGTTGTATACTTACCATCCAAATTTATCAGTGGCTCTACATTTTTAGCTGCATTATCAGGATTTTTAGCATTATCTGGTGTAGAATCCTTGTATTTGTCAGCTATTAAGAAAGGGCATAAATTAATTGGTCATAAGAGTAGTAATGTAGTAACATAATAATTAAATTTTACTGCCATATTAGTTTACTTAGAATAAATGAAAAATTACCCTAGAGAAAATAAAAGTTAAGGGGGGGGGCGGCTAGGTGGCGCAGTGGATAGAGCACCGGCCCTGGAGTCAGGAGTACCTGAGTTCAAATCCAGCCTCAGACACTTAACACTTACTAGCTGTGTGACCCTAGGCAAGTCGCTTAACCCCAATTGCCTCACTAAAAAAAAAAGTTAAGGGGGACAGGTATGTTAAATACTTTAATAAGTCTTAAAATAACTTTACTGAGTAGATAAACTAAATGAATTTACAATTTATTCAACATTTACCTCAACCACTCTGTTGCCATTGTTTGTTAACATTCTAATTTTCATTCTAATTTTTTTCATCTAAGCATTCCTTCTTGCTCTTCTCTTTCTATTTGACTGACCAGAACTTATTGCCAACACTTCACTAATTTCACTAACATGCTCTGACAAGCATGATATTGAAATGTGCCAACAAATGAGTTACACACAAAAGACATTTGTATAGACTCTAAGACTTGAGAAAAAAGCTGCAAAATGGCCTGGTGAAGACATTCTGATAGATTGTATAGCTTTACATTTCAATTAATCCAAAATGAACAGTGCCACCAGAATCAGATAGATTGTGTCCAAGAACAGTTTCACTGAAAGTCCCACTAAGGAACGTTCATATACAGCCTCTCAATGACATGTGGGCAGCACTTTTTTTAGAGTCCAACCTCATACTAATACATTTCTAACATAATGTAAATGGTATCAACATGGCACTTCCACCCCCCACACATACACAGATATACTTAAATGTTTTTTGAGATATAAAACTAAGTCCATTCATGTATTTTAATGCCAAAAATGTAAACAGTATTTAAATTGAGTCAGTAACTGACTTCATTTTTCACTGAATTCATACAAGTACATTTCTGACTCAATGATACTGCCCTATTTACCAATGTAGTGGAGGATGAAAATCCAGAAATATAAACACTGCTAGGTACTTCCTTCTCTCCTTGCCTCTTTGGGAATTGGGCTATGGATCCTCATACTCCTAGACACATCCCCATCTAGGAATTTACATGCTCAGGCTTAGAGATTAACAAGTAATTACCTAGCAACAAGTTCTCAAGTCTTTGAAAATTTTTTTGAATATTTTTCTTTAAGATTTGAATCAACATGATGTTTAATAGTATTATGTACTGTTGCGTTCTTCTGATTGTGATAGCAGATAACACACAAATTGATTCCAGGTGTCTTCTTTTTTGGTTTTTTTGTTTTGTTTTGTGGGGCAATGGGGGGTTAAGTGACTTGCCCAGGGTCACACAGCTAGTAAGTGTCAAGTGTCTGAGGCCGGATTTGAACTCAGGTACTCCTGAATCCAGAGCCGATGCTTTATCCACTGCACCACCTAGCTGCCCCTATTCCAGGTGTCTTAATAAATTATATACACTTCTGTCAAAAATCACTATTTTGTTGAAATTGTCTGTGAATTACCTACTCTTAAAAACATAATACACATTAAGGTCATAAATTTCACAAATAAATTCAATTTAAAACATATATTTCTCCTCCTAAATTCTAGAAACATTTATTTAATGGAGAATTAAGTAAAATTGCATCCATTTTCTTTCACTAAAATTTTACCTGAACAAAAGAAAAGTTGTTTCTCCCCTACACTTCCATTATATTATTTACCAAAACAGCAAAACATCTCAATACTTCAAAAACATAATAACTTATGCTGCCCTAAACATTAGAACTACAAATTAGAATGTTAATCACTTGAAAAAGAATGTTTAAATGTAATATTCTAAAATAAGTCATCACTGCAAACTATAGTGTTCACAAATAGACGATTTTCTAAGAGAAAAAAAGTGTAGAAATATAATTTTAAATTTCTAATAAAATTATTTTTCAAATATCAACCTTCTCAAGGAAATGAAAAAAAAATTTGCCTCCCACTACCAAGTATGAGTCTTAAGAAATGGCTATGCACATCAAACATCACTATATTACAGACTATGGCTAGTAACTCAAGAATAAATTAATTAAACAATTCACGTTGTGAAAATTTGAACTACATTCTTGCCATTCTAATTGACATAATACATAAGATCAAATTCTAGGCTAGGTGATGTGGATAAAGCACTGTACCTTGAATCAGAAACACCTAAGTTCAAATCCAGCCTCAGACACTTACTAGCTGTGTGACCTTGGTCAAATCACCTTACTGCTGTCTACTTCAGTTTCCTCAATTCTAAAATGGGGATATTAATAGTTCCTACTTCACAGGGTTGTTATGAGGATCAAATGAGATAATATTTGTTTGTTTGATTGATTTAGTGATGAACATTTTTATTTCAAGTTTTGAGTTCCAAATTTTATTCTGCCTTCCCTCCCTCCCTTCTCCCCTCCCTGAAGCCATAATCAATCAGATATAGGTTATATATATACAATCATGTAAAACATTACCATATTAGTCACTTTGTACAAGAAAACTTAAATAAAAGAAAAACTTGAAAGAAAATGAAAAATAGCATGCTTCAGTCTGTGTTCAATCAATATCAGTTCATTCTTTGGAGGTGGATAGTATGTTTCATCGTAAGTTCTTTGGAATTGTCTTGGATCATTGTATTGCTGAAAATAGTTAAAAGTCATTCATAGGGGGCACCCAGGTAGCACAGTGGTTAAAGCGCCAGCCCTGGATTCAGGAGGACTGGAGTTCAAATACGGCCTCACACACTTGACACTTACTAGCTGTGTGACACTGGGCAAGTCACTTAACCCTCACTGCCCCTCAAAAAAAAAAGTCATTCTCAGTTCTTCATCAAACATTCTCTGGTTCTTCTCACTTCACTATACATCAGTACATATAAGTCTTTCCAGGCCCTTCTGAAATGATTCTGCCTGTCATTTCTTATATCATAATAATATTCCATCACAATCATATACCACAGCTTGCTTAGCCATTCTCCAATTGATGGGCATTCCCTTGATTTCCAGTATGAGATAATATTTATAAAGTGCACAATGAAAAAAGGCACAATGCTTGACACATAACAGGCACTTAATAAATGCTTGTTCCATTTCTTCCTTCCCCTCTTATTTAACAAAGTAATTTGTTTTTTTTCTACAACTTCCAACCCTTTACATTATTTTAAAACTATGTATTTATTACCATGAATAATTTAATTAAACTGATTTAAAAAAAATTAAGCTAGCTTTTTGCCACTAATTCACATTTCAAAAAACAAGTTATCCATCAAATCCCAGGTTAACAAAAAAAATTAAAATATTAGCAACATATTTGAAAGACTATATACATCCAGGTGGCACAGTGGATAGAGAGCTAGGTCTTCAGTCAAGAAGATTTTGGGTTCAAATGTGATCTTAAACACTTAATACCTCTATGACCTTGGGCAACTAACTCTCTGTTGGCCTTAGTTTCCTAAACTGTAAAATGGGGATAATAATAATTTACTCCCCAGGGCTGCTGTGAGGATCAAATGAGGTAATAGTTATAAAGTACTCAGTGTGCTGCCAGGCATATAATAGGAGCCAAATAAATGATGTTGTCATTATCATAGTCATCATCACCATCATTCCTAAATAAAGTACTTTCATGGAAAAATTGCCGAGGAATCTCCCATATCTCTCCCTCTCCCCATTCTTCTGTCCTGGACTTTGTTCTCTTGTCCATACCCTATCATTTGCCAACCTCAAAGGCTCTCATGGACTGGATCTCTATACAAATGACTTTCACCATCGTACCAGGTGCCCAAAGGAAAATCAAGCTTTACCATCTGACCTGCTACTATGGCCCCTGGACTAGCAAATCAGATGGTTTCTTATCTGCCCTGTCAAAGCACCACCCGACCCATCCCCTGGGCAGCTGCTGCACAGATATGATCTCTGGCCTTTGCCATCTGCCTTACCATTGCATCATAAAACTTATGGGAGGTTACAGACAACAGTCAACTAAGGATAGGGAAGCACAGATGGACTGAAATTTCCATAACTGGAGGAATTTCCCAATCACAAATGCATTTGTAACATCACAAACCCATTTATGTAAAAGTAAAGGAAGCATGGTAAGATAGAAATAGCACTTTTAATTGGGTAGATCTGTTAAGGAAACATCATAAACATTCTGCTTTTTGAATTAAAGATTCAATTTGGTCAGTGGAAGAAATAACCATTTGAGTACTTTCCCCCTTGACTAGGTTTCCTTAATAAGGAATTTCCATACAGATGATAAAACTAAGACCCAGAGAGGCTAACTTGCCCAAGGTCACATCTGATTAGCAGGTCTTCAGGATATGGTGATTCATATGGTCTTAGGCACCCATCAAATCTGAGAGGCCTATACTCATAAGCAAGATAGTTAGGTGTTATAGTGGAAAAAGTGCCAGGTCTAGAGTCAGGAAGATTCATCTTCATAAGTTCAAATCCGGTCTCAGACACTTACTAGCTATGGGTCCCTGGGCAAGTAACAACACTTTCCCTCAGTTTCCTCATCTGTAAAATGAGCTGGAAAAGGAAACGACAAAAAACTCCACTATTTTTGTCAAGAAAACCCCAAATGGGGCAGCTAGGTAGCGCAGCGGATAGAGCACTGGCCCTGGACTCAGGAGGGCCTGAGTTCAAATCCGGCCTTGGACACTTAACACTTATTAGCTGTGTGACCCTGGGCAAGTCACTTAACCCCAATTGCCTCACCAAAAAAAACCAAACAAAAAACCCAAATGGGGGTGGGGGGGAGGGGAGAGGAGGGGAAGGGGAAGAAAAGAAGGGCAGATTGGGGGAGGGAGCAGTAAAAAGCAAAACACTTTTGAGGAAGGTGAAGATACTCTGCAGAACTGCACATGTATGACATAATGAATTGTTTGATTTCATAGAGAAGATTGAGGAGGGAGGGAGGAAGAAAATTTAGAACACAGAATTAACTCAAAGACTTTAAATCTCATCAGAGTTGGCTCAAGGAGGGAATAACATAAACACCCAATTGGAAGGAGTAATCTATCTAACCCTGCAGGAAAGTAGATGGGGAAGAGGATAAGGAAGGAAGGATGAAAGAAGGGAGGGCAGAGTGGGGGAGGGGGCAGTCAGAAGCAATAGAATAGGGTAAAAGAAGATAAAAAATAGAGTAAATATCATAGGAAGGGAATAGGATGGAGGGAAATAGTTATGATGATTGATTATAATGGAAAAATGTATGGTACCTACTTTGCTGGGCTATTGTGAAGAAAATTCTTTGTCAAATTTAAGGTACTATATAAAGGTTATGATGAACAGGATGCTATCAGAAAAACCTGGAAAGATCTACATGAACTTCATGAAGCAGAGTGAAATGTACTGTATACAAAAGAATAGCTATAGAGCAAGATGATCTGCTTGGAAGGACGTGGTTATTTTCAGCAATGCAATGATCCAATATAACTCTGAAGGACTTATGAAAATTGCAATCCATCTACAGAAAAAGAACTGATGGTATCTGAAAACAGATTGAAGCATATTTTTTTGATAGTTCCTTAATCTGAAGTTTTGTTTTTGTCTGTTTTCTCTCACAACCTGGCTAATGTGGAGATGTTTTCCATAACTACTCATGTATAACTTATATTGAATTGCTTGAGTTCTTAGGGGTGGGGGGTGAGGAGGGAAGAAGAAAAGCTGGAACACAAAGTTTTTAAAAATTGATGTCAAAATTTGTTTTTACATGTAATTTGGAAAATAAAATTCTAAACAGGAAAAAAAAAAGTAGAAAACCCCAAATGGGGTAGAAAATGAAGGAACAACAAATATAATCAGGAGGCTGCATCAAGAAAACCAGGGCCAATCAAATCCTAAGGCAGTATTGTCATCTTTAGGTATGAAACCATGTTTCAGGTGAGAAGAAAGCCTTTGGGAAAATGCTAGTTGTATCATACTGGGCCAGACTTAACTTTTTGATATCAGAAACCTAAGTAAGAGTTAAATAATCAATACAACACAGATTTGGAATCAAAGAACTGGATTGTATCACACCAGCTCAAATACTTATTAGTTATTAGCATGATCCTGAAAAGTCAAACTGTCTGAGCATTACATTAGTTCCTTTATGTGTACACATTGGTGACATTACTATTTGCATTATCTACCTTATGAGGAAAGTGCCTTACAAACTATAAAGAATTATAAAACCACCATTTATTATTGCAAAGTACCTCTCCATTTGGGGGGAAGGGTATTATTTGCAGCTTAAATTATCTGGGAATATTTCAGACCCAATTTACTTATTTAATCTTGCAGACATAACAATATATTATCATGGCCATATGAGTAACACAATGGGAAAACTGTTTAATTACAACACTACAAGTATTGTCCCCATTTGTAAAGATGATGAAAATGGATTTACTTGACTTGCCATAGTCATGAAGTACCTGAGGAATGATTTGAACTCAGGTCTCCTGGTTCCAGGTCCAGAATTCTTTTCTTATGATCCTCAGCATCATGTAAGTTGTAAAGCAATGTACAATTAACCATTCACACACTATTCCAGTTCATGCATAGACAGGACACAGACCTTTGATTTCACTGGTAGAGAGTACACTAAGGTGAGGCAACTCTCTAAGCCAATATAACACTTCTATGCCAATGCACCTTTCTCTGTAATTTATAGTATAGTTAGCCATACCTAACTCTGAGAGTTTAACTTTTTTTCCACATAGGCAGAACTTGAACCAGATGGTCATTCCTGACTTGAAAGCCAGCTTTCTAACCACTATGCATGCTGCTTCTCTCCACTTCATGCACTCCAGACAAACCATACCACACCATTAATGAACACATCACACAACCTGGATTCTCTTCATTCATTCTTAGACATGTTATTAAATATTAAGGAAATGGTATTATAGCGTCCTAGTGATTAGGACCTATTCTGAAGTCATTGGTATTACCTGACCAGAAAAACTTTTGGTACTTAAATCTAAAGAAACAATAGCCTGTTGTGAAATCCTTTTGTTTCATCTTTATCAAAGACCTAACCAGTTTCCAAATGAAATGTAAGTCAGATTTCAGTAAGGAACCTTGAACTTCCTGAAAATAAACTAAGACCCAGAGAGGCTAACTTGCCCAAGGTCACCAAGACTAAAAGTAAAAGCGGTGGGATTCAAACCCAGGTTCTCTCACTATAAAAAATCCAGTATTCTTTCTATTCCAATAGACCAAAGTACGTCTAGAAAATCTAAGGACCAAAAAGATATTGAAGAGAAATGTGCTTTGAACTTCTTTTGCTAATAGGGTTCTTTTAAAATAAGATTTTATTCTTCTGTTAGAAAGCCTTAAACTTCTCAGTCAGACCAAAGAAAGGAAGAAATAAAAGCTTTTCCAAACAGACCTAAAAAAAGGAAAGGGAACTGCAGCTTTTTTAAAAGGATTAAAATAAAAAGGAGTTAAACTATATTTTAAAAACACACAGGTGGATACCCTGGTGGAATGATGGGAGGCCGTGGATAAGAGTTTTTTCCTAATCAAAGATATCATTGCACATATAAAGCACAGGTAAAAATCATACCATTATCTCCATATTCAAGCCTAACAGCTAAACCAAGAAGCCAATCAATTGTTTCTTGTCGCTCTTGAATCTTGAAAGGGCAGTTAACATCCTTCAAATACTGTGAAAGAAAAAGAAAAAAAAAATTTTGGTTCACTATGACAAGTTAAATGGCAACATATGTCATGAATCAGAATTACATAAATAAGCCATAGTGTAAACATTTAGGTAAAGAATTCTGTATTGATTAGACCATCTGGGGCACAATGGGCCTAATATGTCTAAATCTTAAAACAACAAAATACCACTACTGTAGAATTTAGACATCCAAGTTAAGTGTTATTCATTGTAGCCCCTTTGTCATGCATTCATTCATTTATTCATTCAACATGCATTTAAGCACTTACTGTATCAGATATCACACTAGGTGCTGGGAATACAAAGACAAAAATTAACCAGTCCTTGATATACAGGTTACATTCTAGCAGGGGAAACATGAATACAAAAAGGAAATAGAAAGTAATTTATGGGTAGGACAGCAAAAGAAACTGGAGGGATTAAGAATAGGCCTTTTGTAGGAAATGGCTAAGTGAAAGACTCCCAAGTAGGGATTTGGGGTGATTTAAAAGATGGTAGTGCCCCTGACAATAATAAAGAAATTATAAGGAGAGGATTTAGGATGGAAAGGTAACAAGTTATTTTTAACATTCTGGGTTAAAATTTTGGAACATTCCATTGGAAAAGTCTAAGTTGCTGGTGTAGAATTGGAGCTCAGGAGAGAGACTAGGGCTAGATCTGGGATTCATCTACAAAGAGACGATAGCTGAACCCCTAGAAGTTTTCTATGTCACTAACAATGATTGCCACTGCTCAAAACATTGGAGGAATACAAGTTCTAGATGTGCTTTCAACACAGCCACATCTTGTTTCAAATCTAAAATGAGACAACCCATCTTGAGTATTCATTTATTTATCAAATAAATTGACTCTGAATATTCCATTTATGATTTTTCAAAAAATAAAATCCATTTTAAAAAGGACAATCATTTGCAACCACTGAAAATATTCAAAAGCATTTGTGGAAGATTTCAAATTCCCAGGACCAAAGGATTTAATGTGGCATAGTGGAAAGAATTCTGGACTTGGGAGTTGGGAAGGCTTGAATTCAAACCCTGCCTCAGATACTTAACTAGTTGTGTTATCCTGGACAAATCCCTTAGGACAAATCCCATCAGGTTCAATTTCCCCACATGGGGAGAATAACACCAACCTTATAAAGGTGTTGTAAGGATTAAATGCAAAGGTTATAGCAATATATAAATGTTGGTTATTATTATTATCAAATCCAACTAGATTATTTTATAGATTAGGAAATTTGAGGGTCAAAGCACATAGGCATCTTCCCAAGTAACACAGCAAGTTAAACAACAAAATCAGGATTTAAACACAGGAGAGGATGATGTCATGAAAATCTGAACATGCATATTCCTGATAAAGGGTTTTGGTTGGGGGGGGGGTTGTTGTTGTTGAATATCAGGGCAAATTCAGGTAAAAATAAATAAGTGTTTAAAAAACAGGACAAGAATTTGTAGAAGTTGGGGATGTTTAATCCAGAAAAGAGAAAGCTGATGAGGATATAATAGCAGTCTTCAAGTATATGGAAGCCTATCATGTGAAAGAGGGATAAGACTTGTTCTATTTAGCCTCAGAGGGCAGAACTAGAAGTAATGAGCAGAAGTTTTAAAGAGGCAAGTTTAAAATGGGATGTCAGGAAAAACTTCTCTAACAATTAGAACTATCAAAAGCAGAATAGGCTCTCCATCACAGAAAATCCTCAAGAAAAATCTAGGTGACTACTTTACTCCAAACCAGTTTATGTTTTAGTAGCTATTATTTTTGGGGTACAGTTAGGAATAGATGGTCTTTGAGGTCCCTTTTAACTATGTAATTTTGTGATTCTATGTGAGAATCCCATTCTTTGGAGGATGGTTAACACTCAGCTATGCTCTTTTACCAATCTCCTAATTACTGATGCATATGGTTTTATGCATCAAGGCTACGGGTACAGTATATGAATATATGGAACAGAATAAAGTTAACTGGTGTCCACAAAGCTCAATTAAGCCACAATGATGAAAGATAATCTACTGATACCATGAAATGATGGTCACAGATTTTTTTAAAATTGTACAACAATTAGAATGAGTTTGACACATGCTTGCATATAATATTTACCAAGATATGGAACAAGTTATACTCCTATGAAATTACCACTATTAGTGAAAAATACAAAAATATAGAATATTTTAACATCCCTTCCAGTGCTAAATGTTATCATCATAAAGGTGGTTTAAAGTGTATATTGCTGCATTTAATAAACATAAGCCTATGCTTAAGCTAAATTATTGTCATTTTTAATCAATCATGCCAAAAAGCTTATATAATGGACATAACTAATAACCAGGAAGAGACATCGCATCAATAGGTATCAATTAGTGAAGGAAGGGATGATCTTGGGTAAAGATGTTATATAGTTAGAAAGGTCAAGAAGAGACAGGGGAAAAAAAATCTTTGCAAATATTAACTGCTATATAACAAAAATCACACTTGAGTCTCTCAAACCAATTGTCAAAAAGGTATTATAGATAAGATATAAGACTATTCATTGGGGGATGGAGGTATACAAGGAGGTAAAATATAAACAACATGGAACGAAGCTTTATGGGGAAGAAGAACTGGGTTCAAGTATCACCTGAGAGATATACTAGCTATGTAAGCACAGGTACATCTGTGTCCCAAATTGCTAACCTGAAAATATTCCACATTAGTAGTTACACACACACACACACACACACACACACACACACACACACACACACACACACAATCACAGGTTCAGACCCAATTTCTACTGCTCAAAAAGGAAAGTGTGAGGTAAGGGGGCAGGAGTAGGGGGAGCAGAGAAGGAATTTCTTTAAAAGGATGGGGGGTGGAGGGTGGAGAAAGAGAAGGATGGGATTCTGTACCTCTACAAAATGCAACCAATAAGATATAACTAATATCAAGAAATAATTATACTACATGCATAGTACTTCAGATGTATACTATAGTCACAAGGCTAGTATCCATATAAGACATTCTAAGACTGGAAGTCACCCTCTAGTACCCTGCCATTTCATAAAATGATCATGTTTCCTACTGTTTTACAAGGAAATGGTCAAGACAGAGAGAGAATCATATTCATAAGAGAATGAATATGGGTCAGTTCAACTACTACCAGATATGGACAAAAATCATAGCATTCATATTCACAATTTGAGGTTTATCAAAAAAGGCAAAGCAAATGGTTCTCCAAAAAACCTCTGATGTCATTAATTCACATACAGTGTTTTTTAAAAGTCTTCAGACAACTTAACCTTATTTTTTAACAGAAAGGCTTGTTTTTTTGTTTTGGTTTGGTTTTTTTCAGTTTCTGAAGGCTTTTATAAACATAAACTAAAATCATCTTGTTTACATGCTATTAATGTTTTAATATATTACTAATTAATTTTCATTTTTGTTTTCCTCTGGAAAATTAGGTTGCTTAGTTGTTAGTAGTTAGATATAGTATCATTGATTTAACTTCATTTTATTTAACAGTATAACTGAATTACTGTGGGTTCCTTAATCACCTACTTCATTATTCTTGATCTTTTTTCAAATAGAAGTTTCTCTATTTTCCTCACCTATAAAATAAGTAGGTTGCATAAATGGTACTAAGGTCCTTTACAGCTCTAAATCTGTGATCTTTCCTCCATGTCATAGATAAGAATTTGTTTCTATTCCAAAATTCAGTGACTATTATTATTCCTAATTTAAAATTGAATTTTATTTTTTAAAATGTTTACCTCTGGGGCAGCTAGGTGGCGCAGTGGATAAAGCACTGGCCTTGGATTCAGGAGGACCTGAGTTCAAATCCAGCCTCAGACACTTGACACTTAACTAACTGTGTGACCCTGGGCAAGTCACTTAACCCTCATTGCCCTACAAAACAACAACAACAACAACAAAAAAATGTTTACCTCCTTGACTCAGTGATTCATTACCTTTTCAAAGAACTTGGGCCATTCACTATTGTGGATGTTTCTTAAATTTCCTCTGTCTTCAATCTTGTAGTGTCTAATCTTTTGATCTTCAAGCCAAACAATAAAGTTTCTAAATTCTGTTTCATCTATAGCAAAAATTTAGACAAATCAAAATACAAGATTTTAGGTAATTCAAAATAAAGAATGATAGTGACAGCAAAATGTGCATCTTCTTCGATATAATCTTTTCTCTACATTTTATTTAATACAGACTTCTTTATAACACAAATTATTTCCATTTCTATTATGTCCTTGCTGGATATTAAAAATGAACAAGTACTACAAAGCAACGAAACAAAGAAAACATCTTAAAAAATGAAATAAAACAAAAGCTATCAGGAAAAAAAAAAACCAAAAAACTAAAATAATAGTAAACATTCTGCTTTGGGAGGAAGATCCAGTTTAAGATAACATATAATTATAATATACAATACTTTAATAATTTAGAGAATTAGGTAAGATCCACAGAGTAATCCAAAGAATAGGCATTGAAATGAAAAGCAACAACTTTCAAACAAAAAAATGAGAAAAATGGTATGAAGGCTGTAAGACAAGTTCCTAGTTAAAATTTTTAAGGCTTCTGAAATAGTCAAAGTACTTTACTAAATATATATAAACTATAAATATATATACACACTATAACAAAGTTATTTAAAATATTACAAGTTTCAGCATATCAAAACACTGCTGGTTAGTTTAGAATAGCTAAAATTATGTAGCAATTCAAGATCATCAAAGTACTTTACAAATTTTATGTCATTTAATAGTCACAACAATCCTGTGAGGTGAGTACTATTATCTTTGTTTTGCAGAGGAAAAGAAACTAAGGGTCATAAGCCATTAGATGTCTGAATTATGAAGATTTGATGATGTTTCAGTGTTTATTTTAGGATCCTTTTCATTTCAATTAATCTACAATAGGCCAAAGGATATGGGTGAACCTCTGGGTACCCGTTTTTTTCCCTTTAATCTTTTATGCATTCTCCTTTCAACTTCTTTTGTATTTAATGCATTCTGTAATACAATAAACACATTACTGATCTTCTTATTATGCGATTATAACGTGCATTTTACTATATGCTGCTTTGTTTTCTAGTGCGGTGTGTGTATAGGTAAAGACTCTTCAAACTATAACGGTAAGCTCCCTTGGGGCTGCGACCCTATCACACACAACTATCCCTCACAGCACTCAGACCAGAACACCACAAGTTTACCGGACATTCAATTAACACCAAATGATCGGCTTTTACAGGTAGGAAAATATTTTCTTTGGTCATAATAGTTTCCCTTCCCCTCCCCCTTTTCTTACTTTGGTGAAATTTAAAAAGGGAAAAGACAGCAGACATAACTGTGTGGTGAAGAGAACCGGCAGGGAGCTCAAGTCTGTACTGAAGAGCTCGGGAAATCAAATAATAAAGGGATCACACTAGTGGGAGGGAAGAAGTGTATGGAGAAAATGAGAAGAAAAGCCTAGTAAGGAGAGAGGTAGCAGCCGAAAGGGAATGTGTGTATACAGAAAAGATCGGATACTGCCCAGTATGAGTGACGCATTCCCAGGCCTAACTCCAGCAAGGCCTGCACCGAGCATTGGCCGCCTCCCTCACCTTTGCAGTTGAAGCCGGCAGGGTTGTGATAGTCGAGAGCCGTCAGCTTGCGGCGGAACATGGTATTGGCTTCTAGCTCTGTCGCCGTGGCACGCGAAGCCCAGGGAACTAACAGCGGAAGCAAAATAAGAAAAGAAAGAAAAAAGAAAAAGGAAAAAAGAAGGCAGCAGAAGCAAGGAGGCAAAGGCAAGGCTGACTCCCAAAAGCCTTCCGAGTGACAAGCTCAGTTGCGAATCCCCAACTCAGTAACTCCCAGCCCCCTGCAGGAGTTCACCAATCACGGTGCAGCCTGAGAAGGTGGGGCTAGAAACTAATTACGTCACATTTAATAAACTTTATTGTCAGTTATTGAAATGAACAAAAAACAAAGAGGCAGAGGGAGGAAATTGTAACGTAGGTTTCCGCAAAAACCAATGAATTGGGCATGAAACTAAAAGAAAACTAGACAATACATTTTAAAACCCCAATTAGACATAAAAAATAGAAATTTGTAAAGAAGAGATTTTGTTGTTGTTCGGTCATGTCAGACTGTGACCTCATTTGGGGTTTTCTTGGCACAGATACTGTAGTAGTTTGCCATTTCTTTCACCAGATCATTTTACAGATGAGGAACTGAAGTAAGCAGGGTCAAGTGATTTGCCCAGGGTTACTCAGCTACTAAGTGTCTGAGGCCAGATTTGAAATCAAGCCAGGCACTATACTATACTATATGCCACCTACCAGCCCAAGAAGAGATTAACAAAATCAAAAGCACAAAAATTAATAAATAAAACTAAAAGTTGGATTCTTTGAAAAAGGTAATAACATAGATAAATCATTAGCTAATTTTAAAGAAAGTTTTTTCCTTGTTGAATTTATTATGTACTTTATTTTTTAATATAATAAACATTTTTATTTATAATTTTGGGTTCCAATTTTTATCCCACCTTCCCTCTCTCCCCCTCCCCTCCCTAAGAAATCAGATATTGATTATATATGTATGATTATATAAAATATTACCATATTTGTCATTTTGTACAAGAAAACTTAATAGAAAAAAATGAAAGAAAGTGAAAAATAGCATGCTTCAGTCTCTTCCAACAATATTGCTGTCTCTGTGCAGTGTTCTCTTGGTTCTGCTCACTTTACTATACATCATCTCATACATGTCTTTGCAGGACTTTCTGAAGTCATCCTGCTTATCATTTCTTATGGCACAATAATATTCCATCACCATCATATACCACAGCTTGTTTAGCCATTTCCCAATTAATGAGCATTCCTCTGATTTCCAATTCTTAGCCACCACAAAAAGAGTTGCTAGAAATATTTTTGTACAAATAGGTGAAGAAAGTTTTTATGAATAATTTTTTATTAAAGGAAGCATACAAATTACCCATATAAAAAAAGGAAAATAGAAAATTCTCAACAAACTAATAAAACATAAAGGAAATTACTAGAAACTAGTTAGTAAAACTATATACCAAGAAAACTGACAACTTAAATGAAATGAATGAATAGATAAAAAATATACAACACCAATATTAACAGAATAGAAATTGAGAATTATAATCTAATGTTAGAAAAATAAATTGAATAAGCCCTAATCTATAACAATAACAATAAACCCACAACCAGAAAAAATTGTAGGATATAAAATAAACTCACATAAATCATTAGTATTTCTATATATTACCAGCAAAGCCCAGCAGCAAGAGATAGAAAGAGAAATTCCATTTAAAATAACTGTAAGCAATATAAAATACTTGGGAGTCTACTTGCTAAGACAAACCCAGGAACTATATGAACACAATTACAAAACACTTCTCACACAAATAAAGTCACACCTTTAACAATTGGAAAAATGTTAATTTCTCATGGGTAGGTTGAATCAATATAATAAAAATAACAGGGGCAGCTAAGTAGCACAGTGGATAGAGCACCGGCGCTGGATTCAGGAGGAGCTGAGTTCAAATAGGGATTCAGACACATGACACTTATTAGCTGTGTGACCCTGGGAAAGTCACTTAACCCTCATTGCCCCAACAACAACAAATTTTTTTAAAAGTAAAGATAACAATTGTAACGATTGGAATGACGCCACCTGCTGGATACTTACTGTAGAAGAGTTCTGCCCATGAAGGGAAGGTCTTTGAGGGCAAGACCAGGAGTCGGGAAGTGACGCGGGCTAGTGGGAGGAGGAAGGAAGAGACTGGCGCTCAGTCTCGCGCTCTTGGCTTTGGACTCTGGTGGAGAGCGGAGCTAGAAATGTGCTCTCCCTTTAATAGATAGGAATCTAGGCCTTTCTCTCTCTCTTTACCAAATTCTTCTTTTCCTTAATAAATGCTTAAAAGTCTAACTCTTGCTAAAGCTTATAATTTATTGGCGACCACTCATTAGATATTTTAGACAGACTAGCTAGAATTTTAGCCCTTAACAGATGGCTGACCACGAAGAGGAAAGCTAACCCTCAGTCTTCTTCTGATCTTCTGGTTGGGTAAGAAATTTCCCCTCCCTCTCCCTTTAACTGCTAAGTACTGGTGTACTGGCTGTGTTTTCCTTTGAATTTTTTCGAATGGACCTTTTAAACTCCCTAATTATCCTATTTTTGATTTTGGTCTGTTTAACCAGACAAATGGGAGATAAGATCATGTTAATGCTTTGTTTTTGTGGATTTTCTATTTTTCTTTTTATTTTTGTTAAAAGAGCCAGCAACTTACTCACACAAGGAAATATCTCTCCCTCTCCCAACCATGCTTTTTCAGAGAAACCTGAAGAGATTCCTGCAGCTTTTCCCAGTTCTAACACTAATTGTTGCTTTAATTTTGCATGCCTGGAGGCAATGACCCACCCTCTAGAAGCTTTTAATCCCCTAGCACCTGGAGGCAAGGTGGGGGAAGAGGAATCCAGGCCTGAGTTCAAAATCAAGTGTGATTCAAATTGTGCTGGTCCCTCCCCTCCTCTCCAGACCCCACCCTCTACTCCTCCTATGGCCAAGCCCATAGCTTCCCCTGCCTGGGAAGTCCAGAGATCTGATGCGCATGCTCAACTTTTTCTACCTGCATTTGCAGCTTTAGGCTCAGCCCTTCCCCAGCCTGGCTGTGCTTCTGAGACAACCTTAGAAAACCCTTTAAATTCCAGATATGCTCGATTTGTTCATAATTTTGCTAACCTGCTTTTGTCTTTAATTAGTAATCTTATAAAGCATTTGTATGGTGGAAAGACTGACAGACAATATAGAGGGGTTAAAGAAGAAAAACTTAAGCTGAATAAGAATGACAATCAACATAGTTCAAGACTCTGCCTCTTTTGCCATGGAAGGGTATATATTTTACAGAAATGTAGAAGTAAGCAGCAAGGTATTGATATGAGTATTGGGGATTTTAGATATCGGAATCAAAGGTGTTCTGAATTCACTCAGAGTATTAATATCAGTTCAGAGGTTACATAGGATTTCTATGCTATTACATATACATTTTGAAATTAATGGTATGGGTTTATTTTCATAGAGATTTTCATGCTTTTGAGATTGTGTTTTATATTTAGTTTTTAAAACAAGGAGAATATTTGTAAAAGCTTTTTATAGTCATGTGATCAAGTTTATATTTTATAATACTCTTATTAATATTAAGTTCACATTCATTTAGACTTCCTTAGTTTGAATTTCATTGTCTTTTATTGTTCCATGTGTATTTTCTTCTATTCATTTGTCTATCTAATTTTGAAACATTGCAAGATGGTTTTGATTTTATTATACAATGTTAATTCTAGGAGTATTGTGCTCCCATATTCTGAGTTGTTTGTTTTTGTTATTTTTTCTCAACTGATTATTTGATCAAACTCTTTAAAGCATTTCTGTGGCAAATTGGTTGCCATGGCAAGTGTAAATTGATTCTAGAAGTATTATTTTTGATAAGCATATTCCCAAAAAAAAAAAAAAAAAGAGGGGAACATTTGTAAAAGTTTTCTATTTTCAAAAAAAAAAGTTCTTTGAGATTCTGTTGTGCTTTAACTTGTATTTAAGTATGTTCTGATTTTTCACAAAAGTAATTGTATACTAAGTAAAAAAAAGGGTATTATTTGAAATTGTTGCATAATTATATATTATATTTTGAGTCAAGATGTATTCACATTTTTTGCAATCATTTATTATCCTCAATTTTAAATCCATATGAGACTTGGATTATGGGAACTTATCATTTAAGACATTAATTGCCTTTATTCTGAGTTATCAGATGCCAGTTGGCCAAGATGCCATCCAATCACAAGAGGAATACATGCAAGAGCAGACACTGAACTGTCACATGAGGGGAGACATGCATGAAGTCAAGGTATGGCCGAGGGAACGGCTTTTGACAAATGTTGAGGTTGGATTCTCTTGGTTTAATATTTTATTCTCTTTTTCCCCACAATATTGTACAGATGGCTGGAAGTATTCATCCCACCCATCTCACTTCTACACCTGGCTTCTATGCTCCCTCCTATATGCCTGATGCCATGGACCATCTCAATCCCATGCATCTGATTAAGTCTGACTCAGTTTCTTCCAATATGTTCGGTGGCATGGACATATATTCCATCCACCTATTTTAAGCCTGGCATACTGTATGGGCAGTACATATTGCTCAAGTGTGGGAATGCTCATATCCCATCATTTCTCTGTTCTTTTATGGTAACCCCCATAATTATCTCAGGTGTCATGATAAATAACAGTGTTGAATTTGGCCTTGACACCTGTTACCAATTATATTAGATTTTCTAATTTCTCATAATGGCATGAGGATAATTAGGCAGATGATGCAAAAAGTGATGAAACAAAGATAAAAATTATTTTTAAAAATTAATATCACAGCAATTGTCTTCTCAAATACCCTCCATAAGGGGGGGACTATAGTAATATTATAATTTTAAAGAATGGTTCAATTTTTGTTTTATTATATGTTTCATGTGTAACAACTAAGATTCTGAATTCCCTTAGACATGTTTTTGAGAACTTTCATTGTTTGATTTGATTATTGACAAAGCTATTTTAAAGTTGTGTTAAGCTCAATTTTGTAGGAAATTTCCTGGCTGATTACCAGTATCCACACATCAACCCCTGAAAAGACTTCCATTCCACGACTACACCTAGAGGACATCTGAGAAAAGACTTTCAGAGACTTTAAATGAACAGTTTTGATTTGTTTTTGTTGGTTTTTTTTCTCTTTCTGTTATAATATACACCATCTGTAACATGTATTCTCTGCAGAGGCCCTCCCTTTGCAAGACTACTGTCAAAGCGTCGGTTCATGAGGACAAAAAATCGCCCCTCTGGACAAAACTTTCCTCTCTTCCTTTTCTATATTGTTGTATACATATTATTAGTTAGCAATAGTTATTATATTGTTTTTACTGTTCCGTCAAGGAAACATTTTGTTTCTTGAGGAACAACAGGGGGGACTGTAACGATTGGAATGACGCCACCTGCTGGATACTTACTGTAGAAGAGTTCTGCCCATGAAGGGAAGGTCTTTGAGGGCAAGACCAGGAGTCGGGAAGTGACGCGGGCTAGTGGGAGGAGGAAGGAAGAGACTGGCGCTCAGTCTCGCGCTCTTGGCTTTGGACTCTGGTGGAGAGCGGAGCTAGAAATGTGCTCTCCCTTTAATAGATAGGAATCTAGGCCTTTCTCTCTCTCTTTACCAAATTCTTCTTTTCCTTAATAAATGCTTAAAAGTCTAACTCTTGCTAAAGCTTATAATTTATTGGCGACCACTCATTAGATATTTTAGACAGACTAGCTAGAATTTTAGCCCTTAACACAATTGTACCAAAATTAATCTACTTATTCAGTGCCATACCAATCAATCTACCAAAAATTATTTTATAGTTAGAAAAAAATCATAACAAAATTCATCAACTGAACCAGATCTCAAACTGCATTATAAAAAGATAATCATCAAAAGTACCTGGTACTGGTTAAGAAATAGAATGGTAGATCAGGGAAACAGATTATATACACAAGATACAGTAGTAAAACACCATAGTAATTCAGTGTTTGATAAACCCAAAGATCCAAATTTTTGAGAGAAAAACTGTTGGGAAAACTGGAAAACAGAATGGCAGAAACTAGCTATAGACCAATGCCTTATACCATATACCAAGATATGGTCCAAAATAGTACATGATTTGGGGGCAGCAAGGTGGCGCAGTGGATAAAGCACCAGCCCTGGATTCAGGAGGACCTGAGTTCAAATCTGGCCTCAGACACTTGACACTTACTAGCTGTGTGACCCTGGGCAAGTCACTTAACCCCCGTTGCCCCGAAAAAAACCAAAAATAAACAAACAAAATAGTACATGATTTGCAGATAAAGGGTGACACCACAAGCAAATTAAGAGAGCAAGAAATAGCTTACTTGTCAGATTTATAGAGAAGGGAAAATCTTGTGACCAAACAAAATCTAAAAAGAATTACAAAATGTAAAATGGATCATTTTGATTAATATAAAATTTAAAAGTTTTTGCACAAACAAAACCAGTGCAACCAAATTTAGAAGGAAAGCAGAAAACAGGAAAACAATTTTTACAGCAGGTATTTCTGATAAAGACTTCATTTCTCATACATTTAGAGAAGTGAGTCAAATTTATAAGAATACAAGTCATTCCCCAGTTGATAAATGGTCAAAGGATATTAACAGACTGTTTTGAGACAAAGAAATCAAAGCTATCTATAGTCATGTGAAAAAAAATTATCTAAATCACTATTGATTAGAGAAATGAAAATGAAAGCAACTCTGAAGTACTACCTCACACCTATCAGATTGGCTAATATGACAAGAAAAATGATAAATGTTGGAAGGGATAAGGGAAAACTAGCACAGTAATATACTGTTGGTGGAGTTGTATACTAGTCCAATTGTTCTGGAGAGCAATTTGGAATCATACCCAAAGGGTTATAAAACTGTGCTTACTCTCTGATCCAGCAATACCATTACTAGGTCTCTATACCAAAGACACAAAAAAGGAGGTGGGAAGGAGGCAAGGGAGAAGAACCTATTTGTACAAAAATATGTATAGCAGCTCTTTTTGTGGTAGCTAAGTACTGGAAGTTGAGGAGATGTTCATCAATTAAGGAATGGCTGAACAAGTTGTGGTAATGGATTGTGGTGGAATATTGCTGTGCTATAAGAAATAATATAATCCATTGAGATTTTTCCTGTATTCCTCATGGTGGAATACAGTTTATTGGTGATTCCATTCAACTGAAAGGATTTTTGTTTGGTATAGAAAACAAATTTTTGCATTTGTAGAAACTGAGACCTGTAAGAAGATTCATGGAATCTCAGCAAATCAAACTGAATGCTTTCTCTAGCAATCAAAACCAGTGTATCCAGTATCATGGTAGTATGAATTACTTTTCATGGATCCCACAAGTTTTATTTTATTTGTGTTTATCCTGTTCTCAATCAATGCTTTTTTTTTACTTTACTTTTTTCTCTTTTTAAATTTTAAAATTTATTTTAGCCAAATACAAAATAAGAAAAGAAAAAAAGTTGCCATATACACAAGCAGAACATAAAAGATTCAATATAAAACAATAAATTTCCATTTCAAGAAAACCTATGTAATAAATCTGCCCAGCTTTGTTTCCTTGTTGATTTTCTTTTGTTCTCAGCTGTGTACTCTTTTTTGTTTTGTTTTGTTTTTTAGTGAGGCAATTGGGGTTAAGTGACTTGCCCAGGGTCACACAGCTAGTATGTGTTAAGTGTCTGAGGCCGGATTTGAACTCAGGTACTCCTGACTCCAGGGCCGGTGCTCTATCCACTGCGCCATCTAGCTGCCCCGCAGCTGTGTACTCTTAACTTTATTTTTCCCCTCTCTCCCCACTCCACACCTTAAAGAAAGCATATATATGTGTGTGTGTATATATGTGTATATATATACACACACATGTATATATGTATATATATATATATACACACATAGATATCTATAAACATACACATATACACTCATATATATCCTACTATGTTTATTTTTACTCATCTATTTTTCTGAAGGTGGATAGTATCTTCCTTCACAAGTCCAAGTCTTTTCATGTTTTTCGAAGTCAACCAGATCATCATTTCCCATACCACAACAATATTCCAACCCAATCACATCCTATCTGAGAGATTATGAAAGTTTTCTTTTTTCCTGATTTTCTGCATTCCTTCTATTCTTGGCTACATAGGTTTTCTTTACAGACAAAAAATAATTTAAAACAATTGGAATTATTCATTTTACACTTCAATGATGTTCTCACCTTATAATCAATCAATGTTATAATTTAGTTCAATTCAAACGAATGGTAAACTGCTTAATGGAAGCCAGATATGTTAGTCTCATTCCATTCACAAGTTGATATCTCTCTGACATCTATGTTGGGAGTAAAGGGAATCCTTTTGGAAACAGACAAAATAATCTTTAGGAATTAATTTGCCTAAACAGGAATCTTCTCCATTCTTCCACTTAATACATTATAAATATTCCTCATCTATATTCTTCCTGTTTTGTTTTTAGTTATGTCAAATGAAGTAGGCTATCTCTCTCATTCCCTGATAATGTAATCTTAACTTCTCTTCAGAAAAACTGTCTACCAGAGGGTAATTGGTATCTCAACCAACAAATCCCTGTGACATCGTTTAGAAACTTGATAGAAAGTTGGAAATTGTATATTTCCTTGCAGTCAAATGTTACAAGAGTTCATATTGGCTTCTCTAATTTTTGCATTTTTTCAAGCTGCCTCTGGCTGCTGAGATCCATTTACCCGCCTTGCTGGCTTTTGGTAGTCCTTTTGTATATTTCTGGAGTGAAGGGAGAAGCTTATTTCTGTTTACTTTTGGGATTGCTTTGCCAGTGATACTTCTAGAGTCCATTTCAGATGGTTTTTTGGTTTGTTTGTTGTTGCTTTTTTGTTGGTGGTGGGGGTTTTTTGTTTTTGTTTTTTGCAGTTTCAATACCAGAGTTTGTCTTTTCTACAACTTTTCATTTCACTTATCTTTCATTTCACCAAACTAGATTATATTTTAACAGGACACCCTCCCCGCAAAACACCCATAATTTATATTTAAGTGGTTCCTGAATCATTCATTTTTGTATAGCTATACCACCAAAGATCAGCTTAAATTAAATGCACGACGAAAAAGTAGAAAAAGCTGTGGCATACATTTGAAACAGCTCAATCTTGAACTACTTAGCAATTAAAAAACAGTTGTGTGTTATTGTGCAGTCATTTTCAGTCCCATCTGAATCTTTATAACCCCATTAGGGGTTTTCTTGGCAAAGACACTGGAACAGTTTGCCATTTTCTTTTCCAGCTTATTTTACAGATAAGGAATGGAGGCAAATAGGATTAAGGGACTTGCTAAGGTCACACAACTAGGAAGTGTCTGAGGCCAGATTTTGTTTTTTTTTTTTTTTAGGCAATGGGGGTTAAGTGACTTGCCCATGGTCACACAGCTAATAAGTGTCAAGTGTCCGAGGCCGGATTTGAACTCAGGTACTCCTGAATCCTGGGCCGGTGCTTTAACCACTGTGCCATCTTGCTGCCCCCCATGAGGCCAGATTTGAACTCAGGAAGATGGGTCTTCCTGACTTCAGACCAGGCACTCCATCCATTGCTCCACCTAGCTGTCCAATAAAAAATTGGAAACGAATAACAGAAACTACATTGAAATCATTTATGATAATATTATGTAGAAGTTCAACAAATATAAATCCATTGTCACTAGAAAACCAGAACTTGCTATGTGAAAGAGATGGTAATCAAAGACACAGTTGTTTAGAATATAAACTCATTTGCAAAATCTTACAAAGGATAATGTACAATTTTAAGTAGTATCCTCAAAATATACCTGTCAATTTCCTGAAATTGGCAAAACAATTTTTTTTTTTGGTGAGGCAATTGGGGTTAAGTGACTTGCCCAGAGTCACACAGCTAGTAAGTGTTAAGTGTCTGAGGCCGGATATGAACTCAGGTCCTCCTGATGCTAGGGCCGGTGCTCTATCCACTGCACCACCCAGCTGCCCCCAAAACAAAAATTTTAAAGAGAAAATAGTGCATAACAAGAACCAACATGTGTTTAAACTACATGCAAACTTCCCTTTTAGGAGAGGCTGGAAAGTCTGTTTTGATAAAGTTGTGATGACATGTAATAGAAGTGATCTGGAGAGACTTTGGAGCATATACAGACATTTTGTAATTGTTTCTTATTCTGATAACCACATACCATATAACCATAACCATATAACCATATCTGGTAGAAGCCTTTTTTTATTTGTAATGGAACAGGGGCACCTTCAAAAGGTCTTCATCATGCTTGGTCATTTTTCTCAGGTACCCTCTCTTGGTTTGACTCATTTGCTAATGGTGTGCATTAAGAGACAATGCAAATTGACCTCAGTTCTTTTGCCCTGTCATTTGTTCTTTTCCATTTAGTTGTAAAAAATTAATTTGGAAGCTCTGGCCTTTTGAGTTCCCAACTGTTAGAAGACAGCCTCTGGGAATTCTGGAAGTTTGAGTCCATGGCTGGTTTTGCAGTCAACCTGGCATCAATGTCTCAAGGACCAAGAACCTTTGGAAATGATCTTTTGAACACATCCTAGCAGTAACTGAGGCAAAGACTTATCTGGCTATACTGTCACATTTGGATGTAAATTTAAGCAATGACATGTAGAAATTGTGCTAAATCTGATGTTACTCTCCTCAGAAACTAAAATGGTAAAGAGGAAAAATATGCCCCAAAATGTTTCTGAGAAGAAATATTTGTATTTTTATATTGCTATATCTAAATTGAAAATATCCCCTTTGTAAAAGCTAAACACACACAATAAATGGAGGGGATCAGGGAAAACTTCATAAAGAAGTGACACTTGAAGTGTGCCTTGTAAGATATATGCCCTATGGCCCAGTACCCAGAGGTTTGAACTTTAGTGGTCCAAATTCAGTTCCCCAAATCTTAACTTGGACTCATTTTGCCACACTTAGAGTTTTCTCTAGAAATCTCACAATATAGCTGGTGCCTTCATCTCAAGATATCATTTTTAAAAAACACCTCCTATTGAAATACTCAGGCTAATAATACTGGATATGAGATAGCCTTTATTTAACATCATAGAAAGAATGCAAAATAATACAAAGGACTCGCCATAGCCCATAGACATGATATATAATTTCCTCTCTACTGAGTCCCAGCTTCCCCTTTAGGTAGCTATACTCATGGTGCAACCTTAATGTATTAAGTTCCACCATTCTACCTCCCCACTCTGGGAAACTGGGCCCAGGAACTTAATGAAATCATCTAGAATGTAGAAAGAAGAAAAGGGAACACATGATAATGATCTAGGGAAGGGGACTGGGTAGTAGTGATGAAACTATAAGAAAAATTAAGAGTGTCACAGAAGCCCAAGAAGAGGGAAAATTCACTAGGAGGAGTGTTATCAAAAACTGCAGAGAAGTCAAGGAAGATAAGAACTGAGGAAAAAACAGGTGCAAGATTGTAGAGGTTTGAGGAGTGCTCAGTGGATGATGAAGAAGTAAAAGTAAAGCACACAGCAGATACTAAGAGTTTGGTAGTGCTATGAGGAGAGGCTAAAGATTTCCCATATCTCAGCTCCATAAAAGTACTAGTCTTGTTTTCAGCACTTCTCTGTAATGGTTGTGTTTAATCATAAGGGATGTGTCTGCTAGATAGAGTGTACCTGTGTAAGTGATGTAGTTGGTATATGAGGAGATTATGGAGAGAGAAATTTTTAATCATCCAGGAGCAACATGTTTTCCCTTGCTCACCTTCTCAACCTCCTCACCCCCACCCCACAATGAGTTTTGCTTTTGAAGAGACTTTGATAACTATGGTCAAAAACAGAAATCTGTCCCCCACAAAAACAGAAACGGAGTGAAGCACAGTTATGTATGAGGTATTTTATTTTTTCCATTACATGTAAAGATAGTTCTCAACTTTTGTTTATACATGTTTTACAATTTCAGATTTTTCTCCCTCCCACCCCTCCCTCCCCCCTCCCCTAGACAGCAGGTAATCTGATATAAGTTATATCTATATATCTCTATACATATACATATATATATACACACACACATATATATACACATAATAACATTAATCCTATTTCTGCATTAATCCTGTTACAAGAGAAAGAATCAGAGCAGTGATGCAAAACCTCAAAATAGAAAGAAAAAAAAAAAACCAACAGCACCCAAAACAAAAGAAATAATATGGTTCAATCAGCATCTATACTCCACAGTTCTTTCTTTCTTTTTTTTTCTTGGATTTGGAGATCCTCTTCTATCATGAGTTCGCTGGAACTCTTCTGTACCATTGCATTGGTGAGAAGAATATAGTCCATCACAGTAGGTCAACACTCAATGTTGATGATACTGTGTACAATGTTCTTCTGGTTCTGCTCATCTCACTCATCATCAGCTCACGTAAGACCCTCCAGGTTTCTCTGAACTCTTCCTGCTCATCATTTCTTACAGCACAATAGTATTCCATTGTATTCATATACCACAGCTTGTCCAGCCATTCCCCAATTGATGGGCATCCCCATAACTTCCAATTCCTTGCTACCACGTAAAAAAAGAGCAGCTATAAATATTTTTGTACATGTGGGTCCCTTTCCCCCTTCCATGATTTCTTTGGGCAAAAGACCTAAAAGTGGGATTGCTGGGTCAAAGGGTATGCACAGCTTTATTGCCCTTTGGGCATAATTCCAAATTTGAAGCACAGTTATGAAAACAAGTACCCATTTATTCTTCTCAGCAAGACATCCATGCAGTTGAGGGGTTTTAGGGAAGGAGAGTGTAAACTGGGGCAAACACCTCCTTAATTGACTTTATTTTTTTAATGTAATAAAAATTTTTATTTATAGTTTTGGGTTCCAATTTTTATCCCTCCTTCCCTCCCTTTCCTTCCCCCTCCTCGAGGTGGCAAGCAATCAGATATAAGTTATGCATATATGACTATGCAAAGTACTACCATATTAGTCATTTTATAGAAGAAAACTTGACTAAAAAAAAATGAAAGAAAGTGAAAAATAGCATGCTTCAGTCTCTTCCATCAATATCAGTTCTTTCTTTGGAGGTGGATAGTATATTTCATCAATAGTCCTTTGGGATTTTCTTGGATCATTGTATTGTTGAGAAAGGTCAAGGCATTCATAGTTCTTCATCAAACAATATTGCTGCACTCTGTGCACAATGTTCTCTTGGTTCTCCTCACTTTACTATGCATCATTTCATACATGTCTTTGCAGGACTTTATGAAGTCATCCTGCTTGTCATTTCTTATAGCACAATAGTTGTCCATCACCATCATATAACACTGTTTGTTTAGACATTCCCCAATTGATGGGCATTTCTTTGATTTCCGATTCTTAGCCAACACAAACAGAGCTATTAGAAATATTTTTGTACAAATGGGTCTTTTTCTCTTTTTGGGGATGTCTTTGGGATATAAACCTTGACTGACATTGCTGGATCAAAGGGTATGCACAGTTCTATAGTCCTTTGGGCATAGTTCCAAATTGTTCTCCAGAATGGTTGGATCTTTTCACAATTCCAACAACAGCTTATTAGCATCCCAGCTTTCCCACATCCCCTCCAACATCCAATATTTTCCAGTTTTGTTATATTTGCCACTCTGATAAGTGTGAGGTGATACCTCAGAGTTGTGTTAATTTGCATTTCTCTGCTTAATAGTGATCTAGAGCATTTTTCATATGATTATATATAGCTTTGATTTCTTTGTCTGCAAACTGCCTGTTCATATCCTTTGACAATTTATCAATTGAGGAATGACATGTATTTTTATAAATTTGACTCAGTTCTCTATATATTTGAGAAATGGGGCTTTTATTAGAGATATTTGTTTCTTTTTTAATAACAATTTGTCTTTTTATTTAGCACTTCTACAAATTATGCCTTAACAGCAAATTTCTGAAGAGGATACAGGCATTCCTTCCTCTGTTGTTTTTTTGGTCTTCAGGCTTCCCTCATGCTTATTAAGCCTTCAGTGCATGGCATGGGTCTTCTTGGGCTGAAGGTCCAGGGGCTTGTATTTCTTGCCCTTATAGAATTTCCTGAGGTTCTTTTTCTGTGTCTGGTTGATGACAGTCAGAACTTGGGCAATAGATTTTTGGACAACCTGGATCTTAGATAACTTGGATGCAGCTCCTCCAGTGACCTTAGCCACTCTCAATTTGGAAAGTTCCACCTTTAAATTATCTAACTGTTTAAGTAGCTCCTCCTTCTTCCCGCGAAGATCCCTGGCCTTGATTTTTGCCATGATCAAAGATCACCAGATCTAAGGAGAAAGAGGAAAAGGTGAGATATTTGTTTAAAAAATTCTTTCCCAGTTTTCTGCTTCCCTTGTAATCTTGGTTACATTAGTTTTGTTTGTGCAAAATTTTTTTAAATTTTATATAATAAAAATTATCTATTTTACATTTTATTTTATTCTTTATATCTTCTTTGGTTCCAAATTCTTCCTCTGTTTTGACAATTATTCCATACTCTCTTAATTTGCTTATGGTATCATCCTTTATGTGTAAGTCATGTATCCATTTTGACCTCATTTTAGTATACAGTGTGAGATGTTGGTCTATACTTAGTTTCTGCCATACTGTTTTCCAGTTTTCCCAGCAGTTTTTGTCAAATAATGAGTTTGAATATTTGGATTTATTATATACTAGGTTACTATAGTCATTTACTATAGTATAATTTCTATCTATTCTCTTCCACTGATCTACCATTTCTTAGCTAGTTTTGCTAGTTACCACTTTATAATACAGTTTGAGATCTGGTACTGCTAGACCACCTTCTTTTGTATTTTTCATTGATTCCCAAGATATCCTTGAACTTTTGTTTTTCTAGATGAATTATGTTATTATTTTTTCTAGCTCTGTAAAATATTTTTGATAATTTGATTGGTACAGCACTAAATAAAAAACTTAGGTAGGATTGTCATTTTTATTGTATTGGCTCTGCCTACCCATGAGCAATTAATATTTTTCCAATTGATTAGATCCAACTTTGTTTCTTTGAAAAGTGTTTTGTAGTTCTGGTCATATAGTTGCTGTTTTTGCCTTTGCAGGTAGATTCCCAAATAATTTATATTGGCTACAGTTATTTTAAATGGAATTTCTCTTTCTGTCTGTTGTTGTTGGACTTTACTGGTAATATATAGAAATTCTGATGATTTATGTGGGTTTATTGTGTATCTTGCAACTTTGCTAAAGTTGTTAATAATTTCAAGTAGCTTTTTAGTTGATTCTCTAGGATTTTCTAAGTATAACATCTTATCTGCAAAGAGTGATAGTTTTGTTTCCTCATTACCTATTCTAATTCCTTTAATTTCTTTGTCTTCTCTTATTACTATAGGAATAACATTTCTAATACAATATTAATAATACAATATAGGGGCAGCTACGTGGCACAATGGATAGAGCACCGGCCCTGGATTCAGGAGGACCTGAGTTCAAATCCGGCCTCAGACACTTAACACTTACTAGCTGTGCAATCCTGGGCAAGTCACTTAACCCCAATTGCCCTGAAAAAAAACCCCAAAAACAACAACAAAAATAATACAATATAGCTGACATTTCTAATAGAATATTACATAATAGAGGTGATAATGGGCATCCTTGCTTCATCTCTGATTGTATTAGGAAGACTTTCAGGTTATCTCCATTACAGATAATGTTTACTGATAGTTTTAGATAAATAGTACTTATCATTTTAAGGTTAGTGCCTTTTATTCCTATGCTCTCTACTGTTTTTAACAGGAATGGGTGTTGTATTTTGTCAAAGGCCTTTTTTGCATCTATTGAGATAATCATATGATTTCTGTTGCTTTTATTATTGATATGGTCAATTATGCTGATAGTTTTCCTAATACTGAACCAGTCCTGCATTTCTGTATAAATTCCACTTGGTCATAGTGTATGATCCTTGTGATATCGTCCTGCAATCTTTTTGCTAGTATTTTATTTAAAATTTTTGCATCAATAAATAATAAAACGAGATTGGTCTATAATTTACTTTCTCTGTTTTGGCTCTGACTGGTTTGGGTAGCAGCATCATATTTGTCTCATAAAAGGAATTTGGTAGGACTCCACTTATTTTTTCAAATAATTTATATAGTATCACAGGGCAATAATGGTTAGGTGACTTGCCCAGGATCACATAGCTAGTAAGTGTCAAGTGTCTGAGGTTGGATTTAAACTCAGGTCCTCCTGGATCCAGGGCTGGTGCTTTATTCACTGCGCCACCTAGCTGCTCTCGGGATTAATTGTTCTTTAAATATTTGGTAGAATTCACTTGTGAATCTGTCTGGTCCTGGGGATGTTTTCTTAGGAAGTTCATAGATGACTTGTTCAATTTCTTTTTCTAAAATTGGTTTATTTAAATATTTAATTTCTTCTTCTGCTAATCTGGGTAATTTATATTTTTGTAGATATTCATCCATTTCATTTAGATTGTCAAATTTATTGGCATATCATTGGGCATAAAAAAATAATAACAATAATAATAATTTCCTCTTCATTGGTGGTGAGTTCACCCCTTTCCTTTTTTTTGTTTTAAATTTTTTATTTATTTTTTTTTGTGGGGACCATGGGGGTTAAGTGACTTGCCCAGGGTCACACAGCTAGTAAGTGTCAAGTGTCTGAGGCCGGATTTGAACTCAGGTCCTCCTGAATCCAGGGCCGGTGCTTTATCCACTGCGCCACCTAGCTGCCCCCTACCCCTTTCCTTTTTGATACTAATAATTTCATTTCCTTCTTTCCTTTTTTTTTGATCAAATTAACCAATGGTTTATCTATTTTATTGGTTTTTTTTTTCATAAAACCAGCTTCTAGTTTTATTTATTAATTCAATGGTTTTCTTACTTTCAATTTCATTTTCATTAATCTCTCCTTTGATTTTCAGGATTTCCAATTTGGTGTTTAGTTGGGGATTTTTAATTTATTCATTTTCTAGTTGTTTTTTTTTTTTAGTTGCATGCCCAATTCATTGATCTGCTTTTTCTCTATTTTATTGGGATATAAATTTTCCCCTATGGCTGTATCCCATAAATTTTGATATGTTGCCTCATCATTGTCATTTTATTTAATGAAATAATAAATTTTTTCTATGATTTGTTCTTTGGCCCACTTGTTTTTTAGGATCAGATTATTTAATTTCCAATTGTTTTTTAATCTCTCTTTCAATTGTCCATTACTGAATGTAATTTTTATTGCATTATGATCTGAAAAGGATGTGTTTACTATTTCTGCTTTTCTACACCTGGTTGTAAGGTTTTTATGCCCTAATACATGATAAGTTTTCATGCAGGTCCCATGTTCTTCGGAGAAGAAGGTATATTCCTTTCTATTCCCATTCAATTTTCTCCAGAGATCTATCATAACTAATTTTTCAAGAATTTTATTCATTTTCTTAACTTCTTTCTTGTTATTTTTTGGTTAGGTTTATCTCCCACTAGGATAGTTTTGCTATCTATTTCCTCCTGCAACTCATTCAACTTTTCCTTCAAAAATTTAGATGCTATACCATTTGGTACATATATGTTAAGTATTGATAAGACTTCATTGTCTATGGTACCTTTCAGCAAGATATAGTTTCCTTCTTTATCACTTTTAACCAGATCTATTTTTGCTTTTGCTTTGTCTGAAATCATGATTGCTACCCTTGCTTTCTTTGCTTCAGCTGAGGCATAATAGATTCTGTTCTAACCTCTTATGTATACATCGTGTGTATCTCTCTGCTTCAAATGTGTTTCTTGTAAACAACATATTGTAGGATTTTAGTTTTTAATCCATTCTGCTATCTGCTTCCATTCAATGGGTGAGTTCATCCCATTCACATTTATAGTTATAACTATTTATTTCCATGCTATTTTTCATCTGTTTATTCTCCACCCCCACATTCTTATCCCCCACCCTTTTCCTTCTCACAAGTGTTTTACATATGATCTCAGCCTTCATATTGGGATATCCCCTCCCTTGTATCAGTCCTCCCTCCCCCTTCTGTTATCACCACGCCTTTTTAAACTTCCTTATAGAGTAAGATAGATTTCATATCCAACTGAGTGTGTTATTTCCTCTTTGAACCAACTTTGATGAGAGGAAGGTTTAATCTTTGCCCATCTCCCCAGGCTCTGATTTATATCTGAGCTCTAAGAGGGATTCAGACCCCAGCTCCAAAAGGGATTAATGGATAACTTAATTAATACAAGTCAGGGCCTACGTTCTTGTTATCCACAATAATCACTACTCATAACAAGAACATAAAGAGGCAGGTCATAGAGAACTTAAATATAACAAAGACATAGAGACAGGTTATAGAAATCCTAACTGATAAATGTTAATATCCAGAAACTAGGCCTGAGAATGGAAAAAAGGACATTCTGACCTTGGTAAGTTTAGGTAACATGCACAGGAAAGGCCAAGTTTGTCCCCAGATTTACCTTAAGATGTGTAAACCCCCAAACACACCTCCACAGAAAAAGGTACCTGCCTCAGGGGTTGGCTTAGGATCCCAGGAAGTCCAAATTAGGATAAGTCCACCCCTGTACCTCCCTAAAGTAGAGATTATTATAATAAGACTGATAATCAGTTTATGCATACTATAAATATAACTGTCTTTTCTTTCCCTATTTGAGAGACACCTCCATGGTGCCCTCCCTGTGGTCATTCACAGTATTGCAATAAAACTTGGGAAACTGAGTCACTGAGTCTTGTAATTCTTTTGGGACAACTCATGATCAATCTGATCAATTAAACCCACCCAACAACAACCAGAGAACACAAAGGTCAGTTCTCAAGATGTAAATCACTTTCTTCTTAAAAGGGAAGGAAACTACAGAAAGACAATATCTGTGAAAATTAAAGAAAGGTTTTATTAAGCAGGGAAGTAAATTTAACATGGTTGTGGTACTACTGAATAAGATTCCATGCAATGGATTGTGAGGGATTATATACAGTTTAAACAAAGACAGGTAAGGAATTTTGGCGAAAAGGTGGGTTTAAGGGGAATGGTGGGGTGAGGAATTCCATGGGTCAAGAATGTTTCCTTTCATACACAAATCAGAAGGCATTCTTGGTGATAATAAGTTCAGTTCAATGCCTTATTAGGAGCTGTCTTGGTAAGATCTCTCTCTCAAAAAAAAAAAAAAAAAGAATTATTCTAAAGTTAAGTGAATTTCTTATTTTTATTTTTATTTTTTGTTGGGGCAATGAGGGTTAAGTGACTTGCCCAGAGTCACACAGCTAGAAAGTGTCAAGGGTCTGAGGCTGGATTTAAACTCAGGTCCTCCTTCAGTGAATTTCTAAAGATTAGGTTTTCTCCAAAAAGACCATAAACACGATATATCCATAGTTGCATATCCTCTAGTCAGATGAGTCTTTGATTGGTTTCAGAGTTACTGATTCCCTACAGTCCAGCTAGGTTTAGGCCATGCAAAGGATTGTTGCTATGTTTGGCAATGCAGCCAGTCCTCATGCAGTTGTTCTGGTTACCTGGATAATTGGGGGACTCAAGCAAATCAAGGTATTTTCACAAGAGTATTTAAATAGTTGAGCCAAGCAATTGTTTTTTTGTTTTTTTTTTTTTTTTTTGCGGGGCAATCGGGGTTAAGTGACTTGCCCAGGGTCACACAGCTAGTAAGTGTCAAGTGTCTGAGGCTGGATTTGAACTCAGATCCTCCTGAATCCAGGGTCGGTGCTTTATCCACTGCGCCACCTAGCCGCCCCCGAGCCAAGCAATTGTTAAGCGGGGGTGCTATGCAGTGCCTGGACAGTAAATGATTTGTTGATATGTCAGTTAGGTCCAGACTGATTAACTCCCTGCTTCCTGGTTTTATGGAAATATTATGGGCCCTCGGTTACTTACCCCAGAAGTTGTCTGGGGAGGTCAAGGAACTTTTTCCTTGAAACCCCAGTTTTCCCTAGAGATCAAGGAACCTTCTTCTTGAAACTAAATTAAAGGACAGACACACCTAGAAAGATAAGCAGCACCTGATCTGGACTGAGATAACTCCAGGACCACCACCCTTCATTCCAGTCTCCCTCTCCCCCCTCTATGAGGTAATCCTCTTAGGCATGGCTGCACCAGGATGGGACAGAGCAACCACCTACCACCAGACTGCTTCCAACCCACCAAGAGACCACCAGACTACTTCCAACCCACTACCCAATAAGGGACATTTCTTTCACCCTTACTTGGGTGGTCATGCCATCTTGGCCCTATAAAAAGGCACTCCCCAGTCTAGGGAGAAAAGAGTTTTAAACTTTCCTCTCAGCCAGTTTCTCTTGTATCATATAAATGTATAATATATGTATAAAACTGTTCTTTTATTCCTAACAAGAATGTGTGTGAGAGTGTAATTCTTTACAGAGGAATCTTAAGGACCCACGTGCTTTCCCCATAACATTTTTGGCTCCCCAACATTGCAGGTCACAGGATCTTCCTCTCTTCTCCCCATATGGCAGTCAGAGGTAAGAATGCATTTTGCATAATACCTCTCTCTTTCTCCCACTTGACCCTGGCCAGTGCTTGGCTTTTCCACCAACAGACAGCGAAGTCACCCTCCCTCACAAAAAGCTTGAACTAACGTCTGAACCATGTTCAGACCATTAGATTTATCTGGGTAAAGGTTTAAACAACCTTAGGCCCATGGGGCAGAGAGAAAGTGGTCCAAAAAACGTTCCTCTGGGGTGCATCCTAAGAGATTGTAATAAATTAGATCTTATGGATTTGAGAAAGAGATGCATGATCTATTATTGTAACACTGTTTGGCTGCAATATCAGGATCCCAAAAGAACTGGCCTATACATGAAACTCTTAACTATAACACCATTTTGCAATTGGACAAGTTTTGCAGGTGTGAAGGAAAATGGACAGAGATCCCATACATATTGGCCTTTATGACTTTAAGCCAGAACTCAAAAGGAAAGGAACAGGGGGCAGCTAGATGGCGCAGTGGATAAAGCACTGGCCTTGGATTCAGGAGTACCTGAGTTCAAATCTGGCCTCAGACACTTGACACTTACTAGCTGTGTGACCCTGGGCAAGTCACTTAACCCCAATTGCCTCACCAAAAAAAAAAAAAAAAAGGAAAGGAACAGAATAGAATACTCCCAGCAAAACCAACTGAACCTAAGGAGGCTTGGGATAACCCTAAAATGCCTCCTTCCTCACAGGAGGGTTTCCATAACCCTAAAACACCTTCCTCACAGGAGGCTCAGGAATTAAATGATTTATTGGATGATGTCCTCCTCCTGGCAGGAAACCACCGCCACCTCATTCCCCACTGCCCCATTCCCTGCCTGTTCTTCCCTTCACTCTCCCTTCCCCACCCCCACCACTATACCCTTCTCTTCCAAGCTCATCAGCTGATCCAAGCCCCTGCTACTCTCAGAGGGGACTTCAGTACCCTTCTCCATATTTTCTTCCTCCTATACAGTATGTTCCCTATTCTCCTATTTCTCCCATGCAACAACAGCTCCCATCTGCTTTCCTTGTTCCCACTTTCCCAGCCCCCTTGTGCCCTCCCCCACCCACTCCACCCACTGACCAGGCTACCTCTTTGGCTCCTCTGGCTCTACATGACCCTCCACAGGTGACTATTTCCATCCCTTCAGCCCCTTTGCCCTCTCCAACACCCAATCTACCAGCTGCCTTGGCTACTCAACCTTCTCACCTGGCTCTGCCTCCACCCAAACCTCTACAGATAGTTATACCTATTCCACCAGCCCCCACATCCACTCCCCCACCCGCCTCACCCAGGTCCCTACCTGGGTCTTCCACTGTTCTCCTGTTTCCATTATGGGGAGTTCCCATGGGGAACGGTACAACTTGGGTGCATGCTCCTTTTTCCGTGAGTGATATGTCTTAGATTAAAAAAAAATTGGGGAACCCCACAAAGAGAAACCCACAAAGTTTCTAGATGGCTTTAAGTCTATGACAATGCAGCTTGACCTTTCTTGGACTGATTTTCAAGTTATCCTTGGTAGGTATTGTACCCCTGATGAGAAAAAGCAGATTTTTGATCTGGCTATACAAGTGGATGATGAATTTGCACAGGCTGGGAGTTGGGTGGGGGTTCCTGGGAGAACAGCAGTTCCAACTGGGGACCCAAGATGGGACTATCATGATAGAGAGTACAGGGCCTGTAGAGACCACATGATCACTTGCCTTGTTGAGAGGATGAGAAGAGGAATTAAGAAATAGGTTAATTATGAGAAAGTAAGAGATCACACAAGGCCCTGAGGAAAATCCTGCTCTTTTCATGAGTCACCTTGTGGACTCTATGAAAAAATACACTAATCTGGACCCAGAAAAGGAAGTAGGAATTACTGTACTCAATATGCATTTTATTAGCCAATCTGTGTCTGACATTAGGAGAAAACTTCAGAAATTAGAATTGGGTATCCAAACCCCACTTTCACAGATCTTTGATGCTGCTTTTAAGATTTTTTGTTTGTTTGGGTTGGGTTTTTTTTGAAGGGCAATGAGGGTTAAGTAACTTGCTAGTAAGTGTCAAGTGTCTGAGGTCAAATTTGAACTCAAGTCCTCCTGAATCCAGGGCCAGTGCTTTATCCACTGCAGCACCCAGCTGTCCCCAAGATTTTTTTTTTTTTGGTGAGGCAATTGGGGTTAAGTGACTTTCCCAGGGTCACACAGCTAGTAAGTGTTAAGTGTCTGAAGCTGGATTTGAACTCAGGTTCTCCTGAATCCAGGGCCGGTGCTCTATTCACTGTACCACCTAGCTCCCCAAGATTTTTAATAATAGGGACCTGGTGATAGCCTAAGAGAAAGAAGGATCTCACCCACTCAGTAGAGCAAGACTCTGATAACAGTGGTCATGAGATCAGAAACTAGATCTCTGGGCAGTCAAGGTCAGGGCAAGTGCTTCAACTGTGGAAAGCCAGGTCACTGGAGCGGGAAGTGCTTCTCAAAGGATAGGCCTCTTCCCACAACTCCTTGTCCCCAGTGCCCATCAGAGCCTCTGGTTTTGAGATTACCCCTAGATGGTTGGCTGAGAAAAAACCTAGCTCCCTGCAGTCTGGTCCCCTGTGGGCATGGAATGAGGGGACCCGAGGACCAGCCAGCTCCCTGCTATTGACATCTCTATGGCTGAACGCAGGATCACGCTGGATATAGGAGGTAAGTCTATAAATTTCTTAATAGGCACAGTGGTGACCTTCTCTGTCTTACTCTCTCATTCAGGTCTTACTATTCAATCTAAGCAGTAGGTTGTGGAGATCAGGGGAAGACCCCTTAAACGTAGGCAGACATTGCCTTTAGTATGTATGCATGAGGATCATGTGTTCCACCATTCCTTCCTGGTTTTATGCTCCTCACCCTGTCTCTTACTGGGGCAAGATATTATGGGAAAGCTCAGGTCCCAGTTTATATTAATACCCCTTCTTCCTGCACTCCCTGAATCATCTTGTAACGAATTGTTATTTGAGGTTTTTATGTTCGGGCCTGTGCTGGCCTGGGGCTCCGAAAACCGCCAGGTGCTCCACCCACTGGTTGTAGCCGTTGCCATGGTGCTGGCACCTCACCACTTGCTGACACCTACATGGGCCTGGCAAAAATTATAATGATTGGAAGCCTAGTGAGGGCAGTCATGTGACTATCAGAGTGGCCATCCAATTGGCTGGGGGCTGTGTGGGGTTTCTGGGATTGGGGAGGGGGGGGGGGGAGAATTCACCATTCTAGCTGGAAGCTGGAAGGTGACAGGAGGGGCTGTGTATTCTCTGCTGATTCCTGGGCGGTGGTATTTTTTCAGATTGTATGATTTCCCTTTCCCCATTTTATTTCCTTTCCCTTGATCCTACTGATCCTGTTTGTGTTGTTGTTGTTTTTTTTTAAGTTCGTTCTTGTTAAAATAAATCCTGTTCTGTTTTGAGGGAGGCTGCCAGTCTCCTTCCTTGCCCCAATATTGCGGCGAGCCGCTTAGCTAACACTCCCCAATTAAAAATTGGTCCCCACAATCTGCTGCCCCTCAGACCAGATAACATCCCTTTAGAAATCTGGGAACAAATTGACATTGGTGTCTGGGATGTAGGGGTCCCAGGGTGGGCAAAACGAGTAGATCGGGTCATGATCCAGCTCAAACTGTCCTCCTCTTATCTAAATAGAAAACAATATCCCCTTACACAGGCTGCTAGTTTGCTGTACTTCTTGCAATTCCCCTGTGCTTCTGGTCCAGAAGTCAGACAGGTCTTGGAGGATGGTACAGGACCTCAGGGTGGTGAATGAGAATGTGGTCCCCCATCACCCTATTGTCCCTAATCCATATACTATAATAACCCAGATTCCAGGGAATTCTTGCTGGTTCTCTGTAATTGACCTTAAAGATGCCTTTTTTTTTGCATTCCCCAGAAGAAAGAATGCTGGTTTCTTTTTGCATTTGAATGGATCTTCCCTTTTTATCCCCCATCCCAGCAATTAACTTGGACTGGTCCCCAGGGGTTTAGAGATAGCCCTCACCGGTTTGGGAATGCCCTCAGCAAAGACCTCCAAAACCTATCCCTAAAAGACAGCTTTATCATTCAATATGTGGATGATACCCTCATTTGCAGTCCATCCTGATCCTCATGTCTACTGATACTATACATAGTCTAAATTTCTTAGGGGAATGAGGTTATAAGGTCTCAACAAAAAAGGTCCAGCTTATATCTCAGTCTGTAACTTACCTTGGAGATATATTGACTCCCACTTCCGGCTCTCTAACCCCTGAACAAAAGCAGGCTAGGTGTCCCCACCCAATCTTTAGGGTCTGATCTCCACCCTGTTGTGTACTTCTCCAAGCAACTTGATAATGTAGCTAGGGGCTGGTCTGCATGCCTGAGAGCTGTGGCAGCCACCACCCTCATGATTGAAGAAGTGTATAAACTAGGCCAGCTTCTAGAAATCCTTACCCCCCATTGAGTCCTTAGTATTCTGGAGGATAGGGGACACAGATGGCTTACCACAGAGTGTATGACTAAATATCAGGCTCTTTTGTTAGATACCCCAGGGCTCACTTTACAAGTGTGCAGAACATTGAACCCTGCTACCCTTCTCCCATATCCTGAAGGTAGCATACCCCATGACTGCCTAGACTTAATTGACCACATTCTCCAGCCCTCCAGACCTATGGGATACTCCCCTACCAAAACCAGACATAATTTGGTTTAGTGATGGCTCCTACTTTGTTGAGAATGGGGAGAGGAGGGCTGGGTACCCTATTGTTTCCTTGATGGACACCAGTAAGGCCCAGAGCCTCCCTCCCAGGACTTCTCAGAAAGCAGAACTCATTGCCCTTACAAGGGCCTTAGAGTTGGCTAAGGACAGGTCAGCTAACATCTATACTGACTCCAAATATGCATTCCATGTTCTGCATGCTCATGGTGCCATCTGGAAAGAACAGGGATTATTAACTTCCAAGAACTCCCCTGTCAAACATGGGTCAGAAATCATGCACCTTCTTGAGGCAGTAACTCTCCCTCATAAGGTGAGTGTGATGCATTGTCCGGGACACCAAAGGGGAGACTCCTCAATTTCTCAGGGGAACAAGAGAACAGACCTTGCTGCAAAAGCTGCAGCCAGAGGGTGCCACGCCCTTGCCTTGATCCCTCTCCCTTCCCCCAGGAGTTTCTCCCTCTTATACACAAGAGGAAATAAGCTCTGCTACAGGCCAAGATTTTACCCTGGAAACCACTGACTGGTATAGATTCACCACCGGGCAGCTGCTCCTTCCAGGCAATATGGTCTGGAAGTTAGCTTCAGGCCTGAGTCATTAATTACCCTGATTAAAACCCTGTTCACCGAGAAGGGTATTACCAAAACTGTGGGGGAAATTTGTCACCACTGTTCCCTATGTGCCCAGACTAATAATACAGGTGCAGCCTTAAAACCCCTCTCTCTTCTGAAACCAGTCCAGCATAGGGGAGAGCTCTCCAGAGAAGACTGGCAGATTGATTTCATTCATTTGCCCATGTCAGAGGTACAAGGGTCCTTTTGTTTTTTGTTGATAACTTTCATTGGCTGGGTGGAGGCTTTCCCTAGCAGATCCCAGAAAGCCTCTGACATAGCCAAAATCCTCCTAAATGAAATTAATTATTCCCTGATTTGGTTCCTCCAAATCTCTCCAGAGTGATAATGGCACTGCCTTTATCTCTCGGGTTACTCAACTCATAACAAAGCCATTGGGCATTACTTATCACTTCCACATTGCCTGGCACTCCCAGTCCTTGGGAAAAGTAGAATGCATGAACCAGACCCTAAAAAGAACCCTTACTAAGATCTGTACAGAAGGAAAACTAGACAGGGTCCAGGTACTCCCCATTGCTCTGACTCAAATATGGATGGCTCCTAGGGCTCAACTAGGTTTAAAGCCCTTTTGAACTCCTGTATGGCCAACCATTTCTTAAAATGGATCCCCTCCTTGATCCAGACACCCATGCCATCACCAGCTTTTCCAGGCTGCTGAGGTCTGCAGGCCATCCGAGAATACGCATACCAAATACTATCTAAGCCTTCGGCTCAGGATGACACAGGCATCCAACAATACCCAATTCAATCAGGAGACTTAGTTTTCCTTAAAGTCTGGGACATAGGCAGGGCTTCAGACCAGTTAAACCCCCCGCTGGGTGGGCCCTCGTTGGGTAATCCTGTCTATCCCTACAGCAGTAAAACTGGAGGGGCAGCACTCCTAGACTCATCTTTCCCAGATCAAACCTTTTGTCCCTATAGTACCTGATACAGAAGACACTGCTGAATATTCATGATGTGAGCCAGTAGAAGGTCTGAAATTTCTGTTTAAGAAAAAGGGCTGATGGGGCAGCTGGGTGGCGCAGTGGATAGAGCACAGGCCCTGGAGTCAGGAGGACCTGAGTTCAAATCCGGCCTCAGACACTTAACACTTACTAGCTGTGTGACCCTGGGCAAGTCACTTAACCCCAAGTGCCTCACTTTAAAAAAAAAAAAGAAAAAAGAAAGAAAAAGAGCTGATCCTGGTGATGGTCTACGACTGGTCTGATACCTTTTACAGTGTACATCTCCCTCACTATCCTTCTTTTAGTATTAATCATAATGCATTACCCTGCTCCCTCCATTATGTTACTCCCCTTATTTGGGCTCTTTGCTCTTTTGCCCTCCTACCCTTCCTCACTTATTAGCCCTAGCACGATAATGCAATAGTCCAACTAGGTGATACAGTTGCCAGGGCTGGACCATCAGATTGCTGGGTGTGTAAGAGACACCCTCAGGATAGTGATGGATCTCTTCCTATAGTTCATGGTACTAATTTCTCTACTATGCTTCCTCCCATCACAAGCTCTTGCTATGCAACCCTCCCTATATTTGCAACACCACTGTGGGAAACAAAAAAGAGCATTCCATGTTTCACTGTTGGGCAACCTTTCATCAATACTACCTATCCCCAGAAACAGTAGACAGGGACAATGTTAATTAAGGGAGGGAAAGTGATCAATGGACCCTACCAGCTTACCTGTCTTGAGGATAACTGGAAAGACATCTCCTTTCCATTTAACCTCATGCATGCCTTGTGCATAAATTGTACAGGATCACCTGTTACTTCCAATAATACAGGGGGCCCATTTTACTTATCCAGGTGCATGTACTGGCAACCAGATTACACTGTTCTGACTCCAGGGGACAGTTTTAAAGATTATTCCACCCTTCAGCAACCCTCTCGGCCTTCAACTTCTTGGGCTATATTAAGACCCTTAAGAACAGTCAAACGTGGCCTGGCATTATACCCTCATGCAATACAATCTCAAAATGGGGTAAGGAGATTGAGACATTGCTCAGCAACACCAAGGCCTCCCTGTGTGCCCCTCAGGGGTATGTCTTTGTCTGTGGACACCAGAATTTGTCTATCTTTGTTACAGGCAAAGAAAGTCATGACAACTTCATGTCTCAGCTCTTATAAACACTATGGGATTTTTGGACCCCAGAGTAAAGGTTTTCCACAATCCCTCAACCCTTCCAGCTAATCATCCCTCAAGAACCAAATGGGGCTCTTAGGATAATTTTCTCTGGTGGGTTAAGAAGGCAGCAGCTCTCACTATCCCTTTTATAGGCTATATTGAACAGGATGCTATATTAACTAATCTTACTCTGGCAATTGAGAGACTCTCTAATGAAACAGCAACAGGGCCAGAAGATTTATAAGAATCCCTTGATACCCTAGCCAATGTAGTATTAGACAACAGAATAGCCTTAGACTATCTTCTTGCGGCCAAAGGTGGGGTGTGTATGGTTCAGAATACATCTTGTTGTGTATATATTAACAATTCAAGGAAAGTTGAGATCCAGTACAGAATCTGCATGTTATCTCTCACTAGATGAAGGACACTTGTGAACAGCTTTTCACTCCTCACTCAGGTTCCTGGGGTTCTTGGCTCTTTTCTTGGTTAACCCCCTTTATTCTGATAGTGATATTAGTCATTGCTCTTGTGATTTTTGGCCCTTCTTTTTAACCTCGTGGTAAAATTTGTCTCAAGCAGACTTAAGGCTTTCAACCATGTCATAGTGGCCACTATTCCTGCCTACATGCCTCTTCACTCCCTGAGTCAGGCCCATAAAAACTTCTACTATGCCCTCAATCTAGGAATAGCTCTACAACCATGCTCAGCCTGAAGCAGTTACAGAAGAAAGACCTTTGCCCCTTTTTCTTTAGATATAGAGAAGTGGGGAATGTTATGGGAATATTATGGGCCCCAGTTACTTACCCCAGAAGTTGTCCGGGGAGGTCAAGAAACTTTTTCCTTGAAATCCCAGGAGTTTTCCCTAGAGATCAAGGAACCTTCTCCAAACTAAATTGGATAGACACACCTAGAGAGGTAAGCAGCACCTGATCTGGATTGAGATAACTCCAGGATCACCACCCTTCATTCCAGTCTCCCTCACCCCCTCTATGAGGTAATCCTGTAAAGTGTGGCTGCACCAGGACAGGACAGAGCAACCCTCTACCACCAGAGTGCTTCCAACCCACCACCCAATAAGGGACATTTCTTTCACCCTCACTTGGGTGGCCACGATGTCTTGGCCCTATAAAAGGGCGCTCCCCAGTCTAGCTGGGGAAGAAACCTATATCAGATTACTTGTCTTGGTGAGGGGGAAGGGAGGGAAAAAAATTTGAAACTAGAAATCTTATAAAAACAAATGTTGAAAACTATCTCTACATGTAACTGGAAAATAATAAAATACTTTTATAATTAAAAAAAATAAAAATAATAAAACTATTCTTTTATTTCTAACGAGAATGTGTGCAAGAGTGTCATTCTTTACAGAGGAATCTTAAGGACCCACATGCTTTCCCAACATAGGTGCCAATGGTGGTAAAAGGGACATTTTAGAAAAGGGGAAGATTTTGGGGAAAAGATTATGAGTTCTGTTTTGGACATGCTGAATTTGAGATGTCTATAGGACATTCAGTTTGAGATTTTTGTTTAGGTTAGAGTAAAGCACATGAATTCTCTGGGTTTGCTCCATTAATGAAATCCTTGATTAGAATAAATAATTATAGTCTAAAGCATTAATCAAAATATGAACAAAAATATTCACTCATAATTTCTTTTTCAAAGAATGGTCAAAATAATTGCATAGAATATTTCTGTGGCCCTTGCTTAATGGAGCTCCAGGACAAAGAGACTTTAAATGCAAACAAATATATTTTATTGAATTTCTAATAATATCACAAAAGGCACACAAACAAACTTTGTTACAAAATAATTCAATTATGTTATCATCTTGGTATGATGATCCTTTCACAGAAAGGGTTATTTGCAAATTGATTAGGCATAAAGTTCATTGTTGCCAACATATGTTCTCCATATAAAAAGACAATATATGTCAAATCTGTATACTGACCAATTATAAGTTTAAAAAAATCAGGTGCAGTATAAATAATAGTTTAATACTTTTTAAACCACAATTTTCAGATGCAAAAAATATAGAATATTCAAGTTGAGTTTTCCATATGCCATTTTTCCTTGCAACAGTGGTGTTTGACAACAACTAGAGAAATGAAAAGAAAAAGTTTTTCTTTGTCATGATTAACATAAGCATAAGAAAACCACTTATAAAGTCAATTGGAAAGAAGTTGAGCCAAATAAACAATGAGATTTGGAACATACTTAAATACTTGATTCTAACCAAAGGTTAGAGAATGCAAAGCACAAGCTACTCTTTTTATAACTAGCTATATTTTTCTTACATGTCTGAATAAATATCAAGTGTTAATGGATTTTGCCATATACTGTCCTTTAGAACTTTAGCTTTGTCATGTGTTTATTTCATAAGCCTTCTTTATGGAAAAAATAAGTTGTTTAATGACATATGAAAAACAGATATTAGCTAATGTTTTCATATTGCACACTGCCACTTGAGAACAGAAGATCAAATACTTTTGCAAATCTGGATACCTGAAACTTTGGTTAGTTACTGCATCTGAATAAGAGCAAATATTTTCATGTATACAGAACATTTTCTGCTTTTAAGCTGTCATGGTCAATTAAAATAATTTGACAAGTATGCAAGCTATATATAAATTAACCACATGTGCTTGCAAATCCTCAAGGATCACAAATACATGAGGTACAACAATGAGGGTGTACTTACAAATGCTGGAACAATGCTGGAGTACTTCTGTAATACTGCTTGCCAAGCCAGGGTCATATCAAAAGAATTTTGCTGTACTCCCACTCTATTTTTTATCTTACAACATCATTTATAGAAAAATATCACGCTTCTATATAAAATTATATATTTGAATATAGATAAATGTATTTTTTAAAGAAAACATGCCAGAGAGAAAAAATGGCATATCAAAATATGGTAAAACAGAGCTGCATAATATTAAGATATTGATTTTAAAATATTTCAATAAAAAGGTATTGTGCTATGAAGGTCTCTGCCATTGACCTTACTCCAAAGAGGCAAATTCACAAGTGTACTGACTTGTTTTTGCTTTATTATGATAATAGCTCACTGGTTAGTTGTGAAATTTGCTCTAAGCTAATGTGGAGAATTCTCCCCATTACAGGTCTTCTCCATAGTAAGACCTTTCAAAAATACATGAAATTAGCTTTCCCAATCCAAAAGGAACAACAGAAAGATTGTGCTTATGCAACCTCATCATCTCAAGCTGCCTATGTTAGAGCTTAGAAAACTTAGTTTCTAAGTAGAATTACAAAAAAAAAAAGCAGACACTGATCATATGCTAAGTGAAAAAAAATCTGTAAGCTCCATACACATAAATACATACAAGCCTATATATTTGTAAATGTATAACATAAGCATATCTTTAAAAAATCTGAACAAACATCATGGCATCAGAATGACCTGCCATTCATTTAACAAATAATAAACATATATTTTAGAATTTTTTTCCTATTTTAAACAGAAATTTGATTTGTTAACATCATAAAACATGTTAAAATTTGAGCAAAAAGCTTATTTTTTGGGTAAGTTTTTAAATCAGTTCTGGAATATTCTGGGAGAGCTATAATTATATGTTACTGAATAGAAGTCTGTCTACTGCAATTTGTTTTACAAGACATAACTACATATATAGAAGGCCACTATATATTAATTAATTTGTGTCTTTTGGATGCAAATATCTATAATACTTAAGATCTTTGGCTTGCTAGAACCACTCCTTTCTCTAGTACCTATATTAAGAAGGCATAAGCCACAACAGAATGGCAATGTTTATGCAATGGCGGTTAAGTTACTTGCCCAGGGTCACACAGCTAGTAAGTGTCAAGTGTCTGAGGCCAGATTTGAACTCAGGTCCTTCTGAATCCAGGGCCAGTGCTCTATCTACTGTGCCACCTAGCTGCCCCAAAGCCAAAGGTATCTTAACAAGACAACTGTATTGTGTTTATGGGAACAAACTGGAAAAAAATGCTAATGTTTTATAAGTAAAGTTGAAACAGAATTTCTTTCTAGCTGAGAGGACTTACGTCATCCCGCACAATTTTGTTGCTGCCATGAACTGCTCAGTGGACAGTGCTTAAAGTGCAATCTTCACAAAGATTTGATATGCATTATTCATTAGGAAGAAAACTATATATACTGGGAGAGAGTGGGAGGAGGGAGGGAATGTATGCAAGAGTAAGCAGGAGAAATACGGTAAAAGAAACACTTAAAACAAGAGAAATCAATTTGGATAATCTCTCTCCTGAAGCAGCATTCCTGCTGTACTCATGTTGTTTTAAACCACAAATTCTGGTATTTCATCATGGGTGAGATCCAAAGAGAAATATTTGCTTGTTCTTTTGACTGGGAAAGTATCTTGGATGTTAATACACTGCTGGGCCAAGCAGCTATTACAATAGAGGCCTTCTTCATCTAGTTCATGACCACATCCAAAAGTGTAACTCTGAGCGGTGTCTTGACACAGACCTGCTATCTGTAAGAAGTCTTTTTGGTAAAGTCTGATATCATCCAGACTCAAGCTATGTCGATCAGTGGAAGTCTTTGGTTTTCGACAAATAGCCTACAAAAAAATCCACAGATTATAACAATTATAGGACATCAGATGTAATGTGTTTAATGCTCTTTGCTCTGTAAAGACAATAATATAAAACAATGACAAGTGTAGACACAGATTAGCAACAATGGGGTCACCTCTCTCAAAAACAGAAAGAAGCAATGATCAGAATAAAGACTATATCTAACATATGCTGAATGAATCTTAGAGATTTTATTAAGTCAAGTAATAGTATAAGTAAATAGATTAAAATAAAAAGGTTTTAAAAGGTTTTAGATAAATTCATGACAAGTAGAACTAGTAAAAGGAGTTGTTTAGAAGACATTTCCTAGATTTGCTTTTTGATATAATAAAGGACAACAAATGTCAGGACACAAGATGCTTCATGCTTTCTCCAGAGACAGAATTGTGGCCTAAGCAGACCAATCATTTGAACCAACAGGACAATTAATACCTCAAGTGCTTTACCAGGCAAGATGTCAGTGTTGTTGGCCTAAAAAATAATTAACTGGGCAAAAAATTCAAGTGTTGCAGACACAGCTTCAAACAAGTCCTTGGAATTATTAAGACATTTTGTACTAATATGCGTTTATGTTAATAAAAACACAATTAAGATTGGAATACTTAATGCATGATTATTAACTAGTGCTCAGTATTGGGATACACCTGATTTGTCTAAATGTAGGTTCCCCAGTAAATATATATACATATATATGTATATGTACATATGAATGTATGTGTATATATCTGTCTCTCTGAAATATATATATGTCTTGTTAATAGGTTTTGTACAAGCCAGATTTTGGGGGTAATCTTGAATGCAGAAAGATTCTAAAGTCCTGCTATGTCAAAAATCAAGAGCACTCAGCATTATACTTCAAATCACCTATAAAATACAGAACAGTATCCTTAATCAGTTGTAGCTGGAAAGAGGATAGAGTCTCTTTAAGAAGGAGTTTTTAACCTGCAGTTTGTCAACTTGTTTTAAAAATATTTAAATATATATTTTAATACAATTAATTTCCTTTATAATCCTATGTGTAGGATTTAAAAGCATTTTAAAATATTACTCTGAAAAGGAGGCTTCCCCAGACTGCCAAAAGGAACCACGACACAAAAAAAGGCCAAGTACCCCGCTTGAAAGGAAGACATGCAAAAGTAGAGAGCAGATTAATTTGAAATCATTGCTATATAGATAGATACTGGACAAAGTTACTGACATGGAAACTAATAGGAACCAAAACTTCTAGAAGAAAACAAAAACGGGTAAAGTTTAAATGTGCAAGAAAATTGATTTGGGGAAAAATACTCTTAAAAATGTCTTCATACCTAGATGTGATTATATAGTTAGATTTCCCAACTCATACTCTGGGGTACAAAATTCAGAGTGAAATGGCAGGGACTATTTAAACTATTTAAATTTTTCTTTTTTTCTTTAATATTTTCTTTTTTCTAATTTCACATAAAAACTATTTTTAACATCCATTTAAAAAACTTTGAGTTCCAAATTCTCTCCTTCCCCCTCCCACATTGAGAAGGCTAGCAATTTGATATACTTGTATAATTATGCAAAACATTTCCATATTAGTCATGTTGTGAAAGAGAATAGACAAAAAAAATCAACAAAGTAACAAAAATATGCTTCAATCTGTATTCAGACCCCATCAGTTCTTTCTCTGGCAGTATATAACATTTTTCATTTTAATCCTTCAGAGTTGTCTTGGATCATTGTATTGCTGAGAATAGCTAAGTCATTTGCATAACCAATCATCTTACAATATTGTTGGTACTTTGTACACAGTACTATTCACTGTGCACCAGCTCATGTAAATCTTTTCAGGTTTTTCTGAGAGCATCCAGCTCATCATTTCTTATAGCACAATAGTATTCCATTATAATCACATACCACAATTTATTCAGCAATTTCCCAATAAATGAGTATTCCCTCAATTTCTAATTCTTTGCCAACAGCAAAGAGCTGCTATATTTTTGTACATATAGGTCTTTTTGCTTTTTGTTTTTTATCTCTTTTTGGATGCAGACCTCAGTCATGTGATATTTAAAATCTAGTGTGGGTCCTAACCTGCCCCCCCAGTTTTTTTTTTTGGGAAACTGGCTAAGTTTAGTGATAAATTCAGCAAGAGTTTAGGCTTTTAAGGATTTATTAAAGTATATTAGAAGTTAATGAAGAGAGAGAAGTTGAAAAAGTCACCTTTATTTAGCTATCCATGCTTCTACAGAGAACACGTGGAGTAGATCTTTCTAACTCTGTTCTGCCCCTGCTGCCACCACACTAAAATCCCAGACAAAAAGAGGGAGACCCTGAGAGCGAACCTCAGCTTCCTAGTTCCTAGTTCCTGTCTCCCTCCTTGAAAGGGGAGGTCCTTCAAGCTGATTGGTTGAGCGTGGTCTCCTGTTGATGGTGTAGTCCATTGCCTCTGAGAACAATACCCCACTCAAGGTAATCCAGGCATGGTCTCAATTTAATCAACCTTAAGTAGGTTCAACTTCTGAGAACAATACCCCACTCAGGGCCAGCCAGGTGTGGTCTTGATTTAATCATTCTTAAGTAGGTTCTCAGTCAGTTTCTAAGTCTCACCCAATTCAATCAATTCCAAATCAATCTTCAGGTGGGGCCCCTAGGCCTCTGCCAAATCTCATTATTTTATCACAGTCAAAAAGGATGCATAGTTTTTATAACTCTTTGGTCATACTTTCAAATTGCTCTACAGAATGGTTGAATCAGTTCACAACTCCACCAACAGTAGATTAATGTCTCATTTTTCTCACATGCCTTCCAATATTTGTCATTTTCTTTTTCTATTAGCCAATCTAATAGATATGAGGTACTACCACAGAATTATATTGATTTGCACCTCCCCAATCAATGGTGAGTTAGAGCATTTTTTTCATATGGCTATAGATAGCTTTGGTTATTTCATTTAAAAACTGTTCATATCTTTTGATCATTTATCAATTGGGGAATGACTTATTTTTTATAAATCTGACTCAGTTCTCTATATGTTTGAGAAATGAGGCTTTTATCACACAAACTTGGCTCAAAATTTTTTTTCAGTTACTATTGCTAACTGTATTTCCCTCCAACCTATTCCCTCCCTCATTTATTCTATTTTTTTCTCTCTCCTTTCACCTTGTTCTTCCTCAGATGTTTTGCTTCTGATTACCCCCTCCCCCAATCTGTCCTCCCTTCTCTCAACCTCCCCTCCCCCCTTTCCCCTTCTGCTCCTACTTTTCTGCAGGGTAAGATATATTTCTATATCCAACTGAGTGTGTATGTTATTCCCTCTTTGAGCCAATTCTGATGAAAGTAAAGTTCACTCATTTCCCTTCACCTCCCCTACTGTATAAACTTCTTACTTTTATGTGAGATAATTTACCCCAATCCACTTCTCCCTTTCCCTTTCTCCCAGTGCATTTCTCTCTCACCATTAATTATATTATTTTACATATCATCCCTTCATATTCAACTCACACCTGTGCCCTTTCTATATATATTCCTTCCAACTACCCTAATAATGAGAAAGTTCTTATGAGTTACAAGTATCATATTCCCATGTAGAAATGTAAACAGTTTAAGCTTTTTAAATACCTTATGATTTCCTTTTCCTATTTAGCAATTCATGCTTCTCTTGTGTCCTTCTATTTGAAAGTCAAATTAAGTCCTCTCTTTCATTGAATGCTCATTTTTTCCCTCTGAAGTAGTATACACAGTTTTGCAGGGTAGGTGATTCTTGATTATAATTCCAGCTCCTTTGCCCTCCAGAACATCATATTCCAAACCCTCCAAACCTTTAATGTAGAAGCTGCTAAATATTGTGTTATCCTACCTGTGTGGCTCCACAGTATTTGAATTGTTTCTTTCTGTCTGCTTGCAATATTTTCTTCTTGACCTGGGAACTCTGTAATTTGGCTATAATATTCCTGAGAGTTTTCATTTTGGAATCTCTTTCAGGAAGTGACCAGTGGATTCTTTCAATTTTTATTTTGCCCTCTCCTTCTAGAATATCAAGGCAGTTTTCTACGACAATTTCTTGGAAGATGATGTCTAGGCTCTTTTTTTGATCATGGATTTCCAATAATTTTCAAATTGTCTCTCCTGAACCTATTTTCCAGGTGAGTTGTTTTTCAATGAGGTATTTCAGAGTCTTCTATTTTTTCATTCTTTTGGTTTTGTTTTACTGTTTTTTGATTTCTCATAGTCATTAGCTTTCATTTGCTCAATTCTAATTTTTAAAGAATTACCTTCTTCAGTAAGCTTTTGTACCTCCTTGTCCACTTGGCCAGTTCTATTTTCCAAGGCATTCTTCTTATTTGCTTTTTGTAACTCTTTTACCATTTGCCCTTGTCTGTTTTTCAAAGTGTTATTTTCTTGAGTTTTTGTCTCCTTTACCAAGCTGTTGACTTTCATGATTTCTACCATCACTCTCATTTCTTTTCCCTATTTTTCTTCTACCTCTCCTGATTTTCAAGTCCTTTTTGAGCCTTTCCATGGCCTGAGACCAATTCATATTTTTCTTGCAGGCTTTGGGATGCTCCTTTGACTTTGTTATCTTCTTCTGAGGGTGTATTTCAATCTTCTTTGTCACCATAGTAATGTTCTATGGACAGAATTTTTTTCTATCATTTGCTCATTTCCCAGCCTATTTCTTGACTTTTTACTCTTTAAGTAGGGCTCTACTTTCAGGGTGGAGGGCACACTGTCTCAAACTTCAGGGGTTTTGTGCAGCTGTTTTCAGATAAACTTCTAGCGACTTATAAGTTTTCAGTTCTTTGAGGGTGGTATGATCTAATGAGAATTGTGTTTACTATTCTCCCAGTCTGTGAGTAACCACAAACCCTCTTTTTTACCCTGGAACTGTGATGAGGGTCCAAGCTCTGCTGTGCTAGTGCTCCTCTATGCCCTGGGAGTGACTATAATCTGGATCTGAATATGGGCCAAGCAACAGAGTCTTGCCCCCAGTGCCAGTAAAGAGACCCCCATAATCTCCTTTTGGATCAGTTGTTCAATCTTTGGGCTAATAGTTCCAGAAGCAGTTGATGACTCTACTGATTTAGTGGTTCCCAAGGCCTGCTCCTGGTTTGTTGAGGCCTGATCTACACTGGACTGTGCTCCAGTCTCACCCAGGTATAACAGATCTTTCTTGCCAACCTTCTCAGTTGTCTTTGGCTGGAAAATTATTTCACCCTGTTCTTTTGTGGGTTCTGCTAGCCCAGGACTTATGGCATTATTTAAAGGTATTTGGAAGCATCTCGGGGAGAGTTCAGGTGAATGGCTGTCATCTTGGTTCTGCCTCTATTTTTCTTTTTTTTCTGCAAAGCATATGTAGTTAAATGTGCATATGATGCTACTCCACTGTACTACCATTAATAAATAAAACCACAAGAGGTATAATGCAATAGTGAAAGATTGGTGGACTTGGAATCAGGAAAAGCCTGGGTCTGAATCCTTACCCTGACACATTAGTTGTGTTACTCTGGGCAAGTTACTTAACCTCTCTGAGACTATATCCTATTCTGTAAAATGATGACAAAAATACTTGTACTATATGTACTACTCAGGATAGTCATGAGCAAAGAGCACTTTGCAAACCTCAAAGTCCTAGATAATTATAATTTATAATGAATAATAAACTTCTTTGAATCCTCTCATCTCTGGAACCTCTGCCCCGAGGGCACTTCAGGGAAGCCCAAGAGATATTTCATTTTATTCCCTATTTTCATCTCGACCTAAATTCCCCCATATCATCCCCCTACCCCGCAATGTACTCTACCCATCCGATCTACCCAAATAATCTACCTCCCTATTGCCCTATTGTTATCCTTGTAAGTCCTTAATGAGTGCTTTATTCATTCTTTTATATTTTGAGTTAAGAAAGTATTGTTCCTCTAGGTAAGGGATAAAGAACCCTTTTTTCTATTGAGGGCCAGTGACCTACAGAAAAAGTTCAATTAAGAGTCACATTTAGTAAGACATTATTAATAATTTAATAGATATTTTCCTTTAAAATTAAGCAAAATAAAATACTCCTACAAGTACTTTATTGAAAAGTATAAAAATAATTTAAAAAATTACACAGTATTACCAGATTGGCTAAAATGACTGAGGTGGAAAGTAACAAATGTTGGAGAGGATGTGAAAAAATTGGGACACTAATTCATTGTTGGCGAAATTGTGAACTGATCCAACCATTTTGGAAAGCAATCTGGAATTATGCCCAGAGAGTTATGCTCTTTGACCCAGCCATGCCACTAATTAGGTCTATTTCCAAAGATGATTAGGGAAAAAGCAAAAGGACCTATATGTTCTAAAATGTTTACAGCAGGGCAGCTAGGTAGTACAGTGGATTGAGCACTGGACCTGGATTCAAGAGGACCTCAGTGCAAATCCGACCTCAGACACTTAACACTTACTAGCTGTGTGACCCTGGGCAAGTCACTTAACCCCAATTGCCTCACCAAAAAAAAAAAAAAAAGAGAACTGTAAAATGTTTACAGCATTTTTCTTGGTGGTGGTAAAGAACTGGAAACTGCAGGGATGCCCATCAATTTGGGAATGGCTAAAAAGTCGTGGTATATGATAGTGATGGAATACTACTGTTATAAGAAATGATGAGCTCAATGATCTTAGAAAAACATGTAAAGCCTTTCATAAAATAATGAAGAGCTAAATGAGCAGAACCAAGAAGATATTGTATATAGTAACAGCAAAACTTTTTAAAGAACTAAGTGAATAAGCTATTTTGACTATTATAAATACCCAAATTAATTATAAAAAAAATATTAAGAAAGATGTTAGATAATTCAGAGAAAGAACTGATAATAGAATTATGGAAAGAATAATTTTATACATACATATACACACAGATACCCACATTTTGTCTAATGGTAGCCATCTCTAGGGTGCATGTGTGTGGGGGAGAGGGTAGAAAAAAAAGAGATTTTCCTAATTTAGTTGTATATTTGAAATAAAAAGTTATCCTTAGTATATTTGCAGTTTTATGCACAATAATCTTTTCATTATACTTTGTTATGGAAATACTTGCTTTATTCCAGAAATAAATATTAATGTAAAAAAAACTAAAGGAAAAAATTATACAGTATTGCCAATTAATTGATATGAAGAAAAAGGAAAAAAAGAGGAAAAAGAATTGTGGGTTTTAGACTGTTATTGTCTGTTGCCTTCTGAAATTCTGACTAATAGGTAGCTATTCACAGTTCTTTGAAACTACCCAAAATAGATGCCAGGGGATATAATTATCTGGGATGTGTCATTATTAACAACCATAATAATATTGACTTAGGAGCTATATAGAAGTTCAGGACCTCAAGTCATAAATTTCTTCCCTCTGATATGGGCAATATGAGAATCAAAAGAGGATAAATAGGCATTTCAAGGAAAAAGAAACTGAAAGAAAAAAAAAAAGAATGAAACTATTAAAAAAAGAAAACCAGAAAGTGTGTTAAATACTTTTTTCAGGTCTTTTTGGGGTAATTTAATTAGTTGCTATACTTCAAAGACCTACTTGATCACATACCTGTGGGAGAGAATCAGTGCTTTGGTCATGTAGTTTGACCACTGTTTCCGAAGAGCTAGATGTGGAAGAACTGATTTCCTTTACAATTAGTCCTGAAGGAGAAAATACAAAGAACGATGAAATTTTTCAACTTACTCAACAGGCATTTTCCTTGACAGAAATTACTAACCAGGAAGGACAAAGCTACAAAACAGGGTACAAATATTTTAAATGAGACAAGAAATAATCACAGACTTTAGGGTGAGGGTTAAGGTGAAGCAAGGCTAAGAGAATTTGAGGGTTGCTGGAAGATAAGTAGCATAGGGAAAGGTTTAGAACTGGAACTTTTGACAACCGTCTATATACATTAGGATTTTTACTATATAATTAATGACAGAAAATCAAAGAGCATATAAGAATGGTTTAACCTATCTTATTAGGTATAACTGTATTTTTTTTCCCAGAAAAAAGCCTCAAAAATTCCAAACTATTCCTTAGTAGACATATTTCTTTTTCTTAGTAGTGTGTTCCTCTCATGGTTTGTTAGTAGGATTGCTCCACTGATATCTGTAATTTCACATATGTCATATCTGCAGGAATAGTAGTGTCTAGACTTTTCAAAACCAGGAGAAATGTTTGAAACCAGGAGTAACCAGGCTGAAAGCAAATATTAGTTGAAAAAATTTTAAGCCATTAGCTATAAAAATGGATTGTGGGTACTTCTTGATTGAGGAATGGATAAATAATTTGTGGTATATGAATGAAGAGGACAATTAAGACATTCAAAACAATATGGAAAACTTGTACAATGGAGTAAGAAAAGCAGATTATACAAACTGACTTATAATAACAGGCACAAATAGTAACAGAAAGGCAGCCCAACCATAATGAAGTTTAATGACAAATCTTGGTCTTGGAGAATACATGATGACACATATCCTTTTCCTCTCAGATAAAGGGGACTATAGATGTAGAATGAGATTTATATGTTAGTAGATTAGGTCTGTCCATTGGTCGGTTTTGTTTAACTCTTTTTTTGTTACAAAGGAGAGTTGAATAGCAATGGTGGTGGGGGATGGGAATTAGAAATGATTGGTGTAGAAATAAAAGGCATCAATCAAAAAGCAAAAAAGTACCTCCCACAAAAAAGCTAGTTTGGGGTCTTTGTATTCAGCACTGACCCACCACCCCCTAGTAGGAGTGGTTGATATGTTCCAGACCATAACTATCTACCATCTGGTTCTGACTTAGGATAGGGCTTCTCCTTTAGTTACTTCCCTCCTTCTTTCAATTTCTTTCCCTTTTCTTGGGTCAGAAACATTGAGTCAATTCAACAAGCATTGTTGACAGTGCACTAGTCAAGCATCATGATAAGTGTTGGGGATACAAAGAACCTTGAAGGATCACTATGATCAAGGAATTTACAATATAATGGCAGGTAGAACCAATAGGTACATGAACAATATATATCTAGATCTAAATATGTATATATACCCATATATATCATGTATCATTTATATACACATCTCATGTATACACATACATCCACACATGATCAATTGGAGATAATCTTAGAACAAAGGCTCTAGTAATAAAGAGAGACAAAGAAAGGCTTCTTACAAGACTGGATTTTAGCTGAGACTTGAAGGAAGCCAAGGAAGCCAGGTAGAGACAAAGAGAATTACAGGCATGGCACACCCAGTGAAAATGCATGGAATCAGGAGATAGAAGGACTTGTTTTAGGAATAAGGAGTGCTACTGGATCTCAGAATATATAGAAGTGACTAAAAAAAGTTGGTAAAATAGGAAGAAACCAGATTACAAAGACCTTCAAAATCAAACAGAGGAATTTATATTTTATCCTAGAGCTAAGATAATAGGGTAACATGGTCAGATCTCTGCTTTAGTAATATTACTTTGACAAATGAATGAAAGATGTACTGGAATGGGAAGAAACTTAGGGGAAACCAAGCAGGAGGTTGGTTAATACAGTAGTCCAGACATAAGGTGATGAGGACTTGCATCTAAGTGGTAGCAGTATCTGAAGAGAGGACTAAACAACAGACTGAATATAGGGGGTAAGAGTGAGGAGTCTCTAGGTTGGCATGTAGGTTGTGAGCCCAGGTGACTGGAAAGATGTTGGTGACTTCACCATTAATAGGGAAACTGGGAAGAAAGGAAGGTTTTTTGGGAAAGCTAATGAATTCAGCTTTGAACCCAAGTTTAAAATATTTATGGGACATCCAGTTTAAGACTATCTAATAGGCAGTCAGAGATATAAGAATGGAGAAAGGTTTAGGTTGAATAAGGAGGTCAAAGAATCATCAGTGTACAATGGTAATTGAATCTTGGGAACTGATACCAAGAAAAGTGGTATAGAGGGAGATGGGAAGATGGTCAGGGTCAGAGTCCTGGAGATTGAGAAGGAGCAGTCAGAGAAGTAGCAGGAAAACAAGGAAAACCTAGAGAGTAGAGTATTAAGAAGACAGTGATTCAGTGTCAAAGTCTGCTGTGATGAAGAAGGATAAAGGTTAAAAGAAGTACATTGTCTGTTAATTAAGAATTTAATTTCTTCTGTTGATCTGGGCAATTTACATTTTTGTAGATATTCATCCATTTCATTTAGATTGCCAAATTTATTGGCAGATAATTGGACAAAATAGCTCTTAAAAGTATCTTAATTTCCTCTTCATTGGTGGTGAATTCACCCTTTTAATTTTTGTTAACTAGTAATTAGGTTATCTTCTTTCCTTTTTTAAATAAAAAGTAACAAATGGCTTATCTATTTTATTATTTTCATAAAACCAGCCTCTAGCTTTATTTAGTAGTTCAACAGTTTTCTTTCAAAAAATTTTTTGGGGGCAGGGCAATGAGGGTTAAGTGACTTGCCCAGGGACACACAGCTAGTAAGTGCCAAGTATCTGAACTCATGTCTTCCTGAATCCAGGGCCAGTGCTTTATCCACTGGGCCACCTAGCTGCTCTATCAATTTTATTAATCTCTCCTTTGAGTTGCAGGATGCCCAACTTAGGGTTTAATTGTGGATTTTTAATGTTCTTTCTAGTTTTTTTTAGTTGCATACCCAATTCATAAACCTGCTTTTTCTCTATTTTAGTGATGCAAGCAATTATAGATATAAAATTTCCTCCAAGTAATATTTTGGCTGCATCCCATAAATTTTGATATGTTGCTCATTGTTATTTTCCTTAATGAAATTATTAATTTTTCTATGACTTGTTTTTTGACCCACCTGAAGCAGATTATTTTCCAATTAATTTTTTTTTTTGGCCGGGGCAGTTGGGGTTAAGTGACTTACCCGGGGTCACATAGCTAGTAAGTGTTAAGTGTCTGAGGCTGGATTTGAACTCAGGTCCTCCTGAATCCAGGGCTGGTGCTTTATCCACTGTGCCACCTAGCTGCCCCTCCAATTAAGTTTTAATCAGTCCCTTCCATTGTCCATCAAAGAATGTAATTTTTATTACATTATGATCTGAAAAGGATGCATTTCTGCTTTTCTGCATTTGGTTGTGAGGTTTTTATGTCCTAATACATGGTCAACTTTTCTGTAGGTGCTTCTATTTCCATTCAATTTTCTCCAGAGATCAATCATATCTAACTTTTTTTTTTGGCGAGGCAATTGGGGTTAAGTGACTTGCCCAAGGTCACACAGCTAGTGTCAAGTGTCTGAGGTTGGATTTGAACTCAGGTCCTTCTGAATCCAGGACCAGTGCTCTTTCCACTGCGCCACCTAGCTGCCCCCATATCTAACTTTTAAAGAATTTCCTTCACCTCCTGAACTTTTTTCTTGTTTATCTTTTGGTTAGATTTATCTAGTTCTGAGATGGGAAAGTTAAGGTCCCCTACTAGTATAGTTTTATTATTTATTTCCTCCTGTAACTCATTCAACTTTCTTAAAAAATTTAGATGCTATACAATTTGGTTTACTGATATGACTTTGTCTATGGTACCTTTCAGCAAGATATGGTTTCCTTTTTTATCCCTTCTAACTAGATCTATTTTTCTTTTTGCTTTGTCTGAGATCATGATTTCTGCCCCTGTTTTCTTTGCTTCAACTGAAAACCAATAGATTCTGCTCCAGCTCCTTACCTTTACCCTGTGTGTATCTCTGTACTTCAGATGTGTATCCTGTAAACAACTTATTGTAGGATTCTGGTTTTTAGTCCATTCTGTTATCTTCTGGGTGATTTCATCCCATTCACATTTATAGGTATGATAATTATGTATTTCCCTCCATGCTATTTTTTGCTTGTTTGTCCTCCTCTCTCCTACTCCCCAACCTTTCCCTCCTTACAAAAGTAAAACACTTCTGATCACCATCTTCCCCAACATACCCTTCCCTTTGTCAGTTCTCCTCCCCCTTCTATCATCCCTCTCCCTTTTCACTTCCATATAAGGTAAAATAGATTTCTATATGCAACTGAGTGAACCAATTTTGATGAGAGTAAGATTTAAGCTTCGCCTGCTGTGCACCCCCTATCTTCCGCACCATTATAATAGCCCTTTCATGTCTCTTATGTGGGATAATTTCCCCCTTCCTTCTTCCAGTGTAATTTCTTTCTTACCCCTCTATTTTTTTTTTTGCATCATCCCATTAATGTCACCTTATATCCATACCCTCTATCTATACTCCTAATCACTCTTAAATCCTGTGTAATCCTGACTGTAGCTCCACAATACTTGAATTATTTCTTTTTAGCAGCTTGCAATATTTTCTCCTTGATCTGTGAACTGTGGAATTTGGCCATGATGCTTCTGGGAGTTTTCATTTGGGGCTCTCTTTCAGACAGTGACTGGAGGATTCTTTCAATTTCTATTTTGCCATCTGGTTCTAATTTATCAGGGCAGTTTTCTTTAATGATTTCTTGAAAGATATTGTCTAGGCTTTTTTTTTTGTTGTTTGTTTTTTATCATGTCTTTCAAAAATTCTTATCATTCATGGATCTATTTTGTAGGTCAGTGCTTTTTCCAATAAGAAATTGTTTTACTTTTTTGATTTGATTTTATTGTATCTTGATGTCTCATAGTCATTACTTTCCACTTGTTCAATTCTAATTTTTTAAAAATAAAAGTATTTTATTATTTTCCAGTTTCAATTCTAATTTTTAAGGAATTATTGAATGAGCCTTTGTACTTCCTTTTCTATCTGGCCAATTATGTTTTTTAGAGTTATTTTTCTCAGTAAATTCCTGCATATATTTCCCCACACTATTTACTCTTCATGATTCCTTTGTATCATTTTCATTTCTTTTCCTAATTTATCTTCTACTTCTCTAATTTGCTTTTTAAAATTCTTTGTAAGCTCTTCCAGCAATTCTTTTTGGGCCTGAGACCAAATAACATTTTTCTTTGACTCTACTGTCCTCTTCTAAATTTATGCCTTGATCCTCCCTATCACCATAGTAGCTTTCTTTCTTTTTTTTTTTTGCGGGGCAATGGGGGTTAAGTGACTTGCCCAGGGTCACACAGCTAGTGTCAAGTGTCTGAGGCTGGATTTGAACTCAGGTCCTCCTGAATTCAGAGCCAGTGCTCTATCTACTGTTCCACCTAGCTGCCCCAAATAGGCAGGAAGCCAGCCCATTTTTTTTTTCCATGAGAAATTGGGGTTAAGTGGCTTACTCAGGGTTACACAGCTAGTACGTGTTAAGTGTCTGAGGCTGGATTTGAACTCAGGTACTCCTGACTCCAGGGCTGGTGCCCTATCTACTGTGCCACCTAGCTACCCCACCATAGTAGCTTTCTAGTCAAGCTTTTTTTTCTTTTTGCTCATTTTTCTGTCCTTTTTTGTGATTTGGTGACTTGGAGTTGGGCTCTGATCCTGTACTGTCCCAACTTTTTGTGCTGGGGCACAGGGTCTTACTGCTGGCTTTCACTGGGATTCAGGGCTTAAGATGCTTGTTTTCTCTGGCCTCCCTTCTGGCTTGTACTGGGGGTTGGAGGGCCCTCCCCATTGGCCTTCCCTGGGTGTGGGGTTTAGCTGCTGGCCTGTTGCAGGGGTGGGACCTTGCTGCTGGGTTGCTATGGAAATAGTTTCTCTACTAGCAGGCCCTAGAGGAGTAATGTTGATCTGCCTGAGGGGTGGAATCTTATTGTCGGTTGCTATAGAAACAGGGTTTCTCTGCTGGTAGGCCCCAGGGGCAGGATCTCACTTGTTAGCCTGCCATGGGGTAGCTCTTCACTACTGGTCAGCAATGGGGTGGATGCCTGGCTGGTGGCTTGTGCTAAGGGTAGGTTCTCTCTGGTGGGCTGGTGCTGCTCTTGGACCTCACTCTCTTCCCAACCTACTGAGACAGACCTTTCCTACAAAACCAGTAAGCTGCTTCCTTGCTCTTAGATCAATTCTGAGGAGGTTTTTTATTTTGGAGAGGAATTGGGGAGAATTGAAGAAGGGAGGGTTCCTTCCTTACTCCATCATCTTGGCACCAGAAACCTCTCCACAATTCCTGAGCAGCATGTGTGTGGGTAGAAACAAAGGTAGAGGATGGTAAGAATAATTCAGAGCTGAGGTTTGACAAGACAAGCTCAGCAACAGAATAAGGGAGCAAGAGATTCAAGAGAAGCAGACAGTATATAAATGAATGCAAGAAGATGGAAGGAAAAGGAAAGGCAGTTTTAAGATGAAAGCAAGTTTGTTACCTATGAATTAAGCATTAAGAGAACACAGTCAGAGGTAGAGCCAAGATGGTGGAAGAAAGGGAAGTGACTTGCCTGAGGTCTCCCAAAGAGCCCTCCAAATAACTTTAAATAATGCCGTATGACAATTCCTGGAGTAGCAGAACTCAAAAAAGGACAGGATGAAATAATTATCCAGCCAAGGACAACTTGGAGGGTCAGCAGGAAAGATGTGTTGTACCAAGGTGGGAGTGGAGCACAATGCAGCTCAGGGTGCTCCAGCACAGACTGAGCCCCGGCAAACTAGGACCAAGCCTTGGAAGCCACTGAATTATCATCATCAGCAACTGCTTCTGGAACTCTTAGCCCACAAAAGCAAAGAGGGTAGAACAATTAGCCAGAAGGAGATTACAGGGGTCTCTTTGCTAGCACTGAGGCAGGACGCTATTGCTTTGCCCACACTCAGATCCAGGTCCCAGTACTGGGCAAAGAAGAGCACTAGCACACCAGAGCTTGTGGCTAGAGTGGCACCATGACCCTACTCACAGTTCCAGGATAGAAAAGAGTGCTTGTGGTTGTTCACAGACCACAGCACAAGCCAGAAGAATAGTAAACACAACTCTCCTTTGATCATACCACGTTGGAAGAACTGAAAACTTATAAGTCCCTAGATGTATCTCTAAAAATAGCTGCACAAACCCCACGAAGCTTGGGGTAGTGTGTCCTCCAGCTTGGAAGCAGTGCCCTACAAAGAGTAAAAAGTCAAGAAATAGGCTGGGAAGTGAGCAAACAAGAAAAAATTCTGTCCATAGCAAGTTACTATGGTGACAAGGAAGATCAAAACACATACTCAGAAGATAAAATAGTTTAGACTCCTACATCCAAAGCCTCTAAGAAAAATATGAATTGCTCTCAGGCCATGGAAGGGCTCAAAAAGGACTTTGAAAATAAAGAGTGGTAGAAGAAAAAATGGGAAGAAAAATGAGTAATGCAAGAAAATAAGGGAAAAAAGTCAACAGCCTGATAAAGGAGACAGACAGACAGACACACAAACCTACCTGAAAAAAATAACACCTGAAAAAACAAACTAGGGGCAAATTGTATGAGATACAAAAAATGAATGAGGAAAAGAAGGCCTTGAAAAGCCAAATTGGTGAAATGGAAAAGGAGGTCCAAAAGCTCACTGAAGAAAGTAAGTCCTTAAAAATTTGAATTGAGCAAATGGAAACTAATGACTCTATGAGAAATCAAGAAACAGTAAAACAAAACCAAAAGAATGAAAAAATAGAAGACAATGTGAAATACCTCATTGGAAAAACAACTGACCTGGAAAATAGATTCAGGTGAGATAACATGAACATTATTGGCTTACCTGAAAGCCATGATAAAAAAAAAGAGCCTAGGGATCATCTTCCAAGAAACTGTCAAGGAAAACTACCTTGATATTCTAGAAGCAGAGGGTAAAATAGAAATTGAAAGAATCCACTGATCACTTCCTGAAAGAGGTCCCAAAATGAAAACTCCCAGGAATATTATAGCTAAATTCCAGAGCTCCCAGGTCAAGGAGAAAATATTGCAAGCAGCCAGAAAGAAACAATTCAAATATTGTGGCACCACAGGATAACACAGGATTTAGCAGCCTCTATATTAAAGAATTGGAGGACTTGGAGAAACTGGTATTACAATCAAGAATCACCTACCCAGCAAAACTGATTATAATCCTTCAGGGGAAAAAATGGGCATTCAATGAAAGAGAAAACTTTTAGGCATTCTTTTTTTGGGGGGGGGGCAGGGCAATAGGGGTTAAGTGACTTGCCCAGGGTCACACAGCTAGTAAGTGTCAAGTGTCTGAGGCCGGATTTGAACCCGGGTACTCCTGAATCCAAGGCCGGTGCTTTATCCACTGTGCTTTAAGGCATTCTTGATGAAAAAAACCTGATCCGAACAGAAAATCTGACTTTCAAACACAAGACTCAAGAGAAGCATAAAAACGTAAACAGGAAAAGGAAATCATAAAGGATTTAAAAAACTTAAACTGTTTACATTCCTACATGGGAAGATGATACTTGTAACTCAAAAGAAGCTTCCTCATTATTAGGGCAGTTGGATGGATGGAGTACATATAGATAGAGGGAAGAGGTGTAAGGGATAGCTTAAAAATAAAATTAAGGGGTAAGAGAAGAATGCAATTGGAGAAAGGGCAGAATGGGGTAAATTATTTCACATAAAAGTAAGAAAAAGTTTATACAGTGAAAGGGAAGATGGGGGCTATGAGGGGGAGTAAGTGAATCTTATTTTCATCAGAACTGACTCAAAGAGGGAATAACATACACATTCAATTGGGTATAGAAATCTGTCTTACCCTGTAGGAAAGTAGAAGGGGAAGGAGATAAGGTAAGGGGAGTGTGTGATAGAAGGAAAGGAAGACTGGGGGAGGAGGTAATCAGAAGCAAAACACTTTTGAGGAAGGACAGGGTGAAAGGAGATAGAGAATAGGAGACAGACAAATGGTATGGGGAAGGAATAGGATGGAGGGAAATATAGTTAGCAATAGTAACTGTGAAAAAAATTCTGAAGTAACTCTGTCTGATAAAGGCCTCATTTCTCAAACATATAGAGAACTGAGTCAACTTTATAAAAATAAAACCATTCCCCAGTTGATAAATGATCAAAAGATATGAACATGTGACCCTGGGCAAGTCACTGCCCTGCAAAAAAAAAAAAAAAGGATATAAACAGTTTTCAGATGAAGTAATCAAAACTATAGCCAAAAGAAAAAAAATGCTCTAACTTACTACTAATTGACAAGATGCAAATTAAAACAATTCTGGAGTACTACCTCATACGTAATGGATTGGATAATAGGACAGCAGGGGAAAATGGCAAATATTGTAAGGGGTATGGGAAAAATGAGACATTAATGCACTGCTGGTGGAGTTATAAATGGATTCAACCATTCTGGAGAGCAATTTGGAAGTATGGCCAAAGGGCTATAAAATCACTAATACTCTTTTACCTAGCAATACCCTAGTAGGTCGGTATCCAAAAAGAGATAAACAACAAAAAGGAAAAGAACCTATATATACAAAAATATTGGTAGCAGCTCTTTTCTTGTGTCAAAGTAATGGAAACTGAGAGGATTCCTGCCCATCAACAGGAGAGAATGGCTGAGCAAATTGTAGTATGTGATTATGATGGAAAACAGGATGCTCTCAGAAAAACCTGAAAAGACTTAAATTAACTGATACAAAGTGAAATGGACTGTGTACAAAGTAAACAGCAATATTGTAAGAGGATCAGCTGTGAATGATTCAGTTAATCTCAGCAATACAAATGATATTCCAAGACTACTCTGAAGGATGAAAAATGCTATCTATCCCCAGAGGAAAAAAACTGATGGTCTGAATACAGATTGAAGCAAAATTAAAAACAAAATTTGTTGAGTGTTTTTTTGTTTTTTTTTCATATCATGACTAATATGGAAATATTTTGCATGACTATACATGTTTAACATATTGAATTGCTTGCTTTCTCAAAGGGGAGTAGGGATGGGGGAAGGAAGTGAATTTGGAACACAAAGTTTTAAAAATGGATGTTAAAAATTGTTTTTACATGTAATTGGGATAAATAAAATGCTAAATAGAATTAAAAAAAGAATCTCTGGAAAGAGAACATAGTGGAAGGGGTAAATAGTTTTAGGGTTAAGGGAGGAGCAGTTGGAGTTCAGAATAATTGGAATAGGGAGGCCATGTTGGACTGGGAAAGTGTGAATCATTGAACAATGAGTTCATGTGGGTCATCTCCTTCCCTAGGGGTTAATTCTAAAGGTGGAATACTTTTATAGTTGTTAAGCAGCAGTAAGTAAGAACTGAATAAAGATTGTTAGAAGGGGTGGAGAAAAAGATACCCTTGAGGGGGAAGGCTCAGGTAAAATGACTGATGAATTTAATCATCTCAAATTATTTAATTCAAAAAACATTTAAGTGCCTATTACAGAACTGAGCTGGGGGATACAAAAAGAGGAAAAACACAGTCCTTATGACTTCAAGGAGCTTATTATCCAATGGAGTACATTGTCTTTGGCCCCTAGGTTTTCTCAGAGCATTTTGCCTTCAAAGTCAATCACTTTGCTGTGAATAGAATTCATGTGTTCTTTTCAAGATTTTTTTTTTTTGCCTATAAGTTTTACTTCAGTATTTTTGGGTTTCAATTAAATTTTAAAATTCTACATTGAAAATTCTTAATTCTGACCTATATTCATTCCTAAATCTCCTCCCTCTTTCCCCAACCTTGCTGGTGCACAGAACTCCAAGGTTAGTCTGCTAGCTTCCTTTCATTGAGGGATATCATGTTCACTGGTTTAGTTCCCTAAATAAATTCAGAGGACAGGACTGACTCCAAACTGGGTTTTAGTTTCTCTTTTTTCAGCTGGATGCATGGTGATAACCTTTCCTGATTTTCTCCTGTTTTCCTTTACTTCACATGGCTGTAGAGAGTTGCTATCTGCTGCTTCTTTTGTATTGAGCAAAGGGTGGAAGATACCCTTCTGGAAGTTACTGCAACAAGCCTAAAAAGTTAGCTTGCCATTAATGAACTGAGGATGATGGAGGAGGGGCAGCAAGTACTCTAAGTGTTGGAGTTTTTCCGTGAGAATTAATAAAATATTTTACCTTGTTTGGGAGTCTGCCTTTTGTGGATTTCGTTAGCTAAAATTATTCTAAATTTGCTGAATAATTCCTTTCTGGGAAGGCTGAAGGTTGAGGATATTTGGAGAAAAGGGATTAATCCATCATCTTTCTAGTTACATGACCTGTCACCACTAAGTTTTTTTTTTTTTTAGTAAGGCAATTGGGGTTAAGTGACTTGCCCAGGGTCACACAGCTAGTAAGTGTTAAGTGTCTGAGGCTGAATTTGAACTCAGGTACTCCTGATTCCAGGGCCGGTGCTCTATCCACTGCACCATCTCGCTGCCCCACCACTAAGTTTTTTTTTGTTTTTTTTTAGGCAATGGGGATTAAGTGACTTGCCCAGGGTCAACACAGCTAGTAAGTGTCAAGTGTCTGAGGTAAGATTTGAACTCAGGTACTCCTGAATCCAGGGCTGGTGCTTTTAACCACTGTGCCATCTAGCTGCCCCCCCCCCCCACCACTAAGTTTTAAAGAAAGGTACATTTTAATTCTGGACAGAGAATCTTAATATGATTTTTGTTCAAATGATATAAGTTTGGGTCACTGTAGAAATCTTTTTCATTTCTCATCAACCAACACTTGGAAATGATTAATTAGTAGGGTTTCTCTCTAAGAAACTTGTGTTCAGAAACAGAAGACCTAATTGTTGCATTTCAACAATAATTATTTTCACAATATGAAGAAACCATACTTTTAGATATAAGTATACTTGCCTTCCATAAGAAAATTAAATTTTGAGTGCATCTTCATAGACTCATGTGCATAATCTACCACAGATCAAATGTTTTGTTAAAAGTTGCAGACTAGGCTTGAGGAAATCCATTAGTAACCATCTGTGTAAAAAACTATGCAAAGATAATATAAACTTAAATACAGGAGGGAAAAGTGCTACTCCTTAAGCAATAATGGTACTCAGCTTTCAAAATGTTCCTTAAAGGAGAAAACGCAATGCTATATTGAGTTGGGGAAATATAATAGTATAGCTTAGTACAAGAGTTAAAATTGGTAAAGATAATAGTTTGATGCTTCTGTTGGTCAAATCTAGTAACTTCCAATAATAAATATTTCCTAGTTTTTCTTCATAAACTATGATGGTCTAATTTTGCTTTGTTAGGCAGGCAAAAAGGATCAAGTCAAGAGGTAACACTGTTACAATTTTGTGAAGTTCTGAAATATGGCTATGTGGATAATGGAAGAGCTTACTTTGTCACTTGGTGACATAAGTGGCATAACGAGTTCCACTTCAACATCACTCTTTCCAAAGAGATATATCTTGACTTATTTTTTTTTTTTTGGTGGGGCAATGAGGGTTAAATGACTTGCCCAGGGTCACACAGCTAGTAAGTGTCAAGTGTCTGAGGCCAGATTTGAACTCAGGTCCTCCTGAATCCAGGGCCTGTGCAAAGAGATATATCTTGAAATGCCAGAAAATTACTGATGAGTTACAACACAAATAATTTAATATTTCTTGAAAAGAAAAAAAATGTGCTCATCATTTGTGGGTCTGAGAGTATGTTTGAAGAAAAGGGAGATAAAGTGACTAAACTAGAGAAAAATCTCTCAAAGCTAAAATAAAGAACATGAGAATGGAAGATGGAGGTCTGGGTTCTTCTACATAAGCTTACCATTGTAATGCACTAGTATAATGATAAACTCATTTGGTTTAATTTTCTTCAATTTTAAAGTAAGGGATTGGACTTTAAAGTCCTTCTAATTCTAAGATACTATTGTTTCCTTACAACATATAAAACTCAAAATAGATAAATAAGAAAAGTCTATAATTTCAGAACCTAGTCCAGAAACATTTGTTGGTTGACTGATTTAAAGTACAGGGCAAAAAAATACTAATTCTAAAATAAAATTCCTGTCTTTTACCTTCTTATCCCAATACAGTGAAAATACATGGTAATACTGATTGTGTGCTGTATTCCTGGAGCCTTATGTTCTAGCTCTGACTGTTCTGACATATATGTGTAGTTAAAAATGACCCCTATTTCCACTATTTTCTATTTCTAGGACACTTCTATATCCAGAGTAATCAGATGCTGGAGTTGAGAACAATGTGAAGAATTTTATCATGACAGTTACCTGAATAGCCATTAAGCTTCTGTGACATCAGCATGTCCTCAGTGATATAGATACACATGTCTGGGCTGACCTCTACAGCCTCTTCATTTATTTGCTCTAGGTCTCTGGGGTCATCAACCAGCATTTCTATTTCTGATGCAGAAGAGGAAAATAACATTTACTTATATGGTATGGGTACTAGTGTAGGAGAAAGTCACATAAAAATCGAGAAAAGTCATATGGTTTTACTTGAAAGGAAAATTTGTTATAGCTATTCTCATTTATACACATTAGTTTCTACAAATGCTATATTTTATGAAAACTATAACTCATATTTAAACATTAATTCCTCCTCAAGGAAGAATATCAGTGTTATCATGTTCATTTGACAAAAAAGAAATGAAAGTGCAAATGTCTTAGATAACTTGTTTAACTGTAACAAACTACAAGAACAAATAGCTGCTCAGCTCCTAGGTTTACCACCACTACTTACTTAAAAGTCATTCCTCAGTTTTTTCATATGGCAAAACAGGATTAATAACACTATGTGCCCTACCTACCACAGGGCACATAGGGATGTTTTGAGGATCATCTTTTTCTACAACAACATTTTCCATATTTTAAGAGGCTGTCCTGAAGTTCACTGATGTCTAGGTATTATGCTTAGATGGTTGTGTGAAAGTGCTTTATGAATTATAAAGCCCCATACAAATGTAAAACTATTAATGATTATGTTTGCTCATAACTGGAATGCTCTAAATATAAAAAACATTGATCACAGCTAGAAGGAAGTCCTGCTCATAGCTGTGTGTTGTAGGGAGGGGAAATCACTGTGTTTAGTCTTTTTGGCACATCCACAAACATCTACTGGGGAGTACCAATTATAGAACAAAACTAGGAAAGACAATGGAAAGATAGTGAAATAAAAGTCATACTGGTTAGCTTGGCCCATTAGAGTAAATTACCATCATTCTGTGAGTTGTCTTCCAGCCTGTCCTTCCCACCACTTTCCACCCCAGAGGTGTGGGAGCTGTCGTAGCTGGTCATGGAGCTGAAGGTTTTGAGTCTGTGGTAGACGGTGCTGCCTAAGAAACTGTCTTCTGGTCCTGTGTCCCTTATTTTGGTGTCAGTCTCAATGCCTGATGTTTGGGAGCTGCTGTGGCTGGTGGTGGAATGGCGAGAGAAGTGCTTGTGCTTCATGCTGCCTGTACTGCTCCCACTTGCCTGGGATCTTTTCTCTAAGTGATCCATGTCGAGGTCCAGATTGTCACTGATGTATGATTCTCTATACTGTTTCTTTTCTATAAGGTAAGTGACATATCTTTGTCATTATCCTTAATTAAAACATGAATGGAACTTGCCTATCAATATTATAAGACCTTAGTAATAGAAGCTGTGGTAACTTAGATGCCAGGTTGCTTCAGGAAGACAGGAGGAGGTCTGCAGACATTGGGGATTAGGTCTAGGAGGGCATCAAGTGGCATCTTACATTAGCAGAAGGACACTGAATGGGAGCCTGGGATAGTGTACTAGGTAAAATAGAGGTTATAGAGCTAGTACAGAGGTATCTGACACTGTGAAGAGGGCAGGAACAGGTGCCAGTAGTCAGCTCTGTTATCTGAGAGCTAGGTCGCAAATCTTGTTCAGATTAAGGAGGAGAACTATGCCTAGCAGTGGTAGAACATGGCAGGGAGCTTTTGCTGTCCTGAGGCTCAGTACCCTAACCCTGGAGAGGGGTCTCAAATCCAGCCCTGGTCTTCTCTGAAGCCTGTAGCTAAATAACCAAGGCAGGGAGCTGTTGTCTCCAGCTGGGTCAAACCCAGAATTGTGTTGCCAAGATCCAAAACTAAAAGAAAGCTTACAAAGATCTAATCAGGAGGGGAGCAATCAGACCTTCACCCTGGATCAAACTGTTTTGATTGCACTGAAAGTTTTATAAAGCCCTAGCCTGGGCTACTTCTAACTTGAAGAATCCAGAAATCAGTATCAAGAAAGGAGTAGCAGTACCCTAGAGGATATAAAACAGATCCAAGTAGGGACCTAATATTCTTTCAAGAAGAAAGCTCATTCTTTTTTTTTTTTTTTTTGCAGGGCAATGGGGGTTAAGTGACTTGCCCAGGGCCACACAGCTAGTGAGTGTCAAGTGTCTGAGGCCGGATTTGAACTCAGGTCCTCCTGAATCCAGGGCCAGTGCTTTATCCACTGCACCACCTAGCTGCCCCAAGAAAGCTCATTCTAAGACAAAGTCCTTGCTGAACTGTAGGTTAGGAAAAACGAGTAACAATAAATTGTACCACAAACAGCTATTATGGTGACAGAGTCAAGATACAAGCCTAGAAGAATAAAATGACTCTACAATGTCTACAAGGTAAAGTCTCAGAGAAAAACATAACATGGGCACATGTTCAACTAGAATCCCTAGAAGAAATAAAACAAGTTTAAAAAGTTAAAAATTATTTTCTAAATAAAAATAAAACACAAGAGGAAATATTTGCAAAATAAATGAGAACTATGGAGAAAATAGAATAAGAGGAAGGAGAATTAAGAGGTACAAAGCCTTACCCAAACAACAAATTTCTTGAAAATTATAATGAACGAAACAGAAATGAATGACTCCAGGAGTCAAAGTCAAGAAATAGTAAAGCAAAAGTTAAGTCAAAAAAGCAATGTAAAGTATATTTTATTATAAATCTGAGGATTCTATCTGCTTTACCGCAACCTCCAGAATGTCATTACATTTATTTTAAATTTCTTTTTTTTTTTTTTTTTTAGTGAGGCAATTGGGGTTAAGTGTTAAGTGTCTGAGGCCGGATTTGAACTCAGGTACTCCTGACTCCAGGGCTGGTGCTCTATCCACTGCGCCACCTAGCCGCGCCCCCCCCCCATTACATTTAATTTGTGTATTTATTTATCTATTTACATGCTGTTTCCTTCTAGCATAAGGCAAGTTCCTTGAGGCTAGATGATGTTTTCTTTGTATCTTCAGTGCTTAACACTGTGCCTGGTACTTAACCAGCACTGAGTTGCATTGAACTGAGTTTTACCTTTGTAGTAGCTACAGGGTAGGAAAGAGTTTGCTATGTAAATTGTAGAAACTAGATTTTAGAGAAAATGTTTAAAAGAAGCATTCACACCGAGGAAATTATACATCTACGAAGTATTGAAGTGCATACTCCTTAATAAAAAACACTTTTGAAATAGCCTTATGTACCAGAGGGAAAAAAACCCCATTCACACTGAATCAATATGCTTATTATAGAATATTCTCATCTATTTAATAATATTTAATTAGAGATAAAATCTGGATCTGTGTTTTCACTGGTATAGGGAACTTGCCTTCTACCAATGCAGGTGAGCACTTCCTCTGTAACCCAGTATTAGGGAGTTGCCTGTGGTCCTGCCCAGAATCAAACAGTCAAGATATGTCAAAGTCAAAACTGGAATACAGGTCTTCTTGACTTTGAGGCCAGCTCTGTATCCACCACATGAGTAGGATTTTCTCTTTCCTGTTCACAGCTATCTATTCTCTTTCTATTTTTTCCCTTGGACCTCAGGCTCATTTTCTAGCACTTGAGCTCACTTCCCTGATGTGGTGCTTCTCTGGGACCATTGCCAGCTTCTGGTTGTCTTTTTGAGTCATTTTGGTCTGGGTAGGAGTTTACTCCTGTTTCTCTTTAGTTTTTATTATCATGTTGGATCCTTTTCAGAAATTTTCTGGAGATCCATGTGGCAGAGCTAATATATCTGGTACAGCTGTTATCTTAGTGTTATCTTCACCAGAAGTCTCTTCTCTTCTAAAAATTCAAAGCACAACTAGCTAGGCTTTCTTTCAGTGACTCATTAACTATGGCATTAGTGGAGGCCAGGAGCCACCTGTTTTGAGCATAGATTCTTACAGAAAAATGGGTGTCTATGATACGCTTTTGCTCTTCATTTTTGGTTAGTTGACACAAACTCTGCCATAGTTATGATCATTATGAAACCAACAGAAAACTCCAAATTGCATGTTATTTAAAAGATTGAGATACTTTTTGAAATGATATTCAATTGTGCACAATAATTTATGTAAGATCTTGTGAAGACAAGCATCTGTTGTTCTCTAATTCTGAAAGGAAAGAGTTCAAATGGTTTGCTAAGTGTTACACATTCAGGCAGAGAGCCAAGGAATGGATCTATGTGTAATAGAAAGAATGTTCTTCAGTGATATTTAAACCTGTTTATTTTGTTTTTTTAAAAAATACATTGTGGTATCTTCCAATCATCTTAAAGAATACCATGAAATTCCCTAAAGTACATACAATTCACATTAACTTAAAATATAAATTTTATATGAAATATAGTACCTTCTTTAGTGATCAAGGGTGCTGTTAAATCAAAGAACAACGGGAAAGTATAATTTTTTTCTTTAAAGTGGGAAGTGCTGTCCTAGGTCCAATCATGGCCTTACACAATATGTTTATCATAGTCAGATATTGAGAGCCGGAATGGACCTGTCTCTCCGAACACCATTATTTGAAAGTTGAATAAATTGATACATAGAGAGTAAATTTGCCTAACTCCTCAGAGACAATAAGGAACTACAAATCCAGCACTTTTTTTTTGTTACACCATGTTATCTGTTAAATTTCTGAATAGTTACCAAAGGCATCCATGAATGTCTTCAAGAAATGGATAGTGATCACTGTTGTTATTTTAATGATTCAATAGCATCAAAAGAATGTTCTCTAGTTACTGAGTATCTAGATTCTCTAACCAGATTATAAAAATCTTTGCTTTTGGAATCAGGTACATGCATTTCAGTTGCTATAAACCCTTAAATACCTTCATTCTCTTCAAGCTTCCTAATATGACGGAGAACTGGTTGCAAGTTCATGTAGAGACGATGACTATTGCTGAGTAACTCTAAGAGGTGTCTGGAACGCATGGGGCATCCAGTATAGTATATGAGCTTCCTGGCTGATGGCAATCCATCTGGCAAAATCTCAAATTTCTTACCCTATGTTAACCAAAAAAGAAAATCAGAAATTCAGCTTGTGAACTCTTTAATACTGACAACATTCAGTACTTTCACATAATATCTCTATCTATCTATCTATATATCCATACTGTTATATATCCTTATAATACATGTTACTACATATATACATAGTTCTTGGCTGTAAGCCTTTAATCTATTATTTCTAGAATGTTTTAAGATTTTCCTTTTTATAATAGTTGTAACATAATTCAGTGATCTGTCTATCTATATATCTATTTAGTGATCCTGACTATAATCTCTATTTTTATGTATACATATATGATATATATGTGTAACATAGCCCTATGATAGTGACATAGCACAAATAATATCTATCTGTCTGTAGTGATCCTGACTATGGTTCCTTACACTTTTAGTATCTCTTTTGCAGTATTTTTTTTTTTTAGTGAGGCAACTGGGGTTAAGTGACTTGCCCAGGGTCACACAGCTAGTAAGTGTTAAGTGTCTGAGGCCGGATTTGAACTCACGTACTCCTGAATCCAGGGCCGGTGCTCTATCCACTGTGCCACCTAGCTGCCCCTCTTTTGCAGTATTTTTGACTTGAGATCTCTGGATTTTGCTAATGATGTCCCTGAGTGTTTTCAATTTATGGTTTCTTTTAGGAAGTGATTAGTAGATTTCTTCTATTTTCACTTTCCTGGTATTTCTAAAATATGTATTTGTCTAATTTCTTTTCTTACACTAGTATCCTTCAGAAGTTAAGAACTATTATATTCATCTTTGTATCACCCATAAAACCTGTAAGCATAACAGGTATAGGAAAAATGTCTATCATTTCCTTCTTTTTCTCCTCCTTGGCTCTGTGTACTTCTGGAGGGAATGTCTGGGCTAGGCTTGGGTTCCTTTGTTGCTTTCTTTGGGGGGGGTGGGGGGGGTGTTATTGAGTACTGTGCTATTCCAGGATTTTAAGAACAGCTCAGGCTAGCCTGTACTTCAGTGTACTTCCTTTTGTGCCAGGTGGCCTGATCCAGTTCAAATTCTGATCGCTGCCCTCCTGGTCTTATTTCTGTAAGTTCTTGACCTGAGTTTGTGTTTAAGCACCATATTCATAAGCTTATCTGTTTGGAGTTCCAATATTGCTGGAATCAGTCACTATTAGTCACCTAGAAAGCTCTACTGGTTCTGTGATACAACTGTTAGATTCCTCTTTGCCCTGGGATTCCGGTCCTGCTTAGTCTGCTTTAGGCTTCTGATGGCTAAAGGCTGGATCTGAGAGCTTGCTCCACTTTTGGGATCAGAGTACAGCTACTGTTTGTAACTGAATTTGCTTCTTGCTCAGTATACAGCCCACTGCTGCTCTTCACCCTAGAACCAAACCCCTAAGTCTCACACTTTATATGTGACCTGGAACCAGGTAGCAACGGACCCCTATATGTGAGTCTAAAGTCTCTTCTCTTTATGCAGTCTTGGCTCTCCAGTGCAGTGCTGAGATGCTCCACATGACCATTCCTAACTAGACATGATTCCCAGTGTCTGTAGAACTCTTTCTCCATATGCCAATTTGGCCTGGAAAAATGACTCAGTTTTTCTTGTATTTCCCAGTTAGGACTCAATTTGGTGCATTTTCTAGATCTGGAGGAGCAGTGAATGAGAGCTCAGCTATACTTCTTTCTGCTACTCTATCATTTTCTTTCTTTCTTTTTTTTTTCTGCAACAAATATTTCTTTTATTGTTTTCCAGTTACATGTAAGGGTAGTTTTCAACATTCATTTTCATAAGATTTAGAGTTCCAAATTTTTCTCCCTCCCTTTCCTCCCCCCCGCCCCCACAAGATCGCAACCAGGTTATATATGTACAATCCACAAGTGTTCTTTTTATCAGTTCTTTCTATGGGGGTGCATAGTAAGCTTCCTCATTAGTTCCTTGGGATTGTCTTGGATCATTGCATTGCTGAGAGTAGTTAAGTCATTCACAATTGCTCATTGAACAATACTGCTGTCACTATGCACAATGTCCTCCCAGCTCTGCTCACTTCGCTATATATCAATGTTCATTAGTCTTTCCAGGTTTTTCTGGGATCATCCTGTTTGTCATTTCCTGTAGCACTACAATCATATAACACAGTTTTTTCTATCATTCCTCATTTGATGGACATTTCCTTTATTCTCAATTCTTAGCCTCCACCAAGAGTTGCTATAAATATTTTTTATACAATTTCCCCCCCTTTTCTCTTTTTCATGATTACTATTAACTGTTTCTGTTCCATCCTATTCCCTTCCCCATGATATTTATTCTATTATCCATCTTCTTTCATCCTATCCCTCTTCAAAAGGGATTTGCTTTTGTCTGTCCCCTCCCCCACTCTGCCCTTCCTTCTTTTGCCCCTCTCTCTTTATCCCCTTCCCCTCCTATTTTCCTGCAGGGTTAGAGAGATTACTCTACCCAATTGAGTGTGTACATTATTCCCTCCTTTGAGCCAATTCTGATGAGTGTTAGGCTCATTTACTGCCCAGATTAAATAGATTACTCCACCCAGTTGGGGGTGTGTGTTAGTCCCTCCTTGAGGCAACTCTGAAGAGCTTAAGGTCTTTGAGCCTTTTCTGATGAGTGTAAAATTCATTTACTGCCCTGCTCCTCTCCCATGTCTTCCCCCACTCCATAAGCCTTTTCCTGTAGGATTTCACCTCTGCCCTTCCCCCTCCCCCAGTGCATTCCCTTCACCCCTCAATTTAACCCTAAAGATGTCATCACCTAGCTAGGTGACACAGTGGACAAAACATCACCCCTGGCCCCAGGGGGATCCCAGCCAAAACCTGGCCTCAGACACAAGACAGTCGCCCACTGTACGACCCCAGGTATGTCCCCCAGCTCCAATTTTTTATGGGTCTTATATTTGGAAGTCAAATTTACCATTCAGTTCAGGTCTTTTCATCACAAACATTTGAAAGTCTTCTTTTTCATTAAAGTCCCATTTCTTCCGCTGAAAGATTATGCTAAGTTTTGCTGGGTAGGTTATTGTTGGTTGTAATCCCATTTCCTTTGCCCTCTGGAATACCATATTCCATGCCCTCCAGTCCTTTAATGTAGAAGCTGCTAGATCGTGCATTATCCTGACTGGGGCTCCACAGTACTTGAATTCTTTCTTTTTGGCAGCTTGCAATATTTTCTCCTTGACCTGAGAGCTCTGTAATTTGGCTATAATATTCCTAGGAGTTTTCCTTTTGGAATCTTCTTCTGGAGGTGATCAGTGGATTCTTTCAGTTTCTATTTTATCTTCTTCTAGAATTTCAGGGCAATTTTCCCTGAAAATATCTTGGAAGATGATGTCTAAGCTCTTTCCTTGATCATGGTTTTCAGTTAGACCAATGATTTTCAAATTCTCTCTCCTGGACCTATTTTCCAGGTCAGCAGTTTTTCCCAGAAGATATTTCACATTGCCCTCTATTTTTTTATTCATTTGGATTTGCTTTATTGTGTCTTGGTTTCTCATAAAGTCACTGGCTTCCATTTGTTCAATCCTCATTCTTAGGCAATTATTTTCATCAGAGAGCTTTTGTACCTCTTCCATTTGGCCAATTTGACTTTTCAAGCTGTTGACTTTTTTCTCATGTCTTTCCTGCATCCCCCTCATTTCTCTTTCCATTTTTTCCTCTACCTCTCTAACTTTATCTTCAAAGTCCTTTTTGAGCACCTCTATGGCCTGAGACCAATTCATATTTTTCTTGGAAGCTTTAGATATAGGGGCCCTGATGTTGACATCTTCCTCTGAGGGTGCACCTCAATTTTCCTTGTTACTGAAGAAACTTTCTATGGTCCTCACCTTTCTCTGTCTGCTCATCTTACCTTTCTTTTACTTGACTTTTAGCTCCTTAAAGTGGGGCACTGTTTCCAGGATGCAGTATCTCAAGCTTCAGAAGTCTCAGGTGGTATGATTTAAGGAGGATCAGGTTCTTCACTTGCCTGACCTGTTCCCTGGTCTGTAGATGACCCCAGACCAACTTCCTAATCAACCAGCTTTGTGTGTTGTGGTTGTTAGCTCTGATGAGCCTGTGCCCCTCCCCGACTTGGGCCACTGCTGCTCAAGGCTAACTCCTGGTTCTCAGCAGGGATGAAAAATCCAACTTCTGCCTCAGCACCAGCATAGATCCCTGTAGTCTCCCCTCTACGCAGGGCTCAGCCCTCTCACCAGACTGTGAGCTTAGTTCCAGATGACACTGGCGCTTCAGCTGATTCAGAGGCTCTGGGGGGTCTCCTTCTCTGGTGAGGCCTTCCTGGGACTGGATCTGTGTCAGCGTGACTGTGGGGTTGGGCTCGACTCCTGTCTCAGTGCAGCAGCTCCCTCTTTCTGACCTTCCAAGCCATTCTTGGTTAGAAGATGATTTCAGCACATTCTTCTGTGAGTTTTGCTGCTCCAGGAATTTTCCTATGGCGTTATTTGTATGTTTTTTGGAGCAATCGTCTCATGAGTTTGACAGCTCACTCTACTCTGTCATTTTCAAACTGGGATGTAAGCTTACACTAACTGTGCTTATTGAAATTATCTTGTGGATGATTCCAATAACAGAATTATGATTTCTTGATTTCTTCTACTAGGTCTCAATATTTTACATGTTTAAAGCTTCATTTCAGATGTGTGCTGATAGCTACTTTAATTAATCAATTTGTTGTACCAAAGAAAGGGAAAAACTTTTAACAAGCTCATCTACAAGGAGTTCAAAACATCTTGTATACATTTTCATGATTTAAAAATTATTCTAACATAATTGTGAAAAGGGGGATAGAGAACCTTGTGCCCATTTAAGAGATGAGGAATGGAGTTATATTAATATTATTTTATGTAATATAAATTAACATATTTATTGCATATAATATACTTATTAGATAATAAAATACATAATAATTTATATAAATGCCAGACTCAATTTGAAACAAAATTATGATAAAGGAAATCTGTGATCCTAGCCACAAATAGTACCTTCATCATTATTTTTAGAAAGGAGAGATTAATTACATTTTCTTTTCTTAAATACAAATTCCCAATTTTTTCTTTATTTCTCAGTCATAAACAACACCCTCTCCCCTGATCATATTAAGGAGATGGAGATATACACAGAGAGAAAAAGATATAGCATGGTCAAATATAGAAGTCAAATGTATTCCAGTCAGTCTTTATTTTTGCTTAATAAAAAATATCTTACAATTAATCAAATGAATCAACCAATACCCTCATATACTTACATTAATTTAATTTGTGATCAATGCTTTTGTTTCATACTTTATCTACACTTAATTTTGTTTATTTGCACAAATGAATTAGATATGCTCAGCCTGATTCATACTTCTGTCACTAAGGGCAGGATGATAAAGGCCGAAGACATTGATTTAATCAGTAGAAATGTAGTTCTACTATCCAAGAATGAACATATCTATGGTAGAGGAATACTTCAAATAATATTTAACATTAAACTGAAGTGCCTATAATGTACAGTGTTCTATTGACTTGACCTATAATGGTAATGCCTCATTATTATTACATGAAAACAAACCAACTTAGCCCTCTCTGCAAATGTTTTCTAATATGAATAAACATATAGTCTGAATGTCCACTACATCAAGAAAAATCCATTTTAATATCATGAAATATTTATTGTAAAAGTTACATTAGCAACTTTTGAAGCAAAATTAGATGGTAGTAACAACCTGAGCTATTAGAAAAATTAGCATCTAGAACATTATCATACTGCACACTCTATATACATGAGAATTGTTCCTTTGGAAGCAACAGCTTCTTGTAATGTTGTTTTACCTGATATGTTTTTGCAACACAAATTAAAGACATTAAGTAGGGTAAGAAAATGTAAGTATTGTGTTCTGGAATGGTATTAATGAAAACACAGACCTACAGACATAATGATTTTGTATAACTGTTTTTTTTTGGGGGGGGGGGGGTGAGGCAATTGGGATTGACTTGCCCAGGGTCACACAGCTAGTAAGTGTTAAGTGTCTGAGGCCAGATTTGAACTCATGTACTCCTGACTCCAGGGCCAGTGCTCTATCCACTGCGCCATCTAGCTGCCTCCAGACATAATGATTTTGAACTTACCACAAATACCAGTTTTCCAACATTTGTCCAAGGGAAGTCATAAAGTAACTGTTTTTCCTCACCGATATTCTGTGGAAAGAATTATGTAACAGAAGGTTCAGTAGGAAAAACTGAAAACAAGTATTCAAAAATAGCTTTAAAACCCTCAAAATAACATAGCAATTAAATTTTGAAAAAGAAAACTAAATTTTTTGGAGAAATTAAAAATCTTATTCAGATGATTACTGATATAATTTACTAGCTTCATGTTGGGAATGACTTTTAAAAATAGAAGCAGTACTTTAAAGAATCACCCTATCATGATACAAACTTGGAAAGGTTTAGAATACCAAAATCCTTACAACCCTGGTGTCAGAAAGAAGGGGGTACCCTGTTGCTAAGGCTCGTGATTCAGTCCTTGTTCTCTCAATTCCCTAAAACAAAAGTCTTGGAAGTCAAGTGGAGCTGCCAAATTGAGGAGAATTGGCTAGGACGAATAACACTCTTAGACTAACCCAAAACATACAGGAGAGAAGAGAAAGTGCAACAAGCAAACTTTACTAAGGAGAGATACTCATACTGTGATTAGGGAGGATGGAGATATGATATAATCATATGGATAGAGTTAAATGTCCAGTGTAGGGAAGACAGGATGGGTATTCTTTTTATGAAGCAGGACAAGGTGTTGGGGGTAGGTCAGGGCAGCTCAGAAGTGGGGTTCAGGACTGGTGCCAACATGCTGGGGGAAACTCAGTGGCTAGCTAATATTCAAAAAGGGGCCTTGAACTATTACTGCTGGTCTTATTCTGACAGAATTGACTCAAGTTGTTGTCATTGTTTTTATGCTTCTCTGGGGCTTCTTCTTTTAGAAAGTTGGGGAGGTTACTTTATTTCTTACACATACTTTCTTAATGTAAATTAATGATCCCTAAAATTCAAGGCTCCAGGGTACATCATATTCTACTATTTTGTACCCATTATACATATTCTTTGTTAAATAATTGATGCTTTCAAAATTTATGTATAATTTTCCTACCTTACATGTAAAAACAAATTGTAATATCAATTTCTAAAACTCTGTGTTCCGAATTCTCTTCCTTTCTCCCTACCCCCCTTAAGAACTCAAGCAATTCAATATAAATTATACATGTGCAGTCATGCAAAACATAGCAGACAAAAAATTTTAAAAAAAGGAACTTGTGCAACAAAATATACTTCCATCTATATTCAGATACCATTAGTTCTTTCTCTGTAGATGGTTTGTATTTTTCATAAGTCCTTCAGAGTTGTCTTGGATCACTGCACTGCTGAAAATAACTAAGTCATTTGCAGCAGATCATCTTACGATATTGCTATTATTTTGTATATAGTACATTTCACTTTGCATCAGCTCATGTAAGTCTTTCTGGGTTTTTCTGACAGCATCCTGCTCATTTTTTTAGATAGTAAACTACATTTACATAGTACTTTAAAGAGAGATTTCCTTGCAAAACACCCATGAGGTTGATTATTACAAAAACAATAATAGCTAACATTTATATAGTACCTTATACCTGACAAAGAATTTTCTTCACAATACCACAGCAAAGTACCATCATCATCATCATCATTTTACATTGCTCTTGTCTCTGCTTCAATTTTTTCCCCTAGTTACTATTGCTAACTGTGTTTCCCTCCATCCTATTCACTCCCCATGATATTTACTCTATTTTCTATCTTCTTGTACCCTTTCCCTTCTCAAAAGTGTTTTGCTTTTCACTGTCCCTCCCTCAATCTGCCCTTCCTTCCTTCACCCTGCTCCCCTTATCCCCTTCCTCTCCCACTTCCCTGCAGGGAATTATATATTACTATAACCATACATATTCTTACTGACACGGAAGGGAATTATGTTAAGCAGGACAGATTAGGAAGCATACTATTATCCACAAGGTAATGAGGGAAAGACTTTTACCCCAGTGACACCTTGGTTTTTTTTTTTTCATGTAATAATAAGTAAGGAATCATAATTATCACCTATTGTGAGGAGCAAGTTTCCTGGAACTAGTCCATCATGGCAATGAGTACATCTAGCCAAATAATCTTTATCAAATTAAAATTTTTTATTCTATTATTATGAAAACAAACCAGAAATTCTATAAATCACAACTCCCCTACAAGAGTGATGAAGTTTTAACTCAACTCTGTCCTATTAATCCTACTTTATAAAATCAATTTCAAGCAATCCAGAATATCAATCGCAGTTTCTCATAATTGAAAGCCTACTAGTGAAGATCTGCACCTGGAATTCAAAGTAAATTAGAGGTAACAATATTGCTAATTATTCTCTTCTACATTTGTTACATGGTATACCCCCCCCATTCTTACTTGTCAATGTTTTAAAGCTCTTTTTAATGTGTCAAAAGTTTTATCAAAAGATAATTAAGTATGCAATACTTAAAAAAGAGAAAATGAATTTTTTCCTTTTTTCTTTAATTCTGCAATATGGAGGAACATAAGATATATAGATATATAGATATACACACATATATATTTATATACATGTATGTATGCTCATCCTGTTTACTATAAAAGTTAACTTTAACACTTTGAAATAACACAGGAACCATTTAGCTTACTGTGAATTATACCTAATAATATTCTAAATGGACTCAGGCAGCCTTAGTTCTCTAACACAACTTACCTTCTTAGGAGAATTGAGGCTATATGAGGTTACACTTAAGAAACATGACATTGATATGAGGTAAAGTAAATAATGAGTTTTAAAAAAAGGTGTCTTATTTATAATTAAAAAATATTTCATAGGACCAGATAAGATGAAGTATCAAAAAATCAGAGGATAGGAGATTTAGAGCTGGGACCTCAGTGGTTCATCAGTTGGCTTATTAGATAAGAAAACTGACACTTAGACATTTGAATAGAACTTTAATATAGAATACTTTACTCACAACAATGCTATCTGCAGGAAATGAATTTTAATGATTTTACAAAGGAGAAAACTAAGGCTCAAAGAGTCTATGTCACAGAACAAATTAGTGGCAAGGCTAAACTAGTCTTCTGACCCCTACACAGTCCAAAGCTTTTTCGGCCCTACTTTAAAACATATTTTAATCATAAAGACCACCTGGGAAAGCTTGTTAAGCTTCCGTTCTCTCTGCATGTTTTTTTCTAGTGTTTTCACTAACAAATGCCTTTATTAGGCTAGTTAAATAAGTCCCGAAATCAATGTTTTGTAATATATTTGTGGGTGTTAACTGAAACATTTCTTATAGTTGAATATAGTTCTTTTGGGGAAAGGGGGAGGGAGAAGAATAATGATCATTGGCAAGAACTAGATTAAAGCCTACATCATCTAGAAAAAGAAATTCGATTTAAAATAACTGTAGACAATATAGAATATTTGGGAGTCTACCTGCCAAGACAAACCCAGGAACTATATGAATACAATTACAAAACACTTTCTACACAATCAGATCTAAATAATTGGAAAAATATCAATTGCTCATGGATAGGCATGACGATTCTACCTAAATTTACTTATTCAGTGCCATACCAATTAAACTACCTAAAATTATTTTATAGAGCTAGAAAAAAAAATTCATCTGCAAGAACAAAAGGTCAAGAATATCAAGGGAATTAATTAAAAAAATGCACAGGAAGGTGGACTAGCTATACCAAATCTAAGACTATACTATAAAGGGGCAGTCATCAAAACTATTTGGTACTGGCTAAGAAATAGAGTGGTAGATCAGTGGAATAGGTTAGGCATAGGAGAGACAGTAGTTAATGACCATAGTAATCTACTTGTAACCATTGGAATGACGCCACCTGCTGGTGGAGACTTACTGTAAAAAAGTTCCGCCATGAAAGGAAGGTCTTTGAGGGCAAAAACATGCATCTTTTCTTTGGTGTCAGGAAGTGACGTTTGCTAGTGGGAGGAAGAAGGAAGAGCCGGGCGCTCTGACTCGCTCTTTTTCCTTTGGACTCTGGTGGAGAGCGGAGCTAGAAATGTGCTCTCCCTTTAATAAATAGATGAATGTAGGCCTTTCTCTCTCTCTTTACCAAATTCTTATTCTCCTTAATAAATGCTTAAAAGTCTAACTCTTGCTAAAGCTTATAATTTATTGGCAACCACTCATTGGATATTTTAGACAGTTTAGCTAGAATTTTAGCCCTTAACATACTGTTTGATAAACCCAAAGACCCCAGCCTCTGAGAAAGGAACACACTATTTGACAAAAACTGCTGGGAAAACTGGAAGATAGAATGGCAGAAAACTAGGTATAGACCAACATCTTACACCATATACCAAAATAAGGTCAAAATGGGTACATGATTTAGATATAAAGGGTAATACCAAAGGCAAATTAGGAGAGGAAGAATAGTTTACCTCTCAGAGCTATGGAGAGAAGAATTCATGACCAGACATGAGATAGAGAATATTATGAAATGCAAAATGGATGATGCTAATTACATTAAATTAAAAAGGTTTTTGTACAAACAGAGGCAATGCAGCCAGGATTAGAAGGAAAGCAGAAAGCTGGGAAACAATTTTTACAGCCAATGTTTCTGATAAAGGCCTTATTTCTAAAATATATAGAGAACTGAATCAAATTTATAAGAATACAAGTCATCCCCCAATGGAGAAATGGTCAAAGGATATGAACAAGCAGTTTTCAGATGAAGAAATCAAAACTATCTATTGCCATATGAAAAAATATTCTAAATCACTATTGATTAGAGAAATGCAAATTAAAACAACTCTGAGGTACCACCTCATACCTATCAGATTGGCTAATATGACAAAAAAGGAAAATGATAAATGTTGGAAAAGATGTGGAAAAGCTGGAACACTAATGCATTGTTGGTGGAGCTGTGAATTGATACAACCATTCTGGAGAGCAATTTGGAACTATTCCCAAAGGGCGATGGAGCTGTGCATACCCTTTGGCCCAGTAATACCACTACTAGTCTGTATCCCAAAGAGATCATCAAAAAGGGAAAAGGACCCATATGTACAAAAATATTTATAGCAGCCCTCTTTGTGGTGGCAAAGAATTGGAAATTGAGGGAATGTCCATCAATTGGGGAATGGCTGAACAAGTTGTGGTATATGAATGTAATGGAATATTATTGTGCTATAAGAAATGATGAGCAGGCAAATTTCAGAAAAAACTTGAGACTTAAGTGAACTGATAATGAGTAAAGTGAGCAGAAATAGAACATTGTACATAGTAACAGCAACACTGTATGATGATTAGCTGTGACAGACTTTGCTTTTCTCAGCTATACAATGATCCGAGGACTCATGGGAAATGCTTTGCACATCCAGAAAAAGAAGTGTAGAATCTGAATGAACCATACTATTTTTACTTTTTCTTTTTTTCTTGAGGTTTTCCCTTTTTGTTCTGATTCTTCTTTCACAACATGACTAACGTGGAAATAAATTCTATGTGATTGTACATGTATGGCCTGTATTGGATTTGGCATTTTGGGGAAGGGGGAGGCAAGGGAGGGAGGGAGAAAAATTTGGAATTCAAAATCTTATGAAAACAAATGTTGAAAACTATCTTTACATATAACTGGAAAGAAAACACTATTTAAGGAAAAAACAAAACAAAAAAAGATGATGTACATCTTCTAACTTACATAAGTGGGTAAGACTACCTAGTCAAACCCAACAAAAGAGGTTTTGAATACCATGTGACAAATATAATGTAAATACACTGAAAAGTAACCCATTCCATAGAATGATGCCCTTCCATCTACTTACCTGAAATATCTGTATTCCTCGTGTGGTCAACCCAAGAATTAATGAAGCTTCAATTTCCCTTTTATCCTATAGGAACAAAGTATCTTTTGAAGAATACAAATTTTAATCCACAATGCACAGTATTAGAAGTTGAGAGCAATACCAGAAATTAATGGGATGAAACAGTCTCATTGTTTCTCTCTTTTTTTGTTATGACCTTAACAAATATCATGATTGAAGAAACAACATGATTGAATATGATCATTTCAATATATAAAGAATAAGAAGAATTGCATGTTAATCTTCTATTATAGGCAGTTTTAAAATTTAACATAATAGTAACAAAACTGACCTCCTTCTTCATGTGTCTGAAGTATTTACTAAAGGAGTAGAGTAAGAACAGTTGGTACAAAACATTCCCACCCACAAAGTCTACTCATCACAGTGGCTCCTTGAAACCATGCCACTTCTTCACAAACCTTCCAAGGCTTCTTTTCCTTTCATCCTCTTAGGTGAGAACATTACTTCAAAAATGAGGCCATTAAATGATAGTTCCCTCTTCTCAACTCCTTTTCTTCTTGCATCATCCAGAAATCTTCTGCCACTATTTCCTCCTTTACCCATGTCTTACATGAAGACCTTTTCCTAACCAAGGAAAACCCTTCTACATACACAAGCAACCTCAGTCTGTGTTTTCATCTTCAGATTTCCTTCTATTATCCATACTCTATATCTTCAATCTTTCCCAGTATACTGGCTGCTTGCCTAATAATGATAAACACCTCCATGCCATGTAACTCGTGTGACAAGTTAGGAGGAAAAAGTGACACAGCCAGGACTTGACTGGGGGTTGGAGAAGATAAGACAAGGGACAAGTTGTGCCTTCTTCGATAAAGCTTAATGGTGATCTCTGGCTATACTTACTTAGCTTCCTGGTCACCTAGGAGAATAAAAGGTCCTATGTGAGGGTCAAAGATGTTAAGTGCCAATATATTAATATTAAATATTTTTGCTTTATTAGGGCTAAGCTCCTTTTAACTGTCCAATAAACCATGAGTACCCTCAACAATGAACCTGAACTAACAGGGTGACCTGGCCCATCTCTGTCTGGCATAGTCAGTCACTAGGACAAGATTAGATGACCTTATGGTACTGCAATTGTGAAGTGAACAAAGGATGGCCAGATAAAGCATGGTGACACCAAAGGACAAGTGTCCTTATGGTTGTTAATGGGGAGTCCTATCAATAGAACAGGGAGCAAACTCCTGCTCACATGGGAGAATTAGCTTCCTGGTTCTAGATGTGGTTAAGAGAGGGTAAAGAAAGTGCCACATGCAGCATTTCCTGGTTGTTGTTGACCAGTCTACAGAAGTAGGACTGCCAGACTAAAGTGACCTGGCCTAGAACATTCAGCAAATAGTGACAGAGATCTCAGCTCTTAGGCACATGCAATGAAAGCTAAGGGGCTTTTCATTTTAGGCAATGGTATTTGTGGACCCACAAGTGCAGGAATCTTTCCTGATGGGAGGGGATCAACAGGCCATAGTCAGAAACCCACTATACAGATATCAACTTAGGGGTTACAGGAAAATGAGAATGGAAGTGAGGATAAGAGAGGAATAGATTTCTTACTGCTCCCTTGGAAGAGGGTGCATGAAAAGTTCAAAAAGAAACCTGATGACTCATTGGAGCAATGGCTCCTGAGAGTGGGGTCTAACGGACCTAAGGTCAAGACACTCTTCCCTCTTGAGCTCCATAACCTTATGTAGCTCCCTAGGGATTTGCTCTTATAAAGTCAGCTAAATCAGTCTCCATAGGGGACTATATTTTGTCCCTTTTAGATAACTTAAATAGGGTGTCAATTGTACTTGGCTCCATGAAGATGAATTCCTGTTGTAGCTGGCTCCCCAATGGGGATCTGCAAGAAAGGGGGTGAAGTTCCTAAAGGAAATGGGTTTGACTGATTGGATCTCTATAGCTCCTTTCCCCACCAAGGTTCACCACATCATATGCTCAATCTGCCTGAGGAAGCAATTGGATCCAGCTTTCTGGATGAAGCCCCACCAGAATGGCTTTAGACTCCAGCTATGGGTAACCCTTGCCATATAGATGTAGGCTGATTAACTGGTGAAATTTTTTTTTTTTTGGTGGGGCAATGAGAGTTAAGTGACTTGCTCAGTGTCACACAGCTACCAAGTGTCAAGTGCCTGAGGCCAGATTTGAACTCAGGTCCTCCTGAGTGCTTTATCCACTGCGCCACCTAGTTGCCCCTTAACTGGTGAAATTTAATCAAGAAATCAGGACAGTTCTGGCTTGGGCAAATACTACTTTTGGTATAAAGAAACAGTCTAGAAATAAGAGAAAGAGTAAAGTCTACCATACATCAATAGGTGAGCAGAAGGCAATGAAGTTTCCCTGAAGGGAACTGTAGACATGACTACTATTATAAGGGGGTGAATAAAAATGCATTTGAAGGCCAGCATGTCCCTACTAGTAAAACTGTATAAGGAAATTCAGCACCATAGCAAAAGTGACCTTCAGTTCCATCCTTAGACTTCTAAGGCTCCCTGTAAAGGCTTGCCCAATTTGGATAATTGAGGGGAGACTATAGAGGACAGACAATGGAGGAAAGTATCATGGACTTTCGGGATTTAGTATCTGCAGGCTTTTTCAGTAGCTTTTGAATGTTACTGTATGTAGGGGCAAAGGTAAGGAAACTCTTAGAGGTGGCCATACTATCCTATGTCTATAAAACCAAAGAAAATAGTGTTTTACTCCAAGGGGGTGAAAGATAAAAAAGATCAGTGATGGAGTGAAAGGAAACTGGAGTACTTTGTAATATCAGCTTCTTGCACAACAATTTTGTGTTGCTTGTGAGGAAGGTAGATGGCCCAGGCCCTTTGGTATAGAGTTACTGACCTAATCAATGCTTTTTCTCTCTATTCCTGTGACTGGGATTAGTCAAGATTAGTTGTTTTACCTGGCAAGGAGTCCAGTATTCTTTATGATCCTTCTCCAGGGCTACTTTCAGATGATAGTGGACAGAGACCTAAAAGAGGCCCCTTTCTGGGGGCACTAGAGTGTGCTACTACATTGATGACATTTTATTGACTGGCCAGACGAAGTTACAGTGGCAGAAGCCTTAGATCAGATGGCAACCCATGGAAGAGACAAAGAATGTGAAGTTAACCCAAAGAAAATGTAAAAACCAACCTGCTTAGGCAAGTTTTGGGGAATATAGTAGAAAAGGAAAACACAAAGGGTTCTAGGAATGATATAGCTACTGATTCTACTTCCCTATGATTTAAGAAGGGAGTTCAAAGACTTATGCTCTTTAGGTTTTAGAGAACCCATATTCCCCACTTGGGTATAAAAATGTATCTCTTTCAAGTGGTGCACAAAACAGGCATACATCACTGGAAAATCTGAAAAAAGCCATTCAGTAGTCTCTCCCCTTAAACCCTTATGACCTTGCAGGGCTCATGTTTCTGAAGATTTCTGTCCATAAAGACTAGGCTGAGTGAAGTCTTTTGGAAATCACTGAATAGCAGCCTGAATAAGCAACTGTCTGGATCTGTAAGTTCTTCAAATGGCCAATAATTTGCAACTGAATAGATGACACAGGGTCATTCAAAAAGTTGATCTCTTTGGGTTGGATGATCCAAGTTGTTCCTTCCAACAAGAGGAGCAGGGTACAGAAGACTCACTGCTAAATGAAAATGTTATGTTAAAAAATCACATTTGTATGGAGTGCTCAAGTTTGCAGGACACTATTTTAAAGAATATAAGTTTCCTGGTTTCAACTTTGAGCAATTTAAAAAAAATTGCCTAATAAAACATCAGAATAAAACATTCAAATAAATTTCTAATGAAACTCCTAGTGGAAGTAATTTAAGTTTTATTGGGGCCAGGTGAAACTATACTAGATTCATGGGACATCATAAATATTTCATCTGTTTAACTAGCCATTCAAGAACATTCATTATTATCTCTTTTCCATCTCTTTTCATTATTCTATAAAAATTATATTATACAAAACATATTTATCATATTATCTATAAAATAAAATTATGTTATATAAAAATATTACATCCTGCCCAAATTAAATGTATTATTGCCTCCAAGATTGACTTATAGTAACCAAATAAAAATTCAAACAGATGTTTAGAATGTGTTATAAACACAATGACATGTTTGTGGCATGTATATATGTTCTGTTTAGAAATGAATGCTCTTTTCAAAATCAAAAGTATTTATTGACTAAAGCTGCAAAACTGATTTGACTCCATTACCTTATACAATCTGTAGTAATGAACAGCAATGTCATCTAGGCGGATGGCTTCTTTAATATATTTAAGATGTGCCTCAGAGGCAGTCAGTGCAAACTGATCTTTGTGCATGTTTGGAATGTGTTTTAGGATGTAATCCTTCCCTCTCTTTGTAATAACCTGTTGGAATAAAACAGAGTTCAATATCTATTTGGAGAAATGGAAAAACATATGAACTATTTCTTTGTTCTTACCTATTTCCTCTTTTAAATTAAGATGTTTTACTTGTGTTTCCTCATTTGTTTTGTTTTGTTTTGTTTTTTGGTGAGGCAACTGGGGTTAAGTGACTTGCCCAGAGTCACACAGCTAGTAAGTGTCAAGTGTCTGAGGCCAGATTTGAACTCAGATCCTCCTGACTCCACTGCACCACCTAGCTGCCCCTTCCTCATTTGTTTTTGCCAGCAATGGTAAAATTAAGAATGATCTTACAAAAATTGAAACGTTCCAATAAGCAAACTAGAAAGTCAGAAAGTTCTAGTCAAGGAAATGTCTACAGAAAGCCCACCAATAATGTCAAAACTACCACTCTTAATTCTTTATTCTCAGCATATAATAATGCAAACTATGTCAATAAAGAGATTATACAGAACTACTACTACCTACTCCTATTCTCATGACCTCTAAAGTTCTTTTAAGTATCATATTTATATTATGGTATTTCAGGCAGCATTGTTCTATAAATCTGCATTTTTGCCCTCTTAAAGAAAAAGATAAGAAATAGCAGCAGCACTGTAAACTGGTAGAAAAAAATATTCTTTAAAGTTTGAAAAGAGAACCTACCCATGATGGGAAATAAGCCTCTGGCTCAAAATATTTCCCATAGTGTTTATTCCTTTTGAAGTTTCCAAGATCAGCCTGCAATGCAAAAGCAGCCAGCAAGAAGTAGGCCTCTTCTTGAAGCATACACTGGGAATGAAGAACTTGTTTTCTCAGGTGCCAGTAATAATAATATCTTGCTATTCTGTCACTTGGAGAAAAAAAGCAAAAACAGAATTTGCATCTTGATGATCTAGCATGTAAAAAGAACCCAAGAACTTTGTCCATTTACTAACAGGCTCTCTGTTAGTATGCTGCAACAAGAACTTGATTAATGAAATTCAATAGGAGCTTCAAGCAATAGCTTAAAACAAAATATTTTACGTCAAAAAAAGTCTACTTTTTAAAGAAACTTGTTTCATTTGAAGGAAACATAAAAGGGAAGTGAATAACCTAAATTTTCTCAGTAAAGTTGAATAGGGAAGGGGAGCAGTGAGAGGCTCAAAGAGAAAATAAAGGGTTTAGAGTAACTAGTGTCTTGATGAAAGTACAGAATCAGTTATAGAAGAGTTATAGGACTGTCCTGCTGCAGTAAAGGTTCAGTTTAGATAAGATACATAAAACTATAGTGGCCCCAGTCAGGTCAGCTACATGTCTTTCTTCAGCTCTGTATAACAGCATGTGAGTAGGAGTGGAAGAGGCAGTTTGTAAGAATAAAGCAGGATTAATAGGATCAATAGTAGGAAAAGGGAGCAAGTGGTTCAAAAGTAAAGGATAGTGTAGAGTTAAACTAGTTCAGTAGAGGATCAGGACTGGGAAGGGAGAATAGTGTAGACAAAGTAGGGCTGATATCTTGAAAAAAGTACTGAGATAGATGGATTAAAAGTATTAGTAAGGGGGCAGCTAGGTGGCGCAGTGGATAGAGCACCGGCCCTGGAGTCAGAGTACCTGAGTTCAAATCTGGCTTCAGACACTTAACACTTACTAGCTGTGTGACCCTAGGCAAGTCACTTAACCCCAACTGCCTCACCAAAAAAAAAAAATATTAGTAAGAATGAAGAACAGGTTTAAGAGGCATAAGGCATCATAGTAAAGCAGAAATGATATAATTCCTATTAAATTAACTGAAAAGTACTAGTTAAAAATATCAAATCACAATTTCTGCTTTAAGAAAGTTCATACATAGATATTTGGACCCATCTCACTCTTGTCTTACCATTCTCTCTATTTTCTTCTTGATTTAGCTTATATGATTTACAGGTGACAGGATGTTAATGGATAATGAAGAAAGGTAGTGGATAAAAGTTATTAAACTGTGTGCATTCTTTGATTCAGTACGATCACTACTAGATTTATATCCAAAAGAGATCAAAGAGGAAAAAGACTTACAGGTACAAAAATATTTACAGCAGTCCTTTTTATGGTGGCAAAAAAAACCCCCCGGAAACTAAGACTCCTTTAGTTCTACTGGGGAATGAATGAACAAATTGTGATCAATAAATGACACTGAATACCATTGTACCATAAGAAATAATAAAGGAGTGGTATATGAATGTAATGGAATTCTACTGTGCTATAAGAAACAATGAGCAGGAGGAGTTCAGAGAAACCTGGAAGGACCTGCATGAATTGATGATGAGTGAGATAAGCAGAACCAGGAGAACATTGTACACAGTATCATTAACATTATGTGTTGATCAACTGTGACAGACTTGACTCTTCTCAGCAATACAAGATAGTTCCAAAGGACTCATGATGGAAAACGCTCTCCAAATCCAGAAAAAAAGAACTATGAAATATAGATGCAGATTGAACCATAGTATTTCTTTTGTTTTTGGTGCTGTTTTTCTTCTTTGAGGTTATTTCTTTTTACTTTGATTCTTCTCTTATAACATGACTAATGCAGAAATATGTTTAATGTTATCGTACATATATAACCTACTTGCTGTCCTGGGAAGGGGGAGGGAAAAAATTTGAAACTAGTAATCTTATAAAAACAAATGTTGAAAACTATCTCTACATGTAACCGGAAAATAATAAAATACTTTCATAATTAAAAAAAAGAAATAATAAAGGAAATGGTTTCAGAGAAAACTGGAAAGACTTAAGAATCAAGAGTGAAGTGAGCAGAAACTGGAGAGCAATTTACACAACAAAAATACAAACAACTTTTAAAGACTTAAAAACTCTCACGAACTGGATGACCAAATATGCTTCTGAGGATACATAATAAAGCATGTTATCCACCTCCTTCATGAATAGATGAAGACTGAGACATCCATTTTTTGTACAAGGTCAATGTGGGTATTTGTTTTGTTTGACATCATATTTGTTACCAGAGCTTTGTTTTTCTTTATTTTTCAGTAGAGGAGGTGGGTGGGAGACAATATGGATTTTTATTTGAAAAAATTAAATGATAAAAAAAGGTCAGGGGGGATTTTTTTTAAAGGAAAAGTCAAACTTAACTACGCAGTGCTCAAAATAAAGTGTTTTTATACAGTGTTTCCCTTCCTCCCTCCCTCCCCAACTCACAGGACATAGAAAATTCAAGAGATTAAAAAAAAATACTGACTATACAGTGTTTTGATTTGTATATCTCTTGAGAACTGAGTTAAAAATATAGAGAAGTATTAACCATTTACGAGCCCATGACAATTAATCAGTGGCTAAATAATGTATTTCCTTCTTTTCAAAACATTCCACACTTACCAGTTTTTTTTTCCCTTCCTTCCTTCTTTTTTTTTAAAGTGAGGCAATTGGGGTTAAGTGACTTGCCCAGGGTCACACAGCTAGTAAGTGTTAAGTGTCTGAGGCCGGATTTGAACTTAGGTACTCCTGACTCCAGGGCTGGTGCTCTATCCACTGCGCCATCTAGCCGCTCCATACCAGTTATTTTTGATAAATGATTTATATAAAATTACAATAATTCATAAAAATTCTTGCCATTAAAGAGGAAATAAGGCACCATTTCCTTTTACTTATTTTTATCTGGAGGGATAGGGATGATGATTGAGACTAGATGCATGATTTCACTAGATTAGGGAGTAAGGAATGGGGAGAGTAAGCTCTCTCTACAATGAAGGGTGGCACCTTTTCTGAAACTAATGGTCATACAGAATGACTTCCCCAAGGTCACACAGCCAGTATATATATTAAAGGTAGAACTTGAACCCAGGTTTTTCTGGCTCTAATATTCTAAGCTACCAATGGCCTAGCATAAAAGCAGACAAATCCTATTATCTGTAGCCATTTGGCTAAAATTACTTTTCTCATTTTACAGGTTTCTTGGGGCTTAAAAACAAATAAGTAAAACACATGACATTGCATATAGGGGATAATTTTCCTTAAAAGTTTATTCTAAAGCATCATTTTCTATGAACTATTTAATTTTCAAATGGTATTCAGTAATTAAACATACAAGTAAAACTTTTTTAAAGTTGGCCTCCAAATTTAATAATGCAACCACAAGTACTGTGCCAAATTGCTCCTACATTTTCTACATGACAGGGAATTTATGCTCTCATTTCCTTAGGTCTCAATGGCAACTTCTCATAATGTAACAAGACCTGGCTAATGCTGACTAATACCAAGAATTGAAGATTCAATGTAGGAAAGCATAACTGGCCTTGTGATTTGTTTGTATTCCTAGACTTAAAAATTTAAAGGAACCTCAGAAGTCATAAATACAACCCTCTCATTTTATATGAGGGTAGACAAAGCCAATATAATAAAAATGGCAATTTTGCCTAAACTAATTTAAATATTCAATGCCACCCTAATACTAAAAAAAATTTACTGAGTTATAAACATAATAACAATTCATTTAGAATAACAAAAGGTCAAGAATATCACAGAAAAAATGTAAAGGAAGGACATTTAGCAGTCCCAGGAATGAAACAATATTATAAGGCAGTAATTGTCAAAACTATCTGGTACTGGCTAAGAAATAGAACGGTAGATCAGTGGAACAGAGTAGACATACAATTTACAGCAGCAATGACTGTAGCAATCTTGTGTTTGGGGATAAGAATTCATTATTAGGTAAAAATTGTTGGGAAAGCTGGAAAACTATGGCAGAAAGATATGGTCAAAAAGAATACATGACCTATATAAAAAAAAGATATTACAAGAAAATGTGAAGAACATGGAACATATTACCTACCGGACTTATGGATAAGTGAACAATTTATGAATAAACAAGAGATAGTATGAGGTATAAAATGGATAATTTAGATTATACTAGATAAAAAATTTTTGTACAAATAAAACAAATGTAGCCAAGATCATAAGGAAAGCAGAAAACTGGGGGGTCTCATATCTCAACTATATAAAGAACTTTGTCAAATAACTAAGAACATGAGTCATTCCCCAAGTGGTCAAAGGATATGAACAGGAAGTTTTCTAATAAAGAAGTCAAAACAATTTATAATCACATGAAAAAAATGCTCTAAATCATTATTGATTAGAGAAATACAAATTAAAACATTGAGATATTATTTTACACCTATCAGATTGGCTGAAATGATTGAAGGGGAAAGTGACAAATGTTGGTGAGCATGTGGAAAAATTGGGACATTGATTCATTGTTGATGGAACTGTTAACTGATTCAAACATTTTGGAAAACAATATGGAATCCTTCCCAAAGAGTTATAAAACTGCCTATACCTTTTGACCCAGAATTATCACTACTAGGTCTTTTTTCAAAGATGTTTAGGGAAAAAGGAAAATAACTTATATGTTCTTAGCTCTCTTGGTTGTGACAAAGAACTGGAAACAGCAGGGATACTCACTGAATGGCTGAACAAGTTGTGGTATATGATCATGATGGAGTACTACTTTACTATAAGAAATGACGAACTCAATGATTTTAGAAAAACACAGACAGACTTGCATAAATAAACATTCAAATTAACTACTGAGGACCTATGAAGAAAGATGCTATCTGCATCCAGAGAAAGAACTAATAAATAGAAGTATGTACACAATGATTTTACATGTATATACACACATATTTGGTAACCATATCTAGGGCAGGGGAAGAGGGAGAAGAGGGAAAAAGTTACATGATAACGTTATATTTAAAAGGAATAGCAAGTTTTACATAATAGATTTGCAATTTTATGTGCATTCATCTTTTACCCCCCCCCCTCTCTTCTATGGAAATGTTTGTTTTACTTCTTTAGTTCAGAATAAAATAAAATAAAAAATTTTATATGTGAGAAAGCTGAGACCAAGAGTGATTTGCCCAAGGTTATAGAGGAAGTAAATAGCTGGTATTTGAAACCAGGTCCTTTGACTTCAAATCTAGTACTTCTTCCCCTGCATCACACTGCTTCAGATGATTTCTCATTCTTTTTATAGAACTACATGAAAGAACTATTATTTCATCAGTGTAATTCCTGATGTAGCAAATTTATCCACAGATATACCAAGGCAGATCACACTCTGTGATTTAGTGGTTAAGTCGCAGGGAAATGGCTGAGGCAATATGAATTAAATGACTTGCTCAGCAAATATTAGAGATTAGGTCTGAATCCAGTTTTTTTCAATTCCAAGTGCATATTTGTCACAAGAGGAAAAAAAATAATTTGCAAGGAAGTGCACAGAATGTGCACAAGGCTTGAAGTAAGAAGGCATGTGTTTATGTTTGTGTTCTGCCATTGTGTTCTGTCTGGCTTTAAAGCTCTGAGAAACAAAGTGACTCTCTCTGTTTCCTTATCTATAAAATGAGGATATGATTCAATTCAATTCAATTCAATAGGTATTAAGCATCTTCTATGGGTCAGGTACTATGCTAGGGATAGAAAAACAAAAATATATTCACCTCCAAAGAGTTTATATTCTATTACTGTAGAATACAGTAAAAAGCAAATACAAAATAATTAGGAGAGCAGGTTTGCTAACAACTAGTGAATGGTGAGGAGGGAAGAGATCAGTAAAAGTGGTATGCAGGAGGTGGAATTTGTTCTGAACTTTGGATGGTAAGAAGGAAAAGCACTCCTTGCCTCCTGCATAGAGGGAGGAGATAGAATGTCATTTATAAGGTACAGCAAATGGTAGAAGAGGGGGCGGTGGTGGTTACTAAATAGCTAGTACACTTTGTATTAGCTATCTCATAAGACTGTTGTAAGGGCCTGGTATCATTCAACATTACAATCACAATGGGAAAAGCAATTTTCTAAATTCTTTCTTACTTATCTTGTTTTTCCCATCAAAGCATTATCCTATAATAGTAGGAACTACCACTCAGAATAAATAGCTTACAGGGTTTTAAAATAAAAAAAATTAATAATAGATTTTAATAACACATTTAAAATAATAAGATTTAAAAAAATGATCAAATAAGAATACACATTAAATGCTTTATAAACTCTGAAAGCAAAATGTAAAAATCATCCCACAATAATAGCTTATAGGTAATTTTGTTTTGCTCTTTTTTTTTTTTTTTGCGGGGCAATGAGGGTTAAGTGACTTGCCCAGGATCTCCTACTTTCATGAAAGGATAGGTTAGGTGTGTCCTCTCATATGTCTTCATTGGAGTTTTGCTAGATCATTATAAATTTATTATATCAACATTTGATGTGGGCACAGTCACCAAGGAGATCTGTTCCCTGGTCATATATTCCCCTCCTAATAAATGTCTTATTTTAGAAGATTTGTGATGAGCCTCCAGTTCTTTGGGTGAGCTAGCCCTCTGATCCAGGTTGCAAGTCTCCCAGCTAGTAAGTGTCAAGTATCTGCAGCCAAATTTGAACTCAGGTCCTCCTGAATCCAGGGCCGGTGCTCTATCCACTGCACCACCTAGCTGCCCCCTCTTTTGCTAAATTAGATAACACTTTAAAGGCTAAATATATACACACACATACACACACACACACACACACGTATATGTATATACATATACGTGTGTGTGTGTGTGTGTGCTTCGTAAACTTGTAAAGCAAAAGAGAATTAGCAACTATTACAGTCTTTATTTCTGCACATTCAGTGTAACATGTTCTTTTGACACCTTCAAATGCTGTCTTTCAAGTGACTGACCTGTCACTGAGAGCCACAGTATATTATAATAAATTATAATATAAATTATAATCACACAATCAAAAGCATAATTATAATAAATTATAGTTTATAATGATAATAAGTTATTATAAATTCATTAGTGATCTTATTAAAGTTGACATTTGAAAATTTTACGTAAATGTTTAAGAAAACAACAAAGATCTGGACTAGTTTTTCCATACCTTATTAACCTGCCATTTTCCACATAATATTGCACCCGAAAGTGAATGATCATTGGAGGACCAAACTGGTCAATACCCTAAAATAAACATATACATATATATCATTTGGATATATGCAGAGTGAAATAAGGAGAGCTTCAAAATAAGAAACTTCAAAACTTGAAAATATAAAAAAAATCACCTTGATTAATTGTATAAATTGATGATTGCCAGTATGAAGTCAATTATCCACATGTACTATTTATTCCAGAACTTTAAAAAGTTAAAAAAAAAGCCAAACATTGCCATTCCTAACATATTACTTAACTCTAAAATTAGAGTTTGCTGTGATCTTTTTATGGCAAGAGTTCAAAGCAATGTCCCTCAATGATACAAGTTATTTTTTGTTACACTGATAGTTTAAAAAAATTCTAAAATACCTAAGATAAGTAATAGACCAATGATATGTAAATCATTTAGCTTTTATAGTTTTAATATAATTCATTTCCATTTCTCATTCACAACTGCAAAGATCATGTTTTACTTTGTGTCTAATTTAGAACAGCTTAAATTTGAAACAGTGAGCTAAATGAAAATAATCTGACTCATTGATAAAATTTCATTCAAGGGGATTTCTTATTGCCATACCTTGCTGGCTTCTTTCTTCCATTCTTTTGGACAGTATTTATAAAGTTTTTGTGATAACTCCATGTAAACATGTTCATTATCTGTATCAAAAAATGGGGGAGAAAGAGGATAAAAAAAAATGAGTATAATTTTAAAAATTAAGATACAAAAGAATAATTGAAAACTAACTTCAGGGGATATGTTAATATACCATAATTTCATACTATTATAAAATATTTCAAAATATATCATAAGATAATTAGGAGGATGTTTGGATTTGGGGTTTTTTTTTGTTTTTTTTTAGTGAGGCAATTGGGGTTAAGTGACTTGCCCAGGGTCACACAGCTAGTAAGTGTTAAGACAGGATTTGAACTCAGGTACTCCTGACTCCAGGGCCTGTGCTCTATCCACTGTGCCACCTAGCTGCCCCTGGATTTGTTTTTAAAGGAGAAGACATGTGACTATTTTAGAAACACTGGTATAACTTGCAGAAATTTCTGAGTTCCCCCTAATCTTCTTCATAAATAATAAATTAAATAATTAAGGTGAATTTTGGTGTTTTGTTTTTCGGTGGGGCAATGAGGGTTAAGTGACTTGCCCAGCTAGTAAGTGTCAAGTGTCTGAGACCAAATTTGAACTCGGGTCCTCCTGAATCCAGGGGCCAGTGCTTTATCCACTACACTACCTAGCTGTCCCCTAAGGTGAATTTTAAAAATACATTTCTTAATATCTTCTGTTTCTTACATCATTATATTTAACCTGAATAACTGCCCTTCCCAGGGTCATCCTTTATAAGAAATAGTATTTTTAAAGAGGAAAAACAAATCAGAACAATTGATCAATACACTGAAAAGGTCTACAATTATGTGCAATGGATAACATCTGTGGATCTCCTACCTTCATGAAAGGATAGGTTAGGGGTGTCCTCTCATATGTCTTCACTGGAGTTTTGCTAGATCACTATAAATTTATTATATCAACATTTGATGTGGGGACAGTCAACAAAGTGATCTGTTCCCTGGTCATATATTCCTCTCCTAATAAATGTCTTATTATTTTACAAGACTTGAGATGAGCCTCCAGTTCTTTGGGTGAGCTAGCCCTCTGATCCAGGTTGCAAGTCCCCCAAACATTTTTGTTGCTAAAACCTGGGAAAAGTCATCAGACAGGTAAAAGGGGGGCTTCTCATTTGGCTCTTGGATTCCCCGTGGTGGGGTACACCCTGTGTTTCTCTCCTTTGTCAAGAGCCTCAGTTGCATTGGGTGGGCCCCCAAGGTTTGAGGTCGGAATAGCCAGGCTACTTCCAGATTCTCATTTCTTTGCAGTCAGGGCGACGTCCTGACAGAGAAATGCTCCTCAGGTTGATGTTCACACCCACTTGGATGCAAGTGTGGTCATTTCTATCAGTGCGGTCTAGCCCAACACACCATGAAGGGACAAGGACAGAGCATTCTGTGTGACCCCCGCCTTGGGTGTATCTTTAAAAATTGGGAAAACATTGGACATAGGCTAAGAGAAATGAATGATTTTAACACCAAATGGCTGTTATTTGCAGGAGAGAGGAGAATTAAGGTAAACAGGCCATCTGATTGGCCCCACCACACCCCAGAGTGGGCTAGACAGGAAGAAGTAGCATCTCACAGTTGCAAGTTTGCTTGTGTGTCTTGTGTATGTTTATGTGTCTGTCAAACATTGTAATTGTGTGTACAACCTAGGGAAATTTTTGGTTGAGACTGATAACACTGATTTTAAACCCAGTTGCCTTCCCAAGCTGTGGCCAGGCTCTGAAGGTTGGGAAAGGGAAGTCTCTGACTCAGAGTCTGAATTTGGCATTGGAACGTAAATTCTCTGTGCCACCTTTTCTAGTAGAATAGTTTAAAATCATGAATTATTTGTAATGTGTAAAAGTTGCAAAGAAAAAGATTTTTTAAAAAGTCTAATTGGCCCCACCCAGTCAGCTCTGCTAGGACATGCTGGCAGCAAAAGTCTCGACAAAAATGCTGCTGGGGAAAAAACAACACCAAAAGCGGCCACACTAACTCCAGCTCATTATATCAAATGTACTATGTGAAAGTCTTTTTCTTTTAATGCGCTAAAAGTATTAGGACTTATAAAGTTTAAATGTACCATTTACTGTCTCATAAGGCATGACAGATTTTCAGTGTAAAGTATAGAGCAAAAGCATAATGCATTTGAATTAGGAACACCTGATTGGTAATTAATTGGTTTTGTTTCAAGTTTTAAAAATTCCTAATGTTGTTTTAAGGTACTGTGTTTCTAAGTTTTCTTACAGTGTAAATTTTGGTTATTGTTAAAAAGGGAATGAATGGGTTAAGAAGCTGTTGGTCTGCTGATCATGTGTTCTGAAGTATTATAGTCAAAAACTTAGTGTTAACTAAGCTATTTGGAGGTACATAGGTTTTTTTTCCTTTTAAATAAAAGTATTTTATTATTTTGCGGTTACTTACTGTAAAGATAGCTTTCAGCATTTGTTTACATAAGAGTTCCAATTTCAAATTTTTCTCCCTCCCTCCCCTTTCTCCCCCTCCCAGACAGCAACCAATCCGATACAGGTTATCTATCTATCTATCTATCTATCTATCTATCTATCTATCTATCTATCTATCTATCTATATGTATATATCAATCACACACACATATATACATACATAACAACATTAAAAATATTTCTGCATTAGTCATGCTATAAGAAAAGAATCAGAGCAATAAGGAAAAACCTCAAAATACAAAAACAACAGCACCAAAACCAAAAGAAATAGTATGGTTCAATCAGCATCCATACTCCACAGTTCTTTTTTTCTTTCTGGATTTGAAGAGCCTTTTCCATCATGAGTCCCCTGGAACTTTCTTGTACCATTGTATTGGTGAGAAGAATCCAGTCTATCACAGTTGATATAATGTTCTTCTGGTTCTGCTTATCTCACTCATAAGTTCATGCACATCCTTCCAGGTTTCTCTGAACTTTTCCTGCTCATCATTTCTCGCAGCACAATAGAATTGTCAGAGGCAGTTTCCAGAGACCTTAGACCATAGATAGTAAGGGGGCAAGCAGATTATAAGGGACCCTTGGCTGGCACTGGTGCAGGACTGTTGCCTTGCCCACAAGTGATTCTAGGTCACAGTCCCAGGGTGAGGAGAAACACTACTACACTAGAACAGGTAGCCAAAGGGGTGTGACAATCCTGGTCACAGTTCCAGGGCAGAAAAGAATGCTTGTAGTCACTCAAAAACCAGAGGACAGGCCAGGAGAGCAGTAACCACACCTCTCCTTCCATCATATAATCTTGGAAGACCTAAAAATTCATAGATCCTCAGAAGTAGCAGGAAAGCTAGGGACAGTGACCTCTTCAACCCAGTAACACAGCCCAACTTTAGTATAAAGTTAAAAGTCAAGAAATAGGCTGGAAGCCAAGATGGCCAAGGAGAGGCAGTAAACATTCAGAGCTCCTGATAAAATTACTCCAAAAAATTCCAAAGACAGCCATAAGAAAACTCCTGGCGCAGCAGAACCCACAAAAATATGGGCTAAGATTATTTTCCAGCCGAAGACAGCTTAGAAGTTTGGCAGGAGGGAGCTGCTATGCTGGGCTGGGAGTGGAGTCCAACCCCACAGTCATATCAACACAGATCCAGCCCCAGAGAAATTTACCCCTGAGCCTCTGAATAAGCTGCAGTGATGGCGACTCTAGAACAAAACTCAGTCTGGTGAGAGGGCTGAACGGTTGGCCATGGGGGAGACTACAGGGGTGTCTGCAGGAGCTGAGGGTGAATTCAGTTTTCCTACCTGAGCAGGGAACCAGGAAGAAATCTTAAACAGTGGAGGCCAAGGTGGGGGAGGGGCACAGGCTCATAGGAGCTAACAAAATCTTGTTGCCTGGTTAATTAGCAAATTGGCCTGGCATAGGCCAGGCAAGGGAAGAACCTGACCCTCCTTAAATCCTACCACCTTAAATCCTACCCCTGAAGTTTGAGACAGTACAACCTGGTAGTAGTGCCCCACTTTAAAAAGAAGTTAAAAGTCAACTGAGGGGGCAGCTAGATGGTGCAGTGGATAGAGCACTGGCCCTGGATTCAGGAGGACCTGAGTTCAAATCCGGCCTCAGACACTTAACACTTACTGGCTATATGACCCTAGGCAAGTCACTTAACCCCAATTGCCTCAAAAAAAAAAAAAGTCAATTGAGGCTGAACAAATCGTGGTATATGAATGCAATGGAATTCTATTGTGTTGCGAGAAATGATGAGCAGAAGTTCAGAGAAACCTGGAAGGACTTGCATGAACTGATGATGAGTGAGATGAGCAGAACCAGAAGAATATTATACACAGTATCATCAACATTGTGTGTGGATCAACTGTGATGGACTGGATTCTTCTTACCAATACAATGGTATAAAAGAGTTCCAGGGGACTCATGATGGAAAAGGCTCTCCAAATCCAGGAAAAAAAAAAAAAAAACTATGGAAAATGGATGCTGATTGAACCATACTATTTCTTTTGGTTTTGGTGCTGTTCTTTTTCTATTTTGAGGTTTTTCCTTATTGCTCTGATTCTTCTCTTATAGTGTGACTGATGCAGAAATATGTTTAATGTTGTTATGTATGTGTATGTGTGTATATATATACATATATATATAAAACCTGTATTGGATTGCCTGCTGTCTGGGGGAGGGAGAGAGAAAAATTTGAAATTTGAAATCTTATGTAAACAAATGCTGAAAGCTATCTCTACATGTAACTGGAAAGTAAGTCAACAGCTTGAAAAGCCTAATGGAAAAGGAGATACAAAAACTCTCTGAAGAAAATGATTACCTGAGAATTAGGATTGAACAAATGGAAGCTAGTGACTTTATGAGAAACCAAGACACAATAAAGCAAATCCAAATGAATAAAAAGTAGAGGGCAATGTGAAATATCTTCTTGGAAAAACTACTAACCTGGAAAACAGATCCAGGAGAGATAATTTAAAAATCATTGGACTACCTGAAAACCATGACCAAAAACAAAGAGCTTAGACATCATCTTCCAAGAGATTGTCAGGGAAAATTGCCCTGATATTCTAGAAGCAGAAGGTAAAATAGAAATTGAAAGAATCCACCTCCTGAAAGGTATCCCTAAATGAAAACTTCCAGGAATATTATAGCCAAATTCCAGAGTTCCCAGGTCAAGGAGAAAATACTACAAGCAGCCAGAAAGAAAAATTCAAATACTGCGGAGCCACAGTAAGGTTATCACAGGATCTAGCGGCTTCTACATTAAAGGATTGGAGGGCATGGAATGATATTCCAGAGGGCAAAGGAATTGGGATTACAACCAAAAGTCACCTACCCAGAAAAACTGTGTATAATCTTTCAGGGGAAAAATGGGCATTCAATGAAAAAGAGGACTTTCAGGTATTTGTGAGGAAAAGACCTGAACAGAATAGAAAATTTGACTTTCAAATGCAAGACCCTAGAGAAGCATAAAAAGGTAAACAGGAAAAAGAAATCATAAGAGATGTTAAAGGCTAAACTGTTTACATTCCTACATGGGAAGATGGTATGTCTAAATCATAAGAGCTTTCTGAGTTTTAGGGCAGATGATAGGAATAAATTTAGACGGAGGGCACATGTAGGAATTGATTATGAAGGGATGATATCTGTAGAGCATTTATTTAACCAAACACCAAAGCTTTCTGTGCTGTGGTTCTTAGTTCCAATGAGCCTGCGTCCCTCCCCCACCTGGGCCTCCTGCCGCTCACGATTTCTTCCTGGTTCCCTGCTGGGGTGGGGCAGCTGAATTCCTCCTTAGGTACCACAGACACCCCTGTATTTTTCACCCCTCCCCCTCCTGGCCAGTTATTCAGCCCTCTCACCCGACTGTAAGCTTAGTTCCACAAGACACTGCTGATTCAGAGTCTGGGGGTAAGTTCCTCTGGTGCAGCATGCCTGGGGTCTGTGCCTGTGTCAGCGCTATCATGGGGTTGGACTCTGCAGCACAGCACAGTCCCCTTTAATCTGTCTTTTGCTTGGTTATGCTTAGATTTGCAAGGTAGGTTCACAACCCATTATTCCATTTCTTACTACATTCTCCTGTGCATACAGAATAGTTTTAGGTTACTTGAATTTCCTTTCCTTTCTATCTGAAAGTTTCTCCTGATCACTTCTAGAACTTGTTTTTAATTATCAACTTTAACCACTATGTTTCTTGGAATATGTATTTTTGTTTGTTTTTGTTGCATATGATCTGAAGAAATTAAATTCTTTGAACTAGTATTTAATTTTCTAGTTCCTAAGTTCTGGGTAGTTCTTTTGTATTATTTCCTGCATTACAGTGTTAAGCTATTTTGTCCTGTTGTGTTCTTCTGGGAGACCTATGATCCTTAGGTTTTCTATTTGCATTTTGTCTTTAGTGGAGTTTGCTTGCGTAGAGAAACATTTTTTAAAAAATGTTTCTTCTTGGGGCAGCTAAGTGGCACAGTGGATAGAGCACTGGCCCTGGATTCAGGAGTACCTGAGTTCAAATCCGGCCTCAGACACTTAACACTTACTAGCTGTGTGACCCTGGGCATGTCACTTAACCCCAATTGCCTCACTAAAAAAAAAAAAGTTTCTTCTTTTCTTCTATGTTGTCTAGTCTGCATTCCCAAATTATTTTCTTTTGTTTCCTTTGTGAGATTTGTCATCAAAGATTCCAGTTTTTTTGTTTTTACATTTTGTCCATTATTTTTGGTATGTAATTCATAAAATCTGCTCTCATAATTCTCATTTCTCTTTTGAACCACTCAGGAAAAGCTTGTTGTGGTTCTATGTCTTCAAGTTCCACAGGGTCTTCTGTCTCACCAAGTGTGAATAATTTCTTTTGTTTTGCAGTATTTATTCACAAATGCCTGAACTCCTTTTACTAGATCTGGAAGATATTTTCTTCTGTTGTTACTCTTTTTTTTTTCCTTTTGATTTATCTGTTTATGTTCAATGTCTTTGAATTTCCTTCACCTTGAGATCTTTGCTAATTTCAGCCCCCATGCCACCATTTTCCCTGCTCCTCACTTTCTGACTTGGACTCCTCTCTGATGGTGCAACTGGAAGGAAAAGCATCTCAGCCTGGGCAATTCATGGTTCACTAGACTATGTCTCTTATTCCAAGTTACTTTTGGGTGGTCAGAACTGGCCCCACCTGTAGGCTTTGTTTTTTCCCCAGTTATAGTGGAGTGCTGCTCAGCTTCCCCCTGTCCACCTCCCCTACACAGTGTCCTGTTCTGTTCCCTATATAGCTTAGGTCTCTGACTCAGCACTAATAGTTCAGTGACCTGCCACATTGGTACTGTGAGGTTATATGCCCCAGCCCTAGTAGCTCTCATTGGCCTACTAATACTACAGAGTTGTCTACTGTAGTACAAGCAATTCAAAGCTTTGTAGCACTATTGCTATGGGTTTGTGGCCCTCATAGGGCTTTTGCTCCTGAAGGGCTGTGGTCACACTGGCTAACTGTTGCATCCTAGGCAAACTTCCATAGCTTTGAGCCAGAGTCTCTATGGCACTGGAAAGAGGGAGGAGAGACAAATGGGTTTTGTTGTAAGCCTATATAGGGTTCTTGAGTCTGGCTGCTAGTAACATGAGAGGTGGGATGTTGAGTGAGCTCAGGGTCAGTGAGTGTGGTTTTTTTTTTTTTAACCCTTTGTATTCTAAGTGTCCTAGACCAGGGACATAGCTGAAATTATTTTATCTTTGGTGCTTATCTTTGGAGACATTTGATAGGTCATGGGAATGTCTAGTCTTCCACTTTGTTGCTTATATCAATTAAAGTAAATTTAAACATATTTTCCAAATACTTTATTTCAGAAATTTTAATATATTATTTTCATTTGTCTAACATTTATTTAATTAATTTTTTTTAAAGTGAGGTGATTGGGGTTAAGTGACTTGCCCAGGGTCACACAGCTAGTAAGCGTTAAGTGTCTGAGGCCAGATTTGAACTCAGGTACTCCTGACTCCAGGGCCGGTGCTCTATCTACTGCGCCACCTAGCTGCCCCTATCTAACATTTATTAAATGCCTACAGTATACAGAGAACCATGTTTATTATCTAACAACAATTACCATTTGCCTTCATTACTAACTCCTTCTCAACTTATAATCTTCCTTCAAAAGACTAGGCATTGGGGGGCAGCTAGGTGGCACAGTGGATAGAGTACTGGTCCTAGATTCAGGAGGATCTGAGTTCAAATCCAGCCTCAGACACTTAACGCTTACTAGCTGTGTGACCCTGGACAAGTTCCTTAACCCCAATTGCCTCACCAAAAACCAAAACCAAAACCAAAACAAACAAACAAAAAGACTAGGCATTGGATAGTTATTATAAAACCATTCTTTCAGGTTTATTTTCAAAACAGTATAGCAACAGCATCTTAATTGTTATGTAAGAAATAGTAAGGAAAAAATGGGTTATAATTTGTCATTTTAAAGCCTAAAAGATAATTTTACTACTCTTCTAAATACCATAAATGCAACAATGACAAAATAAATAGTTATTTCATTAACCTTTGGATTGCACAAAAGGAAATGGAAGAGCATCTTGTGTCCAAGAGAACAAAAATATCCTAGGAAGGTCTATGTTACCTCCCTACTTAAAATCTTCAATGGCTCTCTATTGCTTCAGCTCAGCATTTAAAGAATTCTCTAAATGTCAGATAAACTTATCTACTTGAATTCAGCATTCCATCACTGGCATCTACAGACTGTTTCCCCATATCTAGAACATAATACTTTGTCACTTCTATCGCTTAAACTCCTAAATTCCTAAGACTCAGTTCAGGAACCATTCCCTTCAGGAAACTTTTCCTGATCCTCCTAGTTGATACTGGTCTCTTCTTCTTTCTTGATTTATCTTGACAAACTTGTTCATGTGCACATTATATCTTTTTTTTAATATCCCTAGCAGAATGTCTTGCACATTATAGGTGCTTAATAAATATTTGCCCAATTGAAAAAGGTTTCAAAGTAGGAACCAAATTAAAAAAAAACCCCAAAACCAAACAAAACCACAAACAAACTGATCCAACCCATATGTGGCCAACAAATTATGTTTAATAGTAAAGAAAACAAACTGATGATTTCATTTTTTGAATCCCCAAAGCTTAGCACATTATGGTAAATATAAGAGATCTTTAATAAATGTTTGCCAAATGAAACTAACAAAGATTTTAAGCTTCCCCAGGAAAGGACACAAGCACCAAGGTAAATATTATGAACTTATTTACTGAGCTTCACATGAGAAGACACAAAGTCTTCAGTGGAGTTTTCAGCTTGACAAGGATCATCAGCAAAAGCCTGTCAAGCTAGTGCTAAATCACTGAGAACAAAAGTTAAGGGCAGTTAAGAGTATGAGAAAGGGACACTGGAAACTATCAGAAGACACAAGCCAATTGCACAAAATACCAGTACAGAAGTAGGAGATTGTTAGGGAGAAATGGATGCCATACAACTGAATTTAGGAGAAGTGCTAGGTCTAACCAATGATAATCATGAAAAGATGGATTTCATTTTGTCAAACCCAAGGGGATCCTTAAAAGTTCCAGCTAACTTCTCAGCAATATGATGATCCAAGACAATTCCAAAGGACTAATGATGGAAAATGCTCTCCAAATCCAGAAAAAAGAACTGTGGAATCTGAATGCCACATTGAACCATACTTTCTTTTTCTTCTTTTTTTTTAGGTTTTCCCCTTTTGTTCTTATTCTTCTTTCTTTCACAACATGACTGATGCAGAAATACGTTTAGTATGACTGTACAGATATAACCTGTATCAGATTACTTTCTGTATTGCGGAGCGGGGAGGAAAGGGAGAAAAATTTGGAACTATAAAAACAAATATTGAAAACTATCTTTACATGTAACTGGAAAAAATACTATTTAAGATAGGAAAAAAATAAAATAAAATCAAAGAAACATAAAAAAGGCTAGAGAGAAAAGGGGAGAGATTTAATATGCAAAAAATCCATCCCCCTTAATTATCTAAGCACCATTTTCAACAAAAATAAACTTTTAATGTACAAAAAAGAAAAACATATGTGAACTGGTTTAATATGCAGCTTTTAAAAGTGTCTATTAAATTTAATGAGGTATTAATAAAATTGTTGTTTGTCATCTTCTAAATCTTTTTCTTGTGTATTTTCAAATGATTTACTAATGATTTCTATCTTAAAAAAAAAATTCTCCCATCCCTGTCCCCCTAAGTAGAAACCTTTTATAAGCATTGCCAATTAAATATATGTTGTTCATTTCTAAAAATGTATTATGAGCCAACACCTCTAATCAGTTTTTTTAAAGTCATGACTGGTCACAGTTTTGATCAGAGTTCTGAAATCTTTCAAAGACTTCTTTACAATATTGTGGTTCTTGTGAAGACAGTTCTCCTGGTTCTACTCACTTCACTAATCTAAATTCATGAATCCTTCTTGGTTTCTTTGAATTGGTCATATTTGTAAATTTCTTATGGCATGATAAAATTCCATTATATTCTTACACCAAATTTGTTCATCCATTCAGCAATCTGAAAATTCATTTTGTTTTCTGGTTCTTTGCTTAACAACAACAACAACAAATCTACCTATAAATATTTTTCTACATTTATGTTTTTTTTTCTTCTATTTTGACCTTTGGGGGTTATACTTTTATCATCTTTGCCAATGTGGTAGGTAACTGTTCCTTGATCAGGAGATTGTTTTGCTGGATCTTCATTTAAATCATACCCACTTGGTTATTTCATAAGGCACTATCCTGGGTCTTCTCTTCTTCCTTTTGTTTGCATCAACTTCCATGGGTTGAAATTTCACTTTTATGCAGATTCCTAGATCTCTATGTTCAGCTCTAATCTTTCTTCTGAGGTCCAGTCCCATAAATTCAATTGCCCATTGGACATACTGAACTGGACGTCCTATAGGCTTATCAAGTTCAACATGTCCACAAAAGCACCTCCCAACTTTTCTATTACTGATGAGTATACCACCATGCTCCAGGCTTGTTATTCTTTACTCCTGACTCATACTCACCACTCATATTAATCCGTTGTGAAGTCTTGACATTTACAAATTCACAATATTTTATAGTCTCATAGACCTTGGTGCATGCCCTCATAATCTCATTCCTTGACTCATATTGATTTTCCTGCTTCAAGTCTTGTCCCACTCTAATCTATCTTCCACTTAGCTAGAAAAGTGATTTTCCTATAGTACAGGGCTCCAGGGCTCTCCTTATCACCTCCTTAGGGTAGCTAAATGGTGAGAACTGGTCCTGAAGTCAGAAGGACCTGAGTTCAAATCTCACTTAAGACACTTACTACCTGTGTGACCCTGTGCAAGTTACTTAACTCCAATTGCCTTAAAAAAAAAATCTGGGGCCATCTCTAGTAGTCCTGATTTATATCTTGCCACTGGACCCACATGGCTCTGGAGAAAAGAGTGAGGTTGGTGACCTTGCACAGACCTTAAATCCACTTAAATCCAATTCAGTGCAACTTTTCAAGTCTTCTTATACTCTGCCCACCCACTCCATCTCCATATATTCTATGATACAGCTACACTGACCTCCTTGTTCGTCAAACAAGATACTTTCCTGACTGTGCCTTTTCAATGATTATACTTGGAATGCTTTCCCTCTTCATCTCTTTCACCTAGTTTCAATGGCATCCTTAAAGACTTAGCTCAAATCCCACATTCTTATGTAGCAAGCTTTTCTCAGTATCCCCAATTAAAATGTGAGCTCTTTGAGAGCTGGAACATTTTTTGTGATCTCCTAGAACACAGCTTTATATCTTGTACAAAATAAGTGTTTAATAAATAATTGTTGGCTAAGGTATAAACTCAGAATGGTTTTCCATTTCTTTTATTAACGATTTGGAGCATTTTTTTCCTCACACTGTTGTTGATGTCATTTTGTAACTACTAATTTGACCACTTACTGACTGGGGAATTGCTTCTAAACACCACTATTATATATATATTTCATATAAAATTATATGTCATAAAGTTCAGAAGAAAAGAGTATTCTGTTGGAAACCTTGGAAAAAACCACCCATGGTTAGTTTTCACTTGATAAAGATAAGGACCACATCTTGTTCTTTGTATCCCTAACAGCATGTACTTCAAGGTGGTGATTAAAGGTATACTTAAAGGTTTATAAGGAGGATGTTTTAGAATTACTTTTCTTATTATGCCATTTGAGTAAATGTCTTTGTTAAAATTCTAATTGAGTCTACCAGCAGATAGTTAATGGGATGGATACTTGTGGAGACCAGTCAGTCACAGGAAATCTGAGGTAGCAAGCACTCTTTGGGGCTCCAAATCATGAGTAGGAGTTCCAATTTGGGAAAATTCAGCAAAGTGGATGCTACTTATGCATTATCAAACTTAAGCCCCACAGCAACTCTAAGGTAAGCAATATAAGTATCAGGGCTTCATCCCACCCATTAAAAACTGATAAGAAAACTAAGGTTCAGTGTGGTTAGACTGATAGAATCATACACATTTAAGATCTTAAAGGTTCCTTATAGATCACCTAATTCAATCCCCTCATTTCATAAGAAAATGGAAGTCCAGAAAGAGTTAGTGACTTGTCTCAGATCATGATGCATATATCATTGTCTTCTGTTTCTAAACCACTGAAACAGACATATTTACTCGATGTATGTCCATATGATAAACAACAAAATATTCTTTTAAAAAGAAGAGTCTTGGCAAGCTGATGGAACTAGCAAGTGTGAACTGGTAAAATTTTTCAGTCATTTCAAAATGGAAAGTCAACTGGGAGTGACTCTAAGAGTACCAAGAATAATAAATGTTACTGGAGAGGTGTAGGAAAAGAGGGTTGAACTCTTTGCTCAACACTCCCACAAACATATGCAATGGAATCTAGGTAGGATATTTCAAATGACAATATTCTCTATATAAACTACAAATGAAAAATTAGCCCAATATTTCCAAAGTATGATAGTATTGTCCAGCTGAGGAAAAAACCTAAAATATTTATGTAATGGTATAATTTGTTATTATACATGGTTAAAAAAAAACTTCAGGGGAATAAAGTAATTTATTTCCTCTCTTTGAGTATTTTAAAAAATGAAAATAAAATTAAACTATAAAAATTTTGTATTTACAATTATTTTTCAGTTTTCAGTCATGTCCTACTTTTCATGAACCCATTTGGGGCTTTCTTGGCAAAGATATTAGGGTGGTTTGCTATTTCCTTCTACAGCTCATTTTACAGATGAGGAAACTGGGACAAGGAGGGTTAAGTGACTTGCCCAGGGTCATACAGCTAGTTAGTGTCTGAGGCCAGATTTGAATTAAGGAAAATGAATCTTTCTGACTCTAGGCTTGACACTCGATCCAATGTACCACTTAGCTGCCCCTTTATAACTGTTAAGAAGTAAAGTCCACACACTTACCTATTAATCAACTTTTATTTTCAGACTAATAATTGATCTCTGATACTAAAACATAAGTTTCCCAAGAAACCCACAGTCATTAGGGGTCAACACTTGTATTAGATTTCTGTGCTGGTAATTATTTATCAAATACAATACCGAATATCTCTGAAATATAATTTTATAACAGTAAACTAGATTAAAATTATAAGTAATCAATAAATAAACTGTTTAATGCTGACTGAGGACAATTAATATAGGGATGGAAACTTACTCTGTATGACACTGAGTCCAAAGAGATGGCAATCTTTTAGCCTCAACAAATCACAGACCTGTACAAGTAACTGATGACAGAGTACTTTAACCTGTAGGAAAAAAATGAAAACCTAAGATTAAAAATTGAGTCAAATTCATAGAGTGAATCCTAAATATGCTTGTAGGTCAAACTGACACTAGCAAAGCTTCTGTTTCTCTATAGAAATGATCAAATCTTTAACTGTTTTAATGAAGATTATCTGTTGTTCAGCTGTTTTTAAGTCATGTTTGACTCTTCATGACCCCATTTGGGTTTTCTTGGCAAAGATACTAGAGTGCTTTGTCATTTTCTTCTCCAGCTCATTTTAAACATGACAAAACTGAGGCAGAGTTAAGTGACTTGCTCAAGGTCACACACTTAATATCTAAGGCCAGATTTGAACTCAGGAGGATGAGTCTTCCTGACTCCAGGTATAGCACACTATCTACTGCCACCATCTAGCTGTCCCATAGAAAAACACAATAACAGCATGTTAAAATGAATACTATTTAAAATCTTACAAAAAATTAATAAATTTTGTGACATATAGGAAAAGCCTTACTCCCAAATAACACTGAGATACTCAAAAGGTTTACCCTCATTTCTATCAAATATAGCCCCTAAAATAACATCTACCACATAAAAGAATTTGTTAAAAATAGAAAGCATGATGTGTACTATGTACCCAACATGAATGAAATCTTGTAGAGTTAGTGAGAGCAGGGAAATGCTTTTAAGGCCAGAGAAGGAAAAATTATTTTCAATTTTTAAATTATGGCTTGTTAGTTCAGTTGAATGATCATGTTAAAACTTCACTTCATTCTGGGCAACCTAGACCTCAGGTGGTCACTATAAAAAATGTTGTAATACTGTAGGTTCAAAGCAAATTATGAATAAAATAGCATAAAGAAATAAAACTTATTTTAAAAGCTCTAAAATATATTTAATAATATCTAGATATATTTTAAGATAAAGGTAATATTTAAGTATATTTAGCCCTTAATGTACACTTAAAGACATTAATAGAAATATGCACTCCTGATTTCAAATGAAATGCTTGAAAATCAGGTTTATAGTACTAAAAAAAAGTAATGTCATAAACCATAAAAAAGAAGAAATTGGAAAAGTAATGTACAACTGAGGTGTGAAACATGTGTTCCCCAACAGTTCTGAGTACAGATCAAATCAAATTAAAATACAATTGGGAAATATTTAACAAAATAAATATACAGTATGACACAGATAATGTTATTTTATGGTTTTCTAAGTCAACATGCATTCAATCAGGATTTCTATTTAAGCCTGAAATCATTGACCATATGAGATTCTACAGAATGATACATTTCACTTTTAAGATTCAACACGATGTTATTTGCAGACAGAAGTATCTAGAAGATCAGGCCATCTACAGGCAATCCCTCTTTGACTTGAGTCCCAGTGCCTAGCCCAATGTTTGGCATGTACCAGTAACTTTAAAAATATTTTATTGATTTATTAATTCTGTACTGGATCTCATTTATGATAGTGGGAAACATGATTGGAGAGTATATATGTCCCTGTTTTATGTTTACTTAATAGTTATAATCAGAGGGTTGTTGAACAAGGCTCTCTGTATTATGGCATTTTTTTTTTTAGGAATTATGTGTATTATTTTGATATATGAATGGAAGATGCCTTCTTGGAATAAAGCTTTCATGGAAGCATTTTGTTTTACAGTCAACAAACAAGCACAGTGGAATACTGTGTTCTTCACATCCTGCAGTCATTTCTTTGATGGTAAAAATGTCATCTTTTGTAGAACATATTTGAGAAAGCTTGATTATTTCCTACACATGAAGAATACCCTAGATACATTCTCATAAAAATTATATCCAGTCAAACTTTTAGAAAAAGTCATCTAGGGGCAGCTAGGTGGTGCAGTGGATAAAGCACTGGCCCTGGATTCAGGAGGATCTGAATTCAAATCCAGCCTCAGACACACGACACTTTACTAGCTGTGTGACCTTGGGCAAGTCACTTAACCCTCACTGCCCTGCAAAAAAAAAAAAAAAAAGAGATGAGTATATGAAAGGTTACACCAAAGCCCAATTCTTCTTCAACAAAGCTCCACAAAGATTTGAAAAGAAAGATTCACTGAAGAATTAAAAAAAAATCATCCATCTAGTGCAGAGGTATATGTTAAAGCTAAAATTCTAACTAGTCTGTCTAAAATATCTAATGAGTGGTTGCCAATAAATTATAAGCTTTAGCAAGAGTTAGTCTTTTAAGCATTTATTAATGAGAATAAGAATTTGGTAAAGAGAGAAAGAAAGGCCTACATTCATCTATCTATTAAAGGGAGAGAGCATTCCTAGCTCTGCTCTCTGCCAGAGTTCACAGGAAAGAGAGTGAGTCAGAGCGCCAGGCTCCCCCTTCTTCCTCCCTTAAGCAAACATCACTTCTTGATGCCAAAGAAAAGACACATGGTCTTGCCCTCAGAGATGTTTACCTCATGGCGGAGCTTTTCTACAGTAAGTCTCCAGCAGGTGGCATCATTCCAATTGTTACATACACAAAAAAAGACAGTTGGCCTGCAGACACTGGGAGAGGGGGTTGCACAAGGGAAGTCAGGGTAAATGTAGAAGTTGGAAGAAAATGAGAAGGATGGTCCAGGGAAGTCTGCACAAGTTTCCACAAATGGACCTGAAACCAGCTCTGAACAGTGGGGATAGAAATGAATACAATCTCTATTAATTGGAAACCTGAAGCAAAACTTATCCCTAACCTTGTCAGAAAAGAAATGGTAACCAAACCAGCTCAAATAGGTCACTGTGTAAAGAACAACTTGGTACCTGGGCCAGGGGTGCCGGGCAGGAGATTTTGAGCCAGTGTGATCTCCAGCACCCTAATAAGGCCTGTCAGAGCTACAGAATGGGGTAGAACCAACTCCTAACTAGGGAATGTACAAAAAGATGATAGACTCTAGCCAAGGCCCAAAATCATAATGTACTAGCAGAAAATGGAAAACAATAGCCAGGAACAGAGACAGAAAGTGGGGTAGTAAAGTCACAATGACATCTATACTATAGAAAGGCCAAGACCAAAACAAACAAAAATAACCCTACTCAAGGAGTAGACCAGAGTACAATTAAGCAAGAAAACTGGGTAAAGAGAAGTCCATGGAGCACAGAGAAAAAGAGAGCTACCCCTCAAAAACTACAAGCAGAGACTTAAAAAAAAAAAAAAGAGGCTTGGCTATGAAGCCCTTCTCACCCTCAAAGATCCCTCTGAAAGATCACTCTGAAGCTCCCTCTTTCCTATTGGCAAGTTCCTCACAGAATCTGGAGGTCAAAACTAAACTCAAGACTAGCCATGTTGACTTCTTCATTCCTGTCCCTGCTCTAAACTTGACTCTTTTTCTTTTAAAAATATTTTAATACAGGTGGAACATAGAATGATTCCTTCACTTCAGCTCCTTCACAGCCAAAGTTTCTCTGCCTTCTCTTTGTGATGACCAAGGTGTACAGTTACCTGCTGCAGCGAACCTTAAACTTCACATTGTCCTTGTTTTTCTTGATCTTGACAGATTTGGCAACCTTTCACCTGGCTGTGCACAAGAAGTCTTTTATTTCCTCAATTTTTCGGGACATGGTGGTGGCAGCAGCAGGATAAGGGGGCAGCGTGGGGCCCAAGAGACTGAGTCACGGGAAAGATACTTACAACTTAAACTTGACTCTTTGGACTTTTCAATCATGCCCTTATCTAGGTAACTTCTTCCCCAAACTCTTCATCCCTTTTTTTTGTGTTATCTGACCCTTTAGAATGTAAGTTCCTTAAAGGCAGATACTGTCTTTTTGCTTGTTTTTGTACTCCTACACTTAACACAGTGCCTGGCTAATGGCAAATACTTTATAAATGTTTGTTGACTTGCCAAGAAGTTCCAGAGTGGTTTCAAAATATTAAAGCAAGAAATAAAAAAATTAAAATGTAAGCAAAATTATAATTCATAAGTAAAAAATCAGAAAGAAAATTTAATAGCTGAAAAAAGAAGATAGATAACTTTAGCCAAATAAAGACTTCCTAAAAAAAGAATGGAGCAAACAAAATTCAGTGACTGTGAGAAAACAAACAAAAAAAAATAGAAAAAGGTCAAAAGATGGAAAAGAAGTTATATGTTATCTGTTATTTCAAACAAGGAACTTGAAAAAGCAGGTGAGGTAGAGAATTTAAGAATCATTGGTTTTCCTGAAAACCGTAACTAAGTGTGCATAAAAGGACACTATCTCCCTATACTACCCACCCCATTTGGCTCTGATTTAACTCTCTTGACTTCACCTCAGCTTTCTTGTCATATTAAAACATTCCTCTTTCCACAGAGGCTTTCTTGAGCTTTTTTTTTTTTTTGGTAAGGCAATTGGGGTTAAGTGACTTGCCCAGGGTCACACAGCTAGTAAGTGTGTAAAGTGTCTGAGGCTGGATTTGAACTCAGGTCCTCCTGAATCCAGGGCCAGTGTTCTATCCACTGCACCACCTAGCTGCCCCCACAGAGGCTTTCTTAACCCATAACATCCCTCCATTCCTATGGGTCTCTTCTCCCATTGGTAAGTACCTTCAGCCATCCTTTCTCTTCCAGCTGATTCTGATTCTTTGGATTTTGCTACCACACCCCAACATGGGGGCCCCTGCTCTTCCCTTCTCCTTATCTCACCCCTACCTTTCAACCCCTTTTATGTGTTCTTCCTAAGATGGCTGCCCTGTCTCCCACCTGACTATGGTGATGGTAGGCACATTGTTACTGATCCTTGTGTCTAGTCTTTCCTTTTTGTTGTTTCATTTTTCAGTCATGTCCAAACCCATTTGGGGCTTTCTTGGCAAAGATACTGAAGTGGTTTGCCATTTCCTTCTCCAGTTTATTTTATAGATGAGGAAAACAGGCAAACAGGCTTAAGTGACTTGCCCAGAATCATACAGCTAGTAAATGTCTGAGGCCAGGTTTGAACTAAGGAGTCTTCCTGACTCCAGGCCCAACACTCTATCCATTGTGCCACTTAGCTGCCCTTTATTCTTTCCTGATATTATGCAAATAAGTATTCTGGGATGGAAGGGTCCAGGCAACCTGAAAACAGGATATCCAGAGGTCCCCTTAGGAGTTGGAAATGAATGGCAGTAATGGCATGAGAAGTGATAGCAATGTCTTCCAGAGTTATTGATGGTGGTTGAAGTACTTTCAAGCAATTACCCAATGCTGGTGACAGTGTCACAGAGCATGACCCCTGGTGGCAGAAAGCTATGGTCTCAACAAAGGCATGGATCACGGTGGTCCAGATGAATGGAATGCCTTGATAGGAGCTGCACCAAATGGGAATAGTCATAAAGATTTCACAAAGAGAGAAAAGAACCTTTTCCAAGGACAGGAATGAGGAGACAGACCTTTATGACATGTATAGAAAAGAACTAAGTTTCATTGTTACTAAGTGAATTAAGTTTAAACCCATGGAGAACATGGACATTGCATTTGTGGGAATGTGCACCCCACATTTTGAAGGAAATGTTTACACCAAATATTCTTACAATACCATCAGATACCTTTTTCTAAAACTAAGTCTAGCTTCCTATCTGTTAAAAGAAAGCACAAAGGCAGGGCATTCCATTCATCAGTACTATACCAATTAAAACTACCGCAGGGGAATTTTATAGAGCTGGGGAAAAAAAATAGGGGAAAAAAGATCAAGAACACCAATGGAAGTAATGGGGGGGAAAGTGAAGAAAAGGACCTAGAAGTAGCAGATCTCAAAAAAAACCTTATATAGCAGTCATCATCAAAGCTATGTAGGTTCTTGTTCTGCAGAATTTTCATTGCTTATTTATTATACTATGCTAAAGATTCAGATTAAAAGTTTTGTTTTAATTTTGCATTTCTAATTATCAGTGATGTAAAGCATTTTTGTCATATGGCAATTGATAGCTTTGATTTCTTTTTCTGAAACCTTTGGCCATTTATCAATTAGAGAATGGCTCTTATTTTTATAAGTTTAGCTCAATTCCCTATATACTTCAGAAATGAGACCTTTATCAAAGATACTTGAGGGAGGTGGAACCAAGATGACAGAGGAAAGGAAGTGACTTGCCCGAGCTCTCCCCAAGACCCCTCCAAATATCTGCAAATAATGCCATAAGACAATTCCTGGAGCAGCAGAACCCACAAGAGGACAGGGTGAAATAATTTTTCCAGCCAAAGACAAGTTAGAAGGTCAGCACAAAAGGCCTGTTTTACTGGGGTAAGAGTGGAGCACAGCCCAGCAAAGGCTGAACCAACTGAAACCAGCCCCAGTGCAGAGCAAACCCCAGCACAGACCCAGCCACAGCAAACTAGGAGTAGGCCATGGGAGTCTCTGAATCAGCAGCAGCAGCAACTGCTCCTGGAATGCAGCCCATAGATAGTAAGGTGGTCAAACAATTGGCCAGAAGGAGATTATAGGGCTCTCTTTGCTAGCACTGAGGCAGGACTCTGCTCTTTTGTCCACACTTCCATCCAGGTCACAGTCCTGGGTGGTGGTCCCAGGTGGGGGAGGAGCACAAGTATACCAGAGCTTGCAACCACAGTGGAGCAGGACTCTGTTCATAGTTCCAGAGCAGAAAAGCAGGCCTGTGGTTGCTTGTAGACAAGAGCACAGGCCAGGAGAGTAGTAATCAAAAACATACAAATTTCTGCAAATGTCTCTGAAAACAGTTGCATAAATTCCCTGAAGTTTGGACAGTGCACCCTCTACCCTGCAAGCAGTGCCCCACTTTAACAAAGAGTTAAAAGTCAAGAAATAGGCTGGGAAAAGAGCAAACAGTAAAAAAAATGCCGAACCTAGACAGTTTCTATGGTGACAAGGAAGATCAAAATACACCCTCAGAAGAAGACAAAAAAATCAAAGCTCCTACATCCAAAGCTTCCAAGAAAAATATGAATTGGTCTCAGGTCACAGAAGTGCTCAAAAAGAATTTTGAAAATACAGTAAGAGAGGTAGAAGAAAAAATGGAAAGAGAAATGAAAGTGATGCAAGAAAATCATGAAAAAAATGTCAACAGCTTGGTAAAAGAGACACAAATAAATACTGAAGAAAATAACACCTTAAAAAACAGACTCGGGCAGCTAGGTGGCGCAGTGGATAGAGCACCGGTCCTGGAGTCAGGAGTACCTGAGTTCAAATCCAGCCTCAGACACTTAACACTTACTAGCTGTGTGACCTTGGGCAAGTCACTTAACCCCAATTGCCTCACTAAAAAAAAAAAAATTAAAAAAAAAATATAAAGAATGAGGTCAGGATGAGCATGGATATTAAGAATCCAGAAAAAATATTACTTAGCATCTGGGGCAGCTAGATGGCGCAGTGGATAGAGCACTGGTCCTGGAGTCAGGAGTACCTGAGTTCAAATCCGGCCTCAGACACTTAACACTTACTAGCTGTGTGACCCTGGGCAAGTCACTTAACCCCAATTGCCTCACTAAAAAAACAAACAAACAAAAAAACCAAACAAAAAACAAAAATGGACTGGGCCAAATGGTAAAAGAAGTACTAAAAGCCACTGAAAAAAAGAATGCCTTGAAAAGCCAAATTGGCCAAATGGAAAAGGAAATATAAAAGCTCTCTGAAGAAAATAATTCCTTAAAAATTAGCATTGAGCAAATGGAAGCTATAATGACTTTATGAGAAATTAAGAAACAATAAAGCAAAGATACCTGAAAAAATATTTTCCCCTTTCCCTTCATTTTCTTCTAATTTTTTCTTCACTGCTTTTGTTTGTGAAAAAACTTTTAAATTTAATAGAATCAAATGGATAATCAAAAATGGATACCTGCCATGGAACTCTATCTCTTGTTTGATCATGAACTCTTACCATATTCATAGATTTGAGAGGCAATTTTTTCCACAGACCTCTAATTTGCTTATGATATCACCCTAAATCATGTACCTATTTTGGTCATATGATGATACATGGCATAAGATGTTGATCTACGCCTGGTTTCTGCTAGACTACATTCCATTTTCCCCCACTTGCCCCCTACTGTCAAAGAATGAGTTTTTGCTCCAATAGTTGGGATATTTGGGATTTCCTAAGCGCTATAAAGTATTCTTTAGTAGTTTGATTGGTATGGCAGCGAATAAGTAAACTAACTCAAGAAGCACTATTATTTTTGTTATATTAGCTCAGCCTAAACCTGAAAAATGAGTATTTATCCAATTATTTAGATAAGTTCTTATTTGTGTTAAAAATATTTTGTTCTACTCTATTATGTTCTAAACATTCATATAATTCCAGTGTGACATGGCAGGTAGATTCTCAAATATTTTATATTGTCTGCAATTATTTTACTTTTAAAGGACTTTCTCTTTCTACCTCTTCCTGCTGGGTTGTGTTGGTAATCTGTTGTAATACTGATAGTTTGCGTAGGTTTATTTTATATCCTGCAACTTTGATAAGTTGCTAATTATTTCAACTAGTTTGTTAATTGAATAGGGTTCTCTGAATATGCCATCATATCATCTGTAGTGCGTTTTTTCTTCTTGACCTCTTCTAATTCCTTCAATTTCTTTTTCATGTTTTATTGCTATAGTTAGTATTTCTAGTACAATATTTTTGTTTGTTTTTTCTAGTACAATATTGATTAATAATAGTGATGATGGGCATCCTTGCTTTACCCATGATCTTATTAGAAAGGTTTTTATCTAAAGCAGCAGTCATCAAAACTATTTGGTACTGGCTAAGAAATAGAGTATTGGGGCAGCTAGGTGGTGCAGTGGATAGAGCACTGGCCCTGGAGTCAGGAGTACCTGAGTTCAAATCTGACCTCAGACTCTTAACACTTACTAGCTGTGTGACCCCGGGCAAGTCACTTAACCCCAACTGCCTCACTAAAAAAACAAAAAACAAAGAAATAGAGTAGTGGATCAATGGAATAGGTTAGGCACAGGAGACAGTAGTAAATTACTGTAGTAATCTACTGTTTGATAAACCTAAAGACTCCAGCTTCTGGGATAAAAACTCACTATTTGACAAAAACGGCTAGGAAAACTAGAAGATAATATAGCAGAAACTAGGCATAGACCAACATCTTACAACAAAATAAGATCAAACATAAAGGGTGATACCATAGTTAATTAGGAACTATTGAGAACAGAACAATTTATGACCAAACAAGAGATAGAGAATATTATGAAATACAAAATGATTTTGATTACATTAAATTAAAAAGGTTTTGGGAGGAAAGGCAGTAAGCTCTTGAACTCATGACACTATCGCTCCAAAAAACATTAAAATAATGCCATAGGACAATGCCTGGAGCAGCAAAACCCACAGAAGAATGTGCTGAAATCATCTTCTAACCAAGAATGGCTTGGAAGGTCAGAAGGAGGGAGCTGCTGCACTGAAACAGGAGTGGAGCCCAAGCCCACAGTCACTCTGACAGAGATCCTGTTCCCACGAAGGCTTCACCAGAGAAGGAGACCCCCATAGCCTCTGAATCAGCTGAAGTGCCAGTGTCATCTGGAACTAAGCTCACAGTCTGGTGAGAGGGCTGAACCCTTGGCAGGGGGAAGGCTACAGGGGTCTATGCTGGTGCTGAGGCAGAACTTGGGTTTTATAGCCCTCTTGGGAACCAGGAGGTAGGTTTGAGTAGCAGTGGCCCAAGTGGGGGAGGGGCACAGCTCATCAGAGCTAACAACCACAACACACAAAGCTGGTTGATTAGGAAGTTGGTCTGGGGTCATCTACAGACCAGGGAACAGGCCAGGCAAGTGAAGAACCTGATCCTCCTTAAATCATACCACCTGAGACTTCTGAAGCTTGAGATACTGCATCCTGGAAACAGTGCCCCACTTTAAGGAGCTAAAAGTCAAGTAAAAGAAAGGTAAGATGAGCAGACAGAGAAAGGTAAGAACCATAGAAAGTTTCTTCAGTGACAAGGAAGATCGAGGTGCACCCTCAGAGGAAGATGTCAACATCAGGGCCCCTGTATCTAAAGCTTCCAAGAAAGATATGAATTGGTCTCAGGCCATAGAGGCACTCAAAAAGGACTTTGAAGACAAAGTTAGAGAGGTAGAGGAAAAAATGGAAAGAGAAATGAGGGGGATGCAGGAAAGACATGAGAAAAAAGTCAACAGCGTGAAAAGTCAAATTGAGCAAATGGAAAAGGAGGTACAAAAGCTCTCTGATGAAAATAATTGCCTAAGAATGAGGATTGAACAAATGGAAACTAGTGACTTTATGAGGAACCAAGACACAATAAAGCAAATCCAAATGAATAAAAAAAAAATAGAGGGCAATGTGAAATATCTTCTGGGAAAAACTGCTGACCTGGAAAATAGGTCCAGGAGAGATAATTTAAAAATTATTGGTCTACCTGAAAACCATGATCAAGGAAAGAGCTTAGACATCATCTTCCAAGATATTCTATGGGGAAATTGTCCTGAAATTCTAGAAGAAGAAGATAAAAATAGAAACTGAAAGAATGCACTGATCACCTCCAGAAAGAGATCCCAAAAGGAAAACTCCTAGGAATATTATAGCCAAATTCCAGAGCTCTCAGGTCAAGGAGAAAATATTGCAAGTTGTCAAAAAGAAAGAATTCAAGTACTGTGGAGCCCCAGTCAGGATAGTGCAAGATCTAGCAGCTTCTACATTAAAGGACTAGAAGGAATTGGGATTACAACCAAGAATCACTTATGCAGCAAAACTTAACATAATCTTTCAGAGGAAAAAATGGGACTTCAATGAAAAAGAGGACTTTCAGGTATTTGTGATGAAAAGACCTGAACTGAATGGCAAATTTGACTTTCAAATATAAGACCCTAGAGAACCATAAAACATTGGAGTTGGGGGACATACCTGGGGTTGTGCAATGGGTGACTGTCTTGTATCTGAGGAGAGGTTTGGGCTGGGATCCCCCTGGGTCCAGGGTAGATGCTTTGTCCACTGTGCCACCTAGCTGCCCCATGATGACATCTTTAGGGTTAAATTGAGGGGTGAGGGGAAAGGGCAGAGGCGAAATCCTACATGAAAGAAACAGGAAAAGGCTTATGGAGTGGGGGAAGAGATGGGGGAGGAGCAGGGCAGTAAATGAATTTTACACTCATCAGAAAAGGCTCAAAGACCTTAAGCTCATCAGAGTTGCCTCAAGGAGGGACTAACACATACACCCAACTGGGTGGAGTAATCTATTTAATTTGGGCAGTAAATGAGCCTAACACTCATCAGAATTGGCTCAAACACCTCAATCTCCTCAGCATTGGCTTAAGGAGGGAATAACATACACACTCAATTGGGTGAAGTAATCTCTCTAGCCCTGCAGGAAAATTGGAGGGGAAAAGGATAAAGAGAGGGGCAAAAGATGGAAGGGCAGATTGGGGGAGGGGACAGACAGAAGCAAATCCCTTTTGAAGAGGGATAGGATGAAAGAAGATGGATAATAGAATAAATATCATGGGGAAGGGAAGAGAATGGAAGGGAAACAGTTAACAAAAGTAATCATGAAAAAGAGAAAAGGGGGAAAAATTGTACAAAGGTCTATATCCCAAAAAGATCATAAAAAATAGAAAAGGACCCACATGTACAAAGATATTTACACCAGCTCATTTTGTGGTGGCAAAGAATTGGAAATTGAGGGGATGCCTGTCAACTGGGGAATGGCCAAACAAGTTGTAGTATATGAATGCAATGGAATATTATTGTGCTGCGGCAGGAGCTGCAGCTCCCGTATTGGACTGCACAGTCACACTGTGGCCTGTGGCTCTTCAAGGCTATGGTCATCCATGACTGGTGGAAGCCTACTTACCTACCTAAGAAATGATAAGCAGGCAGACTTCAGAAAGACCTGGAAGGACTTACATGAATTGATGGTGAGTAAAGTGAGCAGAACCAGGAGAATGTTATACACAGTGTCAACAACATTGTGTGATGATCAACTGGGACAGACTTAACTCTTCTCAGCAATCCAATGATCCAAGATAATTCCAAAGGACTCATGATGGAAAATGTTCTCCAAATCCAGAAAAAAGAACTGTGGAATCTGGATGCAGATTGAACAATACTGTTTCTACTTTTTTTTCTTTTTTGAGGTTTCCCCCTCCTTTATTCTGATTCTTCTTTCATAACATGACTAATACAGAAATATGTTTAATGTGATTATACATGTACAGCCTATATCAAATTGCTTGCTGTCTTGGGTAAGTGGGAGGGAAGGGAGGGAGGGAGAAAATTTTGGAATTAAAAATCTTATAAAAGGGGCAGCTATGGGGCAGCTAGGTGGTGCAGTGGATAGAGTACCAGCTCTGGAGTCAGGAGTACCTGAGTTCAAATCCAGCCTCAGACACTTAACACTTACTAGCTGTGTGACCCTGGGCAAGTCACTTAACCCCAACTGCCTCACCAAAAAACCAAACCAAACCAAACCAAACCAAAAAAACAAACAAACGAAAAAAGGGGCAGCTAGGTGGCTTAGTGGATGAAGCACTAGCCCTGGATTCCAGAGGACCTGAGTTCAAGTCCCACCTCAGACACTTGACACTTACTAGCTGTGTGACCCTGGGCAAGTCACTTAACCCTCATTGCCCTGCAAAAAATAAAATCATAGAAACAATAACTTCATCTGAGAGAATAACAACAATGAGACAACATACCAAAACTTATGAGATGCAGCCAAAGCAATTCTAAGGGGAAATTTTATATCTCTAAATATTTACATGAATAAAACATAGAAAGAGGAGATAAATTAATTGGATATGCAACTAAAAAAGCTAGGAAAAAAACAAATTAAAAATCTCCAATTAAATAATAAACTAGAAATTCTTAAAATCAAAGGAGGGGCAGCTAGGTGGCACAGTGGATAGAGCACTGGCCCTGGATTCAGGAGGACCTGAGTTCAAATTTGGCCTCAGACATTTGACACTTACTGGCTGTGTGACCCTGGTCAAGTCACTTAACCCCAATTTCCTCACCCCCCCCAAAAAGAAAAAAAAATCAAAGGAGATGCACAGCTTTATAGCCCTTTGGGCATAGTTCCAAATGGCTTTCAGAATGGTTGGATTAGTTCACAGCTCCACCAACAATGCATTAGCGCTCCAATTTTTCCACAGCTTCTCCAACATTTATTATTTTCCTCTTTTGTCATTTTAGCCAATCTGATAGGTGTCAGGTGGTACCTCAGAGTTGTTTTAATTTGTATCTCTCTAATCAACAGTGATTTAGAGCATTTTTTCAAATCAGAATAGATAGCTTTGATTTCTTCATCAGAAAACTGCCTGTTCATATCCTTTGATCATTTCTCAATTGGGGAAACACTTGGATTCTTATAAATTTGATTTAGTTCCCTATATATTTTAGAAATGAGGCCTTTATCAGAAGTACTGGCCATAAAAATTGTTTCCCAGCTTTCTGCATCCATTCTAATTTTGGATGCACTGCTTCTGTTTGTACAAACACTTTTTAATTTAATGTAATCAAAATCATCCATTTTGCATTTCATAATATTCTCTATCTCTTTTTTGGTCATAAACTATTCTCCTTTTCAAAGATCTGAAAGGTAGACTATTCCTTCCTCTCCTAATTTACCTATGGTATCACCTCTTATGTCTAAATCATGTACCCTTATTTTAGTATGAGGTCAAATATAAGGTATATTTAGTATAAGGTGACCCAGCAATACCACTTTTGGGTCTTTTTCCCAAGGAGATCATAGAAAAGGGAAAAGGACCCACATGTTCATAGCTGCTTTTTTTGTGGTGGCAAGGAATTGGAAATTGAGGGGTTGCCCATCAGTTGGGGAATGGCTGAACAAGTTGTGGTATATGAATGTAATGGAATTCTACTGTGCTATAAGAAACAATGAGCAGGAGGAGTTCAGAGAAACCTGGAAGGACTTGCATGAACTGATGATGAGTGAGATGAGCAGAACCAGAAGAACATTATACACAGTATCATCAATATTATGTGTTTATCAACTGTGACAGACTGGATTCTTTTCACCAGTACAATGGTACAAGAAAGTTTCAGGGGTCTCATGATGGAAAAGGCTCTCCAAATCCAGAAAAAAAAAAAAGAACTGTGGAATATGGATGCTTATTGAACCATACTATTTCTTTTGTTTTTGGTGCTGTTGCTTTTCTATTTTGAGGTTTTTCCTTATTGCTCTGATTCTTCTCTTATGGCATGACTGATGCAGAAATATGTTTAATGTTGTTATGTATATGTACATATGTCTAGGGGAGGGGGGAAGGGAGAAAAATTTGAAATCTTATATAAACAAATGCTGAAAATTATCTCTACATGTAATTGGAAAATAATAAAATACTTTTATTTTTTAAAAAAATCAAAGGAGATGGGGGAGGAGGCAGCTAGGTAGCACAGTGGATAAAGCACCGGCCCTGGATTCAGGAGGACCTGAGTTCAAATCTGGCCTCAGACACTTGATATTTGCTAGCTATGTGACCCTGGGCAAATCACTTAACACTCATTGCCCCTCCCCCCCCAAAATCAAAGGAGATGAATGAAGTTGAAAGAAAATGATAGAAATAATCAGTAAAACTAAGAGCTGGTTCTGCGAAAAAAAAATCAATAAAGTAGATAAAACATTGGTTAATAAATTAAAAAAAGAAGAAAACCAAATTACCAGTATCGAAAATGAGAGGGGTAAATTCACCATCAATGAAGTGGAAATTAAAGCAATAATGAGGAGCTATTTTGCCCAATTGTATGCCAATAAATTTGACAATCTAAATGAAATGGATGAATATTTACAAAAATATAAATTGCCCAGATTAACAGAAGAGGAAATAAAAGCCCTGAATAGCCCATTTTAGAAAAGAAAATTGAACAAATCATCAATGAACTCCCTAAGAAAAAATTTCCAGGGCCAGATAGGTTTCCAAGTAAATTCTACCAGACATTTAAAGGACAATTAATTCCAATACTATATAATTTACTGGGTAAAATAAGTGAAGAGGAAGTTCTATCAAATTCCTTTTATGACACAAATATGGTATTGATACCTAAACAAGGCAGAGCCAAAACAGAGAAAGAAAATTATAGACCAATTTCCCAAATGAATATCAATGCAAAAATCTTAAAACATTATCAAGGAGATTATAGCAATTTATAACCAGGATAATACATGATAATCACGTAGGATTTATCCCAGGAATGCAGGGCTGGTTCAACATTAGAAAAACTACCAACATAATCAACCATATTTAATTTAATAACAAAACTAACCAAAATCATATGATTATCTCAATAGATACAGAGAAAGCTTTTGACAAAATACAGCACTCATTCTTATTAAAAACACTAGAGAGCATAGGAATAAGTGGACCTTTCCTTAAAATGATAAGCAGTATCTACCTAAAACCATCAGCAAACATTATATTCAATGGGGTTGTTACAGGCATTCCCAATAAGATCAAGGGTGAAACAGGGATGTCCATTATCACCTCTATTATTTAATATTGTACTAGAAATGTTAGCTTTAGCAATCAGAGAAGAAAAAGGAATTAAAGGAATTAGAATAGGCAAGGAGGAAACAAAAATGTCCCTCTTTGCAGATGATATGATGGTATACTTAGAGAATCCTATAGTATCAACTAAAAAACTACTTGAAACACTGAACAACTTTAGGAAAGTTGCAGGATATAAAATAAATGCACATGAATCATAAGCATTTCTATACATAACCAACAAAGCACAGCAGCAAGAGATAGAAAGAGAAATTCCGTTTAATGTAACTGTGGACAGTATAAAATATTTGGGAGTCTACCTGCCAAGACAATTCCAGGAACTCTATGAACAAAATTACAAAACATTTTTCACACAAATAAAATCAGATCTAAATAATTGGAAAAATATCAGTTGCTCATGGATAGACCAAGCCAACATAATAAAAACAACAATTCTACCTAAATTAATTTATTTATTCAGTGTCATACCAATCAGACTACCTAAAAATTACTTTTTAGAGCTAGAAAAAATAATAAAATTCATCTGGAAGAACAAAAGGTCAAGAATATCAAGGGAACTAATGACAAAAAATACAGAGGAAGGTGTGTTAGCTGTACCAAATCTGAAGCTATACTATAAAGCAGCAGTCATCAAAACTATTTGGTACTGGCCAAGAAACAGAGTGGCAAATCAATGGAATACCTTAGGCACAGGAGACACATCTAATGTTTGATAAACCCAAAGACTCCAGCTTCTGGGACAGGAACTCAGTATTTGACAAAAACTGCTGGGAAAACTGGAAGATAGTATGGCAGAAACTAGGCATAGACAAACGTCTAACACCACATACCAAATAGGTTAAAATGGGTCCATGATTTAGACAAAAAGGGTGATATCACAGGTAAATTAGGAAAGGAAGGAATAGTTTACCTCTCAGATCTATGGAGAGGAGAACGATTAATGGCTAAGCAAGAGATAGAGAATATTATGAAATGCAAAATGGATGATTTTGATTACATTAAATATAAAAGTTTTTGTACAAACAGAAGCAATGCAGTCAAAATTAAAAGGGAAGGAGAAAGCTTAGAAACAATTTTTACAGCCAGTGTTTCTGAGAAAGGCCTCACTTCTAAAATATATAGGGAACTACATCAAACTTATCAAAATGCAAGTCATTGCCTAAATGAAAAATGGTCAAAGGATACGAACAGGCAGTTTTCAGATTAAGAAATCAAAGCTATCTATTGCCATATGAAAAAATGCTCTAACTCACTATTGATTAGAGAAATGTAAATTAAAACAACTCTGAGGTACCACCTGACACCTATCAGCTTTGCTAATATGACAAAAAAGGAAAATAATAAATGTTGGAGAAGCTGTGGAGAAAAGTGAAACACTAATGCATTGCTTGGTAGAGTTCTGAACTGATCCAACCACTCTGGAGAGCAATTTGGAACTATGCACAAAGGCCTATAAAAGTGTGCATACTCTTTGACCCAGTAATACCATTATTAGGTCTTTTTTCCCCAAAGAGATCATAAAACAGGGAAAAGGACGCACATGTACAAAAATATTTATAGTTGCTCTTTTTTTTTGGCTGCAAAGAACTGGAAATTGAGGGGATGCCCATCAATTGGGGAACGGCTGAACAAGTTGTGGTATATGAATGTAATGGAATACTATTGTGCTGTAAGAAACGATAAGCAGGCGGGCTTCTGAAAGACCTGACATGAACTGATGCTGAGTGAAATGAGCAGAACCAGGAGAACATTGTACACAGTATCAACAATACAGTGTGATGATCAACTGTGATAGACTTGAATTTTCTCAGCAATACAATGATCCAAGACAATTACAAAGAACTCATGATGGAAAATGCTCTCCACATCCTGGTCAGGAACATCGTCTACCTGCAAGCTGGCATCTCTGCAATTAAAGAAGTGCTACACAGTTGCCAAAAATGAATAGAGCTTTTTTAAATGTTTGGGGCAAAAAATGTGTTTATCTGTGAATCAGAAATATTTTTAATATTATGAATGTTACAATTCCAATGAATAGGTCAGACTTGATATTAAGAAGGGAACCAGAAACAGAAAAGTTCCATGAAATTATAGGAATTATATATCAAGAAAAAAATTAATTTGCTGTAATAATTTTCCTAGTTACACCCATTATAAAAGTCTATTTTTTAACAACAACAAAAAAATCAGTATAAACTTCCTAGAATGCTTTCTCTTGTTACATTCTTTTCTTTATTTTTTTAAAGTGAGGCAATTGAGGTTAAGTGACTTGACCAGGGTCACACAGCTGTTAAATGTTAAGTGTCTGAGGCCGAATTTGAACTCAGGTACTCCTGACTCCAGGGCTGGTGCTCTATCCACTGCGCCACCTAGCTGCCCCTACATTCTTTTAAATAAGTCTATAAAACACAATACATAATTAGAAAATAACCAAAATGAGATCAAGTGGTTTTTTTCTCCTAATTTCCTATTTCCAAAGTATATACAAAGGAAGGAGATAGAGGTAGATGTGATTATTGTTAAATAATTATCATTAATGATGATTATTAATATTTTATTTGATTTATTACTTATTTAATATTATTATGAATGTGTTTATTGTTAAATTATGAAACTAAAGACAGAAATAGAGAAATAAAATATAGAATAAAAGAGTATAATGAATCCTCAATCAATTTACAACTACCATTCCTACTATCCACTACTACAAATAACTAAAATAATCTACTGATTTGGAATGATATCTTATCACTAAATTTTATATAATTTTATTATACTTGAGAAAAAAAGTTTATCAAGACAATATAATTTTAACATTATCAGTAAAACAACATGAAAGACAAGCAATTATTAGGCTTTCAGGTTTGTGGATGACACTTTCCTAAATATACTTAAAAGGCAAACTTTCTTTATTCTTTTTTCCATAACAATAGGTTTGCCTGAATTTTCTGGCTACCAAGTTTAATGTCAACAATCACTAGACTATGAACTTAAGCTATCATATTATGCTTATATTAATTCACAATACTACACTGTGATCCCATAATGTTACCCTATTATCAAATATAGTATCCTTATATAGTGACAAGATTTCCTATCATGAACCTGGGAGCTGTGAAGGGAAAGTAACACATTATTTATGAACTTCTGGTGTTAACTTTACTCACATTTATGATGATATTCAGGGACTCATCATTGGGCAGAAAAATACAAACACTTCTGCGGTCTTGCATGACTCTATTATTATGGAAGTTCAATTTGTTCATTGTATTCTGGGCTTATGCTATTGGCACAGAGTTGTGCTCTGAGACCTTGTAGATTCCACAGGTTCAGAGCACTGGGAAGCCAAATATTACTCCTCATCACATACTTCACAGGACAGGAAAGATGGCATTTGTCTCCATAAACATAACAGCTGAAAAGGAAATGAAGATACTAGTATAATAACAAGTATAAACTGGGGAAAGGAAAGAATTTAAACACAGTATCAACATTGTTGACTTTTCACAGTCACATGTTAAAAACCTCATATGTTTTAGTAATTTGGAACATAAATTTTAATTATCTCATACTCATGAGCACTTACTATTTGAAAGCCACTATAATGAGTACAAAGAAGGTCCCTCTCTTTAAGGAACTTAAAATCTAGTTGAGTTGTAAAATCAGTAGTGATGTCCAGGGAAGGGGTCATCAAGGGCTGTGTTCTAAGGCAGAAAACGTAAGATTTGCATTAGACTTGGAAGCATGGGGAGGAATTAGGTTGAAAGGAAAAGAGAAAGTATTCTAGGCAAAGTAAACATGAACACATGTACAGAAGAACAGTACACAAGGTATTGTTAAGGATGCATGTGCTTGGGGACAGTTAAGTGGCGCAGTGGATAAAGCACCGGCCCTAGATTCAGGAGGACCTGAGTTCAAATCTGACTTCAGACACTTGACACTAGCTGTGTGACCCTGGGCAAGTCACTTAACCCTCACTGCTCTGCAAAAAAAAAAAAAAAAGAAAGAAAAAAAATCTCCCTCTCTAGTGGCTGTTTCCTGATTGGCTATATACTGGTTCATCTGTCCTTCCCCTAAAAAAAGGCTCACTTGATCCATCCAATACTGCTAGCCATTATCCTATATCTCTCTTCTTTTGTGGCTAAAGTCTTTGTGAAGACCATCTTTAAAGGTTTTTTCCACTTCCTTCTTCACTCTATTCTTTAACTCTTAAGTCTGACTTTCAATTTCATCATTCAATTGAAACTGTTCCCTCCAAAGTTACCAAAGATCTTTAAAATTATCAAATCTAATGGCCTTTTCTCACATTCTTCTTGACCTTTCTGAAGCCTTTAATACCCTCTTTTTTATTCTCTAGGTTTTTCACAGCACTGCTTTCACCTGGTTCTCTTTTTACTTACCTGACTGGAAGTCCCAGAGTCATTTAAACTCAACATATGCAAAACTGGATTCATTACCTATTACCTCTAAACCTTTCCTCTTCCTTTCTTATTACTGTACCCACCATCCTCCCAGTCACCCATGCTCACAAACTGTGTCATTCTCACTTCCTCTCTCTCATCTTCCAAATCGAAACAGCACAAGGTTTAAAAAAAATTCATGAAATAACACTGAACAACTTGGAGCTCTCACTCTGTGCCAAATTGCCAAATTTGTGCCAAGGTACCAAATTCTGTTCTTTCAATCTTTGTTTTGATCTCTAGTATATACCTACTTCTCTCCACTGCCACTGCCACTACTCTTGGTACAGGCCTTCTTTCACCTCACACTTGGACTACTGAAATACCCTACTAGTTAGTCTTCCTGCCTCAAGTTTCTCCCTGTTCCAATCTGTCCTTGACTGTAAAACTGGTTTTCTTTCTTTCTTTCTTTCTTTCTTTTTTGGTACTATTTTATTTTATTTTCCAATTAATTGTAAAGATTATCTTCAACATTTTTTTTTTTAGTGAGGCAATTGAGGTTAAGTGACTTGCCCAAGGTCACACAGCTAGTAAGTGTTAAGTGTCTGAGGCTGCATTTGAACTCAGGTACTCCTGACTCCAGGGTGGGTGCTTTATCCACTGCGCCACCTAGCTGCCCCAACATTATTTTTTGTAAGATTTTGAGTTCCAAATTTTCCCCGTCTCTTCCCTTCCCTCTCCCCAAGACAACAAGCAATCAGATACAATTACAAATACATGTACAATCAAGTTATACATATTTCCATATTAGTCATCAAACTGATTTTCTTTAAGCACAGGTCTGACCACGTCACACCTACACAAACACTATTTCTCTCCCCATTTCTATCTTCTGGCTTCCCTGCTTTCCTTCAAGTTTTAACCAACCATTAAGTTTCTCACCTCCTGCCAGAACTCTTTCCAGGTCCTTAATTTGTCTTCCCTCTGAGATCATCCCCAATTTTATCCTGTATAAATCTTGTTTGCTGATAGTTGTTTACAGGTTGTCTCCCTGATTAGAGTGAGTTTTTTGAGAAATGAGACTTTTTTTTGCCTTTCTTTGTATCTCCAATGTTTAGTACCACTCCTGTCACATAGTAGACATTTAATAAATTTGTGTTGACTATTAGTAAAGTCTACAAGAAAATATTAAAAATACTGTCTCCTATTGATAAAATTGGCTGTATACCAGGAAGAGATATTTCAACACTGTGAATACTATAATAATAGACCATAATAATACATTAAAATTTTAATAAATCACAAGATGTAAAAAAAAACTTGAAAAAATATTTGTTAAAAACTTCAGAAAGCATAAGAATAAATGGACTTTTCTTCAAAATGGTAAACTACCTAAACCAAGAATTCTCATTAACTATAATGGAGAAACATTTCCTCCCATTTTCTTCTTTTTTGTATTTTAACATTCATTTTTTAAAATGCTGAGTTCCAAATTCTCTTCCTCCCTGTATGTCCTCCCCCACTGAGAAGGCAAGGAATATATTAATTATAAATATGAAATAATGCAAGACATATTTCCATATTAGCCTATTTTGCAGGCAGAAAGGGGCAAGAAAAATAAAGTGAAAAAAGCATGCTTCAATCTGTACTCAGAGTTTATCAATTCTCTCTTTATAGGTAGATAGCATTTTTTTTATCATGAGTATGAGAGGGGCATAGGGATATGACCCTCCACTGAGATGGAAAGTGCCCCCCCCTTCGGCCTAGTGATCTGATCTCAAAGTCTTAAAGCCCCTTAGAGCCCCCTATTTCTCTCTTTCTGTTTTTTCTCTAGAGAGAGGCAATAATGGGAAGCTACTATCCCCCTTTCTAAATATAGGCTTATCAACTTAAAAACTGCTTCATAGAGTCTGCACCGAGACATTATGTAGACATGATAGATTGTTGCAGAAACAGAAAATTTTACAAAATAATCTAACAACCCAAGAGAGAGAGAGACTTATCGCTGAACATTCCAGGAGAATGATTTATTGCTGAACCCAATTACTGCATTTTGCTCAAATTAGATGTCTGTAAAGAGTATAAAAACTGCTTGGTTTACCTAATCCCGGTGTGTCACACCTCCTGGTTGTCCCAGTGAGTGTGGTGCACCTTTCTTTCAAAAGAAATAAAATCAATGTTTTGGCCTCCTTTCTCCTGGAGTCTCTATTACAGGGGTCAGTGGGTGTACTTCCCATTCCACTCAGTTGGTGCCGTGATGCGGATCCCCCCCCCCTCCAGTGGTCATGGAGCTCGGGAGAAAAGGGGGGCCCCTGTCTTCCTTTTAAGGCAGCCTTTTCGTTCCTGACCCTCCGTGACCTGTGGAGTTGGCGGCTGAGATCCAAGCTATAGGGACTGGGGAGCAAGGACATCAAAGCAGCAACAGGTCAGGTAAGAATTGACTGGGAATTGGCATGAGGGCCACGTAAGTCTCGTGCACGGAGCCGGGATGGAGGTGATCCTGGTTGGCTGAAAATGTCCCAGAAGGGGAAATTGACTTTGGGCGGAGGGACCGGACAAAGAGATTCTTGAGTGAATGTGTGTGTGTGAGGGAAGGAAGTTGACTCTGGGGTCCTAACTCATAGGGCTTTCCGGTGGGAATCCTGCCAGGGGAATTATACCTGGATGACCTATTGCTAAGAGCGGGACCCCACTAAGGACTCTGCCTTCCGGAGTGAATCAGTCATTCCCTTCTGATGAGGGAGATGTGGGTTGAGAGTGGTACCAGAGAAGTAAGCATTTCCTAGCGTTGATTGCGTGAGCGACGATGTGGGTCTGAACCTCTGGGAAGCGAAACTGAGGTCTCTGTTCGGTGCTCCCAACCAAAGCCCCTTCCCTGACATGTAAGGGAAGAACCTCCAGGAAAAGTGTCAGGTCTGGATCAGGTGAGGGGGCGGCTTCTGACCCGACGCGTGGAGCTCAGAACGAAGGCTGCTACCCCAAGATACTGGCGAGAGAGATGGGACAGGCTAAATCCAAATCTAAGACCCGATTACCGGTGGTACCCCAGGATAGCTCTCTTGGTAACAAATTGAATAACTGGGATGACCTAGAGGGACCAGAATTTGATAAAGAAAAGATGATATGGTACTGTTGTCAGGTCTGGGCAGGACAAACCATTAAGGGACCTGCTGTCACCTGGCCAATATTCGGATCTGAGGAATTGTGGGTGTGCCAGGCATTAAATATCTATGTAAATGGGAAAAAGGATTGTAGCTGGGAAGAGAGTCTTTATGCAGCTTTATGGCTGCCCAGAGGGATTAAGGTTATGATAGTTAAAGAGGGGGGCTTAGGGGGAGAAACCGAAATAAAAGTCCATAGAGAAACTGACAAGGAAGGGGAGGGTGTTCTGTCAGAAGAATGGGACCCTCTTTCTTCCCTCCCTCCGGCCGACAAGAAAAGATACCCCTGAGAAGCACCCTGAGGAGACTCCAGGGGAAATATATCCCAAAATTCCAGGGAAGGGGGGCAGCAGAGAGGTTAAGCAATTGATACAAGACCAGTTAAATCTTCCCTTTAAGTAAAACCGTTCCAGGCTCTATCCCCTTCGGGGGGTTCCTCTGGGGGAGGGGCAGATTGGTTATATAAATGCCCCATTGAGCAGCTCTGAAATCAGAGCTTTCAAAAAGGATATGAAAAACCTGTTAGAAGATCCCACCGGTCTGGCAGAACAGCTAGACCAGTTTCTGGGCCCCAATATATATACTTGGTCTGAGTAAATGTCCATTTTTACACACCTCTTTTCTCCAGAAGAGAGAGGCCAGATTAGGTCAGCCATGTAAATTTGGGAGGATACTCATCCCCCAGGGCCCAGGGGAGGAATACCTGGAGACCAAAAATTCCCCCTCCAGGATCCAGGGTGGGACCATAATAAGAAGATCATTTACAGCATATGAGAGATCAGAGAGATATGGTTGTTCAGGGAATCAAGGTAGCAGTTCCCAGGAATCAGAATTTGAGTGAAGTTAGTACTACTAAATAGAAGAAAGGGGAAAGATTTGCAGTCCCTTTCTCTGAACCTTTGAAAATTGGACAGTTTGTGCATTCTTTCCTAGTGGTTCCTGAGGCCGGTGTTAACCTCTTGGGTAGGGATTTGATAACTAAATTAGGGGTGAATATCAGGATTCAGGGAGATCAAATACTGACAAGCCTTCCAGAAGAAAGGATTCTTCTTCTAAGAAAAGAGGAGGAGGAGAAAATTAGGGGGGATGTTTGGGTGGGTCCATGGAACCGGGGAAGAATGCTTATAGAACCAGTAAAAAATACAACTCAGAGAACCCCGACAGGTGGCTCGGGTTCGACAATACTCTATAAGTTTAGAAGGTAGAAAAAGTCTGAAGCCAATCGTTCAAGGACTGGTTGAGGATGGGCTCCTAGAGCCTTGCCAATCCCCTTATAACACCCCTATACTCCCCGTTCGCAAAGGTGATGGGACTTACAGACTGGTACAGGACTTAAGAGAAGTAAATAAGATTGTTCTATCCTCTCATCCCATGGTGCCAGACCCTTATACCATCATGAGTAAAATCCCCTCGGGTGACAAGTTTTTTTTTTCAGTAATTGACTTAAAAGATGCTTTTTGGGCAGTTCCTTTCCACACTGACAGCAGAGACATTTTTGCTTTTGAGTGGGAGGACCCTGAAACTGGAAGGAAGCAACAATTTCGGTGGTGTGTCCTCCCACAGGGATATACGGAATCCCCCAATCTTTTTGGACAAGTTCTGGAACAGTTGTTGGAAATCTATCCTAAACCCAGGGGAGTCACTCTCCTCCAGTATGTAGATGACTTGTTACTAAGTGGACCGAACAGAAAGGACCTGGCAAATGCCTCCATCCAGCTACTGAACTTTTTGGGCTCCCAAGGATTGAGAGTGTCTAAAAAGAAGTTACAGTTTGCTGAGCCAACTGTCAAGTACTTAGGTCACCTTCTCAGCCAAGGGAAGAAAGAGCTAGACCTGTCCAGAATTCAGGGAATATTACAGCTTAGTACTCCCTTGACTAAGAGAGAATTGAGAAAATTCCTAGGACTGGTCAGGTATTGTAGACTATGGATTTTGAACTATTCTCAGTTAACTAAACCCTTGTCTAAACACCTGTTGGACGAGGCACCCAACCGCCTCGAGTGGACTGTGGAGGACCAGGAGGCCTGGGAAACTCTAAGAGAAACCCTTTATTCCCCACCAGCTCTGGCCCTCCCATCATTAGAAAAGCCATTTCATCTGTTTGTTAATGTGGAGTCAGGGACAGCCTTAGGTGTGTTGGCACAAGTGTGGTGAGGACCAAGGAGACCGGAGGCCTTCCTATCTAAACTACTGGATCCAGGTGCTAGAGGCTGGCCAAATTGTGTACAAGCCGTGGCAGCAACTGCACTGTTGGTGGGGGAGGCCCTGAAACTGACTTTAGGGGGAAACCTGATAGTGAGCACCCCACACCAGGTTTGAACCATCCTACAACAGAAGGCAGGCAGATGGATGACTGATTCCCACATTTTAAAATATGAGGCCATCTTATTAGAGAAGGACGATCTTGTCCTGTCCTTAGACCATAACATTAACCCTGCCCTGTTCCTCACTACTCCTGCCTCTACCCAAACTCAAGAACTCTCTCACACGTGTCTTGTCTTGAACTCATAGATTATCAAACTAAGGCAAGAGAGGACTTGCATGAGAGTCCCCTTAACACTGGATTAAAACTTTTTATTGATGGCTCTTCTCGAGTGGTTCGAGGTACTCGAAGGAACTCATATGCCATCATAGATGGAGACAAACAGGCAATCCTGGAAAAAGGTCGACTCCCAGGAAACTGGTCAGCTCAGACCTGCAAATTTTCGCTCTAAAACAAGCCCTTTCTTTGGTGGGAAAAGGAATAGGGACCATATATATACTGACTCTAAGTATGCTTGGGGTGTAGCCCACATTTTTGGGAAAATCTGGGAAGAAAGGGGAATGGTAACCAGCAGAGGAGGAACTGTGGCTCATCCTGAGTTGCTGGAACAGATCTTGCAGACTTTGTTGCTACCTGAGGAACTAGCAATAGTACATGTCCCAGGGCACCAGAGAGGGAGTTCGTTTGAAGCACAGGGAAATCGGCTCGCTGATGAGGTAGCAAAGGAGGCTGGGTTGGAAGAACAAATTCTGACTGAATTTGAAAGACTGCTTCTCCTGATTCCCACTATGCCCCCGGTACAGCCTAAATTGACCCAGAAAGAGGAAGAAGCCGCAAAACAATTAGGTGCTACTCCAAATCAAGAAGGGTATTTTGATAATTTTTGTCATCTGTTGCCTGCACACTGACCGCAGTACCCGAACCTGGACCTGGTTCATTACAGGAGGACCCCCTTTGGATACCTTCCCAGACCAGGACGAGAAGAAGCCGACATCTGAAGTAGACTGCAATTCCCAAGATCCTCGGAACAAGAACCAACATGAAATGGACTCTATACTTGTTAATAGCCTTTTGGGAGATCAAAGGGGCAGTTGCAGTTGCGGGAGAGTGTGATGATTGCCAGGAGTGATATATGGGGGGGCGTGGCTTTTGTGGCCTACTCCTATATGCCCAAAGCGTGCTACCAACAGAGTTCTACTTGTAAACATGGGAATAGGAGATATCACAGGGTAAAAAGGGTCAGAGGGATAGGTTGTTTTCACCCTGCGACCCAGACCCGAATTAATAAGTTTGACTGCCTCCACTACACTGGGCAATGGGGCATGAGTGATGGGGGAGGGCTCCAGGATCAGGCCCGGGAGAAGTATGTGAGAGACTGCCAGAATCAAATAATTGCCAAAATTAAGAAATTTGAGGAAGGGCCCCAGTATAAGATTAACCTGACAGGGCTACAGGACTGAAGGCGCATAACTGACCCGAGGCCAACTTAGAGCGTTTGGTTAATCTCTCGGTGGTCCTGTTCCAATTATTGCAGTCAGAATCAGAACCAAAGGACCCATACTGTGGGTTCTGCATCCCTCTGCAACAAAAGGCTCTAGTTGCTCTACTGACTTCAGAGAAGGGAGGGACCTGCCTTTTTCTTGGGAAAGAGTGTTGTTATTATGTAAACCAAACTGGAATCGTGGAGGGCAAGGTCAAGGGAGTTATGGGACCGGGTAAAACAGAGAAGAGAAGCATATGCCGGTCAGGGAATCCCATGGAATTTAGGGAACCTGACCCCTTGGCTTCTTCCTTTAGCTGGACCACTTCTAGCTATAATACTCCTGGTTTTCCTGGGCCCCCGTCTTATTAGACTATTAACTTCCCTCATACAACGAACAGTCTCCGAGATGCAATTGGTCATGACTATAGATTGGAACCACAAATTATGTTTCTTAGAAAAACCCCAGTCAGCTGAGATCAGATTCAGGATGGACCAGAAAATTGGTCTTTAGAAAAGGGAGGACTGAGAGGGACATAGGGATATGACCCTCCACTGAGATGGAAAGTGCCCCCCCCCTTCGGCCTAGTGATCTGATCTCAAAGTCTTAAAGCCCCTTAGAGCCCCCTATTTCTCTCTCTCTCTCTCTGTTTTTTCTCTAGAGAGAGGCAATAACGGGAAGCTACTATCCCCTTTTCTAAATATAGGCATATCAACTTAAAAATTGCTTCAGAATCTGCACCGAGACATTATGTAGACATGATACATTGTTGCAGAAACAGAAAATTTTACAAAATAAGCTAACAACCCAGAGAGACTTATCGCTGAACATGCCAGGAGAATGATTTATTGCTGAACCCAATTACTGCATTTTGCTCAAATTAGATGTCTGTAAAGAGTATAAAAACTGCTTGGTTTCCTAATCCCGGTGTGTCATACCTCCTGGTTGTCCCAGTGAGTGTGGTGCACCTTTCTTTCGAAAGAAATAAAATCAGTGCTTTGGCCTCCTTTCTCCTCGAGTCTCTATTACAGGGGTCAGTAGGTGTACTTCCCATCCCACTCAAGTACTTTGAATTATCTTGGATCACAATAATGACTGGAATACCTAAGTCATTCACTTATCCTTGTTATAATAATCACTGTTACTGCATATGTTGTTCTCCTGGTTCTATTCTACATCAGTTCATATAAGTATTCCTAGGTTTTTCTGAGATGATTCCCGACATATCATTTCTTATGGCACAATAGTATTCCATTACAGTCATATGACTGATTCCCTCAATTTCCAACTTTTTGCCATCACAAAAAAAGCTGCTGAAATATTTTTGTACCTATAGGTCCTTTTCTTTTTTCTTGTGTTCTCTTTGGAATACAAAGCTAATAGTGGCACTGCTGGTTCAAAGGGTATGCACAGTTTTATAGCTTTTTGGGCATAGTTCCAAATTGTTCTCCAGAATGGTTGAATCAGTTCACAACTCCACAACAGTGCATTAGTGTACCTATTTTTCCACAACCTCTTATCCCCTTTAGCATTTGTCATTTCCCCTTTTCTGTCATGTTAGACAATCTGATTAGCCTGAGAGGGTACCTCAGAGTAGTTCTAATTTGCATTTCTCTAATTAATAGTGATTTAGAGCATTTTTTATATGACTATTGATAGCTTCATATTCTTCCTCTGAAACCTGCCTATTTATCATATCCTTTGATCACTTGTCAATTGGGGAATGGCCTTTCCAATAAGATCAGGAGTACTGCAAGATTATCCAAAGCTACTGTTTAATATAGTTCTAGAAATACTACCTATTACAAGAAATTGAAAAAGAAATTGAGAAAGTAAGGCTAAGTGGAAATAAAATCATCAACTCATTCAAATATTCACTGAAATGCCAGTACAGTGGCAGGATATAAAGTAAACCCACAAAAAATAATCAGCCTTTCTGTATATTATTTTTAATAGCAGGAAGTGATAGAAAAAATCAGGTTCAAAGGAAATGCAGAATGTATAAAATATCTAGAAGAATAAAAATATATACTCAGAACACTATACCCACATATGTATATATAATAACAAAATACTTTTTACAGAAATAGAGGACTTAATTGGAAAGATATTAACTATTAACATTTAAGCCATGCTAACATAATAAAAATGGAGATACTATCTAAATTAAGTTAGATATTTATTGCCATATCAATCAAACTGCCAAAACAAAATCATAATGAAATTATCTGGATAAAGCATTACTAAATTAATCTGGAGGAACAATTTCAAGAGAAAAAAAAGTAGCAGGACCAGATTTTAAACTATACTACAAAGCAACAATCTTCAAAACTATTTGGTACTGGTTAAAAATTAGAAATGTTGATCAATAGAACAGCCTGGGTAAATAAGACCCAAAAGCAAACACAGTAACATAATGTTCAGTAAAACCAAGAACATGAACCACTGTGGTAAATAACTATTTGTCAAAAACTTCAAGGCAAAATAGAAATTAGTCTAACAGAAATTAGGTTTATGCCAAAATCTTATACTATCTATTACAATATACTTTTACATAAAAAACAGCTTTTTCATAAACAAAATAAAGCTAAAATAAGTTCTAATATCCAGGATATATAAATAATTCATAGACACATAAGAGTAACCATAAAAGTAAGATAAGTAGTCAAAAGATACATACTTTTATTTCTCAAAAAATATAGATTATATTAGGTACCAATTATGATTTGCTATGAGAGAAATGCAAATGAAAAGAACTACCTTATACTAATCAGATTAGCAAAGATGACAAAACCAGAAATTTTTGGATGGATTTGGTTATAAAAGCATAATAGTATATTGTTGGTGCAGTTGTATATTGGTTCAACCATTTTAAAAACAATTTGGAATTAGAACAAAACGTTGACTAAATAGTGCCAACTCTTTGATCCAGAGATTAGACTCATACTCACTGAAATCAAAGACAGAGAGAAAGGTTCCCTACGCATAAGAATATTTATTAGAACTTTCCATTCTAGCAAAAATCTGGGGGTGGGGGATGGGAGAAGTCTCCATCAATTGGAGAAAGGCTAAATAAATTGTGCTTTGTGACTAATGAAATTATGCTGTACAGAATTTTATAAATGAATATGGTATGTTCAGAAAAGTAAGAAGGTAAAGGATAACAATATACAATAACAACCAAAAATAATTTCCAAGAACTAAATCTTAGACCAAATGTGACTTCAAAAGGGTAAGAACTAAACATACATTCTAGCCTTGTGCATAAGTGATAGACTACAGGTACAAAACCAGACATGTATTCTCACAGATAGCCAAAAGGTTGCTTTGTTTTGCTTGTCCATACAGATACACTACTTGTAAAGGTAGGGGTTCTACTTCTTCTTTTAAACATCAGTAAAGCATCTGAAAAGATGCACACAAGTTATAGAGAGAAAGTAGAATAGGGAACACAAGGAATCCATTTTTCATTCTTAAGCTTATTTTTTTAATGGGGCAATAAGGGTTAAGTGACTTGTCCAGGGTCACACAGCTAGTAAGTGTCAAGTGTCTGAAGCTGGATTTGAACTCAGGTCTTCCTGAATCTAGGGCCGGTGCTTTATCCACTGCACCACCTAGCTGCCCCCTCTTAAGCTTATTTTTAAAAAATAAGACCTTATTAATAACAAAAAGGTGATTAAAAACAATTATTGACAGATATGCCTACTCTCCAAACTATGAAAGTCATGTACACATAAATCAAGTGCATTGTAGGTAATTTGTAGGTGACTACTCCAAGACAATCACCTACTGCCTACTGGACATCCCAAACTGGAAGTCCTATAGAAATCTTAAATTCAACACATCCAAAATCAAACTCATTATCTTTGCCTCTAAACCCTAACCCCCTCCAAACTTTTCTATTATTGTGAAGGGTACCACCATCCTCCCAAAAACTCAGGCTCAAAATCTAGGTGTCATCCTTAATTCCTCACACTCTCTCTTACCCCATGACAGTCAATCACTTGTTAAAGCCGACTGTCCCATGGTTAGTGGATCTGACCTTTGTAACACTATCAAATACACTTCCTTCTCTGCTCTGCAACTACCACCACCCTGATGTCCTCATTACTTCTCACACCTGTGCTATTATTGCAGTAGCCTGCTGGATGGTCTCCCTGATAGAAGTCTCTCCCTTTTAATCTATCTTCTATTCAATTGTCAAAGTGATCTTCCTGAAATGAAAAAGTGGGTAACCACATCACTTACCTACTTAATAAACTGCAGGGGATACCTCTAGACTAAATATAAAATCCTGTTTCATATTCAAAGTCCTTCATTACCTGCCCAATGCACACATATTTCTAGTTTTCTTACATCTTATATCCCTCTATGTACTTTGCCATCCAATGACGTCAACCTCCTTACTGTTTATCAAACAGGACACGCTACATCCCAACTGGGCATTTTCACTTGCCCTCCCTCATGCTTGGAATGTTTTCCTTCCTCATCTTTGGCTTCCTTTAAGTCTCAGCTAAAATATTACCTTTTCTCTGAAACCTTTCCTGATCTCCTTTGTTTCTAGTCTAGAACCTTCTCTCCATCAAGTTAATCCTGTATAAAGCTTGCTTGTATTCAGTTGTTTCCATGTTGTCCCCACCCGCACCTCCACCCACTGGACTGTGAGTTCCTTGAAAGCAAGGATTCTTTAAAAATTTTTTTTGCATCCCCAGTGCCTGGCAAATAATAGAAACTTAATAAATGTTTACTGACTCTATGTGACTACTTAAGTAGACTTTCACAAAAAGAAAATTCTATAATGGACCACATAATTTTACCAATTTTTAACTGATTAGACTATAGAGCAGATATAAGATCCTACTGTGTCTGTTGTTTGCTGACTAAGAAAAATAATTTGATTATATACTGCAAAATGCTGACTTTAAGGATCTTCATCACTTCCCACCATCTGAGCCAAGAATTTTTCAAGGACCTACTGTAAGATAAATATCAGGTCATACAGAAAACAAAGTGATAGATACAACATACAATATAAGTTGAAAAATAATTCTCTGGGCATGGTAAGCTCCTCCAGATGTTTCTGTTTATGAATAACACTGTACTGGTTTCTGCCATACCAATCAGTCTACCTAAAAATTGTGATTTGAGGTTTTTATGACCCCATCTTTTGGCTTGAATTTTTAAAACCCCAGGGAGCACATTGGCTTGGGGCTCAGGCATGGTGCTCCACCCATTGGTTGTAGTGGTTGCCATGGCACTGGCGGCTCACATCATCACCACTCGCCTACATGGGCCTGGCAAAATTATAATGACTGGAAGCCCAGTGAGGGCAGTCACGTTACTGTCAGCTTTGGGCTGTGGGTAGACAGCCTGGGGTCTGCAGGGAAGGAGAAGGGAGGAATTTCGCCATTCTGGCATGGAGCTGGAAAAAGGCAGGATATGGCCTGTGTTCTGCTGAGCCCTGGGCAGTGGTGTGATTCAGGTTGTATTGTTTCCCTTCCCCCATTCTTTTTTTTCCTTTTCCTTAATTCTACTGATTTTGCTTGTGTTTTTAAGTTCATTCTTGTTAATAAACCCTGTTTTGTTTTTGAAGGAGGCTGTTGGTTTCCTTCCTTGCTCCAATATTGTGGTGAGCCGCCTAGCTAACACCTACAACACTTACTAGCTGTGTGACCCTAGGCAAGTCATTTAACCCTCATTGTCCCCCCCCCCCCAAAAAAGAAACAAGGAGCAGACGAATTTCAGAAAAACCTGGAAAGACTTAAGTGGACTGACGCTAAGTGAAGTGAGCAGAACCAGGAGAATACTGTACACAGTAATAACAACATTGTGTCAACTGCGATAGACTTGACTCTTCTCAGAAATACAATGGTCCAAGATAATTCCAAAGGACTCATAATGGAAAAATGCTCTCCAAATCTGGAAAAAAAAAACTGGAATATAGATACAGATTGAACCATACTATTTCTATTTCTTTTTTGAGGTTTTTCCCTTTTCTTCTGATTCTTCTTTCACAACGTGACTAATGTAGAAATATGTTTAATGTGACTGTACACATATAACCTATATAAGATTGCTTGCTGTCTTGGGGAGGGAAGGAGAAAAATTTGGAACTAGAAATCTTATAAAAACAAATGTTGAAAACTATCTCTTCATGTAACTAGAAAATAACAAAATATTTTTATGATTCAAAAAAACAAACAAACCACTGTACGGGTTTCATCAAATCTTGAAATAGTGCAAAATTTCCTTGAAAAGCTCTGCACTTAAAGAACTAACCAATTAAAAAAATGACCACCAAATAAGATGAAGAATGTTTATTGCCCAGACTTGGATCAATAAAATATAGAATTTGTCTACCACTACATCAGAGGGTAACAACAAACTGGGTCCAGAGTTAAAAAAGAAAAGTAGTATAGATTACTTCCTGGAAACTGTAAACCACCAAAAAACATCATGAAATTCGGCTTCTCCAGGTGAAGGATTCTTATTTTAGGAGCTAGAGATTACATTTCTGGAGTTTGAGATGGAATCACTCTTTGGTGAATCCCCTCCCCTCTGCTCTCTTCTCTTCTCTCCTTATCAAGTCACCAATGAGACTAGATCAGTAGCAGACAATCCAGCTGGACTAACTCAGAGGTTCATATTACATATGGAGGCAGGAACAAAGTCACACACTAAGAACAAACTGATATGGAAAGAAAGTCACTTAAGGATAGGAACAACTTAAAAAAAGCATGGCCCCTTGTATCAGAAAAAAATGTATGGAATTCAAGAAAGGACTTTCTGGACATAAAGCACCAGGAATAGTGAGTTACTATCCCTTTATCACAAGTGCATCCTATACATGAATTTCACTTCCAAAGTGTTCTCATTACGAGCCCAATCTTCCCAATGTAAAGACTTAATTGTGATTTGAGGGTTTTTTTTTTTTAATTAAAGAAAATTCTTTTAATGTAATAAACATTTTTATTTATAGTTTTGGGTTCCAATTTTTATGCTTCCTTCCTTCCCTCTCCTCTCTCCTCCCTGAGGTGGCAAGCAATCAGATATGGGTTATACATGTACGATTATGCAAAGTATTACCATATTTGTCATTTTGTACAAGAAAACTTGATTAAAAGAAAAAAGATGAAAGAAAGTGAAAAATAACCGTTCAGTTCAATATCAGTTCTTTCTTTGGATGTGGATAGTATGTTTCACCAATAGTCCTTTAGGATTGTCTTGGATCATTGTATTGTTGAGAAAAGTCAAGTCATTCACAGTTCCTCATCAAACAATATTGCTGTCTCTGTGTACAATGTTCTCTTGGTTCTGCTCACTTCACTATACATCCTTTCATACAGGTCTTTCCAGGCCTTTCTGAAGTCATCCTGCTTGTCATTTCTTATAGTACAATAATATTCCATCACCATCATATACCACAGCTTGTTTAGCCATTCCCCAATTGATGGGCATTCCTTTGATTTCAATTTTTAGCCGCCACAAAAAAAGCAGCTAGAAATATTTTTGTATAAATAGGTCTAAAAGAAATTCTTAAATAAGTTTTGATTTGTCTTTTTTTTTACATCACCAATTTTCCCTAGCATCCCTTCCTCTAAGCCTCTGTCATCTTATATATATATATTTTTTTTATTTTTTTTATTTTTATATATTTTTAAAAGTACTTTGCAAAGACAGAAGAGAAAAATCTTTTCAAAGATGAAAAACTCTGATAACATGTATAATGTACATTTGTGTACCTCTGCAAAATGATAGGAGTATTTTCTCATAGCTCTTCTTTTGAGCTATGCTGCTTCTTTGTAATTTTGCAACATTTACTTGTGATTAGTCTACGAAAGACTTGTATTGATTCAATTATAAAATGCCTATTAAAGAAATGAAGAATGTGTATGTATCTGGGGTTTTTTCCATTTATAGTTCTGTATTCATTACATACATATGTATGTAAGTATGTATGTATATCCTTGCATCCCTGGCATAAATGCCACTCGATTATAATGAATAATTTCTTGGATAAATAATTTTACTCATAGAATTATTTTTTGGTTCTCTTAATTAGATGGGTTATAAGTCTATCAATTTTATTATTTAATTTAATACCTCTAGTTTTTTAGGAGGTGGGGTTATGTTTTATCCATTTCTTTTCTAATTTCTAATATCTCCTCTCATGCTCATTTTAAGAAGGTCTATATATTGATTTTCTTATTTTCTTAACTGCACATTCATTTCACCAATAACTCTCCTTTTCTATTTTGTTAATGCATACTTTTAGGGAGATTTTTTCCCCTTCAAGACTGCTTAGTTGTATCCCAAATATTTTGGAATCTTATATAATCAACATTATCATTTTCTTTGACATAATTATTGTTTCTATGGTTGTTCTTCTAGCCACTCATTTAGGATTTTGTCATTAAGTTTCCATTTGGGTCTGTATTTTTTGTTTGTGGTCCTTGAACTGATTAAAGCATGCATTTACCGTTTCAGCCTTCTATTATTTGCCTGCATTATTCTTTTTCTTTTATTTGTGCAAAACTTTTTTACTTTTGTTTTTAATGTAATAAGCATTTTTATTTATAGTTCTGGGTTCCAATTTTTATCCCTCCTTCCCTCCCTCCTCTTCCCAGTTCCTGAGGCAGCAAGCAATCAGATATGGATTATATATGTATGATTATTGTTTCCATTATTTCTGTGTCCTTGTATTCATGGTCAATTTTTTGTAAAACATTCACAGTTAAAGTTATAAGTTAGGTTTTTACTTTCCTCCATTTGTCTCTAATATTGGTCACCTCCTTTGCTATTTTTTTTCCTTTCTTTGTAAACTGCCTCTTCAGTTATTTTAGCTGAATTTATTCCCAGCAGCTTTCTTCTCCATGCCACTTGTTACCACTTTCACTAGTGTTACTGTTTCCTTTTCCTTTCTTGCTTTTTATCTAGTTATTTCTTTCCTTTTTTCCCTCTTAGTAAGCAACCCCCTTCCTCTTCTCTCCTTCAATTTGCTCATAAGTTTTTGTTTTTTTTTTTGGTGGGGCAATGGGGGTTAAGTGACTTGCCCAGGGTCATATAGCTAGTGTCAAGTGTCTGAGGCCGGATTTGAACTCAGGTACTCCTGAATCCAGGGTCCGTGCTTTATCCACTGCTCCACCTAGCCGCCCCCCCTGCTCATAAGCTTTTAAATTCTCTGTGCCTCTTTCTTTAAAAAGATCTTTCCTTCGTTCCTTTTATTTTTTTGGTGAGGCAATTGGGGTTAAGTGACTTGCCAGGGTCACAGAGCTAGTAAGTGTTAAGTGTCTGAGGCGGGATTTGAACTTAGGTCCTCTTGACTCCAGGGCCGTGTTCCATCCACTGTGCCACCTAGCTGCCCCACCCCTCCTTCATTCCTTTTAAATAATTTATCTTCCCTTTCTGTCTAGTGTAGTGTTTTATTCTTTGATTCATGACTCCTATACTTATTTAGCATTTCTTTAACCTTCATGTTTTCTCTTCTAAACAATTTCTGCTATTGTTGTGTTGCATCTTGGACCTATATCCCTCCCCCTTTTTTTTCCTGTTGGGTCTCACTTAGAAATAGCTATTGCAATAGATTGTTCAACAGTAGGAAGTTTCCTATAGCCTTGACCTTTACCATGCCACCTCAGTCACTTTTCCCCCCCCATTTACCTCAAAATCTCCTTCCAGAGTCTATGCTTTCCCATTCTTCTGGTTATCACTTGCACCCCTGGAACTCACATTTCCCCTTTTCATAAAGTATGATAATGGTTTCTTTAAGCACCAAATATCTACAGTACATATGTTCCCCATATTCCTTTATAAACTTCCCCTCCTCTCCCAACTGTAGCATTCGGTGGTACCTCTGCTCTCTTCTAAGATATGATTTTTCCTTTTCTTTCCTCCTTTTTCAATCTCTCCCTTTGCCTTCTCTTGCCCATTCTCATGTAAAACACTCTTCTTCCTGAAAGACTACAGGAGTAATTTTCTTACCATTGTAGGTCTTATACTTGATTAGAGGATATTACATATTTCCCTTTTGTCTTTTTCCCCTTCTCCCTTTATGCACCCTCTGATTTTTGCCAAAAAAAAAATCTGATTCACTTATAGGTAGTCTGTTGTGAGATTTCGTTTACAATATCTCAGGTCTGATTCTCCTCCAACCCTTCTATTTAACTTCTACTTTCATTCTTGTCTCCTTATCATGATTTAGGAAGAAGTTACATAATAGTGTCTTGGTTATTATTTTGTTATTGTCTTTGGTTGCTATATTTAGTTGACCTTGGATTTCTGTTGTCATGGGGGTTGGGGGATGGGTTAGAGGGGGAGGTCTGAGAAACAAATTAATCTCTTCGAGTCTGTCTTTCTAGGAATGTTTCAAACACTTCTTTTCAATTTTATTTCTCAAGCTTCTTTTCATTTATGATTAGGCTCAGATCTGCCTGACAGATAACCTTGAACTACGTCTTGAGCTCCCATTGCTCTTTGATGAACATTATTCTGTTCCCTCCAGCTGCTTCTTTCTACTTAGTTTAAATTACTTCAGTTTCCTTTCCTTTGTACCTGATGTTGAGGGTGGTTTTTTAAAATTGAATCTGATTTGGTTGATTGAAGAATTTGTTCTCAATGGAAATATTAAACTTACCTAATTTGTCTTGGAGTTTGCAGCTTAGGGTTTTGTTTTGTTTGGGTTTTTTTTCCCCTTTAAAGGCAATCTGTGAATTCTTTCTATTTCTTTTCTGCATTCAGAAGTTCTGAATAGTTTTCTTCTAGAATTTCTTACACTATGGTATTCAGGTTTTTCTAGGAAACCTATAATCTTTCATTTGTCCACAGTATGACAGTATGTTTTACTGGTACAAAGATCATAATTTTTTGGTTCTTTTCTTTCAGATTTCTTTAATTTCCATGTATTTTCATTCTCAGTTATCCTTTCTTTTTTCTTTGGTGATATTTGTCACTGTGGACTCAAATTTTTGTATTCTGCCAATTATTTCTGCTGGGAAAGACATACAAATTTTTAAAAAATGATAATAAATACTTTTTATTTAAAGTTTTGAGTTTCAAATTCCATCCCTCCTTCCACTTCCTGAAGACAGCAATCAGATATACATGTGCAATTATGTTAAACATTCCCATATTTGTCATTTTCTATAAGAAAACTTGAATAAACGAAAAAATAAACATGTACAGGTTATACATGTGCAATTATGTAAAACATTACCATGTTAGTCATTTTGTATAAGTAAACTCAAATAAAGAGAAAAAATGAAAGTAGAAAATAGCATGCTTCAGTCTGTGTTCAATCAATATCAGTTCTTTCTTTGGAGGTGGATAGTATGCTTTATTATTAGGTACTGTCTTGGATCACTATATTGCTGAGAATAGTTAAGTCATTCACAGTTCTTCATCAAACAATATTGCTGTCACTGTGCACAATGTTCTTCTGGTTCTGCTCACTTCACTATACATCAGTTTATAAGAAGTCTTTCCAGGGCTTTCTGCAATCATCCTGCTTGTCATTTCTTGTAACACAATAATATTCCATCAACATCATATATCACAGCTTGTTTCCCCAATTCATGGGTATTCCTTTGATTTTCAATTTTTAGCCACCACAAAAAGAGGTGCCATAAATATTTTTGTACAACTTGGTGCAAGACATAAATTCTACTCTCACAATTCTCATTTCTTTTAAACCATTTGGGGAAAAAAACCTTGCTGTAGTTCTTTGCTGGGTTGGTAAACCACAGCATTTTCTGCCTCTTCATGTGTCAAATCACTTTCCTTAAACTTCAAATACTTATTCATAGTTGCCTAATAAAAAGGGACCTGGAGCCAAGATGGGGGTCCTGAGGTAATTGGTCATTTTTCTTTTTTTTTCTTTTTTTAAAAAATTTTCCCCTATTGCTCATGTTCACATTGCCCTGACTATTTTCCCAGCGTCAAGTTCTGTTGAAGCACAGAACATTACTGCAGCCTGAGATTTGTGCCATTTGGATCTCTGTGGCATTGGGCAAGTTGAGTGATCAGGGAGTGCATTAATTAGGATTGGAGAGAGCATCATAAAGAAGGATTAAAATAAAAGAAACAATAAAAAGCTGTTAGCAAGGGCAGGCAAAGGGAATGGAAACACCATTATTTATGAAACAGGTGAGTTGGGTAACCTCTTTTATAATCTTCTCTTTATATGGAGAGAGGAAACACAAAAGAACTGGATGGATGGAAATACACAATTAAGAAAGCACAACTATGAACAAGAATGGGGTGAACTCACTCATAATATAAAAGAAATGGACTACTAAAGTAAATATTTTTAGTAGAATTTTGTTTGAATGAAAATTTACACAAGTTAAAATGAGGGGCTAGGATAAAATTTATTGTTTCATATGTTGTTATATCATCTTCATACATATGTGCATCAAACAGCCTAGCATTTAAATATTTAAAGGAAAATGTAATTGAATTATAGGGTTTCAAGGTGCTCCTTTTCAGAACTAGACAAATCTAACAAAAAAGACAAAAAATAAAGGAATTTGTAATTTAAGTCAATATGTGGCTCAGGGGAATCTATCTGTTCTTATTTGTATTTGACATCATTATGTGAGATCATAAAATCCTCATAAACAAATGCAGAAAAGCAGAAATACTAAACATATCATATAGAACTCAATCCAGTTTTTGATAAAGTAGAAAACAAGAGTTACCCAGGGGAAAAAAAATACTTGTTTGATAGAAACTCCTGGGAAAACAAAACGGCATTCTGGGAGAAATTAGGCTGAAACCAACAACTTAGACACACCACAATACATTCTAAATGGCTATACAACCTTAATATTAAAGATTGTACTATTACAAAACTAAAAGACTAACACAGATGATATGCTTCTCACAGCTATGGGTATGAGATGTATTCTTTTTTGTTTTGTTTTGTTTTAGACTTTTATTTTCCAAATTACATGTAAAAGCAAATTTTGACATCAATTTTTTTAAAAACTTTGTGTTCCAACTTCTCTTCCTCCCTCCCCTCCTATTCCCACCCTAAGAACTCAAACAATTTAACATAAATTATACATGAATAGTCATGGCAAACAATTCTACATTATCTAGGTTGTGAGAAAAAACTGATAAAAAACAAAACTTCAGATTAAGAAATTGTCAAAAAAAAGTGTTTCAGTCTGTTTTCAGATACTATTAGTTCTTTCTATGAGATGTATTCTTAAACTAGAAAGAGCAATTACAAAAGATAAAACAGATACTTTGATTACTTGAATCTGAAAAGATTCTATATAGATAAAATTACTGTACCCAGGAAAAGAAGTGAAGTAGTTGAATGGGGAAAAAAAATCTTTGTATCAATTTTTCCAGATAAAAGTTGGGTATCATAGATAGATAGATGTCATATGCATATACAATTTATAATCATTTCCCAATGTATAAGTAGTTTGAACATATGAACAGTTAAGTATTTACAACCAAATGAAAGAATGCTTGGAATCATTAATAAGAAATGCAAATCGATTATATTTAATTCTTGGAATTAAAAATGGAGACCAAATAACAATCCAAAAAGAACTGGTGGGACAAAGAAAGAAATCATAGAAACAAATAGAAAACGACAACAATAAGATAATGTACCAAAATTTAAGGGATACAGCTAAAGTAATCATGGTACAATTTGAATAGGGTATGCAACTTAAAATTACTGAACTGATGAACAAAAGTATGAGCTTTAAAATATATATACAAGGGGGCAGCTAGATGGCACAGTGGTAAAGCACCGGCCCTGGATTCAGGAGTACCTGAGTTCAAATCCGGCCTCAGACACTTGACACTTACTAGCTGTGTGACCCTGGGCAAGTCACTTAACCCTCATTGCCCTGCAAAAAACAAACAAAAAACAAACAAAACCAAAAAAAATATATATATATACAAGACAGGTGGAAACTGAGGGCATGCCTATCAATTGGGGAATGGCTGAACAAGTTGTGGTATATGAATGTAATTGAAGACTATTGTGCTATAAGAAATGATGAGCAGGCAAATTTCAGAGAAACCTGGAAGGACTTGCACGAACTGATATTGAGTGAAGTGAGCATAATCAGGAGAACATTATACACAGTAACAGCAACACTGTGCAATAATCAACTATGATTTCAGCAATACAATGATCAAAGACAATTCCAAAAAGCTCATGATGGAAAATGCTCTCTACATCCAGAAAAAGAACTATCTAATCTGAATACATATCTGAGCATATTATTTTCATTTTTGTTTTTTTTTCTCATGGTTTTTCTGTTTTGTTCTGATTTTTCTTTCATAACATGACTAGTGTGGAAATATGTTTAACATGACTGTACATGTGTAACATATGAAATTGCTTGCTGTCTTGGGAGGGGGTAGGAAAGACAAGGAGAGAGAAAAATTTGGAACTTAAAATCTTACAAAAAGGTTGACATCTAATTGTATCTAACTATGTAATTGGGAAAAATAAAATACTAAGTAATTTTTAAAAAAGTTAGCCAAGTATCCCTAAAGTATCCCAGTTTATTGTTATATTATATTATTATATTAAATATATGTATATATAATGAAAAGATAAATCATCAGTATTTCTATATATTACCAACAAAGCCCAGAAGCAAGAGATGGAGAAATTTCATTTAAAATAATTGTAAAAAATTTAAATTACTTGGGAGTCTACTCAAGACAAACCCAGGAACAAACACAAAACACTTTCCACACAGATAAACAACTGGAAAATATTAATTGCTTTTGGCCAAGCCAATATAATAAAAATGACAATTCTACCTAAATTAATCCATTTATTTAGTGCTATACTATCAAAAAACTATTTTATAGAGCTAGAAAAAATAATATTCATCTTGAAGAACAAAAGGTCAATGATATCACGGGAATCAATGAAAAACAATGTAAAGGAAGTTGGTCTAGCTATACCAGATCTTGAACTCTATTATAATGTAGTAATTATCAAAACATTTGATACCAGCTAAGAAACAGAGTGATGGATCAGTGGAACAGATTAGTTACACAGTACATCTATAGTAATAACCATAGTAATCTAGTACATGAAAAACCCAAAGATCCAAGCTTTAGTGAAAAATGAAGTGAACAGAACCAGGAGAACACTGTGTACCATGATAGCAATATTGTTCGATGAAGAACTGTGAATGACTTTATTCACAATGATTCAAAACAATCCCAAAGGACCAATGATGAAGCATACTGTCTCCAAAGAAAGAACACAAAACTGAAGCATACTATTTTTCACTTTCTTTCATTTTTTTTGTTTTATTTGAGTCTTCTTAAACAAAATGACTAATATGGTAATTTTTTACATTATTGCACATGTATAACCTGTATCTGATTGCTTAGCGCCTCAGGGATGAGGGAGGGATAGAATTTGGAACCCAAAACTTTAAACAAATAAAAAAACAACTCTGAAATACAATCTCATACCCATCAGATTGGCTAAGACCAAAAAGAAGAATGACAAATACTATAGAAGATGTGGGAAAATAGATACACTTAATCCACAACAGGATTAATTTATCAATCACTAATCTAGGCATTCTGGAGAGCAATTTGGAACTATGCCCCAAAAGCTATTTAAGCTCTATATACTCTTTGACCTAGTGATACCACAACTTTGTCTATATCCCAAAAAGATCAAAGACAAAAGGAAAGGACTAACATGTACAAAAATATAGCAGCTTTTTCTTTATAGTATTTTTCTCCCAATTAGATGTAAAGATAATTTTCAACATTCATTTTTGTAAGACTTTGAGTTCCAAATTTTTCTCCCTCCTTCCCCAAGACAACATTCTGATATAATACACGTAGTACATATTTGATATGTACAATAATATTAAACATATTTCCATATTGGTCCTGTGGTGAAAGAAGAATCAGAACAAAATTGAAAACACACAAGAAAAAAATGAAAATGGTATGTATAGCAGCTTTTTTATGGGGACAAAGAATTGAAAACTTAAGGAATTCCCATCACAGGGAATAGCTGAACAAGTTATTGTATATGAATGTGACTGATACAAAGTAAAAAGTGCACAGAATCAGAAGAACAATTCACACAGTAGTAGTAATATTGTAAAGATAATCAACAGTGAAAGACTGTAACTCTGATCAAAACAATGACCCATCAAAGTTCTAAAGGACTCATGAAAAATGCTATCCCACCTACAGAGAGAGACCTTATGGAAACACAGAGGGAAGATTTAAGCATAGTTTTTTTTTTTTTTGCTTTCATTCTTCTTTTTTTCAAAAAATGGCTAATATGTAAATTTATTTTGCATGACTTTATATTTGTAGTAGGTTTTGTATTTCTTGCCTTCACAATGGATGTGGAAAGAGCAGTGGCAGAAAAGAATCTGGAACTGAAAATAAAATAAAACTGAATGGGAAAAACCCCTTCATTTCTTTTTTTTTTTAATATAAAGCTTTAGCAACTTCAACAAGTTTGAAAAAATGATATAATCAAAATTGATAATTTAGATATCCAAATAAATTCTACTGGCCTGAATTATCCAATTAATTTTAACAATGATGACTGAACAAATAGTCACTTAATTTCTTCCTGTGCAGAAAAAAGTCTAAATTCAACTGTGCTAAGTATTAGCATATTATTAGTCAGGAGTAGCATAGCATAGTATTTGTCAGGAATAGCTGATCAAAGGAAATTTTTTTTTCCTTTGGCCAATACTATACACAGAATTCCTTTAATTCACTGATCAGTAATGTTAAATGAACTTATATCATGAAGTGGTGGTATAACTAAACAACTAAATTACCATACTAGAAGCAGTATCTGGAGCCAAAGTTTTGAACCCTGACTCAGATTACTAGCTTTGTGACCTTAATTATGTCATTTCCCCTTAATGGGTTTCAATCAAATAAGGGATGATTTTGACCAAGGTTCTCTAAGGTTCCCTCTATTTGTAAATCGTACCATCAGCACACATTACACCAGAACCTCTAATACCATAAGGGCTCATTGTGAGGTTACCTTCCTCATCCATTTATGTCAAATGGAATTACTAATCTCCCCTAATATTGGTGAGATGCTTGTAGAATTTTTGGATCTCACTCAGACAAAGTTTACAAAAGAATGTAAAACCAGTATATGTGAAGGAATGAGAGGAATCAGAACCAACAAAAGGAAAGTGCTAGGGGTAATAACTAACACAATGCATTTCATTTAACAATATAGTGGTGTAACACTTATGCAGTTGGGGTTCAATTATCATTATTCTATTCACCTTCTAGGGTACCTCAATTCAAACCTATATTACAAGATAAAAGATTTCCTTCTTTAAAATCACTTTAAAATAGTTTGTTAACTCCATTTTGACCTTAACATCAATTCTTACAAATTTAGATTTTCCTTGCAATTCAACGCTGTTTCTATTTACTAACACAACAATTTTCCTAGCACCTACACATACTAGGAAGCCCAGGCCCGAAAAGGCAGAATTCTTCTGCACAACAGAAATACCACTTTAGATTTATAGATGGGTCTCAAATACCAGAGATCTCAGCCTACATAGTTTGGACAAGACTGGGTGGGTGGGTTATTCCAGCAACACCAGAGGGATTGGAACAAGTCTGAGATAGTGAGATAAGAAAAAGAGAAACAACTGCAGGAAAAGACAGCCAGGATGTAAAACATTTTATGGGAAGCTTATGCTCACAGATCCTCTTATCACAAGAAAATGCCTCCTTTTTAGTAATGGTACTAATCAAAGAAATCCAAGAAGATACTAATTCATCTTTCTTTATTTCCTCTTGTTTAAATACCATATCTCTATTACTTTTGTTTATTTCTTTGGTTGGGCAAAGAGGGTTAAGTGACTTGCCAAGGTCACACAGCTAGTGTCAAGTGTCTTGAGGCTGGATTTGAATTTAGGCCCTCCTACTCGGGGGCTGGCACTCTATCCACTGCGCCACCTAGCTGCTCCCTCTATTACCTTTTTTTTTTTTTTTTGTGGGGCAATGGGGGTTAAGTGACTTGCCCAGGGTCACACAGCTAGTAAGTGTCAAGTGTCTGAGGCCGGATTTGAACTCAGGTACTTCTGAATCCAGGGCCGGTGCTTTATCCACTGCGCTACCTAGCTGCCCCCTCCCTATATTACTTTTTAAGCTGTTCCTTTTGGTTTGTTAGCATTTCTACAACTAACATTAATAGAATACCCACTATGTGTTAGGCACTGAGCTTTACAAATATTATCTTGCCTGATCATCACAACCCTCAGAAGCAGATGCTATTATCTCCATTTTATAATGGAGATAACTGAGGCAAAATTTGAAATCTGGATTTCTTGACCCAGCTCTCTATCCCAAAGCTTCTTAAAACTGTGAGCCATGACCCCATGTGGGATCCCTGTAACTGAATGTGGGGGTTGCAAAAAGTTTGGCAACATGGAAGGGGGAAAGGGACCCACATGTACAAAAATATTTATAGCTGCTCCTTTTTTTACGTGGTAGCAAGGAATTGGAAGTTATGGGGATGCCCATCAATTGGGGAATGGCTGGACAAGCTGTGGTATATGAATACAATGGAATACTATTGTGCTATAAGAAATGATGAGCAGGAAAAAGTTCAGAGAAAACCTGGAGGGTCTTGCGTGGGCTGATGATGAGTGAGATGAGCAGAACCAGAAGAACATTGTACACAGTATCATCAACATTGAGTGTTGACCTACTGTGATGGACTATATTCTTCTCACCAATGCAATGGTACAGAAGAGTTCCAGGGAACTCATGATGGAGGAGGATCTCCAAATCCAAGAAAAAAAAAAAACCCAAGAACTGTGGAGTATAGATGCTGATTGAACCATACTATTTCTTTTGTTTTGGGTGCTGTTGGTTTTTTTTTTTTCCTATTTTGAGGTTTGCATTACTGCTCTGATTTTTTCCTCTTATAACAGGAATAATGCAGAAATAGGATTAATGTTATTATGGGGATATATATATATATATATACATACATCTATATGTATATAGATATATAGATATAACCTATATCAGATTACCTGCTGTCTAGGGGAGGGGGGAGGGAGGGAGAAAAATCTGAAATTGTAAAGCTTGTATAAACAAAAGTTGAGAACTATCTTTACATGTAACGGAAAAAAATAAAATACCTTATATGTACAAAAATAAATTAAAAAAAAAGTTTGGCAACAGTAAAAGGTTATATATACCTATTTGCATACCTATTGCATGGAGTCAGGTAAAAATTTCTTGGGTGAAAAGGGGTCGAGTTTAAGAAGCTCTGCTCTTTCCTACCTAGTACTTCAATTCTAACTTTCCCATCATAAACAAGACAATCATTCTTAACTGTTTTTATATTTATTTATACACAGTATACAAATAGGGGGAGAAACCTCACAGTGTTTATTTGAATACATACTTTTTTTTGCCTGGAATCCTCATCTCTGGCCTGAAACCAGAGGTCATTTTGGTCTAAGAGCTCTGCGCACATGTGTTTGATTTTTAAAAAAATTAATAAATTGGTAATTTGCTGAAGGATTATAACTTTGAAAAGAACCTATATGTATGGAAAGCAGACGAAAAGCAAACAACCAAAAAACCTTGCCCTTAGGATAGAATGTGGAATTTATCTGTTTACATGCAGCAGGCAGGACAGCTCTGAAAGTAATAATCTGAAGCTAGGCAAGACCCTCACATGAAATAGAAGAGGTGTATGAAGTGTGACCCTCAGCCTAGCTCAATTGGCAGAGATAATAGTGGTCTGGAAGGAATTGGTTCTACCCCTTTCTGCTTTAGCACATCTCTGCTCTCCATAGTGGAATATAGCCTAAAGGGTTGCTTTTTTTTGCGGGGGAGGGGTGTATGTGTGAAGAAGTGCTCCTTCTTAACTCATGTTTAATTCTGAAAGTCTTCTGTGAACTACATACATTCAATTCAACAAAGGTTTACTAAGAAAGTGTGTGTATCCCAAAGACATCCCAAAAAAGAGAAAAAGATCTATTTGTACAAAAATATTTATAGCAGCTCTTTTTGTGGTGGCTGAGAATTAAAAATCAAAGGGATGCCTATCAATTGGGGAATGGCTAAACAAGTTGTGATATATGATGGTGATGGAATATTACTGTGCTATTTCTTATAAAATGACAAGCAGGATGATTTCAGAAGGCCTGGAAAGACTTGTATCAACTGATGTATAGTGAAGTGAGCAGAACCAGGAGAACACTGTGCACAGTGACAGCAATATTGTTTGAATTTTGTGAATGACATAACTATTTCTCAGCAATTCAATCCAAGACAATCTGAAAGGACTAGTGATAAAGCATACTATCCACCTCTAAAGAAATAACTGATATTGATTGAACAGACTTGAAGCATGCTATCTTTCCACTTTTGTTTTTTTTTCTTTTATTCAAGTTTTCATATACAAAATGACTAATAGGGTAATATTTTACATACTTGTACATGTATAACCAATATCTGATTGTTTGCTCCTGGGGGGCGGAGATGGAGGGAGAGAGGGATATATTTTATAACTCAAAACTTTAAATAAAATGTTTTTATTATTTTAAAAAAGAAAGTATATGCAAAGTATATGCTAGGCATTTAGTATACAGGGGCATAGTCTCCTCCAAAAAGTTTACATTGCACTGGGGGAACATGGACACAAGTAATAATTATAGCTTACAACTGTACAGAACTTTAAGATTTACAAAGCATTTTACATATATTATCATTTGGTAGAATGTAATAGGGACAAAGGAAAGATCAAATAAACAAAATAATCTAGGAAAACAAGGGGCAAGGAGGAAGACCAGGAAGGCTTCGTAAGAGGAGGTGGCACCAATATCCTGAAAGAAAAGGACTTAAAGAGACAAAAGACAAGAAGATGTGAACACTTTCATAAGAAGGTACAATGAATTTAAATTTTGCTAGAATAGAGGGAATAATGTGAAATGAGGTTAGAAAGAGCAGCTGGATTCAGGTTGTGAAGGGTCTTGAAGACAGGATGTGTAACCTGATTGCTTACCACCTCAGGGAGGAGGAAGGGAAGGAGGGATAAAATTTGTAATTCAAAACTTAAAAAAATTTTTTTTTAATTTAACCACAGAAGCCAATACTATTTTTCTCATTTGGGCTTTAGACAAAATACATTTCAAATTAAAAAAAAAAACAGAGTTAAAAGTTTCTATACTTTAACTTCTCATTTCTTCATACACTGAAATGGAAGACAAAATTGGATTTTGTTCTCATATCTTCAAAAGTAACACATCCTTTATATGACTGGAGTTGGGAAGCTACAGATCTAAAATTCATGTTATATTGTTGTTGTTTTTTAATAGGAACATATGGTTTAGCCTATTTTTGTTATAGCAAAGCCCTACTATAATTTTACAATTACAAAGATCACTTTCAAATATGGCCTTTTTGGTTTTTTGGTGGGGCAATGAAGGTTAAGTGGACTTTCCCAGGGTCACACAGCTGAGGCTGCATTTGAACTCAGGTCCTCCTGAATCCTCGGCAGGTACTTTTTATCCACTACACCACCTAGCTGCCCCCTCAAATCTGACTTTTTTTGTGTGTGTGAGGCATTTGGGGTTAAGTGACTTGCCCAGGGTCACACAGCTAGTAAGTGTTAAGTGTCTGAGCCGGATTTGAACTCAGGTCCTCCTGAATCCAGGCCGGTACTCCTCTCCACTGCGCCACCTAGCTGCCCCATAAATCTGACTTTTAACAAATAAAAACCAAAAGATTGGTTCAAATATAAGTAAATGTCAAGTTGTGTACTAACTCTAACCACTACCAACTAGTTCACTTTTCCTGCCTCAGTAGGAGCAATTCTATATAACGTTACCACTTAATGAGGCATATTCTAATTAACTGTTTTTAAAAACTTCCATTTCAGCAGAAAAAAAAGAACACACTCTTTTTTAAAAGACCTTAAATAACATCATAAATTATGCTTTACAGAAATATAACATGAAACTTACCTCCCAATTTGAGGTTTTTGTGAAACCTCAAAATAACTATACATATGGAAACATATGGAAAATATGTTCCATCTGGGGTCCAAGGGTATCATTCATAATGTGAAATCTCATTGAGATCATCCAAATCTCAGGTTCATATACATTTTAGCACCTGGTATGAATTAATCTCCCTTTGGTATCAGATTTCATGCAGTAAAATAATTGCTTGCAGATTTTATACAAAAATCCCTTTAGACAACAAAATGTGCAACTTCCAAGTTCAAAATTACTTTGTCAAAAAAAAAAAAAAAGGACAATATTCCTTCACACTAAAATCTGACAGTATGGTCAAAAAGAATGATTAACCTAAAATCTTTCATCTCCAGCAGTCTATTGTCATAAATTCTGAAAGTCAAAAACTTTAGGACCACTGTAAAGGAAAACTTGAAGCCAAGTGCCACAAAGTAGAAAAACTAAAGAGCACGACTGACTTATTCTACAAGAAAGTCCACTAATGCCAATAACAGTTTTAAATAACTTTTGAGACAAAATATCTACAGCCAATCCAAACCACTGACTAAAAATCCAAATTATACTAACACCCCTGCAGTATTTCAAACCTGCAAATCCAAGAAATACAGTGCACCAAAAGAAAGAAAAAAAGGGGAAAAGTGTAAACAGATATTTCCTGCAGCAAGAAACTTTTTTTTGAAAGTTCCAGTGATCAATCAGTTGTAAGATTTTAATTACCCTCTTCCCCCCACCACACCCCCACCAAAAAAAAAAAAATCCAGTTCATATGACATTTCATATTACAGCACTCTGTTCTTCAAGAGTCAGCTGGAGGTTCAGTGGATAGAACCTTACAGGGTTAGAGCATATTATAGTGGGAGCCATATAAAAGCTTTGGAGAAAATAGCCAGAATAAATCTAATAAATTTTCCAAAGGTTTTGTTTTTATGTGAAATATTTGTAAATATACTGAAGTCATCCAATGTTATATTTATCATACATATTTATAATATTCTACCCTTTACTTTTTTCTCCAACCACAAAGGCTTAAATTTTTGGCAAATTTCATAAATGCAAGGCGGAGTCAAAGTACTGTTCTTTTTTCTGCTCCTTTCCCTCTCCATTCTTTTATGGAGGCTTTAGGAATGGGATGTTTATATGACTTGATGGCTGTTTAAATTATTTCTTTCAAAATTCTCAAAAGCCCTATTTTTAAAAACTCCCCATTGCTTTTTGCCACTGATGTAAATGTATGCTCCTATTTTAAAACAAACACTTGAGAGACAGACATAGAGAGATAGATAAAAATAACCATGTTTTCTGGGGAAGAAAAGTTTCTCCCCAGAAAGTTTTGAAGCAGTGAAATATCAACTGGCTGAAATCACTGAAAGGAAATGACTAACATTCTTGGAAAATGAAGCCACTGGCAGCTTTCCTCCAACATAATCCCTAAAACTGTACCCTGTAGCAAAAAAAAAAAAGTATTCTGTGCATAAATAAATAAATTTAGATCATTCTTTCAAAGCCAATAAATAAAATATATAGGGTTACCCCCAAAGGGGCAATTAGGCTTATATGTAACACAGGGAAAACCCCCAAAAGACAATCAGATTTCAGAACCATTGGGGACTAGCCCTTGAATCATAAAAATCATCAACAAATTTTTGATGGTTTATTATGGTTTCCTTGAAGCGCTCTAAAGCAATGAATTTGCTAGCTCTAGAATTTGGACTCTAGAAGAAAAAGATTTTGTCATATGTTATTAATCCAAACACATCTTTTGGGGGAAGGGAAAAGAAGGACAAAACAAAAGAAAGGAGAGGAAGTTCAAAGATTGACCACGTCACAAATGAGTGACTTGAAAAAACTATTGCTCTTCATTTCAGCAGCAAAATATGCTTGGGGGGTTGAGGGTGGGGGCAGTCATTCACTAATCCATAGCGCAAAAAAACCCCAACAAACCAAAAAAACCCTTTTAACATATTTCATTCCAGAGGCTCAACTCCGCTTCTGGACAAAATCTGTTACTTAAATGCTCTACTTCATCTTGCTAGACAATTATTCGCCAAAAAAACAAAAAAAAAAAGGTTTTCTTCTTCAGTAAATTGCTCTAATTTCCTGACGTGTTGGTTTCTGAGAACACCCATCTGTAAGGAAGTACAGAGATTTCAGCCTCCACACGTGCTGTCCTGCCCACTCGGGTGATCCTGGGTCTCTCTACCATTCAGCATCATCTCCTTAGGGTGTGAGTTACCCTGAGGGTGCCCCACAGCTTTGCTATGTCCCAGCACCCACCTCCAGGTCCCCAAACTAAGCAGTACAGCTTTCAAAAAGGGCAAAGGCTGGTTGCTCAGATCTATAGCAACAACTTTCAAGAGGTGATCAGACAGCCACTGACCATTTCCTCAAGCCTCCCCTCTGGGAATACGAGGGCAAGTGACAGTTTTGGGTTCCTCCCCACACCAGCCACTTCTCCCCTATTTTCCTGTTCTGGGATACTGGTCAGAATAAACTAGGCTGTCGGAGCACTGAGCTGTGCATGGTTAATATTCTCTCGCGAGCTAGAGAACCTGGAAGTGCGGGAGGAAGGGAACGAAAAGCGGGGGCGGGAACGGAGAGTAGAAAGGAGCAGTAACCAAACTACATTGCCTCATTTCTTTAAGGTAGCAAGTCACCACCACCGCCTTGCCTCTGGCAAACCTCACCCCACTCCTAGGACTCTACAAGCCATAAGGCTAATGCATCCTCCAGTCCGAGGGATTTGCTAGCAGCAGCAAATTGTAAACGACCCGAAAAAACAACGAAATGCGGGGGAGAAGGAAAAACAAGAGTGACCAGTCAGGCTGGAGGAGAAAAAGAGACGAGTTTATTTCGTCCTTTGAGGCCCACCAGCTTTTTCCACTTTGAAACACCCCATCTCCGCCCTCCCCCACCCCACCCCCACCCCCAGCCTAGCTCTACCACGTCTCCCTCCCGAGCCAAAACAAAAAACTGTGGCGGCCATTAAGGCTTGGAATGAAACACCATTGGACTTTTCCCCACCCCCAGTTGTGGGGTATAGCCTTCCACCTCCCGTACCTTTAATAAATTGGAAGATAGGCGGCATCAGAAATTCCTTTCGTTTTTCTCTCCCTAGAGCTTCCTCCACCTCCTTCCCGTCTCAGTCTCCACTGCCTTTAGACTGGGAGCAATAGCCCAGCTTCCGTCCTGCCCCTAGTCCCTCCTCTTCCACGTCTTCTCCCTCACTCGTCACTAGGTGGCCTCAGAGCTACATAGGAACTCCTACCGGGAACAGCACGTTGGACCCCCCCTGCCAGCCCCCGCCCCAGGGACGATACCAAATCTATTCTGAGGAAAACTTGGAAAACAGAAGAAAGGAGGAATGAGACAGGCCTCTAAGCTTTAACAAATGATGTATCATAAATTTTGAGTATAACCACAAGTTTAAAAGACTTCAGAAATGTGCAGAATTTGCAATACAAGAAATAGTCCCACTTTAACAGAAAAATCCTTGGTATTGCACACCCCCCCTCCTATATCTATAGCCTACCCATGGTGTGCAATCTCTCCTTAAATATGAGTTGGGCTTGTGGAGATTTATCCCCTTGGGGGCTGTGAGTGTTGGTGTGGGTGGGTGGGAATGCTTAACCAGTTGTTTATCCAATTCGGTAAACTTAGGGGTGATAACTCAGAGAAGTAGTAACGGAAGACTGCCCCTTTTTTTTTTCCGGTCGTTCTTCCTCTCCCACTATTTATGATACCAAAGGTTTTTTTTTTTAAACTATTTCACAAGCGGACATTTTTGCTAAATGTATAGACTCTGGAATCTCAAATAAAGTGTTTTACAGTGTCTGTGAAGAATAAACGTATCTCCCATTACTATTTGGATGACAGAAATGAGATTTTAAACGTCTCATTCACCTTTACTCATGTAACTAGTCAGTTCAGGATAACTTGAGGAAATTCAAAGGCTGGTTTTATTTAGGAATGAAATCTCTTTGAAGAGCAGGGTTACTGGAAGAGAAGAATTTCTCTCTACGTATTTGCAAGCTTTCTCTACATTAGAACATTGGCTCATTTGAATGCGATTCTTGTGGCTTCTCTCTGTCTCTGTTTCTGTCTCTCTCTCATCAGTTCTCAGTGCAGAGTCAAACACCAATAAGACTTTCTAACTGACTGCTACACTAGCTCTGAGTATGTCTGTAACAGTTGTTTTGTCCTTCCTTCTGGAAGAGAACCAAGACCTGGTGATGTCCATGACTTGCACTGAATTGGATTTAGATGAAGGAGTGCTGTCACCAACCTCACTCTCTCCTCCAGAGCCATCTGGGTCCAGTAGGCAAGATATACATCAGGACACTTAAGAGATGGCCCTTGATGGTTTAAGGTAATTGGGGTTTAAGTGACTTGCCCAAGGTCACACAGCTAGTACGTGTCTGAAGTGAGATTTGAACTCAGGTCCTTTTGACTCCAGGGCCAGTGCTTTATCCACTGCCATCTAGCTGCCCCCTCCAGTAACCTGTGAGGAAATAGTGAGGAAGTAAACAAATAGAGCCTTAAGCTAAGAATGGATATCTAGAATCACCCCACCCATCAAATCCCCTCAATTTGATTATTTCAACCATTTACTTTTCTACCTTCCTAGTTCTTCTTCCTTTCTTTTTATTCTGCATTTGCCTTGAAATCCTGGCCCCAGTGGACCTGTTTGACAATGGAACTCAAATGAATTCTTCACAGAGGAGACCAATGGGAGTGAATATGAGAATCAAGAGCAGGATGCAAAGATAACAAATTGTGTCGAATAGGAATCAACTTTAAAAAAAAATTAAAACAAAAAATTAACTTTACAAAATCATACTGGCTTTTTTTTTGAGGGAATTACACAAACATCCCTTAAGATCCACCAGACATTAAGGGCAATTCAGCTCAATTCAACAAGTCTTTGTTTTTTTAATTTCTGTTGTCATGTTGTGAAAGAAGAATCAGAACAAAAGGGGAAAGCCTCAAAAAAGAAAAAACAAAAACAAAGGTTAGAAACAGTAAGGTTCAATCTGCATTCAGAATCCACAGTTCTTTTTTCTGGGTGTAGAGAACATTTCCATCATGAGTTCTTTGGAATTGTCTCGGATAATTGCACTGCTAAGAAGAGCTAAGTTTCTCACATCAACGAGCTTTTTAAAAACACCTGCTATCTGGAAGGCACTGTGCAAGGGGCTGTAGTTACCTTCTACGTCCCCCCACCCCCCCAAAAAGAATAACCTAATGTACCTCTAAAGGAGCTTACATCCTACTAGGGAATACATAGGCAGATAAGTAAATAAATGAGGTTTGAGGAGGAAAAACAGTGAAAGATTCTTTGGGAGCTAAAGACTTGAAGAAATCAAAAACTTCTGAGTGGAGAAGTGAGGTAGTGCAAATGAGCTTGGAATTGAAAGACACTGCAAGTAGACCAGTTTGACCTAAAATTTAGAGTACATGAAAGGAAGTAATGTGAAATAAGCCTGAAAGATAAACCTGTAGCCAGATTGTACGAGCTTTAAATACCAAACACTTAAAACATAAATTTGTTTTCTAGAGGCAATAGGTAGTCACTGGAGACTGATGAGCAGGGAAATGACAGTCAGACCTGTACATGTCCACATACCTTGTTCATTAGCAAAATACTTTAATTATTGTTTTGATTACAAATGGAAGTGTATTTAGCTTAAGAGCACAGTACCTATTTCAAGTTTCAATGTCTAAACAATCACCAAATTAAAGGCTAAGTAAAAACATTTTTTAAAATGATAGAAGGATGTTGAAAGATGCTATTAACCTCCAGAGAAAGAAATAAGAAACTGTGAATTGAGAATGAAGGCATACTTTTAAAAAACTTCGTTTATTTTTGTTTTATTTGGTTCTGTTTTCTTTTGCAACAGCTAATACTGGAAATGTTTTACATGTATAATCAATAAAAAATTTCTCAAAGAGAGAAGGGAGGGAGATATTTGGAGCTCAAATTTTTTAAAAACGAGTGTTACAAAAATTTACATGTTAATTGGGAAATATTTACAATAAAAATAAAAATAATTTAAAGAAAAAATGATAGAACTTTCAAACTAATCCACGAAGATTAGCACTTTCTCCAAGTCTGCTTCAAACTCCAATAAGAGTAAATAAATTACAACAAAGGCAAAAGGAAACACACACACACACACACACACACACACACACACACACACACAGTAATGATGTACCAGATAAAGAGTTTATTGTTGTTGTCAGTCATTTTTCAATTGTGTCCAATTCTTCATGACCCCATTTGGAGTTTTCTTGGCAAAGATACTAGAGTGGTTTGCCCTTTTCTCTCCAACTCATTTAACAGATGACAAAATTGAGGCAAAAAGTGACTTGCCCAGGTCACACCGTGATTTGCCAGGTCCACCATGATTTGCCCAGGTCACACAGCTAGTAAGTGCCTGAGTCAGATAGAGCTCATGAAGATGAGTTTTCTAAACTCCTAGCTGCCCCAAAGAGTAATTATAGCTAATCAAAAGAAAAGAAGACAAAAGAGAACACAAACAAGGTAAATCCTGATGAATTAACACCAACCATGTTAGGATCAGGGTTCCTATTTCCTTACACTAGGGATTCATTTTATAATAAATGTTATTTTAAAAAGTAAGAAAAAAGATAAAGCACTAGATTTAGATTCAGGAGGAAATGAGTTCAAAATCCTGCCTCAGGCACTTGACACTTACTAGCTGTGTGGGCAAATCACATAACCCTCATTGCCCCGACCAAAAAAAAAAAAAATTCCTTAAAAGGCTACAAATCTCAGCACAGGAAGCTTGAAACAGTGACCTTGGTGCCCCAGGAGCAGACCTCAACTTTAAAAAAAAAATAAGCTGCAATATGAGTAAGAAACAAAAAAGAGCTCTTACCATTGAGAGCTTCTGTGTTGACAGGGAAGAGCTAAACACAAATTCTGATGAGGACAATACTCTCAAATTGCCTATATGTGAAATCTCAAGAGGGAAGATTAATTGATCTCAAGATCAAAAGGCCTTCTTGGAAGAGCTCAAAAAAGGTTTTTAAAAATCAATTGAGGGGCAGCTAGATGGCGCAGTGGATAGAGCACCGGCCCTGGAGTCAGGAGTACCTGAGTTCAAATCCGGCCTCAGACACTTAACACTTACTAGCTGTGTGGACCCTAGGCAAGTCACTTAACCCCAATTTGCCTCACTAAAAAAAAAAAAAAAAATCAATTGAGAGAGGTAGAAGAAAAAAATGGGGAGAGAAATGAAAACAACACAAGAAAATTATGAAAAATAGAATCAGGCAGCTTGAAAAGGAAGCACAAAGATTGACTGAAGAAAACCATTTTCTTAAAAATTCATTAAAAAAATTGATTTGCCAAAGGAAAAGGAGGTGCATAATCTCACTGAGAAAACGAATTGGACAGTTGGAAGCTAATGACTTCATGAGACATCAGGAATCAGTTAAACAGAATCAAAAGAATGAAAAAATAGAAGAAATGTGAAATACCTCATTGAAAGGACAACTGACCTGGAAAACAGATCCAGGAGAGAATTTGAGAATTATTAGACTGCCTGAAAGTCATGATTAGAAGAGTCTAGACACCATATTCCTGGAAATTATCAAGGAGAACTGCCCTGATAGTATAGAATTAGAGGATGAAATCGTCATTGAAAGAATCCACCGATCACCTCCTGAAAGAGACCCCAAAAGGCAAACTCCAAGGAATACTGTAACCAAAATTCCAGAATTATCAAGTGAAGGAGAAAATACTGAAAGCAGCCAGAAAGAAGCAATTTAAAATGGAGCCACAGTCTGGATTGCTCAGGAAGTAGGTAGCTTCAACATTAAAGGAATGCAAGGCTTGGGATATGATATTCCAGAAGGGAAAGGAGCTTGGATTGCAGTCCAAGAATCTATTACCCAGGAAAACTGATCATTCTCTTTCAGGGGAAAAGATGGACATTCAATTAAATAGGGGACTTTCAAGGTTTCCTGATGAAAAGACCAGAACTGAATAGAAAATTCGATCTTAACATACAAGTCTCAAGAGAAGTTAAAAAGGTAAAAAGGGAGGAAACGTTATTCAATAAGGTTAAACTATTTACATTCCTACACGGGAAAATAATACATAAAACTCTTGAGAACTGTATCTCTATTTGAGCAGACAGAAGGATTATACACAGAGGGTATAAATATAAATTGTCTTTGTTGTGATGATATAAAGAAAATTAAGGGGTTAAAAGTTGTTTATGGGGGAGAAGAGGAAAGGGGAGGTGGAATGGGGCTAATTATATCATATGAAGAGGTGCAAAAAAACCTATTACGATAGAGGGAAAGAAGGGAGGAGTGAACATTGTTTCAACCTTACTCTCACTAGATTTGATTCAAAGAGGGAATAACATATACATTCATTTGGATAAAGAAACTTAGCATATTCTTTAGGGAAGTAAAAGGGAAAGGAGAAAAGGGGGTACTGATAAAAGGTAGGGAAGAAGCAGGGGAGAAAAGGATAAAGAAAAGGGAGGGGGCTGATAAAAGGGAGGGCAGGTTGGGGGAGGCAGGGGTAAGAAGCAAAATGTTGGTGAGGAGGAATAGGGTGAAAGAAGGGGAAAAAGTCAAAGAGGGCAAATAGGATGGAGGGAAAATAAACAGTAATAATAACTGTGAATGTGAATGGGATGAACTCTGCCATAAAATAGAAGCAAATAGCAGAATGGATTAAAAAACAGAATCCTAAAATATGCTGTTTACAAGAAATACATTGAAGGAGAGATACACACAGAGGAAAGGTAAAAGGTTGGAGCAGAATATTATGCTTCAGCTGAAGTAAAAAAGCAGGGGTAGCAATCCTTATCTCAGACAAAGCAAAGGCAAAAATAGGTCTAATTAAAAGAGATAAGGAAGGAACTAAATCTGCTAAAAGGTCTATAGATAATGAAGTAATATCAATACTAAACATGTCTGTGCCAAATGGTATAGCATCCAAATTCTTAGAGAAGTTAAAAGAGTTGCAAGAGGAAATAGACAGCAAAAAACTATACTAGTGGGGGATCTGGATCTTTCCTCTCAGAATTAGATAAATTTAGCCACAAAATAATAAGAAAGAAGTTATTGTGCTGTAAGAAATTGATGAGCAGGCAGATTTCAAGAGAAACCTGGAAGGACTTACATGCTGAGTGAGATGAGCAGAACAGGAGAACACTGTATACAGTATCAACAACATTGTGTGCTGATCAACTGTGATAGATTTGACTCTTCTCAGCAATACAATAGTCCAAGATAGTTCCAAGGACTCATGATGGAAAATGCTTTCCAATCCAGAAAAAGGAAAAAATATGATTCTATGAGACGTGTAAGAGCTAGGTTTTTTTCGATATCCTGGATAACAAGTATCGACTATAATCTTATTCCGGTAACATTAAGAAATTTGTCATGAAAGATCACAACTTATCTGGCATTAGTTAGAGATATTTGCTATTAGAGGAGGGAACAGGGATGTGAACCATATCAATACTGGTCCTAAAGGCCTAGTTCAAGGCTCAGAATAACTATAAGCAGCCAAATATATGGAACCAGATGGACATTTGTCTAGTATGGGAAAATGAATTAAAAGAGTTCAACCTTTCCCTTCCCAGGGTATCCTTCCAACCTTATTCCCAGGGACTGAAATCCACTAACCTTAGGTCTCAGGTGTCACTCCCATTAAAAGGCTGACTGCTGATATTTTTCTTGAAGCCCTCATTTAAAATTGGTCCAGTGACACAACAAACCTAAGAATGAAACTCAAAAAGAATATTCAGGGTCACAAAAAAGTTTCACCTCAAACAGTAAAGTCTCACTAATCAAAGTAGGACATAATTGTTATCAATACCATCAAGTTATTGCAATAAAGTAGTTAAAATTTAGTAGGCCTTCTAAGAATCACACAAAGAGTTTTTACTTAAGCATTTTCTCAATATAGCCATGAAATACAAATACGGTTTACCAGTTTATATTTGCCTATGATATTATAAGATTCTAGTTTAATAGCTGGTTTTGACCCAGGTAAAAAAAAAAGAGACTTAAGGAGTTTTGATCTAATGCTGGTGGAATGTGGTCTAAATTTCCCAGGCAGAAACCTTCCAGTTTTTACAGAAGTTAATTAATAATTCTCAATTTGAACAGTACAAGGAAACGTTTAAGATCATATATGATAGTCACAGATCACAATAACCAGTATTTTAACATATTCAATATTTATATAGTGGTATGTTTATACCATAGGTCTCCCTCCTACAGAATATCCTGAAAAGTGGGTGGACACAACTAACCAGATGCTAATATAACCTTATTCATAAACCAAAGCTGCAGAAATTTTTTATAGGGATATAGAATCTTTTCCTTCACAATTTCTGGTCCTTAACTAAATCAAGTCACTATACTTTATAGGGCTTGATCCCCAAATCTTAAAAATATTGATACCCTAACTGCTGCTGATACCTATCTGCTACAAAAGCAAGCACTTGATGTTACTTAAACTGTTCACATATGAAGTCACTTTAAAGGGTTCTTTATAGCAAGGAATTTGTATTTTTAAAAATTATTTATATAACATATTACCATTAAATCCATAACCCAAAAAGATGAAAGTAGAGCAAACTTTTCTAACAATATTTCTAGTACAATGAATTATCAAATTAATGTTAGGTACTTATTTTTTTAACACATTACAAATCAACCTAACTGGAGGTAATGGCTTAAAAATCAATCAGTTAACAAGGTTCCTGATCTATATAGTAAAATAATAATTATTATTATTGATTTGAGCTGTAACCTGACATGAATGAAATTTGACTTAATGTCATTCTGAATTTAAGAAATACGATATATTGTATATGGTTTTTAATATATACACACATATATAAAAGGTTTTTCCTATCTTCTGTAAGCAGTGTTTTTACACATTCTTCTATATGTTCTGTCCCTGCCCTCTTGTGATTCCTCCTGAGCTCAACTTAGTCTCCTGTCTTCTATCACTTCCTTCAGCAACGCATCTTTATGGCTTCTTATATAGGGGCATCGGAAGCAATGCCTAAAGGACTCAGAGATACTTATATAAACTTGTGACATCTCCAAACAATTATTTGATTTCTAATTTTATCTGTTATAACCTTTAAATGTTTTAAAAATACAGTCGTGCAATTGAGTTGATAGATTGCAGTGCTTTATAGCTGTCATTACCTTGGTCACTGCTCTGCCTTCAAACAAATTCTCTCAGTCTCGCCTCTGATCCTCCAAGCAGACTATGTTTTAAAACATTTTATTTCAGAACCTGTGTTTCCTTTCAAGCTCCCCCACCCACCCACCCCAAATCAGTTTTTCTTATACAAATGTTCTTTTTCTCCTCATTTGAGCAACAAAATGTTTCACATGTAAAGGGGGAGGTACAAAAGCAAAGGGTAACTTTCCCAATGTGATATTTAAAATCTAATGTGTGGTCACCTTACTCCTGTTCCAAGTGTAGGGAAAATTAGCTAGGGTTTACTTATACATTAGAAGTTTTAGCACCAGTTTGGGGCATAAAGCATTTATTAAAATGATATGGGCCTAGCTAGCATACCCCAGAAGTTCTCTGGGGTACAAAGATTCTTCTCCTTGAGAAACTAAACCAAAGGATAGACACACCTAAAGAGAAAAGATGGAAACCTGATCAGGATTGAGCTAGCTCCAGGACCACCACCCTTCATTCCAGTCTCCTCCACCCCTGGGGAGATAAGATTAGGTGTGGCTGTTACCTTTGTGGCAGGAGGAGGAGAGAGATGGCTTGAGAAATCCCCAGCCACTCCTCACCCAATTCCCCTAGCCACCACCCCCAAGCTTCCCTAAACATCAGTTCATGTAAGTTTTTACAGTTTTTTCTGAAATCATTCTGCTTGTCATTTCTTATAGCACAATTATATCCCATTACAATGATATAGCACAGCTTATTTAGCCATTCCTCAATTGATGGGCATCTCTTTGATTTCCAATTTTTAGCCACTAAAAATAGCTGCTATAAATATTTTTGTTCAAATAGGTCCTTTCCTTCTTTTTTGGATGTCTTTACTTAGCAGTAGAATGCTGGATCAAAGGGTAATGCACAGTTTTTATAATCCTTTGGGCACAGTTTCAATTGCCCTCCAGAGTGGTTGGATCAGTTCATGACTACAATAGTGGATTGATTAGTGTCCCAGTTTTCCACATCCCCTCCAACATCCAACATTTTCCTTTTTTATCATATTATTAGCATTCTGATAGGTGTGAGGTGGTACCTCAGACTGTTTGGATTTGCACTTCTCTGATCAATAGTAATTTAGAGAATATATAACTTTGATTTCTTTGTCTGAAAACTGCCTGTAATAATGACTTATATTTTTATAAATTGGAATCAGTTATCTATATATTTGAGACACGAAGCCTTTATCAGGGATACTTGTTGCAAAAAATTATTTTCCAGTTGTCTGCTTAGAAGATTTTCTTTTAATCTGCAACTTAGTAATCTAACATTATACAAATGCACTGTTAATCAATCAACAAGCATTTACTATATGACAATGCTGTGCTAGTTCAGGGCAAACAAAGAAGTGAGACAAATTTTTAACTCTCAAAAAATGGAGATTCTAATTGAAAAGATAACAAGTAAATACAAAATAAATATAAGAGAAAATAATAAAAATAAATACGAAGTGGTAAATATATGGTAGTCTGAGAGGAAGGGCACTAGCAGTTGAGAGAATCAGGAATGATTTCATGTAGAAAGTAGTATTTGTAAGGAAGAGAGGAATTCTATGAGGTGAAGTGTATTCGAGGCATGGGGGATAGCGGTAAAAGCCAGTGCAAAAATCACAGAGACAAGAGATGAAGTATTATGAGTGATGAAGAGAGTTTGGCTGGATCAAAGTGTGCAAGGGGAGTAATGTTCAATAAAGGCTGGAAAGACAGGTTGAGTCAAGGTTGTAAAGAGCTTTAAAAGCTAAACAGTTTACTTTTGATTCTAGGAGTATAACATGATCAGATCTATATCAGTAATCATGGGAGATGGATTGAAGTGGGGAGCGAGCCGAGGCAGAAGATCAACTGCAATAATTTAGGTAATTAATAATGAGAACCTGAACTAAAGCATTAGCTATGTGAATAGCGTCAAAGGGTCGGATGTGAAAAATAGTGATAGAAATAGCAAGATTTGTCAATTATAATGCTGAAGTTTGGGAGAGAGATGGATGCTGGGAAAATGATGAGTTCAGTTTGGGATATGTCAAGTTTGAAATATGTACAGCTTATTCAGTTTGAGATGTCTGATAAGCAAGTGGTAATGCAGGAATGAAGCTCAAGGGAGACATTAGGGATCAAGATATATACATAGACTGTGATATAGATACAGAAAAAGAGAAAGAGATACACACACACACACACCACACACACCCATGGGAGTTAATCAGGTCACCAAGAAAGAGAAGAATAATAAGAATAGGGAAAACCCATAATTAGGGAACATAATACATATGATTAGCAAAGGGGAGAACAAGAAAGAATAATCAGGCAGGCAGAAGAACCAAGACATAATAGTGTCATGAGAGGTGAGTAGGCAGGAAAAAGTCATCAGTACAACAGAAGAGAAGGATAGGATTGAGCATAAACCATCAGATTTGCAAGTAAGAGATCATTGGTATGTCCAGTTCATAAATGGTAAAAGGATATGAAAAAGTAGTCTCAAGGGAAGAAATCTAATGTAATAAGTGACAAATATAATTTTAAAACTATCTTTGAGAAAATAGCTCAGGAGGGGCACTAGTGGGGCAGTGGATAGAGCACCGGCCCCTGATTCAGGAGACCTGAGTTCAAATATGCCTCAGACACTTAACACTTACTAGCTGTGTGACCCTGGGCAAATCACTTAACCCCAACTGGCTCACAGAAAAAAAAAACAAAAAAAAAACCCCCAAAACCAAAAACAAAAAATGTATTGATTCAAGTTGTAAGGATCAAATGAGAGGGGTCAGAGCCAAGATGGAGAACTTAGAAGGTTAGCAGGAAATGTCTATTGTACTGGGTGAGAGTGGAGTGCAGTCCAGTGCAGGCTTCACAAGCACAGACTCAGCCCTAGCAAAACCAGAGCAGGCCTCTAGAGCCTCTGAATCATCATCAGCAGCAACTGATTCTGGAACTCTTCAGCTCAACAAAAGGAGAGAGGGGTAGAACAATTAGCTGAAAGAAGATTACAGGGGCCTCTTTGCTAGCAGTGAGGCAGGACTCTATTGCTTTGACCATACTACGATCAGCTGACAGTATTGGGTGGTGGTTCCAGGAAAGGGAGGAGCACAAGCAAACACCAGAGCTTGCAGCCATAGTGGAGCAGGACTCTGTTCATTGGTTCCAGGGCAGAAAAGCAGGCCTGTGATTGCTTACAGACAAGAGCACATGCCAGGGAGAGTTGTAAACATACCTCTCCTCAAAGCATACTACCTTGGAAGAACTGAAAACTTAAAAAGCCCTAGAAGTATTTCTAAAAACAGCTGCACAAATTCCCTGAAGCTTGGATAGTGTACCCTCTACCCTGGAAGCAGTGCTCCACTTTAACAAAGAGTTAAAATCAAGAAATAGGCTGGGGAAATAAGCAAACAGGGGAAAAATCTTCTATGGTGACAAGGATCAAAATACACCCTTAGAAGAAGATAACAGTCAAAGGTATATCCAAAGTTTCCAAGAAAAATATGAATTGGTCTCAGGCCATAGAAGTACTCAGAAAGGATTTTGAAAATAAAATAAGAGAGGTGAGAGAAAAATGAGAGTGATGCAAGAAAATCTGCTGCTAGTAAGCCTCAGTGCCAGATTCAAACCCAAATTTTCATAGACTCCAAGGCCTGCGCTCAAACTGAGAAAGAAAGAATGAAAAATTAAAGAAACATCACTAAGATAAAGGAGGAAGGAGGCCCATTGTAGTAATAAAAGCAAAGATTTTTTTAATAAATAAAAATGTTTATTACATTAAAAAAACTTACCCCAGGGCAGCTAGATGGCGCAGTGGTATAAGCAACCGCCCGCTGGAGTCAGGAGTACCTGAGTTCAAATCCGGCCTCAGACACTTAACACTTACTAGCTGTGTGACCCTTGGCAAGTCACTTAACCCCAATTGGCCTCACTAAAAAAAAAAAAAACAAAAAAAACTTACCCCCAACATGGATATACAATTGTTCCACAAAAGCAAAGATTAATGTAGCATTGAGGTTTATAAAATTGTACATAAATGTGTAATTATTATTGATCTCTTGTGCTCTTCAATGGTTTCAGGTTGTGAGGAAGCATAAAGGGCTGGAAGATGAAATAAAATGTTTATTAAGCACCTATTATGTGCCTTATACTATACAAAGTACTTTGCAAATATTCTCTCTTTGATCCTCACAACAACCCTGGGAGGTTTGGTGCTGTTATGACCACTATTTTTTTTTTTAAATATACTTTTCATGGAGAGACAAACAGGTCACTGCTTTAAATGAATTTACTCAAGATGAAATTATTTGGAATTTTAAAAGAAATTATTTAAAATTTTTAGAGTCACCTTTACGTTGAAGAACCACAGCTTCATAGCAACTACTTAAAGATATAATGCTCACTGTGTCAAAGTGAGGGTAAGGTACTGTAGAACTCTTCTCATCCTAAATGAAAAAGTCATACATGTTTTCCAAGTCTGCATAGGCAACTATGCATTTCTAATAGTCAGTTCCTACTCACATCCCCACCTCTTACCAGCTACTACTTCTATTATAGTGGCGAAGGCCAACTGGCAGAGCTGAGGAAGAGGCAATAATCCTAGGGATTCTTCCTCTTCCCACCATCAGTCTTATTTCATGTGATTTAAGAAAAAATAAATGGTTTTATAAAACTGTACTCTAAATTCTCTTCAACTATTACAGATCTGTGATTTCATTGGTGTTCCTATCAAGCACAAAGATATTTCTGATATTTTGTTTCTAATCAAAGAAGGGGATAAATAAGTATCAAATTACTTAACACAATTATCAGCTTAGTAAAGACAAAAAGAGGAAAAATATACATGTTGCAAAGATCAATAAAAGATATTGATTTACTAGAAACATTTCTGGCAGTATAAATCAAGGCAGTTTATAGACTCAGCCCATTTCTTCTTAATCAGAGCACTGTTAGAAAGCAATTAAAATCAAAGGGAATGCCCATCAATTGCGGAATGGCTAAACAAACTGTTGTATAGATGGTGATCGAATATTATTGTGCTATAAGAAATAACAAGCAGGATTGATTTCAGAAAGGCCTGGGAAAGACTTGTATGAACTGATGTCGATGAAGTGGAGCAGAACTAAGAGAATGTTGTGCAATAGGGACAGCAATATCTGTTTTGATGAGGCACTATGAATGACAACTTTTCTCAGCAATACAATGATCTAGGCAATCCTAGGGGACTGGTGAAGCATACTATCCACCTCTACAGAAAGAACTGATATTGACTGGATATAGACTGAAGCAATGCTATTTTTTACTTTTTCTTTCATTTTTTTCTTTATTCAAGTTTTCTTGTTCAAAATGACTAATATGGCAAGGTTGTACATTATTCCAAATGTATAACCCATATCTGATTGCTTATCATATCAGGGAAGGGGGAGGGGAAGGAGAGAAGGAGGGATAAACTTTGGAGCCCAAAACTTTAAATAAAAATGTTTAATTATTTAAAAAATACTGAGCTGATGATAACTGATGGTTCTGCAATTCACAATAGGAAAAAAAGGAGTATTGAGGAGTAATGGGTATTGGGAATATGAGAGAAACAACCAGTACTGGTAGGATGCAGTGTCATCTGGGAGAAGCCAGATCACAGAACATCAGAGGATTGAAGAACCAAAAAAAAAAAAAAGGAAGAGTTACAAAACGAAGGGAAGTTTATTGATTATAGAGCAGGAGTTCCAGAAGCACAGTAGAAGGAGTGGAATGTTGAAGAAACAAGGGTGAAGTGTATGGGGGCAAGAGAAGACCAATAGAAGCTAGAGGGGGAATGTTTGTCTTTAGGTAGTTAGAATCTATGAGCAAAGCACAACTGAAGATGCTCAAAAGAAAAACAATATGCTCAAATGTTAGAGAATCTACCCCAGGGGGAAGGCTAGGTGGCACAGTGGATAAGCATCAGCCCTGAATTCAGGAGGACCTGAGACACTTGACGCTTACCTTGCTGTATAACCCTGGGCAATGTAACGATTGGAATGACGCCACCTGCTGGAGACTTACTGTAGAAGAGTTCCGCCCATGAAGCGAAGGTCTTTGAGGGCAAGACCAGGAGTCTTTTCTTTGGCATCAGGAAGTGACGTTGGGTAGTGGGAGGAAGAAGGAAGAGACTAGCACTCTGTCTTGGGCTTTTCCTTTTGGACTCTGGTGGAGAGTGGAGCTAGAAATGTGCTCTCCCTTTAATAGATAGGAATCTAGGCCTTTCTCTCTCTCTTTACCAAATTCTTATTCTCCTTAATAAATGCGTTAAAAGTCTAACTCTTGCTAAAGCTTATAATTTATTGGCGACCACTCTGGATATTTAGACAGACTAGCTAGAATTTTAGCCCTTAACAGCAAGTCACTTAACCCTCACTGCCCCACCAAAAAAAGAAAGGAAGGAAGAAAGAAAAAGAAAAAAAAATCCACTCCAAATGTTCACAAATGTTCACATGGACTATTTGTGCCCAACCTGTGGTAGGGCATTCTGAGTTCATATTGCTCTGATCAGCCACAGCCAGACACAATGTAACTTCACTCTAATTTAGTAATTTCAGTCCTCTTTGAGAATGGACAACAACTAATTATATGAATTGAGATAATAAGAGGGCACAGAAATTTGCTAACCACTGGGGCATGCATCTATTTCCTGGTCCTCTCCCCTACTAGCTTCATAATAAATATGAATAATAAATATAATATCTTCATAATAAATATCTTCATAAATTTATGAAGATAGCTTCATAATAATGCTATCTTTCTTTTGGTACTAGAGCTATGATTTCTTTTCTTTTATTCTCCTTCCTTCCTTTCTTTCTTGCAGGACAGTGAGGGTTAAGTGACTTGCCCAGGGTTTATACAGCTAGTAAGTGTCAAATGTCTAAGGCTGGATTTGAACTCAGGTCTTTCCTGAATCAGGGCCCGTGCTTTATCCACTGAGCCTCCTAGCTGCTCCTGGGGCTATGATTTCATCAGTGTAGTGATCTCTCCATGAGAAACTTCCTCTATCAGTGAAATTTAACACCTTCTCCAAAACCCTGTCTCATTGACCTAGCCCACTGGACTACTCACTAGTCAGTATGTGACAAGTGCAGGACTGAAGACCCAGGATCTTCCTAACTTCAAGGTCCCCTTTTTATTTACTATGGTACTTTGACAAAAATCATACCTATAAATGTTACATTACAGAGATTTTAAAATAAATTAATTCACAGAATGATTGTATTTTTTTCAGAAGGTTGTCCCAGCTTAAATTTTCTATCTAGAAGAACTGAGTAAAGGCCCTTTAAAAAAATGAATCAATCATAAGGTATTTACTTGACACCAATTACATGCTCGGCACTATGCTAGGCTCTGGAAATACAAATAGTAAGAATGAAACATTCCCTATTCACAAGGAGTTAATATTCTAAAGACACATATACTGCAATATAACCCTGGGTAAATCGGCTCTAGTCATTCCCTAAATCTACAGATTGCAGAGAAGGTGCTGATGTGGCTTTGGCAAAGAAGGTTTTCTCACCCAAGATTTCCCTATATCAATGAAATCACAGGTCTATCTCAATAACTAAAGAAATCAAGCTACCATACAGCTTTGATGAGAGACTAGAATTTGCTTTCTCTTTATTTTAAAGATCTACAAAAAAGAAATTATTTTTCACCAAACTTTAATTTGCTGCCGCTTCCAAATACCTTAAAAATCATATCTAGAAAAATAACATGAAAGATTTAATGTCAGTCTTTACCTTAAGTATCAAGATCATCACTATGACTAAATACACAGTCTACACAAGACTCAAGTATAAAAGTCCAATCACCAAATTTATCAAGATGACCTTCATGAAAACTTTCATTACTGCCTGATATGGGTCCATATTTTGATAAACTTTTCATTTGATATCTTAGTACAATTCTTGCCAATACAGATCCTGTATCTAACAATGAAAAAGCCAGAAATATTGATATTTCTAAAATATACCAATTTTTTCAAAGTCAAGAATATAAAGACACAAAGCAAATGCAAGATTTCTTTTACAACTATACCTATCATGAAAAAAAAATTAAATTGATTAGTTTACCTCTTAAAAAGCATAATGCAACAGTATTGCTACTTTGATAATAAAAGACAATGCATTTAAAGAAATCATTAAAATATAGACTACATTTATCCTTGGCCTCTATAGGCTTTAAATCACAAGAAAATAAATTATGGTGGTGAATGAATCCATATTCTTTATAAGAGACCATGAACCTGATAGTTTCAAAACACTGAAGTAAAAAAAAAAAAAGTTTCAATATAGCAGATGCAATCATTATAAAGGCCTGACTGGCTGCAATAATAATGGTCACATAAGTTTCCTAGCCAATCAGAAATTTTTTCCATTGGACATTGCAATCTTGAAACTCAAGCTAATGAAAAAAAAAAAAATGGTGCACTAATCTGAATGTATAGACTCGTCTATCTATTCTATTGTTGAATTTTATGTTTATCTAAATTATTTTCATTTTCTTACATTCTGTCCAATACTCTAAATTGCTAAGGTCTTTTTGGATACTGACTGCCATTTTACACATTATTTATTCTTCCTAGGTTGTGCCATGTATAAATCTAAGAAGGATGCCATATATGTCTTTATCAATAAGAGTTTAATAACACAGGGTCATAGGACCACATTACTAGAGAACTCCTGCCAATTACTAAACATTACTTTGATGTGGTCATTCTACCATTTAAAAATCTATCTAACTATATTATTGTTGACACCAGTGGTGTTAAACTCAAATAGAAATGGGGGTTGAAGATGACGGAGAAAGCCAAAGAAGTTGCTGAGCTCTCCCAAGTTTCCCTCAAAAACATTAAATCAAGCCTCTGAATGGATTCTGAAATGACAGAACCTACAAATAGACAGAGAGACACAATCTTCCAACTTGAGATAATTTAGAAGACTTTAGGAAAGGTAGGTCTCACTTGGGCAAAAGGGGAGTGCAGTGCAGTACAGCTCAGTGCAGAGCAGCACAGCGGTGGTCTGGGCAAGTTAGCAGGAGGCTCTTGGCCACAGCACAGCAACTGAGAGGCCCCTTGGTCCTGGTTCAAGCAGGGTGGTGGGCACAGCAGGCCAGTTGTGAGACCCTTCAGCACAAGCTGACAGAGCCAAATGCCAGCTAGAGAACCACCCACAAGACAGGCACACCTTGGCCAACACATCCACAACACAACAACATCCCAACACAGGGAGCAGTTCTATGGCTGTGAAGAAGCCACAAGCCACAGAGGCCTCAGAGCAGAAAGCCAGTGACCCAACCCTATCCCCCAACACAAGAAGCTTGCAACAGTGGCCCCTGTGCCCCAGGAAAAGACCTCAAATTTTAAAAAAATTAAAAAATAAGCCACAATATGAGTAAGAAACAGAAAAGTGCCCTTACCATTGAGAGCTTCTGTGTTGACAGGGAAGACCAAAACACAAATTCAGATGAGGACAATACTCTCAAAATGCCTACATTTGAAGCCTCAAGGTGGAAGATGAATTGGCGTCAAAACCAAAAAGCCTTCTAGGAAGAGCTTCAAAAAGATTTTAAAAATCAAATGAAAGAGGTAGAAGTAAAAATGGGAAAGGAAATGAGAGAAATGAAAGTTACACAAGAAAATGATGAAATAAGAATCACCAGCTTGAAAAGGAAGCAAAAAAATTGACTGAAGAAAACAATTCTTAAAAAATATAATTGGCCAAATGGGGAAAATATAATTGGTCAAATGGAAAAGGAGGTGCAAAAGCTTACTGAATAAAACAATGCTTTAAAAATTAGAATTGGGCAGATGGAAGCTAATGAGACACCATAAGACACCAGGAATCAGTCAAACAGAATCAAAAGAATGAAAAAATAGAAGAAAATGTGAAATACCTCATTGGAAAGACAACTGACCTGGAAAAACAGATCCAGGAGAGATAATTTGAGAATTATTGGACTACCTGAAAGTCATGATCAGAAAAAGAGTCTAGACACCATATTCCAGAAATTATCAAGGAGAACTGCCCTGATAGTATAGAATCAGAGGATAAAAATCATCATTGAAAGAATCTACCAATCACCTCCTGAAAGAGACCCCAAAAGGAAAACTCCAAGGATATTGTAGCCAAATTCCAGAATTATCAAGTGAAGGAGAAAATACTGCAAGCAGCCAGAAAGAAATAATTTAAATATAATGGAGTGACAGCCAGAATTGCACAGGACCTGGCAGCTTCAACATCACAGGATCTTAATGCTTGGAATATGATATTCAGAAAGACAAAGGAACTTGGGGATTGCCACCAAGAATCAACTACCCAGCATTTTCTTTCAGGGGAAAAGATGGACATTCAATGAAATAGGGGACTTCCAAGGCTTCCTGAAGAAAAGACCAGAACAGAAAATTTGATTTTCAAATACGAGACTCAAGAAAAGTATAAAAAGGTAAAAAGGGGAAAAAAATTATTCAATAAGGTTAAACTGTTTACATCCCTGAGGGAAGATAATACTTTTAACTCTTGAGATCTGTATCTCTGTTACAGTAAAGTTACTAAATAGAATTTGATGTGATGATATAAAGAAACTTAAAAGGGGCAGAATAAAAGGAGGATAGGGGAGGAGAGGTAAGGGGAGTTGGAATGGGGTGAATTACATCATATGAAGAGGCACAAAAAACCTACTACAATAGAGGGAAAGAAGGGAGCGGTGAGCATTGTTTCAAACCTTACTCTCATCAGATTTGGTTTAAAGATACACACATTTGGATAAAGAAACTTAGCTTACTCTGTAAGGACATAAAAGGGGTAAGGGGGAAAGAGTGGTACTGACAGAAGGGAGAGCAGAAACAGGAGGAGGAAAGTAGAAAGAAAAGGGAGGGGCTGATAAAAGGGAAGGCAGATTGAGGGAGGCAGTGATCATAAGTAAACACTGATGAGGAGGAATAGGGTGAAAGAAGAAAAAAAGAGTACAAAAGGGGAAAAGAGGATGGAGGGAAATAAAGAGTTAGCAATCAAAACTGTGAATGTGAATGGGATGAACTCTCCCATAAAAGGGAAGTGAATAGCAGAGTGGATAAAACCCAGAACCTACAATATGTTTTTACACGAAACACATTTGGAACAGAGAGATACAGAGTAAAGGTAAAAAGTTGGAACAGAATATGTTATGCTTCAGCTGAAGTAAAAAAAGCAGGGGGTAGCAATCCTGATCTCAGACAAAGCAAAAGCAAAATCAGATCTAATTAAAAGGGATAAGGAAGGAAACTACATCTTGCTAAAAGGTACTAGACATATATGCACCAAATGGTATAGCATCCAAATTCTAAGAGGAGAAGTTAAATGAAGTAATAGGGGCAGTTAGGTGGCAAAGTGGATAGAGCACCGGCCTGAAAGTAATGCTATTTTCATTATAATTTTTTAAATTTGAGCACAGCTAGGTGGTGCAATGGATAAAGCACCAGCACTGTTTTCAGGAGGACCTAAGTTCAAATCTGACCTCAGACACTTGACACTTACTAGGTGTGTGACCCTGGGCAAGTCACTTAACCCTTATTGCCCCACAAAAAAAAGGAAAAAAGAAAGAAAAGAAAGAAAGAAAGAAAGAAAGAAAGAAAAGAAAGAAGAGAAGAAAAGAAAGGGAAAATGAAGTAATAGCAATACTAAACAATGAGCAATGAAACAGGAACACTACTACACCTCAGAGTGGAACACATACATATACACATACACATTATAAATCCCATATAAGCTGTTTTAAACTATTCAGGCTTAAAATTGAATAAAACTAAATGCTATAATCCCATAGTATTAGCATACAAAACTCTGAATTGCCAATGCTGGAGGGAACAATATAGCACCAGCACGGCAAAGCTTAGAATTGACTCCCATAGCACCAGGGCTGCAGTTCTGTCAGTGGTAGTATGTACAACCATGTGGCATCAGTGTGGTAGCTTTCCGAAATGCCTAGAGGGAGCAAGATAGAATACCATGTGTATGGGGACAGGAGTATATGCAGCAAGCACACTACTAAGCCTGAGAAAGAGCACAGCATCCATCTAGGGCTAGTTCTAACCACCTAAAAGTCATTCCAGGGCAGCTAGGTGGTGCAGTGGATAGAATGCCAGGCATGGAGTCAGGAAGACCTGAGTTCAAATCCAGTCTCCGAAAGTTACTAGCTGTGTGACCCAGGACAAAACACTGCCATGAGCAAAATTGAACAAAGGTAGACTGAGGCACATATACTCCAAGCATGATAATAGTTTATTTGGAGGTAAAATGGGTCTATTGACTTTCTCAGTAAGCCAAAGACCCTGAAATGAAGATGCAACTTCTTTATATAAGCATAGAACAAAGAACAGAACAGGATATATATTCACATGTGGATGATTGGTTACACCAAGGAAAGTAGGCCTGCTTATATGTGGGACCAAAACTACCCCTCTAATGTCTTAGAGAAATGCTTTAATGGATTTATGGGAGCTAGCTGCATCCTCAGGTCATTGATAGTGGACCAGGGACAGTAGACTCACTGGTGCCTGGGAATGAGATAAAACCACTTTTTTTTTTTTTTTTGCAGGGCAATGTGGGTTAAGTGACTTGCCTAGGGTCACACAGTTAGTAAGTGTCAAGTGTCTGAGGCCGGATTTGAACTCAGGTTCTTCTGAATCCAGGGTCAGTGCTTTATCCACTGCGCCACCTAGCTGCTCCAAGATAAAACAACTTTTAATTGGGCAAGGATAAGGAAAGATGAGATCAGGTCAGTTTATATGCTAGGAAGTTTATATGCTATACAAATGTCATGGAATTTCTCAGGAGATGAAATTATGAAGGATGACAAGTTTGATTGCATAAAGGGCAGGTGGTGCTGAGATAACAATTCTCTCAGAATTAAAGTGTTTTATGAGATTATTGAACCTCTTAACCTAGCTCAGAGTTGTTTTTAAACTAAAAATGATTGATAGGAAGAATAAACTTCAGCATCTTTATATGAGAGAGGAAGACTGCTTCACTCAGAAACAAAAACAAAGTTATTATATAAAATACAAATAAGGTTACAAAAATAGACTCAATTATAGAATATAAAATACAGGATCAATGTTTAGTTTTCACATCACTTAACCCTGTTTGCCTCAGTTTGTTCATCTGTAAAATGAGCTGAAGAAGGAAACGGCAAATCACTCTAGTATCTTCACCAAGACAACCCCAAAAGGGGTAAAAAAGAGTCAGACACAATTGAAATAACTAAACAACAAAAAGTCATTTCCAGGTACTAACGCAGACTGGTGAACTTCATGGGAAGAGGCCAAGAAGCTTTGAGATCCAGCCCCTAAGGAAATCAACATCAGAAGAAAATCAGGGGTGGGGAGAAAACTGAAACCAAAAATTATCTCAGAAAGAAGAAAACTCAAAGACCTTGAACATAATCAGATAAACCAACAGGAAAAATAATAATATGAGATGAAATTATGGCCTCCAGTTATAGTAAATAAATTCTGGTATCTATGAATAAAAACTGCAAAATCGAGGAAAGTGATCCAACACTTGATAAGACAGAGAACCCTGTGGAAGGAGGAGAACATGGAGCCACAATACACCATTCCTGAGTGGTTCCAAAGACAAATAAGAATGAAGAAAACAGAATTTATGGGCTACAAAGCTGCAAATAATAGGCAGAATAGAAAAACAAAAATCTATGATGACATGTCTCAAAGGAACAAAATAGAGAACAGATAGGGAATTCAAATATATTTCTATATTTGAAGGACAATCAAGAAGAGGAGATAAAGGAAAGGAAGTTGAGGAGCAGTTAGACAGGTAGGAGAATTCAAAAGAGAAAGCAGTATGATAAAAGCTAGAGATGAGAATATATCTAGAAGGTTACTTAATACTGTCAAATGTTGAAGAGAGGTCAAGAGGAATGAGGAATCAGAAGACACAACTAAGCTCACTGGTGCCTTTAAAAAGATCAGTTTCAACTGAATGAGATTGAAAGCCTTTCACCTTTAGTAGCTATATAACTATATATTATCTATAATATATAATATAAATTATGTTATTAATAGCATATAATTAATTGCATTACTTATATGATTCACAATATATAATATAAGTAATAAATGTAATATAATAAACATGATAAAATACAATGTAGTATAATTACTATAACATAATATATAATAGTATTTCATTTAGTTGTTACTTTGAGGTTTTTTTTCCTTTTAAGATGGAGGAGTGGCAGAAAAGACTGAAGATAAGTGAGAGAATAAAGATGATAGGACAATCTGGAGAAGATAGGCTGGAATGAAATCACTTGTGTTTTTAGCAAGATTATATTTGGCAAGAAAAGCTACCTCTTAATGTAAGATATGGGAAGGTAAGAAGGAACAAAAAAGGAGTAGAAGAGAAAGAGAAACTCTTGGAAAGTGACCTAATATTCTTCAGTAAAACATGAGACAAAGTTCTCTGTTGAGAGGGTGAGAGGAAGAGAGCCATGGGAGGTTCGAAGAGGGATAAAAAGGGTTGGAAAAAGCACTGTGTATAGTTGATTATGGAGTTATAAAAGGAGTGACCCTGCATTGTGGGCCCAGTTCAGATTATATAACACAAGTGTGTAGTGGATCCAATAAAAAAAGCAGTTTCATGATTTTCTCCAGCTTTGGTCAGCATCACATGAGTAGGAGCAAAAGCAAGGAATGGTAGATTCAAGTCTCAGGTTTGGAAAAGCAAGATCAGCAATAGGATAAGGAGGCAAGGGACTCAAGAGAAGAGAACAGTATAGAGTTGAACTAGCCCACCTCACCATGGGGCCTGAATGGGGAATCAAGGAGAGTATAGACAATGTAGGTGTGATGGCCCAAGAGATGAGTGAGGAACTGGAGGTCACAGTAAAGACAAAGTAGAGAGTTTAGAGTTGCAAGGCAGAGGGAGTAATGGACTGACAAAGAAAAATTCATAATTTGTGGATGTGGATGTGGGACTTTGTGGATAATGGCAAAATCAAGAGTATGACCATTTATGGGTGTAGTTATTGTGGGATGGAGAGTTAGGTTATGGGGAAATAAACAAGTTGAGGCCTGTAAGGGTAAGGTGTTTGAGGAAGTACCAATATGCATGCTGAAGTTCCCTAATGTGACAGCAAAAATTGGGGAGGAGAGAAATACTGTGAGTCAAACAATGAACTCATTGTGGAAAGAAGAGGGCCATGCATGGAGGTCAATAAAGAATAGCTGCCAAAATACTGATTTGATGTTACCATTTCTGTTTACATATGTACTTACTAGTTTTTAAAGACTCAGAATGTATGACCACCAGAAAATTTCAAAATCTTGAGTACTATCCTACCTAAATCTACTACTGCATTAATTGCCTCTATTTCCCAAATAATATACTTCTGTCATATTAAATCACAATTTTCCCATCAAGTGTTCATTTAAAACCCTTTACCAATTGACCTCAGAGGCATCTCATCTCTGGGTACTCAAACCTACCTCTTCACAAAGCCATTGCGCCTGCCCGTCCCAAGAGACAGTTTCTGGGTAGTGCATAATCAATTAATTAGGCTAGCTAATAATCAATAAATTCATGGTCAGTAGTTTCTAGGTAACCAAGTGAGAAGAGACTCTGAAATGCCTTAAATTAGATGTGTACCTTGTTAAGGGCTAAAATTCTAGCTAGTCTGTCTAAAATATCTAATGAGTGGTCGCCAATAAATTATAAGCTTTAGCAAGAGTTAGACTTTTAAGCATTTATTAAGGAGAATAAGAACTTGGTAAAGAGAGAGAAAGGCCTAGATTCCTATCTATTAAAGGGAGAGCACATTTCTAGCTCCGCTCTCCACCAGAGTCCCAAGGAAAGAGCCCGAGAGTGAGCGCCAGTCTCTTCCTTCCTCCTCCCACTAGCCCGCGTCACTTCCTGACTCCTGGTCTTGCCCTCAAAGACCTTTGCTTCATGGGCAGAACTCTTCTACAGTAAGTCTCCAGCAGGTGGTGTCATTCCAATCATTACAGTCCCCCCTGTTGTTCCTCAAGAAACAAAATGTTTCCTTGACGGAACAGTAAAAACAATATAATAACTATTGCTAACTAATAATATGTGAACAACAATATAGAAAAGGAAGAGAGGAAAGTTTTGTCCAGAGGGGCGATTTTTTTTTTTGTCCTCATGAACCGACGCTTTGACATTGGTCTTGCAAAGGGAGGGCCTCTGCAGAGAATACATGTTACAGATGGTGTATATTATAACAGAAAGAGAAAAAAACAACAAAAACAACAAATCAAAACTGTTCATTTAAAGTCTCTGAAAGTCTTTTCTCAGATGTCCTCTAGGTGTAGTCGTGGAATGGAAGTCTTTTCAGGGGTTGATGTGTGGATACTGGTAATCAGCCAGGAAATTTCCTACAAAATTGAGCTTAACACAACTTTAAAATAGCTTTATCAATAATCAAATCAAACAATGAAAGTTCTCAAAAACATGTCTAAGGGAATTCAGAATCTTAGTTGTTACACATGAAACATATATAAAACAAAATTGAAACATTCTTTAAAATTATAATATTACTATAGTCCCCCCCTTATGGAGGGTAATTGAGAAGACAATTGCTGTGATATTAATTTTTTAAAATAATTTTTATCTTTGTTTCATAACTTTTTGCATCATCTGCCTAATTATCCTCATGCCATTATGAGAAATTAGAAAATCTAATATAATTGGTAACAGGTGTCAAGGCCAAATTCAACACTGTATTTATCATGACACCTGAGATAATTATGGGGGTTACCATAAAAGAACAGAGAAATGATGGGATATGAGCATTCCCACACTTGAGCAATATGTACTGCCCATGCAGTATGCCAGGCTTAAAATAGGTGGATGGAATATATGTCCATGCCACCGAACATATTGGAAGAAACTGAGTCAGACTTAATCAGATGCATGGGATTGAGATGTCCATGGCATCAGGCATATAGGAGGGAGCATAGAAGCCAGGTGTAGAAGTGAGATGGGTGGGATGAATACTTCCAGCCATCTGTACAATATTGTGGGGAAAAAGAGAATAAAATATTAAACCAGAGAATCCAACCTCAACATTTGTCAAAAGCCGTTCCCTCGGCCATACCTTGACTTCATGCATGTCTCCCCTCATGTGACAGTTCAGTGTCTGCTCTTGCATGTATTCCTCTTGTGATTGGATGGCATCTTGGCCAACTGGCATCTGATAACTCAGAATAAAGTCAATTAATGTCTTAAATGATAAGTTCCCATAATCCAAGTCTCATATGGATTTAAAATTGAGGATAATAAATGATTGCAAAAAATGTGCATACATCTTGACTCAGAATATAATATATAATTATGCAACAATTTCAAATAATACCCCTTTTTTTAACTTAGTATACAATTACTTTTTTGAAAAATCTGAACATATTTAAATACAAGTTAAAGCACAACACAATCTCAAAGAAAACTTTTACAAATGTTCCCCTCTTTTTTTTTTTTTGGAATATGCTTATCAAAAATAATACTTCTAGAATCAATTTACACTTGCCATGGCAAACAATTTGCCAGGGAAATGCTTTAAAGAGTTTGATCAAATAATCAGTTGAGAAAAAATAACAAAAACAAACAACTCAGAATATGGGAGCACAATACTCCTAGAATTAACATTGTATAATAAAATCAAAACCATCTTGCAATGTTTCAAATTAGATAGACAAATGAATAGAAGAAAATACACATGGAACAATAAAATACAGTGAAATTCAAACTAAGGAAATCTAAATGAATATGAACTTAATATCAATAAGAGTATTATAAAATATAAACTTGATCACATGACTATAAAAAGCTTTTACAAATATTCTCCTTGTTTTAGAAACTAAGTATAAGACACAATCTCAAAAGCATGAAAATCTCTATGAAAATAAACCCATACCATTAATTTCAAAATGTATATATAATAGCATAGAAATCCTATGTAACCTCTGAACTGATACTATTACTCTGAGTGAATTCAGAACACTTTTGATTCCGGTATCTAAAATCCCCAATACTCATATCAATACCTTGCTGCTTACTTCTACATTTCTGTAAAATATATACCCTTCCATGGCAAAAGAAGCAGAGTCTTGAACTATGTTGATTGTCATTCTTATTCAGCTTAAGTTTTTCTTCTTTAACCCCTCTATATTGTCTGTCGGGCTTTTCACCATACAAATGCTTTATAAGAAAGATTACTAATTAAAGACAAAAGCAGGTTAGCAAAATTATGAACAAAACGAGCATATCTGGAATTTAAAGAGTTTTCTAAGATTGTCTCAAAAGCACAGCCAGACCGGGGAAGGGCTGAGCCTGAAGCTGCAAATGCAGGTAGAAAAAGTTGAGCATGCGCATCAGATCTCTGGACTTCCCAGGCAGGGGAAGCTATGGGCTTGGCCATAGGAGGAGTAGAGGGTGGGGTCTGGAGAGGAGGGGAGGGACCAGAGCAATTTGAATCAGACTTGATTTTGAACTCAGGCCTGGATTCCTCTTCCCCCACTTTGCCTCCAGGTGCTAGGGGATTAAAAGCTTCTAGAGGGTGGGTCATTGCCTCCAGGCATGCAAAATTAAAGCAACAATTAGTGTTAGAACTGGGAAAAGCTGCAGGAATCTCTTTAGGTTTCTCTGAAAAAGCAAGGTTGGGAGAGGGAGAGATATTTCCTTGTGTGAGTAAGTTGCTGGCTCTTTTAACAAAAATAAAAAGAAAAATAGAAAATCCACAAAAACAAAGCATTAACATGATCTTATCTCCCATTTGTCTGGTTAAACAGACTAAAATCAATAATAGGATAATTAGGTAGTTTAAAAGGTCCATTCGAAAAAATTTAAAGGAAAACACAGCCAGTACACCAGTACTTAGCAGTTAAAGGGAGAGGGAGGGGAAATTTCTTACCCAACCAGAAGATCAGAAGAAGACTGAGGTTTAGCTTTCCTCTTCGTGGTCAGCCATCTGTTAAGGGCTAAAATTCTAGCTAGTCTGTCTAAAATATCTAATGAGTGGTCGCCAATAAATTATAAGCTTTAGCAAGAGTTAGACTTTTAAGCATTTATTAAGGAGAATAAGAACTTGGTAAAGAGAGAGAAAGGCCTAGATTCCTATCTATTAAAGGGAGAGCACATTTCTAGCTCCGCTCTCCACCAGAGTCCCAAGGAAAGAGCCCAAGAGTGAGCGCCAGTCTCTTCCTTCCTCCTCCCACTAGCCCGCGTCACTTCCTGACTCCTGGTCTTGCCCTCAAAGACCTTTGCTTCATGGGCAGAACTCTTCTACAGTAAGTCTCCAGCAGGTGGTGTCATTCCAATCATTACAACCTTCTGACAAGGAACTCCATTGACAAGTGAAACTTGAGTACTGGCTCTGACTGCTTAGCTCTCCCACTCCTTCAATCTGTTCTGACACTTCCTCCCCTAAGCTCCCCAGCCTTACCCAGAGCACAGAGCTACAGAAAGCAGGGATGAAAGTTCTGTGCTCTTCAGCCTGCCCAGAGGGTGTGGATTGCTCCAGTCCAGTGTGTGTTCCAAGCCAGCAGCCGTGCCTGGATCATCCTTTCCCATCTACTCCCTTCTGTTCCCCCAGCACAAATTCCTAACCCATGGCGGGGGTGGGGAGGGCGGGTGACTAACCCCCACTCACCTAGAAGGACTGCCTGTCCTGTGGCAAAGAGAGCTCTCCAGGAGACTGAGCTGCAAGCATGGTGTTGAGGACCCGCTAGCGTCAACCTGTACTTCACAGTGCACAGCTGAGGAGGAAATACCACAGTGGATTGTAGCTCAACTGTGTCTCAGTAGGCTTACCAGTTGCCTCCACCTCCTCCCAAACCGCCTACCCAGCTCCAGCCAGCAACAACCAAGCGCTCCAGCATCAGCCAATCCTAGCAAGGACCTTCGGTGCTACAAATCTCTGATTGCCAGAGGTCTAGCCCCTCTTTCCAGCGCAAGACTAGAGCTGGGGACTAGAGGCCAGGCCTAGCATTTGTTTGGGCGCTCCAGGGTTTCTGTAATTTGTTCTTTTTCCCCTGGTAACACTGTACCATAAAACATGAGGACATGTAGGCAGAAAGAGGGAAGAAGGAAGGAAACCATTTCTATCACTCAGGCATGCCATTCAGAAATTGACTGAACTTCTCAAGAATTGGATCTTGACAGAAACAGAAGGAAAAGTAGATCACAAATTAATAATTATTAATAAAAAAGTATGATGTTAATTTCTCTTGTGAAAATGGGCACTTTGATTTGCTTGAGTCCCCCAATTATCCAGGTGATCAGAACAACTGTAGGAGGACTGGTTGCATTGCCTAATGCTGGCCAGAAACCTGTCCCCAAGGAAAACATGGCAGAGTTAATTGTAGTTATAAAGACAAGCACCCATCTTTATTCTTCTCAGCAACTCAGTTACATGCAATTGTATGGGAAATCTCTAAAGATATTCCAATGAGGTTTGGAAGATAATTGTATTTAAGCAGTTGAAATCCAGGTTTTGTGCAGTACCTTCCAGGTACAGCCCGGTTAGGACTGATTGTGGAAACCCTGCTTCCTGGGTTTACAGGATGCTCTTAGTTCCATTAACACAGTACAAACCAGTTTGACATTTCAAACTTGAAAGCAAACAATATGACAAGAGGATATGAAATAGAGGGGTATTTCCACAGATAAGAACATTTTCTTGGAGAGTCCATGACACCCCAGATATTTGGGAGACAAAAGACAGGATGGCTATGGCAGACAAAAGTCATAAACCACCAATTAATTTGAGGATGGAAGTTCTCTACAGATAAGAGTATGTGTTTAGCTGTTCCATTATCCCTAATGTTAGAAATGAAGCTAACAGCTCAAATAGTGTTGCACAGCTCTAGTGTTAACAGTTCAAGTGTTACTAGCAGGTTACTGCTCAAAGAATCCAAGCAGGCAGCAGTTGGTGGGTGAAGGCGTCGTGAAGATGGGCACTCTTCTGAATGTGCGAGAGTGCACACAGAAGTGAGGTCCCTCACTTCTATTTATACCCTTCAAGGGGTCCCCTCCGATCAATCACATTAAGGTATTTTACTATCCCCCTATTTACATATCAGTTATTTTCAGTTATTACAGTTGCTATTTTTTTTATATAGAATAACAGTAACAACTAGATTGTACAAAATATGTGGACCAATCACAGTGCTAAGAACCCATCAGGTGGAACCAGTTGGCCAATCAGATTGTACAAACTATGTTACCAGACCTTAGCCTATTCTGGGCAAGAATGTCAGTTACTCCTTAGAACAATGCTGTGTTAATATACATAAGTCTCTAAGACAGAAAACCTAACTTGGGTTTGACCAATCGGCCAGATTGTGACATTAGGCCCCAACCCTATGCTGAGCAAGAATGTCCCAATGACTTACTAAAACAATGCTTGTGTAAACATAACCTGGCAAAAACAAAACAAAACCCAAGTTGGGGCTTGAACTCCCAGTCAAGTGGGGATCACCTTGGGTGTCTCAGGGTGAACTCCCAGCCCAGCCCTACTCCCACAAAACCCAGGCCCAGATGCTCCAGGTATAATGACCCACTTCTATCAAAAGAGGATAAAAATCCTTGGAAGATACCATTAGACTCTTTTTGGGGTTTTAGAGGTCTTCAGGATCTAGATTTTCTGAGCTTTCTTATGTCTCCTTGAAAATGTGCTGTCTCACTCCCTGCTTTCTCTACCACGCAACCTGGGACCATGAAAAGTTAGGAAGACACATGCTCAATCCTTTACTAGTATGATATTAATAATTAATATTAATGTTAAATAATACTAATAAATAATAATATGCTTACCCCAAAACTATTGTCTACAAAAACACACAAAACACCTATAGGGAGGCAAATGGCCCATATGTCCCAAATAAGAAATTGGAGTCAGTTTGATCCCTATATGTATGTTTAATCTCTTGTCACTGCAAAGGATTTCTGATGCTAAGCCAGTTTTTCATACAGTTAAGGGAATTCTGATAAATGCAATTCATCATTTCCTGCCTCTTGGCCCCCTAAGGCTAAAAAAAAAAAATTCAGTGTCCATGAAAAAGGATATAGGAACCCAGGTGTCCATGCAGTTGTCCATTCCCTGGAAATATCTTTCTTGGGGCAATCTGGAAACTCATGTCCTCAGATTCTCAGGTTTCAAGGAACTTGTGGAGGCTCAGATGTTTGTGCTAAAAATCCTTTACAATAGTTTTCAAGACTTTCAAATACAAGCTAAATAGTTCAAAATACCACAGAAAGCAGAACTCTTAAACCTTCCCAAATTACATATATCTATATCTATATATTTGATCTTAATGTTTTCTCAAAATTTTACTCAATTGTCAGTTTTTATTTTATTTAAGAACTCTAAATCTAAATACCACTTAAATCAGATTCCAATTCAATTCAATTCAATTAATCGATGCCCTCCTCAAGAGGAGCAGAGACAGATGAGGACCTAATCTTCACATAAAAACAAATTACAGAACACTTTTCATAAGATGACCTATAATGTACATAAAAATTACCAAGTCAACTTCAATTGTAGCAAAAAATTTAGGATGCCATTTAAGTTATTAATTTCAAAATAGTGCATATCAAATAAATTGTTTACAACAAAACATATTTGTACTACAGGACATTCTTTCCCTACAGATGTTATTTCCACATTACCTAATAACTCAAATAAAATTTACTTTTCCATGAGTGTAAATCAAAATATTCCATAAGTTACCCTCCTCTAGGAAAACTGATTGCATTAAATTTTTCAAAACAAAACTGAAGATGTTTCTAATTTAGTTTTTGGGGTTTTTTTGCAGGGCAATGAGGGTTATGTGACATGCCCAAGGTCACACAGTTTCAGGGTTTTTTTTGGGGGGGGGGTGAGGCAATTGGGGTTAAGTGACTTACTCAGGGTCACACAACTAGTAAGTGTCAAGTGTCTGAGGTCAGATTTGAACTCAGGTCCTCCTGAATCCAGGACCGGTGCTTTATCCACTGTGCCACCTAGCTGCCCCAGCTTCAGTTTTAATAATTAACAGATAAACAGTTTGGTCCCATAAACTATTGCATCAATACCCATTTTTTTCTTACATTATTTTTTAAAATTTGAGAACCTTATTTTTGTAAAGGCCTAAAATTCTAGCTGTGATGTCTAAAATCTAATGAGTGGTTGCATTAAATTAGAAAATGTATAGCACCAATCTTTGGGCATTAAGTATTTATTAAAGTATATTAGGGGTTAGTAAAGAGAAACACGTGGATAAAGCATCCCTATTCTGCCTGTCCTGGCCACCTCTGCCACCAAGCCCAAGTCAGGAACTGAAAAAGGGTGCTCGCCCCTCAGCTTTTCCCCGAAGCCTCCTGTGAAACCGGAAACAGGGCCGTCCACTCACACAGCTCCAAGCTGTTGGTTGGTAGCACTGACTGACAGGACTCAGACGGCAGACACAACTTCTGGATGCCGAAGTCACATGTTTTCTTTCATGGCGGAGCTTCCCTGTAATGTCCCTCCCAGCAGAGGGTATCATTCCATTTCTCACATTTTATATCTATCTATCTATCTATCTATCTATCTATCTATCTATCTATCTAGTAACAGAAAGATGACAAAAACAAATGCTTGTCCACTTTAGTTGTTTTACATCAAGCTTATGTTTCTTTCTTTCTTTCTTTTTTTCTTTTTAATTTTTTTAGTGAGGCAATTGGGGTTAAGTGACTTGCCCAAGGTCACACAGCTGGTAAGTGTCAAGTGTCTGAGGCAGGATTTGAAGTCAGGTCCTCCTGAATCCAGGGCCAGTGCTTTATCCACTGTGCCACCTAGCTGCCCCCACTTTAGTTGTTTTAGAATATAGAAAGGACTTGAATTTCTAGGCTAAATAGCTTAAATCTTATACCAGCATCTCACTAGAGTAATTCAGATATATTCTATCGTATTAACCTAAGAAATGAAGGTCCAATATTGTGTTCATACTGATCACATGACATGATTATAGAATTTTGCCATAAAAGAAGAGGGACAAAGCTCTCAGAGAATAATGTCATTCATGTCAATTCCAGGTAGAAGTTATATAGATAGACAACTGCAGCTAGGTGAGATAGTTTCCATTCCATGTGTCACATTGGGGAAATTGAGTCAGGAGAATCCTACCTCAGCCCTCGCCAAAAGTTGTTTTCCCAGCCTTTTCCCATGAGAACTCCAACTGCAATTTCAACACCAGAACGTTGCTGGCAACTTGGCTTATTGCTTCATCAGTGTTCCTTGACAATTATGCCTGGAGTCGGACAGAATAATATCTGTTAACTGACTCATAAGGTCTTATATATAAAGTTCTAATAATCAGCGCTTCAGGGGAATTCTTCTCTCAAGGTGATAACATAATATGATACAACATAATCTCACATTTGTAACAGTAAGATTCATTAAAGAAAAATCACGGGGCAGCTAGGTGGCGCAGTGGATAGAGCACTGGCCCTGGAGTCAGGAGTACCTGAGTTCAAATCCGGCCTCAGACACTTAACACTTACTAGCTGTGTGACCCTGGGCAAGTCACTTAACCCCAATTGCCTCACTAAAAAAAAAAAAGAAAGAAAAAAAAAAAAGAAAAATCACATCTTATCTTGAAATAAATAGTACTTATGTTAAGTAGATGATTTTTCACCCCTAAATTCAATATCACACAAATGCTTTGCTTTAAGATGTTTTATAACAAACAACAAAAGACTTGGTATGGGGTGTATAAATAATCCCAAATTGCATACAGAGAACATATTAGACAATGTTTCAAAGAACATGTTTAGTTAGTAACCACATTATATGACTCCTGCCTTCAGAATCCTTTCAAATAATCTTTAAGGTCATTCTTTTTTTTTTTTTTTGTGAGGCAACTGGGGTTAAGTGACTTGCCCAGGGTCACACAGCTAGTACGTGTTAAGTGTCTGAGGCTGGATTTGAACTCAGGCATTCCTGACTCCAGGGCCGGTGCTCTATTCACTGTGCCACCTAGCTGCCCCTCTTTAAGGTCACATGCTCTACTTAAAAATTAAATAACAAATATAGTTAATAAATCAGATTTTCCATTAAAGGGACATAAGCTAGCTCATAAATTACTATTGTTCACTAACATAACTGAATGAAACACTTCAAGAATTGAATATGTGTGTGTTTGTATAGCTATCTACCTATCTATGTTCAAACACTAATTTATTTAACTCTTGCTCAGGTCTTTGAATGACTATAGATGCTACAGTATTAATATAATAACTAATAGATTCAGTATTGCAATAGCAAACTTCTATTTTTTCTGTCCTGATACTAACCTTAGCTCTCAGATGTTGCTTCCATTGAGCTATTGCTGTCTGTTAAAGAGTTAAGGACAATCCAAAGACATAGCAAACCTCAAAAGAATCTTCAGGGTCCCAGAAAGGCTTTCCCCTTAATTAATAAAGTCCCATTAATCATAGTAGGTTTGGACATAACTGTTATCAGCATCAAAATACTACAATACATAAACTTACAAATAAAATTTAGTAGGCTTTCTAGAAATCACACAAAAGATCTTTTATTTAAACATATAAACCATTAAAATTTGAATTTGTCAAGATTAAGTTGGTAGAAAATATCTTTTATTATCATAAATCCCCAAAGTATTATAAAATAAAGTCCTAATTACCATGAAATTCCTAAGTACCATCCCCCTTTTATCAAAAGATTTTTGCAATGGGAAAGAGCTCCAGTTTTTCGAAGACAAAAAGAAAAATACCCAATTAAAACAAACCATATCAAAATAACAAAATTTACCAGACTTTTAAAAATTTGCTCAATATCTTTTTCTTTCCTTTGTCTTATCACTAGAAATCAAAACTAATTACATTCAGGTGTCCTATGTAATTAGTGAATATACATACACCCTCTCTAAAAGTATTTCATATTCACCCCTTAAAGCAAGATAAATTCTTTAAAAGTGGAAGTTCAAGTTACACACACACACATACACACACACACACACACACACACACACACACATAGTAGTAGTAGTAGTAGTATGCCTCCACCAGTTGCGGATGACCATGGATCAGCGCCTCGAAGAGCCATAAGCCTCAGTGTGGCTTTGTAGTCCGATACGATACGGGAGCAACAGCTCCTGAGTGACTTATAACCGGTAACTGCCGCATCCCATGTTGTATCTACCCCATGAGGAGTAGCTGGAGTGTCCTCTCCAGGGTGCTGGCCTGGGCAGATCAATATGGAAAAACAAGCTGTTGCCCATGCAGTAGGTTTTCCCTCTCCTCGACATTGGTGGATCCAAAGGAAAGGCAGAGCCAATACAGTTTGGCACCAGTCCCACCGCAGGAGTTGCCAGAGGGATGTGATGTCCAACATCCAACTGCCTAAGGGACTCCCACTCCTGATTTTTCCTCAGGGTTAACTCCTGAAGCCTTTCCCATATATGGGTATAGCCTCAAGGCAGCAGAGGTTTAAAATCAGGGTTCCTTCCCCTAGGCGGATGGCCTGCCAAGGCTAACGAGACCCACCTGCCCGAAACATACTCATATGTATATCTGTAACTTCAGGAACAGTAGATGAAATTATCAAGCCCTTATATTTCACTCCCATTTTGTGCAAGAATTCTCATTTTGTATCCCATTTTACAACACAGAAAGACTCTTGTACAGAGTTGATAAAAATTTATGACTAGATGGTACTAAAATATACATTTGGAAAGCATATTTTACAAGGTCTTCTCTTCTTATAATTACCAATTTTCTTTTTTAAAAATACCTATAGGGACAGCTAGGTGGTGCAGTGGATAGAGCACCAGCCCTGGATTTTGAGTTCAAATCCAGCCTCAGAAACTTAACACTTACTAGCTGTGTGACCCTGGGCAAGTCACTTAACCCCAATTACCTCACCAAAAAACCAAAAAACAAAAAACCAAAACAAAACCAAACAAAAATACCTATAAACCCCTAAAAGCATAAAAGACCCATTTGTACAGAAATATTTATAGCAGCTCTTTTTGTGGTGGCTAAGAATTGGAAATCAAAGGAATCAATTGGGGAATGGCTAAACAAGCTGTGGTATATGTTGTTGATGGAATATTACTATGCTACAAGAAATGACAATCAGGATGATTTCAGAAAGGCCTGGAAAGACTTGTATGAACTGAAGTGAGCAGAACCAAGAGAACGTTGTGCACAGAGACAGCAATATTGTTTGATGAAGAACTGTGAATGACTTAAATATTCTCAGTAATACAATGATCCTAGACAATTCCAAAGGACTATTGATGAAACATACTATCTACCTCCAAAGAAAGAACAGACTGAAGCTTGCTATTTTTCACTTTCTTTCATTTTTTTTCTTTTAGTCAAGTTTTCTTCTACAAAATGACAAAGATGGTATAACCTATATCTGATTGCTTAACACCTCAGGGAGAGATGGAGGGATAAAATTTGGAACTCAAAACTATAAATAAAAATGTTTATTATTTATATTTTTTACCTATGTAAACACTTGATTAAAGCAATAACTCCAAATAGCTTAAACAATCTCATAATTTCCATAAGTGATAATCAAATAACTTTAGGTGAATTTCCTCTTAAATATAGGTAAAACTTGGAAATTTATAAGTTCTTAATTACAGTATTTCAGAAGATGTGGTCAGTGGGACTGATAAAATAACCTAACAGTTTCCTAGTCCATTCATCTTTCTTTTTAACAGTACAGTTCTTAATCTAACAACATCTAGATTATAAGAAAAATTAGTTTTCTAACATAGTTGAGATAATAGTTTATCAAATTACACTATAAGAAAATTTAGAAATGTAACAATACTCTAAATGATATTAGGTATTTGAAACTTTAAACAAAATCAATTAATTACCAATCAGGTGACCTTAATTTAGTTGAATGTACTTCCAATTTACATTACACAGATCAACATTGGCTTTGTATACTGTAAAAATGCATATGAAATTTTCAAGTATGAAGCAATTACGTCTAATTAAAGAGATAATAAAAACAGTTAACATTCATATGGTCCTCACAACAACTTTGGTAGGTGGGTTATAATTAATTACTATCCCCTTACAGAACAGTAGACTGAGGTAAAAAGATATAAGGTTAAAAAAAAAGGGGGGGGGGAAGGCATAAGGTACATTTCTTGGAGCCATATAGCTAACATGTCACACAAACTTCCCTCTTAGAAAATCTGGTACTGGCTAAGAAATAGTGGTGGATCAGTGGTAAAGTGGATTAGGTAAAAATCAGGTTATAGTAAATGACCGTAGTAATCTAGTATAAAGATCCAAGCTTTTGGAATAAAAACTTATTATTTGACAAAAACATCTGGGAAAACTGGGAAACATTATGGCAGAAACCAGGTATAGAACAACATCTCACACAGCATGGCAAAATATGGTCAAAAGGGTATATGATTTATACATAATACATGATACAGTAAACAAATTAAGAGAGCATGGAATACTTTCTGTCAGATTTATGAATAAGGGAAGAATTTAGGACCAAAGAAGATATATAGAGTATTATAAAATGTAAAATAGTTAATTTTGATTATAAAAAATTTAAAAGTTTTTGCACAAACAAAACCAATGCCATCAAAATTGTAAGGAAAGCAGAAAACTGGGGGGCAGGGGATTTTGCAACAAGTATCTCTGATAAAGACCTCATTTCTCAAACATATAGATAACTGATTCCAATTTCTAAAAATACAAGTCATTCTCCAATTTATAAATGATCAAAGGATATGAAAAGGAAGCTTTCAGATGAAGAAATCAAAGCTATTTATAGTAATATGAAAAATGCTCTAAATCACTATTGATGAGAGAAATGCACATTAAAACAACTCTGAGATATTACCTCACACCAGCAGAGTGGAGGGGATATGGGAAAACTGGGACACTAATGTGGAATTCTGAACTGATTTAACCATTCTGGAGAGCAATTCGAAGCTATTCCCAAAGGGCTTATAAAATTCTGCACACACTGTCACTGCTAGGTTTATTTCCCAAAAACATCCCCAAAAAGGGAAAAGGACCTATTTGTACAAAAATATTTATCGTAGCTCTTTCTCCGGAGGCTAAAAATTGAAAATCAAAGGGGTGCCCATCAATTGTAATGAATACACAAGTTGTAGTATATGATTGTAATGGAATATAATTGTACCATAAAAAATGACAAGCAGGATGATTTCAGAAAAAGCTGTACTTACATGAACTGATGCATGAAATGAACAGAACCAAGAGAACGATGTATACAGCAACAGCAATATTGTTCGATGAAGAACAATGGCTCTTCTCAGCAATATAGTGATCCAAGACAATGCCAAAGGACTAAATGATGCAGCATACTATCTACCTTCAAGAAAAAGAACTAATATGTATTGAATACAGACTGAAGCATGCTATTTTTCACTTTCATTTTTCTTTTGTTTTCTTATACAAAATGACTAATATGATAATGTTTTACATAATTACATATAATTACGCATAATTTACGTATAACCTATATCTGGTTGCTTACAATCCCCCTCCCCCAATATCTTTCAGAACCTCTGGTGAGGGAGGAGGAGGGGGAGGGGGAGGGGAGAATGAGTTAACATAAAGTAATACAAACTACTTGAGAAGAAGGGGTTAAGATTTTTCGCCTGAAGTAGAACAGTGAACTAAAAATCAGTTTTTCTCGAGCCTTAGTCCCTACGACCCTTCTTGTCCCTCTCTTACTATTAAATTTACAAAATGCCAATGAAGTGCAGCACAACTCCGGGTCTGACCTGCGCACTAGAGTAAACAGGTTCCGCTTAGGGAGAAATCACCACGCAGGCGCCGCAGTCTTGCGCATTGATACAAGGTTGGGCTGCTTCCTTATAGTATTTGGTACAATCATGCGCAGTAACCCTCCGGTCCTAGGAACGGAGGTGAGGGATGCGACACTAACTGTTGCTCCTGGCGGGGTCCACAGTAGGAAAAATGGCGCCGTCCCTGAGTTCTTTGCTAACCTTAATAGTATTGCTGCTACTGTTGTGTGGGACTCCGGGGATCCAAGGATTGTGGAGACATGTGAAGACCATAACGGACAAGAACTGGAAGGAGTTGCTGGAAGGGGAATGGATGATTGAATTGTGAGTGTGGAAGTATAATTCCTGGGCCCCCTTGGACATATCTTTATCTTCTCCCTCTGACTTCCTGGAACTTCCCCATCCCCACCTCCACCCCACCCCCCACTCCACCCCACCCCCCACTCCCCTACTGGGCTCAGAAGATCTTGTTTGACCGGCTGCCTTCCCTTCAAGTTCTCCCCACCCCTCATTCTCAAACTTGGACTTCTTTTGACTTTGGGGAACCTGTTTTATTTTCACTTTCTCACCAACTGCCATTAGAAGAACCTCACTTTACTCTCTGAAGCCACGTTCTCACGCCCCTCTCCTTCCTCCTCCTCCAATTTCTTGATTTTGTTTCTAGTGCTGTACTGTTCCTGATGCACATTTTGGTATCTTGGGACTTGATGCAATTTTTTTTAGTTAGTTTTTTTTTTTTTTAGTAATTTCCTCACATATACCTTTGAGGTATTTTATGAGGTCCATACTACACTTTACAAGAAAGGATGAACCTGAGGCATAGAGTTTTCCAAGTTCTTGCTGTTCCCTCCCCTTCCCTTTTTCTAGTTTTTTCTTCCTTTGAACGCCTTGTTGGTTATTGTAGACATTGGTGTTTTCAGCATATTTTTATTTTGTGGTATTTGCTGTTGTAATAAGGCACCATACTATACTGAGAATCTTTGCTTAGCACAGTGCCTGTCAACATTTTTTTTGTTTTTGTTTTTGGTGAGGCAGTTGGGGTTAAGTGACTTACCCAGGGTCATACAGCTAGTAAGTGTCAAGGGTCCGAGGTCGGATTTGAACTCATGTCCTCCTGAATCCAGGGTCAGTGCTCTATCCACTGCTGCCCCCAACAATATATTTTTTAATAAAGGTAGAAATCTCTTTCTCTCTATTAGGCTCTGTATAGACTAATTAATTTGTTAAGAGGTGGAAGAGTCCTTAGAGATTTCTAATCCATTTTACAGTTAAGAAACTGAAGTTCACTTAGGATAGCTTTTTGTTTGTTTGTTTTTGTTTTTTGGTGAGGCAATTGGGGTTAAGTGACTTGGCCAGGGTCACACAGCTAGTAAGTGTCTGAGGCCGGATTTGAACTCAGGTACTCCTGAATCCAGGGCCGGTGCTTATCCACTGCGCCATCTAGCTGTCCCAGGATAGCTTTTTAAGGGAATTCGGGGAATTGTACCAGGTTGTGTTTTCTGGGCTTTAGGTAGTATTAGAAGATCGAGGTGAATATAATATTTTTGTAAACTCTTAAAAGAAGGTATAGACCTCTTAAAAATCTGTACTGTTTCTGGAAACAGTAGCGATATATAGATATATCTATATATCATATCTATCAATCATCTATCTATATATCTATATATCATGTATGTTTTGAGCTATAAGAGGCTTTAGAAGTCATCAAGAGCTACTGAAACTGAAGCTGAGAAGTGACTTTGAAACCTTGTGGTTTCAAAAAGTTTTTTTCCCTTTATTCATGTAGAACCATATAAGAAAGCTTTAGATTTTATTAAATTAACTTCAAGATCCAGTTGGAACATGTTGCACACAAATGTTGTCCATGGTGTTTGTTTCGGCAAAGATACTGGAGTGGTTTGCCATTTCTTCCAGTGGATGAAGGCAAATAGAATTTAAGTGACTTGCCCAGGGTCACATAGCTAATAAATAGAGGCTGGATTTGAACTTAGATATTCTTGACTCCAGACCCAGTGCCCTATTCACCGAGCTGCCTGCAACCTGAAAGGAACTCTATCATACCTGAAAGTTGATAATCTAGTTTCTGCTTGAAGACCTCCCTACTGAGGGGAAACTCAGTACAATTTTGGACAGTTCTATTTTATTTTTATATTTTTATTTCTCTCTGTTGTTTTTCACTCATCTTCATTTCTGAACATAGCCTTTTCCTCTGTTATTTTCAATAAGCCATTTATATTATACTCAAAAACCAGAGTGGGGTGGGGAACAGCTCAGAAAGTCTTACCAATATATCAACTGAGGCTGGAAGTATATGCATAGTGTGTCATTCACTGTCCTGTCTTTGAGTCCAAGCTTGATCATTATACAATGTTTTTTGGGTGTGGGGGATTTTTCTTTTCATTTATATTGTAGTCATTGCAAATGCTGTTTTCCTGAACAGCTTTACTTTTTTTTTTTTTTTTTGGTGGGGCAATGAGGGTTAAGTGACTTGCCCAGGGTCACACAGCTAGTAAGTGTCAAGTGTCTGAGGCTGGATTTGAACTCAGGTACTCCTGAATCCAGGGCTGGTGCTTTAACCACTTTGCCACCTAGCTGCCCCCAGAGCTTTACTTTTTAGGAAGGTTTTTCTCTAATATCAAACCTCTTTACATATTCCTTACATTGCTCCTGGTTCTGCCTTCTGGGACCACAAAAAACAAGCCCACTTTCTCTTTTTGATGGTGCTTCAAATATTTGAAGACTTTATTATGTCATCCCCCTTAGTCTTTTTTTCTCTAGGCTAAACAGCTCCATTTTCCTACAACTTAGCCTTATATGATTTGGACTCCAGACCCTTCACCATCTGGGTTGTTCTTCTCTGAATATTCCAACTTATCAATGTCTTTCCAAAACTTGTGGTGCCAAGAGCTGAAAATAATTTGTTCTGTTTCCTTTCACACACACATGCACACACGTACATGTATATATATATATATATAGTCAGTGTGTATTATATATAGCTGTAGTCTTTTCTAAAACAGTAGTCCTGACAGAAAAAAAAGAATAAAAATAAATGTGTGCATCCATCCCTTCCTCCCTCCCTCTATCCATCCATGCTATATTATGGTGAGGATTAAAGGTTTAAAAATAAGAAGTATTAAAAAAGGCTTGGTTTGAAGTCATGGAATCTGAGTTTGAATCCTAGCCCTGCCAGTTGCTACCTTTGTGACCCTGTGCAATTCACTTAGCATCTCAGGATCTCATTTTCCTTGTTTGTAGAATGAGGTAGTTTAGTTCCTTTTTTTTTTTTTTTTTTTTTTAGTGAGGCAGTTGGGGTTAAGTGACTTGCCCAGAGTCACACAGCTAGTAAGTGTAAGTGTTAAGTGTCTGAGGCCTCAGGTACTCCTGACTCCAGGGCCAGTGCTCTATCCACTGTGCCACCTAACTGCCCCAGTTTAGTTCCTTTTTATTCTAAATCTCTGATTCTATCATCCCATGAATGGACACATATAGATCGTTATGGGAGAATAGTTAGAGACTATATGTTTGTATATGTGTATATCTGTATACATATCTGTGAATATACATGTTTACACATATAAATGTGTGTGTGTGTGCGTGTGTGTGTGTAGTTGAAAAGAACTCCCAAAAGTCATCTAGGCCTAAGCCATGCATGAATAAGAATCCACTCTACAACATTTGTAACAAATAATCATCTAGCTTTTTGTTTGAAGACCGCTGGTACCCTTATTACCAACTACCTTGGCATACTGCAGCTTTGCAGTGTTCTTAGTCTTGTACTCTTATGACGAGCAAACCAAATCTAATTCCTTTTCCATAGAACTTTTTATATACCAAAAGACAGCATCGGGTCATTCCCTAGTTTTTACTTCTTCAGGCTAAACATCCCCCATTTACTTCAAAGAGTTCTAACATGGTATACCAAGTCCTTTTACCATCTGGTCATTCCACAGTATATGAAAATCCTCTTCATAAAATATAGCACTCCGCATGAAATATAATACCTTATATGTACTCAAACCAGGGCAGAGACTTGTAAGTATCCTAATCTTAGATTCCCACTATACCTCTCAAAGCACCCTTAAAGATTCTATTGTTTTTTGTTTTGTTTTGTTTTTTAACTTCCATATCACACTGTTGCTTCATTGATTTTGTAGTCCAGCAAAACCCTTATGTCCCTAACTTGGAAATTGTGAGCATGAGTGCTAGTACCCTTTTTCATTGGAATGTAATTTGACATGTTATATAAATGCAATCATGCAAAACATGTTTCCATATTAGTCATGTTGTGAAAGAAAACAGACCAAAAATAAAAAAAACCTCTATAAAAAATAAAGTGAAAAATAGTATGCTTCAATCTGCATTGACACCATTAGTTCTTTCTCTTGAAGCATATTCCATCATGAGTCCTTTGGAATTGTTTTAGATCATTGTATTTCTTGTAATAGCTAAGTCATTCACAGTTTATTATCATACAATATTGCTGTTGCTGTATACAATATTCTCATTTCCCTTTGCATTAGTTCATATAAGTCCAGGTTTTTCTAAAATCAAGTTGCCTGACATTTCTTATAGCACATTAGTATTCCATTATGTGATGATTAAAAATATGAGAAGTATGGTATCTGGGTCATTTTATTAATATGGTTGGAGGGTTATTAATTAAGATAATGTCTATGGCTGTCTCTCTCAGACCAAAGATCCCTTCCTTGCAGTCAGGGCTGCTTCATATACCTTTCCCACTATAGGAAGTTTGTCACACAACAGTCAAATCTAATTGGTTGACATGATTTGGAGGTGGGTTATATTAAAATGAAGTTAGAGATACATGACTCAAGTAAAGATGACATCAGGTGAAAATGTAGAGACCCCTACCCAAGCTGATGGGGCACAATGGTTCCCATCTAGAATTGGTACATGAAGGCAACATCTCATTAGTAAAGTCCCCCTTGTCTAGACAAAGGAATCTATCTTTACCCAAGACTCTTTTTATTAGTTTGGGGTTTGGGTTAGGTTTGACCTTGATGAGATTTGATGAAATTTCTCAAGGAGGCCTTGTCTTTGAATAGAGGGAAGAGAGGACTAAAAAAGAGAGACCTCTGGGTCCCCCAAGATATTGATTATTAATAGTTATTTCTCACATTATAATCATATACCACAACTTGTTCAGCCATTCCCCAGCTGATGGACATCCCCACAGTTTCCAATTCTTTGTTACCACAGAGAGTTGCTATAAATATTTTTGTACAAAGAGGTCTTCCTACCCCCTTTTAAAATCTCTATGGGATATGGACCTAGCAGTGGTATCACTGGGTCAGTGGGTCACAGTTTTGTAACCCTTCTGGCATAGTTCCAAATTGTTCTCCATTATGGTTGGACTAGTTCACAACTCCTTCAACAACAGTGCATTAATGTCCCAATTTTTCCACATCCCCTTCAACATTTGTCATTTTCCTTTTCTGCTATGTGTGAGGCAGTACCTCAGAGTTGTTTTAATTGGTATTTTTCTTATCAATAATGATTTAGAGCTTTTTTCCATGACTATAGATTACTTTGATTTCTTAATCTAAAAACTGCCCAATCATAATCTTTGACAATTTATCATTTGGGGAATGACTTGTATTCTTGTAAATTTCACTCAGTTCACTATGGGAAATGAACCCTTTATCACTTTAACACTTGATGTAAAAATTGTTTTCCAGTTTTCTGCTTTCCTTCTAATCTTGGCTGTATTGGTTTTGTTTCTTCAAATCCTTTTTGATGTAGTATTATAAAATTATCTATTTAACATCTCATAATGCTCTCTATCTTTTGTTTGGTCTTAAACGCTTATCTTATCCATAGATCTGACAGATAAACTTCCAAGCTCCCTTAATTTGCTCATGGTATCACCATTTATGTCTAAATCATGTATACATTTTGACCTTATCTTCTTGGTATATCCTGTGAGATGTTGTTTTATACCTAGTTTCTGCCAACCTCTTTTCCAGTTTTCCCAGCAGCTTTTCTTTTCTTTCTTTCTTTCTTTCTTTTTTTTTTTTTGCAGGGCAATGAGGGTTAAGTGATTTGCCCAGGGTCACACAGCCAGTGTCAAGTGTCAGAGGCTGGATTTGAACTCAGGTCCTCCTGAATCCAAGGCCAGTGCTCTATCCACTGTGCCACCTAGGTGCCCTCTCCCAGCAGCTTTTCTCAAATAGTAGTCCATGTCCCCAAAGCTTGGATCTTTAGCTTTATTAAACACTAGATTACAATGTTCTTGTCTTGTGTACCTAATCTATTCCACTGATCCAGCACTTTTATTTCTTAGCCAGTACCAGATTATTTTGATGATTCTTTATGATATAGTTTAAGATATAATAAGACTAGACCACTTTCCTTCACATTTCTTTTCATTGATTCTCTTGATATTCTTGACCTTTTGATCTTTCAGTGAATTTTGTTACTATTTTTTCTAGCTCTATAAAATAATTTTTGGTAGTTTGATTGGTATGACACAAATAGGTAAACTAACTTAGGCAGGATTGTCATTTTTATTATATTTGCTTGGCCTACACAGGAATATTTAATATTTCTCCATCTGATTATATTTATCTATACTTGTATGAAGAATGTTTTGTAATTGTGTTCATATAATCCGTGGGTTTCTCTCAAGCTAGATTCCTAAATATTTTATTTTGTCTGAAATTATTTTAAATGGAATTTCTCTTTCAGTGTCTTCTGTACTTTTTTGGTAATATATATATAGAATTCTTGATGATTTACATAGGTTTTCTTTATGTCTTGCAACTTTGTTGAAGTTGTTAACTGTTTCAAGTAGCTTTTTAGTTTGTTCTCTGAGGTTCTCTAAGGATCCATCATATCATCTGTAAAGAGTGATCATTTTGTTTCCTTATTGCCTCTTTTATTTCTTGAATTTTTTTCTTGCCTTATCCTTATAGCTGGCATTTCTAGTACAATATTAAATAATAGTGGTGATAATGAACATCTTTGTTTCACCCCTTGATCATATTGGGAAGTCTTCAAGTTTATCTCCATTACAAATAATGCTTATTCTAGATTTTAGATAGATACTAGTTATCATTTTTAAAGTCTCCATTTATTCTTATGCTTTTTAGTGTTTTTAATAGTAATTGGTGTTATATTTTGTCAAAAGCTTTCTCTGCATCTATTAAAATAATCATATTATTTTTATTGTTATGATGTTATGCTGATGGTTTTTCTTATATTGAACCAGCCCTGAAATCCTGCTATAAATCCCATCAGGTTATCCTTTTAAGATCCTTGTAATATATTTCTGTAATCTCCATGCTAGTATTTTACTTAAAATTATTGCATTCATTTTCATTAAGGAAATTGTTTTGTAGTTTTCTTTCTTGGTTTTTGCAAAACCATATTTGTGTAAGTAGAAATCTATTAATCTGGGCAATTTATGTTTTTGTAAATATTCATCCATTTCACTTAGATTGTCAGTTTTATTGACATTCAGTTGGGTAAAATAATTACTTTAATTTCACCTTGATTCACATTTATATTTTATATTAGTAATATGTTTTTCTTTTTAAAATAAAATTAATCGATGGTTTATCTATTTCATTGTTTTTCTATAACACCAGCTCCTAGTTTTATTTATTATTTCAATTTTTTTTCAGGGCAATAGGGATTAAGTGACTTGCCCAGGGTCACAGCTATTATTTCAATTAAAAAAAAAAAACTTTCAGTTTTGTTGGTTTTTCCAGATTTTTCCAAATTGGTGTTTAATTGGATTTTTGATTTGTTCTTTGTCTAGTTTCTTTCAGTTTCCTGGCCTCTCTTTGATCTTCTCTTTCTTTCTTTTATACACGTTTAGAGATATACATTTTCCCCTACATACTAATTTGGCTATGTCCCACAAATGTTGGAACACTGTTTCATTGTTGTCATTCTCTTTAATGAAATTATTGTTGTTTTTATGATTTGTTCTTTGATTAGATCTAATCTTTCAGATTAGATTATTTAGTTTCCAATGAGCTTTTACACTGTGCTTTTATTAATTTTTTAACATGGTCTGAAAAGGGTACATTTAACATTTCTGCTTTTCATTGTGAGGTTCTTATGCCCTAATACATGGTCAGTTTTTGTGAAGGTGCCATGTACAGTTAATAAAAAGGTATATTCCTTTCTATTTCCATTCAGTTTTCTTTAGAGGCCCATCATATAATTTTTCTAAGATTCTATTCATCTCCTTGTCTTCTTTGTCATTAATTTTTTGGTTAGATTTATCTAGCTCAGAGCAGAAAGTTGAGGGTCCCCCATTATTATAGTTTCATTATCTCCTCCTGTAATTTCCTTTTCCTTTAAGAATTTGAATGCTGTGCCATTTGGTGCGTATATGTTTGGTATTGATATTATGCATTGTCTGTAGTTTATTTTAGCAAGATGTAGTTTTCCTGCTTATCCCTTTTAAAAAAAATTTTGTTGTTGTTGGTTTTTTTGCAGAGCAATGAGGGTTAAGTGACTTGTCCAAAGTCACACAGCTAGTAAGTGTCAAGTGTCTGAGGCTGGATTTGAACTCAGGACCTCCTGAATCCAGGGCTGGTGCTTTATCCACTGCGCCACCTAGCTGCCCCCTATCCCTTTTAATTAGAGCTATTTTTGCTTTTGCTTTGTCTGTGATCATGATTGATCTCCCCTTCTTTTTTTTTTTTTTAACTTAAAGTTATGCTGTTAAAGCATAATGGCTCCTGCTCCATCCTCTTATTCTAACTCTGTTTCTAGTGTAGTATATACAGCATATTGTTGGATTCTGATTTCTAACCTACTCTGGCATCTTCCATTTTTTGAGTTAGTTCCTTCCATTCACATTATGATTACTAAGGGTACATTTCCCTCCTTTTTATTCTGTTTATCTTTTCCTCTCTATCTTGCCCCTCTTTACCATTACTTTGCTTCTGACCATTGCCTTCTTTTTATCTGCCCCTTTTATCACCTCCCACCTACCTTTTATTCCTTTCCCCTCTGTCTATATCTATCTCTATCTAGTTTCTTTTTTGTTAGATGTGAATGAGGTTCAGGTGTGGCCCATGCTCCCTTCCACCCCCACCATTTCCCCCTCCAGTATAAAAATTCTTCCTTGTGAATTTTTTTCTTTTCAGTGAAACAATTTTTCTCATTCTTCCAGGGCATCCCTCTGTCTCACCTTTCCATTAAAAAAAATCATCCCAACATAATGGACTCATTCCTGCACCTTCTTTCTATGTAGAAATCCCTTTAACTGCCCTAATAATGATATAGTTCTTAGAAGATACATATGTCATCTTCCTGTGTAGATAGTGTGGAGACCAATTTTTAATTGGGGAGTGTTAGCTAAGCGGCTTGCCACAATATTGGGCCAAGTAAGGACAGACAGCCTCCCTCAAAACAGAGCAGGATTTATTTAACAAGAAACAAACTTAAAAAAACACAAACAGGGTCAGTAGGATCAAGGGAAAGGAAATAAAATGGGGAAAGGGAAATTATACAACCTGAACAACACCACTACTCAGGAATCAGCTGAGAACACACAGCAGCGTCCTGTCCCCTTCCAGCTTCAAGCTAGAATGGCAAAAAACCTTCCTTCCTCCCAGCAGACCCCAGGATGACTACACACAGCCCCCAGCCAATTGGCTGGCCGCTCTGACAGTCACATGACTGCCCTCATTGGGCTTCCAATCATTATAATTTTGCCAGGCCCATGTAGGCGTTGGCAAGTGGTGATGATGTGAGGTGCCAGTGCCATGGCAGTTGCTACAGCCAGTGGGTGGAGCACCATGCTGTTTGCGGAGCCGCAGGCTAGTGTGCGCGCCCAGGTTTTTTTTTTTAATTCTAGCCAAAAGATGGGGTCATAAAACCTCAAATAACAATTAATTCTTTACGTTAGGTAATCATTTTAACTTTATTGAATCCCTTATGAATCCCTCTTTTTCATGTTTTCCTTTTTATGCTTCTCGAGTCTTGTGTTTTTATGTCAAATTTTCTATTCATCTCTGGTTTTAATTATTAGGAAAGGTTAAGTCCTGTATTTAATTAAATATCTATTTTTTTTCTCCTTTGAAGGGTTATACTCAATTTTTGGTTAGGTTATTTTTGGTTGTAATCCCAGCTTTTTTTTTTTTGGAGTATCAAGCTCAAAGTCCTCTGCTCCTTTAAAGTGGTAGTTGGTAAACCTTGTGTGTGCCTAACTGTTGCTCCACTATATTTGAATTTAAGTTTTTCTCTGACTGCTTGAAGTATTTTTTCCTTGACCTAGGAGCTCTGGCATTTGGCTATGATATTCCTGGGAGTTTTCTTTATGAAGTCTTTTTGGGATTCATTTGGGTGGTCCCCCATGATTGATGAATTCTTTCGATTCTATTTTACCCTCTGGTTCAAAGATATCAGGGCAGTTTTCCTTGACAATTTTTTTTTAATAATTTCTTGAAAGATGATGTCTAAGCTCTTTCTTGGATCATAGTTTTCAGGTAATCCAATAGTTCTTAAGTGATTTCTTTCTGTTCTATTTTTCAGGTCAGCTGTTTTTCCAGTGAGATATTTTACATGTTATTCTGTTTTGTTTTGACTTTGTGTCATTGCCTCTTGGCATTATTGCCTTCCATTTGCCCAATTCTATTTTTTAAGGAATTGTTTTCTTCAGTGAACTTTTGTACCTCTTTTTCTATTTGGCCAATTTAATTTTTTTAGGAGGTATTTTTTCATCAGTGAATTTTTTATATCTTTCTATTAAGCCAGTTCTGTGTTTAAGATTTTATTTTCTTCAGCATTTTTGTGCCTCTTTTACTAACCCGTTAATTAATTTCTTTTTTTATTAATATAATAAATATTTTTATTTATAATTTTGGGTTCCAATTTTGAGCCCTCCTTTCCTCCTTCCCCCACCCTCCCTGAGGTGGCAAGCAATCAGATATAGGTTATATGTGTATGACTATGCAAAGTATTACCATATTTGTCATTTTGTACAAGAAAACTTGATTAAAAGAAAAAAAATGAAAGTGAAAAATAGCATGCTTCAGTCTCTTCCATCAATATCAATTCTTTCTTTAGACGTGGATTGTATGTTTCATCAATAGTCCTTTGGGATTTTCTTTGATCGTTGTATTGTTGAGAACAATCAAGTCACTCACAGTTCTTCATCAAACAATATTGCTGTCTCTGTGAACAATGTTCTCTTGGTTCTGCTCACTTCACTATACATCATTTCATACATGTCTTTCCAGGTCTTTCTGAAATCATCCTGCTTGTCATTTCTTACAGCACAATAAAATTCCATCACCATCATATACCACAGTTTGTTTAGCCATTCCCCTATTGATGGGCATTCCTTTGATTTCCAATTCTTAGCCACCACAGAAAGAGCTGCTAGAAATATTTTTGTACAAATAGTTCTTTTTCTCATTTTGGGGATATAAACCTAGCAGTGATATTGCTGGATCAAAGGGTATGCACAGTTCTATAGCCCTTTGGGCATAGTTCCAAATTGCTCTTTAGAATGGTTGGATCTTTTCACAAACTCCACCAACAGTGGATTAGCATCCCAGCTTTCCCACATCCCCTCCAACATCCAGTATTTTCCATTTTTGTTTTATTTACCACCCTGAGAAGTATAATACCTCAGAGTTGTGGTTTTTTTGGTGAGGCAATTGGGGTTAAGTGACTTGCCCAGGGTCACATGGCTAGTAAGTATCAAGTATCTGAGGCTGGATTTGAACTCAGGTCCTCCTGAATCCAGGGCCAGTGCTCTATACACTGCGCCACCTAGCTACCCCTCAGAGTTGTTTTAATTTGCATTTCTCTGATCAATATTGATTTAGAGCATTTTTTCCTATGATTATAAGTAGATTTGATTTCTTTGTCTGAAAACTGCCTGTTCACATCCTTTAGCCATCTATCAATTGGGGATAGTAGGCTTCTGCCAGTCACGGATGACCATGGATCAGTGCCTTGAAGAGCCACAGGCCGCAGTGTGGCTGTGCAGCTGGAGTGTCCTCTCCAGGGCACTGGCCTGGGCAGATCAATATGGAAAACAAGCTGTTGTCCATGCAGCAGGTTTTCCCTCTCCTCGACATTGGTGGATCCAAAGGAAAGGCAGAGCCAATACAGTTTGGCACCAGTGCCACCGCAGGAGTTGCCAGAGGGATGTGATATCCAACGCCCGACTGCCTAAGGGACTCCTACTCCTGATTTTTCCTTGGGGTTAACTCCCAAAGCCTTTCCCATATATGGGCATAGCCTCAAGGCAGCGGAGATTTAAAATCAGGGTTTTCCTTCCCCTAGGCGAGTTGCCTGCTAAGGCTTATGGGCCCCACTTGCCCGAAGTGACTGATTTTGAGGCACTAGTGACTCACCTTCGCTCCTTCTCCTGTTAGTGGAAACAGTTACGCCACGAGAAGGCCAGGAGTTGCGCTTTGGTTGTCAGAGGCTATTTGAGACACACGCCATTTTATAGAGAGTGGGAGCTTATCCCCACTCCCACCCCAGCATGACAACCTCAATTGGGGAATGACTTGTATTTTTATAAATTTGACTCAGTTTTCTATTTATTTGAGAAATGAGGCCTTTATTCAGATTGTTGTTTCAAAACTTCTTTCCCATTTTTTGCTTCCCTTGTAATCTTGCTTACATTCATTTTGTTTGTGCGAAAGCTTTTTTATATAAACCAAATGATCATTTTACATTTTGTTTTGCTCTCTATATCCTCTTTGGTCCCAAATTCTTCCCCTGCCCATAAATCTGACAGATAAATAAATATATACTCTCTTAATTTGCTTATGGTATCATCCTTTACGTGTTAATCATGTACCCATTTTGACCTTATTTTAGTATCAGGTATGAGATGTTGGTCTATACCTAGTTTTTGCCATACTGTTTTCTAGTTTTCCAAGTAATTTTTGTCAAATAATGAGTTTTTGTTCCAAAAGCTTGGATTTTGGGGTTTATTGTGTATTAGATCACTATAGTCATTTACTATAGTGTAATTTTTATCTATTCTATTCCATTGATCTACCTCTCTATTTCTTAGCTAGTACCAGATTGGTTTGATAATTACTGTTTTATAATACAGTTTGAGATATGGTACTGCTAGACCACCTTCTTTCATATTTTTTTCATGGATTCCTATAATATCCTCGAACTTTTGTTTTTCCAAAAGAATTTTATTATTTTTTTTAGATCTGTGAAATATTTTTGGTAGTTTGATTGGTATAGCACTAAATAAATAAACTGAGGTAGGATTGTAATTTTTATTATATTGGCTCTACTTATCCATGAGCAATTAATATTTTTCCAATTGTTTAGATCTGACTTTATTTCTGTGAAAAGTATTTTGTAGTTCTGGTCATGTACTTCCTGTGTTTGTCTTGACAGGTAGACTCCCTATTTTATGTTGTCCATAGTTATTTTAAGTGGAATTTCTCTATCTGTTGTTGCTATACTTTATTGATAATATGTAGAAATACTGATAATTTATGTGGGTTTATTTTGTATCCTGCAACTTTGCTTACAGTTCTTAATAATTTCAAGTAGCTTTTCAGTTGATTCTTTAGGATTTTCTAAGTATAACATCATATTATCTGCAAACCTAAAATATGCACAAAAACAGAAAATGTTAAAAATAAGAGGGCAAATATATTGGAGACCAAGAAAGCTCCATAGAAATGATAAAACTAGAAGCTCATTCTTCCAAAGGACTAATAAAATGATAAAACCTTGGCTAATCTGTTTTTTTAAAAGTAGAAAAATAAAATCAATAAAATAGCAAATTAGCAGCACCAAATCACAACAAAACCATTAAAAATAAAAAGAATAATCAGAATATGTTGGACACAGTTAGATGCTAACAAAACTAAGAACACAAAAAAGAAATCTCTTAAAAATTGTAAAATACCCAAATTATAAGAATATGAGAGCAATTTTAAATTGAATGATTTAAATCTCAAGGAAAATCTAGTTATAAAGGAACTACAGAAGGAAAAAAGCAACCTCCTTATTCCAGTGGATTCTCGGGAGAATTTTATCACACTTTTAAAGAACAGTTAATATCCATACTTTACAAGTTATTCTCATAAATTGAGAAAGCACCCTACCAGAATTTCTTTTTTTTCCAGAATTTCTTTATGAGACAAAAGTAGTACTAATATCTAAACAAGGGAAAAATAAAACACAGAAGACTAGTTCATCATCATTAGTAAATATTGACTCAAATATTTTTAGCAGAATCCTATCAGACTATAGCAGTTTATTAAAAAATATTGTTCACTGTGATCAAATGGGAAACAAGGATGGTTCAACATTAGGAAAACAGCAAACATTATCATATTAAAAATCAAAACATCCAAAACTATATAGATGCAGAAAAAACCTTTGACAAAGGTTCTTTTATGCTAAAATCCCTATAAGCTCCAGGTATAGAAGGACCTTTTTTAATATCATAAAAAGCATTTATCTAAAATCAAAAGCAAATGTTGTATGCAATGGGGATATACTAGGACCTTTTCTAGTAAATATGATAGCGAAGCAAAAATGTCTACTCTACCCACTAATTTTATATAGTCATAGAAATGCTAGCAATAGCAATAATACAAGAAATTTTTGGCATAATGATAGATTAAAAGGAGATAAAACGATTCCTGTTTGCTATTGATGTAATAGTTTGCTTGGAAAACCCCAGGGAATCATCAGAGGTACTGAGATAACAATGTCAGTAAAGTTGAAGGCTACAAAATAAACCCTCAGAAATCAACATTTCTATGATAGTAAAAAGACAATATGCAAAAAATAGAAAGGGAAATCCCTTTCTAGATAACTACAAAATGTATAAAGACAAAATGTACTGAGACTCGGAATCAGTCTTAAAAGCCCACTTGTATAGATTGTATATGCACAACATATATATAGACTTATATAGATTCAATTACACAGTGCATCTTCAAGAAATAAAGAACAGCTCTCTTTGGCGAAGGTACCATTGCCTCAGCCACTTGGAGTCAGCAGTTCCTGCCTCTCCTCCTCCTGACTCACTGCTGTTCGCTCTCACCGAGGAATAAATTGGTCAGGAAGACGCTCCACTGCCATGGCATTCAAGGACACCGGCAAGATGCTTGTGGAGCTCTGTATCACCATCACCAGCCACAATGTGAAGTCACTCAAGAATGTGTGTGCTGACCTGATTAGAGGAGTCAAAGAAAAGAATTTGAAAGTGAAGGGACCTGTTTGAATGACCACCAAGACACTTCGAATTAGAAAAATTCCTTTCGGTGAAGGTTCTAAGATTTGGGATATCTTCCAGATGAGAATCCACAAACATCTTATTGATTTGCACAGTCCTTCTGAAATTGTAAAGCAGATCACTTCTATCAGCATTAAACCAGGTGTACAAGTTTAAGTCACCACTGCAGATGCCTAATCAACCATCTCTTTTAATAAATTGATTGCAACTAAAATAAAAAAAGAAATAAAGAACAGCTTAAAAAGCTGGACTAAATTCAATCCTCATTGCCAAGCCGTGCCAATATAACAAAAATGACAATACTTATAAAGTTAACACTTTTGATGCTATACCAATCATATGGCCAAACTTGATAAAATAACAACAAACTATTTGGAAAAATTAAAGATGTAGAATATCAAGGGGAATAATGAAATAGGGATGAAGGGAGAATTACACTTTCAGACTTATTTATAAAGCAGCAATCATCAAAATGTTTGGTATTTTTGTTAAAGAATTGAAAGAGAAATCAATGGAATAGACTAGACTAAGGACATTCAGAAACAACAGAACTCCGTATCCCAGTATTTGATAAAATAGGAAACATGAATTACCTGGGGAAAACTTCCAATTTGATTTTTTTTAAATGCTGAGAAAACTTAAAAGCAGTCTGACAGAAATTAGGCTTAAAGCAGCATCTTATGCCACATTGTAATTTCTCTGATAAGAATTTTGTTTTTGAGATCTATAAACATATACACAGTAAAAATTACTGATCTAAAATAAAAGAAAACTGAGGCATAAAATTTATGATTTAATTTGTAAAGCTAGCAAATGTCAGACCCCAAGTGATTTAGAGAGTTGACTTTTATAACAGAAAAGAGGAATTTTTTAAAATTACAGAAACTTGTTTTGAGTACAATTTCTATTAGACAAGTCAGGTAATCTGATTGGTTAGGCTTTCTTTATCCTACCCCAGAAGTACTTGATTTGTTATATTTTGAAGCCAGAAATGCTACTTTTTCTTTTCTTTCTTTCTTTCTTTCTTTCTTTCCTTCTTTCTTTCTTTTTTTTTTTTTTTTGGTGAGGCAATTGGGGTTAAGTGACTTGCCCAGGGTCACACAGCTAGTAAATGTCAAGTGTCTGAGGCCGGATTTGAACTCAGGTCCTCCTGAATCCAGGGCCGGTACTCTATCCACTGCGCCTCCTAGCTGCCCCCTAGTTCCCTTTTAAAGAAGATAGAATTCATGTCACTTGATTTGTAGGCCCCTTAAAGTAGTATTTCTGGAGCAGCTAGGTGGTGCAGTGGATAGAGCACCGGCCCTGGAGTCAGGAGGACCTGAGTTCAAATCTGGCCTCAGACACTTGACATTTACTAGCTGTGTGACCCTGGACAAGTCACTTAACCCCAATTGCCTCACCAAAAAAAAAAAAAAAGGAACTAGCTTCAAGGAATCCCAGAGAAAAAGGGAACTGTGACTGGGAAAGTGACTGTGGTTTGTGATTGGTGGTTGATAAAACTAGAGGTCAACCCCCATCCTCCCAGCTGCCCAGAAGGGAAAATGTAACTTTAGGACTTAATTTCTTAAACTCTGGGTCCTATAATTGACTGTTGGGGGTTGTGAAAAATTTGGCTACAGTAAAAGATTATGTATACCTATTTTTATATTTATGTGTTGTTATACCTATTTTACATACCTGGGGTTGTGCAAAAATTTCTTGCATGAAAAGGGGTTGTGAGTGTAAAAGGTTTAAGAAGCCCTGCTTTAGGAGATCACATTACTTAACTAATATTTACTGGAAAGAGAAACTTACCCTTTGATCAACTCCATCCTCTTCCTCCCTGCCCCCTTTTCTCTAGCTTACTAGAAAGAAGAATTTAATCCTTTTTTAAAAATTATTTTAATTCTATAATTTCAATTTTTACAAAGATGATTTCTTACTCTAAATTATTTACTACTAAACAATAAAGTCTTATCTATGTATTCACTAAATCTATAGGTATTATTCAGGCTAAAGGGAATGTCTACGTTGGCTTATCATAGCTATTAGGGCTAGCTTTTCCTAAAGAAGGAAACTGAATCCTTTAATCAAGATAAAACAAATTAACCTTTAGAGAGTCCTATTAATAATTGATTTAATCCTATGCTTTTGCTGTATTCCTATAAAGTTATATATTCTAAATTATCTATCAATAAATGATAACTACTAATAGAGCCATATCAATCTATTACTTCCTTCAACACACACACACACACACACACACAACTAATAACTATTCACAAATAAATGGTCAAAGATTATGAATAAACAGCTTTCAAAAGAAGAACTGCTCCAAATCACTAAGAGAAATGCACATCAGGACAATTCTGAGATTTCACTTCATTTCCTACAAATTGACCAAAATACCCCAAAATGGCAATAGTCAGTGTTGGAGGGATTGTGAAAGGATTAGCCCACTTAATACATATTTGGTGGAGTTGTAAAATGGTATAACAATTTTGGAACACTATTTGGAATTACATAAATAAAGTGACTAAAGTGTACATACTCTTTGAACCAGGGAATCCATTACTGGGAATATACCCCAAGGAAGCCATTGATGTAAAGAAAGTCTTTATATACAACACAGTATTTATAGCAGCACTTTTTGTGATAGGCAAGAATTGGAAACAAAGTAGATCAGTTGGAAAATGGCTAAATAAGTTGTGATAGACCACTGTAATGGAATAATATTGTGCTATAAGAAAGAATGCCTGACAGATTTCAGAGAAACCTGAAATGACTTACATGAACTGATGCTGAGTGAGATGAGCAGAACCAGGAGAACATTGTACACAGTATCAGCAACATTATATTTTGATCAACTGTGATAGATTTGACTCTTTTCAGCAATGCAGTGGTCCAGGATAGTTCCAAAGGACTCATGATGGAAAATGCTCTCTAAATCCAGAAAAAAGAACTGTGGAATCTAGATGCAGATTGAACCATGCTATTTCTACTTTTTTTTGTTTTTGTTTTTGTTTTTCTGTTTTGTTCTGATTCTTCTTTCACAGGATGAGTAATACAGAAATATATTTAATGTGATTTAATCAGATTGCTTGCTGTCTTGGGGAGGGGAGAAGGAGGGGAGGGAAGGAGAAAAATTTGGAACTAGAAATTTTATAAAAACAAATGTTGAAAACTATCTCTACATGTAACTAGAAAATAATAAAATACTTTTATGATAAAAAAAATAATGCCTGAGATGAATACGGAGAAGTATGGAAAAACCTTTATCAACTGATTCAGAGTAAGCTAATGAGAGCCAAAGAAATAATATATGTGGGTAACTACAACAATGTGAATGAAAAGAACAGCACCCTACAAAACCAAGAGTAAGTAACAATTATAAAGAACAAGCAGGACTCAAATGAAGACCCTTTAAACCTACACCTTTGTGGAGGTAGGAGGGTCCACAGGAGTTGTGTATTGCACATGTTTTTTCAGTATATTGATCAGTTGTGCTGAGATTTTTTCCCTGTCATAATACTATTTATCACATGGTATGGCTTTTAAGGAGAGGGAGAGGGAGGGATATTTGGTGATATAAGAAACAAAAAAAATATCAAAACCTAAACATTTTTACATTGTTTTATAATCATTTCTATCTTTTCTGCTTTGAGTGAGTTTATCAAATTTTTCATTATTTCCACTGAGCCTCTAGATTTTTTGTTCCAATAAATAAATTTTATTGTTCTTTTTTCCAATATGTCATTTTATGGAATTTGGCAAATATTAATTGTATAAATAAATATATGTATTAAAATTTGTAAAAAGTGAATTTATCCCATTCACATCTCAGTGGTGATCATTACTTATGCATTTCTATCCATCCTATTCTCTTTTCTTTGTATCCAGTGTTCTGCAGATTGTGTTGTTTGCCATTGTCCTTGGAGCTTGTAGAATGTTTTTTGTTTGTTTTTGTTTCTCTAATTCCGGACATGATCTTTAAATTCTTTTATTTTGCATTTTGCTTTCTGCATTAGAAATTCTGGGCAGTTTTCTCATTTATTTCTTGCATATTAATATTAAGGTTTTGGATTTTTGTTCTTCTGTAAGATCTGTGATCAGTCCTTAAGTTGTTTCTCTCTGGCCTGTCTTTGAAAGCAGTAAGTGTTGCTTTTATGGAGATCATGCCTTCTTTTAATGTTATTCTCTCCTCCCCTCCTCTACCCCATCATCTGTCACCTCTGTGTATTTCTATTCCCAATCAGTTATCCCATCTTTTGCTTCTTTGATAAGACTCTCCACTGTGAATTCAAGTTTTTCTATTTTCCAATTTTTTTTCTGCTGTGCAGGCCATAAATTTTCCTTCCCAATACTTTTGTCTATTTTAAACAATATATGTACATTCTGCAGTTGTTTCCACCCTCTCTTGGGAATCCAGAAGGTTCTCTGCTTTGTAAAGTGTTAATTCACTTTCCTTAGTTTTGCAATATTTATTCATAGATATTCTGTGTTTTCCCTGATCTGGAGGCCATTTTCTGTTCTGTTATTAATACCTTCCTTGTTGGTTATTTTATGTTCAAGTTCTTGAGTTTTTTCTAACTGAGATCTTTGGTAATTTCAGTCTTTTTCCTTTATTTTCCCCTATTCTCTACTTTTTCCACTTTGATGTTCATTTTGTGTGGTATAGATCTTAAAGCTGTCTGAACCTCCACCCTTGCTGGTCATTTCCCAGTTTACCAGCCTCTTTCTTGGTCCAAAGGGACTTCTGGGTGGACAGAACTAGCCTTACCTTATTTCTGGGCTCTTTCCCAGAGAACACGTGACAGCCACACATGCATGTGTCTTTCCTTTGTTCCTTCTGTTCTTTGGTCCAGCTCTGTTGCAGCACAGAACATTACTGTACTTTGCTGCTGTCATGCTTCCCTGCTGTTGTAGCCTGGGGAAATATCTGTCTTTTTGATCTCCTTGGTATTGGGAGAAGGGAGGAATTAGAATACAGAGTTTAGTTTGTTAGAAACACAGTTCAAATAGTGTTGCGCAGCTCAAGTGTTAGCTCAAGTGTTGCTAAGCAGCTCTCAGCTCAAAGAATCCAAGCAAACAGCAGAGTGTAGTTGAAGCCTTCTTTATTCATCTTCCCGAAGATGACCACTCTTCTGAATGTGCCAGAGAGTGTACTGAAGTGAGGCCCCACACTGTGATTTATACCTATCAAGTGTCCCTCCTAACCAATCACATTACATCCTTATTTACATCCTATTTCCCCCAATCAACTAATCAGATTATATCAAGTAGAAGAATCACAGTGCTAAGAACCCATTAAGTAGTACCAGTTGGACAATCAGATTGTGTACAAAATACGCTACCAGTCCTTAACCTTATTCTGGGCAAGAATGTCCATTCCTTACCAGAACAGTGCTGTGTTAACTAACATACATAAACATACATAACTTTTCAAGAAACAAAACTAAAGTCAGGGTTTGAACATTGGGGTCATGTGGGAATCATGTTAGCTTGGCTCCCACAAAGCACAGGCCCAGATCCAAGCCCTATATCCTTCTGGCCTATATCCTTCTTTTCTTTCAAACCTGTCTTTGTAATTAGCATTTGTTTTGCTTGAGACTTATTCCTCCCTTAAACTTGCCTTTCCTCTAATTGCCTCCTTTGCCTTTTTACCTCTCTGTTCTGTACCTCTGTGTGTGTGCCTGTTACATGTTACATGAGTGCATTTGTAAATTACTTGCTTGAGTTCCCTAATTATCCATGAAGAACAGCTGTATGAGGACTGCCTATATTGAGCAATGTTTTAGCTCATTTTTTTTCAGCCTACTGCTTGATTTTAGATTTTATTTTAGGACTGTACTCTGTGCATTTCTCAGGGAATGTCAGGGCTTAGCTTGGTCCCTGCTGAGTCCTGCTGTTCCTTTCTTGGGATATTGAGTGTTGTGTTATTCTGGGATCTCAGGGACAGCTTAGGCTGGGAATCTGTAAGCTTCCAATGCTCCCAAAGTGGATCCATGGTCTGAGTTTTGCTTTCCTGGTCAGAACTCTGTTCCAGGCAACATACCTGTATACTTGCCCCTCCTTGAAGTTCTAGTACTCTACTGATGGACTCAGCCCATGATCAGTTAACTGAAAGATTTGTGGGTTCAGAATGACAAAATTGCAGGCTCTTCTTCACACTATTTCCACCCCCTGAAAGATTATAATCAGTTTTGCTGGATAGGTGATTTTTGGTTGTAATCCCAGTTCCTTTGTCCTCCGGAATATCATATTCTATGCCTTCTGATCCTTTAATGTAGAAGTTGCTAGATCTTAGATTATCCTGACTAGCTCCACAGTACTTGAATTCCTTTTTTTTCTAGCTGCTTGCAATATTTTCTCCTTAACCTGGAATCTCTGGAATTTGGCTATAATATTCCTGGAAGTTTTCCTTTTGGGATTTCTTTCTGGAGGTGATTGGTAGATTCTTTCACTTTCTATTTTACCTTCTGCTTCTAGAATATCAGGGTAATCTTACCTGACAATGATTTTCAAATTATCTCTTCTAGATCTATTTTCCAGGTTAGCTGTTTTTCCAAGGAGATGTTTCATATTGCCCTCTATTTTTTTATTCATTTGGATTTGCTTTATTGTGTCTTGATTTCTCATAAAGTCATAAGCTTCCATTTGCTCTATCCTAATTCTTAAGCAATGATTTTCTTCAGAGAGTTTATGTACCTCCTTTTCCATTTGGCCAATTTGGCTTTTCAAGCTGTTGACTTTTTTTTCCTGACCCTCCTGCATCGCTCTCATTTCTCTTTCCATTTTTTTCCTCTACCTCTCTTACTTTGTTTTCAAAGTCCTTTTTGAGTACTTCCATGGCCTGAGATGAATTCATATTTTTCTTGGAAGCCTTGGATGCAGGAGCTTTGACTTTGTTATTATCTTCTTCTGAGGGTGTATTTTGATCTACCTTGCTACCAAAGAAATGGTTGATGGTCTGCTTCTTTCTCTGCCTGCTCATCTTGGCCAGCTATTTCTTGGCTTTTAGCTCCTTATTAACCTGTAGCTCTGCTTCTAGGATGCACTGTCCCAAGCTTCAGGGGATCCCAGGTGGTACGATTAGGCTTATTCTCAGCCCACCTGGCTTTGTAAGTAACCACAGGCCTGCTTTCTCTTTAACCTGGAAGCAGAAATCTGATAGAAATTTAATTCTCTATGGTCAAAAGCTTGGTGTGCCTGTGCCCCTCCCCCACTGGACCTCTGCCACTCAAGTCTACTTCCTGGGCACTGTGCTTTGCCTCTGCTCCTACAGAGACCCCCATTATTTCTCCCCAGGCAACTGCTGGACCCCCTCACGGGACTGTGAGCCGAGTTTCAGAAGAAGCCACTGACACTAAAGACTGAGGCTCTGGAGGCACAGCCTGTCTGGGGCTGGATCTGCACTGCATGCTGAGTTCCTCTCTCACCCAGTACAGTAGACAGTCCCTGCCACCTATTTAAGCCATCTTTGGCTGGAAAATAGTTTCACTCTGTTCATTTGTGGGTTTTGCTGCTTCAGGAGTTGTTTTATGGCATTTTTTTTGGAGGTATGTGGACAGATTTGTCAGGAGCATGGAGAGTCACAGCCTCTCCTTCACCATCTTGGCTCTGCCCCCATCCATAAGTATCTTAATACTCTTTATGCATTTGGATTTGTATGCTATAATTTACATTTGGTTTTTTAGGGTTTTTTGTTTTTAATAATAAACATTTTTATTTATGCTTTTGGGTTCCAATTGTTATCCCTCTTTCCCTCTCTCCCCTCACCCCTCCCTGAGGCAGCAAACAATCAGATACATGTGTGATTATGTAAAACATTACCATATTTTCATTTTGTACAAGAAAACTTAATTAAAAGGAAAAAAACGAAAGAGCAAAAAATGGCATGCTTCAGTCTGTTATTTCTTTGGAGGTGGATAGTATGTTTCATCAATAGTCCTTTGGGATTGTCTTGGGTCATTGTATTGTTGAGAATAGTCAAGTCTTTCATAGTTCTTCATCAAACAATATTGTCCCTGTGTACAATGTTCTCTTGGTTCTGCTCACTTCACAGTATATCATTTCATACATGTCTTTCCAGGCCCTTCTGAAGTGCTCCTGATTGTCATTTCTTATAGCACAATAATATTCCATCGCCATCATATACCACAGTTTGTTTAGACATTCCCCAATTGATAGGCATTCCTGTGATTTCCAGTTTTTTGTTTGTTTGTTTTCTTTTGGTGAGGCAGTTGGGATTAAGTGACTTGGCTAGGGTCACACAGCTAGTAAGTGCCAAGTGTCTGAGGCTGGATTTGAACTTAGGTCCTCCTGACTCCAGGTCCAGTGCTCTATCCACTGCACCACCTAACTGCCCCTGATTTCCAGTTCTTAGCCACCACAAAAAGAGCTCCTAGAAATATTTTTGTACAAATAGGTCTTTTTCTCTTTTTGGGGATGTCTTTAGAATAAAGACCTAGTAGTGGTATTGCTGGATCACAATTCTATAGCCATTTGGGCATAGTTCCAAATTGCTATCCAGAATGGTTGGATCAGATCACAACTCCACCAACTGTGGATTATCATCCTGGCTTTCCCACAACCCCTCCAACACCCAAAATTTTCCATTTATATTTGCCACACTGATAGGTATGCAGTGATAGCTCAGAGTTTTTTAAAATTTACATTTCTCTAATCAATAATGATTTTGAAAATTTTTTCATATGATTATAGATAGCTTTGATTTTTTTGTCTGAAAACTGCCAGTTCATATCCTTTAACTATTTATCAATTGGGGAATGACTTGTATTTTTATAAATTTGACTCAGTTCTCTATATATTTGAGAAATGAGGCCTTTATCAAAGATAGTTGTTTTAAAACTTCTTTCCCAGTTTTCTACTTAGCTTGTAATTTTGGTTACATTAGTTTTCTTTGTGCAAAAGCTTTTTAATTTTATATAGTCAAAATTATCTATTTTACTTTTTTTTTTTTTTTTTGGCGGGGCAATGAGTGACTTGCCCAGGGTCACACAGCTATTAAGTGTCAAATCTCTGAGGCCAGATTTGAACTCAGGTCCTCCTGAATCCAGGGCCAGTGCTTTATCTACTGCACCACCTACCTGCCCCTAGTTTACATTTAATTTTATTCTCTATATCTTCTTTGGTCCTACATTCTTCCCCTGTCCATAAATCTGACAAACAATTCCATACTCCCTTAATTTCCTTGTGGTATCATCCTTTATGTGTAAATCATGTACCCATTTTTACCTTATTCTAGTATCAGGTGTGAGATGTTGATCTATACCTAATTTCTGCCATACTGTTTTACAGTTTTCCCAGCAATTTTTGTTAAACAACGAGTTTTTGTTCCAAAAGCTTAGATCTTTGGGTTTATCATATATTTGATTACTATTATAGTGTAATTACTATCCTATTCCACTGATCTACCTCTGTATTTCTTAGCCAGTACCAGATTGTTTTGATAATTACTACTTTATAATACAGTTTGAGATCTGGTATTGCTGGACCACCATCTTCTGTATTTTTTTTTTCATCTTTTCAAATCCGGCCTCAGACACTTGACACTTAATAGCTGTGTGACCCTGGGCAAGTCACTTAACCCCATTGCCCCACACACAAAGTGTTTTGTAGTTCTGGTCTTATAGTTGCTGTATTTGTCTTGGCAGGTAGACTCCCAAGTATTTTATATTGGTCACAGTTAACTTAAATGGAGTTTCTCTTTCTATCTGTTGTTGCTGGATTTTATTGGTAATATGTAGAAATGCTGATGATTTATGTGGTTCTATTTTGTATTCTGCAACTTTGCTAAAGTTGATAATAATTTCAAGTAGCTTTTTAGTTGATCCTCTAGAAATTTCTAAGTTTAACATCATATCATTTGCAAAGAGTTTTAATTCCTTTTTTTTTTTGAAGGGAGGAAACTTTATTTTATTTTATTTATTTTATTTTTTTAATGTATGAGGTATTTTATTTTTTCCATTACATGTAAAGATAGTTCTCAACTTTTGTTTATATATGCTTTACAATTTCAGATTATTCTCCCTCCCACCCCTCCCTCCCCCCTCCCCTAGACAGCAGGTAATCTGATATAGGTTATATCTATATATCTCTATACATATACATATATATATACATACACACACACATATATATACACATAATAACATTAATCCTATTTCTGCATTAATCCTGTTACAAGAGAACGAATCAGAGCAGTGATGCAAAACCTCAAAATAGAAAGAAAAAAAAAAAACCAACAGCACGCAAAACAAAAGAAATAATATGGTTCAATCAGCATCTATACTCCACAGTTCTTTCTTTTTTTTTCTTGGATTTGGAGATCCTCTTCTATCATGAGTTCCCTGGAACTCTTCTGTACCCATTGCATTGGTGAGAAGAATATAGTCCATCACAGTAGCTCAACACTCAATGTTGATGATACTATGTACAATGTTCTTCTGGTTCTGCTCATCTCACTCATCATCAGCTCACGCAAGACCCTCCAGGTTTCTCTGAACTCTTCCTGCTCATCATTTCTTACAGCACAATAGTATTCCATTGTATTCATATACCACAACTTGTCCAGCCATTCCCCAATTGATGGGCACCCCCTCAACTTCCAATTCCTTGCTACCATGTAAAGAGCAGCTATAAATATTTTTGTACATGTGGGTCCCTTTCCCCCTTCCATGATTTCTTTGGGCAAAAGACCTAAAAGTGGGATTGCTGGGTCAAAGGGTATGCACAGCTTTATTGCCCTTTGGGCATAATTCCAAATTGCTCTCCAGAATGGTTGGATCATCTCACAGCTCCACCAACAATGCATTAGTGTTCCAATTTTCCCACAGCCTCTCCAACATTTATTATCTTCCTTTTTTGTCATTTTAGCCAATCTGATAGGTGTCAGGTGGTACCTCAGAGTTGTTTTAATTTGCATCTCTCTAATCATTAGAGATTTAGAGCATTTTTTCATATGGGAATAGATAGCTTTGGTTTCTCCATCAGAAAACTGCCTGTTCATATCCTTTGACCATTTCTCAATTGGGGAATGACTTGGATTCTTATAAATTTGATTTAATTCCCTATATATTTTAGAGATGAGGCCTTTATCAGAAGCACTGGCCTCAAAAATTGTTTCCCAGCTTTCTGCCTCCCTTCCAATTTTGGATGCATTGCTTCTGTTTGTACAAAAATTTTTTAATTTAATATAATCAAAATCATCCATTTTGCATGTTTTAATTCCTTTTAATTCTTTTTCGTCTCATTATAGCTAACTTTTTTATATTTAGAATTTTTATTTTCCCAAATTACATGTAAAAACAAATTTTAACATCAATTTTTTAAAACATTACATTCCAAATTCTTTTCCTCCCTCCCTTCCCAATCCCCCCCCCTTTAAGAACTCAAGAAATTCAATATAAGTTATATCTGAGTAGTCATGCAAAACATTTCCACATTACCTAGGTTGTGAAAGAAAACAGACAAAAACAAAACTTCAGAGAAAGGCACTTACAAAAAAAATTATGCTTCAATCTGTATTCAGATACCATCAGTTCTTTCCCTGTAGATGGATTGCATTTTTCATAAGTCCTTTACTTTGCAGCAACTCATGTAGGTCTTTCCAGGTTTTTCTGATAGCATCCTGCTCAGTTTTGGCGAGCCAGCCAGGAGTTGATTAACCTGCTTATGCTAAAGATTAATGAAAACCCAGCAGTTCCACAGACAGCCAGAATCCAGACCAGAGTCCAGTTCCCCTGATGACATCTCAACCCTCTTTTGAAGACAAAATTTTAAGGACTTTAAATGGACATTTTTGTTTTTTATTTTTCCTTCTGTTACTATATACATCATCTGTAATATGTATTTTTCCTTTCCTATGTTGTTATTAGTATATTGTTTGTTAGCATTGGTCATGATATTCTGTTATTTTAAAAAATTTTTATTGTTTATTATTTATTGTTCCATTAAGGAAATACCCCATGTTTCTCGACAAAACAAAGGGGGGAATGTAAAGAATTAATTGTTATTTGAGGTTTTTATGGCCCCATCTTTTGGCTAGAATTATTTTTAAAAACCTTGGCCCACACACTGGCCTCTGGGGCTCCGCAAAGGGTACGGTGTTCCACCCACTGGTTGTAGCCGACGCCTACATGGGTCTGGCAAAATTATAATGATTGGAAGCCCAGTGAGGGCAGTCATGTGACTGTCAGAGCGGCCAGCCAGTTGGCTGGGGGCTATGTGTGGTCAGTCTGGGGTCTTCTGGGAAGAAGGGAGGTTTTTTCGCCATTCTAGCTTGAAGCTGGAAGGCAACAGGATGCTGCTATGTGTTCTCAGCTGATTCCTGAGTGCTGGTGGTGTTCAGGTTGTATAATTTCCCTTTCCCCATTTTATTTCCTTTCCCTTGATCCTACTGATCCTGTTTGTGTTTTTTTAAGTTAGTTCTTGTTAAATAAATCCTCCTCTGTTTTGAGGGAGGCTGTCTGTCTGGATATTGCGGCCAGCCACTTAACTAACACTCCCCAATTAAAAATTAGTCCCCACATCATTTTTTAATAGTAAAATACATTTATTATTGCATCAACAATAATAGATAACATTTATATAGTACCTTATATGTGATAAAGAATTTTCTTCACAATAGCCAAAGTACCATACGTTTTATCATCTTCATCAATGAAACATTATCAGTCATCATCATCATAATCAATCAGTCCTCATCAATCAATCCTTAACTTCATCCCATCCTCATAAATCCATCAGTCATCATCATCTTACATTGTTCTTGCCTCTGCTTTAAATTTTTTTTCAGTTTACTATTGTTGTGTTTCAATCCATCATCCTATGATATTTACTCTATATTCTATCTTCTTTCACCCTATCCATCCTCAAAAGTGTTTTTCTTCTGACTGCCCCCTGCCCCAATCTGCCCTCCCTTCTTTCACCCCTCCCCCCTTATCCCCTTCCCCTCCTACTTTCCTGCAGGGTTAGATAGATTGCTCTACCAAATTGAGTGTGTATGTTATTCCCTCTTTGAGCCAATTCTGATGAGAGTAAGGCTCACTCACTCCCCCACACCTCCCCCATCTTCCCCTCTACTCCATAAGCTTTTGCTTGCTTCTTTTACCCCATTCCACCTTTCCCTTTCTCCCAGTGCATTCCTCTCTCACCCCTTTATTTTTTTAAAGATAGCATTCCTTCATATTAAACTGACACGGCGCAGTGGATAGAGCACCGGCCCTGGAGTCAGGAGCACCTGAGTTCAAATCCGGCCTCAGACACTTAATACTTACTAGCTGTGTGACCCTGGGCAAGTCACTTAACCCCAGTTGCCTCACTAAAAAAAAAAGCACAAAAAACATATTAAACTGACACCTGTGGCCTCTGTCTAAATATACTCCATCCACCTGCCCTAATAATGAGAAAGTTCTTATGAGTTGCAGGTATCTTCTCATGTAGAAATGTAAACAGTTTAGCCTTTTAATATCCCTTATGATTTCTTTTTCATGTTTACCTTTTTCTGCTTTCCTAGGGTCTTGTATATGAAAGTCAAATTTTCTATACAGCTCAGCTCTTTACATCACAAATGCCTAAAAGTCCTCCCTTTCATTGAATTCCCATTTTCCCCCCTGAAATATTCTCAGTTTTGCTGGGTAGGTGATTTTTGGTTGCAGTGTCAATTACTTTGCCCTCCAGAATGTTATATTCCAAGCCCTCCAGTCCTTTATTGTAGAAGCTACTAGATCTTGTGTTATCCTGACTATGGCTTCATCATACTTCAATTTTTTCTTTCTGGCTACTTGGCAATATTTTCTCGTTGACCTGTGAGTTCTGAAATTTGGCTATAATATTGCTGGAGGTTTTCATTTTGGGATCTCTTTCAGGAGGTAATCAGTGGATTCCTTCAATTTCTATTTTACCTTCTTCTTCTAGAATATCAGAGCAATTTTCCCTGACAGTTTCTTGAAGATGATGGCTAAGCCCTGTTTTTGATCATGGCTTTCAGGTAGTCCAATAATTGTCAGATATCTCTCCTGGATCTATTTTCTAGGTTAGTTCTTTTTCCATGGAGATATTTCACATTGCCCTCTTTTTTAATTCATTTGTGTTTGCTTTATTGTTTCTCATAAAGTTGCTAGCTTCCATTTGTTCAATCCTAATTCTTAGGCAATTATTTTCTTCAGAAACCTTTTTTATCTCCTTTTACATTTGTCTTTTCAAGCTGCTGACTTTTTTTTAATGACTTTCCTGCATAACTTTTTTTCCATTTTTTCCTCTACCTCTCTTACCTTATCTTCAACATCCTTTTTGAGCGCTTCCATGGCCTGAGACCAATTCATATTTTTCTTGGAAGCTTTGGATGTAGGAGTTTTGACTTTGTTATCTTCGTCTGAGGGTGTATTTTGATTATTACCAAAGAAACTTTCTGGGTGTGCACTTTTTTCTGTCTGCTCATTTTGCCAGCCTATTTCTTGACTTTTAATTCCGTCTTAAAGTGGGGCACTGCTTTCAGGGTACACTGTCCCAAGCTTCAGGGGGTCCCAGGAGAGGTACTTTCTACACTCCCCTGGCCTATGTTCTGGTCTCTAAGTAACTACAGGCCTACTCTTTAACCCGGGAACAGAATTCTTTTTCACTGTAGTTGCAAGCTCTCTGGCATGCCTGCATCTCTCCCCCACCTGGGCCTCCAGTCAAGACTGCTTCCTGGTTCCGAGCTCAGGCAACACAACAGAGTTCTGCCTTAGCACCAGCAGAGACCCCTGCAATCTACCCCCAGCCAAACACTTGGTCCCCTCACTGGGCCATGAGCTGAATTCCAGAAATAGCAGCTGCCTTAGCTGATTCCAAGGCTCCAGAGGCTTGATTCTCTCCAGCTGGGGCTGGGGCTAGGTCTATGGCTGGGTCTACTCAGTGCAGTCCGGATCTGCAGTCCACTCTCACCCCAGTACAACAGACCTTTCCTACTGACCTTCTAAGCCATCTTTGGCTGGAAAATGATCTTGCCCCATCCTTTTCTGGGTTCTGCTACTCCAGGAATTGTCTTATGGCGTTATTTGGAGAAATTTGGGCGAGAAGTCTGAGGAGTCACTGCCTTTCCTCCTACATCTTGGCTCTCATGCATACTTTTTCTAACATTTCTAATACAGTATTAAATAAAAGAGGTGATAATGCACATCCTTGCTTCATCCCTGATTGTACTGGGAAGGCTTCTAGGTTATCCCCATTATAGATAATGCTTTGCTGATGGTTTTAGATAAATAGTACTTGTTATTTTAAGGTAAGCGCCTTTTATTCCTATGCTCTCTTTTTTTTTTTTTTAAGCAACAAATATTTATTTTATTTTTTCCAGTTACATGTAAGGGTAGTTTTCAACATTCATTTTCATAAGATTTAGAGTTCCAAATTTTTCTTCCTTGCTCCCCCCCTCCACAAGAGTACGAGCCACAAGTGTTCTTTTTGTCAGTTCTTTCTATGGGGGTGGATAGTAAGCTTCATCATTAGTTCCTTGGAATTGTTTTGGATCATTGCATTGCTGAGAGTAGTTGTCATTCACAGTTGCTCATTGAACAATACTGCTGTCACTCTGCACAATGCCCTCCCAGCTCTGCTCACTTCACTATACATCAGTTCATGAGTCTTTCCAGGTTTTTCTGGGATCATCCTGTTTGTCATTTCTTATAGCACAAGACCATTCCACCACAATCATGTACCACAGATTCTTCCATCATTCCTCAATTGATGGACATTCCCTTGATTCTCAATTCTTAGCCACCACAAAGAGTTGCTATAAATATTTTTTGTACAATTTTCCCCCTTTTCTCTCTTTCATGATTACTATTGTTAACTTTCCCTTCCATCCTCTTCCCTTCCCCATGATATTTATTCTATTATCCATCTTCTTTCATCCTATCCCTCTTCAAAAGGGATTTGGTGTCCCTTCCCCCAATCTGCCCTTCCTTCTTTTGCCCCTCTCTCTTTATCCTCTTCCCCTCCTATTTTCCTGCAGGTTTACTCCACCCAATTGAGTGAGTACCTTATTCCATCCTTGAGCCAATTCTAATGAGATTGAGGTCTTTGAGCCAATTCTGATGAGTGTTAGGCTCATTTACTGCCCAGATTAAATAGATTACTCCACCCAGTTGGGTGTGTCTGTTAGTCCCTCCTCGAGGCAACTCTGTTGAGCTTAAGGTCTTTGAGCCTTTTCTGATGAGTGTAAAATTCATTTACTACCCTGCTCCTCCCCCATCTCTTCCCCTACTCCATAAGCCTTTTCCTGTTTCTTAATGTAGGATTTCACCTCTGCCCTTCCCCCTCCCCCAATGCATTCCCCTCATCCCTCAATTTTTTTTTTCTTACTCCTTTTTGTTTGTTTGTGGGGAAATGGGGGTTAAATGACTTGCTAGCAAGTGTCAAGCACACAGCTAGTAAGTGTCAAGTGTCTGAGGTCAGATTTGAACTCAGGTCCTCCTGAATCCAGGGCCAGTGCTTTATCCACTATACCACCTAGCTGTCCTCCTCACCCCTCAATTTAACCCTGAAGATGTCATCATAGCGCAGCTAGGTGACAAAGTGGACAAAGCATCCACCCTGGACCCAGGGGAATCCCAGCCCAAACCTGTCCTCAGACACAAGACAGTCACCCACTGTACAACCCCAGGTATGTCCCCCAACTCCAATGTTTTATGGGTCTCTAGGGTCTTGTATTTGAAAGTCAAATTTGCCATTCAGTTCATGTCTTTTTCATCACCAATACCTGAAAGTCCTCTTTTTCATCAACATCCCTTTTTTCCTCTAAAAGATTATTCTCAGTTTTGCTGAGTTGCTATTCTTGGTTGTAAGTCCAATTCCTTTGCCCTCTGGAATATCATATTCTATGTCCTCTGATCCTTTAGTGTAGAAGCTGCTATCCTGACTGGGGCTCCACAGTACTTGAATTCTTTCTTTTTGGCAGCTTGCAATATTTTCTCCTTGACCTAAGAGCTCTGGAATTTAGCTATAATATTCCTAGGAGTTTTCCTTTTGGATCTCTTTCTGGAGGTGATCAGTGGATTCTTTCAATTTCTATTTTACCTTCTACTTCTGGAATTTCAGGGCAGTTTTGCCTGAGAATATCTTGGAAGATGATGTCTAAGCTCTTTTCCTTGATCATGGTTTTCAGGTAGACCAATAATTTTCAAATTCTCACTCCTGGAACTATTTTCCATGTCAGCAGTTTTTCCCAGAAGATATTTCACATTGCCCTTCATTTTTTTTATTCATTTGTATTTGCTTTATTGTATCTTGGTTTCTCATAAAGTCACTGGCTTCCATTTGTTCAATCCTAATTCTTAGGCAATTATTTTCACCAGAGCTTTTCCATTTGGCTTTTCAAGCTGTAGACTTTTTTCTCATGTCTTTCCTGCATCACCCTCATTTCTCTTTCCATTTTCTCCACTACCTCTCTAACTTTATCTTCAAAGTTCTTTTTGAGTGCCTCTATGGACTGAGACCAATTAATATCTTTCTTGGAAGCTTTAGATATACGGGCCCTGATGTTGACATCTTCCTCTGAGGGTGCACCTCGACCTTCCTTCTCACTGAAGAAGCTTTCTATGGTCCTCACCTTTCTCTGTCTGCTCATCTTGCCTTTCTTTTACTTGACTTTTAGCTCCTTAAAGTGGGGCACTGTTTCCAGGCTGCAGTATCCCAAGCTTCAGAAGGGGTGAAAAACCAAAGTTCTGCCTCAGCACCAGCATAGGCCCCTGTAGTCTTCCCCCTGCCCAGGGCTCTCACCAGACTGTGAGTTTAGCTCAAGACAACACTGGTGCTACAGCTGATTCAGAGGCTCTTGGCGTCTCCTTCTCTAGTGAGGCCTTCCGGGGACCTGGATCTATGTCAGAGTGACTGTGGGGTTGGGCTCCACTCCTGCATCAGCACAGCAGCTCCCTCCTTCTGACCTTCCAAGCTGTTCTTGGTTAGAAGATGCTTTCAGCACATTCTGCTGTGGGTTTTCCTGCTCCAGGTGTTGTCCTATGGCATTATTTGGATGTTTTTTGGAGTGATCGTGTCATGAATTTGAGACCTCACTGCTCCTCTAGTCTTTTTTTTTTTTTTTTTTTTTTTGCAGGGCAGTGAGGGTTAAGTGACTTGCCCAGGATCACACAGCTAGTTAGTGTCAAGTGTCTGATGCCAGATTTGAGTTCAGGTCCTCCTGAATCCAAGGCCAGTGATCTATCCACTGCACTACCTAGCTGCCCCGCTCTCTAGTCTTTTTTAAAAATTATTTTGGGGGGGGTGAGGCAATTGAGGTTAAGTGACTTGCCCAGGGTCACACAGCTAGTGTTAAATGTCTGAGGGCGGATTTGAACTCAGGTCCTCCTGAATCCAGGGCCAGTCCTTTATCCACTGTGCCACCTAGCTGCCTCTCTAGTCTTTTTAATAGGAACGGGTGCTGTATTTTGCCAATGGCCTTTTCTGCATCTATTGAGATAATCATATGATTTCTGTTGCTTTTGTTATTGATATGGTCAATTATGCTGATAGTTTTCCTAGGACTGAACCAGCCCTACATTTCTGGTATAAATCTTGCTTGGTCATAGTGCATGATCCTTGTGATGTATTTCTGTAATGTTTTTGCTGGTATTTTATTTTAAATTTTTGCATCAGTATTCATTGGCAAGATACTTTCTCTGTTCTGGCTCTTCCTGGTTTGGGTATCAGCACCATATCTGTCTCATAAAAGGAATTTGGTAGGACTCCTTCACTTATTTTTTCAAATAACTTATATAGTATTGAGAATGATTGTTCTTTAAATGTTTGGTAGAATTACCTTGTGAATCCATCTGGTCCTGGGGAGTTTTTCTTAGGAAGTTCATTGATGACTTCTTCAATTTCTTTTTTTTTTTTTTTTTAGTGTGGCAATTGGGGTTAAGTGACTTGCCCAGGGTCACACAACTGGTAAGTGTTAAGTGTCTGAGGCCAGATTTTAACTCAGGTACTCCTGACTCCAGGGCTGGTGTTCTATCCACTGTGCCACCTAGCTGCCCCTCAATTTCTTTTTCTAAAATTGGGTTATTTAAATATTTTATTTCTTCTTGTTGTTAATCTGGGTAATTCATATTTTTGTAGATATTCATCCATTTCATTTAGATGGTCAAATTTATTGGCATATCATTGGGCAAAATAGTTCCTAATAATTGTTTTAATTTCCTCTTCATTGGTAGTGAGTTAATCCCTTTCCTTTTTGATACTAGTAATTTGGTTTTCTTCTTTCCTTTTTTTTTTATCAAATTAACCAATGGTTTATCTATTTTATTGTTTTTTTATAAGACCAGCTTCTAGTTTTATTTATTAATTCAATGCTTTTCTTACTTTCAATTTTATTAATCTCTCCTTTGATATTCAGGATTTCCAATTTGGTGTTTAGTTAGAGGTTTTTAATTTGTTCATTTTCTAGTTTTTTTAGTTGCATGCCCAATTCATTGATCTGCTTTTTCTCTTATTTTATTGATGTAAGCAGTTAGGGATAAGAACTGCTTTGGCTGCATCCCATAAATTTTGGTCATTTTCTTTAATGAAATCATCAATTGTTTCTATGCTTCATTCTTTGACCCACTTGTTTTTTAGGATCAGATAATTTAACTTCTAATTGTTTTTTCCTTTCCCTTTTCCTTTTCCTTTTCCTTTTCCTTTTCCTTTTCCTTTTGTCAGGGCAATGAGGGTTAAGTGACTTGCCCAGGGTCACACAGCTAGTAAGTGTCAAGAGTCTGAGGCCAGATTTGAACTCAGGTCCTCCTGAATCCAGGGCCAGTGCTTGATCCACTGTGCAACCTAGCTGTCCCCTCCTCCCCTCACCCCCAATTGTTTTTTTGTTTTTTGGGGTTTTTTGGCAGGCAACGGGGGTTAAGTGACTTCCCTGGGTCTCACAGCTGGTAAATATCAAGTGTCTGAGGCTGGATTTGAACTCAGGTACTCCTGAATCCATGGCCAGTGCTTTAACCACTGCGCCATCTAGCTGCCCCCAATTGGTTTTTAGTCTCTTTCAATTGTCCATTATTGAATGTAATTTTTATTGCATGATGATCTGAAAAGGATGTGTCTACTATTTCTGCTTTTCTGCATCTGGCTGTAAGATTTTATGCCCTAAGACGTGGTCAGTTTTCATGTAGGTCCCATGTACTGCTGGGAGGAAGGTATATTGCTTTCTATTCCCATTCAGTTTTCTCCAGAGATATATCATATCTAACTTTTCAAGAATTTTCTTCATTTCCTTAACTTCTCTCTTGTTTATTGTTTGGTTAGATTTATCCAGTTCTGAAAGGGGAATATTAAGGTCCCCCATCAGGATAGTTTTATTATCCATTTCCTCCTGTAACTCATTCAACTTCTCCTTCAGAAATTTAAATGCTATACCATTTGGTGCATATATGTTAAGTATTGATATGACTTCATTGTCTATGGTACCTTTCAGCAAGATATCATTTCCTTCTTTATCTCTTTAAAGTAGGTCTGTTTTTGCTTTTGCTTTGTTGGAAATCATAATTGCTACCCCTGCTTTCTTTGCTTCAGCCCTCTACATGTACCCTGTGTGTATCTTTCTGCTTTAAATATGTTTCTTGTAAACAACATATTGTAGGATTTTGGTTTTTAAACCATTCTGATATCTGCTTCTGTTCATCCCATTCACATTCATAGTTATGATGACTGTTTATTTCTCTCCATGCTATTTTTCACCTGTTTATCCCCCCAGCTCTGACCCCCCCCCACCCTTCTCATAAGTGTTTTACTTATGATCACCACCTTCCCCAATATCCCCTCCCTTCTATCAGTCCTTCCTCCCCCTTCTATTATCACTGTCCCTTTTTAAACTTCTTTCGGGGGTAAGATAGATTTCTACATCCAATTGAGTTGAGTGTCTTTGTTATTCCTTCTTTCAGCCAACTTTGATGAGAGTAAGGTTTAATCTTTGCCCAAGCCTCCCATCTTCCCCTCCATTATGATAGTTTTTTTTATGCCTCTTTTGTGTGTATGGGGAGGGAGTAAGGGTGGGGACAACAGTTCACCCTGTTCAATTTCTCCCCTCCTTCCATGCAATTTCTTTTTACCCCTTTATTTTGTTTTCTGGGGTGTCATTCCATCAATGTCACCTTATGACCACATCCTCTTTACATATACTCCTAATTACTCTAATAATTGCTCTTATAATAAAGTTATTAAGACTTACACATACTATCATATAGAACTAAAAACAGTTTAACCTTATTACAATTCTTACAGTTTTTCTTTGTTTCTTTTTTACCTTTTGATGTCTCTCTTGAGTCTTTATTCAACTCTGGTCTTTTAATCAGAAATGCTTGAAAGTCCTCTATTTTGTTAAATATCCATTTTTCCCCCCTGAAAGAATATATTCAGTTTTTCTGGGTAGGTGATTTCTTGGTTGTAAACCTAACTCCTTTGCCTTCCAGTATATTATATTCCAAGCCCTGCAGTTCTTTAATGTGGAAGCTTCCAAATCCTGTGTAATTCTGACTGTAGCTCCATGGTATCTGATTTGTTTCTTTTTGGCTGCTTGCAATACCTTTTCTTTGATCTGTGAGTTTTGAAATTTGGCTATGATGTTCCGGAGAGTTTTCATTTTGGGTCTCTTTTGGGTAGTGATCAGTGGATTCTTTCAATTTCTATTTTGCCCTCTGTTTCTAATATTTCAGGGCAGTTTTCTTTGATAATTTCTTGAAAGATATTGTCCAGGCTTTTGCTTTGGCTGTGGCTTTCAGGTAGTCCAATAATTCTTATATGATCTCTCCTGCATCTATTTTCTAGGTCAGTTGTTTTTCCAATGAGAAATTTCACATTTTCTTATATTTTTTTACTTTTTTGATTTTGTTTTATTCTATCTTAATGTCTCATAGTCATTTATATTTGTTAACAGTTTTTGTCATGATTTTTTAGCAGAGTTTCTTTATTACATATACTAAATTGAATTTTCCCCAAAGTTTTACAGATTTTAAAAACTTAGATTATATGGTTTCAGAATCTGGCAATTTTGAAAGAATTATCAAGTTTTTCATTTTTTTTTCTTAGTAACCTGGATCTATTAGACTAGAAATGGAAAATTATTCCTGTAAATCAAAATAAATAACTTCCTAAATGAAGAAAAATGCCTATTAAAATTGTTTTCTTTTTTCTTGGCCATCTTTATTTTTAATATTTTACTTACTTTTTCTCTTAGTTATGCTCCATGGTGTCCTGCTTGTCAGAACCTTCAGCCAGAGTGGGAAGATTTTGCTCAGTGGGGGCAAGATCTTGAGGTTAATATTGCAAAAGTGGATGTCACAGAACAGCCAGGTATGGTTGGTCCATTTATATTTGTAAAGAGCCTTTTAACATTATAAACATTTTCCTGTATATATTTTAATAAATTACTCTTTGTTACATTATTATTTAAAGTAGCCATACATTATTTATAATTTGTCAGCATTTTTTGGAAATCCTTCAGTTGTTACTGTGATCTTAAGTAAAAACTAATACTATTTCAAATAATAGAATTCAAAATTGGAAGGTACCTCAGAGATTGGTTAAATAACATTTTTTAAAACTGAAGTTTTTGCTCTATTTATAAATAATGGAAAAATAAGATCCCATGATAAAAGCATGTTACTTAAAATAACCTTAACTCCTCCTCCACCCAAAAAAGAAAGAATGTGCTGTATTTAAGGTAATTATAAATCTGAAGGGAAAAGGAGATAAAATCCCACAAGGTAAAATTCTTATGATAATATTAATACCAGAGAACTCCAATCCTTAAGAGATTCAACATTCCTGAGTTTTCATGTGCTGTGGCAGGAAAATAAATTAACATGCAAGTTTTTGTAGGAATCCATCTTAGAATTCTTCTCTGTACTGTTCCCTATACCCTTAAAGGACATTGACTCTCCCTAGCCACATGGAGCTGAAATGGAAGGGGATAGGAAGACTTAAAGTTTTCTGCCTTTTGACTAGACACTTGTCACTGTACCTGAAACACTCTCCCCCCTGCTCCCGAAGCACCAAGCGCTAAACAACCTAGCAAAGAATGGGAGCTGAAGGAGGATTCAGGACCTATAACAGTTGAATCCAATCCTCTCTCCTCAGAGCATACTCTACACAGAGACCTCTAATAGAAGGAGGCCAGCACTGCAGCTAGGCTTGGGACTGTACCCACCAGCAAAGGAGGAGGCATCATAATATTTGTGTTAGTTGAATAACAGAAAGAAAAAGACTGAAACAAAAGACCAGAGCATAAGTAGATAGATAAATCAACAATTGGACCCCCAAAGAGAAGGAAGAATAAGTAGTAAACTTTAGAAAATACAAAATATTCTTCACAGATATACAAAGAAAAGTGAACCAAATATCAGATGAAATACAGAATCCTGTGGATTCCCAACAGAGTATGCAGAAGAGACAAATTCTGTGGGTGTTATAGGATAAGCAAGGAAAGAAAGAAAAATTTTGGACACAAAAATACTGAAAAGGAAAATCTGGCAGAAGGACACAGTGTTAAAACAAGCGCATTTACTTGAATTCCATGCAAGCCATAGCTACTGATCTTGAAGACAAGATGTACAGAGATAAGGTAGAATCATATATTTCCAAGAAGAATGTGACAGACAAATTAACTTGAATATTACAGTGCAGGAAATAATACAGGAAAACTATCTGTAACTTCAGAATATAGACAGCAAAGCATCAGTCTAGAGACTCCACAGGTTACCTTGAGAAAACACAATATACACACTGATGTGTACACTTCAAAACCCTAGATACAGTTGTTAAATCTAATCATTTTGCTAACACTTTTTGCAGATCATCAGGAAGAAGACTTTCAAATAAGAAAGTAAGGAGTTTTTAATACAAGGTTATTTCCTAGTCATGAGAAATTGCAGGAGAATAGGAGAATATATTCCCAGAAAAAGAAGCTCAAGCTACAAGTCTGAATGCCATATGCCCTGCAAACTTGAGGCTAATAATTAACGAAAAAAGGGTATTCAAGAGAATTTGAGGTATTCCTGGAAAGGGAAAAAAAAATGAAAGCAGAATATTAGATTTCTTAAGTACCCCAAACAATAGAAACCTTTAACAAGTAAGTAAATAAAACTTTAAGCAAAGAGTTAATAATAAAATCAATTATACTATGTTTAGAAGGGATTTTTTTAATTAATAGAAAAAGATTATCAAGGAATTATAAAAATGGATATGAGGATTCAAGATGTAAGTGAAACAAACAAGTGAAGATGGAAGAGGAGAATGGAATCACTGCTATTTTTGGTTATTCTTTGTGTTTGGCACATAGTAAGTACTTTATAAATGCTTATTGATTGATTGGGGTCCCTTCAGGACTCAGTGTATTTTGTGGTAGAGAATCACAGAATAGGTAGGTGCATAAATGGGGAAAGGAGAAATGGGGGATAGGGAAATGTGTGATGCATCCCTACCAAACTCATAGGAGAATAGGGAAGAAATGATGACTCCTTTTGTTTCCTAGCAACAGGGAAGAGATTCAAAAAGCATGGGAGATATGGCAGAAGGATCCTAGGTTGGGGGAAGGGGGTAGGAAGAACTACTTAAAAAAAAACACTTAATGGACTAAGAGCTATATGTCTGTTATGCTAGAAGAGGACCTCATGATTGGTTTAATCTAAGGAAAGCTAGTACATTGAGAGGTCACCTTTCTTCATGGGTAGCATCCTGATGGAGGAGAAGAAATATATGATCTCCTAGGACAGATAAAACCAATCATGTTTTTGGGGGCAGAGGGAGGATGCATAGAACCCAGATATGTGAAGGTCTTGAGACCATCATAGTAAAGTATGATAATTATAAAAGGTTCAAGACACATAGCTTCTGGGTAATCTAATCATTTTATTAAAAAGACCAATATGAGGAGAGTTAATTCAGTGTCATTATCAGTAATGTCCTTCAAGAGACTGACCTTTTTTCGTTTTAAAAATCAGGACTTTAAAAGAAGGAGTGAACTCTGGATCTCCCCAGATTATTAATAATCATTTCTCTCAGAAGGCAGGGGATAGGACTGGGCCACACTATCCAGAATATGGTAATTTCTGCTTTGTGCACTGCCATTTTCCAATATTCTTTTCTTCCTGAATTGATATTTCTAGGAATGAGACATGCCAGAGAAGGATGATGGGGTAAATGATACAAGGGTAATAACCTGGAAATTGCTTAGTAAAGGGAGTTGAAATCTGGTACTTAAAAAGCTATAGGGGGCAGCTAGGTGGTGCAGTGGATAAAGCACTGACCCTGGATTCAGGAGGACCTGAGTTCAAATCTGACCTCAGATACTTATGTTTCCTAGCTGTGTGACCCTTGGGCAAGTCACTTAGCCCTCATTGCCCTGCCCAAAAAAAAAAAAAAGCTTTAATCCCATGAGGAACATATGATTTAAAAATTAATAAATTAGGTTATACTTGGTGAATCAGATAATAGAGTTTCAGAGTAAACTAGAAGTGAAGAGTATTAGTGAAACAAATAATAATGTGTTGAAAGATTTATGAAAGTAAAAATAATAAAGGTAAGAAGTTAGAAAGGAAGGCATATTTTGAACAAACCACCTTCCCAATTAGGAAAGTAAAAGACAAGAGAAAAAAGAAATTGATAATTTGAGGAAAAAATCCAAATTAGGACAAAAGTACGCAAATAAGAGCCTGTGGTAAATTAAAAGTGGCATCAAAGTTGTTTAAGTAGAACCAATTGCAGAGACAAAGTACTGATTTATAAAGGTATATACATATGTATATGAATATCTACATATATACACAATATATTTTATATATAATATTTAGATGCTATGCCATCTACATATACATAATAAAAATAATGTTTTTTATGTATTTAAGAATAATATAGTTTTCATTTCTATATAAGTATTATGAATTTTTAATTCTGTTTTGACTGGTAACATGATTATCTTTTCATTTCACATAATGCATAATACATTTTGTTCTAGCTTCTCAGTTTGATTCTGCATGGTTTTTAAATGTTTTGTTTATATAAGCAAGGCAGATTGTATTTTTTCCATTCACATAAAGCATTAAGCTTAATATTTTCCTTAATTTATTTCTTTAGCTTTAAACATATAAAACATTTAGTATTGTTATGATATAGAATAATGATAAAATATACTGTGTGTATAATAAAATATTAATAGAGTAGTATAATGTATATAGTGGTATTATATAGAGTAATATAATACAATAAATATAATAAACAAATGCACATACATGTACATACCTATATAGATTTATCCTCAGCACCACATAGTACCTTTATAAAAATAGTATATTAGGGCACAGAGGAATTATAAAACACAAATATTAACAGCATCCCTTTTAGACCATAATTAAATAAAACATCATAATCAATACAGGTAGGCAAAACAAAAAATAGAGACCTAAATGCACATTTTCTAACAATATTCTTTTTCAGAGAAAAGAATCATAAAAACGATACCTATGTGAAAGATAATCATAATGAAAAGGGATCATACCAAAATTTCTGTAATTTAACTAAAGCAGACCTCAGAGTAAAAATATATTAAAACATATTAACAAAATAGAAAAAGAAGTTAATTAATTGAATGTGCAATTAAAAATTGGGGAAAAAGCAGATAAATCCAAAATCATCATAAAAGAAGAAATCTTGAAAATTAGAAAAACAAATTAGAAAAAAAAGATTATAAAACTAAAAACTTTCTTTGGAAAAAAATAACAAAATTAATAAGCCATCAGCCAATGAAGTGAGAGAGGAAAGTCAAATTAACAGAATTTAAAATGAGCAGAGTGAAATTTTTTTTTAAATGTATAAGGTATTTTATTTTTTCCGTTACATGTAAAGATAGTTCTCAACTTTTGTTTATACAAGCTTTACAATTTCAGATTTTTCTCCCTCCCTCCCCCCTCCCCTAGACAGCAGGTAATCTGATATAGGTTATATCTATATATCTCTATACATATACATATAGATATAGATATATATATACACACATATATGTACACATAATAACATTAATCCTATTTCTGCATTAATCCTGTTACAAGAGAAAGAATCAGAGCAGTGATGCAAAACCTCAAAATAGAAAAAAAAAACAACAGCACCCACAACAAAAGAAATAATATGGTTCAATCAGCATCTATACTCCACAGTTCGTTCTTTCTTTTTTTTTTCTTGGATTTGGAGATCCTCTTCTATCATGAGTTCCCTGGAACTCTTCTGTACCATTGCATTGGTGAGAAGAATATAGTCCATCACAGTAGGTCAACACTCAATGTTGATGATACTGTGTACAATGTTCTTCTGGTTCTGCTCATCTCACTCATCATCAGCTCATGTAAGACCCTCCAGGTTTCTCTGAACTTTTCCTGCTCATCATTTCTTATAGCACAATAGTATTCCATTGTATTCATATACCACAACTTGTCCAGCCATTCCCCAATTGATGGGCACCCCCTCAACTTCCAATTCCTTGCTACCATGTAAAGAGCAGCTATAAATATTTTTGTACATATGGGTCCCTTTCCCCCTTCCATGATTTCTTTGGGCAAAAGACCTAAAAGTGGGATTGCTGGGTCAAAGGGTATGCACAGCTTTATTGCCCTTTGGGCATAATTCCAAATTGCTCTCCAGAATGGTTGGATCAGCTCACAGCTCCACCAACAATGCATTAGTGTTCCAATTTTCCCACAGCCTCTCCAACATTTATTATCTTCCTTTTTTGTCATTTTAGCCAATCTGATAGTGTTTTAATTTGCATCTCTCTAATCATTAGTGATTTAGAGCATTTTTTCATATGGGAATAGATAGCTTTGGTTTCTTCATCAGAAAACTGCCTGTTCATATCCTTTGACCATTTCTCAATTGGGGAATGACTTGGATTCTATAAATTTGATTTAATTCCCTATATATTTTAGAGATGAGGCCTTTATCAGAAGCACTGGCCTCAAAAATTGTTTCCCAGTTTTCTGCCTCCCTTCCAATTTTGGATGCATTGCTTCTGTTTGTACAAAAATTTTTTAATTTAATATAATCAAAATCATCCATTTTGCATTTTATAATATACTCTATCTCTTGTTTGGTCAAAAACTGTTCTCCTTTCCAAAGATCTGATAGGTACGCTATTCCTTTCTCTCCTAATTTACCTATGGTATCACCTCTTATGTCTAAATCATGTATCCATTTTGACCTTATTTTAGTATAAGGTGTAAGATGTTGGTCTATGCCTAATTTCTGCCGTACTATCTTCCAGTTTTCCCAGCAGTTTTTGTCAAATACTGAGTTCCTATCCCAGAAGCTGGAGTCTTTGGGTTTATCAAACACTACATTACTAGTGTCATTTACTACTGCATTTCCTGAGCCTAGTCTATTCCATTGATCTACCACTCTATTTTTTAGCCAGTACCAGATAGTTTTGATGACTGCCGCTTTATAGTAAAGCTCCAGGTTTGGTACCGCTAACCCACCTTCCTGTGAATTTTTTTTCATTATTTCCCTGGATATTCTTGATTTTTTGTTTTTCCAGATGAATTTTGTTATTATTTTTTCTAGCTGTATAAAATAATTTTTAGGTAGTCTGATTGGTATGGCACTGAATAAGTAAATTAATTTAGGCAGTATTGTCATTTTTACTATATTAGCTCGAGCAGAGTGAAATTTGATGATTAGAGAATAAATAATCTGCCATACAGCTTTATGCTAATAAAATAGAAATCAAAGACTTTTATGCAGAAATATAATATGGGCAAATTAATAGAACACTAAATAGAGATATTAAACCAAACTCAGAAAAGGAAGTTGAATTAGTTTTGAAGGAACTACCAAAGTTGGGTAGGCATCTATTCTAAATACATTTGTAGAATTCTCTCAAACTTTTAAAGAAAGGCACGTATACATATACTACTTGGTTTTTCAAATGAAAGAAAATTCTGTAACTCTCCTTTTATGAGATAAAGAAAGAACTGTAGCTTAACACAGTGTACAACTATTCCCCCAAAATTAAGTAAAATCTTGGCAAAATAGTACAAGAATTTATCCAAAACATCATCTACAATTATCAAGTTGGATTTATTCAGGGATGCAAAGATGGTTCTACACTAGGAAAACAATGAAAATAATTTTGAAAATGAAAGCATTCAGAGCTAACAGTTTTATCAGCAGTGGCAGAAAAAAACTTTTATACTTTTTATACAAACTATGAGACTTAGCTTTGCTAAAAAAAATCATATTAAAATTCTTTTTTTTTTTTTTTAGTGAGGCAATTGGGGTTAAGTGACTTGCCCAGGGTCACACAGCTAGTAAGTGTTAAGTGTCTGAGGCTGGATTTGAACTCAGGTACTCCTGACCCCAGAGCTGGTGCTCTATCCACTATGCCACCTAGCTGCCCCGCAAATATAATTTTTAAAACTATCTTTTGAGAAAATAGCTTCAGGGGCAGCTAGGTGGGGCAGTGGATAGAGCACCGGCCCTGGATTCAGGAGGACCTGAGTTCAAATCTGGCCTCAGACTCTTGACACTTACTAGCTGTGTGACCCTGGGCAAGTCACTTAACCCTCATTGCCCTGACAAAAGGAAAAGGAAAGGAAAGAAAAGGAAAGGAAAGGAAAGGAAAGGAAAGGAAAGGAAAGGAAAGGAAAGGAAAGGAAAGGAAAGGAAAGGAAAGGAAAGGAAAGGAAAGGAAAGGAAAGGAAAGGAAAGGAAAGGAAAGGAAAGGAAAGGAAAGGAAAGGAAAGGAAAGGAAAGGAAAGGAAAGGAAAGGAAAGGAAAGGAAAGGAAAGGAAAGGAAAGGAAAGGAAGGGAAAGGAAGGGAAAGGAAGGGAAAGGAAGGGAAAGGAAGGGAAAGGAAGGGAAAGGAAGGGAAAGGAAAATTAGAAGTTAAATTATCTGATCCTAAAAAACAAGTGGGTCAAAGAATGAAACAATTGATGATTTCATTAAAGAAAATGACCAAAATTTATGGGATGCAGCCAAAGCAGTTCTTATCCCATACTGCTTACATCAATAAAATAAGAGAAAAAGCAGATCAATGAATTGGGCATGCAACTAAAAAAACTAGAAAATGAATAAATTAAAAACCTCTAACTAAACACCAAATTGGAAATCCTGAAAATCAAAGGAGAGATTAATAAAATTGAAAGTAAGAAAAGCATTGAATTAATAAATAAAACTAGAAGCTGGTCTTATGAAAAAAACAATAAAATAGATAAACCATTGGTTAATTTGATAAAAAAAAAAAAAAGGAAAGAAAACCAAATTACTAGTATCAAAAAGGAAAGGAATGAACTCACTACCAATGAAGAGGATATTAAAACAATTATTAGGAACTATTTTGCCCAATGATATGCCAATAAATTTGACCATCTAAATGAAATGGATGAATATCTACAAAAATATGAATTACCCAGATTAACAACAAGAAGAAATAAAATATTTAAATAACCCAATTTTAGAAAAAGAAATTGAGGGGCAGCTAGGTGGCACAGTGAATAGAACACCAGCCCTGGAGTCAGGAGTACCTGAGTTAAAATCTGGCCTCAGACACTTAACACTTACTAGCTGTGTGACCCTGGGCAAGTCACTTAACCCCAATTGCCACACTAAAAAAAAAGAAATTGAAGAAGCCATCAATGAACTTCCTAAGAAAAACTCCCCAGGACCAGATGGATTCACAAGGTAATTCTACCAAACATTTAAAGAACAATCATTCCCAATACTATATAAGTTATTTGAAAAAATAAGTGAAGGAGTCCTACCAAATTCCTTTTATGAGACAGATATGGTGCTGATACCCAAACCAGGAAGAGCCAGAACAGAGAAAGTAAATTATAGACCAATCTTGCCAATGAATACTGATGCAAAAATTTAAAATAAAATACCAGCAGAAACATTACAGAAATACATCACAAGGATCATACACTATGACCAAGCAAGATTTATACCAGAAATGTAGGGCTGGTTCAGTCCTAGGAAAACTATCAGCATAATTAACCATATCAATAACAAAAGCAACAGAAATTATATGATTATCTCAATAGATGCAGAAAAGGCCATTGGCAAAATACAGCACCCATTCCTATTAAAAAGACTAGAGAGCATAGGAATAAAAGGTGCTAACCTTAAAATGACAAGTACTATTTATCTAAAACCATCCGCAAGCATTATCTGTAATGTGGATAACCTAGAAGCCTTCCCAATACAATCAGGGGTGAAGCAAGGATGCACATTATCACCTCTTTTATTTAATATTGTATTAGAAATGTTATTGCTACAACAATAAGAGAAGAAAAAGAAATTAAAGGAATTAGAATAGGTAATCAGGAAACAAAACTATCCCTCTTTGCAGATGATATAATGTTATACTTAGAAAATCAATTAAAATCAATTAAATCAATTAAAAAGCTACATGAAATTATTAGCAACTTTAGCAAAGTTGCAAGATACAAAATAAACCCACATAAATCATTAGCATTTCCATATGTTATGAATAAAGTCCAGAAATAGAGGTAGAGAAATTCCATTTAAAATACCTGTGGCCAATATAAAATACTTGGGAGTCTACCTGCCAAGATAAACACAGCAAGTATATGACCAGAACTATAAAACACTTTTCACAGAAATAAACTCAGAGCTAAACAAATGGAAAAATATTAATTGCTCATGGCTAGGCAGAGCTAATGTAATAAAAATGACATCACTACCTAAATTTATTTATTTAATGCTATACCAGTCAAACCATCAAGAGAAATATTTTATAGAGCTTGAAAAAACAATAAAATTCATCTGGAAAAATAAGAGTTCAAGCATATCGTGGGAATCAATGAAAAAAATACAAAAGAAGGGTGATCTAGCAGTATCAGATCTCAAATTGTATTATAAAGCAGTAATTACCAAAACAATCTGATACTGGCTAAGAAATAGAGAGGTAGGTCAGTGGAGTAGAATAGATAGCAATTTTACTATAGTAAATGACTATAGTAATCTAGTATATGTTAAACCTAAGGATTCAAGCTTTTGGAACAAAAGCTCATTATTTGACAAAAACTGCTGGGAAAACTAGAAAACGGTATAGCAGAAACTAGGTATAGATAGACCAACATCTCACAGCTGATACTAAAATAAGGTCATAATGGGCACGTTATTTACACATAAAGGATGATACCATAAGCAAATTAAGAGAGCATGGTATGGTATGGTGAAGAATTTAGGACCAAAAAAGATAGAGCAAAACAAAATGTAAAATAGTCGATTTTGATTTTAAAAATTAAAAAGCTTTTGTACAAATAAAATGAATGTAACCAAGATTAAAAGGGAAGTAGAGGGCAGCTAGGTGGTGCAGTTGATAGAGCACTGGCCCTGGAGTCAGGAGGACCTGAGTTCAAATCCAGCCTCAAACACTTAACACTTACTAGCTGTGTGACCCTAGGCAAGTTACTTAACCCCAATTCCCTCACCAAAAAAAAAAGGGGAGGGGGGGTAGAAAACTGGGAAAGCATTTTTGAAACTATTATCTCTGATAAAGGCCTCATTTCTCAAATACATAGAGAACTGAGTCAAATTTTTACAAATACAAGTAATTCCCCCAATTGATAGATGGTCAAAGGATATGAGCAGGCAGTATTTAGACAAAGAAATCAAAGCTATCTATAATCATATGGAAAAATGCTCTAGATCATTATTGATCAGAGAAATGCCAATTAAAACAACTCAAGTATTACACCTCTCAGAGTGGTAAATAAAACAAAAATGGAAAATATTTAATTTTGGAGGGGATGTGGGAAAGTTGGGACACTAATTCACTGTTGGTGGAGTTTGTGAAAGGATCCAACCATTCTGAAGAGCAATTTTGAACTATGCTCGAAGGGCTATAGAACTGTGCATACCCTTTGATCCAGCAATACCACTGCTAGGTTTATATTCCAAAGACATCCCTATGAAGAAAAAAAGGACCTATTTGTACAAAAATATTTCTGGCTGCTCTTTTTGTGGTGGCTAAGATTTGGAAATCAAAGGAATGTCCATCTATTGGGGAATGGCTAAACAAACTGTGGTATATGATGGTGATGGAATATTATTGTGCTATAAGAAATGACAAGCAGGATGACTTCAGAAAGGCCTAGAAAGATATGTATGAAATGATGTATTGTGATGTGAGCAGAACCAAGAGAACATTGCACATAGAGACTGCAATACTGTTTGATGAAGAACTGAATGACTTGACTATTCTCAACCATATAATGATCCAAGACAAAGGACTATTGGTGAAACATACTATCCACCTCCAAAGAAAGAACTTATACTGATACTGAGACTGAAGCATGCTATTTTTCACTTTTATTTTTTTCCCTTTCAATCAAGTTTTCTTGTACAAAATGACAAATATGGTAATGTTTTATGTAATCATACATATATAAGCCATATCTGATTATTTGCTGCCACGGGGGAGCAGGGGAAGGGAGGGAGGAATAGAGGGATAAAAATTGAAACCCAAAACTATAAATAAAAATTTTTATTATTTTAGAAAAAAAAGAAATAAAAAAAGCATTTCCATAAGATAGTATAATAGAAGGGGAAAAAAGGATTTTACACAAAACTCCAAATCCCTTATGTACAACTTGATAATCCTTTTAAATATATAACAAAAGTATATTAAAAAAAGAAAATGTATTGATTTATCTCTACCAGAATATTTTATTATATTTATCAAGCCTTAATATTTATTTACAGGTCTAAGTGGTCGATTTATCATAACTGCACTGCCCACTATCTACCAGTAAGTACTTTTAAGTTGGAGTTCTGTTTTGTTCTGATTAGGCTTATGATTTCATTGGTGTAGGGAACTCCAAGTATGGAGTCCCACTATCAAAACAAATCAACATTTGTTTTACTTTATTAATTTATGTTTAGAGATATAGCTATTACCCTAAGTACTAATTTGGCTGCAACCCACAAATTATCTCATTGTTGTCATTATATTTATAATCTCGCCCTCTCTTATGGCTTCATCTATAACCTCTATGCAGATGACTTGCAGATTTATATAACTTATCTTTATCGTTTTCCTGAGTTTTAGTCCTGCATCATAAACTGCCCAGTGAACATTTCCAACTGAATGCCTTATAAGCATTTCAATTCAGTATGTTCAACTCATATTTTCCTGAAAACCCATTCCTCTTCCTAATTTCCCTATTTCTGGGGAAGATTTCACCATCCTTCCAGTCATCCAATTTTGCAACTTTGCAGCCATCCTTGACTCCTCACAATAATATCCCTCATATCCTCTATCCAATCAATTGTCAGTCTTGTCACTTCTTTTTCTGGAATATTTCCTGTATCTTTTCCCTTTTGTCTACTTATGTCACTGTCATAATTCAGCTCCTTATCACTGTTATGTGTGAAATATTTTGTTAACTAGGGCCAATTTTGGGGGGACTAAACTATGGATGACTAATCTGGGGACTTTTGACTATTTGGCTAATCTGACTTCGTTAATTTAATGTAGGCCATTTATAAAGTTCCACCACACTGCTCCCAAACTGATAGACTAAAGATTAACTAGCCTCTTAACCAAATAATCAAAACAGAGTTTATTTATGAGATACTATTTCAAATTAGGAATACAGGGAAATAAAGTACAACCTGATTGCTTTCCTGCGGTCTCTTTCCACTGCGTCTCTTTCCCACCTGCTGCACTTCGAACTTCTTGAATACAGTAAGGGCCTTAGCAGCCTCCAGCCTCAGGGCACGGTACACTTTCCCTGGTTTGTATTAAGGCCTGTAACCTTCTGTCTGTCTGCTCTGTCACTTTGCCCTTCGGCCTCTCTTTTGCCTGCTCCTAGTCCTTCTCGTCTTCTCCTGCGTCCTTGTAGCCCCGTCTCTAGTCTCCAATCTTTGCCGTCTCCTCAGCCGCCTCTTGACCTCTTCTTGTCCATCTCTGAACCCCTGAGTCTTGTCTATCTAGTCTGTCCTCAGCTCGTCCTCTAGTCCGTCTCCCGTCTCCCCTGTCTCACTCCCAAGTCTATATATACCTTTTCTTCTCTCCACTCAAATCTTGGGGCTTCCTTCGCCCCCAAGCTAATCCGCCAGCCAGAGCTGCAGCTGGCGGGGGGCGGGGTGCTCTCGAGCCTCATGCCTCAGCACAGGCTGTCCGGGATCTTTCCGATAGCTTCGCTCAGGTTGGAGGGAGCTGGGGCTTTTTTTTTTTCCCCCAACTATCTGACCTGGCGTCTTGTATAGCCCACGGGGCTTTTTTGCTCAGCTGAAGCTGAGGAGGAGGGGGAGAGACCCTGAGGGCCTTTGGCTTTCTAATCTCAGCCTAAAGGTAGGGTCCCCAAATCAAAATAAATTTCCACATATGTAAGGTCTAAAATTCTAGCTGTGATGTCTAAAATCTAATGAGTGGTTGCCTTAAATTGGAAGTTTAGCAAGAGTTTAGGCTTTTAAGTATTTATTAAATTGTATTAGAAGTTATTGAAGAGAGAGAGGGAAAAGCAACCTTCATCTAGCTTTCTAAGAGTGAACCGTCATCCTCCCACCAAGCCCAAGTCAGGAACCCAAAGACCTTGCTTCTCCACAGGAAACAGGGCCGTCCACACACACAGCTCCAAGCTAATTGGGTAGTAGCACCAATTGACACGACCCACAGGCAGCAGACATCACTTCCAGACGTCAGTCCAACCTTCAATACCTCATGCTTTCTCCTCATGGCCGAGCCTCCCTGCAATATCATTCTCAGTAGTTTGGCAGCTCTCTGATTCTCACAGTTACCTGGCTGGTTGCAGTAGTTTCCTAATTTTAATCCCTGCCCCAAGTTTTTCCTGAACAATCTATCCTTCATTTAGCTGCTGGACTGTGTCATTGCATTGCTTAAGAAGCATTGGTTGCTTTTTGATGTTTCTAGGAACAAATGTAGATTCTTGTTTTGTAGTTAAAGCCTTTCATAGTCTTGCTATAGCCTATTTTTCCAGCCTTATTCCACATTATTTCCCTTCACACACTATGCATTCTTGGCAGACTTGCTATTCCCATACATGATCTTCTGTCTTCCATGCAAAGGTATGGACCTTTGTATAGGGTATTTGCCCTGCCTGGAATGTACTTCCTCATCATCTTCATCTCAGAATCTCTAGCTTCCCTCATTTAAAAATAAACTCAACTAAAAAAAAAATCAACTCAAATGCTACCCCTTAAACCTATCTTAAATAATCTTGAAATGATTAGGTGCTAAAATAAAGTGATATAATCAGTAAGTCCAATGAGTGTTTCATGAGAAGGGAGCAATCATTATGAGCTAGAATGATTCATGAAACTTAAAGGATAAAATGGTAGTTGGAGTGACAAACATGGTAGATTAGATGGTAATATGAGAAATGGCATTGAGGTAGGTTTACTCTCAGTATGTTAACCTGTCAATGCAATAATTATTTTAGCAGTAGTTAAGATTTATGTTGAAAAGGAATGGAAGGGATATCATTGGCTAGGTATGGTAGGGCATCAGGCCTTGAACATCAGAATGAGTTTAAACTTTGTCCTGTATGCCATAGCTGGCCAGACTTTAAACCCTGTGTCTGATCTGGGCACTCTAGTTTAATTTCAGTTGGTCAGCCAGGTATGTACTAAGAGGTGGTATATCTTTTTATGATTATAATGGCAAAAATGTAATAAAGTTATAGTAGCATCATTCTAAAATACTACAAGGTGGTAGTGTTTCTCCATGAAAATAGCTCCTTGTATCTGCCATACTCAGGTGGATTCTTTTTGTATTCTCATCTGTTATACTCTTGATGTATTTCCTTTTTTTTCTCCTTTGATTATAATTTCAGTGTCTTGTGTATATCATGCCAAATCTTTCCCAAGATCTGTGTTGGAAGGAATAGAATAGAATAGAATCCCCTCTGTCTTAGATAAGGGAAAAAAAGTTAGACTGGCATCACCTGTTTTTTATTGAAAGCATACCTTCTTTGTGATCGCCACATTCTCTTAATATTAATAACTTTGTTATTTTACCATGTTTGTTAATATTTGCAGGCTTTATTATTTTTTACAAAATTTATTTTCAATTCATGGAACAAAACAAGCATTTCTATAACGCAGCACAATAAAAAAGATGAAACTGCAAATCTACCATGTACAACTTGCTGTTCCTCCAAATATACAAGTTATCATCTAAATTTCTCTTTTTCCCCTTTTTTTTCCTCTCTCCACCAATACCAGAGATGGCTACCATTAGACACAAATAGTTATACATGTGTAAAATTATTCTATATATACTTTTATTTATTAGTTCTTCCTCTGAATGTAGATGGCATCTTTCTTGATATGTCCTTTATTTTTAATTTGTATCTTTATAATACCCAAAATGACTTAGTCACTCAAAGTTGTTCTTAAAACAGTATTGCTAAAAATATTTTTAAAAAATAACAGTAGTCCTGTTACTATATACAGTGTTCTTTTGATTCTGCTTATTTCACTCTTCATCATTTTGTGCTAGTCTTTCCATGCTTTTCTAAGATCAGTGAGCTCATCATTTCATATGACATAGTAGTATTTCATTACAACCATACACTACAACTTGTCCAATCATTTCCCAGTTGATGGAGATCTCTGTAGTTCCTAGTTCTTTGCCACCACAAAGAGAGCTGCTATAAACATTCCATTCCCATTCAAAGTTATAATTACTATTTGTGAATTTCTCTTCATCTTATTTTTACTATTTCTTTCTCAGTCTTTTTACCCTATCCTTGTTACCTTATCTTTTCCCTTTACCCTCCCACCCTGACTTCTCTGACTCCTTCAAGAATCTCTCTACCCCCTTTCCTGGTCCCAATCCACACACCTCTCCAAAAGTTCCCCTCCATCCCCTCCCCAAACCCCAATCTACACATCCCTCTAAAAGTCCCTGTCCCCCAATTTTCTCACCTCTCTACATGTTCAGAAGACTTCTACACCCTTCCATATGTGCACATTGTTTCCTCTTCAACCCAGATGAGAGTGTTTCCAACATTACCAGCCTTCCATCCCCCAGTTTTGTATTAGTTCTTCCTTTCACACCCCATTTTATAATTGCTCCCTTTTACCTTTTCCAGCCCAATTTTGTATCTTAGAATCACCCTCATATACAGCTCATCCCAACCTATCTTTCAAACTATCTTACCAATGATGACAGTTTTAAGAATACTGGTAACATTCTAAGATCTTTTTAGAGTAGAAGTAGTCTTAGAGTAGAAGCACCTAGAGGTCTTGTGAAATCCTAACTGTATTTCCATAGTATTTCCATTGGGTTTTTTTCTTGTTGCTTGCAATATTTTCTCCTTAACCTGGAAGTTTGGAAACTTGGCTGTGACATTCCTGCAACTTTTCTCCTAGGACCTCTGAAATGGTGAATGGTAGATTTTTTTTTTTCAATTTTTACTTTACCCTCTTGTTCTAGAACTTCAGGGCAGTTTTCCTTAATAATTTCTTTCAATGTTGTATCCACATTTTTTTCACCATAACTTTTAGGTAGTCTAACAGTTCTTATATTGTCTCTCTTCAGTCTGTGCTCTAGATCAGTTTTTTCTCTAATGAGATGTTTTGAGTTCTCTGTTTTTTTCTCCTTTTAACTCTTAGTGTCTTATAACATAATTTTATTCCTCTTTTCCAAAAGATTTTCGACTCGTCATCCCTGGATTCAGGAGGACCTGAGTTCAAATCCAGCCTCAGATATATTTTTTTTCCCCAAGTGAGGCAATTGGGATTAAGTGACTTTCCCAGGGTCACACAGCTAGTAAGTGTCAAGTGTCTGAGGCCAGATTTGAACTCAGGTCTTCCTGAATCCAGAGCCGGTGCTCTATCCACTGCACCATCTAGCTGCCCCAGGCCTTAACCGTCATTGCCCTGCAAAAAAAAAAATTTTAGATTGGATCTCTTTTTCCAGTTGGTTAACTTTTTTTTCATAATTTTCTTGGATTGCTTTTAGTTTTCTAATTTCTTCTTGTTCTTTCTGATTTTTGAATTCCTTTTTGAGTTCTTCCAAGAGTTCCCTTCCAAGTGTTTCTTTTGGGCTTGACATCTGATGTTAACTCTTTGGGGTAGGAGGGGCTATTTTTGTCTCACTATATTTCTATGAATATGAATCCAGATCTTCTTTTGCACCAAAAGTCTATGGTCAAGGGGCAGCCAGGTGGCGCAGTGGATAAAGCACCGGCCCTGGATTCAGGAGTTCCTGAGTTCAAATCCAGCCTCAGACACTTGACACTTACTAGCTGTGTGACCCTGGGCAAGTCACTTAACCCCCATTGCCCCGCAAAAAAAAAAACAAAAACAAAAACAAACAAACAAAAAAGTCTATGGTCAAGTTCTTTTTCCTTTGGTTACTTTTTTTTTTGTTTTATTTTATATTTAGCAGCTTATTATTATAATTAAATTTTAATCCCAAGTTGTGGATAATGTTGTCTTGGACCTCAGGTCCTCCCTACTGTTATTTTGTGAATTCTTTCCAGGGGCTCAACCTCAGAGATTTCTCCCATAAGCCACTGTTAGGGCCCCCAGCCACTCTGTCCCCAAAATGTTCTTACATCCTGTGGTAGTGTACTCACTGGGCATGTGCTTGCTCCTCCTCGGCCAGAGCCACAGTCCAGGATCATTTCTGGTTGGTGTTTGGAAACAGTAGGGGGTCCTTCGATCCTTAGATGTAAGTTTTTGAGGTAAAAGTTCATGAGGTGAAAGTTCCTGAGGCTGTGAGGTTAAAGTTCATAAGCTGAAATTTCTTGAGGCTTCATCTGCTTCTTGACAGAGCTGCTCCAGGACCTGCTGTTTTTTGATTCAGTGGAATTGGTCTGGAACTGTCTACACTCAGGCCAAACCTCAGCCTCTGGATGCCCTGTCTTCTCTGAGTTCCTTTCAGGTTGTTTTAGGATAGCTGCTCTACCCCTTTGTTTTTGCTTCTCTATGGCCATTTCATGGTGATTTTCTGTTTATGGAGAAAATCTGGAAATCTTAAAATTTCTTATCTACTCTCCCATCTTTTCAGAATACTCCTGACTTTGTTTTTTGATTACCATCAAAAGCTTATTATTTAGAGACCTACTAAATTTTTCATAGGTTTCTTCATGAATTAATTTTAACGTTCTGTAAATTTGATACCCCAACATTTTGTTTCACAACACATAATACTAATACATTGGAACATAGCAAGACTTCATGATTTTTTCCCTTGCGGTAGATGTTCATAATTTTATTTACTGAAGTAAAGTTATTGGTAATGGTATTGAAGTCTCCAACTTAAGAAAAAAGTTATATTGCTCCTCATTTATATTTTGGACTAATGGGGCAGCTAGGTGGCGCAGTGAATAGAGCACCAGCCCTGGAGTCAGGAGTACCTGAGTTCAAATGTGGCCTCAGACACTTAACAGTTACTAGCTGTGTGACCCTGGGCAAGTCACTTAACCCCAATTGCCTCACTTAAAAAAAAAATATATATATATATATATATATATATTGGACTAGAATGTCATGTGACAATGATCAGTGTAATATATTTATATACAACTTATAACTTTGAATATTAATATTCAGTAAAAAGCAAGGTAATTAAATACAGAAGCAAGCATAATTTTAGCTCTTGAGACTTAATTACTTTCTGTGTATATGTCAACTGCACTTTATGATTTGTAGTTTGATCTCCTTTTTCTTTTTTACGTAGCTGTAAGGATGGAGAATTTAGAAGATATCAAGGCCCCAGGACTAAAGAGGACTTCATAAGTTTCATAAATGACAAACAGTGGAAAAGTATTGAACCTCTTTCTTCATGGTTTGGGCCAGGTTCTTTTCTGTAAGCATTTTTGAATTTTTACCCCTCCCTTTTAGATTTTAAAGTATTAGTGACACTCTGAGTATTATAAAATAATGACTTGGAAATTTTTTTACTATGCATATGAAGAAAAATATTAAATTTAATTTAAATCTTAGGGTTCTAAAGTTTTCCCAGTTTGCTCTCATAGTGCATGTAGGACTTGGACAGATCAGTTGATAAATAGAAAGGAAAGGGACATTCTCTAAAAGTGACTTGACTTTGCTTTCAGAAGCAGCAAAAGTATCGATAAGGGCTAGGTGATAAACCAAAGTGGGGAGGGGTGAGTGTGCAGCATAATTTAAAAAGAAGTTGTAAAGTGTATTTTCATAATGATGCCATGATATAGAACAATCATATTGCTTTTCACTAAAGGAGTAAAAAAAAAAATTTAGGGTGATGGGGAGTAGCATAAAGTCATTTTAAAACATGGACTACTCTGGGGATATAATTTGACCTGAGTGTAGAGGTTTATTGTATGTCATATGAGTCTGCTACTGGTCTTACTGTGATTTGACATGGCAAAAACAAAGAATATCATTAACACAATAGAAAAAACATTTTACAACTACATTTTTCTAAGCTTTTATTCTCTGGAGTTGGCAGGAGAGAAAAGATGTATAACCTTTGAAGGAGTATGCATGTGTATGTATATACACATAGATATATTTGTCTTGGAGTAAAAATATGCAAAAAATAACAAAGCAACTTACAAAAGCAAATAAATTTTTATACTTAGGAGAAGAATGATGGTCAAAGACATAAACAACTACTCAGGTGATGGAGAAATCAGGTATTACTAATTTGTCAGTAACTTCATGTTCATCTATAGGAAGTTCTGTTTCATTATAAATTCAGTAAACTCATCAGCCTTGAATAAAATACTCTAAATTAATTTGTCATAATGGATAAATTCATGTTTTCTAATTATAATCTCTCTTATTTTAGGATGAGCAGTATGTCAGCTCTTTTTCAGCTCTCTATGTGGATTAGGGTATGGGTTTAAGCCTTGTTTCAACTTTAAAAATTTTGCTGCTTTTTAAATGACAAGTTTCTTACTTTATTCTTTATTCTCTTTAAAATTTAGACTTGCCATAACTATTTTACAGAAGACCTTAAAATACCAGTTTGGGGATCCTATGTAATTTTTGCCTTAGCAACTTTGTTCTCGGGCCTAATACTAGGACTTGTGAGTATACCTTTTCTCAGATTATTAGGAAGATGAATTTATAGGACTTGTTATGAGATAGAGCTTGAGTTATCTATGACTAGATGCTCTGATTTCTCCCATGTTTTTTTCTGGTTACAGATAATGGTGTTTGTTGCAGACTCCCTTTGTCCTTCAAAAAGGAATAAACCACAGCAGTATTCTTATTTAAGTAAGTACATTTTTAGATTAATTTAAACTTTGGAAAAATAGCTGACCTGGAAAATAGATCCAGGAGAGATAATTTGAAAATCATTGGAATACCTGAAAACCATGATCAAGGAAAGAACTTAGACATGATCTTACAGAAAATTGTCAGAGAAAATTGCCCTTATATTCTAGAAGTAAAAGGTAAAATAGAAATTGAAAAAATCCACCAATCACCTCCTGAAAGAGATCCCAAAAAGAAAACTCCCAGGACTATTATAGCCAAATACCAGAGCTCCCAGGTCAAGGAGAAAATTATGAACATCTACCACAAGGAGAAAATATTGCAAGCAGCCAAAAAAGGCCCAATTCAAGTACTGTGGAGCCACAGTCAGGATATCATGCGATCTAGCAGCTTCTACATTAAAGGATCAAAGGGCATGGAATATGATATTCCAGAGGGCAAAGGAATTGAGATTACAACCAAGAATCACCTACGCAGCAAAACTGAATATAATCTTTTGGGGTGGGGAAATGAGACTTCAGTGAAAAAGAGGACTTTCGGGTATTCGTGATGAAAAGACCTGACCTGAATAGAAAATTTGATTTTCAAATACAAGACCCTAGAGAAAATTAAAAAGAAATCATGAGGGATATTAAAAGGTTAAACTGTTTACATTCCTACATGGGAAGATGATACTTCTAACTCATAAGAACTCTCTCAGTATTAGGACAGCTGATTAGACAGAAGGCACAGGTGTGAATTGAATATGAAGCAATATCTGTAAAGCATTTGGTTTTTATCATTTTTTTTTGTGGGGCAGGCAGGTTTAAGTGGCTTATGTCTAGGGCTGGATTTGGGCTCAGGGTCTCCTGGGTCCAGGGCTGGTACTTTGTCCACTGTGTTCCCTACTGCGCCATGATGACATCTTTTAAATAAAGTTAAGGGGTAAGAGGAATGGAAAAGGGAAAGGTGGAGGGGAAGATGTGGAAAGAGCAGGGTAGTGAGTGAGCCTTACTTTCATCAGAATTGGCTGAAAGAGCCACCCAAGTGGGTATAGTAATATATCTTGCCTTTTGGGAAAGTGGGAGAGAAAAAGGATAAGGCAGGGAGAGGTAAAGGAAGGGAAGGCAGATTGGGGGAGGGGGCAGTAAAAAGCAAAACACTTTTGAGGAGGGATAGGGTGGAAGAAGATAGAAAACAGAGTAAATATCAAGGGGAGGGAATAGGATGGAGGGTAATGCAGTTAATAATAGTAACTGTGAAAGAAATGATAAGCAGGATGCTATCAGAAGGACTTATGAAAAATGCAGTTCATCTACAGAGAAAGAACTGATGATATCTGAATAAAAATTGAAGTGTCTTTTTTTTGTCAGTTCCTCTTTCTAAAGTTATTTTGTCTGTTTTCTTTCACAACCTGACTAATATGGAGATGCTTTGTATGACTGCACATGTATAACTTATATTGAATTGCTTGATTTCTTAGGGAGGAGTGAGGAGGGAGAGAGGAAGAAAATTTGGAAGACAAAATTTTAAAAAATCAATGTGAAGGGGCAGCTAGGTTGCACAGTGGATAGAGCACCAGCCCTGGAGTCAGGAGTACCTGACTTCAAATCCAGCCTCTGACATTTGACACTTACTAGCTGTGTGACCCTGGGCAAGTCACTTAACCCCAATTGCCTCCGCCCCCCCAAAAAAAATCAATGTGAAAAATTTGTTTTGGTTTTTTTACATATAACTAGGGGAAAATGCTAAATAAATAAGGGGGGGGTTCTCTATCACTGAATTTTTTAAAGCAGCAACTGAATGATTCTTGGAATAATCTAGTTTATAAAGCTAGTAAGCAGTATTCTAGGATGCAGCAGTTCTTTCAGTACACCATGAAAATGAGAATCTTATTTTATTTATTCCTTCTTATACTATCTACTGTTCTATCTCATGCTGTGCATTGAAAACATCCAAAGATTTTATAATAACTTAATTGTTGTCTAAGCTCTTGATAAATAGGAGTTGAAGCTCTCTGAATTGTTTAGTAAACTTTCTTAAACTTCATTAGACTTCTTAAACTAATTGTGCTTGCTATTTTTTTTCCTTAAGAAAAACCACTGCCAGAATCTGCCCGTCTTTTGAAAAAATTGGAACAAAAACAAGTGGCAGATGAAGATCATTCAGATGATGAATTGGAGAACAAAAATCCATCAAAAAAAGATTTTTCACAGACTGCAATGAGACAACGCATCATCAATCCTCTTTCACTAGTGGATAAGTTTTAGTTCTTAGTTAATTTGAAAGTTACTGTTTTGACAAAAGTATGAAGAATGATAATCTAACCTTTTGGTTTGAAATAACTGACTTGTACATTGTTAGATGTCTTTTCAATAAATTTTAACAATTGACCTTTAAAAAATAGTATTAGCATCTGGAATAGAATCCTGCAATAGGCTTAGAACCTGGTCTTTTTTTCTTTAATTGTGATTTGTTTCTAAGTATAGATTTAGAATTATAGGTATTACTCTTTTGGAGGATTTAAAGAGTTTATGCTTATCAATTTATTCTAGAGAAAGCATTCATTATTTATGTAAAACTTCTTAGTTGGAAAAAATAAGGAAAACTTTTTGCCTTAAGTGAGATTTTTTCTTATTGTCTTCTAAAGAAAATATATTTTGCAGTAAATTTTTATCTTTTGTAGTAATGTAGGTCAAATTTTCCCCATGTCTATATTAATGCTGTTAATAAAAATGACTGCTATTAATTATACTATTTCCTACACATCGTAACAATTAATGATAGAAACTTAGCTATCATAAATTTCATTATTATAATGTCTTAATTTCACCCAAGGTCAGCAATTGTGGCATTTTTTGGGTTTTTTTTCCTGTGAAGTTAAAATATTCCCTTCTGCATATGCTTTTATTTATTTACACATTTTCTTACATCCTAAATTATATTTTAACTTGATTACTCAGGGCTGAATTTATCTCATTTCTTATGATCCTAAAGATCCATTTTTTTAGTCTATGAACCTGTGATTTTTCTGTGGTGAAGGTAAACATTTTTCATATTATTTGGCATTTAAACTATTGTAGAAGAAAAAGACTATTTTGAATTTTATGTAATTCAGGAATTAAGATAGAAAAGTCTTCTTTATATAAATTTCCTTTAAAAAAGGAAATTAATTTTTGCAAATGGAAATATTGAAATCTGCATAAAATTTTAGCATTGTCTGTTGATACTTAAAATCGCTCAAGTAGTCCTATTTAAGTCTTGGGTCATTATTACTGTGCTTTTCATTTAAATTACGGGGGGGGGGATAAAAATTGCTGATAATTTGGTATCAGAACTACTCTAGTGCAAAGAATATTTTAATTTTTAAACTTCTAAGGAAATATTTGACTATTTTAAAATTAGTATTTAGTGGTAAATAGCAAAAAACAAAACTCCAAACCCAAGTTCCTCTACTCAGATTGGAAAAAGCATTTTATATATTTTGTCTCCATTAAAGAAAGTTCCTAATTCACTTTTTCCAAGTTTAATATATATTGTCATAGGGTTTTTGAAATAACATTTCCAAATTTTTGAAAAAAGATATTACATTTTTTAGTGTCTTGACTGTTAAATCATAAAAGTAGTTAGTTAACATGATTGGAGAATCATACAATTTGTGTGTGTATATTTGCATATATGTATTCATATTAATTCACATACTCATATGTTCATACATGTATTCCCATGTACATATATATGAATAGGTATTCTTCTTATAGATACATGTGTGTGTGTATTTTCATACTTTAGAGAGTTGAAATCTAGAAAATGTGACTTGAAAGAAAAATGAAAACATAGGGAAGACTAAAACTTTCGATATGCCACCAGAGAAAAATACCTTAGATCTCTTTCAAAAACATTCTTCCTTTGTTGTATGCTTGCAGTATCTCCTTCCTCTAGGTACTGGAGACATGAGCCTACTAACTTTTTGATAATATTTTTTAAGGATTTTCTTCTGAAATAATGAATATTCTCATACTAAAGCCTCCTGAATTTCAAGAATGACCTAACATTTGATGTGACACTGTATTTAAAAATTTGTTAAAAAATATATATATAAATTTTTCTAAGTATTTTACTAACATAAAAAAATGAAACTACTTTTTACATGTATATTAAAACAAAATAAAGCTAATTGATTTGTATTTGTAAGAAATGTTCAAAGGAATACCTTGAATGCATTTAAATGTATAACTTTCTTGGGGAGGTAATTTTGTTTTGCTCTTTAATTACATCCCATTTTGGATGGTAATTTTTTTTTCCTTTCTAAACCATTTTGTTTTTAATGATGCCCTGTGGAAGGATACAAGATAGTTGGCTATAGTAAAGTCTTCACATTATAATGGATCATCATGATTGCCATGTAATGGGAATAGCTTTTTTAAAAAAAATTCTGTCCCAACTAAGAAAACAACTTCACAGCAGACCATGATTTGTTTATTTATTTTTTGCAGAGCAGTGAGGGTTAAGTGACTTGCCCAGGGTCACACAGCTAGTAAGTGTCAAATTCTGAAGTCGGATTTGAACTCAGGTCCTCTGGAATCCAGGGTGGTGCTTTATCCACTGTGCCACCTAGCTGCCCTGGACCATGATTTTTAAAAGCTACATTCACTGTCTCTGATATTTTTATTTTTTCCAGATAATTTTATGTTAACTGCATCATCTTAATCTTTTTAAATTAAATTTTATTTCATTTTTACAACGATTTTCCTACTCTTCTTCCCACCCTCCATTGACAAAACAAGGAAAACCAAAACCCATTTACAAACATGTATAGTCAAGCAAAACAAATTCTCAGATTGGCAGTGTCAAAAAAAATCCCCCCAAAAAACTTGAATCGGCACTCTGAGTCCATCACCTCTTTATCTAGAGATGATGTTTCATCATGATTCCTCTGGAACTGTGGCTAGTCTTTGGGTTTATCAGTTTCCTGAATCTTTCAAAGTTGTTTGACAGTACTGTTGTTAATATATAAATTATTTTCCAAGTACTTCTCATTTCACTTTGCATCAGTTCATACAAGTTCATACAGCTCATACAAGTTCCCCAAATTTTTCTCATCATTTCTTTCAGTGTAATATAATAGTCTATCACATTCATATACTATAGCTTGTTCAATCATTTCCTATTTGGTGGGCACCCCCAACTTATAATTCTTTGTCACCACAAAAAAAAAAGCTGTTATAATTGCTTTTGTATCTGTCTTTTTCCTCTTTCTTTGATTGACTTGTGATTCCCTAGTTTCTGCCATCGTATCCAACAACTTTTGTCAAATAGTGAGCTTTTATTTCAATAGCTGGGAGAACTGGGCTAAGATGGAGAAAGCTCCCCACTTCCGCAATGCCTTGATCCTCCTGGAAGAGGTGAAGGCTGATTGGGAGAAGACTGTTGGCCCTTACCATTATCAGCGCCTGGCTAAGTACTATGGCCTCTACCAAGACTTGTTCCTTGGTGCCACATTTGAGCCCTGGGTTCCATTGAATGTTGCCTACAACCTGGGAGAAGAGATGGTAATGCCTGTGTTCCAGGGGAATGAGGTTACCCCGACTGAGGGGTAACACCAGAGGTGACATGAGGCAGAAAAGTGTTCACTGTGGACTTCGCTGCTCACCAATGAATGCCTATGTTGCCACTTCAATCAGTGGGACAGATTTTTGCACCTCTGCAAAAGATTCACTTAATATTTTATCCAAGAATCCAAGGCATATTGCCTCTACTAGATGCTTTGGAGACTTCATGATCTTTCCAGGAAAGGTGTTTGTGAAAAACTTCACATTTATTCCTTACGTTTTTGTTAAAGAGTGGAGAGATACATTTGGAAACTGGGTGGGACAGAACTTCTCAGTTCTAAAGGTGTTGCTTTGTGGTGGCCTTGTTTGCAATTAGATCGGGGAAGAGAAACTTGTAACTCAACCTAGTTCACATGAATGTTTCTGGTAAAGACTGGTTTACAAGTAAAGTTTCCAACTACATCTTTAACTAGAATCAAGTCAAGATTTCAAAAAGTCACTTGCAAATGTTACAGCAAAGTAATAATGTAGATTTCTTCATTATGAAATTGTGCTGATGTCTTTCAGGTTTGTTAAACATTTTTTTTAACATTTAACCTTTGATATTCAGTTACAGAGGGTTAATTTGCTAACAATATTAATGTAGTTGTGTCTTATATCCCAGACACGGAAATGTCATAAGATTTTCATGATGTATGGCTTAGATATTTTCATTAATAGAATAAATGTATTTGCTTTAATAATCATGTTCCTTCTACACTAAACATTTAAATTTTATTGAAAAATTTTTAAGCTTTAGTTTCTTGTTTGGTCAAATACTTTAACACATACCCTTTCACATTGTTTCATGATTTTGAAATATAACTGGTCTAAATGCAGAAGTTGGAATGGGGTGGGAGAGGGTGTAAAATCACACAAAATTATATGTAATGAGTGAAGCAATCAGTTTATTACACAGATTAATCATTCTTGAATGTACAAGCTCCAAAGGATCAATTGGTCTTTAAAGGACACAAGTATACTGTCAAATGAATTTTTACCCTTAGAATCTGATGTCCCTAAGCAGTTAAAAAACATAAGAAAAATTAAGAACTATTAGCTATGTATTAATTGAGAAACCACATAAAAAACCAAAAAGTATTGAGGGAAAGGGGTGATGGAGAAGAGCTGGGAAAAAGAAAAAACACCCATCACTTTATGTACTAATAGGCCCGATCCATTTAAATGTTGACCAGTTAAACTTGGACCTTTGTAGGGCCAAATTTAATATGGGGAGAGTTAATTGGGTGGCTCGACATAATATTGGGGTTCAGAAAATAATGAGGGACCTCTAGGTCCAAAGTTTCCTCCCCTCTGAACTGCCTTTTTTAGTTATTTCTCCCAGGCCAATAAGAAAGGAGCTTAAGTCTCTTTTCCACAAACAAATCCGGTTTTATTTAATGGGAATAAAACACCCAGCAAAGGTGAAATTAATTAAGCCAATGACAAGGGAATAGGGAAAGAGGAAAATGGATCATCTCCCTGGCTCTAGCAATGGCTGTCTCAAACCCAAACTCACTTTCAGCTCAGCTAATTCAAAGGACTGGATTTAACTCAACACCAGGGGCCTATAATTTTTATGGGAGTCAGCAGCCAGTCTCTAGTCCATTCTGAATGCTCCTCAAAGGCCAGAGAGAGAGCTGAGAGAGTGTGTTACTTCCTGTTGGGGTCCCTTTTTCTACCTTTTTCTCCCTCCCCAAAAGAGGAGCTCCTTCAAGTAGTGTGGCTGTGACTAGTTCTCTGTTGATGATGCAGTCCACAGCCTCTGAGGACACTCTTTATCAGGGTTGGTCAAGTTTAAACTAGGTGGCTAAAAATCTAATCATATTAAGTGGGTACTTAGCAGTTTCTCATTCACCCCTAATTCAAACACTACTAAATCAATCAGGTCAGACCCCTGGGCATCTGCCAAATTCCATTATTTTACCACACCTTAATATACAGAAAATGAGTACAATTTAACCTTGTTGGTCAAAACATTTACCTAAGATGTAGGCCCTTCAAAATAAAATGAATACAGAAACAGTTCAATGTTCTTTACTTTGCTTTTCATAATTATGAGTTTAAAAGAATTCCACTTTTTAAAAAATTCTACTACAGGTCAGTCTAACTGTCCTCCCCAACTCTAAACCCACCCCTGCCCTTGCATTGTCTATCTAATTAAGTCTCACAAGTGGGTTATGACTGAAGAACTGGCTTTTCACACACACACACACACACACACACACACCCCTTTGCTAGGAGTCAATGTTGGTACAGGTAATGTAGTATTTCTATTTTTTTGTTCCAAGTATATACAACATACAGCACTGTTGTATCAGGTAAACATGTGAACAAGGGGAGATGACATATGGGCTCATAGAAATCAGTCAAATGGAAATCAAAAGGAATTTCTCTTTCAGTTCCCCTCTCTTTATCTGTAGAGATTATCCTGTAATTTCTTTAATTATATTGCATATTTATGAGTTCATTCAGTTGTGCTTTTCACTATCTGGTAGACCTCTGAAATCTCAGGAACTAAAGGATGATCTGGTTTGGGATCACACAACTGAGAACAGATGAACGAGTACTTTTGAAATAGTGGTGGTGACTACTATGAATGTAGAATATCAAGACAAATGCTGTTGTTACTGTGAATATTTGGATGGTAAATACTTGTAAATGCAACCTCAGGTGGTTTGAAGGGATTATCGTCAGAGGGTGTAATGTCACTGATGCTGCCACTGTTGTCACCACCATGATTCCACACTACTGTTTTCACAGGTAGTCCTGGTTGTTTGCAAGTTTTTTGGTGCTTTCAAGGTGGTATAATCCCATGAGAAGTGTAGTGACTGCTTTTCCTTGTCTGTGCTCTGGTGTTTATGCAGGAAGAGCCCTTGCTCCCTTGCAGCTACACCTCTCTGCCCTGAACTGTTACCCAGTGTCTCAATAGGATTCTTTTTTTTTTTTTTTTTTTGCGGGGCAATTGGGATTAAGTGACTTGCCCAGGGTCACACAGCTAGTAAGTGTCTGAGGCCGGATTTGAACTCAGGTACTCCTGAATCCAGGGCCGGTGCTCTATCCACTGAGCCATCTAGCTGCCCATCTCAATAGGATTCAATAAAGGTAAACTGAGTTGTGGAGTTCTGAGCTTTATCAGTTTATTAGCAGGGTACAAAGTGGATCAGGCTAATGAGGTGCAGGTCATTTTTCATAAGCATATGACAAAAAATAAATGGGTAGGTGGGAAAATAATGTGATTGGTCATAGGGATATCAGTGTCTCAAGAAGGGGGATAAGATGATTGTTTATATCAAAAAGAGTGGGCTAGCACCCATGTGATAACCACCCTTCTCTGTCATAGGTAAATACTAAGTTGATTTATGGGACCCATGTGTTTTCTGCGGTCATTGATAGTGGATAGCTAAATTTCTGAGCTCAATTCAAGGACATAAAAAGGTAACTTTAGGAATTAAAATATTCATTTTTTAAGTAAAAGTATTTTTTTTATTTTCCAGTCATATGTAAGGATAGTTTTCAACATTTGTTTTCATAGGATTTTTAGTTCCAGATTTTTATCCTACCCTCCCTCCTCCCCAAGATGGAAAGCAATGTGTTATAGGTTATATACATTATATGCTATATACATTAAACATTTCTGCATTAGTCATGTTGTAAAAGAAGAATCAGAGCAATGAGGAAAAACCTCAAAATAGAAAAACAACAGCACCAAAACCAAAAGAAATAGTATGATTCAATCAGCATCTATATTCCACAGTTCTTTTTTTTCTGGATTTGGAGATCCCCTTCCATCATGAGTCCCCTGGAACTCTCCTATACCATTGAATTGGTAAGAAGAATCTAGTCCATCACAGTTGATCAACACACAATGTTGATGATACTTCTGGTTCTGCTCATCAGTTCATGCAAGTCCTTCCATGTTTCTCTGAACTCCTGCTCATCCTTTCTTACAGCACACTATTGATACTATTGATTCCATTACATTCATATACCACAACTTGGTTAGGCATTCCCAAATTGATGGGCATTCCCTCTATTTCCAATTCTTTGCCACCACAAAGAGCTGCTATGAATATTTTTGTTCGTGTGGGTACTTTTCTCTCCTCTGTGATCTCTTTGGGATACAGACGTAGTAGTGGTACTACTGGGTTAAAGGGTATGCACAGCTTTATAGCCCTTTGGGCATAATTCCAAATTGCTCTCCAGAATGGTTGGATCGGTTCAGAGCTCCACCAACAATGCATTAGTGTTCTAATTTTTCCACAGCTTCTCCAACATTGATTATTTTCCTTTTTTGCCAATCTGATAGGTGTGAGGTGGTACCTCAGAGTTTTAATTTGCACTTCTCTAATTTAGATTTAGAGCATTTTTTTCATATGACAGTAAATAGTTTTGATTTCTTCATCAGAAAACTGCCTGTTCATATCCTTTGACTTTCTCAATTAGGTAATGTAAAGTATTCATTTTAATTTTTTTTCGCCATAGCTGCATGTGGGCAATGGAGTTGCCAAACAGCATTCAGCATTCAGTTCTGTGCCCAGTCCAGCACAGGGGTCCCTTAGTATCTCTTTCTGACCAGTTTTCCAATCCCGTTCCCATTTCTGGGCTCCAAGCTTCTGAAGATGCTACTACTGCTTTCACAGTTCCCTCCAAGGTATTGTATTTCCACCGTGTTGTGCTCTGGGCCAGTTCCCTTATCTCAGATCTTTCCTTCCAATCTCCTGGAAAAATGACTCACTCTAAACTTCTGTTTGCTATGCCACTCCAAAATTCAATTCAATTAATGTTTTTTGGAGAGGAATGTTGGTAGAGGTCAGTTGGATTGCCACCTCTACTTCACCATCTTGGCTCCACCTGTTCTTTGCCCCCCCCCAACCCCCCAGCATATGCTTTGTTTCCTTTCTCTTTCTATTTTTCTCCTAAGAGCAAGACATAGCAGAAACTTCTGGGCCTTATCTAATAAGATTTGCTTTTTGAACCCTGTTAATGGCAGGGTTCAGAGGGGGCACATGAACATTAAGAGTATTTGGGGGCAGCTTGATGGTGCTCCGGCCCTGGAGTCAGGAGTACCTGAGTTCAAATCCGGCCTCAGACACTTAACACTTACTAGCTGTGTGACCCTGGGCAAGTCACTTAACCCCAATTTCCTCACTAAAAAACAAACAAACAAAATTTGACCATATGCAGTTTATCATTATTTAAACCTTTATCAGCCAATCAATGGACATTTGTTATGTGCCTATTATATGTTAGGCACTATCTTAAGTACTGAAGATGCAAAAAGAGGCAAAATACAGTTCTTGCCCTTAAGGGACTCACAGTCTAATGGGGCAGACAACATACAAATATAAACAAGCTGTATGTCTGGGATAAATAGGAAATACTTGGGCACTAAAATTTAGTGGGGTTGGGAAAGGCCTTTTGTAAAAAAAAAAAAAATAGGATTTTTAGTTGGGACTTAAAGCCAAGGAAATCAGTAGGCAGAGTTGGGGAGGGAGGGCATTTCAGGCATAGGTAATAACCAAAGAAAATGCCTGCAGTAGATAGAGTGTCATATTTGGAATAGCCAAGGAGTCAGTGTTACTAGACTGAAAAATACATATCAGTTTTACAGTCTAAGAAAACTGGAAAGATAGGAGGGAGATAGGTTATGAAGGATTTTGATCCTTGAGGTGATAGGGAAACACAAGTTTATTGAGTGGAGGAGGGTTGAAGGATAGACTTGAAATTTAGTAAAATCACTTTGTTGGCTAAATAGAGGATGGAATGGAGTGGAGAGAGACTTGAGGCAGGAAGACCATTGCAATAGTCCAGTCATGGGGTGATGAGGACCTACACTAGAATAAGGGCAATTATAGTTGAGGTATGTTGCAAAAATAAAATCAACATGCCTTGTCAACAGATTGGATATATGAAGTGAAAGACAATGAGGAGACAAGGATAACATAGGTTGGGAGCCTGAGAGACTAAGAAGATGGTATTGCCATCTGTTTTTCACGTCAGTTGTTTTTGCCATGAGATACTGTGTTTTATTTTTTTCAGCCTTTTGACTTTTATGAATATTTCTTGTTGCCTTGTGGAATCATTGCCTTCTAATTTTCAAGGAGTTTATTGCTTGGGCAAGGTTTTGAACCTCTTGTTCCATGTTCTTAATTTTGTTTCCAATTCTTTCTTTTGTAGCTCTCATTTCTTTTTCATTTTTCCATCAAACACTCATTTAATTTGGAAAACAATTCAAACTCTAGAAAACTCACTTCATTTCTTCTAGGAATTCCAACTGAGTTTGTACCCAAGGTGTGTTTTTGGAGTCATTCTCTTCCCTACCACCATTATAGTTTACTAGGGTAGTTTTCTTTTTTTGCTCATTCTTCCAGCTTACTTCTTGGATTGAAGATAGGGTTAGGTTCTACCTAAGAAATGTCTGGACTTGTGGTTTATCTTTTTGTTTTGCTTTTAATTGCTGGTTTCTTGAGGTATTGAGTACTGTTATTTCAGGATCTAAAGGAACATGCAAACTTTGAGTGCTTCCAAGAATCTGATCCATCCCCATTTTAAGCTCTGCAAATTCTCAATCTGGGTCTTGACTTTGCTTCTATGACCCATCTGAGTTCCAAATTCTATTCCTTCTTCCCTCCTTCCCCTTCCCCCCAACCCTGAGGGGGTAATCAATCAGATATAGGTTTTATATATATGTATATGCAATTATGTAAAACATTACCATATTAGTAATTTTGTATAAGAAAACTTGAGTAAAAGAAAAAGGTGAAAGTGGAAAATGGCATGCTTCAGTCTGTGTTCAATCAATACCAGTTCTTTCTTTAGAAACTCAGTTTTGCTGGGCAGGTGATTCTTATTTGTAATCCTAGCTCTTTTGTCCTCTGGAACATCACATTCCAAACCCTGCAGTCCTTTAACATAGAAGTTTCTAAATCATATGTGTTTTTTGTTTGTTTGTTTTGTGGGGCAATGAGGGTTAAGTGATTTGCCCAAGGTCACACAGCTAGTAAGTGTCAAGTGTCTGAGGCTAGATTTGAACTCAGGTCCTCCTGAATCCAGGGCCAGTGCTTTATCCACTGTGCCACCTAGCTGCCCCCTCTAAATCTTATGTTATCCTGACTGGCTCCATAATATTTGAATTGTTTCTTTCTGGCTGCTTGTACTATTTTCTCCTTTTCCTGGGGACTCTGGAATTTGGCTATAATATTCCTGGGAATTTTCATTTTGGGATGTCTTTCAGGAGGGGATAGGTGAATTCTTTCATTTTCTGTGTTATCCTCTGATTCTAGAATAGCAGGGCTGTTTTCCTGGGTGATGTCTAGTCTCTTTTATAAAATTATAGTTTTCAAGTAGTCCAATAATTCTTAAATTATCTCTCCCAGATTAATTTTCCTGATCAGTTGTTTTTCTAATGAGATATTTCACATTTCCTTCTATTTTTTTTCATCATTTTGATTTTGTTTTATTGCTTCTTAATGTTTCATGGAGTCATTAGCTTCCACCTACCCTATTCCAATTTTTAAATGTTTATTTATTTTTTTAATTTATTTGTTTTATTTTAAATTTATTGAATAAAACAAGCATTTCTGTGACATAGTATAATTTTTAAAAAGATGATTGCAAATGAAACTGTGTATCTACTACGTACAACTTGCTATTCCTTTTAAATATATAATAAAGTTATGTAAGTTTCTTTTTTTTCCCTTTTTACTTTCCTACCCCCTCACTCTAGAGATGGCTACCATTATTAGCCATAAATATGTGTGTATGTATCTGTATGCATATATATGTATATACATATATATTTATATATTATATTTAAAATAATTCTATTTATCAGTTCTTTCTGTGGATACAGATAGCATCTTCCATCATATGTCATTTCTAGTTAATTTGGTTATTTATAATGCTCAAAATGGCTTATTCACTCAAAGTTGTTCTTAAAACAATATTGCTGTTAGTGTATACAACATTCTCTTGGGTCTGCTCATTTTGCTCATCTCTATTTCTTTTTTTTTTTTTTTTGCAGGCAATAGGGGGTTAAGTGACTTGCCCAGGGTCACACAGCTAGTAAGTGTCAAGTGTCTGAGGCCGGATTTGAACTCAGGTACTCCTGAATCCAGGGCCGGTGCTTTAACCACTGCGCCATCTAGCTGCCCCCCCTCATCTCTATTTCTTGCAAATCTATCCATTTTTTTCTAAGATGATCAAACTCATCATTTCTTATAGCACAGTATCCATCCCAATCAAAAACTATAACTTGTAGTATTCCCCAATTGATGGATATTCCTGTAATTTCCAGTTCCTTGCCACCACAAAGAGAGTTGCTATAAATATTTTAGAATGTATAGGTTATTTTCCTTTTTCCCTAATCATCGTTGGAAGTGGACCTATTGTGGCTTTGCAGATTTAATAACTCTTTGGGCATAATTCCAGATTGCTCTCCAAAATGGTTGGATCAGTTCACAATTCCACCAACAACAAATTAGTGTTCCAATTTTTCCACATCCCCACCAACATTTGTCACTTCAATCATTTTATTTTTTTTCAATTTAACTTTATTTGTGAAATTAAATTAACCTTAGTTTAAAAGGTTATATTCATGAGATACAGTATTTGAGGTACAGTCATAACAATTCCCTCATATTTGATATTTTTTCACAGGCTCAAGTTAATCCTATTTCACAGTTAAAGCTAATATGTCTCAGCTCTCAAAGTTCATTGTTATTTGTTTACTGACTAATTCAGAAAATATTGAGAAAAGACATGACCAGAGAAAATACTATTTAGGCTTTTTATAATTCTTATACCGACATAAAAGCTGTGAAAACACTTTAAAAAGTCAAAGAATACCATATAAAGAAGAAACAGTAGAATTACATAGAACCAATTCCCCTGTAAAATACAGTTTGAAAGAATTGCTTCAATATAAGAAATCACTATCAGGTTTTGTATTTCTTCTGCCCTTACTTCAGTAAGAGGATACTCATTGGCTTATGAGGCTCCTACACCTCTCAAGCAATCCATTAAACCTAATGTATTATTTTAACTTTGACATGACTTCTTACATGAACTTATGCTGGTTCCTAGTGACTTGTGACTCTGTAGCAATTTGAATGAGGACATTTTCTGATAATTATTGTACAGAAACTATTTGCTTGTTTAATCCTTTCCAGAATTTTTCTAGGGATTAACATAAAACTAATTATTCTATAGTTTCTGAAATCCACTTTTTTTTCCTTTTTGAAAATCAAAGCAACATTTGTCAGTCTCCACTTTTCTACTGTTCTATTTACTACAATTCTTCAGAAAATCTACAAATAGTAATTAATATAGGTATTACATTGATTTAATCCAGTGGTTTAATCCTTCTAGACTTCAATAAGTGAATCACTTTTAAGGAGGTGATTCCTATTGCTGATACCTGTTTACCTCTAAAACTCTACAGATATAATTCTATAAAGATGAGGAAAACTCATCTCAGGAAAAAAAGAGATCATAAAAAAGGGAAAAGGACCCACATGTACAAAAATATGTATAAATTATAAATGTAAATAAAGCATAGCTACTCTCTTTGTGGTGGCAAAGAAGTGGAAATCGAGGGGATGCCCATCAATTGGGGAATAACTGAACAAGTTGTGGTATATGAATGTAATGGAATACTATTGTGCTATAAGAAACAATGAGCAGGCAGATTTCAGAAAAACCTGGAAAGACTTAAGTGGACCTTGATTGGGTAAAAGAATGTAGCTAACTCAGCTCTCTACTGAAGTGTTTTTGATTAAGATCATTTAACTCTTTGCTTTATTGATGGTGTTCAATATGGTGAAATAAGGAAGCTTATTGAATTCCCTACTGAAGTATTTTACTTTTAGCCTTATGTTCTCCTATAACGTAACAATAATATTGATTGGGGTTATCTATCTCTTCAGTTCAGTTAACATGTTCCAAAAGGTGAAGTACAGAACCTCATTAATTTCCCCACTAAAGTGTATTTGATTTACTTCACTTATTATGTCGCTATAATGAACATCCTTGGTCCCATAAAAGAATGTAGCTAACTCAGCTCTCTACTGAAATGTTTTTGATTAAGGTTATCTAACTCTAGGCTTTAGTGAAGATGTTCAAAAACATCTTCATGAAGTTCCCCATTAAACTGGTTTCCCTTATATTCATTTATAATATGACTTAAAGTACAATCCATTATCAGTGTAAGGTATCACTCATGTTGAGCTACACAGTTCAAAGATATTTATTGAGGTTATCTATCTCTTCACTTCAGTTAAAGTTTTCCATTAGTTGAAGTAATAAAGCTCATTAAGTTCCCCAATGAATGGTCATTGATGAACAACTATGTGACTATAATGAATGTCCTTGATCAGATAAAAGATTAAAAAAGGTAGCTAAGCAGTCAATTTTAGTGTTTTTGAATAAGGTCATCTAATTCTTGCTTTAATGAAGATGTTCAGTAAAGTGAACAAAGAAAGCTGATTAAATTACAAATTGATGTGTTTCCTTCTACGTTCTCCCATAATGTGATAAAGTATTGTTGACATAATTTTGTCATATTACTAGTGAATATAAGGGAACACACTTCAATGGGTAATTTAATGACCTTCCTTAGTTCACCTAATTGAACACCTTCACTAAAACAAAGAATTAGAAAACCTTAATCAAGATCACTTCAGTAGAGTTCCTAATTATTCTTTTAAATCATTCTTTTAAATGATTGAGGAAGTTCATTACAGTGACACAATAAGTGAAGTTAATTAAAGACACTTCACTGGATTATTTAATGAGCTTTCTTACTTCATCTAATGGAACGCCTTAACTGAAATGTAGAGATAGATATCCTTAGTCAATATCTTTGATCTGGTTTGCTCATTTAGGGATCTACATTTCTTTGATTACGGACATTACTTTTAGTCAACTTATTAGTGAATATAAGGCAGAATTTAATGAGCTTCCTTTAGTTCACCAAAACAAATAGTTGGATGACCTTAATCAAAAACACTTCAGTAGAGTACTTGGTTATCTATGTTCTTTTTTTTTTTTAATAACAGAAAAGCAGAATTTTTTTAAATTACAGAAACTTGTTTTGAATACAATTTCTATTAGACAAGTAAGGTCATCTGATTGGTTAGGCTTTCTTTATCCTACCCCAGAAGTACTTGATTTGTTTGTTATATTTTGAAGCTAGAAATGCTACTTTTTTTGTTTTGTTTTGTTTTGGTTTGGTTTGGTTTGGTTTTTTTAGTGAGGCAATTGGGGTTAAGTGACTTGCCCAGGGTCACACAGCTAGTAAGTGTCAAGTGTCAAGTGTCTGGGGCCGGATTTGAACTCAGGTCCTCCTGACTCCAGGGCCAGTGCTCAAACTGATGTGCCACCTAGCTGCCCTATTTATGTTCTTTTACTTGACAGAGGACATTTGTTGTAGCCCTGTAATAATTAAGGTTAATCAAAGAAACCACTGGAGAATTGGGCATCTACATTACTTTGATTACGGACTACTTTAAGTCATGTAATTAGTGAATATAAGGGAACATAGTTCAAAGGGGAATTTAAAGTGCTTCCTTGGTTCACACTTAGAAAACATTAATCAAAAACACTTCAGTAGAGAGAGGGCTGTTAGCTGTGTTCTTTTAACTGAATAAGAATGTTCATCATTGTGACATGATAAGTGTAGTTAACAAAAGACACTTCACTGCTGAACTTAATGACATTCCTTACTTCACCTTATGGAACATGTTAACTGAAATGAAGAGATAGATAACCTCATTCAATATCTTTCAACTGGAGATCTCAATTAGAGAGATACATTTCTTTTTTTCCCTGGTTTTGATGATTTATCATGACACAAATATTGCCAATAATTATGACATCTTAGATGAGAGAACATAGTTGAGATTGTTTTCCTGATACCCATCAAATATAAGAGCTACAAAAGAAAAAAAATACCTTAGATAATATACAGCTGGCTAACAGAGTAGTCTGAAAAGTTTACATACTCCTGGGACTCATATCACATTATAACAATGACAGATTCCTGTCCAGACATCAAAGAAACCTCAAAAACACCAATAAGAAGGCATTGTTACCAGGGCAGCTAGGTGGCGCAGTAGATAAAGCACCAGACCTGGATTCAGGAGTACCTGAGTTCAAATCTGGCCTCAGACACTGGACACATACTAGTTGTGTGGCCCTGGGCAAGTCATTTAATCCTCATTAAAGTAGTTTACCTATGGAGAAGAAAACAATTTATGTCCAAACAAGAGATAGAGAATATTATGAAATGCAAGATGGATGACTTTAAATTTCCAATTCTTTGCCAACACAAAGAGAGCTGCTATAATTATTTTTGTACATGTGGGTCCTTTTCCCTCCTCTATGATCTCTTTGGGATATAGACCTAGCAGTGGTATGAACAGTCCCATAGCCCTTTGGGCATAGTTCCAAATTGCTTTCCAGAATGGTTGGATCAGTTCACAGCTCCACCAACAATGTATTAGTGTTCCAAATTTTCCACAGCTTCTCCAACATTTATTATTTTCCTTTTTTGTCATATTAGCCAATTTGATAGGTTCTCTAATCAATAGTGATTTAGAGCATTTTTTATGTGGCAAAAGATAGCTTTGATTTCTTCATCAGAAAACTGCTTGTTCATATCCTTTGACCATTGCTTAATTGGGGAATGACTTACATTCTTATAAATTTGACTTAGTTCCCTATATTTTAGAAATGAGGCCTTTATCAGAAATACTGACTGTAAAAACTGTTTCCCAGATTTCTGCCTCCCTTCTAATTTTGACTGCAATGTTTCTACTTTGGGGCTGTTTTTTTTTTCCTTCTTTTTTGAAATTTTCTCCTTGTGCTCTGGTTCTTCTTTCACAATATGACTAATGCAGAAATGGGGAAGGGGGAGGGAAATTTTGAACTAGAAATCCTATGAAAATAAATGTTGAAAACTCCTTACATGTAACTGGAAAATAATAAAATACTTTTATTAAAAAAAAAGAATGCATTGTTATCTATGTGCCTTAGTAGAGAGGTCCAGCCTTGAAATAAAAATGTTCTGAGCTCAAACCCTGCCTCAGACACTTACTACCTATTGTGGTAAAAAGTTTTAACAGTCGGTTAGCGATAATGGAGAGATGCCAGTTTTTTTAAGGACCACCCTTTCGGGGAGGAGACCAATGGCATGAGCTACGCATGTCAGTCCGCCTGCTACGCATGCCAGATTGCCTGCTAAGCACTTGACTTCCGGAGTGTGAGCTTAAAAGGCAAGGAGAGAACGGAAGTGGGATCTTTTGCCTGCCCTGCTGGTCTCCTGACTGCGCTGCACAGACAGACGCTAACTGGAGTTCGACTTGGCCCGGCTCGCGGTTAGCAGCACGCACTTGACTCGATCTCTCTCTCACCCCAAAGGTGGCCTTGGGCTTTTGGTGAGTTTTATACGGAATATAGACTAAGCTTAGACTTAAGACTATTTGTTTTGTATTTCTACTTCCCTATCCCTCTAATCAATATCACCTGGTAACTACCACACAATAAAGCTCTAACTAGAAAACCAGAAGCTTCTTCTATTTACGAGTCTGGGAGATAAATTAAGGGAAAGGTTAAAGAGGGGAGATTTATGATCTAATATCCAATTTTAAATCTCACACTGTATTACCATGGACAAATCACTTTACCCCATTGAATCTCAATAATAGCAGGGGCCTAGTAGAGATTCCAGAATTTGGTCCAAAAGGACAAAATGAGATAACATGTGGAGCATTTTCCAAACATTAAGATCTTACATATAAACTTGAATATCTTTTGGGGGGGAGAGGAGGAGGAGTGCTTCCAGCACTTTAATTTATTTATTTAGAATTTTATTTTTTTCCCAAATTACATGTAAAAACAAATTTTAACATCGATTTTTAAAACTTTGTGTTCCAAACTTTCTTCCTCCCTCCCTCCCCACTCCCCTTTAAGAACTCAAGCAATTCAATATGTGGGGACCAATTTTTAATTGGGGAGTTCTAGTTAAGTGGCTCACCGCAATATTGGGGCAAGGAAGGAAACCGGCAGCCTCCCTAAAAACAGAACAAGATTTATTTTAACAAGAATGAACTTGAAAAAACACACAAAAAGGATCAATAGGATCAAGGGAAAGGAAATAAAAATGGGGAAGGGGAAATTATAATACCTGAAAAATACCCAGGAATCAGCTGAAAATACGCAGTAGAATGCCTGTCGCTTTCCAGCTTCCACCTAGAATGCCCAGTTCTCCTCCCCCAAACCTAGAAACACCCCACACAGTCCCAGCCAATGGGATGGCCGCTCTGACAGTCACATATGACTGTCCTCACTAGGCTTCCAATCATTATAATTTTGTCAGGCCCATGTAGGCATTGGCGAGTGGTGATGACATGAGGTGCCAGAGCCCTGACAATGGCTACAACCAGTAGGTGGAGCACCATGCGGTTTGCGGAGCCCCAGGCCAGTGCTTGCTGAGGCATAAAAACCTCAAATAACAATTAATTCTTTACATTCACCCCTTTGTTTCATCAAGAAACATGGGGTGGGGGCGGCTAGGTGGTGCAGTAGATAAAGCACCGGCCCTGGATTCAGGAGTACCTGAGTTCAAGTCTGGCCTCAGACACTTGACACTTACTAGCTGTGTGACCCTGGGCAAGTCACTTAACCCCCATTGCCCCGCAAAAAAAAAAAAAAAAGAAAAAAAAGAAACATGGGGTGCTTCCTTGATGGAACAATAAACAATAAATAAATTTTAAAAAATAACAGAATATTGGGGGCAGCTAGGTGGCGCAATGGATAAGGCACTAGCCTTGGATTCAGGAGGACCTGAGTTCAAACCCAGCCTCAGACACTTACTAGCTGTGTGACCCTGGGCAAGTCACTTAAACCCCATTGCCCTGCAAAAAACAAACAAACAAACAAACAAACAAAAAATAACAGAATATCATAACCAATGCTAACAAACAATATACTAATAACAATATAGGAAAGGGAAAATACATATTACAGATGATGTATATAGTAACAAAAGGAAAAACAAAAATGTCCATTTAAAGTACTTAAAATCTTGTCTTTGAAGGAGGGTTGAGATGTCATCAGGGGAACTGGACTCTGGTCTGGATTCTGGCTGTCTCTGGATTCTGGTTGTCTCTAGAACTGCTGGATTTTCATTAATCTTTAGCATAGCATTGTCCAAAAATGTTCAAATTAAACAATGAAAGTTCTTCAAAATATACAAAACAAGTTTAAACTTGATATATATACAGCATATTGGAGTCCCCCCTTTGGAGGATACTCATATCCATACGCAATACAAAATTGAGATAGTTATGACATTACTAGCACTTTTTACCACTATAGGTCTGGATCAAGGCCAAATTTAGTTATGTGTCCATGATGACACCTGAAAATTTTATAGAAAGGTTACCATACCACATTTTGTGGTGCATAGACATTTAATAATTGTGCTAGGCCTCAAGTGGATCAATTCTGACCATGCCAACAGATTGAGTGAAGAAGCCAATTTAAGTTAAACCAGGTGCATGCATTAGGGCTAACATGACACCAGAACATTTTTGGAGTGAGAGAGGAAGAAACTGGACTATGTCTAGCAATTGTGCTCTACATAGCTGCTCTCATAAGCAAACTATGACCTTCCTGAATGTATTTGGCTGTCCTCTCAGCCTCTATCAGGGTATCTTATATGTACCTGTCTCTCCTCCTGTTGTACATATATTCTCTCCAGGGCCTGCAGTGTGGAGTTGAACCATCTCCATTAAGCTCATTTTAAGAGCAATTAGTCTCTGAAATGTTAAGTTTCCATAAATCATAAATCTCATATTAATTTCACCAAAGACAATTTGACGGTAAAAATGCATGCTACACTGCATAACTTAGGATATACTTGAAATATATATATAATCCCAAACCATACCCAGAGTATACATAGTCACAATGACATACAAATGATAAATGAATGTAAATGGCTGATATTATTAAACATTATTACAGAATCTTCATTAAGCAAGTAAACCACATCATCTTGTCCATGAATTCTCTATCTAGTACAATGACAATAACAGATACTTGAAATGATAAACAATTTATCAAAAGGAAATAAAACATCAGTGAGACTCAATATGTTCATTAATTGCCTTATAAATCAAGCAATAAGGTTCAATAACCCTTTCTAGAAGACAGAGCCATGTGCTCTTGGTGGAGAAGTTCTTCACCTGTAGGAGGAAAAGCTTGTTTAAGGTAAAAGCATATAATGCTAGAATTGGGGGTACACCACATTTTTTAAACTGGTTCCCCAATTCTCTGCATGCCAAAGTGGCAGGGGTTTCTGAATCATCATTGATTCTTCTAATGCTATCATAATGACCATTATGGTAGAAAATATGGAGTTCTTTAGCGTCAACTTTGTCTGTGCCACAAATTTGCCATAGAGGTTCATTCAACTGGTGAATGATTACATTCAGTTGGTTATGTTTGGCAAAGGCTACAATGGTATCATTCCCAGCACAAGTACCAGCTTTTTTTCAAATCAGACCTAAAGTCTTGTTTATGACTGAGCATATAATTAGCAGTTTGAGTTTGTGTTTGAGATGGTTTTTGTAATGACCTTCTAACTGGTTTCCAAGGGCTCTGAAAAGAAAATTTCCATCTCCTGATACCTTACAGAGTTTGAGTCCCAGGGTTTGCAATTGAGTGATAATGCTTGCAAATTGGAACTGTCTATTACCCCTGTGCTCTGTTTGGTTTCTTTGCTCTTTAGCAGCTGGTTGAATTTTATCTGAAATTACTTTACCCAAATGGTGAGGGCTTCACATCGGAACAATGAATCCAAGATTCTTTTTCTCCAATTTTAATAGCAGTAGGAGTTGTCAATAATACCTGAAAAGGTCCCTCCCAAGCGGGCTGGGTCCCACTGGTCCACTGAAAATTCTTAATGTATACATTGTCTCCAGGACTTAAATCATGCAAGGAGAAGTCTAAAGGACCAGCTTGTACATCAACTCCTGCTTCATGGAGTTCACATAGCCTAGTTTGTAGTTCCTGTATATAGGAAGCAACAGAAGTATCACCTCCCACCAGTGATGTATAGACTGGGGAAAAAGTTTTAGCTTGGATAGGAAGGTGACCAAAAAGCATCTCATAAGGAGATATGTGGAGTTCACCTCTTGGTCTACTGCACAGATAGAATAATGCCAAGGGTAGAACATCAGGCCATTTTAAATGGGTTTCAGTACATAATTTGCCAATCATGCTCTTAAGCTCTTTATTCATACGTTCAACTTGGCCTGAGCTTTGAGGGTGGTAAGGAGTATGAAATCTAGGAGTTACTCCCAAGAAAGAATAAATCTGGGAGAGAATTGAATCTGTAAAATGTGTACCTCTATCAGAGTCAATGTATGCTGGTGGCCCAAAGCGAGGAACAATTTCTTTAAGGAGTTTTGGCCACAAAGCCAGCAGTTGCTTGTGGGGCAGGAAAAGCCTCCACCCATCGAGTGAGCTGGTCAACAATAACAAGGCAAAATTTATATTGTCCTGCTTTGGGCATAGAAATAAAGTCAATTTGTAGATGTTCAAAAGGTGTATATGCCAAAGGGCACCCTCCATATGCTTTAGCATGGAAAGCATGTTGATTGTAAGATTGACATGAGAAGCAGCCCAAGGAGATTTGAGATGCTATGTTAGTTATACCTGGTGCTAACCAGGTCCTTCTAACTGAGTCCACAATGCTTTGTGTGCCAAAATGGCCTTTCTTGTGAATAGAGAGGCATACCTGGTGATAGAATTTCTGGGGGAGAAGTGGTTTTCCCTCTGAAGACATCCAGAATCCATTGATCTGTTTAGCCTTGAATCTCTTTTTCCACCTTTCTACTTCAGAATCATCATAAGTTAGGTAGAGAGAAACATCCTTAGAAGGTGAGAGTAACCTCATACATGCTCAGGGGCTTCTAAAGCAGTGAGCTTAGCTGCTGAATCAGCTCATGCATTCCCCATTGAAACAGGATCACTATTCCCTGTGTGGGCAGGGCAACGTACAATTGCTAGAGCAAAGGAAGTTTCAGGGCAGATAGGAGGTCCTTTATAAGGTCTCCATTAGCAATAGCTTTGCCAGAGGATATTAGAAAGCCCCTCTGTAGCCAAAGCATGCCTACAGCATGGCATACACCGAAGGCATATCTGGAGTCAGTATGAATGGTAGCACTCTTCACTTTGGCTATGTTACAGGCTTGTGTAAGAGCCACAAGTTCAGCAGCTTGTGCACTAAAATGTGAAGGCAGAGAAGCTGCCCAGATAATATCATAATCAGAAACTATAGCAGCCCCAGTGAAACGGGTGCCATCTTTCATAAACAAAGAACCATCCATATAGAGGACAATATCAGTGTTCTCTAAAGGTGTATCCAAAAGGTCATCATGGGGTTTCTCAGCCATATCAACTAAAGAGGCACAGTCATGCAATGGCTCCCCCAAGAGTGGTAAGTTAGGGAGCAGTGTTGCTGGGTTAAGGACTGTACAGCGTTTTAAAGTGATATTTTCATGACCTAGCAGGGTTACTTCATACTTAGCCAGCCTTTGATCTGAAAAGGCTTGTGTTCTATGGTGTAGTAAGAGGGCCTCTTCTTCGTGGGGATTACCTAAGACCAAATCAGAGGCTTTTTCTACCAAAAAGGCTGTAGCCGCCACTGCCCTGAGGCAGGGTGGCACCCCAGAGGCCACAGAATCTAGTTGGCTCGAATAATAAGCTATTGGACGCTGGACAGGTTCTAATGATTGAGTCAGGACCCCAGAAGCCACTCCCTTCTGTTCATGCACAAAAAGAGTAAAAGGCTTACTGTAATCTGGGAGTCCTAGTGCAGGTGCTGATAACAATGCCCGCTTCAATTCTGTTATAGCTGAGAGATGCTGGGAATCCAGCTGTAAAGGTTCTGGGACAGAATTTTTGGTTAGAGCTATAAGAGGCTTAGTAATTTCACCAAAAGAGGGTATCCATTGTCTGCAATACCCAGCTGCTCCCAGAATGGCCCTTAACTACTTCTTAGTAGAGGGAGCAATAAGTTGTTGAATAGCCTGGACTCGCTTAGGAGAGACAGAGCGAGTTCCAGCAGCCAGAATGAAGCCCAAATATTCTACCTGAGGTAAACACCATTGCACCTTTGACTTAGAGACCTTGTGGCCTCTCTTGTATAGTTCTAATAATAAATGGCGGCTGTCTTCCTGACAGGTGTCAGCATCAGGGGAGGCTAAAAGTAAATCATCTACATACTGCACTAAAGTGGAACCTTTAAAAGTAATAGAGGCCAGGTCCTGTTGTAAAATTTGAGAAAATAATGTAGGACTGTCCACAAATCCCTGTGGGAGTCTAGTGGGTCCAGTCTTGTAAATTGCCTAGCAGCTTCACAAAGTCTATCATAAAATCTATTAGGTTGTTCATTAGGCTCCTGAGCAAGTTTTAAAAATTTTTGCCAGTTGTCAGATTTCTTAGAACAGGATTCCATTCCTTTCAGTATTTTTTGTTTTGCTAGCATTTTTTAATTCTTGGAATTGCTGTGGATCATTATAATCCCAGTTTGGCTCCTTGAGAGGCCACTCTGTTAAATGCTTCCCCAGAGGCCACCAAGGAATTTCCTGCTGTGACAATATCTGCAATTTCACTTGGGGATAGTATAATTTCCATAAGACAAGTGACATTGGCCCAAGTGGGTTGATGTGTATTAAATATAGACCTTAATTGTGAAATTACTGACTTTGGATTCTGATCAAACCTAGGTATAAGTTTCTTCCATGCACACAGATCCTTTGGACTGAATGGGCTATATATTTTACACTGTGCTCCTCTGCAGGCTGTAACATTCTGTAGGGGGAGCAGTTTCTGTTGATCTGATTCTAAAGACTGGTCTAAATCTGTTTCTGAACTCAGGTCATCTCCAATAGAGGGACCTGTACTGGTATCCCTCTGAACACATGGTCTACTATGATCATATCCCTTCCTCTCTTTACAGCTTTTTTGAAAAAAATACCACATTGCAATAATGACAATAACGAGAATAAAATGTATAGCCATTTGAGTTATAATGATAGTGGTATAATAAAGTTCAAATTTAGTTGTAATGGTTCCAGTATGCTCAGTGGGAAAGATAAAACTCTTCCATACCACTGTTCCAAAGATCTTTTACTGTGTTTGTGAGGAGGAAACCAGCAATGCCATGAATAAGTATTGAGCAGGCCAACAGTTTAAGTCGGGACAATATGCTGTCCCAAAATATGCCAATTAGAATATCCAAGAGGGAGCCAAATATTCAATCATGGTGCAGTTCAAAATGAACCGGCTTTTCTGTGACCAGCAAGATAAATGCTAAGGTTTTTTTTTTTTTTAAAGAGCAAGGGAGATTGCCTAAGGGGGCAGTGGGGGAGGGGCAAGAAGGTCCCCCAGGTTAGTTGGCTCATGGCCAAATAAGGGGGAGGGGGAGTGGGTTAAAAAAATTCACTAGGTTAATCAACTGCTGGTTGACTCGCCAAAAACTGTGGGGACCAATTTTTAATTGGGGAGTACTAGCTAAGCAGCTCGCCGCAATATTGGGACAAGGAAGGAAATCGGCAACCTCCCTCAAAACAGAACAAGATTTATTTTAACAAGAACGAACTTAAAAAAAACCACACAAATAGGGTCAGTAGGATCAAGGTAAAGGAAATAAAAATGGGGAAAGGGAAATTATAATACCTGAAAAATACCACCGCCCAGGAATCAGCTGAAAATACGCAGCAGAATGCCTGTCGCTTTCCAGCTTCCACCTAGAATGCCCAATTTTCCTCCCCCAAACCTAGAAACACCCCACACAGTCCCAGCCAATGGGATGGCCACTCTGACAGTCACATATGACTGCCCTCACTAGGCTTCCAATCATTATAATTTTGCCAGGCCCATGTAGGCGTTGGTGAGTGGTGATGACGTGAGGTGCCAGAGCCCTGGCAATGGCTACAACCAGTGGGTGGAGCACCGTGCAGTTTGCGGAGCCCCAGGCCAGTGCTTGCTGAGGCATAAAAACCTCAAATAACAATTAATTCTTTACAAATATGAGTTATACATGTGTAGTCATGCAAAACATTTCCACATTAGTCAGGTTATGAAAGAAACAAAAAAACTTTAGAAAAAGGAACTAACAAAAATGTATCCTTCAATTTGTATTCAGATACCATCAGTTCTTTTTCTGTAGATGGATTGCATTTTTATAAGTCCTTCAGAGTTGTCTTCAATCTGTGGCAAGATAATGGAATGTAATAGATGAGATTTAGCAGATACTCAGGGGCCCCCCTGAAGATTACTAGATTGTAAGCACATCTGGCTGGTATTTAAGGGTACTTAAGAAGGCATTGTTCTCAGAAGTTAAAACTTTGAACTTTACATTGAAACCACCTTCAGGTCCAGTAAACCAATGAATTTGAATGACACTAGCCAATCAGCTTGAAGAACCTCCCATTTCTGAGAGGGGAACATGAAAGAGGAAGTGGATGCTGGCAAGAGGCTTCTTCCTCTTTTGGTGCGAGATTTCGGTGTGGTGGCAGAGGACTTCAGAAGTGAGGGGTTTAGGAAGGCAAGGATTTCCAGGCTATAAGAAATCTGTTCTCAATCTTTCTCTTTCTTTTACTATCTTTCAATAAACCCTTAAAAAACCTAAACTCATTTATCAGTGATTTTAGTCAGTTTCCCCCACAGATTAGAACCCACATTTAGAATTTTAAATTACACAAATCATTGTATTGCTGAAAATAACTATCTTTTACAGTCAATTATCTCACAATATTGCTGTTATTCTGTATACAGTACATTTCACTTTGCATCAGATGCTCATATAAGTCTTTCCAGGTTTTTCTGATAGCATCCTGCTCATATTATAGCACAACAGTGTTCCATCATAATATGCCACAATTTGTTCAGCCATTCCCCAGTTGATTGGTATCTCCCCAATTTCAATTCAACTTTTTTTTTCATATTTTTTTGGATACCAATCTAGTATTACTAGGTCAAAGAGTATGCATGGTTTTATAGCCCTTTGACCATAGTTCCAAATTGTTCTACAGAATGTTTACAACTTTACCAAGAATGTATTAATTTCTCATTTCCCCATTTCCCCTACAACATCCTCTGCTGTTCAATCCAATAGATATGAGGTAGTACTCAGAATTGTTTTGAAATGAATCTCTTAAGGCAATAGTGCACTTTTTTCATATGCCTTCAATTCTTTCATCTGAAAACTTCTTGTCTTTTGATCATCTATGAAATGGAGGATGGCTCTTATTTTAACAAATTTGACTCTGTTCTCTGTTTGAGAACTGAGGCCTATCAGACAAACTTCCTTCAAATTTTTTTCACAGTTACTATTATTAACTGTATTTTCCTCCATCCTATTCCCTCCCCTTGATATTTACTCTATTTTCTATCTTCTTGCAATCTATCCCTCCTCAAAAGTGTTTTGCTTCTAACTGCCCCCTCCCTCAACCCTCCCTTCTTTCACACCTCCCCCCTGTTACCCCTTCCCCTCCTACTTTCCTGCAGGGTAAGATAGATGACTATACCCAATTAAGTGTGTATGTTACTCCCTCTTTGATGAGAGTAAGGCTCACTCACTCCCCCATACCTTCCCCATCTTCCTCTCCACTCCATAAACTTTTTCTTGCTTTTATGTGAGATACTTTGCCCATTACACCTCTCCCTTTCCCTTTCTTCAAGTGCATTTCTCTCAACCCTTAATTTTATTTTTTATCATATTATTTTATATTCAACTCATACTTGTACACTCTGTCTAAATATACTCCATTCAGCTGCCCTAATAATGAGAAAGTTCTTATGAGTTACAAGTATCATCTTCCCATGTAGGAATGTAAACAGACTAACCTTATGTTTTCTTTTTCATGTTTACCTTTTTTTTTTTCATTAATCAGCAGGTATTTATTAAGCAACTACTACATACCAGACATTGCTCTACACACTGGAGATTCAAATACAAAAACAGTCTCTGCCCATCAAGGAGTTTCTATAGGACCTGGGGGAGGGAGACTATAGATTCACACATAAGTAAATACAGGACAGATACAAAACAATTTTACAAACTAGGTTAGAAGGTAGGAGAAAGCACTAATGTGGGTGGGGAGGAATCAGAGAAGGCTTCTTGTAGTAGGTAGCACTCGAGAGGGGCCTTGAAGGAAGCTTGGATCTAGGAGTGAGCATGGAGAGCCTTCTAGGAGCCCCTGACAACCTGTGAAAAGGTAACCAGGTGAGAGATGGCTTGCTGTATACAGGGAACAGTAGGCCAGCATGGCTCAAGTATAGAGTACATGAGAGGGAGTGAGATGTGTAATGGTCTTAGAGGAATAGGCTGGTGCCAGGTATGGAAGGGCTTTAAATACTCAAAAGGAAGTTGTATTTTGATGTGAGAGACAGTAGGGAGCCATTGAAAGTTGTTTTAGCTGGTCTGTGACATGGCCAGGCCTGGGCTTTGGGAATATCCATTTGGAAGCTGTGTGGATGATTTGTTGAAGAGGGAGGAGGCTGGATGTCCACACCAAGGGGGCTCTCCTCTCTAGCTCATCTCCAAGGAGTTGATGTAATTGTGTACCCATTTCTTCTCAGGGTTGGAACAGAGCTGCTGTTTTTTTCGGGTGATGAAGACTACACCCTGATTGCCACATCTGCTGCTGGTGTAGAAGTATTCTCTGATATGGACCAGGGGAGGTGGTAGAGAAGTGAAGGAGAAACAGCAAGGTGTGGTGTCCGAGGCATATGGGGAGGGGGATGCTGGAGTGCAGAGGATGGCAGTGACAAGGAGGATGGAGAAGACTACAGCAAAGCCTTTCATGATGCTAGTCTCAAGTCTGTGCAGAAGAAGAAATCAAGCTGAGATGTTCTGCCTTGTTTTCTGGGGCTCATCCACTCATTTATAAGGTTTTATTTGGGAGGGAGCCAGGAAACGGTAAGGGTCTTAAAGGAGGAGCTTCCAAGGTCTTCAGCGATTGGTTAAAGTCATGAAGTAACCAACAGAAAACACAGAAAAAGAAAACCGAAATGGCCACAAGACATATAGTCAGAGAAAGAGACCATGTTTACCTTTTTATGCTTCTCTAGGGTCTTGTATTTGAAAGTCAAATTTTCTATTCATCTCAGGTCTTTTTATCATGAATGCCTGAAAGTCCTCTCTTTCATTGAATTTCCATTTTTTCCCTTGAAGGATTATACTCAATTTTTCTGGGTAGTTGATTCTTGGTTGCAATCCCATATCCTTTGCCCTCCAGAATATCATATTCCAAGGCCTCTGATCCTTTAATGTAAAGGCTGCTAGATTTTGTGTTATCCTGAATGTGGCTCCACAATACTTGAATTGTTTTTTTCTTGCTGCTTGCAATATTTTCTCCTTGACCTGGGAGCTTTGGAATTTGGTTATAATATTCTTGGAGGTTTTCATTTTGGGATCTCTTTCAGGAAGTGATGAATGGATTCTTTCAATTTCTATTTTACCTTCTGCTTCTAGAATATCAGGGCAGTTTTTCCTGACAATTTCTTGGAAGATGATGTCTAAGCTCTGTTTGTGATCATGCCCTTCAGGTAGTCCAATAATTTTTGAATTATCTCTCCTGGTTCTATTTTCCAGGTCAGTTATTTCCAAGGAGAATTAGATAGTTTTTCATTCTTTTGGTTTTGCTTTATTATGTCTTGATCTCTCATAAAGACATTAGCTTCCATTAGCTCACTCCTAATTTTTAAGAAGTTAAGGAGTTTTCCATTTATCAAATTTGGCTTTTCAAGCTGTTGACTTTTTCTTCATGATTTTTCTGCATCACTTTCATTTCTCTTTCCATTTTTTCCTCTACCTCTCTTATTTTATTTTCAAAGTCCTTTTTGAACACTTCTATGGCCTGAAACCAATTCATATTTTTCTTGGAAGCTTTGGATGCAGGAGCTTTTACTTTGTTACCTTATTTTTTATTTATTTGTTTGTTTATTTGTTTATTTACTTATTTTTAATGAGGCAATTGGAGTTAAGTGTCTGAAGCCGGATTTGAACTCAGCTCCTCCTGACTCCAGAGCCAGTGCTCTATCCACTGCGCCACCTAGCTGCCCCTGTTTGAAGGTATATTTTGATCTTCCTTGTCACCATAGAAACTTTCTAGGATCAGTATTTTTTCCTGTTTGCTTGTTTTAACTTTTAATTCCTTCTTAAAGTGGGGCACTGCTTCCTGGGTGGAGGGCACACGGTACCAAGTTTCAGGGGGTCCAAGGTAGTACAATTTAAGGAGAGGCATGTTCTGCACTCACCTGGCCTGTGCTCTGGTCAATGAATAAACCCAGGCCTACTGATCTGGGGGGTTGAATTAAAGAGCTACCTTACTTTAAATCACATTATTAGAGAATATAAGAGAAAACACTTCAATGAGTGATTTAATGAGGTTCCTTAATTCACCTTATTGAACTGGATTACTCAATGTTTCCTTACTAAACCTGGTGTTAACATGGTGAAGTAAAGAAACTTTTTAAGTAGTCCAGTGAAGAGTCTTTAAATAACTTCACTTATTTCATTGCTACAAACAAAGCTAACTAAGCACTCTACAGAAGTGTTTTTGATTAAGGTTATCTAACTCATTGCTTTAATGGTGGTGTTCAGTACAGAGAACTAAGGAAGCTCATTCAATTCCCCATTGAAGTGTTTACAATTTCAATGAGATTTAAACCAATGGCCATAAATACAATAAAGTAATGCCTTAATTGAGCTCCCCAGTTCAAACTTATTGATGGAGATCTCTTCGTTTCAGTTAACTTGATCCATTAGGTGAAATAAAGAAAGTTTTTAAGTAGTCCAGTGAAGTGTCTTTGAATAACATCAATTATTACATTGCTACAATGAATGTAATGGAATAGGTAAAAGAATGAAGCTAACTAAACACTCTACTGACACTCTACTGAAGTATTTTTGATTAAGGTCCTCTAACTCTTCTTTAATGATGAAGCTCAATACAGAGAACTAAGGAAGCTAATTCAATTCCCCATTGAAATGTTTTCCCTCGTGTTCCCTTATGATCTGATTTAAAGTAATATCCATAAACATAGTAATAATACTCCCTAATTGAGCTCCCTAGTTCAAACTTACTGACTGAGATTATCTATCTCTTCCTTTCAGTGAACATGGACCATTACATAACATAAGGAACCTCTTTAAATAGTCCAGGGAAATGTCTTTGAATAACTTCAATTGTTACATTGCTACAGTGAACATGATGGATCAGGTAAAAGGATGAAGCTAAGTAAGCACGCTACTGAACTGTTTTAGATTAGGGTCATCTAACTTTTTACTATAATGATGGTGTTGAACTGGGGAGATCAATTAGGAAGCTACATTCCTTTATTCCTTTTAGGAAGCTACATTACTTATTATTTGACATTATGGACATGAAGTCACATTGTAAGTGAATATTAGGGTAAACACTTCATTGGGGAATTAAATGAGCTTCCTTAATTCACCTTCATGAACATCTTCATTAAAGCCAAGAGTTAGATGACCTTAATCAAAAACACTTCAGTAAAGTGCTACTTGGCTTCCTTCACTTTCCTGATCAATTACTTCCAGTAAGAAGTTCCTTACTTCACATAATGGACCATGTTAACTAAAATGAAGAGATAGATAATCTAAATCTGTATGTTTGAACATGGGAATTCATTTAGGGAGCTACATTAGTTTGATGGGGGGGCACTATTTTAAGTCACTTTATACTTCAGTGGGAAATGAATGAGCTTCCTTAGTTCATCTTCTATATAGCCAAGAGTTCAATGACCTTAGTCAAAAACATTTCAATAGAGTACCTCATTAGCTTGGTTCTTTTACCCCATCTAATATGTTCATTAATAAGTAATAAGTGAAGTTAATCTAAGTCACTTCACTGGACTACTTACAGGGATGCCTTACTACACCTAATGGACTACATTAACTAACATGAAGAGATAGGTATCTCAAACAATATGGTTTTTTTTGTTTGTTTTCATTTTTTGCAGGGCAATGAGGGTTAAGTGACTTGCCCAGGGTCACACAACTAATAAGTGTCAAGAGGCCGGATTTGAACTCAGGTCCTCCTGAATCCAGGGCCAGTGCCTTATCCACTGCACCACCTAGCTACAATCAATATATTTTAACCCAGGAGATCAGTTAGAAACTACATTTCTTTAATAATGGACATTCAGTTAGCATTAGGGTTCATGTTAGGGTTAGGGTTGGGTTCGGATTAGGGGTAAAGGTAGGACTAGATTTAGGTTTAGGGTTAGGGTTAGGGTTTTGGTTATGGTTAGGATTAGGTTTAGCATTAGCGTTAGGGATTGGGTGAGGGTTAGCATTAGTTTTGGGATTAGGTTTAGGTTTTGTCTTAAGGTTAGGGTTTTGGATAGGATTAGTTAGGGTTAAGGATAGGGTGAAGGTTAGGGTTAAGGTTAGGCTTAGATATTGCTGGGTCAAAGACTATGCATCAATTTATATCCCCTTGGTCATAATTCCAAATTGGTCTCCAGAATTGCTGAATCAATTCACAGCTCCATAAACAATGTATTAGTGTTCCAATTTTTCCACAGCTTCTCCAACATTTATTATTTTCCTTTTCGTCGTAATAGTCAATCTGTTAGTTGTCAGGTGGTACCTGAGTTGTTTAAATTTGCATTTCTCTTATCAATAGAGCATTTTTTCATTTCTTCATCATAAAACTGCTTGTTCATATCTTTTGACCATTTTTTAACTAGGGAATGACTTGCATTCTTATAAATTTGATTTAGTTCCTGATAGTTTTAGAAATGAGACCTTTATTAGAAATAGTGCTATAAAAATTATTTCCCAGCTTTCTGCATCCCTTATAATTTTTTATGCAAAAGTTTTAAATTTAATGTAATAAAAATCATTTGGAATTTCATAATATTTTCTGTCTCTTGATTGGTAATAAACTGTGTGGCTTTCCTAAGATCTAAGATGTAAAGGATTCCATCCTTTACTAATTTGGGCTTCATTTTTTTGCCTCATTCAGCACCTTCATGGTAGGACCAGTGTTGCACCCAGAGCATCAGATAGAGACCTGAAAAAAGTCCACCAAAGGATAAGACACAGAAGCTTTGTTGTAAATTGCTTTACTTTACGTACATTGGTTTCAGTACCATTTTAAAGCCAAGTCTTCCATAGGGAATAGAATAAACTTTTGAACTCCCTCTCATCCACAAAGAGTAAGACATGTTTAAGAAAACACATAGCCATGGGAACAACTTCATTAGATCATAAATTGGGAATATCTTATTGAAAAGGAAATGCCTAGAGGGCTTCTTTCTTTAATTTTACTTTCTTCACTTTAAGAGGTTTTTAAGGAAACTGAAATAAAGGGAATCCAATGGACTACTTAATATGTTCCTTACTTCCAGTGTTGCACTCACAGCATCAGATGGAGACCTGGAAACAGTCTAACCTTTGTTAGACACAGAAGCTTTGTTCAAATAGCTTTAATCTAAGTATATTGGTTTAGGTAAGTTTGCAAGGCCAACTCTTCCACAGAGAATAGAAGGAACTGCCTTAATTCTGTTTTTTGAACTCCTTCTCTTTCACAAAGAGTGAGACATGTTTAGGAAAACACATAGCCATGGCAACAACTTCATTGGATCAAAAATTGAGAACATCTTATTGAACAGGCGGAAAGTGCTTCTTTCTTTTCAATTTCTTCACGGTAAGAGCATGTTAAGGAAACCTCAAGCAAGGGAATCCAAAGGACTTCAGAATATGGTCCTTACTTCCAGTGTGGCACCCAGAGCATCATATGGAGTCCTGGAAACAGTTCACCAATGGGGAAGACACAGGAGCTTTGTTGGAAATTGCTAAGTACATTGGTTTAAATACCAGTGTAAGACCAACTCTTCCATAGGCAATAGAAGGAACTGGCTTAATTCGGTTTTTTGATCTCCCTCTCTATCACAAAGAGTGAAACACGTTTAGTAAACCACATAGACATGGGAAGAACTTCAATATATCAAAAATTGAGAACATCTTATTGAACTGGAAAGGCCAAGAGTGTTTCTTTGTTTCTTTTCAGTTTCTTCACCTTAAGTGCATGTTAAGTACACTTCAAGAAA